>NC_065579.1:13572084-14828084 GCF_024542745.1 Macaca thibetana thibetana
CAATGCAAGCCTTAGGTCAATGAAATGGCATATGGAGCTATGTTAAGCTTAGTACTGTAACTCAGATTTCATCTCTCTGTTCATCCTCAAAAGGATATTTATATGGATTCTTCAAGTTGCCCCAAACAGCCTGCTGCCTACAACCAAACCCTCTGCTCAGTTTCATGTAAGCTAACTGCACTGGCAACCAGATAAACCATTATTCCTGAAAAAACACAACTTGTATCTAAACAGGGTAGAAAAAGTCTTGCTGTATACAAGCAAAAAATGATTCTGAGATCATATTGCTTAGGACTGGTGATATCTAGGCATCAGAAGAAGGCAGAAGGTACATAGTGGGGTTCTGCCCCATTTCCATTGCAAAATGGATGGAAACCAGAAGCCAATGAAAGAGAAGGACAGCTGTATTGAATACCCTATTAGTAAAGAGTATATTTCAGGTCTGGTCCAATTTTAGTGGCAGCAAAGTCTCTGCCATACTTTTAGGCTGAAGCAGAGCCATCATTCCAAAGATACAATTACAGCACAAGTTTGAGCTTATCAAGCCTTCACTTCTGTTAGGACTGCTCACCAAAAATAAACAGGGAATCACAGGTAGTGATTCATGGAAATAATCCCTGTACTGGCCAGTCTAAGGGAGGGTTTATCACTTCTGTTTGTAGTGAATGCCCTTCTAAGGGAGAGGAGTCAGAGGAGGGTGGGAGAGTAAGATGGCAATAGCAGCTTACTTTGACACCTCAAGCAACCAGGCTTCCCTCAGGTTTTTCATTCCATATTATTCCAATTAATCTGAATCATAGTCTTGGACTTCCTAGTTACTATTAGGGAGGCCAAGAATTATTCCGTGGCACAGGGACCTGAGCTGGTAAACAACTTTTAATCATTATCAATGCCTCTAATTTCTCAGCCTTGAAATCCAGCAACACAATAATATATATATTAGCTTTGGGATTAAATATGCTAATAGCTTCAGAAAAAAAAATACAGCAATCTCCAGTGGTATTGCTAATAGCCCCCAGCAGGTCTGAAAAACTTGAATTGATAGCCCCAACACTCTCCTGCCAGCAGCTCCTAAATGTCCAGCTACTACCAATATTCTTTGAATGTTCTCCGATTATGGCATTCTTGGGGGCCTAGGGCATGACTCTATCATTTAATTGATCTGTCAGTATGGATTATCATCTTCCTGATAAACTGTGCTTACAGCCTAAAAGTGAAGTTTATGGTCATTCTGGGGGTTCTTCTGAGACAGACTAGTTCCCTTGACCCCTTCACAGGACTCATGAGGAGTGGCTTTCTTACTCAGCTTGCAGTGCTCAAAGCCTTGCAGGAGGGAGAGCACATAGGTAAGTGGGTGCAGGAGCCAGAGTGAGTGCCTTTGGGTGCCAACAGGCACAAACCCTATACTGACCTGTGGTAACGTCTAGGGGTTGCCTGCAAACCTTGGAGCCCCAGAGGGCATGTGTTACAGTGTACTCCTTTAGCATTGCCATCTGTGGATGGCTTAAGTGTTAAACAACTTGGTGGAGAGTCATTGTGACAGCCTTTGGCATCCACACCCAGGTCCTTGTCCAGTGTCCAGGAGGAATGAGGTAGTGAAAACAAATTGGAGGGTGGTGAATATGAAGGATTTTACTGAGTGGTGGAAGTGGGTCTCAGCAGGAAGGGGATCTGGAAGGGGGATGGAGTGGGAAGACAATCATCCCCTGGACTGTGGCCATTCCGCTAAAGTCAAGCTGCTTTCCTCCAATGTCTGGCTGCTGCTTCTCTTCTCTCCTTTTTTGCTGCTCCACTCTGCTCCTCTGCCAGTCAAGCTTGGGGTTTTTATCGGTACAAGGTCAGGGGACTGGCAGGCCAGGGTGGTTTTGGAAAAGGCAACATTCAGGAAAGAAAACAGAAATGCATATTCTCATTTAGGACTGCGGGTCCAGGTTTGAGGGAGGAGCCCTTGCTAGGGACCCCCGCCCTTTTCTATCTAGTATTTCACTGCCTCCTGTCCGTATCACTTCTCTGTTAAAAAATGCATCTATTTTTTTCTAATAATCACCTTGATGGGTTCTATCTACATATGAAGGAAACTAGAATGTAACCATTCATAACTCTGAAAATAATATACAGCTTACCTTGTAAATGTTCTAACATCTCACAAACTGGGGGCTTGCTTTTTTTTTTTTTTTTTTTTAAAGACAATATTATTTTTCAAGAGATCTTTTGACAAGATCTCTTTTAAAAAAATTTAATATTTAAAATTACAAACTGGAAAGTTTATTTTGTTGTGGTGGTTGTACAGTATTATGAGATTTAGTAAATGTGTAGAGTCATGTAACCACCATAGCAATCAGGATACAGAATAGTTTTCTCAAAGCAAAAAAAAATCCCTCATGACACTCAATTGAAATCACACCCCCTCTCTCCACCCCAATCTCTGGCAATTACTGACTGTTTTCTCTGATAGTTTTGTCTCTTCCAGATATCATATAAGTAGAATTCTACCACATGTAACCTTTTGAGTACAGCTACTTTCAGTTAGCACAATACATTTGAGGTTAATTTATGTTGTGATATACATTACCCTGACATAGAGATGAATACTTTTCATTGTATGGATGTATCACAAAGTGTTTAGAATTCACCCACTGAATGAAATATGGGTTATCTTCAGCTTTGGAATTACGAAGCATACTGTTATAAACATTCGTTTATATAATATGAACTCATGTACACCTTTCTGCACAAACACAAATATTTATTTTTTTTATGGTAAAAACCTAAAAGTGGGATTAGTGGATTATATGGTAAATATGTTTTACTTTTAAAAAACTGTAAAATATTTTTTGTCACTCTCTCATTTTGCATTCTCATCTGAAATGTAGAAAAGTTCCAGTTGTTCTGAATCTTCAACAACTCTCTATTTTTTCAGTTTTTATGTGTTACTTGGTTGCTTCTTTTTTGCATTAATGAGTCAGTATCACATTACAGTTTCAATTTGCAATTTCTAATGACTAACAATAAAGAATATCTTTTCATGTGTTTATTTGCCATCTTCCTATTCTCTTTGTTGAAGTGTCTGTAAAAATGATTTCCTGTTATTTTCATTAGATTCTATACTTTCTTATTATGGAGTTTTGGGAGTTGGTTACATAATATGTCCTTTTAGAGAAAACTGACTTGTGAGTATTCTCTTCATACCTATAACTTGTATTTCATCCCTTTATCAATTTCTTTCACAGAACTATTTTTAATTTTGATAAGGCCCCATTTATTACTTTTCTATAGATTGAAGGGTTTTTTGCATCAGATCTAAATTTTTTTTGCCTAACCAAAGATCATAAGGAGAACCGGCATGGTGGCTCACACCTGTAATCCCAGCACTTTGGGAGGCTGAGGTGGGCAGATCACCTGAGGTCAGGAGTTCAGGACCAGCCTGACCAACATAGAGAAACCCCGTCTATATTGAAAATACAAAAATTAGCTGGGCATGGTGGCACATGCCTGTCATCCCAGCTACTCAGTAGGCTGAGGCAGGAGAATCGCTTGAACCCAGGAGGTAGAGTTTGCCATGAGCTGAGATTGCACCATTGCACTCCAGCCTGGGCAACAAGAGTGAAACTCCGTCTCAAAAAAATAAATACATAAAAAATAAAAAAAGAGTTTTTTCTAAAAGTTTTATACTTTTAGAATTTGCATTCAGTCTAGGATCTATTTTGAGTTAATTTTTGCATAAGATATTAGGGATAGATTAAGAATCATTAATTTGTATAAGGACATCTACTTGTTCCAGCACTATTTGTTACAATTTTATCTTTTCTTCATTGATTTGCTTTTACATCTTAGTCAAAAATCAATGAACCATATACTTGTCAGTCAATATCTAAATTTGATATTCTGGTCTCTTGAGCTATGTGTCTAACATTTTACCAATAAGATACTGATTTAATTAAAGTAGCATTCAGTATTGATATCGAAAAGGTGAGTCCTCAAACTTTGTTCTTCTCTTACAAAATCATTTTGGCTATTCTTACTTTTTTACATGCCATATACATGTTAGAGTCATTTTGTCAATACCTGCAAAAGAAATCCTGCAGAAATTTTTAAAAGGATTGTGTTAAATCTATAAATCAATTTCAGGAGGACTAACATCTTGAATATATTAAATTTTACAATTCATAAACACATGGTATATCATATATCTTTCTATTGATTTACCATCTTATTTGATCTTTTCCCTCCGCATTTTGTACTATTCAGCATATAGATCCCATACATATTTTGTGAAGTTTAAAATTATAGTATTATAAATTATAGTATAAAAATTATAGTATTATAAATAGTACTTTTTAAAAAACTTGTTTCCACATGTTCATTGCTAATATATAGACATATGATTGAATTTTGTGTACCGCTTATGTACCCTGTGCCCTTGCTAAACTCGATCATTAGCTCTACAAACTTTTCTGTAGATTCTTTGACCTTTGTTACGAAGAAAAGCATGGCTGAAAATAAAGACAGTTTTATTTACTAACTTACAAATATATTATTGTTAATTCTTTTTCTTGACTTATTGCAGTGGCTAGAACTTTCAGTAGCATGTTGAATAGGAGTGGTGACAGAAGACATTAAGTATGATGCTAAGTGTAATGAAATACGATGTTAGCTTTTTTGTAGATGCCCTTTAATAGATAAGAATGTCCCCTTCTCTTCTTAGTTTGTTGAGAGGTTTTATCATATTAAGAGTGTAACTTTTGTTGAAAGCCTTTTCTAAATCTATTAATATGATTGTGTAGTTATTTTTTAGACAATTTATATAGTTTATTATATTAGTTGTCAAATATTAAACAAAGCTTTCATTTTCACAAAAAACCTTACCTGATTGTCCTATATTTTCCCTTCATAAATTGCTTGATTCAATTTGATATGTTGCTGAGGTCTTTTGTATCTGTGTTTACAATAAATATTAGTCTATAGTTTTTTTCTGTATATTTATTTATCTGGTTTGCTATCAAGGTAATTCTAGTCTCTTAAAGTGAGTTAAGTGTTTTCTTCAATTTCCTGGGAGAAATTTCGTAAAACTGATATAGTTTCTTTCTTAAATATTTGGTAGAAATTGCCAATGAAACCACCTGGATCTGCAGTATTCTTTGTTAGGAGATTCTGAACTATGAGCTCATTTACATTAAAATGTATAGCGCTACTCAGGTTATCTATTTTGTCATGTATGACTTTCAGTAAGTTGTGTGTTTAAAGGACTTGAGCTAGGTTGTTGAGTAACACAGGCATACAGATGTCATTTACAAGGAAATACTATAAGCAACAATTATTTTAAATGTGTTAAAGTTTGTTTAATGACTGAAGATATACCCTATCTTAAATGTTCTATATTCGCTTTTGAAAAACATATATTTTGCTCTTCTTGGGGAGAATATTCTATAAATGTCAATTTGGTCAAGTTTGCTTTTTAGTTCTCATACATCCTTACTGATTTTCTGTCTGGTTTGGTCAGTTATTGAGAGAAGCATGTTGAAATCTTCAGCTATAACTGAGGATTTGTCTATTTCTTTTTTCAGGTCAATCAGTTTCTATTTTACATTATTTAAGCTCTGTTGTTAGGTTCATGCACATTTAAGACCGTTGTGCTTCTTCATTAATTAATCCTTTTATCATTAAATATCTCCCTTTATCATTGACTGAGATAGTTCATACTGTACTATTTATATAAAATTTTAGAAAAAGCAAACTAATCAATAATGACAGAAAATACATCAGTGATTGCTCAGAGATGGGAAGTTAAGGAGGAGCTTTAGGGAGACATTATTTAAAAACATAAGGAAACTTTTGGGAGCTATGAATATACTCACTGTCCTGAATGTGGTAATGATGTCATGGGTGTATACATATGTTAAATCTAATTAAATTATTCAACTCAAACATAACCAATTTATTGCATATCAATTACTCCTCAATAAATCAGTTTTAAAAGCACTATAATTATTTTAATCAACAGAACAAAAATCATCAGGAGTCAAGCAAAATGTAACTCAGATCACAGGTGTTGTCCAAGCTTTGTTCAAGAGAGAAGTAAAAGAGTGAGAGATGTGCACTGATGTAGATGAATGGTGAAGGAGAGATGCAGGGACATGAACATCCTCTGGGGTGATGCCTCTTATATGGTCCTTGAAGTGGCTATCCTGGCAAGATTGAAAGGAAGTATGAACAATGGGAAGCAAAACTTCAGGAGAAAAGTGCAGTTTTGCAAAACCAGCCATGGGGAACGAAAAAGTGAGGAAAGTGTCGTGAATGCTGGATCATGATAACTAACATTGACCAGATGAGGATTTGGGGCTTATCTGTGGTTTGTGACTCCTTCTATCTATTGGGAATTCTGACATGGAAGAACTGAAGACAGTGAATAATTAAAAGCTTGAGTTTAGGAATCAGACAGACACGGGTTCCAAAGTTTTCTTGGCATAAAAACAGTGCCCAAATCACTGGGTTAATGTGAGGTCTGGGAGAATGCATGTAAAGACTGGTGCTCATCAAAAAGCTTATCCACCATGATCAAGTGGGCTTCATCCCTGGGATGCAAGGCTGGGTCAACATTCGCAAATCAATAAACAGAATCCAGCATATAAACAGAACCAAAGACAAGAACCACATGATTATCTCAATAGATGCAGAAAAGGCTTTTGACAAAATTCAACAGCCCTTCATGCTAAAAACGCTCAATAAATTCGGTATTGATGGAACGTACCTCAAAATAATAAGAGCTATTTATGACAAACCCACAGCCAATATCATACTGAATGGGCAAAAACCGGAAAAATTCCCTTTGAAAACTGGCACAAGACAGGGATGCCCTCTCTCACCACTCCTATTCAACATAGTGTTGGAAGTTCTGGCTAGGGCAATCAGGCAAGAGAAAGAAATCAAGGGTATTCAGTTAGGGAAAGAAGAAGTCAAATTGTCCCTGTTTGCAGATGACATGATTGTATATTTAGAAAACCCCATTGTCTCAGCCCAAAATCTCCTTAAGCTGATAAGCAACTTCAGCAAAGTCTCAGGATAAAAAATTAATGTGCAAAAATCACAAGCATTCTTACACACCAGTAACAGACAAACAGAGAGCCAAATCATGAATGAACTTCCACTCACAATTGCTTCAAAGAGAATAAAATACCTAGGAATCCAACTTACAAGGGATGTAAAGGACCTCTTCAAGGAGAACTACAAACCACTGCTCAGTGAAATAAAAGAGGACACAAACAAATGGAAGAACATACCATGCTCATGGATAGGAAGAATCAATATCGTGAAAATGGCCATACTGCCCAAGGTAATTTATAGATTCAATGCCATCCCCATCAAGCTACCAATGAGTTTCTTCACAGAATTGGAAAAAACTGCTTTAAAGTTCATATGGAACCAAAAAAGAGCCCGCATCTCCAAGACAATCCTAAGTCAAAAGAACAAAGCTGGAGGCATCACGCTACCTGACTTCAAACTATACTACAAGGCTACAGTAACCAAAACAGCATGGTACTGGTACCAAAACAGAGATATAGACCAATGGAACAGAACAGAGTCCTCAGAAATAATACCAGACATCTACAGCCACGTGATCTTTGACAAACCTGAGAGAAACAAGAAATGGGGAAAGGATTCCCTATTTAATAAATGGTGCTGGGAAAATTGGCTAGCCATAAGTAGAAAGCTGAAACTGGATCCTTTCCTTACTCCTTATACGAAAATTAATTCAAGATGGATTAGAGACTTAAATGTTAGACCTAATACCATAAAAATCCTAGAGGAAAACCTAGGTAGTACCATTCAGGACATAGGCATGGGCAAAGACTTCATGTCTAAAACACCAAAAGCAACAGCAGCAAAAGCCAAAATTGACAAATGGGATCTCATTAAACTAAAGAGCTTCTGCACAGCAAAAGAAACTACCATCAGAGTGAACAGGCAACCTACAGAATGGGAGAAAATTTTTGCAATCTACTCATCTGACAAAGAGCTAATATCCAGAACCTACAAAGAACTCAAATTTACAAAAAAAAAACAAACAACCCCATCAAAAAGTGGGCAAAGGATATGAACAGACATTTCTCAAAAGAAGACATTCATACAGCCAACAGACACATGAAAAAATGCTCATCATCACTGGCCATCAGAGAAATGCAGATCAAAACCACAATGAGATACCATCTCACACCAGTTAGAATGGCGATCATTAAAAAGTCAGGAAACAACAGGTGCTGGAGAGGATGTGGAGAAATAGGAACACTTTTACACTGTTGGTGGGATTGTAAACTAGTTCAACCATTATGGAAAACAGTATGGCAATTCCTCAAGGATCTAGAACTAGATGTACCATATGACCCAGCCATCCCATTACTGGGTATATACCCAAAGGATTATAAATCATGCTGCTATAAAGACACATGCACACGTATGTTTATTGTGGCAGTATTCACAATAGCAAAGACTTGGAATCAACCCAAATGTCCAGCAGTGACAGACTGGATTAAGAAAATGTGGCACATATACACCATGGAATACTATGCAGCCATAAAAAAGGATGAGTTTGTGTGCTTTGTAGGGACATGGATGCAGCTGGAAACCATCATTCTTAGCAAATTATCACAAGAACAGAAAACCAAACACCGCATGTTCACACTCATAGGTGGGAACTGAACAATGAGATCACCTGGACTCGGGAAGGGGAACATCACACACCGGGGCCTATCATGGGGAGAGGGGAGGGGGGAGGGATTGCATTGGGAGTTATACCTGATATAAATGACGAGTTGATGGGTGCTGACGAGTTGATGGGTGCAGCACAGCAACATGGCACAAGTATACATATGTAACAAACCTGCACGTTATGCACATGTACCCTAGAACTTAAAGTATAAAAAAAAAAAAAAAAGACTGGTGCTCAATACAAACTAACTAGTGTATGCATGCATATATACACTAAAATCCATTATGTCAGACAGCGGTAGTAATACCAGCAGCTCACACAAGTTGCCTACTTCCTTGATGTTTAGTTTTAGCTCATGCTAAAAACCTTCATGTGTTTTAGGCACAAAGTCATTCTGAGCTAAGTCTCAGAACTATTTCAAAAGGGGATGGGAGTCACCTATGAGACTTCATACTGACCTTCAACTTCAACCTTTAAAAAATTGTGGTAAAATATACATAATATCAAAATTACCATCTCAACAATTTTTAGTATACAGCTCAGTAGTGTTAAGTACATTCAAGTTATTGTGCAACTCCAGAACTATTTTCATCTTGCAAAACTGAAATTTTATACCCATTAAATAACAATTCCCCATTATGCCCTTTCCCCATCCACTGGCAACTACCATTCTACTTCTTGTCCCTCTGAATTTGACTACTTTAAATAACTCATAGAAGTGGAATATAACAGAATTTGTCTTTTTGTGGCTGGCTTATTTCACTTAGCATAATGTCCTCAAGGCTTACAGATGTAGGAACATGTGTCAGAATTTCCTTCCCTTTTAAGGCTAGATAATTTTCCGTTGTGCACAGGAGGGTGTTTGTTTGTTTAAATATATATACCACCTTTTTTGTACATTTATTTGTCAATGGGCACTTAAGTTGCTTTCTCCTTTTGTCTATTGTGAACAATGCTGCTATGAACTTGGCTGTACAGATATCTCTTTGAGACCCTTGCTTTTAGTTCTTTTGGGCATTATATCCAAAAATGGATAGTGCATTAGTCTGTTCTCGCAATGCTATAAATAACTACATGAGACTGGATAATTTATAAAGAAAAACGGTTTAATTGGCTCACAGTTCTGCAGGCTGCATAGCAGCTTCTAGGGAGGCCTCAGAATACTTTGAATCATGGCGGAGAACAGAGGGGAATCAGGCATGTCTTACATGGCCAGGGCAGGAGAAAAAGAAAGAGTGGGAAGATGCCACATACTTTTTAAACAACCAGATCTCGTGAGAACTCTATTACGAGAACAGCACCCAAAGGGGAAATCCACCCCCATGATCCAATCACCTCCTATCAGGCCCCTCCACCAACATCGGGGATCACAATTTGACATGAGGTTTAGACAGGGACACAAATCAAAACCATATGGTAACTCTATTTTTAATATTTTGAGAAACTGTTATACTTGTTTTTCATAGTGGCTGCCCTGTTTTACATTCCCACCAACAGTGCACAGCCGTTCCAATTCCAATTTCTCCACATTTTTGCTAACAACTTACTTACTGATTTTTTTATAGTAGCCATCTTAATGGGTGTGAGATGGTATCTCATTGGGATTTTGATTTGTACCAACTCCAGTTTTTGATGTAGGATTTTCTCTAAATAACCAAAGCTAATTTAAAGAAGTAAAAATAATAGTTTTATCTCTCTAGAAATAGGCTAGTCTTTAACATGCTCAAATTAATAAATGTAACACTTTGTGTACATTTGTTTATTTTGGAGTGTGGGGTCATCCATAATTAGGTTGAAATATAAAGTAGTGTCTCTATTTTTAGATCTTTTCTTCTCACAAGTATTTAACACAAGTTTCAGTGATACGTAAGTTGCTAAAGACATAGTTGTTGAGTCTAAATCTTTCTAATTTCTCCTCATTTTCTCTCCCTCTTCATCTCTCTTTTCTTATTTTTTGACTTTGAAAAAATCAGAAAATAGATTTTCAACAAGGAAGTAATTTGGGGAACAAGGAAGCTTGATCTGGACTCATTGATTCCGGAGCCCTTTTGTCTAGCTTCTTCTGATTAAATCCTAAAGATTTCCCCATCAGGAGTAACTGAGAACACAGGACAGGCCACCAAGAGAACCATGTTGGTTGTAACCTTATGAGACTCTCACATCATGTGGTCCTTCAGGAATATTGGCTGCTATAAGAAGAAAACTTGCTCCCAGTCCCCACTGTGCTATGTATTCTTTTACAGATCTTCAAACTTATGAACATGTTTCCTGATGTCCTAATTAAGAGAGTTAAACTACATGTTTTCTTAGTTTTTGAAAATTCAAGAATTCCATGTCACTTGGTAATTTATATCTCAGTAAGAGATTATCATGATGAAGTTGCCCAAAATTGGGCCTATTCTAAATGATGAGATTATGTACATCATTAAAAATAATGACATATTGTGTTATATGCCACATCACTTTAAATGATAATATCACAAAAATGTAATACTTAGAGATGCTAATAGCAATTTTTTTAATGTTGAACAGCCCCCCCACACCCTCCTCACACACACAATGCCTTATCTGTTCAAAGTATTTATTCTAAGCGTGAATATAGTGGCAATACTAGTGTCATCTTCGATTATTCCCCATCACACTGCATGGGATCATGGCAGATGACAGACCATATTCTGTCTGATCTAACCTAGCTAAACATGTGTCCTTTTACATGATGAGTTAAAATAAAGCAGGGCTTTGTCACAGTTTATAGAGCCTCAGGAAAACTCTGTTCCATACCTAGTCCACTTTGTCAATCTGCCATCTCTTCTTTGTGTTAGTATAACCTTGTCCATTGCAAGTCCCTGCTAGAAATGCTTTTCCCATGATTAAAACTAGAGAATATTTAAATAATCCAAATTAAGTTTCAAAACAAAAAGCCCATTAAATTGCACACTCATTGAATTGCTATTATCTCCAGGTTCTATATTAAACCAAGCGGCAGATAAACATGAGTAAAACTCTAACTCTGACAGAGCTAGTGAACTGACATAAAATATAGATATGTTGTGGACAAGATGGGTTATCTCTTCACCAAATCTGTTTCCTTTTCCTCCTAGGCATACAAGAGGATTCAATTTTAACCTCTCGTTTTCAGTTACCTTCTCATTTCAGTTTAACTTCTCATTTTCATTTTCAGTAATGGCCATAGGACTAAATGTGGTGAGTGGGAGTGGGTGAAAGCCAGGTGTGCCACTTTCAGATCTAGCTCATAAAAATCTCCTGCATGACACGTAGTTTCTTTCTTTTATTCCATCTGCCTACTGAATGCTAAGGCCCAGGGTGATCTTGGAATCTGCATGTTAAAGATGGCGGAACCAGTATCACAACCTAGCCCCCTGACTGACCATGAGAAGTGAAGCTCACCTCCTCTGGCGCTTCCCCTTGCCAATTGAATTTAACATGAGTAAGAAATAAACACCTATAATACTAAGTCATCAAGATTTTAGGGTTTGTCTCTGAGAGCAACTTCCCTTAAATGTTACCCACCTACATAAAATAATTTTAATATTGACCAATGAAATATCTGCAATAAAAATTCAAAGTGCTATTTGAAGAACAGGAATTAAATAGCTTAGTATGGTGGTAGTTTAATTTTTAATTTCCTAGTTTTCCTCCTCCTATTGAGTTCAGAACACAATACCCCAAAGTGTGGCACCTTGGCATGCTGAGTACTTTGAACTGAAGAGCAGCAGAAGGATCACAGCAGCAAGATTATCCTGATCCCCTTCCTGCTCTTCGGTCTCCCATCCTTCTTTCTCCCCTGAAGCAAATCATAGAAACTAGCCTGCTGAAACTACAGGGCAGGTAGTTGGGGTAAATCCTAGAGTCATTTGGAGCCTCTAATCTAGATACCAGGTTCAGCTGGCACAATAAAACTGAAGATTATTCACAGCCTGCCTAAGGCAGGTCTACATGTGCAAAGAAGTGGTTATACTTTGGAATTTGTTTTCTTCTAAGTAACAGTGGGCATGTGCAATGGCAGTAATACTGCAGGGAGTTCTAGGATGTCAAAGCAGACCAGAGGTAGCCATTAGACAGTTGAACTGCCTCTCTGTAAATGCAGCTATCTTCCTGGGTCTTTAAGGCATCAACACAAAAATTACACTAAATCTGAAGTTCTCATAAATGAAAAGGAAATCTCCTCAATAACAAGCTAAAAATTTCTGCTGCTAGAACTTAGACTTAGCTCTACCTGACTTTAAAGCCCATGTTCTTTCCAGTATTCTTCCTTTTAAGCATACCCCACCCTCCAATTTTGTTGTTGTTGTTGTTGTTGTTGATTCTTATGCTCACATCCTAGTTAAGAACACTGGAGAAAAAAAAGAAGAAAAACAGAAATGAGATTGAGATGAGATGAGAGAAAAGGCGAGGAGAGAAAAGACACTGGTATATTCTGAAATAAACTGTTTCTGATCCTAGTTCATGACAGTTGTCATTCTACCCCTACTCAGGTGGAAAGACCAAACAGAAAAATCACCAAACATGTGAAAAGACTCACCACAGAAAAAAGAAAAAAAAAGAAGATTAGTGTGAATGATGACATTTTTCTCTGAAAGAGTCATGTTTTGATTCCACTGTCACAAAGGGAGTAGTCAGTGAGGTCACTTGTTTGTTCACATAAAAGGAAATAGTGGAGGCAGAGGAGTGGGAAGCAGGTATGAATTGGCATTCAGGTTACATCATCAACTGACTAGCCTTGGACAATGATTTAATTTAATTGAGCCTCAGTTTTATCAAATTAAAAATGAGAATAATAACACTTGGTATTATTTTTAGTTTTTGCTAATGCAAACAAAAATTGACAGTTGGTGGAAGCATGTTAGTAATTTACAGAATTAACAAAGGAATATGGGAATCAAGACAACAACATTGTGGGCCAGTTAGTAGGAACACTGTAGCCTCATCTAGGATTTCCACAAAGCAAATAAGTTGAACAATATTCAGTAATCTTAAAGCTCAGGTCAAGATTTATCTACTCAGGATTAACTCTAAGTGGCCTGATTGTTTCACATTTCTACCATGTCTAGGGTATCTTAACTTACTGTCTAACTGGACACTATCAAATGGGAAAAAGGTAATTTTGTAAAAGAACATCAAGGTGATATTGCCAAAAAATAGTTGAATGGATGTTTAGTGGACCAAAATAAAAAGTGTCTAACATTATGTCCTCATAAGGTTGTTACAGGGATTAAATTAGAGACTGTCAGTAGAGCACTTAATAAATGAAGGCTAAAATCAGACAGGGGAAGGATAAGGGTTTTAAGGTCTGATAAATTAGAGGACTTGGCCATCCTGACTTTGTAAAGCAGAAACATGACCCATCCTGTTTTGTTATCAATTAAGAAACTTCTGAGGGACCAGAGTCAATTTAAGAGTCATTTCAGTCATTTTCCTTAAACTAGCCTGAAGAAAATCAAAATAATCTGCTTTAGAGCTCTTTATTCTTTATCCTTTTCTTCTAATTTTATTTAGGAAAAAAAAAAAAAAAACTTTCCCTCTGGCGCTTCTTCTTCCATTGTCTTATTTTAATGTCCCTTGAATTTTTTTTTTTTTTTTAATGGCAGATGACACTTCTAACTATGGTCGTATCCTTGGAAACTACAGAAAATTGGCTATTTTGGGCTAATCTGTTATTGTGAATTTTCATGACAACAGCCAAGGGTATATTTTAACTACTGTTTTTACTCTAATTCAATTGGAAAATAAAAAATGTTTAAAGCCAAACAGCCCTTAGACACTCTAAGGCTGTTTCTGTTTCTTTATATGCCTCAGTGGTGAGTATAATAGGAGCCAGGAGACAGTCAATACATATGCAGCTTACCTTCCTGGATTTACTGCAAAAGCATGTCTATATTATGTGGTAAGACTAAGGTGGTTTATGGCCAATAATATGTTCAAATCCCATGTAGGTGGTTCATGACCATTGATCTCAGACTTGCCCTGGCCAGTCACCTTTCTTTGGGGGACGTAGATAAGTAAAAGCAAAAGCATTTCCTCTCAAGGCTTAAGTTTGAAGTCAGTACTATCCATTTCTTCCAGGCAGGAAATATGTAGCTCTTGCCAAATACTAGGTGAAACCCACCCTTCTAGATCTAAGACTGCACCATGACCTGGATTTCAGAGCTGAAGACCTCATACACTCCCAGGGCTCACACTTATGCTACAGTGCAAAGGAGAGGGACAAATAGCCATAAACCCTTATTAATTTTTCTTCACATTTCCACCTGGCCAGAAGGGAAACTGAATTTGACTACACTAGTCTGAAAAAGACGAAGGAAATATAGTTACTTTCTTACTGTGAACACACATAATTATTGCTACCTAGCCAATACTTCAAGATAGGTTTCACGCAGGGTCCTTCCATCCAATGATGCAAGTTTCAGGAAATGCAGACATCTCCTTCACCACCCCCTAGCACATGACGTGTGGATTCATGCTCTAAACCTGGTATGTTGAGTGCTGTAACCTGTGACCCTGCATTTCTAGAGTAGGATGTAAAAGCACAGGTTGAGTTACAGATTAGTCACCTAGACTGCTATATGACTGAAAGTCAAATAAATGACAAGGTAGCAATTATCCATGATTAGCAGAACTCAGTAGCACATGTAGTCAATGTCCATAATTCCTGTGGTGGTTTTGTCACTGGTACATATCTCCAAGGGTATGTGCCCCAGCATGGCTTACTAAAGAGGGTGTTCCAATAGGGAAATGGTAATAGTGCTTTGCCACTAGAGCTTTCTTCTTAAGACTGCTTTACCAGCCTTCTCACTGATCCTGAAAGGAGAAAGGTTAAAGAGCATGACTGGCACAAGCACACGTAGGAACACTGCAGTCCCACTCCAGCCAGTACCTCACCCCAGCCAATGCTTATGCACCTGCCCACATTTCCACAACTGCTGGCATGCATGAGTGAGCATGGATCTCACTGCCACCACCTATCAAAGTGTTATGGCCAGTGGACTGGGAACAACACAGCCCCTTTAGTACAGCATGTTCCTAACCTAAAGGGGTCACAGAACAAAGCCTGGGGCCCGGTACCAGCACCCCAGAGCTATAACACATAGCCCAGGATTTCTGAGCTGAGCCTTGTCTGCCTAAAATCATCCAGAAACAAAGCCACTTGACCAAACCCACCTTACACCACAATCAAATCCCCAAGAGCATCAAAGAAGAGAAAAAAAAATCTATCCAAAGGATAGCAACATCAAAGACTGCAGGAACATTATCCCATACAGATGAGAAAGAACCAGTTCAAGAACTCTACAAATGCAAAAAGCCATAGTGTCATCTCACCTCCAAATGACTGCACCAGTTTCCCAGCAATGGTTTTTAACCAGGATGAAATGGATGAAATGGCAGAAATAGAATTCAAAATATGGAAAGGAATAAAGATGATCAAGATTCAGGAGAAAGTAAAAACCAATCCAAGGAATCTAAGAAATATAATATAATGATACAGAAGATGAAAACAAAAATTGTCATTTTAAGAAGGATCCAAACTGATAGAGCTAAAAACTTACCTCAAGAATTTCATAATATAATTGCAAGTATAAACAGCAGAATTGACCAAGCTGAGGAAAGAATCGCAGAGCTTGAGGACCAGTTCTCTGAAATAACTCAGTCAGAAAAAAAATAAGAAAAAACAATTTAAAAGAATGAGCAAAGCCTCTGAAAAATATAAGGTTATGTAAAGAGACCAAATCTATGTCTTATTGGTATCTGTGAAAGAGAGGAAGAGAAAGCAAGCAACTTGGAAAACATATTTGAAAATGTAGTTCAGGAACCTTTCCCCAGTCTCGCTAGAGAGGCCAACATTCAAATTCAAGATGTCGAGAACCCTTGCGAGATATTATATAAAATGACCATCCCCGAGATACATAGGCATCAGATTGTCCAAGGTTGAAATGGAAAAAAATGTTAAAGGCAGGTAGAAAGAAGGAGAAGGTCACCTATAAAAGGAACCCCATCAGGCTAACAGTAGATGTTTCAGCACAAATCCTACAAGCCAGAAGAGATTGGAAGCCTGTGTTCAGCATTATTAAAGAAAAGAAATTCAAACTAAAAATTTTATATACAAACAAAATAAACTTCATAAGTGAAGGGGAAATAAAATTATTTTCAGACAAGCAAATGCTAGGGGAATTTGTTACCATCCTGCCTGCTTTATAAGATATCCTTAAGTGAGTGTTAAATATGGAAAGGAAAGGTTGTTACCAGCCACCACAAAAAAAAAACCACGTAAGAATATGGAATATTGACACTCTAAAGTAATCACACAATCAAGTCTGCATTGTAACCAGCTAACAACATGATGGCAGGATCGAGTCTGCACATATCAATACTAACCCTGAATGAAAATGGGCCAACTAGAAAGCACAGTGGCAAGTTGAATAAAAAAGCAAGACCCAAGATTATGCTGTCTTGAAGAGACCCATCTCAAATGCAGTGATACCCATAGGCTCAAACTAAAGAGATGGAGAAAAATGTACCAAGCAAATGGAAAACAGAAATAAACAGGGGTTCATGTTCTAATTTCAGACAAAACAGACATAAAATAAGAAATGATTAAAAAAGACAAAGAAGGGAATATAATGGTAAAGTATTCAGTTCCATAAAAAGACATAGCTATCCTAAATATATATACATCCAATATAGGACCACCCATATTCATAAAGCAAGTTCTTAGACACCTATGAAGAGACTTAGATAACCACACAATAACAGTGGGAGACTTAAATGCCCCACTGAAAGTATAAGTTAGATCATCTTATCTATCTATCACAAAACAAACCAAGATATTTGGGCCTTGAACTCAATTGACCAAATAGACCTAACAGATATCTACAGAATTCTCCACCCAAAAACCACAGAATATACATTCTTCTCATCACCACATGGTATGTACTCTAAAATCAACCACACAACTGGCCATAAAGCAATCCTCAACAAGCTCAAAAAAAGCCAAAATTATAACAATGACACTCATGGATCACAGTGCAATAAAAATTGAAATCAATACTAAGAAAATCATTTAAAATCATACAATCACATGAAAATTAAACAACTTGCTACTGAGTGACTTTTGGATAAACAATAAAATTAAGGCAGGAATCAAGAAATTCTTTGAAACTAATGAGACCAAAGATACAATATACCAGAATCTCTAGGACACAGCTAAAGCAATGTTAAGAGAGGAAGTTTATAGTGCTAAACACCCACGACAAAGTTAGAAAGATCTCAAATTAACAACCTAACAGTGCACCTAGAGGAACTAGTGAAACAATAGCAAACAAATCCCAAAGTTACCAGAAGACAATAAATAACCAAAATCAGAGCTGAACTAAAGGAAATTATAATCTGAAAAAACAAATACAAAAGATCAATGAATCAAGGAAATGGTTCCTTGAAAGAATAAAGAAGATAGATAGAACACTAGCTAACCTAATAAAGAAAAAAAGAGAGAAGATCCAAATAAACACAATTAGCAATGACAAAGGATATTACCACTGACCCCACAGAAATACAAAAAACCCTGAGACAACTATGAACAACTCTTTGCATACAAGCTAGAAAACCTAGAAGGATAAATTTCTGGAAATATACAACCTCCCAAGATTGAAATAGGGAGAAATTCAATCCCTGAACAGAACATTAACAAGTTCCAAAATTGAATCAGTAATAAAAAGCCTTCCAACCAGAAAAAGCTCAGGACGAGGGGAATTCACAGCTGATTTTTACCAGATGTTTAAAGAATAGCTGGTACCATTCCTACTGAAATTATTTTTAAAAACTGAGAAGGAGGGAATTCTCCCTACCTCATTCTATGGGGCCAGCATCATCCTGATACCTAAACCTGGCAGAGACACAACAACAACAACAACAAAAACTTGAGGCAAATATACTTGATCAACACATGTGCAAAAATCCCTAATAAAGTACTAGCAAACAAAATCCAGCATCATATCAAAAAGCTAATCAACTACAATCAAGCAGGCATTATCTCCAGGATGCCAGGTTGGTTCAACATATGCAAATCAATAAACATGATTCATCACATAAACAGAACTAAAAACAAAAGCCACATGATTATCTCAATAGATGCAGATAAAATTCAGTATCTCTTCCTGTTAAAAATCCTCGATGAACTAGGCATTGAAGGAACATACTTCAAAATAATAAGAGCGATTTATGACAAACACACAGCAAACATCATATTGAATGGGCAAAAGCTGGAAGCAATCCTCCTAAAAACAAATAAGAGGCAAGAATTCCCACTCTCACCACTCCTATTCAAAATAGCACTAGAGGTCTTAGCCAGATCAATCAGGCAAGAAAAATAAAAGGCATATAAATAGGAAGAGAAGGAGTCAAACTACCTCTGTTTGCAGATGATATGATTCTGTGCCTAGAAATCACCATAGTATCTACCCAAAGGCTGCTTGTTCTGATAAACAACTTCAGCAAAGTTTAAGGATAGAAAATCAATGTGCCAAAATCAATAGCATTTATCTACATCAATAACATCTGAGCTGAAAGCCAGATCAAAATACAATCCCATTCATAATAGCCACAAGAAGAATAAATTACCTGAGAATACAGCCAGAGAGGTGAAAGATCTCTAAAATGAGAATTACAAAACACTGCTGAAAGAAATCAGAGATGGCACAAACACCTCATGCCCATATTTAGGGAGAATCAATATTGGTAAAATGGCTATACTGCCCCAAGGAATTTATACATTTAATGCTATTCCTATCAAATTACCAGTAACATTCTTCACGAAATTAGAAACAAAAAGTTTTAATTCATATGGAAGGAAAAAAGAGCTCGAATAGCCAAGGCAATTATAAGAAAAATAACAAAGCTGAAGGCATCACACTACCTGACTTCAAACTATACTACATGGCTACAATAACCAAAACAGCATAGTACTTGTACAAAAACAAACACATAGACTAATGGAACAAAAATAATGTGACACACCTACAACCATCTGATCTTCCACAAAGTTAACAAAAACAAGCAATAGGGAAAGGACTCCCTGTTCTCTAGCTGGCTAGCCATATGCAGAAAATTGAAACTGGACCTCTTTCTTATACTATTTACAAAAACCAACTCTAGAAGGATTACATAATTAAACGTAAAACCTAAAAGTATAAAAACCTTGGAAGATAATCTAGAAAATACCATTCTGGACATAGGCCCTGGAAAAGATTTCATGACAAAGATGCCAGAAGCGACTGCAACAAAAACAAAAATTGACAAGTGCTACCTAAACTATTAATAAAGAGCTTCTGCACAGAAAAAGAAACTATCAACAGAGTAGACAGACAACCTACAGAATGAGAGAAAATATTTGAAAACTGTGCACCTGACAAAAGTGTAATATCCAGAATCTATAAGGAACTTAAACAAATTAATAAGTAAAAAAGAGACAACCCCATTAGAAAGTAGACAAAGGACATGAACAGACACTTTTCAAAAGAAGATGCAAGCACAGCCAACAAGCATATTAAAAAATGTTCAACATCACTAATCATTAGAGAAATACAAATAAAACCACAATGAGACACCATCTCACACCAGTCAGAATGGCTGTTATTAAAAAGTCAAAAAATAACAGATACAGGTGAGGTTGTAGAGAAAAGGGAATGTTTATACACTGCTAGTGTGAATGTAAATTAGTTCAACCATATGGAAAGCAGTTTGGGGATACCTAAAAGAACTTAAAACAATTACCACTTGATCCAGCAATCTCATTATTAAGCATAATCCAAAGGAATATAAACTGTTCTACCCAAAAGACATGTGCTTGCATGCATTCATTGCAGTACTGTTCACAATAGCAGAGACATGGAATCAACCTAATTGCCCATCAGTGGTAGACTTAAAGAAAATGTGTTATATGTACACTATGGAATACTATGCAGTCATAAAAAAGAACAAGATCATGTTCTTTGCAGCAACATGGATGGAGCTGGAGGCCATTACCCTAGCAAATTAATGCAGGAACAGAAAACCAAATACCACATGTTCTCACTTATTAGTGGGATGTAAACATTGCATACACATGGTCACAAAGAATAGAACAATAGACACCAAAGCCTACTTGAGGGTGGAGAGCAGAAGGATGGAGAGGATTAAAAAAAAAAAAAAACTACCTATTGGGTACTATGCTTACTACCTAAGTGAAAAAATAATCTGTACACCAACCCCCGGACACACAATTTACCTATATAACAAACCTGCACATTTACTTCCGAACCTAAAATTTAAAAAGAGAGAGAGAGAGAGAGAATGGAAGCTGATGCAGAGAACAACTAATTATTTCATAAGTTTTATTTTACTATTTGGATACTAAATGTTTTATACATACATCTCACAGGAATATATGGTTATGGCTAATTAAAAATGGGGTTCTACATGACTGGAATGGATGAGCAGTCTACTAAAATTCTGCTTGACATTTATAGCCCTCAAAATTTTGTGCTTAGCACAGGCAATATCTAAGCCTTCATGAAAGGACCATTTTACACTTGAGTTACTTCCCAGATTCAGACCCTTTTTAACTAAGAGGAAGCTGGATACCCTGGAGAGAGGACTCTGCAATAACATCACGGGTACTTATCATAAATCTTCCTTCCAGCATTCCCCAGATGACTTTGTGGCCATTTACCAAGCTAAGTGGGAATTGGGTAAAGAGATGTATTTGGATATTTGGAAGTTAAAGTTGAATTTAAATGAAAGCTAATCCCTAGGGACGCAGAATGTCATTGTGATGTGTAGAAAATAATAGTCTTTATAGAGGTCAAATATTCAACAGATTGTGACTCCAGTCTATCTCACAGTCCAAGTTGGCTCTTGAACCTATATCACATATATTTCTTTATTCCCAAGTATATTTTAGACTGTATACCCTCAGCAACTGGCATAATCAAAATTGTAATCTGACCCATGGAGCAAGGTTTATTTTGGTAGAAAGGTGAATAAAAGGATCTAGAACTCTCTTTATATACCAAAATTCTGAACCAAAAATACAATGGCATCCCTGGGGATATCTCAGAACCATTCAGGACTCAAGAGATGCAACGTGTTGATTCTTCTCACATTTCTATTTAACTCACCAATTCGGCTAATATAGAAGATGAAGATCCTTGAGAATAACAATGAACGGTCACTTGTTTAAGTAATGAATCCATTTGAAGCTGTTTTGCTAGATGTGGTCTGCTTGCTGGAAGAAATCAACATTAATCTGCAACAGTCAGTATGCTGCTATTTCTTAATCTAACAACCGTTTTTTCTTATCTTGAAAAGAAGAGCTACCAGAACCCATTGTTTTCACCTAGCAGAAATCACTATACAGCTTTACCCTTCATACTTAGCATATTTCAGTGTTCTGTATCACAATTTGGTTTGCAAGAACCTTAATCTTCTCACTATCTCAGAACTTAACATACTGAGTCATCATATTAGTGGATCTATAGAGCTGAAAATAGCAAACACAAAGAATGCCTTGGAAACACTTGCATGATAGTGGTTAGGAGGTGAATCCCTTGCAAATACAGACATCAATTTTAATGTAACCAGTAATCTTGAGCATTTTGGCATATACTTTAAGTGAAAGACAGATTCCTAAATCTTTCATTTCATATTACTGAGGAAGATACCAAGTGGACTTTTGGGATTTTACAGGCAACCTATACCATATTTAAGTACGCTTTTCCAATCTATTTAATGGATTATCAAAAATGTTTTGATCTTTGAGTGAGTTCAGGAGTAAAGGAAGTTATTTAGCTGGTCCAGGTTGCAGTGTCAGAAGTTCTGCCACTTGGTTCTCACAACCCAGCTGACTCTATGATGCTTGAAATCTGTGGCAGTGGGATGCTGCCTGGAGCCTGTGACAATCCTGAGAGGAAAAAAAATCACAATTCTTAGGAATTATGGATTAAAATCCTGTGCAAGGAAAAAAAAAAAAAAGCCTGTGGACTCCTTACAAAGTAGCTATTATTTTGAAGAATACTCTTGCTTCATTTTCTTAGTTGATGCTAATCTATGTGCCC
The DNA here is from genome assembly GCF_024542745.1 of Macaca thibetana thibetana. NCBI lineage: Eukaryota > Metazoa > Chordata > Mammalia > Primates > Cercopithecidae > Macaca > Macaca thibetana. The sequence continues at coordinate 13,594,894 of NC_065579.1, forward strand.
ATTCAAACTGAGCTAGACATCATGAATTGTGTATTATCTAGAAACTCCAAACAGTGAAGTCAGATGCACACAGCAGCACATCTTTATCAAAAGGAAGAGGTGTATATGAGACTGGGTCCAGGCAGTTCCTAAAGCATAAGAAAGTTACATGAGCAGATGGCTCACACACACAGCATGTCTTCTCTTGGCACACGATCTCCCCTCTATCAACCCACACTTTTGATCTCATGGAGAGTCCCTTCTGACTAGAGTAACTATAATTTATCATAGACAGGGACATTTTTGAGCTAAAAAGTAGGCCAGGAAAACAGGCCTAAATTAGGACTGTCCTAGCCAAATCATTAGGCATTGTCACCCTACCTATAACTCAGTACTTTGCAACTAGGAGTGATTCTTACCCATCCATAAAACATTTGACAGTATCTGGAGACATTTTTTGGTTGTAACAAATTGGGAGAGGGGATGCTATGAGCATCTAGTGGGTAAAGGTCTGAGATGCTACCAAACATTCTATAATGTACATAAACAGCTCCCCCAAAACAAAGAATTCTTAAACTTAAAATATCAACAGTGCTGAGACTGAGAAATCTTTTTATAACTACTTGGTTTAAAAGAGAAAAAAATCAGTTTATAAAAAATTCTGCATGATAGGCTAACACCAGGTAAAAGTGTAGAGCTGGACCATTGCAACCACACTCAGAGATGGATTGGATGTGAAAGAGTTTAGAATAGGGAGGTATCCCTGGTGTAGGTATAAGTTTAAGTGTTACAACTCATTTCCTACTTAGATTGCAAAACAAGATATGCTGAAAGTAATGATCCACGTAGACAAGATTACACGGTCATGTTCTTGGAAGGAGCAAGTTTGGAAGACTGCTGACAAGGAGATTTGGGGAAAATATATGTGAAGGTACCACTTTAAATGGACCTCAGGATCTCATTGCAGAAGAGGTTGGATCCCATTGCAGAAGAGGCTGTTAAATAACAAGATGGTCTTCTCTGAGTCTGTCAACTGTCCTCCTCTCCCCAGACCCCCAGTGAGATTCTTAAAATGTGGCCATAGTAACTGAGATGGTGCTTGTAAACAGGCTTTTTTAGAAGGTTGTTCTTTAGTTCCACTATACTGCCTGAAGAAAAAAAAAAAAAAAGGTTGGTTTCATTTTTGCTTTTGTTTTGCTAGTTCTCATCTGAATCCTACCCTTGCTTAGTGGTAACTCACTAAGGGTAGTGACCTACCAGGAGCCCCGAATGTGGTAACAGATTCTAAAAACCATCAGTTCATCTCCTGGTGGCAAAGTGATTACACTGGATCCTTTCAATCATGGAAGAGCCAGTAATTTATCCTCATTCTAAATGACACTTGTATTGGACTCAAATCCTCTTTACTTGCTAAACATATTTCTGTTAATGTCATTCAAATCCTTATAACATTAATATGGTAGCATGCACAATGATGCTTTCTATCAAAAAACTTATAATAAAATAGATATTTTAAAAACTAATGCCAATGGGGTTTTTTTTTTTTTTTTTTTTCCATGTACGTCATCTTATAGAAGTAGCTTGCCTCATAGAATGGTAAAGTGGCCTATTGAAAAGTCACTTGTAACACCAGCTGGGAAAAAACACCTTGTAAATTCAGGGTACTGCTACAGAGGAAATGATATTTGGAACTAAAGATAAACATATGGTGATTTTTTTATAATGCCAGAATAAATAAGTCTGAGTCAGGAAGTCCAAGAAGAAATGGAAATTTAAAATATTACAATATATTATTTTTGCAGATCTGTTTTGCACAAACCAATCTCTTGCTCACATAATATTATAATTCGTTCCTTCTTATTTTATGTACCATATATGATATATCTTATACCATTCTATAAATGACTTGATATTAGGCAGTATATTTTCTCTTTGATTTCCCAGCGTTTAGTAGAATATGAGAGATACTCTGTAAATATGTATTTAATAAAGGCATGAATAAGGGAACAACTAAGTCAATAAATAATAAATGAAACCAAGTCAGATAGCCCTATTTTTTCAAGTGACCTCATAGGAAATTTGCCTTCATTAGCAAATGTTCTTTACAAAGCCAGGCATGACTTAATGCTAGAAGCATTATTAAGTAAAGGATATAGTCACTTGCTTTCATTGATTTTACTACCCACTTCTAGAGAATAAAATAAAAAATAGAAATGCACTGCTGGCCGGGAGCAGTGGCTCATGCCTGTAATCCCAGCACTTTGGGAGGCCCAGGCACGCGGACCACAAGGTCAAGAGATCAAGACCATCCTGGCTAACACGGTGAAAGCCTCTCTCTACTAAAAATACAAAAAATTAACTGGGCGTGGTGGTGGGTGCCTGTAGTCCCAGCTACTTGGGAGGCTGAGGCAGGAGAATGGCGTGAACCCGGGAGGCGGAGTTTGCAGTGAGAGGAGATCGCGCCATTGCACTCCAGCCTGGGTGACAGGGCAAGACTGGGTCTCAAAAAAAAAAAAAAAAAAAAAAAAAAAAGAAAAAAATGCACTGCTAAGGCTTCTATCACATCACCTTCCACTGTAATTTGCTGTTGGATAAAAATCTAAGTTATTTCGGTACACTCAGAATGCCAATAATTGTATAACTACATGATTCTAGCACAATTAAAATGCACTGTTTCATCCATCTATCTGTCATCTATCTGTCTGTCTGTCTGTCTGTCTGTCTGTCTGTCTGTCTGTCTGTCTATCTATCTATCTATCTATCTATCTATCTATCTATCTATCTATCTAATCTTTGGCAGCAACCAGCACAAACATACAGTGAGCACATGTCACTACCAAACACATTATTCTGTGACACCTAAGGCACTGTTTACTCCATGGCCTCTCTGCCATCAAGGAATCTTTTTGCCACTATAACTGGACTTTGCTGGCACATCAAAATAGGAGAAGTGACTTTATGTAGCCTTTAGCTTAGAATAATTTTAAATTTCTTAAAAAGACAAAATTTGGACATTCCCCTGCTTCGAAATTGTTTTCAGTGAGATGCTTTCCACACACATTTGAAGTGGGATCAAATTTTAAAGGATATCTCTGAAAGAATAGAAATCCTTCAGTGATCATAGTAAAAGATAGAAGAATCAGACACAGAGGTATCAAGAAAACCAAGGTGCATAATTAACCACCCCAAAACTTAGTGGCTTAAATATATAACCCTTTATTTAGCTCCTATTTCTGCAGGTCTTCAATTTGGGCTCAGTTCATCTGCGTGGTTCTTCTTGTCTTGACTGGATTCAGTCACGCATATGCAACCAGCTATATGGTTGGTTGACTGGTTAGTAGCTGCTCTAGGATGCCCTCAGCAGGATGTCATGGAAAGTCCTGCAGCAGACTATCCCATACTCATTTACATGGCAACTGGGAAGAGCTCCAAGAAGAGGGATCTCAAGCATGCAAGGCCTCTTGAGGCCTGGGTTTGCAACTGTCACATCATTTTGCCGTGTTGTATCTATCAAAGCAAGTCTTATGTTCAGTCAAGATTCAAGAGGTGGAGAAACAGATTTCATCTCTGATGGGAGAAGCTGCAAAGTCATTAGCAAAGGACATGGCTGCAAGCAGGGGTAGAGGACTGTGGCCTTTTGCAACCTACTACCCTAGAGTTCAGAGAGAAATCTAATTTATACAACATAACTGTCAATAAATGACTAATAACATATAGAGTGTCTCATCTTAATGAATTAGTGGATAGAGTCTGGAATTTAGAGGAAGAAGACTCACGTGTCACCACAAGTTTGACCTAAGACACATTGCTTAATCTCCCAGAGCTTTCATGTCCTCATGAAATTTAAGTGAGGATAATATTTAGTTCGCATGATCACTATGAACATAAGTGAGTTATCTGTGAGTTAATTTATGAGACAGTATGTTAAATTCTGTAAAATATCAAGTAAAATATTAGCATAAGCAGTAAAGTGTAGTTGAGAGCATTGGCCCTGGAGCCCGACTGTCTAGGTTAGAATGCAGTGCCTACCACTGATTAGTTTCTTAATCTTGGGTGAGTTCTTATACTTTCTATGACTTATTTTCACTTGCATAAATTATAAGCATTATGATTTTTCTGGTTATAATCAGGGAGGCACTCTGCCAAAATTTGAGGACAAAAATTTCTAGAACCTGGAACAATACTGTACATTCAGGTGTATGTTTATTGTAAATACGGGGCATTATGTAGATTTAGGCAAGTCATTTAAACTTTCTCTTTCTCCATGTGTTAAATAAGAATGTTTCAACTTGGCTACTCATTGAAGTATAGCAAGAAGTAATTATCACATGATAGTTACAAATATTTAGTGCTGAGAACTTCCTCCTTTTGCTAAATGTAGGTCTAGAAAGACTGTTCACAGGACCATTGGCTACTCTAGGACCACTCTTGGCCACCAAATTAAGAGGCTCAAGTCCTGAAAAGTTCTCATTTTAATGGTAAAACCTTAGTCTGAACAGATCCTCACCATTTTAGTAAAGACAGTAAGCATCATTAGCCCACTTTATGTATGGTCAAACTGAGGATCCCAGAATTAAAGTAAATTGCACAAGATCACATAACTAATTAATGACACTAGTGATTCCAGACTTAACTACTCAGCTTCACGACCAAGGTTTCTGCAACTATAAAACATGTTGTGTTCATTTTAATATTATTTGCTTATTAAACCCTTCATTTACTAATTGTTGGAGAGTTGTATTAGCATGGGAAAAGTATGTTCATGTTATACAGACTTGAATTTTACCATTATTTCATTCATATATATGCCCATATGCATTCATGTAATCTTTCTTCGTTTATTTATTCAGGATATATGTATTGACCCCATATGATGGTCCCATGAAGGGGAATGAACTTACTGTTTAATATCAGGTAAATTACTATCTCTGGCTTTGTAAAATGATAAGATAATCACTACTTGGATTAACAGAGCTAACAGATACCAACCATTTAGCATAGTTTACTATACACAGTAGAAACTTGACAAATTGTTTTATGGAAGATGTTAGAGTGGTCTTTATTTATTCCACAGATATATATGAGCAAGAAGCTGCCAACATGTTCCCTGCCAGCACATAGTCCTGATGCTGGTTTCATGGCAGAATGAAGTGAGTACAATTAGTCTCTCTTGTGGTCAAGCTAAAATCTGATTTGGAAGGATAGGGTGAATTAAAAATATATATATATGGCCAGGGACTTCTGATCATACTGAGGCAGAGAGAAGCTCAAAAGTTGAAACAGAGCCAAGCTTATTGTTATACTGATAGTGTCAAATGTATTACTTCAGATGCAGTCTGAATCTCTATCTTTTAGTAACTCTTCTCTAACAGTTTTGATTATTAGAGTATTTTAGTATTCTACTTTCTTTTCTTTAACCTATTTCAATATAGATGACTCGATCTTCCAACCATAAAGGCTGTCTACAACTGAAACATTATCAGTGCCTGTATCTTACCAACTCTCATTCCCCAAATCCAACTGCACAGTCCAGCCCATGGATCCCGCCTCTGCCTTGTCTCACACTGCCAGCTTCTCTTCTCCACCTTAATTGCAATAACCTAATCAAAACCCTCACTGCGTCTGCCTGGATTTGTGCAGTATAAACATATCATCCTTCTGTCTCCAGCAACTCCCCTGCACCTCCACACCATCCTTTATGTTAGCCCTCATTTTTCTTCAAACCCAGGTTATAAATTCATCATTATCATTTGTTTTCCTGGCAGGCTTCCTATAATTTTAATCAAAAATATCCCCAGTGGTAGGAAAGGAATTATGGTTAGCATTTCTCAGGCTAAAGCTTGAATTAGCTTACAACAGTTGCAACAGTACTTTGACATTTCACACATATTGTCATAAAACATTTTTAAATTCTATTTTTCTACAAAATATTTTTCATTTGAAACTAATATTTTAAATTACTTATCATGACATAAAATTGCTTCTTCAAGAGAATATGCCAGGTATGTACCATGGTTTTGCAAATTATCTGGCGTATTGCTGGTGGTCCAGATTGAGAGGCACAGATCCACAGCTCTCTTTATTATAAGACTCTCCATGAAGCAGACCCAGCTTCCATATCACTGTGAAACCACCTCAAATCATCTACCTGTCCATCTTCTTTCATCTATGGGCCCTGAGTATATTAGAAACTTTCTTAGCCAATGTCTCTGTTCAAACTGAATCCCTAATCAGAAAAACCTACATCTCTAGCAATGAGTTCTATTTCTTCTTCAAAGAATTGTAATGCCAGCTACTCTGTTAGAGTAATTGCATTTTCCTAATTTAGAGAGACACTAGATTTTACTGACTCTTGTCTCCCTCCCAGTTTTCTGCATAGAGTAGATACTCATTGAATTTTTATTGATATAGATGATTATTACCACAAATATTGGCATTGATGGCAGTCATTAATGTTATTAATGATGTAATCAATACCATATTTACCACACTTTTCCTTTTCCAAGTCACTTTTCAGGATCATAGAAAATCAGGCACCAGAAATAACATTTTGAATGTATTAAATTTGCAGATAAAGAAGTTAAGTCTAAGAGCAGTCAAATATCTTAACCGAGATTACACATCTATAATGATACCTGGAGTTGTTTTCCCTGTCCTAGTGAGGAAGAAACCAGGTCCAGGTCATGACACTGGAAATATAAGCAGCCTTGAAGAGGGAATGACTAACAGGATCATAAACGTGACTATGGTCAAGGACTTTGGGAGAGAAACATACAGTGGTAAAATCTGTATCATGCTTCAAAGAGGATGTCAATTATCCTCCCAACATAGTCTCTGATGTAAAGTAAAGCTCAGATAAGTTATACCTTTTTCTAGATATCCATTTCTTCCACTATAAAATGGGAAGAGTGATGTCCATATTCTATGCTATGCACATAAGTTATAAAGATGAATAATAGAATTAAAGTTGAAGAGAAGACATTGAGAAATCACAATGAATAATTTCTCTAAAAGAAATAATGTTTCACAAAAGGCACTACCCTGGTTTTAGTGGCTTCTCAATCCAACTGCACTGAGTCTGAAAGTAATATTAGACACTTGTCTCTTTTTTCAAATTTTTCCAACTTTCTCCAACTCTACTTCTAATAAGAAATATTCCTTAACTTAATGAAGAGTCTGGAATCTAATTTCCAACTAACAGTCCTGTTCTTGGGTTATTTAATACTGTACTTGTGTCTGAGCTATTCAACTGTTACGGGCTAAAAGTTTTTGCCCCCATTCCCCAAATTTATATGTTGAAGCCCTAACCCCTAATGTTATGTTATTTGGATGTGGGGTCATTGGGAGGTAATTAAGTTTAAATGAGGTCATAACAGTGGGGTCGTCACCTGAAATTTGGATTTGTTAAGTTTGAAATATCTGTAAGCTATTCAAATGTGAATAAAATTAAAAACTGACTATGAGTCTGAAACTGAGACAAACAGCTCTACCTTGAGATCTATATTTGGGAATTCATAACAATCAGATGGTTTTCACATCTAGTGAATGAATAAATCATCTGAAGAGAGATTGCTCAGAGAGCCCTGAAACTGGGAGATTGGCGAAGGAGTAATGGAGCTCACATGAGAGAAAGTATGATGTGTAGCCCAAGAAAGGAAAGTGTTTCAACAAAGTTGTGGTAATTACATTAACTACAACCTAAATGTCAAATAGGATATGGATCAAGAAGTGTGCTTTGGGTTTGAAAACAACTCAAAACCAGCTTCAGGTGAGTGGTGACAAGACATCAAATTGGAATGAGCTGGTAACTGAAAGGGGTAGGCTTATGAGCATATTGAGTAATCAGAGAATTGGAGGCAGAAACTCCTTATTTCTAGACATTTGTCTATGAAGGAAAGCAGAGAAAATGATGGAAATAGCTTAGAAAGTGAGATAGGGTCAACGAAGGTTTTTAGGAACACCTTACTTGTGTCATCCTCCTCATCTGATCTTAACATTAAGCTTGTCAAGAACTGAGAAGGACAAACAAGAGAGCACCTTATTTGAGCCTGATTTTAGGAACTTTGTCAGAAGTGCATCTGTTTAATGTTTCTAGCTGTGTGGTAGTCAAAAAATCTGGACTGAATATCTCAGTTTCCCTCAAAGATAATTTGTCTGCACTTCAGCCTTCTTCCTACTCCCCAGATTTCACTCTTCTAATTTGACTTCTGGGACTCTGCATGTTTACTGAGGCTCCCTGCCCATTCCCACCTTTTCTAATACTCCTAGCTTCTTCAGTAGGTCCTATGCCTGACAACATGATCAGTTTTCAACTTGTAGTTTGAACTTCTTAAAAAAGAATATGCCACAAAGACCTACTAAATGTCAGTCTCTCAAACAGATGATATAGCTCTCTTGGCAAGGGCCCTCCTAATAAATGGTTTCTGTGGTTCACAAGAAAGAAGGTTGATGTGAGTGCTGATGTGACTAAAGCTCAATTGAAATATTAATGACTAAACTCCATTAGCTCTCCACCCAACCTGAGCTACTTCCCAATGAGTTAGTCTCAAGAGCCTGTTAGCTTATGACTTAATCAAATGTTACATCTCTTTCAAATTTTACCATCTCCAATCCCATTCAAAATCTATTCTTCATGCCTCCTACAACACAGAGGCCTATGAGTCAACTTCCCTAACAAGTCTGAAAGTCATCAGAGGCACTGAGTGAACCTAAATGTCCTACGGCAGCCCATAATAAACCATATTGTGTTTTCTTACATTGCTGCTTGAGTCAACTGAACCACACTTGAGGGAGCACTAGGCTGGTTAGAAATAGCCTTCTAAAATTTTTGTTCCCTTCATGTTCTCTAAAGCATAAAATCTTCTTGTTTTAGAGTCCTGGTTTTGTTATCTTCTGCCTATGGCCAGAGAGTTTAAAGAAATAGATTCAGAATCAAATTTTTTCATATGTGGAAATGCTATAGAAGTATGATCATATCACATGATTATTTACCTTCATTCACAGGACCTTGATCCTGATAAAGATGAAGTTTATGAATAATAAAGATACAGTTGAGGACACAGTGGGGTGGATATAGAACAAACTTTACATATGCTATGTTAAAAGGCAGCAATAAATCCAGCCATACTTAATTGTCATTATTGCTTTAGTAGAACTGTCATGTCCAATCTCCTTTGCACAAGCTCTTGATTCCTTGTTCCTAACTGTCCACAGTTTGCTTTTCTCAATAATTATATAAATTAGATAAATTAAAGTCTAACCAAAATGAATTTTGCATAATATGCCAGTCCATTTGTGCAGAGTTTCTAAAAACCTCTAAACTATTTCTCTAGGCAGTAGGTTAGCTAATTATTTACCCTCCCAGCTGCCTCCAAGGCACTTCTGATCCTATGTTTAGAACAGAGAATGATTCCATTTGATTAGGAGAAAAAAATGCCCACAACTTTCCTAAAACAACATGAAAATTCCATCTATCCAAGGGGACTAAGTAATTTACTCTCTGCAGATTCCTATGGATCCTGAAATAATGTGCAGTGATGCATAGGCACATGGTCATTATGCCCCAGATTTCCTCATTTAGGAAATCAATTCTTAAACATTGGGGATATGCAAATTCAATTATTCCTGAACTGCAGAATAATCGTGCACTGAAATATGTATTAGCATATTCACGCAGAGCAGGTTTCTCCTCCCCCAGGGTTCTCCGCCACCTGTTGAATTAATTTGGTCTCATCTCTTGACATCCATCAGGTTCCACATATGACAGGGGCAGACTAACTTAACCTGTTGTCAGAGGAAACTGCAAAGTAACAAGAGAGTGTCACATCTCAGCAGAATACTACAGAAAAGAGGCAAAAACTAGAACAAATGCTTAGCCAGCCAGTCACCAGATATCCCTGAACAGTGCACCTTGGCAAACAAGGACCATTTAAATCTAATTAAGAAGTTTCTTCTGGTCCACTGGGGATCTGCACAATGACGCAAGAACAGTGCTTAACTGGCATCATGCTTGCTAAGCAAGCACTTGGGAATTAAATTCTTTCTTATTGTTCTTTTCAAATATTTCTGAACCACAGAGAAACTCTGCTGTCATGATTCCAGAGAAGCAGAACTAAATTTCATTTTCAAACTGATTTTAATCTATACACAGAGAAAAACATCTTTTATTGTTTTAGGACTCCCTTGCTGACTCAAATCTTCCAAAGGCTTAGGACACTTGTTATATATCGACTATATTTAAAAGATTTATATAAAATACTATATATACACATAGTATTTTATGTGTATCACATAACATTTTCTGCCCCAAAGAGTTATCACATGAATACTTCCTAGCTTCTATCTTTACTTATTTTGGTGAGAAAATTTAGTTATTCAATATTCATTTCCAAATGAAGTATCTTGTTTCCCCAACAAAACAAGTTTTTCTCTCATTACCTTCTTCCCCAGCTCCTCTACTGCAGAGCATCTCCCTTTGACCAGTGATGAAACCCACCCAAATAGCTACCTCTGGATTCAAATTATTGAGTGATTATAGGAACAGGAGAGCTGTGCATCCCGAATGCACTTGGGGAGAAACTTGACAAATACACATGTATTAGTTACTACTCCATTTAATCACACCGTACTCCAGAAATCTGCTCGAATGGCCTATAAATGTGTTTATCACACCTCTTAGTACAGTCATTGACTTTTGCCCAGTTGTGTTGCAGGGTTCCTCAATTTTTCTTCAGTTAAGAAACAATGTTTTTAAATCATCTTTGTATTTCACGGGTCTAGCACTTATAAGATGAGAAATAAATGCACAAGTATCTCTGGAATGAATGAAGCTGAATTTTTTGTAAAGGAAGCTGAATTTTTTTTATGAAAATAATAAAATGTATTATCCATGACCATCATTTTAGCTTCTTACTATATAAATAGCATTATATCGTGTTATAGCACGACAATGCTTTCTGGAGGTAAAATCAAAATATAGTATCTATTTTTATGTATCAGAAAAGTGATATATAGAAATATATATAAAGAAATATATATATATATACAGAAAAATGTGAAAACTTCAGTTAGATTGGTTTTAGAGAAGAAGTAAGGTTCCTGGCTTCTTCTACCTTGTTCCAATTTTTTTTTTCTATCTCACAATCACACTACCCTCCCCATTCTAGTCTTAAATTATTTTTCTATTACTATCCATCAGTGCTGATTTTCTGTTCTCCTTCTTTCCAATCCAGCTGTAATTCTTCCAGCTGTAGCTCTACTTCCACCACGGAGTTTCTATTCGTCATGCTATTTTTATATTCTACTGTCCTTTAGCATGTGCAGCCAGATTCTCATACACTCCTTCGGATATCTTCATTTATGAAGAATTATTTCATTATACAAATGCTGGGGAACTTCTGTGTAATAGGGGTCGTATTGTATAAATATATAAATAAAATTAGGAGAAAAAAATGCCCATGACTTTTAAATTGTGTCTACATTGCCTTCTCCCTGAGCAAGGGACAGCCTGAACAAGAGGCATATCTAAAAAGATAGTTTTAAAATAGCTTTTGTTATCTAAAACAAGCAAAAAAATGTATAGGAAGATAATAGATGTAACAGCCAGGTTTTATGACAAAGGAGAAGGAATTTTTCTAAGTTCCTTTATCTGTCTTGTAAACATATGCAGAGAGCATCTTGGTGGATAAAATCATAAAGAATTTAAGCAGTGCCTGAAGTAAAGACAAAGGATATCTTGAAGAAGAAGAAGTAGGAAGTCCTAACCCTGGCCTTCCTAGATTAAAGAATTATGGAAACACAGAGGAAGGGAATGAATCATGGACCCAGTATAAATGCTAAAACTATAAACTCCTACAATGAAACAAGAAAATATCTTCTCAACCCTTGGGTAAGAAAAGAGTTCTAAAATAGAATTCAAATAGTGTTCACTAGAAGATTAAAAAAGAAAATAGACATTGATAACATAGTCACATAGAAAGAAGCCGTGTTAGGTCTTCAAGCCTCTCTTGGCTTTCATGTAGCTTGGATACCTAGAGAAGTTCCTGTGTGACCTTTGATAAAGCAAACAGTAACATGGCTGAAAGTCAGTGGCTTTTTTTTTTTTTGTAAAATAACCTGACATTAGAGATGAGCCCAGAGCAAGCTGTCAGACACAGACACAGCCAAGATCAGAGACCTTTGCAACATCCAAGAGTGCTGTGGGGATTAGTTTATAAGAGAAAATTGCTGATCCCTGATTGAGCTAAGAAGGCAAACCTCCAGTTCCAGCAAAGACTTTCACAGCAAACACCAGTAGGAATACTCAGGAATGGGACCAACCATACTTTAAAAGCCACAAGTCCAATGAGTAACATAATACCTCTTCAGATAATACTACGCAGATCCCTCAGGCTATGCATCTCACATATATGCAAACAACATACTAGAGAAGTGTAGAGAGAAACCATGGAACTCAGAAAATACAAACAAACAAAATTCCTAACACATCTAATCAGAGGCTAAGAAACCTACAGAGAGAAATTTAAATTGTGGGCTTGGATTGATACTACCAGATAAGACACAATGTAGGTTTTACCCCTTTGCCTCCTCAAATACCTTGATGTTTAAAAGCAAGAGCTCTGAGATCAGAGTGCTTGAGCTCAAGCCACCAATCTTCAGTTCACCAGCAGCATTACTTGAGTCAATTGTATCACTTTTCTAAGCCTTAGTTCCCTCGTCAAATCAACAGGGATTATATCAGTATCTATACCAAAGCAATACACAATAAACAGCCTCTGATATAAACTATGTGTTTAATGCATAAACATCATTAAATGTTCCACTATAGTATGGTAAGTTTACAAGGAGGAAAATTAAAATCAGATTGGATAGTATGGGAGGTTTCCCAAAGAAGGTGGCATAACTCAAATACTGAAAGGCATATTGAGATTGATGAGAGAAGGGGCTTTGTAGAAAACTATATCAAACAGACCAGGCAGGCTGGAAGAAATGGTACACTGAAGGACTGCAGGGGGGATTGAGCCATACCATAGAAAGCCTTGTATATAGAATGATTCTGACTGTATAATATGTGCAGTGATTGGGAAGAATGAGATTAAAAATGGAAGGTTTTAATTCAGAGCTGATATAATCAACCCTTTGACATTTGGAAAAGACAACTGGCTAGTATATAGAGCAGTGTTTTCCAGACAGCAGGTCTGAACTTCCTTCAGATCAATGGAGTAGGTCTAGGCCAGCATAACTGTTAAATGAAATAGAATAAATAAAATAGATCACCTATATCAATTGGATCATATATTGGAGGACTAAATATCACTTTGTGAAATTTTGATTCTATACATATTACAAGTGTATGTGTGTGTGCCTGCATGTTAATGACTCCGATGCAAAATTTATGAATGTAAACCATAGTAACTGGAAAAAAGAATGAATTGGAGAGACAAGTGTGGTGATAGGAAGACTAGGAACAAAGTGCTTACCATATTGGAATCTGAAAAAGTAGTTTTATCTTGGTTTGTTTCTAATTAAACTAGAGGAATCATTTTACTTTGAGTTTTTGATGTGTGTGTGTGTGTGTGTGTTTTTGTGTTTGTTTTTGCTTTTTGCAGTCTATCATCAGCTTTCAAGTGCACCATTGAATTTATATAATATATATAATATTGAATTTGCACTTCAATATTGGGAAATCAATCAATATTTCCCAAGACATGAAACTTCAGTCCACATATAAATGTGATTTTCCCTTTGATGTTTACACATTGTTACTACATACCTAAAATATTTTGAAAACACAGCATAAGAAGGCTAAGCCTCAGATTCTGGTTCCTGCTTCTATCCTACTGGCTATGTGACTTTAGCCTGTGTGAAACTTCAGTGAGAGAACCGAACAGTATAATCTGTTAAGTTTCTTACAACCCTTCATCGAATATAATTCTACTTGGCTGGCTTGTTCGTGAACACAGAATATTTTGTGAGATTTGGGATTCAAATTCAGGGTATTCGTGTTGCTAACCTATGACATCAATTGAGCTAGGCAACCATTGTTTTTCAGCATGCAAAGAAGTATAATTGTAAAAATCATGTGTCCTAACAAGTGTTCCAGGAGGGGGACTCAATCCTGTAATCTCTGATTGCAATGCTATTTTGCACATAATGCATTTTATTGTATTTCTTATACCCCTACTGCATAACAACTCTCTTGAGAAGGGGAAAATTCCTTAGTCTTTGAATAGTCACTGTATCTAACACAGTGGTGAATTTACAGTAGAAGCATACATAATTCTCAGTTAAATAAAATGGTGGAATTTGCTTCTAGCGCTAAACCTTCAGACTATTGAAAAGCTGAATTTTAAAAAGTCTACTAAAGGGATTGAAAAGTAACAAAGGCAGTTAAATATGGAGGAGTCAAGATCCCAGAGGTGGGAACTACATTGCTATGAACCTAAAACTCTTTTCAGTGTTTCCTCTAGAAATTCCCCTTTTGTGATTTCTACCTGGTAAGACAAGAATCTAAACAGCCCAGAAGAGAGTTGCAGCTAAGTGGCTAAGATACCATGTACAGCTTTCAATGGACTCAAAATATGAAGTAACATGAAAGAATTGAGTCAGAGCCTTTAATATATTATACCACAAAAGTAAAAGCAAACTGAGAAGAGACAAGCCCTTATCAAGGAAAAAAAACAAAAAAGAAAATAAAAATGGATTTTCAAGTAGTCCTTATTAGAACATCTTAACAGATTAGCAATTCAAGAGAAGAAAATTCCTTAATATAACAAAGAATACATACAAAAGCAAATAAATAAAATTTAAAAACTAAAACGTGTTTAATGGTTAAATATTTAAAGATTCCTTCTGATCAAGAAGGAATGCTATTCGGTATTGTTCTAGAGGTTCAGGTCAATACTATAAAGCAAAAAGTATGTGTGTGTGCAAGAGAGAGAGATTGCAAAAGAAAGAAATGAAATCATCATTATTTTAATACAGCATGGTTATATAGAGAGGAAAATGTTTAAATAAATTTAAAAATACATACATGCATGTACATAGGTCAATGTTTGCAAAGTCAACATAGGTGTATATTTATACATACTAGCAACAGACAACTAGAAAATGAAAATTATAAAATACTATTTTCTATACTATCAAAAACACCAAATATCTAAGACTCAATCTGTAAAGTGGCATGTAACATCTCTCTGTAGACAATTAAAAACTTTTATGACAAACTCAAAACCTTAAAAATAATGGGAAGTCATGCCATATTTATGAAATGGAAGGTGAAATATTAAAAATGTATCTCCCAAATTGACCTATAGATTCAATGTAATCGCAACTAAAACTTCAGCTAATGTGTGTTTGCATAAATTTACATGCTGATTCTAAAATTTACATGGAAATGCAAAAGACCAAGAACAGCCAAGACCATTTGGGGTGAAGGAACAAATTTAGAACAATTACACTAACAGATATCATATCTTATAAAGTTCCAATAATTAAGAATAGAATGGCTTTGGCATATGGCAAGAAAGCAAGCTATACAGAAGAGTTCAGAACCAGATCATGTATACATATGGTCACGATTTATGTAAAAATGTGACTTTGCAATTTAGTGAGGGAAATACTCATATCAAAAAAGGTTCAAATTCAGGTAGTCATAACACCCACAAATAATTTTTTTTAAATTAAAAATACAATAGAAAAGTGGGAAGAAGCCTTAAACAGGAACTTCACAACTAAGAGTATCCAATTGTTCAATAAGTAAGCATAAACACATTCAATCTCGAGTAATGTCAAATAAAAATTGAACCAAATGGAGTCACACAGGAAAGGAAGACTCTATTCAAGACTACTGCAATAGGGGAGAGAGATGGAATTCAACTCCTCTGAAACTAAAGGCTGCACACTTTTCAAGCACTGAGGTGAGCTAAGGGAAAAGTGCTCGAGGACATTAGTGAGGAGAGTGGTTCAGGTAATTAGGTCATCTGTGTTTGCTAATTAGCACTTAGTTAAGCTTCTACCTTCCCACAGAGATTGGGAGATAGAGGCCTCATCGTTCTTAATGATTACATTTTAAAGAGATGGCTCCCAGGTCCTTGAGAAAGACATTTCTGGGTTTCAAAACTGGTAAGAGACAGGAAGAAGATGTACATCTTAAAGAGGGAGAAAAATGTTCCAAGAAAAAGTAGTTCTGGCGCCTAAAACCAGGAAGAAATCTGTCAAAAGTTTAATTCAGCTCAGGAGAGTGAAAAAGCCATCTTGGTCAGTCATTAAGGAAATGAAAAATTAAAACTACAGTGATATTTTATTACTACTTCATTAGAAATATTAAAATTTATTTTAATAAAGGGCTGGAAACATCAAGTGTCAGAGAGAATATGAAGCAACTGGAAGGCTTCAAAACTGTTGACTGAAGTATGAAACAACAGAAGTATTTTGGGAAAGTTTTGGCAGTATCTAGTAAAACTGAACATCCCTATATACTATGACTCAGCTGTGTATTTTAAAATATATTTTAAGTATATACTAAATAAATGCACGTATATGCCAGAGGCTTTTGAACAAAAGCAATTCCATCTTGAATAGGGGCTGGGTAAAATAAGGCTGAGACCTACTTGCCTGCATTCCCAGGAGGGTAAATGTTCTTAGTCACGGGATTAGATAGGAGGTCAGCACAAGATACAGGTCACAAAGATCTTGCTGATAAAATAAGACACAGCAAAAAGCTGGCCAAAGCCCACCAAAACCACGATGGCAACAAAAGTGACCACTGGTTGTCTTCACTACTCATTGTACACTAATTATAATTCATTAGCATGTTAAAAGACACTCCCACCAGCACCATGACAGTTTACAAATGTCATGGCAATGTCTAGGAGTTACCTTATATCATCTAAAGTGGGGAAGAGCACTTGTTGCTGGGAAATCCCTGCCCCTTTCCCAGAAAATTCATGAATAATCCACCCCTCATTTAGCATATAATGAAATAACTATGAAGTATGCTTAGTTGCGCATCCCAAGCCCTGCTCTGCCTATGGAATAGCCATTCTTTTGTTCCTTTTCTTTCCTAATACACTTGCTTTCCCTTTACTGTAGGGGCTCACCTTGGATTCTTTCTTGCATGAGGTGCAAGAACCCTCTCTTGAGGTCTGCAGTGGGACCCCCTTTCCAGTAACTTACGTATGTAAGCATTTTTGTTTGTTTTTAGTTTTTTGGAGACAGAGTTTCGCTCTTGTCCCCCAGGCTGGAGTGCAATGGCACAATCTCGGCTCACTGCAACCTCTGCCTCCCAGGTTTAAGGCGATACTCTTGCCTCAGCCTCCCGAGTAGCTGCAGTTACAAGCATGCACCACCAGGCCCGGTTAATTTTTGTAATTTTAGTAGACACAGGGTTTCACCATGTTGGCTAGAATAGTCTCAATCTTCTGATCCTCCTGCCTCAGCCTCCCAAAGTGCTGGGATTACAGGCATTAGCCACTGCACCTGGCCATATATATGGTTATATATATATATAGTTATACACAGTTATATATATGGTTATATATATGGTTTTATATATATATGGTTATATATATATGGTTTTATATATATGGTTATATATATATATATATGGTTTTATATATATGTGTTTATAACAGGTTTTGTTTATAATAGCCAAAAACTTGAAACAACTTATATATTTATCAATAGTTGAATAGTAGATTAATTGTGGTGGATTTCTATAAGAAAACATAATACACTAATATAAATAAGTGAATTACCTAAACATAATATTGAATGAAATAAAGCAAGACACAAGAGAGTACATGCTATGATTCCATTTATTGAAGTTAATAGTCAAAACTAATATATGGTATAATAAACACACTTTAATAAGGATGAAGGGTCATGACCAAAATGGGCCTAAGAGAGGCCGTTACGTTCTTCTAATATTCTATTCTTGATCTGGCTTTTTAAAAAATCACAAAATGTGTTTACAATTTGTGAAAATTTACCCTTATGAATTGTGCTCTTTTCTGTATATATGTGATAGCACAAAAATGAAGCTAGAGAAGTATGAGAGCTGCCAATGATTGGTGGAAGTTGCTGAGTCTTAAGGAATTCCTACTCCTACACTGGAGAAAAAAAAAATGCATGTGAACTAAAAGTAGGGAGGCCTGTTGGTAACTAGGGACATTCTGGACCCAAATGTTATATGAAAACAGCCAAAGGCTGTCAGCTCATTTTTATCACAGACAGGCAGGCAGGCCATTTGTGCATAAAAAAAGCACAGTCCTTGAATAATCATCCCATTTCCTTGTTTTACAAATGTAGAACTATCACTCCAACAGTGAAGGTGATGACAGCAGTCACTTTTGTTACTGTTGTTGTTTTATTGTAAGCAATCTAAAATTAGAGGCAAATAACTTGCTGGAGTTGGCCGGTTATTGAATTTTCCCACTTTATTTTAAGCTATAACATTACAGGGGACATAGAGTACTTCCTAATTTTCCTAGCAAATGCCCCCAGCAAAACAGAACTGAAGATTTTTTTCTATCTACAAAGAAAGAATATTAGCCTGGAGTCGGACAGTTATAAGTTCAAATATACATGTTTAACCTTGTTACATGATCTGTAGTAAGAAAAATAATATTTTGAGCAATGATTTTCTTAATAGGGGGATAAAACCACCTCTTTTCCAGACTAATGACAGTTTGAAAGTAATATTATATTTTAACAATCTTGGCCATGACCCTAACTACACCTTGGCAGTGGTAGAGTAATTGTTGAAAGAGGGAGGGAGTATCTTTTGTTATCCTTCAATAGATACGATGTCAGTTCTTAAATATGTCGTGTGTGTGTGCTTTCCATTACTCCAATTAGTATTTATAATGTGAGTGAAGCTGCATTCTTGAGACCTGAAGTGGCAGTTACAACTAAATCATTACCTTCCTTCAGTTTTACACTTCAATTACACTTTATATGGAGGATATAATTTCACATTTGGTAACACTTGGCAGATTAACCAACGCACTCATTTGATACTTTACTCATCCAAGCTCACATCCTGCTATTAAGTTGTGTGTACAAATTCACCAGGAACCCAATTCTTACCCAATCATTTGTTCACTTATTTAACACACATGCTATGTAGACAATACACTGTGTTGGGCACTTTGACATGTATTATTTCATTTAGATTTCTACCACCAACTTCAGAACTTCATCAGTAGCATTAGAGTAAAATAACCATAAGAAGCTAAAGATTACTGAATAATTTGAAAATGATCAAGATGAACTAACATTCCCCTCAACTTGATTAAACTTTAGACCAGTTTCTTCCTGGTTTTAGGCCCCAGAACCACTTTTTCTTTAGGCCCCAGAACATTTCTCCTTCTTTAAGATGTACATCTTCTTCCTGTCTTTGGCCAGTTTTAAAACCCGGAAGTGATTTTCTCAAGGACCTGGGAGCCATCCGTTTGAAATGCAATCATCAAGAAAGATGGAGCCTTTAGCTTCTACAGCTTCTGTGGGAGGGTAGGATCCTAACTCCCCTAAGTGCCAATTAGCAAACACAGACGGCCTAATCACATGGACCACGCTCCCCACTAAAGTCTTCCAGCACTTTTCCACTAGCTCACCCCAGTGCTTGAAAACTGTCCTGCCTTTAGTTTCAGAGGAGTTGAATTTCATCTCTCTCCCCCGTTGCAATGGTCTTGAATAAAGTCTTCCTTGCCTGTTTGACTCCATTAGACACAATTTTTGTTTGGCATTACTAAAGAGATTGAACATGCTTATGTTTATGTATTAAACACCGATATTCTTTTATTTGTGAAGTTTCTGTTTCAGACTTTTTCCCACTTTTCTAATGTATTGTTCTTTTTTGTTATGATTTATAGGCATTATTATTGCTTGGATTTGAGTCCTTTGTCTGATAAATGTATTTTTTCCAGGCACTGTGAAGTAAAATGAAGGCCTCTCTAGAATCAGTAACAGCCATTTGTCTCTGGTTGTTAGGCATTTCTCACAGGAATGGGCAGCTGCCAAACCTCATGGGACCTGGCAGTTTTGAACCTGTTCTACAAGGATCTGAGTTGAGTTTTTGATCCTGCAGCTAATATCTACTCTCCCACTTTCCTTGTGTCATGAGATCATTCTCATTTTCTCATTTTGGATTTTCATAAAATCTTGACAACGATTCACCCAGTCTGCAATCACTGTCAACTGCATTATTCTTGATTTATATGAATCCTAGCACATCAGCTCAGGGCCAAAACTATCGCTGAAGTAAGCATTTGTTTGTTGTAGAGAAACTTTTTCATCTGAGCCACAGTGACCAAGAGTAATTACAACATACATTTATTTTAGTGCATGAAGCCAGATTCAAATTATGGCTTCTCATACAGATGTAATTAATTAAGAATAAGGTCATTTACCTAAAATCTGGTGGGAAGGTAAGTAAAAACAGAAGTAGTCATGATATAAAACAGAAGTATTAATACAAACTGTCCTTTAACATACAAAAAGATGTTCAACTTATAATAAAAAGGAATACAAACCAAAACTAAGTTAGGAAATCACTTCTCACCTATTAAATTGGCAAAAAGTCAGGTGATTAACAAGCACAATTCACTCGGGTGGTGGGGCTGTGGATAAACAGGCATATTCATACATGGCTGGTGATAGTAAAAAAATGGAACAACCCCCATGGAGGAACAATTGGGAATATCTGCTAAAATTACACATGCATTTACCCTTTGAGACAGTTTTCTCAATCCTTAAAATTTTACCTTTAAGTCTCACCTCCACCATAAAAAATGATATATGCAAGATTATTCACAGTAACAGTGAAATATTAGAATCAAACAAAAATCCAACCCTGTCTTTAGTAGAAAGGTGGGATAAATCATGATACATCCAAACAGTGGAGTACTTTGCAGCCATGAAAAATGAAAAAGATTTTTTTATAAATTTCTATCCATATTTTTAAGTGAAAAGGTTAAGGTATAAAGGAGTACATATAATATGTTACATCTTGTGTAAGAAAGATGACATAAGAAAAATAAACATATATTCAAAATACATAGCTGATTATTTATATATTATATATTAATTTGCACATTAATTTAAAATATAGAAATATATTGTCAATGTGTTTGTATATATGTATATGTGTGTGTATATATATATATTCTCATGTATCATTTTTACAAAAGTAAACACAAAAGGCTAAATCTAATTAAAACAGTTATATGTAGGGGTGGATAATAGGGTAGAAAGAATAGTTCTAGGGATGGGTAAGATTAGTCTAAGTTTAGCTTGATACATTATTTCAATGTTTGAATCATGTAGATGTTTTATAACATTCAAATATAAATTAATTTAAAAGTATGAAAAAGGAATACCTGACTGGGCGCGGTCGCTCACACCTGTAATCCCAGTACTTTGGGAGGCCGAGGCGGGCAGATCACAGGGTCAGGAGATCGAGACCATCCTGGCTAACACGGTGAAACCCCGTCTCTACTAAAAATACAAAAAATTAGCCGGGCGTGGTGGTGGGCACCTGTAGACCCAGCTACTCGGGAGGCTGAGGCAGGAGAATGCCACGAACCCGGGAGGTGGAGCTTGCAGTGAGCCGAGATTGCGCCACTGCACTCCAGCCTGGGCAAGAGAGAGAGACTCCATCTCAGAAAAGAAAAAAAAGAAAGAAAAGAAATACCCAAAAATTGAATACAAAAAGAAACTAATTAACCTAATGCATACTACATTGATAGAAATAAGCACAGTGAAGAATAATTAATTGACTTACTTTTAAACACAGTAACCTGAGTGTACAGTCTTAGTGGCATATAAGAACAACAACAAATAAGTAAATAAATCTTGAACTTGAATTAGATTTGTTGTTAGTGATAGTATTGATGTTGTATTTCTGAAACTGTTTGGAACGCATTACAGGAAAGAGAAAATATATTGCTGTTGTTGAAATTCTGCTAATAATTGGTATTGATGTTGTATTTCTGAAAGTGGAACACATTATAGGAAAGAGAAAATATATTGCTGTTGTTGAAATTCTGATAATTGGGAGAAGGAAATTACTAACACACAATGCAAGAAGGATAGGAAAAAGTTGTGATGTTAGAATTGAAGTTGAGGTATTATAAACTCAATATTTTTTAAAGTGGGGGCAATGTATGCAAACTTACACGTAATAGGGTTTTTAAAAATATAATTTCAACTTTTATTTTAGATTTAGGGGGTAGGTGTACGAGTTTGTTACCTGAGTATATTTCATGAATGCTGAGGTTTGGGATACAAATGATCCTGTCCATCACCCAGATAGTGAGCATAGTACCAAACAGATAGTTTTTCAACCCTTGCTCTCCTCCCTTCCTCCCTGTTTTTGGAGTCACCAGCGTTTACTGTTCCCATTTTTTATGTCCATGTGGACCCAGTGTTTAACTTCCACTTATAACTGAGAACATGCAGTATTTGGTTTTCTGTTCCTGCCTTAATTTGTTTAGAATAATGGCCTCCAGCTGCATCCATATTGCTTCAAAGGACATAATTTTGTTCTTTCTTATGGCTGTGTAGTATTCCATTATGTATATATACCACATTTTCTTTATCCAATCCACTGTTGATGGACACCTACATTGATTCTATGTCTTTGCTATTGTGAATAGTGCTATGATGAACATACAAGCACAGGTGTCTTTTTGGTAAAATGATTTATTTTCTTTTGGATGTATACACTGTAATGGTATTGCTGGACCAAATGGTAGTTCTCTTTTAAGTTCTTTATAAACTCAATATTATTTATGAAATAATTTTCCTAGCTCTGTATACTGAAAACAGAACCAAGATTGATAAAGTTTTTCTATAAAGGGACACACAGTAAATACTTTAGACTTTCTGGGCAGTATATGGTCTCTGTTGCATAGACTTCTTGGTCATTCTGGTCTTTAAGAAACTGTTTCTTTGTGGGGTTATTTGTTGATTTGTTTGTTGTTGTTGACTTTTTCCCATTTACAATTTTTAAAATAATTGTTAGTTCTTAGGCTGTACACAAACAGGCCACACACAGGATATAGTTTACAGGCCATTGTTTGCTTATTCCTGGGTCTAGAAACACACTCCAATGGCCATGAGCACACCTAGCATCCATACTTTGGTTTCCAAATACAATTCGTATCTTAAAGGGATCCAGACTTTTGAAGAAACAAATGATTCTATGTCTAGGACCTGGACAGCATGAAGTAATCCTGGAATATCTTCTCTAGAAAGCAAGAAAAATGTATCAGAGCATAGGAGACAGACAAAAGACAGTGCCTCCACCAGCAAATTTAGTACAGTTTGAGCATAGTGATAGATTATCGTACACTGGGATAGGGGAGGGGAATCTATGAGTAGTACCCAATGAAGAAATGGTAGAATTACAAAATCACCATTTTACTATTAGAATGTGATCATTAATAGAAGAGCAAACAACTGGGTAAATGTTGTTAGGGAATAGAATAGTCATACAATTTCAAAGTAATCATGCATTACTTATTAATAATAAACATGTTAATATAATGCATAATTAGAAATTCCTATGGAGAGATCTGGAGAGAGACAACCTTAACTAAGTGATTATCTGAGCATCACCCATAATCCAACAAACGGAAATCTCATTGCTTTCTGATGGGATGCAATGGGAAGTACACAACATTATGCAATATATTTTTTGCAAAAAATCTTTAACCTGAATCTAATCATGAGGGGACAAAAAGACAAGTCCAGATGTGGGGCACTCTGTAAAATAGTTGACCCAAATATTTCAAATAAGTCAATGTCACAACAGCAACAACATGAAATGCCAAGATTGCACTAGATTGAAGGAGACTAGAATTAAAGACTTAACAACCAAATGCAGTGAATGGTATTTGCCTGGATCTGATATTCACAACAGTTATAACATCTATAAAACTATTTTTGAAAAAATATGAGAAAATTTGGATATACTAGATAACATTATTGGGTGAATTTTATATTTCCTGCATGTGCCAATGGTATTATAGTTATGTAGGAAAGTGGCCTAGTTCCTAGGTGATACATGCTGAATTATTTAGGAAAGATATGTCATGGTATCTTCAATTTGCATTCAAATGATTCTGCAATATATAAAATTGTCAATATATATGCAGAGAAAGAGAAGGATAAAGCACAAATAAAAGTGGTCAAGGATGAGTCACCATTAGTGACTCTAGAAAAACAGAAATCTGAGCATTCCTGATTTTTTTTTTTCAACTTTACTGTAGGTTTAGAAATGTCTTAATAAAAAATTAGGGCAAAAGGAAGTATGGCTTTTACCCAAATTGCAAAATCACATAAATTTTGTGTTTAAGGGTATTTACAGAACTGTTTTCAGTAACAAACAAAAAACAACTTTAAAAAAACCTAAATGCACCTTGGCAGAGATATGATTGAAGAATTATGTCACATCCATGTAATGTCATTAAAATAGGAAGTACATCTATATGTACTGACATAGTTTGGATATTTGCCCCTGCTCAAATCTCATGTTGAAATATAATCCCCAATCTTAGAGGTGGGGCCTGATGGGAGGTGTTTGGGCCATGGGAAAGGATTCCTCATGGCTTGGTGCTGTTTTTGAGATAGTGAGTTCTCAAAAAATGTGGATGTTTAGAAGTGTGTGGCACCTCCCCCAACCTCCTCCCTCTTGCTCCTCTTGCCCTGTGAGAGGCCTATTCCTCCTTCACCTTCCACCATTGAGTAAAAGCTTCCTGAGGCCTCACCAGAAACAGATGCTGGCATTATACTTCCTGTATAGCCTGAAGAACCGTAGTCAAGTAAACTTCTTTCATTATAAATTATCCAGTCTCAGGTATTTCTTTATAGCAATGCAAGAATGGCCAATACATGTACAGATAGAAGAAAATGTCCTATATGATATAGATGGAAAAAAAGAGAGGAAAGAAGAGAGCAAGGAAGGGAGGAAGGGATGAAGGGAGGAGAAAGAAGCAGAAGGGTATGAATGGGTGTTTATTCCTAGTAAAATATACAGGTTCTGGAGGAATATATATATATAAAAAAAAACTGTTAACAGTGATTACCAATAGAGAATGAGAGGGTGATCAGGGATAGGATTTTATTTTTTACATTACACATTTCATTATTGTTATAGTTTATCATGGAAATGTTATCACTTTCATAATAAAAATAAGAAGTGTCTATCCCATCCCACCTAACACTGTATAAAATTCTTAGAACAGTAAACAAAATAGATCTATTACTTACCAGTAGTTCTTGAATTAGGCAGTCTTTGCTGTTTGGCCAAGTTCTGTGAGGTCAGGACCACAGCTACAAGTACATTTGGCAAATGCTGATACAAGTAGGCTCACAGGTGTAGGCCATGACTTAGAGCCATATCTACTGTCTGACTAGGTTAAATGCCATAAACATATTCTATGTCTAGATTCTGAATGGTGCTGAAAATCAGAAGGAAAGTCATTGGTTTCAGCTTCACCAATTATTGAACGGCCTTTGTAAACTGTAAATCAGAGTACATATGTGCACTATCCTCATTTCCTTAGAGACTTAATATAATCCTGTAGTCAGAACAATCGTGCTCTCTCTTTACAAATTGGGAACAGGAGTTCAGAGAGATTCACCATGACAATATCACCTTTATCCACAATGTTTTTGGCTCCCATTAATAGTATCAGCAAATAGAGTATCAGAGTTCTTTTCAATACAGAGGACTGGACCCAGAATATATGGGAGAGGTTATACCCCGATCTTGACTTAAAGGGGATCATGTGTCCCCTTCCAAGTTGGCTTTTTAATTTGTTTCAATATTCAGAATTATATCCTCAAAGCAACCAACTTTCAAAATTTTGTAGGAACTTATAAAACATCTCAAGAATTTGTAGGCCAATTCCTATAGTCATTTTCATAACTTTATATAATTCACGAGACGTTAAAAAGCATGAGAATTATAAATACCACTAATTTGATGTTATCTTTTATTCACATGTAGATAAAGTCTAGTGGGTTGGAAAAGTTTAAGCAAACAAAGTAAGATGGCTGAGATATTTCATACCATGAGCATAAGTCAATAGCATTAGTTAAGCCAAAGATAGCTAAGAAGCCCTGAGCAAGAACTGCCAGGACTGTAATCAATATGTTACCTCTGACATTTACAAACACCCTTTAGAAGCAAAACAGTATTTTAAAACCTTTTAATGTCATATATGAAGTTGACTTGCCCTTTAAATGTCTTTCATTCCTCTTGAGAATTAAATCAGTTTCAGTGAGGACCCTTTTTTGATTATTTGAACAGCAGTTGCGGGTAAGGAGCAAAAGAAGAAGGCTCTTAATTTGCTTGTAATAGCCTATTGTCACTGTGATTGCCAACCTTTCAAGTCTCCCACTGTCCTTCTCTTAAGGATTCATAAAAGAGAGTGACAGCTGACAGCTTCCTTCTTGGATGGAACTCCTTGCTTGAGAATCAAATGGGACTGGAAGTAGATGCAGAGGAGGCTTTTTATGAGCATGGCTTTGAGAGAGCCATGGCCCTGCCTTTCCCTGGCAAACAGGAGATACCCATCAATTGGATTCACAGAGGCATATCCTCCCTCTTAATGTAGTCTGCAGACATGAGGATCCTTCTGGTGAACACAGGCCCTACATGGGAGTCAACGGGGATTGGCAAAAGCCAAAAATTAGTGGGTCAAAGGCTGGGAATGTTAGCTCCTGTGGCCTGTGGTTGAGACAAATGCAGGTGCAAAGGGGATAGGAGGTATCTACATGAAGCATGCCAGGCCCTAGGTCGGTGCACACAGAGTATTGTGCCATCATGTTTCTGTCAACCTCTGTATTCTCAGCAGAATCAAGTACAGAGACGGGGCATGTCCAAACCCCTAAGGATAAAACCGACAAGAGCAAGACAATGTAGTTTAATAAGACAAGGTAATGTATGCATATACAGGTTTAAATAAAGACCCACAGCTCTCCCTTTAAAATATACAACTGGTACTAGGCTCCTCAGAATAGAAATTCTGGGGAGTCACCAAATTAATAAAAGATAGAAGTTCTATGCAGGGAAATCAAGACAGAGGCCATATCTAAGCCAGCCATCAGGACTGGCTTTAATAACTTGAAGTTTTCCCCAGAACACCAGGCTCTATCCTGACAGCATTAGATCAGGCTCCGCAGCAGATAATAAAAGCTGTGTCCTTGAGGTAAAGTTGTTCTAGTTAGGTGTGCTATAGTGATAGCTTCTCTTTGGAAGGAATAGCCATGGAGAAATATAGATGATGAAAAAAGGGGGAGTGAATCAGAGGTTGCTGGAATGGCTAGATCTCTTCTTGGTAAAAATGCCAGGTGCTCTTCAGTGGGAGGCATCCATCCAGTAATAATTCAAACTAGCTAGCTGAGGACTGCTCTGTATGGATCTGCCCTTCCCAAGTTAGCACTGGTGAAAATCATAGCTTAATTGGAATCTAGTCCTAGACTCAGCATAACCCACAGCAATTACTGTAGCTGGCCTACTGGACCAAGATGCAAGATGGTTATCCAAATGTCATAACCTATAAGGATCATGCCCAGTGTTCACTCTTTACCAATAACCCTGCCAATTAACTAAGTTGCCAATCACCTTCCTCTGTTTGCTTACATTTTGAATCAGATAATATTAAAGTTATTGATTTTCTCCTTACATTACAGATAAGGAAATTAAATACAGCTCAGAAACAGAATGATTTGCCTGAATCTCCAGAGTCAACTAGATTAGAAGAGATTGAAGCTCTTCTAATTTCAGAATTCTCTACTAGTACTACAATGTTGTCTTAGTCAACTAACACAACCCAGGATTTTTGAATTCCAGCTGCCACCAAAGCCAAATGCATTCAGTATGTCTCCTGCAAGTAAGATTTTATTTAAAAGAAGGAGCAACAGTAGGAGGTCATCCACCCATTACTCTGAGGTCACTACTGCTCTTAGATACCTTGTTTTATCTCCAAAATTTTGCTTCTATGAGTTAGTTCTCTTTGATTCCATATAGTTTTTGGAATCTATAAAATATGGCTTCTTTTCCATGTGAAGTTTGCCTCATCTATACTCAGAGCTCTAAGCAAAATTATGAAAGAGAAAGACACAAGATTTCGAATCTGAAGAAGTTTTACTGGATTCTGAGGTTCCATGTCTATGTGACCAAACAAGTCATTTAAGTCAGTTATAATTTCATCATCTAAAATAAGAGAAATTGTTCAAGATGATAGGCTCAACATATGTATGTTTACCTAATACATGGTCTATCTAAATGATTTAAAAAAGGTGCCATTCATGGACTAGAAAATGAGAGGAAATTCTAGTAGATAGAAAATAGATAAAAGATATTGATAGGGCAAATGGAAGAGAGAAAACCACACCTTAAAACAACGCAAATAAAAGACATCTTTCAGAATGGATCCTCAGGGAAATTTCAAGCACAGTCAACTTATGCCAAAGTGGAAATATATCTGAGTTAATCATCATGGTCATAAATTAGCTGTTCAGACAGAAGGGCAGTAGTCTTCTCATCCTGCTCCATTCCTTGTTTGAAGAGCACGTGCAAAGAACAGAAGTTTATAATGCCAGGATGAACTTTTCTCTAAAGAAAGCAGGCAATCTGCATGGCTCCTGGATGGAAACTGTGAGAGATGCAGAGAAAAAGAAAGACAGCTCTGGACTTAGATCTCAGGCATCCAGGAGAAAGAAAGAAATGAGGAACTCCTTCTTGGAGTGAAAACACCACAGGGCCCCACCTGCAGAGTAAAGAGCTCTTTATTTGGGTTATCGTGGTACCCCACACTGCCTTTTCTCTATCTAGATATTAGTGAATAAAAAAAGGTGCCATTCATGGACTAGAAAATGAGAAGAAATTCTAGCAGACAGAAAATAGATAAAAGATATTGACACGGCAAATAGAAGAGAGAAAAACACACCTTAAAACATCTAGGCATTCTACAGGGAAGTTGTTTGTTAAAACACCCCATAGTACACACAGAACTCAGTCAGTTCTTCTATCCAAGGAAAAGGGTTGTTGGAGAGGGAAATTTACAGAGTTCCAGAGAAACTCCTTGTTCCAGGCCTCCTACATATCCTAATTACCCTGACGAAGATGCCCACATAATCAAACTTAAGACAAAACATGGTTTATATGGGAGGTGATCCCAGGAAGCAGGTATGAAAAACAGTAACAGTGGGAAAAGAGAGGAACAAGAAAATTCAATAATGTGTTATTTGAGGATTGCCATTGTAGGCCACTAGGACTCCATCCTGCTGGGAACCATTAGGAATCTCATAGAACACACCCCGGAATTGTTTTCCTGAAAAACAGAAAGCTGAGGCATTTATCCATTGACCCCCCGCCAGTCCCACCATGGGTAGGGTTGCTACTGGAGGCGTCATCCAACGAATATGTCCATGCTCTCTGGACATGAGCTGGGTAAGACTTAGCATGTTTCCAAACCCAGAAGGCAAAACTGTGGAGAGAATTAGCAAGCAATTGAGGTAGGTCATTGGCAGTGCAAGGGTCATGTCCACCAGAGTGGCAGCTAAAACCAAAAGGAGACCACAGAACACGGCATAGGACACAAAAATTGTCTGTTACAGTTAGTCATTAAACTGAACCAAAGGATCTGAGACATTTGAAGAAAATTTACAGCATGAAAAAAGAAGCCTAAAATGGAAAAAAAGAATTATCTGATCCCAGATAAATTAGAGTTGATCAAGGAAAAGAACATTTAAATTATTCTAATAAGCATATTCAGAATAAAATAATAAGCATATTCAGAATAAAATATTATGAACATAATATTGTTAGAATATAAATTATTCTAGTAAGTAATTTTCAGAAAGAACAAAAAATTTTTTCTTCCAAAACCAAAAATGGGCCTCTGGAGAAATGAAGCAAACAGAAAAAAATACTTTCAAAAAAATGAACATTCTATTGCAAAAAAAAAAAAAAAAATCAGTACTTGGACTGAGAATAGATAGCATTAAATACCAAGACTAAGCTCGAAGAAAGTTTTCTTGTATTTAAAAAATAAGGTATTTTCAGATTGACTAGCAAAATCAATGAGGAAAAATGTTCACATTTAATGCGAACATTTAATGTTCCAGCAATTTCAAAAGTCCTAAAATAAAGAGAAAATTATAAAAGCTTCAACAGTTGGAGAAACACAAATTAACATCAAATTTCTTATCATAAACAATGGACACTGAAAGATAATGTAGCAATTTTTTTCAAATTTGTTTTTTCAATCTTGAAATATATACCCAGCCAAACCGTTAAACAAATATTGGACAAAATACTTTTCAGGCACGCAAGCTCTCATAAAGCATTAAAATCAGATAATCATATTTTTAAAATAACCCATCAAAGAGAGTACTCGGGGTGGGGGGGGAATGTATAATGTGAACTACAAGAACAGCAGCATCAGCATTGGATTCTACCTAGAAAACTCCAAAAAAAAAAGCTCCAAAACAGAATCTCCTGGGTCTCCACACTAGAGTATTTATTTTGGGAGTGAAGGTAGCAGGATTTAATGACACAGAATTAAAAATCCTCCTTTGTGGGAACAGTTAGTTGCTTACTTGGTTCAAAATGAGTAACAGTCACATAATCATGATTCTACTGTAAATACTATTTTGGAGAATTTCAATTTGAAAATCAGCCTACAGACCAAACACAAAAAAAATTACAAGTATAATGAGAACAATATAAATGTTATAAGCCTTGACAACATATATGTTGTTAATAAATAAAAACAAATATTTGTGGAAATTCTGATTTGAAAAAAGAATAAAAAACAAAAAGCAAAATAACAACAAAAATTAATAGGTGAAGAAATAGAAACAATTAAAAATGTATTTATTCTACCTTCTAACAGTCTCTAACATTGGTAAATCAAGAAATACAAATATGAATATACATCTTTTACAGTTAAAAAGGGAATTACTAGAACTAAAGTAATATAATTGACAACATGGAAGTATAAAGATGTTATATACAGTAAAATAATAAAAAAATTCTAAAATCTCTTTTTTTTTTTTTATTTTAGAAATAGTTTACTGCTATGTTGCCGAGGCTAGATTTGAACTCTTGGGCTCAAGCAATTTCTTGCCACAGCCTCCTGAGTAACTGAGACCGCAGGCACGCACCACTGTGCCTGGCTCTGTTCATCTTTTATTGCATAAGGTAGATTGTTGCTGTCTAAAGTTGATAGCTTAAGAAATAGAAGCAGAAATAAAAACATTTAAAATTCTAATGGGAAGTGCAAAAAGAATGAAAAAAGAAAATGTTTAAAAGGTACTTATCTCTAGGGTGTGGTGATGGAGGTGGGGGAAGATCGATACCTTTGTAACTTCATTTTAGACAGTTTTGAAAAGCTAGATTTTTTTCCATATTTAGACATTGCTTTTAGAAAGAATATTTTGATAGGGACTCAAAAACCCAATAGTTTGCCAGCTACAAATGAAGTTTCCTGGGCTCAGTCATGAATTCACTGTGATTAATAACAACTTAACCAGTGCCCAGGATTTAGGAGAATAAATAACCTTGTCATTCCCAACCCCTGAGCTGTGGCTTCATTTTATATAGCCATGTTAATTCTACTTGTAATCCCCATGAAGTTCAGGGACTTCAGTTATTTCTTATCTTTAAGCCTCTTTTATCCCTGCTGAACTCAAAAGGATCACTTTTTAAAAGAGCCAATAGGGGTAGGGGAAAAAAAAGAACAATAAGAAATGACTAGCATTTTGGAAGATGAAAAGGAATGACAATTATTAGGTTAAAATAAGTTAGATATTTATTCCTCCCTGCATAACTCAAAGGCATCAACATTTCTTGTGTGATGAGAATTTCATATATCTCTAAATTACAAAAGTCTTGTTTTCACTGAAAGTGCATCAGATCCTAAAGTATTAAATAATATACCAAATCAAAAATTTATGAATTCAGCTTCTTATCTTAGGGATGAGACTGTTTTTAATCTTCTATATTTCTTGGGAGAAGGGGAGGACACAGAAGTCAGAGAATATTCAAATGAATTAGTGAGTCTGAGTTAAAGTAGAACCCAGCTGGTTCTACCGGTTGATATTTGAATATGCCCAGGTGTCCTCAAAATTCAGTTCCCCATTGGCATTGAAGTAAATCGGAAATTTCATGCGTATGATTATCAAGTCTTGATTTTCTCCATTATAAAAAAATAATCTGCCTCCTGAATTATCTGGGTTTCTACTCTTTGAGACTACGATAACTTACCTTTTGGGGAAGGAGGGAGGGGGGAAGGAGGAGGGGAAGGAGGGAGGGAAAAAAAAAGTGTAATTTTGAATATGTAGTTGGCAACTATTCTCTTACTTTGTTCTTTGAAAAACAGGAACTAAATCCATGAAGGAATTTCAGTTTTATTCTGTCTGCCTTATAGATCCTACACCTGCCCCGTGCAGTACACACACACACACACACACACCCTAAATTCATCTTTCACCTCTACCACTTGTGGACAAGAAGTACATTGGCCTTAAAAACTTGGTGACTTGAGAAGTAGTATCAGCAAAATGGCAGACTAGGAAGCTCCAAGCCCACATATGTAGAAGTCAGATTCACAAAGACAGAAAGTAGAATCATACTTACCAGGAGCTGCGGGAAAGGACAGTAGGAAGTTATTATTTAATAAGTGCAGAATTTCAGTTGGAATGCTGGATAAGGTTCTGAAGATAGGTAATAGAGATGGTTATACAACAAAGTGTATGTACTTAATGCCACTAAACTGTACACTTAAAAATTGTTAAAATGGTAAACTTAATGTTATGTATGGTTTAGCACACTATAAAAAAAAACCGTAGTGATCTGCAGTTGGTTCATGTATGGCAAACTGTTCTACTTGTCTCACTAAAACTTGCATATATCACACTGCAGTTCTAAAACAATTTATGTGCACCAAGAAAGGATTAATTTTTTAGTAGGACAAGGTAAGTCAATACATGTATTTGACAACTCTGTCAGGATAAATTATTTTCTATTTAAGAGTTTAGAAATTGAAGGAGTAAATATTTGATGCTTGAGAAATTCACAAATGTATGTGTGTGTGTTGTGTGTGTTTGTGAGAGAGAGAGAGAGAGAAAGTGAGCGAGCATGTGTGTGTGAGAGAGACGGAGACAGAGATGGAGGTAGACCAGATTCAAGGTAGAAAATCACTGTCACAATCAGAAGCCCTAGAAAGTGCTTGTGGAATCTGCCTGTGGAATCAGGTAGATTGGATTTTGCCTCATATCCCTCTCATTGCCTGGTTGTGGGTTCTTGACCAAGTCATATACCTTTCTGAACATCATGTTTCCTCATCTATAACAAGTCATAATACATATTAGTTATTATAAAGATTAGATATATGTAAAATACGCAAGTGCCAAGCACTTCACACATAATAAAACGTAGTTGTTACTGTCCGTCTCATTTTGTGGTCATTTTCATTGCCATTCTGTTCTGATATGGTTCATGTCTTATCCAGCAATCGCATCACAAACTACAGCTTATTAAGACAAAGCCAGAGTGTTGCTAACCTTCTCTCAGAGAAATTTAATCCTGAAAATTCAATCTCTGTCAACTCTGAATCAGAGTTCCTGTGAGCTGTACTTTCTAGGACTCAGCTCACCTGCCCAGGAAGTGAAGATTCAGAGCAAGTCATCAGATGGAAAGGTGAAAGTCTGAGACCACAAAGCAAGAGCTCCCACTGCACCACTCACTCACGGCGGCAGGCTTCCTTTTACAGCACAAACTACAGCATGTCTGGCCCCTCTGCTGACTCCTAGACATCCTGTGGCTGCTCTAGGAAAGGAGAAAATAGAACCTGGGAGGTTGAAAATAATGCATGTTTCCCTATAGTACCAATGAGGAGGGGGAGGAGAAAGAAAATGGAACTAGTCAAAGTAGCCCCTTGTCTCCAAATCTAGAAATTAGGTTTCAGTGGCAGCACCATCTACAGCAATGCTGTTCAATACAGTAGCCACTAGCCACACATAGCTATTTATATTTAAATGAAAATTATTTAAAATTAAATTAAATGTAAATATTTTACATTTAATGTAAAATTAATTAATCCCCAGTCACACTAGCCCATTTTAAGTGTTCATAGTCCCACGTGGCTACTAGATCCATATTGGACAGCACAGCAAAAGGAAAGGAAGATTGCAATCACTGCAGAAAGTTCCATTACACATTGCTGGTCCACAGGGAAGAGGCAGAAACAAAACTTAATGTGTCTAGCCAGACAAATTTCCTTAGCTTCTTCTGCAAGGATCATGGCTTTATTGTGGTCTGGAAACCATGAAAGTCCCGCAAGGGATTCAATTAGAATCCTTGGCAAACTAGCCTCTCTTGACCTATGAAAATTCTGCAGCCCTCAGTCAAGGCACCGCAAGGAGAGATCCTCTGCTGTTGGGTGAGTGCTCCAGGAGCCATTTGCTGAGGAGCCACCTCTCAGCAGACTCTTTAACCTATAAGGGCCTTCCAGAAGTCACTTTGGCCATCTAGGCCTTCTCCAGGGCAGCATTTCCCTTATGCTAGGCAAGGGGGGCTCTCTCCCAGGTTTCAGTCCTCTTGGTGGAAAGAGCACAGAGCTCTCCTTAGCATCCTCTCCAAGCCTGACTTTCCACCTTGGAACTTCCCTCAATCAAATTAATGTGAAAATACTAAGACTGAAGACCCACTGATGATTTTCTTGCAGGCTAGAAGAAGGTTTCAAGGTATTAGCATGCATTATAGCAACAAGGTGGCAACTCAAAAAACCACTGGGGCACTGAGTAAGAAATGTGGCTTTGAGTCAGAGGAATGGGTTTTAATTAGACAAATTCAGAAGTTAGGGCATTCTACAAGAAAACTAGTCTGCACTCTAAAAAGTATTATTATCATGGAAAAAAAGTGGGAAAACTGTTCCAGATTAAAGAGACATAACCAAATGCAAAGTATGCACCTTAATTAGATGCTGCTTTAAAGATTAAAGAAGCAGCTATAAGAGACATTTGGGGACAGCTGAGGAACGTTGATTCTGAGTTGGATGTTAAGTGATTATGTGAAATTAGTGTTAATATTCCTAAGAGTCATAATGTTATTGTAGTGGTGAAGGAGAATATTTTTATTCTTAGAAAATGCAAGCTGAATGAAATATTTAGGGAGAATGCTCATGGTGTCTGTATCTGTCAAATGCTTAGACAAAAAAGCATAAATATACAGAAAATTAAAGCAAATATGGCAAAATATTAGTTAATTATTGAATCTAGATGGTATACAGATGGTTATTTTATTTTGCAACTTTTTTCTATGTCTGAAACGATTCAAAATCATCATTTTGGGTTGTGGGATAATTAGAATAGATTTCAAAAGGGCCAAGGTGTAAGAGAGAAGTCCAAGGAGTACCAGAAGTCCAGAGAGATGGAGTGCAATAGACTACAGAATGCCATAGCTTGTGCCTAGGAAAAAGTCAAATCTGATTGCATTATTTTAATATGTGTTGGGTGTTACCATGTACCAAGCATCAGACTAACTAGGCACTTCACATTCATCATCTAGTGTAAACCTCACAATATTCCCAAAACCATAATCCTTATCCTCATTTTGTTGATATGAAAAACTAGGGCTGCTGGGAGCCTGAGGCAGACAAATCACTTGAGCCCAGGAGCTCAAGACCAGCCTAGGCAACATAGTGAGACCCTGTCACTACAAAAACATTCAAAAATTGTAATATGTATCTTTCATCCTTGCTCAGCTCATGTATTAATTATTAATTCTAATATATATATTTTCTATTTTGGGATTCTTTAGTATTTTCTATATATAAGATCATGTCATTAGCCAGGCGTGGTGTGGTGTGCCTGTACTGCCAGCTACTCAGGAGGATGAAATGAGAGGACTGCTTGAACCTGGGAGGTTGAGGTTGCAGTTAACCGTGATCACACCATGCACTCCAGCCTGGGCAACAGAGCAGGACCCTGTCTCAGAAAAAAAAAATTTTTTTATTTAAAAAAAAAAAAAAAAAAAAAAAGCTGAGTCTGACAATTATTGAATCATTTGGTCAAACTTACACAGCTACTAAGTAGTAAAGCTAGGATGCAAATCAAAATCTTGCCAGTTCTAAAGCCCGTGCTAATTGTGTCTTGTTAATTGAGCATCAATAATAATTCTTTCTCCAGTAAATTCAGTAGCAAGAGAGAAAAAATTAGGTCACAATTACATATGAGTCTGAAATGGACAAAGACCCAGAGCATGGTAGGGGGTTCATGAGAGAACTGATTTTGGCCACCAGCACTTAACAAATATTTTAGGTTCTAGTCCTCTGGATTATATGGGGTAAGTGACAGGTTCCCAAATTGTATGATTCTCTAAGGTCCCTTACCAGGCATTAGGATGCCCCATGGGTTGAGACTGTCCATGGTATCTTGGAGGTGTAGAATGGTGGCTCAAATCAGCTCTTTCTCCTCACTCCACAAGAAGACATTGCATCTAAGTCAGACACAAGCTCCATTTTACTAATAGTTACATATTCTCTTGGGATTTCTCTTTCTCTGATAAACTAGCAACTTCTTGAGATAAATCACTGGATTCCTTGTCTTTCACTTGCTTGTAAAATAAACTTTCTATTGACATAATTTGGCAAAGAGTATCCTAAATTCTGATCATTCTCATTGAGTTTCCACCATGAAACATTTTAGTGTGTTGCTTCTTTCCTGTAACTATATGATAAAGTACAGCCTTATAATCTTTTAGTCAGCAGTTATGTCAAATTGTATTCTAAGAGCAAGAAGTGAAGGAGGTGATGGTTGAGGCCATTTACATACCAACAGCTTCCAACTTCCTTGGAATGTTAGATGTTTTAAGACTCCCAGGTGCCCTCCTCAGTGGAAAAGCCTGCCATACACACACACACACACACACACACTATGTAGAGTAACATTTCTCGATGGGAGATCATCCTCTTCTACATGCAATTGATTTATTTTGCATAAGCTTATATAGCTGCACTTGTTAGTCCACTATAAATTGTAAGTCTGTATCTTCCCCCATTTGAGTATGAGTTTTAATATTAAAAGAACTGATTGAGACTCTTTTGCTTCTCTACCTCCACATGTAATGCAGTGCCAACTACATATTCCTATTTTGGCAGAAGTAATAAACAGGTTCATGAAGCACAGTTTTGTTGGAAAAGCTGGATTCTATTTTGACATGAAAAACAGACCACAGAGGATAAGTTCCCATATTCTAGTTTCCTAGGATTAGCATTTCCGTGACCTCTGCCCTAGGCCAAGCCACCAGCAACATTTGTCCAAATGACTGCAGCAGCCTAAACTAGTGCAAATGCTGGTATTCTTTTCATCCAACGGACACAAACCCATTCTCCATGGAGCAACTGGAAGTGTGTTTTTAAACATGCAAATCATATGTGGTGACATATGAGAAGTTTCAAAACTTTTAGTGTCTTCTTATGGGAGCTGAATAAGATCCTCACTCTTAGTCATGACCAACAAAGCCTTGCCCATATCCTAACCAAACACCAAACCTCATTTCTTACTACTCTCTTCCATTTTCACTCTCCTTCATCCCCTCTAGCTTCATCCTCACTGTCTGAAACATTCTCTCCTCCACAGCTTTGCGTGGCTTGCTCTTCATGTGTCAGATCCCACTTTTAATGTTTCTGCCTTAGATAGACCATTTTCTATTGCTATACCTTGTTATTTTCCTTCATAGAACCAACAAAAACTATATTTTCTTCCTTTGTTTTTTTCCTGTCTTCACCACCAAATAGTTGGCTCTATGAGTTTTGATATTAAAAGAAGTGATTGAGACTTTTTTGCTTCTCTACCTCCACATGTAATGCAGTGCCCAGGCCCTGCACACAGTACACACTCTGTAGCACATGATATACACACAAGAAATCTTTATGGCAGCTGCAGGTTATCGAAAAGATCTAACAGGAGAATTGTCCCTCTAAGGGAGTTAGTTTGAGGACCTCCCCCATATGCCAAAAGTCACAGATGCTCAAGTCTCAGATATAAAATGACATAGTAATTGCATATAGCCTACACACATCCTCCCATATACTTCAAATCATCTCTAGATTACTCACAATACTTAATAAAATGTAAATGTTATGTAAATTGCAGTTAAACTATATTGTTTAGAGAATGACAGAAAAAAGTCTGCACATGTTCACTAAAGATCTAATTATTTTCCAAATATTTTCAATCCATAGTTGGTTGAATCTGTACATGTGAAATTCACAAATAGAGAGGACTAACTATACATGCCATTGCTTTGCATTTCAGGGTCTTGGCAAAGGCAGATGGAGGGAAAAGAAGCCTTGACTAAGCAGGATCAGATCTGGAGATATTTACTTATCTATAGAAGTTGACTGCCCCACCCTCAAACATCCCCCGCCCACCACCACCAACACAGACATGATTGGTGTTTTCATGCCCTAAAAAATAAAGGAGTTGGGGCAGCCACCAGTATCATGCCAGGAGGGAGCAGGTCCACTATCTAGCATCTTTTCTTCCCTCTCTCCTAGGAGCTTCATATTCATAGAGGTTTTTAGTTTTTCTCCTTTGCCAAACTGTGAACTTCATGATGGCAGGGATTGCTCCATTTCTGTACTGTCAGAGCCTCACTCCAGGTCTAGTCCAGAATACATATTAAGAATATGTTTATTAAGCTGAACAAAATATAAAATTTTTGTTTCCAAAGATTCCTGCTCTAGAGAATGACTCAGAGGTCAAGAAAAATCCATGAACCTACAATATCAAAATAATTAGAAGTCATGATACCATGGCATGTAGCAAGCCTTGAATTTTAGATCCATAAATGAAAATTCAAATTTATTTTGATAATATATTGCCTATTTTTTGATGTTTTATAATATGAAAGTCAGCATTTCTTTTGATAATATATTGCCTGAAAGATTTTAACCTGTCCAGAATATTTTTATACTCAAGGAGGCAAATAGTAATTAAAACAATCTTATTTTCTGACTCCCAAAAGACCTTAAGCTCTAGAAATAAGTCTATTCTAGGTTGGGCTAGAAAAAACAAATTGATCCCACTGTGCATAAAAATGGTGCCCTGCGAATCTCAGCAACGTCAGGAACCAAACGGTGCATTGAATAGGAACCTAATTGGAAGGCCTAAAAAGGAAAATTTGGTTGATTGTAATCCTTATATATGACAGAAGTTGGATTTTCTCACCTCAATTGTGCTCTATGGGTATCTGACAAGTCTAAACTGCAGCTTAAAGGAGTTCAATAAATTTCAAATTGTTTTTAATGTCAAAGGGTTGAATTTAGACAAGCTGTGTTGACTTGAAATTGGACAGCTGGAATTTTTATTTTCAGTTGTTGAAAATTTCAGTGCAGATTTGACTAGTATTGATGATTCTTTATTGATGTGAAGCATTTGTAAAAATAATTGAATTCTGTAAAGTGCCATTCTTTTCACTTTTTTATTTGATGCTTTTTGTTATTGAAAAAGCCCACTGTTTTCTAACGCATTTAAATAATCTACAGAATAGAGGATATAATAAATCAGTAAGAAAGTCAAGATCCAGTGTAGCTTAGAATAAGCTAAACTTGTAATGAGGCTGTTATTAAATGTTAACTTTCCATGGTAGCCGTTTTCTGGGTACTTCACAAATTGCATAATTTGTCTTGTGTTTCTAAGTTCAATGTACAGGTGCTGCAGTGTCAGTAGTGTGGTGGGAGCTGTGATTACAAACAACATTGATATATTCTGGCTATGGCATAGGTGAATGATTCCTCCAGAAAGCCATAGAGAATGGAGATAGAAGTCTCCCTTCCACAACATCTACATATTAAGCAAGACTTATTTGTGTCTATTGAATAGCCTCCCAGACATAAATACTGTCATTAGGGAGTTCTTTGCTATGTTCTCTGAAACATGACTCTCAGAGGAAGGTTGGGATTAATAGGGCATCACGTTATGCTTAATCTTCTTTCGCTATTCCATTTTGTTTTAATCCTGTAACATTTGCATTTCTGAAATTAGGATATTGTACCCATTGGGGTGGGACCCAGAGGCCTCATTTGGGTTAGATTTATTATCTACTAAATGACTTTCTTAGCAGATCTTTTTATCTCTTTGTCTGCCAGTTAATCTCAATGCTCTATCTTGAGCAGATTCCATTACAGCAAAATTTATCATTCTTTTTTAAAATTTTCTACATAACTTTTAGAAACTTTCTTATTAATAGTAAATGCTGACACCTTACAACACAACAGAGAAAGATAAGAGTCACACCTTAAATATGATAAGATGTCCTTGACCCTCAAGTTATCCCCAAGTCCTTGGTTTAGAAAAACATTTCATTTATCACAAAAATCTTTTGCAGGCCCAATGAGTCAAATTCCTGGAACAGGGGACATTAATTAGAGCCATGTTTCTTGTGCAACCTCAGGCTTGGGCAGGGAGTAGTGGAAATGCAAGCCAGGAGAAGAGGTTTGGGTCTTAGGTGAAATAAAACCATAGAAAATTATGTTAACAAATAATTAATAAATAAGTACAAGTGAGAGGAACTG
The DNA here is from genome assembly GCF_024542745.1 of Macaca thibetana thibetana. Classification (NCBI taxonomy): domain Eukaryota; kingdom Metazoa; phylum Chordata; class Mammalia; order Primates; family Cercopithecidae; genus Macaca; species Macaca thibetana. The sequence goes on from NC_065579.1 coordinate 13,635,474, forward strand.
GAGGCAACAGGAAAAAGCTGGGGGGTGGACACAGAGGTACAACTGAGGAAGCTGTTGCAGCGCCAACTTTGTGATTATTGCTCAACCAGCTTCAATGTTACTTTGTATCTATCAGTTGGCTGATTCTACATGTCCTTTACAACAGTGAATGCTAGGCAGTCTGGTTTGAAATTTTTCTATAGTTTATCACATCGAGCACTGCTATGACTGAGGATGGTGGGGCACAGCTTAAAACTGGTATTGGTAGATGGAGTTGAAGATTGCAGTGTGGGTGGAAGTAAAGATGAAGATAGAGATGAAGATAGAGAAGCTCAGTTTCTTCATTTGTGAAAGGAAAAATAATAATCTCACACTGATTAACAGCATTAGGGCAATGATAAATGTCAAAGGAAATTGTTGACACTTTGTGAATGCTGTTTTGTCAATGCCAGTTAAAGATGGAGGCACCTATTTTCTCCCACATATTTCCTTTTTGCAATTTAAATTCACAGAAATCAAATAATTCATGCTCCCCATTATTTAAAAATACTTATTGCCAAGTTCTGAAGATATGAAAGCTCTTGTCTCCAACAAATGTTCTGTCTGTGGTCGTCTTCTGACTTCTTGGCTGTTCCCATGCAAGAGGCATACGCATCTAGCATTATTCTAGGTCTGACATATGAATATGAAATTTGCCAATGACAACTCGCCGAGTTACCAAATCAAGCTCTACTGAGAAGTCTCCATAGGAGCCTTGGCAATTATTTGCTCATCATTATTTTCTCCTTTAGTTTATAATTCTGACATGCTCTGAGAGTAGAACAAATGAAACTTTTTATCATGAAAAGTACTCTGAAAACCAAACCAAATTCAAAGTTGATTTTGCCATGGTAAACCATATAAGAATACCTGTATTAAAGAGTCTATCACATCTCCAACTTTGTGCTAGGCACCATGAGCAATACAAGGGAAAAAAAAGACACATATCCCTGTCTTCTGAACATGTCTTACAGCTCTGGCCCCCTAAGTTTTGCCGTTATACAATGTCAGCTTCATATTCGCCTTTCCCTGAAAGGCTGAATGTAAAATGAGAAGTTCAAAGTACAAACCTCTGCATATCTGTAAAACATTCAAAGACAATACCTCTGATGATTATTCAATGACCCTTTATGCAAAGATTCACAAAAGAGTGGTCTTTCTAAACTCAAACTTGAGAGAGCATGCAACCCAAAGTAGAGACAGTTGCTCTTTCTTAGAAAAAAGTAACCTATCAGGCTTTTAGTTTTCCCCTTTTTGTTTTGGGGAAAAACTCAAAATGAAGCCTCGGATTCACAGTTGTTTTCTTAGATTCTTATTACCGCTCTTCTTTTCCCTATATTTATGAGCCTTTGTCTTTGTCCTTACTATATAGTACAGTATATATTTATAGTATTATCTTATATATTTATAGTATTTTTGAAAGATAAATATAAATTGTGACATAGGTATAATCAATAATTAGTTTCTGGCACAAATAGCCAAAGCAATAGTTTAGAGACTCTTCTGTCCATGGCTTCTAATGCCCAAAGAAGAAAAACAAAAATGGTAGATGGCATTCCAGCGCTTTCATGACCTGTCCAGGCCACACTGCATATTCCCTAATTTTAGCCACATTGATTTATTTGGACATTTCCTAGTTGACCAGGTTGTTCATACTAATATACCTTTGCCTTCATTTTCCTCTCCCCTCTCCAACACTCCCATTCTTGAGCCCTGTGGCAAATCACTTACTCTCCCAATTGTTCAGATCAGGCTTTTTCTGAGTGTTCATGACAGCCCCAGACAGAATTAGGCAATTTCAATCTTTGTTTTTGAATTCTCTAAGACTTTTATTGCATTTTGTAATTCGTCTGTGATGTTTTTAATGTCTCATATATCTACAGTGTCTGCCTTTTTTCCTCCTCTAGACTGGAAAACTCTGGAAGACATGAACTGTATCTTTGCATTTTTATCTCCAAAGTTTAGTGCAGAGCTGGACACAGAATAGGTTCACAATAAATATGTATATTAGGGCTGACTAAATTAATGAATAAACAAAAAAATGAACTGGGTTCCGCTATAATACCAAGTTCAAAGTAAGGAAACAACAAAGAAAAACATAGGTGGCTCGTAGCACACTCCAAAGATAAAATACGGAAGAAATTTAATTACTAGTGACAAATAAAAAAGCACTCGTTCTGCCAAAGGGAAGGACATGTGCGATGAAATAAATTATCATCCCAAGAAAGCCTTCCTGAAAAGAAGAGCATGGGATAAGGGGGTTGGGGTAGGAAGTAGTACAGATTTTTCTTTATTCTTATGGGAAGGAAATGACATTAACATGTATGAAAGTCCTGCCTATGCTCCAAGAAACAGACCAAGGCTTCCACATGTAGACTCATCTAATCCTCACTTTGTCCCTAAAAAAATGTGATATTATCATTATCATTTCAAAATTGTGCTAAATAAAGTCCCTTGAACTTTGAAAGTTGTGCAATTTTAAACATGAAACAAAAGCACCTACTACATTGTCATTTATGATATCTTTACTCCTGGGAAATTTTATGTATCTAGCAGTAATGAGGAAAGGTTATTATTTCTTGAATAACCCATAGACACAACAAAAATACATATTACTTTATTTAGAAGCTTCAGGTATGTTTAATGCCAGACTGATAATATATTTAGAAAGCATATTAGAAAAAGCTAGAGAGACAACAGATGTCGCCTGCTGAGGACGTTTAGCAGGAGGTGACAAGGCTAAATAGAATGAACAAGCCCATGACCTATGCATTAGTGGAAGAGTCTTTGGTCAGACGCTTTTGGCCATATTCATCTGCTATTTAGTCATCTTGATCAGAGCCCTTAGATTAACAACTTTTCATTCATTAAACTAAATATTTACTAAGCATCTACTATATACCAGACACTAAATATGTAAGAGAAAAAAGAGCCAAATGTCCCTGCTTACATGCCGCTTCTCCCTGTACTTGAATCATTGTGTGCATTATTTCATCTGAAGTACTTGCTTTCAGCATTGAAGAAGAATTTCTAGAATAATCATTCAGTCTGATTCATTCATCCATCAATAAACTACCAATAGATAATAAAGAGTAAACATAATGAGTAAGATAATCTTAGGGAAGGCTAAGTATTGATAAGTGTTATAAGTTGAGTAGATTAAGGGGGAGCATTCGGGAGTGGTGCTCTTATAGTGTTAATAAATAGTCTATTAAGGATTTTTCTCATGGAAAAGCAGTCAAGTCAGAGGGAACAGCTAAAGAGAAGGCCCTATGGCAGGAGGATTCCTGGTGCATTGGGAAAATGGCCATGAAGGCAATGGGCTGAAGGAGAGTATTACAGGAGAGAACATCAGGAGTTGGAAGAGGTGGGTATTGGGGAACCTACAGGCCTTGGTAGGGACTCAGGTTTTGACTTTAAGTAAAACTAGAAGCCAGTGGAACATTTTGAATAGATAAGTAACAGGATTCAATTTGCATTTTTGGAAGCTATCACTGGCTCTTCTATTGAGAATAGACTACAGACGGGGACAAGAAGTGAGGCTAGGAAAGGTTACTGTGATTATCCAGGGGAGAAATGACAGTGTCTCATACCAGAAGAGTACTAGTAGAGGAAGTAAAGAATGGACTAATTCTAGATATAGTCTGGATATTTTGAAGGTAGTGCTAACTGGATTGGACGCAGATTGTGAGAAAAAGTGGCTTGTCAAGCCTGTAATCCCAGCATTTTGGGAGGCCGAGACGGGCGGATCAGGAGGTCAGGAGATTGAGACCATCCTGGCTAACACGGTGAAACCCCGTCTCTACCAAAAAAATACGAAAAACTAGCCGGGCGAGGTGGCGGGCGCCTGTAGTCCCAGCTACTCGGGAGGCTGAGGCAGGAGAATGGCGTGAACCCGGGAGGCGGAGCTTGCAGTGAGCCGAGATCCGGCCACTGCACTCCAGCCTGGGTGACAGAGCGAGACTCCGTCTCAAAAAAAAAAAAAAAAGAAAAAGGAAAAGAAAAAGCGGCTTTGAAGGGTATGGGGCCTGAGCAGGTTGAAAGATATAATTGTCATCGCCTAAGAGGGGGAAAGCTCAGGAGTAGGAGGAAGATGGGACATTTCACGTTTGAGGGATCTTTCAAACCTCCAAGTGGACAGCGGGTAGGCATATGAGTGTGGAGTTTGAGCAAAGAAAGGGCTGAGTTGGCTGGTAGGTTAGGAGTCACCAGTATTTCACTAGACTCAAATCACCTAGAAAATATCAATAAAGCAAGAAAAGAGGTCCAAGGATTGAGCTCTGGGCACTCTAACCTTAAGAAAAAGAATCATAATGAAGACCTAGAAGGAGTTGCCACTGAGCTATGCGAATAAAAAGGGTGAGAGTGGAAGGGAGAGTAAGAGAGGCACAGAGAGAGAGAGAGATGGGGGGGGAGAGAGAGAGAGAGAGAGAAAGAGAGAGAGAGAGAAATGGAGTCCTGGAAGTCCAGTGAAAAATGCACATCAAATCAAGGTGGAGGGAGTGATTAACTGGCAAATCAGCTGATGGCTGAGAACTGATCCTCAGATTTAGCAATGGAGAAGTACTCCGTAATGACATCAAAAAGAGCAGTTTCCAAGTAGTATATGCATTTGTGTATGTGTAGCAAGCGGTAGTGGGGTTGTTAAAGCATGATTGAATGAAGTGAATTAAAAGCCAGTTGGGGGAGGGGACTTACAGATGGTGACTTTAATAACTATTTCAAGACATTTTCCTATAAAAGGGAACAAAGAATAGAGGCAATAATTGCTGGGTCATGTCAATTGGGTCTCCAGAAAGAGATACTAAGATAAAGTTAGAAGTGAAATGGATTTATTTTGAGTATCTCTTGTGACATATAAATGGGAAAGGAAGCAGAACTAGACAGAGAGAACCCTCAGGCCATGATGGAGGCCTGAGACCTATGAAAAGAGAAGGGGAAGAAAGGAGAATTACATAGTAAGAGCCTCAGACTGCAGTGCAGCTTAGAAAGTCCCAGTTAGCCCATCAGAGAGATGTGGTGAAATGACTGCCTACACAGTAGTTTCATACTATACAAAAATGGCCAGGTCCCTAACTACCCCCACCATGCTAAGTCTGTGTCTGAGGTCTGGCTGCAAAAAGCAGAGCCTTGGCTCAGACAACTGAGGAAGACCCTGAAGATGCTGCAGCTGAAATCTGTGAACTAGGTGCACTCCTCAGTAAGTTATTTTTTGAAAGAACATCCAAGATGTGCACTTTCATGTATGCTGTTTAAGGTAAATGGAGTCAAGGGATTTTGAGAAGAAAAGATAAAAATATTTTCCTTGGGATTTCACCTTTCAAGTCCCCCCACCCCCCCCGCCCCAGTCTTGAAAGCTCTGAGATTCAACATAGGCTTCACTGGCCCGGCACCACTGCCTTTTTCTTTCTGTGCTCTTTATCAACACATAAAAAATTGAAAACTGCCCACAGTGAAAAAGCTGGAATGAGTGAGGACCTCACCTGCTTTGTTAGTTACAATCAATTGCCTTCAAACCATTGTACATGTTTTTTGTTTCCAATCCATTTTTAATTGTATAAACATAAGGCATGCAAAATGTTTTGATACACAGGTACCTAGTGAAGTGACTGCTACAGTAAAGCAGATTAACATATCTATCATCTCACAACATATCTATCATCTATGTCTATCACGTAGCTATCATTTTCTTTTTTCCTTTGGTAAGAGTACCTAAAATTGACTCTCATAGCAAATTTTGAGTTGACAATACAGTATTATTAACTATAGTCCTTGTGCTGTACATTAGATCTCTAGGCTTATTCATCCTATATAACAACTTTTTACCTTTAATCAACATCTCTTAATTTTCCCCACTCCCTTGCCCTAGTAATCACCCCTAACAGGTGCTAGGTCATAGATCTGTGGTTTTGATTTGGATTTCCTTGATAATTACTGATGTTAAGCACCTTTTTGTCTACCCGTTGGCCTTTCCCCCCACCCTGCCTTTGGAGAAGTGCCTGTTTAGATCTTTTGTTCTCCATTGTATCTTCTTGGTGCCCTCATTGAAAATTAGTTAATCATATATGTTTAGGTTTATTTCTAGGCCCTCTATTCTGTTCTATTGGCCTAACTATCTGTTTTTATGCAAGTCCATACTGTTTTGATCACTATAACTCTGTAGTAGAATTTGAATCAGAGCATGTGATACCTTCAACTTTGTCTTTTTTGCTGAAATTGCTTTGGCTATTCAGGGTGTTTTGAAATTCCATATAAATTTATTCCTAGCATGCAATATTGGTTTAACACATGCAAATCAATTAATGTAATATATCACATTAACAAAATGAATGATAAAAATCACATGAATATTTCAATAGATGTAGAAAAAGCATTTGATTAAATTTAACATCTTTTATGATAAAAAGTCTCAAAAAGTGAATATAGAAGGAATGAACCTTTTCTAAGTTCTGCAATTCAGACATTAAATTGCAAGTAACATCAAGGAGGCATACTAGGTGGGCAAGAATCCTCGGAAGTAATAACAACATCTATCTTTTATGAATAAAAATGTCATTGTGGCCTGAAGTCTGTTTGGCTTACTATTCTTGAAGCATTTTGTGTATTTTGTGTTTGTTTATGGTGCTTTCAGAGCTTAGGATGGTATTTTAGAAGAATTATGCATTCTAATTCATTCATCCATCAATGAATTTCTATAATAGATGGAGGTTCAGTGTGCCCTGGGTGCTCAGAATGAATATAATGAGCATATAATTTATCCTGTGGTAAAAATGACATTAATATGACCAGGAGATACTGCACAAAAAGCAGAGGGTAAAGATAAATCATGAAAGATAATTAGAAGTTTACTAGCCACAGAATGTGAAGGACACACCAACTCAATGAAAATCGTGTGTGCAGAGCCAGTAGGGCAAGACTCCTGGACTACTCAGCAAACAGCCAGTAGCTCAGTCTAGACCCTGCAAAACTGAAGAAGGAGCAGACTAGAAATACAATGGAGACCATGTCTGTAAATGCCTTTTATGACATGATAAAGTAGTTTGAATTTTAACTTGTAGAACGTATTTAATCAGATCAGTAGCAAGATAAGAATGAACTTTTACAAGATCAATCTACCAAAGTTTGGAGAATGAATTACAGGATAAAAACTGAGGCAGAATGCTAGGTAGAAGGTTGATGGGAAATATCAAAGCTTAAGTACTCCTTAATAGCTGACCTAATACTGTTAATTGCACAGGGACTTTTCTGAGGACCCTGTGAAGACTTGGATTTAGTCAGCAGCTCTTTTGATATATTGTGTACTCCAATACGTCTTCACCATTAGGCATCATACAGAGACACATGCTTAGTCCAGAAATTGTGAAACAAAATCACTGGGCTTACTAAAGATACCAATGTAATTCAAGCTGTACTGGATCTTACTGAATTGGATTGTTAGTATAGGTGATTCACATCAACATAAACCATCCAAATGTTACTGATTTCTTTTCTCTCTTACTTACACAGGATTTCCTTCTCCTTTTTCTCCAAGTCACAGCCAGTTGTCTGAAAGTCTTCAGGGTGACTCATAGGGGAGATTGACCATTCTAAACATTTTAGTCCAGACATCACCTCCATGGCCTGCTGGGCACTGCTTCCCCTTAACTAGAAACTGCCTTTGTTACACCAGAGCTACCCTAGAGCCAGAGCTACCAGCTGGTCTTTGAGAAAGAAGAGGAGAATGCCTTCTTCCCTTTGACATATGTTATGCTAGATGGTTATCTTAGTTTTGGTTTCTAGAAGCAGAGCCTGAAACAGCTGTTGAGTTGCACATGATTTATTGATGGAGTGTTCTTGGGAGAAGGGGAGTGCAGTAACTAGGATTGGGCAGGAGAAGGAGTTGAGCAAGGATGTAGTTTCAGCTAAATATTAGCTTCATGCTGATCCAATGGGGTGCTCTGGTGCAAACTACACCACTGAGGTGGCTCCCCCTTGAGGCAAAAGGGTAGCTTCTTGTATAGCCATTTAATTTCATCATTGGCTAAAGGCCGCTAGGGTAAGAAGTGGGAGTATGTGCATAACCCCTGGAGCAAGGCAGTCTTTGTATGAATGAAGGCAATTTTCTGAAAAAGGGGGCAAGTATGAGCCATTAGCAGCCAACACTCAGGGAAGCTGGGGAATAGGTTCACTAGCTCAGAAAAAGGGGATCTGACCAGGGCATCAACAGCATCCCCACTCTGTGGGGTTCAGTGTCATTCAGCCTAAAGCCCAGGTTACAAGGTTTAATAAAAGAGCTCCTGCTATATTCATTTACATCACTACTGCTTTCCACAAAGAGCCAGAAAACATGAGCATGACATAGAGTGAAATAGGATTGTTCTTTCTTCCTAACAACAAGGATGGGCTGGTGACAATGTGTATCACTTGCTAGAAAGGAAAAGAAGCTTGAGGTAAAAGAATTTTGGGATTTCTACAAATACCTTACAGGAATGGCATATATTATGTGTGGTACATTACAATGATGACTTGGTTTTTAGCCATCTCCTGCGTCCTTGTTTTGTTCCATATGACATTGCAGTTTTTCTCACTAAACTGAGAGGGTCTACTTTCCTATCCTTTGAATTTGAACAAATCTGTGTCTTGCTTTGGCCAAGAGAGTGTGGCAGAAGTTCCAGTGTCCCGATTCTGGGCCTGCATCTAGAGGCTTTATGTGTCTCTATCCGCTTTATTGAGCCTCTGCCATCACAATGAAAAAAACACGGTGAGGCTATCCCAGTGGAGAATAAAAGACACATGGAGGAGAGCCAATTCATCCCAGATGTCCCAACCAAAGCCATTCTAGATCAGTCAACAGCCAGCCAAACCAACTAAAGACTCATAAGTGAGCCCAGCCAAGATCAGCAGAGTCACTTAATTGTGTTCCAGCTGATCCCCAGACACAATAATCACTTATTCTTGCACAGCACTATGATTTGTGATCATTTTATATCATTATGGTGGTTAGATAATTGTTATAGTAGATATGCAATGAACATTTGTTGCATATGAATCAGTGTGTTATATCACCAAAGAGGCAGAGAACTACACCATATGAAAGAGCTGCACTGAAGCCAAGAGGAGAAATTTTATTCCCCATTCTCACTTTCAGAAGTATGTCCAACCAAGGCAATATCAAAAAGTTTGGAATCAGCGATATTGCTGGAGGAAATTACACTAATAGACCTCTGCAAAATGTTCCCTGCTCTAACTATCTACAATATCTGAGTCTTGGCATAAGCACAGTTGGAAGGAGAATAACAGCGTCAGAGTAGAGCTACAATGCAGAGGCTAGCCATTAGCATGCACCATGCACAGTGCTCAGTCTCGATATATTCTGCAAGTATTTCAAGCCAGCCCTGCATGTTCCTTTTCTCCATCTCTCCATAGCTGGCAACCACAGACAATTAAGTGAAAAGCACTTAAAAACTGGAACCTCTGAAGCATTCTTTATGTCTGTCTCAGTCTCGCTAGTTTCATGGGCCCATTTTTAATTTTGCCTGGCAGCACTACATGAAAAAAAGGAGGTAAATCAAAGAGTTACTTTTTATGAGGCCTTTGAGACTACACCAATAAGTAATTCCTACGGTTTTTTATTTATTCTCTTAGTGTAGGCAATTTCACTTTTGCTTGGATTCTTTTCCTCCTTTTGCTTTTTGAACCACCTTCTCTCCTGCTCTCAGCTCCATTATTTCCAAGTAGGATATGGTATCGGTTAAAATAAATACACTGCACACCCCACCTCTAATGGTTAATTTTTGCTGTATTCGCAACACAGCACTCCTTCTCTGGCTATGCATATCAAGTTTCACACTGAGAAAGTTTGAAAAGAAAATTTTCCTCAGTAAGAGATAATTTTCTGCCCGATGACCCACCCTACATGATAACTCTTGTGAGCATCCAGCCATATCCTTCATTTTCTTTTAACCCCAAATAAGGATCGCTCTATATAAATGCAGTGAGTTGGAACATGGAAGCACCTTATAAGTGAATAATTAGTCCTGGCAAGACACAGGTCAACAGGAGAAGCTCTGTGATGTTAAATGGGTGAAAGAAGTGCACACTCATCCTTTATCCCAGGTCTATCTCTGCATCTGTCTCTACCCAGTCTTGGAAAGCTGATTCTTCCCACCTGAAGAAAGTCCCTGCATGTCTGCTGCTTGTATTACCTGTTCTTAATCTGCTTTGGTGTCAGGACCAGGCAGGGAGCCAGCAGAACACTTGCATAATCCAGGCTCTTGGCAAATCCCCCGATACACATATGTACACGAACACACTAGCACAGGCATAAAGGCTAAACTACAAGAAAAAAATACTCCCTTGCCTCATTGCCATATCCATGGAATAGATAGCAGAGAGCAGGATGACAGAGACCTGAGGTGGGGCCCCTGAGGTGTATGGGTGAGGAGAATATTTTAGAGCTTCATGTACCCTTCCCCTAGGTGGGCACAGCCTGGACATGGGCACCTGTTCAGGCCACTTCTTCTGCTTCCCAAACCCACTGTAACCCTCTAATACCTTACTCCCATCTGTAGCAGGGATATTTAACCTTTTGTGGATGTATAAGTCTCTTTGAGAATCTTTTGAAAGTCACAGGCATTATTTGCAGACATGCCTATATGCACAGGCATCCAAAAGTCTGTCTACTACATCAGTTGTGCCATGGCCCAAAAGATCTACACACAATTATCTTTCCACTAACGGTGCAAATGTCGTTGTCTCATTCCCTTGCTGTTTGCCAATCTCAGCTCACCCTCTTCTGGTTTCTACTCTCTTGTCTTTGGTTGATAGCTTTGCCCTTTACCAATCTGTATATTTCACTACTCAGTTAGAGCAGATTGCTTCCTATAGGGGAGCACAAATGTCATACCTAGACCTTATGAAAATGTGTTTTCTCCAGCACTTGGGGGTCTTCACAGCACATGACATTCCTCAGGATGCCACATCATAGTGATTTTACAAACTAAAATTCATTAGAAAAATGAGAAGTTGCCTCCAGAGTCAGACTGCTTTGGTCTAAAAACTGTAGCACTCCCTAGCCATAAAATAACTTTGCTGAGGCTCAGGTTTCTCATAGTTAAAGAGGAATAATGATAACTTTCAGAGTTTTAGAGGTAGTTAAATGAGACAATCCTTGCAAAAGACCTTAAATTGGGGCCCAGCAACAAATGAGTGCAAAATGAACTTTAAGATTTTATTATTGTTGTTGCAATAGAAAATCTTTAAAAAGAAAAATTAAATCATATTTAGCCATAAAATAATTATTTATATCTATACATTAATATAAGAAAATTATATACAAATTCTTTCATATGAATGACGACTGATGTGTCCAACTCCTTTGGCATTTTTAAGAAGCTGAACTAAAGTGACTCAGGACTCCTTCATGTTCTCTGGAAATTCAACTCTGATATTCATAACTGAGATTTGTTTCAAGTTTTGTTTTCTGTACTCTTATTCTAAGGTTTTGGAATCAATGTTGTGTTGGCTTTTGAAAAATAATTTGGAAGATTTCCTTTTATCTCTCTGCTTGGGACCAATTTAAATAGTATTGAAGTTTCTGTTCCTTGAAGGTTGAAAGAATTCACCCGAGAAACCATCTGTGCCTGGCACTGCTTTGAGGGAGAAGTCTTTAAAAGTTTCTCGATATCTTGCATGTTTGCACATGCATAGTCTTCTACATCTCCCAGGTTTAATTTTAGTACTTTGTATTTTCCTAGAAAATTACCCATTTCAAATTTATCTGAAGAGAGTTTTGTAAAATGTTCTTTTAAAATTCCCATGCTTGCCTCTGTATTAATGGTTATTTCTTATTTCTAATTCTGTGTATATTCTCACTTCTTTCTTTACCCACCCCACTTTTTATTTAGTTGACTGGCTAAGCATGGGGTTACCTATGTTGTTTCACTTGGTTTTCCAAATAAGCTCTTAGGTTTAGTTACTAAGTCAGCTGTGTTCTATTTTCTAAGAAACCCATTTCTGTGTTAATTTGATTATTCCCTTACTCACGCTTTTTCTCAAAGTTACTTACTCTTCTTTTCACTAACTTCTTGATATAGATGTTTGTATATTTATTTTCCTTTATTCTTATTTATTAATGTAAGCAATGGCTGTCTCATATGGCTTTTAATACATAGTATTATTACTAGCATTATTGTTATTGGTCATATTATTATATTTAAGTACATTAAAATATCTGTCTTTATTATCTTAAAAGTGAGCATTGTTTGAAGAAATTTTTTTAATTTTAAAGTAATACAGGCATATCTCAGAGATACTGTGGACTTGGTTCCAGACCTCTGCAATAAAGCAAATATCGCAACGAAGGAGTCACATGATTTTTTTGGCTTCCCAGTGCATATAATAGTTATGCTTATACTATATTGTAGTCTATGAAGTGTATAATGGCATTATGTCTAAAACTATATACATACCTCAATTTAAAACACCTTATTACTGAAAAAACACACTAGCAATCACCTGAGCTTTTGGTGAGTCATAATCTTTTTGTGATGGAGGGTCTTTTCTTGATGTTGATGGCTGCTGACTGATCAGGGTGGTGGTTACTGAAGGTTGTGGTGGCTATGACAATTTCTTAAAATAAGAAAACAATGAAACTTGTTGCATCAGTCGAATTTTTGTTTCACCAAACATTTTTCTGTAGTATGCAATGCTGTTTGATAGCATTTTATCCACAGTAGAACTTCTTTCAAAATTAGAGTGAATTCTCTCAAACCCTGCTACTGCTTTGTCAACTAAGTTTTTGTAATATTCTAAATCTGTTGCTGTCATTTCAACAATGTTGCCAGCATCTTCCCCAGAAGTAAATTCTATCTCAAGAAACCATGGCCTTTGGTCATCCATAAGAAGCAACTGCTCATCCGTTAGTTTTTCTTCACAAGACTGCATCAATTCAGTCACACCTTCATGCTCCTCTTTCAATTCTAGTTCTCTCACTACTCCACCACATCCTCCACGCAGTTACTTCCTCCACTGAAGTTTTGAACCCTTCAATGTTATCCGTGAGGGCTGAAATCAACTTCTTCCAAATTCTTGTAAATTTTGCCTTGTCTCATGGACCATAAATTATCTTAGTGACATCCAGAATGATAAATCCTTTTCAGAAAGTTTTCAGTTTATTTTGCCCAGATCTGCCAAAGGAATCACTATCTATGGCAGCTACAGCCTTACAAAATGTATTTCCGAAATAAGATTTCAAAGTCAACATCACTCCTTGATTCATGGGCTCCGGAATGGAAATTGTGTTAGCAGACATGAAAACTACATTAATCTTTTTGTACATCTCCATCAGAGCTCTTGGGTGACAGGTATGTTGTCAGTGAGTAGTATCATTTTGAAAGAAATCTTTTTTTCTGAGCAGTAGGTCTCAAAGATCACATCTGATTTTTACAATTTGGTGGACTCTCTTTTTGAAAAAGTTTAAAAGTACGCAATTATAAATTTAAATACAGTTATAGAGAGGGGACTTGGATGAGGCCCATGTAGTGAGGAGCCCTGAAGCTTCAACTTTGTCAGTTTCATAGTATAATAATCTACTTCTGCTCCTGTGATTTATATTCTGATCCCATCTTTCTTTGTCTTCGTCTTTCTTTTTCTCACTTTCTTATCTGCTCATTTACTAGATAGTTTATTGAGTGCCTACTTTGGGCAGAACACTATGCTAGGTATTAAATACACAGAGACCTTTTGTAAAAGTCCCTTCCTCTAACCAACTTTTAAACTTTGGTGTTCTTTGGGATTCTGTTCTACATCTGGTTTTGCTCTTACTCAAGGGTCTCTAGGAAATCTCATCCAATTCCATAACTATTTACATAGTCTCTCTCTACTGAAGACTTCCAAATACCTCTATCTCCTTTTGCAATCTACATACTATCTGTGTGCTAATGACTCTCAAATATCTATATCCCATCCAAATTTTCCCACTTGACTTTGACACCCGTATATCTTACTCTTTTCTGGACATACATACTGGGTTGTCACAGATAGGTCATATTCAACATATCCAAAGCCCACTGCAATTCACTTCTTCCTTTTATAGGAACACCGCAATCATTCAATTGCTAAACCATAAACTTCAGTATCATCCCCAACTACCCCTGAGCCATGATGCCCTGCATGTCATCACCAAATCTGAGTCTCCTATTCAGTGGTCGACTGAATAGTAGAGTACACTTTACGACTCTAATAGTAGAGTACACCTTACGACTCTGACTCTTTTAGCAGTATACACCAGCTTTGTACCAGTGGCTGGGGGGAGGGGAGGGCTCTTGCCACCACTCTTTCACAATCTCTCTGCCTCAACTGGTTTCCATTCTCTAGTTTAATCTTCATTTAACTGAAATCTGATTATTTCTCTACCCTGTCTAAAGCATTCAGAGATTTCCCATGTCCCCTTAAGAAGAAAGCTGAATTCCACAGTGTGACATAAAAGACCATCCTGATCTGGCTGTTTACCCAGTCAGTCTCTCTGAACTACTGTCTCTTTCAACATTAGGCTGCTTTCCGTGTCTCAAATACACCTCAGTCTCTGTCTCCAGATCTTTTAGAGGCGATCTCCTGTGCCTAGAACATTTGCCTCTTGCTCTTCTTTTCCATTCACATTATATTGATAGGCTTTGTTTTACTACTATTTACTAATGTCATCCTGTTTTATTCTGTTTCCATATGTTCTTTTTTCTTTAATTGTGTCTTTGGTCACATTGGGGAAGTGACTGTGAAGGTACACTTCTATTAATAGTAATCTTTAGGGAGATTTAGTGTGTTTAACAGGCTGTCTGAACTTTTAAAAAGTGTCTGATTTGTAGCATTTGCCAAATTGATTTTATAGATATTAGCACCATGGCCAATGACTTCAAGCTACCACCATAATGTCACAGAATAGACAGCTAAGAAAAGTTGTGCACAACTGGCCCTCAGAAGTCAGTGCAAGCTGGTTTCAGTCCCTTACTACCATTAAGGTTTATAAAATGTAATTGAACCTACAATTTTCTAATATCTTTAAAGAATAAACTAGTATCTGTTAAGTTCACCCATGCAAAAGGAAGAATTTAACACAAAAATCCTTTCCTAACCTCTTCTCTTAGCTTCCTGAGTTTTATTATTTCATTTTGGAATATAGGTTATCATAATGTATTTACATTATGCATTATCTCGTGTTATTTTTTGACATTGGCTTGCAGATTTAAAACTCTATTTGAAACCATTATTCTATATTTAACTCAGTGCTTGGCTGATTTGAATTCTTTTCGCCATAAAGGAGCAAGAAGAGCATTTATACATAGTCATGCTTATGGTAATTTATCACCCAGCAGCCTTGTGATGTTTGGATTGTGCGTGGGTATTGTCTTTTTTGTGCTTTCTCCTATGGTGATGGCAATACAAGCAACAAGTCACTGGTAAATTACTATGTTAGTTCACTGCCCATTCATTTTTCCTATTGTATGTCTTAATTTTAAGAATAAAGAACTAGCAGTATGCTGGGCATACTAGCAGTATGAAAACATCTCTGGTTAGAGATAGAGGGCTACCATTCTTGTTTGTCAAGAATCAACGTACCATCTGTTCTTAAATGGAAATTTTGTT
Source organism: Macaca thibetana thibetana (assembly GCF_024542745.1). NCBI lineage: Eukaryota > Metazoa > Chordata > Mammalia > Primates > Cercopithecidae > Macaca > Macaca thibetana. The sequence goes on from NC_065579.1 coordinate 13,651,110, forward strand.
TCAAGGCACACAATTTATTCTGAGTAATTACTGAGTCATTTATTATGTTAAATCAAATTTTCACCATGGAAACATTCAAACTGTGGACTAAATAGTTTTGCTTTTAAATAACAACCTAGTATTGTCTGACAACTTTATGTCAAAAAAAAAAAAGTGCTTCCTTTACCTCCATGTTTCTAGAATAATCAGTTTGAGCCAAAATTACCTACTTACTTCAATCTCCCCTCCAAATTATTGGTATTAGCTTTCCTTTGGTCTCTTCTTCTCTTATCTCTATTTTTAACATAGCTCTCTGGGTAGCTATAATATCTCCGATATTGAAAGTGCATATTATTGACAATTTACTTTGTACGATGTAATTATTCTTGCCTAGCATTATTAACTAAATCTTTATAATTGATTCCTACTTCACTATTAGTGAGATATTAAGTTTCTTGAAGGTAATGGCAGTAGGACTTAGTGAAAAGGAAAAAAATAATATTAAATCAGACAAACAAGTAAATTTCTGTCTTCACCACATTTTAGCTGTGTGGCTTTGGGCAAGATGATTTATCTCTCTGATCCACAAAGAGATTAAGAGGGGATTTTTAACATATCTCTCTGGGTAGCTATAAGGATTATCAGAAATATGTAAAACACCTATTCCAGAGCCTAGAACTGTTATCAATAAATATGAGCTTGTTTTTTCCTTTGTCATTTGCATTGCCCTATGGGTATCTCAGTTGATTAATGACAGAACTGTCATGGGATATATTCTATAAGGCTTTGAAATGTCCATTATTCTATAAGGCTTTGAAGCTATGTTTCAGGGGGCAAGAACTGATAAATATCCCTAAGTCCAATACTATCATCTGGGTTACAAGACAAAGCACACCTTTACCATGTCTGCCCAGGTGTAAGTCCACTAAGATTGGGCTCTGAGTTGAGAAGTTCATTGATTAATAATAACTTATATTTGCAGATTTTACTGCACAGTAAGCAAACTATTTAAGTCAATTAAAAAGTAGAAACATGAGGCTCAGAGAGGTTAAGAAATTTACAAATGATCGCACTACTAGGACGGTCAGAGCTTTAACAGAAATCAGGCTTTCTTGGGTCAGTCCTGCCATCTGTTTCTGTAACATGTAGTATTCATGTATTAATTACTACATAAATATATGGCAATCTTAGTTTTGTAGGCAGTCCATTTCCAGAATGTCCTATCACTTCCTTGTTACTAGCTTCTTTTTCTGGGATGCTAGGTTGAGCTCACCTCATTAAGGAATGATTGGCCAGGCTCTGCTAAGCTCACCCGTCTCTGCTGAACCACTAAGCCAAAAGCCAGACAGAATCTTTTCCTCTGAAGAAAAACTACCTTACAACCACCTAGTTCTTACATTGTAATTGCAGTGCAGGTGTAGTTATGGGACTAAATCGGCAGAAAAGAATGGAATTCATAGAAACTTAGGAGCTTTAAGAAACTAAACACAGCAACTTTCTCATCCCACCCCTTGCCAGACCTCATTACATAAGAGGAACAGCAGTTCGAATTATCCAAACCAAAAACGTATCACTGGTTAAGTCACTCTGATTATTTGTGTAAGAAAATAATTACACCTAATTACAAGCAGGGCTGAGGTTTTGCTTTCCTAATGAAACAAAGGGGGCAGGCATAAGTTCAAGATCTCATTATCCAGCTTCGGATAAGACTTCCAAATATACTACCAAGACACTTCCTGCTGGTATTTTACTACTGTGTTGATTTGGACCCAGTAAGGTCTTCATGAGAGTTTGCTAAAATAAAACTCCACTTTGGATGCTGCTTCTCCTGTGTGACTTTTGGAATTCTGCTGAGATATATAAAATAGAAATAAGTGGGAAGTATCTAAAGGACTGTCAGTGTGTATTCTCAGTGTTCCAGGGCAAAGAAAAAGCCCTGTTTCTATTTATAAGTAAGCTGACTCTTCTGAGATATTTTAAGCAATGATGCAGCCAAAGTTCCAGTCCAACTTTATTTCTGAAATTTCATTTTTCCAATTCAATTTTTGGTGAGGGTTTTCTTAAAACATAGCTATTTAATCCAATTTCTGAAATAATATTCTTTGTTGACAAAATCAGATAGCAAAAGGGAAGTAACCTGAGGTTAAAGGAGAAAGAAATATGCACACATGGGAAAAGCTTTAGTGAAGAAAGGCCTGAAGGATAAGAAACTTTTGGGAAGGGCTGAGTAAGGGAGATTCTGGAAGGCTAAGAATAAAGGCATGAGGCACAGTAGCATCAGAAAACACAAAAACACAAGAACTTTTATGATTATACAGTGGAAAAAGAAACTGTCCCACAAAGAAAAAATAGAACTGTGTGGACTAAGGCTGTACCTAAAGTATTACACAGGCACTTTGTCAACAGAGAAAGATGAAATCAGAGCAAATGAAATATTGAGAAACAAATGTCGTTCTTTGTCCCTTTATTTATTTTAAAATTACATATTATGTACTACTTGTTTTTAACGTTTGTTATAGGTGTGTTTTATATTTATTTCTTTTACTTATTTACTGTTGATGCTTTATTATTCATGAAGTAAACTTTGCTTTAGAAAAATGAGTGTGGCTGTGGTGAGCAGGATCAGGGTGGACCAAAGGGAGGGCTTGGAGGAATAGATAATGTTGAGAACCTCTGTCATGCTCTGAGAAAGCCAGAGAGAGGAAATTGAGAGGGGTAGGCTAGGCAGGGCTAGCACCCAGGGGTTACCTTAGGAAAAGAGGCTTGGTGGGAACAGACTTATCTGCAGCAGGAAGAAGCAGTGACTGTGGTGGGACAGAGATTGTCCTTGCCCAGTGGTGTGTCCAGACAGGTAAGTGGAGAAAGACAAAAGAGACCCTCAAAACTAGTGACAGCCAGAGATATTCATGGGCTTTCAGTAATGGAGAAACCTATTATGGGATAGCAGTTCTTGAAACTGAAGTTAAGACTCACGCTTCTACTCACTCATGCAAGAGGTAGAGTGGATGAGAAGTAAATCCCAAGTCTCAGGGGGAATGAGAGCAGAGAGATCACATGATCTAGTCTGAGGAGAGGGTAACCTTTAAAATGACTGAGTGAACAGTCAGTTAAAGGTTGTCCTGGTAAATCTCAGAAGGCCTTAGGGAACTTAGTAAGAAAAGTTGGGAATGTTGAAGTGTGATACTTACCTCTTGAAGACTTTGATAAAATTCCCACATTATGACATTTTGAGTTGAAACTGGCATATCTAGAAAAATAAGGTGGGGGAGAGGTAGACTGCTTTTCTATCAGAGACTCTTTAGGCTAAATGATTGTAATTCAAGTGGTTATGATTCTAGTGACTTGGAGCTAAGCAAAATCGGAAAAGACAAATTCTCTGCCTGAGCCTAGGATTAGTGACTACAAAGATAAGGAGGTAAAAACAAAAGAAGAGCATTGATATTCAGAGAGGCCAAACATCAAGAACCCTCCGCTGTACATTATAGTGTACAGACACACACTGAGGAAAGGAATATATGTTCCCACTGTGGAGAATAGACAACTACTGCAGTCTGAGAGCCAGTAGAAGGTTAACGGTGCCTTCCTTATCCATTCTTTTGTTTTAGAAGTTTGCCAAGATGCAACCCTTTGGGCTGAAGGCTGGGGGGATAGACAGGGTATGGCCCTATTCCAGACTCAAAAATGATGGTTCCATGGGATCTCCAGCTTTGGTTTCTAACTCTTGAAGTTAAGCTAATGGAATTAAGTAGAAATTCAACCAAGTTTTTACGGTTTTTTTTTAACTTCCAAAAATGTTTAGTTTGGATCGCTCAAAATGAGAAGTAATCTCTAGAGACCTGAATCTTCTAAACAGTACCACTCCTAGAAGAGGAGTCTTCACATTTTCCCCTCGTAGATGTGGCCATAGAAGGAAATGAATGAGGAAGATCTTCCCCTCCTAAGAGCAAGAAAACAAAGATCAAAAATCTCATTCCAATACCCAGGCCATGAGTCTTTGTTACTCTAGCCAACATGATGTTTGCTACATACCATTTCCTACTGATCTTGTTCCTCACTCTCCCCTTTATAAAATGAGAAATTTTGTTGCAATTATTTTTTTTTTCTCCTGGAAAATAGGTGAGTTGACAAAGCAATGTAAAGAATAGTTATAGGCTGTCAAATTACAAGGCATTTCCACCAGAGTTATCTGTGAAATGGCCAAGTCCAGAGACCCAAGATTTAAATCCATATTCTGCAATGAAAGAAGATTCTTACCTCATCGAACTGAGAGGTGAAGCCAACTGGACTTCCTGGGTCGGGTGGGGACTTGGAGAACTTTTCTGTCTAGCTAGAGGACTGTAAATGCACCAATCAGCACTCTGTAAAAATGTACCAATCAGCACTCTGTGTCTAGCTAAAGGATTGTAAATGCACCAATCAGCACTCTGTAAAAAACACACCAATCAGTGCTCTGTGTCTAGCTAGAGGGTTGTAAATGCACAAATCAGTACTCTGTAAAAACGCACCAATCAGCACGTTGTCTAGCTAAAGGATTGTAAATGCACCAATCAGCACTTTATAAATAGACCAATCAGTGCTCTGTAAAATGGACCAATCAGCAGGATGTGGGCGGGGCCAAATAAGGGAATAAAAGCTGGTTACCCAAGCCAGCAGTGGCAACCCACTGGGGTCCCCTTCCATGCTGTGGAAGCTTTGTTCTTTCACTCTTCACAATAAATCTTTCTGCCACTCACTCTTTGGGTCTGCACTGCCTTTATAAGCTGTAACACTCATCGCGAGGGTCTACGACTTCATTCCTGAAGTCAGCGAGACCACAAACCCATTGGAAGGAAGAAACTCCAGACACACCATCTTTAAGAGCTGTAACACTAACCGTAAGGGTCCGCGGCTTCATTCTTGAAGTCAGCCAGACCAAGAAGCCACAAGAAGGAATAAATTCCAGACACAGAACTATAGTGCCAACTACCTGCTTTGTTGCAGTCACCTATAAACTCCAGTACCAAACACTCCATTCTTTGATGATTTTAGTGCTTAGCTCTACCACTGCTCCTGTCATAATCCTTGGCGAGCCGTTTATTCACTGGAAATAAATTTAGTTCCTTGACCTCCTGTCACCTAATGATCTTATACTTTATTCCATTCTGTCATACCCTAAATCTTTTCAGTATTTAGGTAATTTTTATTGTTGAATCAGATTATAGTGACTAGATCATAATTTATTTATTCTCTTGGTGAGTTTTTTATAATTTGTGGCTGTTATGAACAAAGCTGCTCTATGTTATCCCATTACCTTCTGACTGAACGTTGTTTCTGATAAAAAATACTCTATGGTAGGTAGATATCTAACGACTTCCCCCACCTAACATTATTTCATATTTCTTCTATCACACACTAATCTTGGTAGGGCCAGTGCTGTGAGGAAATTTTGCAGATATAAAAGTCCCAAGTCAGTTTATCTTAAAATATGGAGATTATCTGGAGAGTTGAACCCATTTAGAAGAGTTTTCTCAAGCTAGCAGCATAAGGGGAAGTTAGAGAAATGTGAAGCCCTAGAATTCAACACACCATTGCTGACTTAAAGATGGAGGAGGACTCATGATAAGGAATGCAGACAGCCCCTAGAAGCTAAGAACAGCTCCAAGGTGACAGCCTTCAATGAAAGAGGGCATCCGTCCTATAGCCACAAGAAACCGAGTTATGCCAATAACGATGATGAATCTGGAAGAAAACCCTCAAGCTCCAAATGAAGATGCAGCCAGCCATCACCTTCATTTTAGCCTAAGAAAAGAACCACTCAGCTATGCTATGCCATGTAGTCTGACCTACAGAACTGAGTCAATAAATGAGCATTGTTTTAAGCCTTTAAGTTTTTGGTAATATGTTACACAGCAAAATGAAACTAACACATCATCTATAACTAATTATTCTCTCTTTTAGGTAAACTCTTAATTTTATGATTGCTTTTAAGATTTTGGCTTCACTTTTGGTTTTCAGTATTTTGAATAATATGTGCCTAAGTGTGAATGTCTTTGACAGTATCCTAATTGGGGTTTACTGAGCATCCTACACTTATGGCTTGCTTTTTTTCCATACCTGTTATTTTAGATTTAGTGACTACATGTGCAAGTTTGTCCACATGGGTATATTAGGTGCTGCTGAGGCTTGGGGTGTGGATTCTGTCTCCCAGGTAGTAAACATTGTACCCATAGGAGTTTTTAAGCCGTTGTGCCCTCCCTCCTTCCCCACTGCAGAGGTCCTTGGTGTCTATTTTTCCTATCTTTATGTCCATGTGTCCTTAATGTTTAGCTCCCACTTATAACTGAGATTACATGGTATTTGGTTTTCTGTTCCTTACATTCAAAAAGTTTGGCTAATTTGTCATCAAATATTTTTTCTGCCCCATCCATTCTCCATTCTCCTCTTATACACACACATAATAAGGTACTTAATTCTTTCTATAAGGTCATAAAACTCTGGGGGTTTTTTTCTTACTTCTTCTCCTTGCTTTAATTTGTATTAATTCCCAAACTCTTATCCCATTTTTCTTTTTTACCTAGAGATTAGCTAATATAACTATGATTTTTATTTAAAGCCCTTGTTTGCTAATTCATACACTTAGTTCACTTCTGTGTCTGTTGCTATAGACTAAATTTTCTTTCGACCTGTAGGCCATATTTTCATATTTCTTTGATGATTATTTTCTGACTAAATCCTATTGCCCCTTCTGAATCAAAATCAAAAATCAAAATCTGAATCTGAATCAAAATTGAATCAAATTTCACCTCAGCAGTACATGTGACTTGACCTGAACTCTCCTTCCCCATTCTTACACCCACTGAAAATCAGCCAGAAGGATCCAATTCTCCCTTGTTAGTGTCTCTTCGGACCACTGGGACATCAATGAGAGTTGCTAAGGAAGCGATCACTACCTTAAATTCAGACAATGTGGGCTTTTAACACAAGTTTTCTATGAGCTGAGATACCTGAAACAAGTTATGCTTAATTTCTCCTAGTGCTATAACAATACTCTATTGAAGTAGATAATAAAAACTATATTATGTATCTTTCAAAGATTAAATGGATGATTACATGAGGATCTTAGTGCAGTATTTGGCATATTTTAGATGCTAAATGAAAGTAATTACTGTCAGAATTAAATAAAATGATGAATATGAGGCCATAGAGTTTATCAAGAGAATTTTTGAATTTTTTATAATTTCAACTTTTATTTTAGTCCTAAGAAGTACATGTGCAGGTTTTTTAAATGGGCATATTGGGTGATACTGAGGTTTAGGGTAGAAATGATCCCATCACCCAGGTAGTGAGTATAATATCCAATAGTTGGCTTTTCAACCCATGCCCCACCCCCTCACCAGAACATTTATTAATCACCAACTATATTCCAGCTTGTTCTAGATACAAAAATTCAGCAATAAACAAGTGTGACATGGCTTTTTCCTCAAGAAATTCACATTTTTACAGAGGAAATAGAAAATAAGCATGCAAACAAATACATAAACTAGATAATTTCAGGTTGTAGAGAAATGGGAATGTGATGAGGACAGGAAGGTGATGCTCTAGTTTGGTTTGTTACAGAAGAGCTTTCAGAGGAGGCACTTTAGAACAGAGACTGAATGACAACATAGAGGCAGATATGTGAAAATATGGTGGAAGAGTTTCCCAGGCAAAAAGAACAAGAAATGCAAAGACGCTGGGTCAAGAAGTTCAGTATGATAGAAATTCAGGGGAAAAAAAAGCATGGCTAAAAGAGAGCACTGAAAGGACATGATGTTCAAGATGAAGCCAAAAGCCAGATCAGGGAGGGCTTTGCTATGTTACAGATTTTTAGTCTATTTTTACTGATAATGATGGGGACTATCAGAGACCTTTTTAGCAGACAATGAATTTTAGACCAACAAGGATACAAGTCCATTTTTAGTAGGTTATGATAATTATGCTGGTAAGAGGTGATGGTGTTTGGAATTAAGGTGGAATATGTTAGACCTAGTGGGAAGAGAAGAACAGGCGATATATTTTAAAGGTAAAGCTGACACCATTATCTGATAGATGGGATATGAGAAAAATAAGAAGAAGATGACTCCTAGATTTTTTTTTTTTTTCTGAGCAAGTAAGTAACTGAAGATTCCCTTTACTGAGGTGAAAGGAACTGAGGAGAATCGTATTAGGGACTGTGAAGAGTGAGGCCTAGAGTTCTGTTCTGTTTACATTAAACTCAGGGTATGCATAGATCCAAGGAGAGATGCTGAGCAAATATTTAGATGTACAAGTTTAGAGGTCAGGGAGTGTGGAAGAGTTAAGCACTAGTAATAGATGATGAACAAATACTTCTTAATGTAAGGAACATATAAAATAGGACTTGAATGCTCTTATCAGGAAGCTTTAGCCTGGACAAAACTCTAGATCTCACTGGATATAAATTTTAAAAGAGGTCACAACCACTTCCTTTCCTAGCTCTCAATCTCCACTTCTTCTCATAGGTTTAAAATCATATCCTGGGAAGCATTCACTGTCACTTGAATATTTTAAACTGACAGTTCCCATTTAAAAAAAAAAAAAAAAGAGGGCTCTCATTGTCAAGAGAATTCAACAATAAAAACTCAAGGTTGAAAACAAACCTGCATGTTAATCAGACAGAGATTTTGAGGAGTGCACAATATGAATAAAGCACAAAGAAATGTGCTTCCAAAGTACTGTGAAAATGGAAGGTAAAGATTCTCCCTGAAGTACACTTAGTGTCTGCACCAGAGAATAAAGGAAGAATGCTATTGCAGATCCTGGAATCTTACTGGGATGAGGACTGCTATCTGGATCAGACACTGAGACCCTATCATCCCGAAAGATAAGTGTTCTGGTGCCTGTCACCCCAGATTTTTCAGACGTTTTGACAAGCAGAAACGATAGGCTACTTTGGGAGAACAAGCACTCTGAGGCCAGAAAAATCAATCATCTTTCCCTGGCCTTTCTCCTCCTTTCTCACTTACTTTCTCCTTTGCAGTGCCTCCAGGATCATGTTGAGGGGGCAAATGTTTGAGGGACCTATTAAAGACAATTCTCATTGTCAAGAGAATCCAAAAATAAAACACTCAAGGTTGAAAACAAACCTGTATGTTAACCCAAAAACATTCAGTGTCTCTAAAGGTTTGGGATTCTAATCAAAGCACTTGAGGCAACTGACCTATTAAAACTGAAATCAATAAACCCTTTCTTCATACTCCTCACTGAAATTGACTATCAGACCAAATGTTTTCACCTCCTCACTGGAGAATGGCTGCTGTGGGGAACCCATGGGAATAAGTCATAGGTGTGCCCTAGATGAGCTTACAAGCCCAGCTTTAAAGCTCACTATGTGACCTTGAGCCTCCTTACTTCCTTAAACTTTTGATCTTCTCAACAGTAAAATAAGGACTATTTTATCTCCCTGCCAGGATTATTCATAACTGTGAAGGTATAATATAAATAAAATGTTGAGCATCGTTCATGGAATAAATGCTCAAAGGATGTCATTTATTTCTCCAATACACTTCTCTACACTTCTAGAGTATGATGTGTGTGCCTCTACTTGTATCATTTCACCTTGCATCATAATTAAGTAATTTAGAGTCACTATCTCCACTACATTGTAACCATTTAGAAGAAAGAGGCCCTGCCTTATTCTTCTCTACATCTCCTTAATATTTTCAGAGTAGGGAATTTCTCATACTGGTACAAACTAAATAAATGTATGTAAAATGAACCAATAAGTGAAAGAATGAAGACAGAGAATAGGTCTGCATTCATTCATCCTGCTGAACAGACCCAGGCATGCATACCAAGTTTAACCTGGTTCACAAAGACAACTTCCACTAGATTTGCATTAAGTCATCTCAGGTAATAGCAAGCTCAGGGCCTGCAATGACATGTGCCTACCACAATTTTATCAAGATACAAGTGATGAGATCCTGTAGAATCTCACCTTTACCTCCACTCTTATCTTTGTGAACCAGGCCAGGTCTTAAAAATGAGATGTCTTCTAGATAGAAGGAAAAGAATAGTTGGATGTGGAATATGTGAGCGTACATATGAGCTTTACTCCCAGTTCTTGTGTGTTTAAATAGAATTCAGTAGAAACAGCTCTTTCTGTCCTGTGATTCTGATCGTATTTACTCTGATCCCTAAGGTCATCTTTCCTTTCAGTACCATGATTGGAGACAGCTCCTATCGCCAGCACAGAGGATAAGTGGCTCATTCAAAAGACACATGCAAAAACCTCCAGAGATAAATTCGTGAAATCAAAACCTTTGCATACTATGCTCCCACATGTCGTGCAAGTCTCTTTCTGTACCTGAAACAGGACCTAAAAACCTGATTTGTGGTTTCTTTTGCAGTTCAAGTAAGCATTCAGACTTTATATTAATACCCATCAGTATACTGGATGTTGATTCCTCTAAGGAGACACTTAAGTATTCAGAAGACTTATTCAAAGACCCCATTTTTCTTCACATGGCATCTATGCATCTAATCTGTGTCCAAGACATCCACCGTGGGAAACCCAATGTTTCACTGAAATTCAGGAATGACAATGGAAAGCTATATAAAGGCCTTCACAGGTAATAACATTTCCTGCTCTTCTAGACATGGGAGGAATTTAGTTTCCAGTATCAATTTTATTCTTCAGCTTTAATTAAGGCCCCTGTAGCCTATTGATTCATGCGGTATAAAGATTTACCTTAGAGGCAGAAGAATCATAAGCTAAATAAACAATAGTGTCAGGAGGATCAAAGAGACTCAAGTTTGATCCAATCAATGTGTTAAAGACAGAAGCAAGAGCTGCAGGAGAGAAAAGATGAGCTTGCCAACTTCCCCAGTGCTCTTATTTGTGTGTGAACATTCCCGTCTGCCTGACCTTCTGTTTCCATGTGTTACTGGTGGAGATTAGACATGGCTTGTCCTGAGAGGAGTATAGTTGGCCAGCATCTTGTGTTCTTCCCCTGGGAAGTTTATGGTGAAACTTTCACAAACAATGCTGTTTATCAGGAATCAGTCTCTCACTCAAGGTTTTCTGAGCCTGTCATTTCACGTATGTTCACTATACCACTAACCTCACCACCACCAATGTTGTTGAAGAAAAAAAAAAATGTTAAGGAACTCTATTCTCAATCATTTGGGGATATGCCACATTTAGTGGCTTCTGTCTGTAATCCCAAAGCTTTGGGAGGCCAAAGTGAGAGGATCTCTTAAGGCCAGGAGTTCAAGACCAACCTGGGAAACATAGCAAAACCCCATCTCTACAAAAAATTTTACAATTATCCAGACATGGTGGCACATGCCAGTAGTCCTAGCTACTTGGGAGGCTGAGAGAGGAGGATAGCTTAAGCCAAGGAGTTGAAGGCTGTAGTGAGTCATGATCATACCACTGCACTCCAACCTGGGTGACACAGCAAGACTGTTACTAAAAAATAAAATAAAATAAATCATTTGAGAATACAGTAATACTATGCATGTTTGTATAAACTTACTGAATAAGGATAATGGTAGGTGTGCTATAGATCTTTTGAACTAATAAACTAATTCAAATCCAGCAGAAGATAAGAATGACTGGTTCATGAATAAAAGGATGTTTGAGAGATAAGCACATCCAAGATGACTCTATCCAGAGCACTATGTCAAGGCCCTAAGAGATATGCCCTTAAGAGGCTTCTACCTCGAACAAACACTCAGCCATATTACATTATGCACATGTGAACTATATGCACTTATGTCTGAGACAATAGGAAGAAAATTTATCCCTTGGAAAACCATTACTGAGGTATAAACTAATTTTCTGAGAATACAAAGCTCTCTGGTTTTGAGAAAAAATAGAGCCAGAAACTGTACCTGAATAACTGTTTATGTAATGAAGAGGAGGAGGAGGAAGAGGAGAAAAAGAGGAAAGGGAGAAGATAAGGGGAAGAGGAAGATAGAAAAGGAGAGAAGAAAGATGAGGAGTAGGGAGGTAGAGATATTTGCTTAAAATCTGTCAAGTATGAATATAAACAGTTTTCATGCATTAACTTACTTAACCTCTATAACAACCCTATGAGTGGGTTTCATTTTTTAGATAAAACACTGAAACTTAGGGAAATTAACTACATCACCCAATGTTACCCAACCAAACTCAGAATTTTTCAACAGAGGCCATGCTGTTAACTACTATAAGGAAAAGAGAAAGAAGAGGAAGGAACAGAAAATGCGGCAAACTTACTCATTTTAAGTGCTTAATATATTTCAACATATTTTTATTTACATCAGAGCACTGTGAAAGAACACTGGTATAACCTTGTAAAAGGGAAAGTGGTTTTAAAAATGTAAATCTCCTTTCCTCACCTCTAACTTAATTATTCAGTTTCCATTAATAGTTTTTTACATACCCATATATCTCCCCAAGTATTATATTTATTTTTTCCTCCTAAATATCAACATCCTCTCAGATGTCCAAGTCAGAAAACTAAATCATCCTTAATGCCTTTCTGCCTCCAGTGCTCACATCTAATTCATTCACCATCAAATTCTGTGAGTTTGCTTCCAAGTAAATATCTCTCAAATTCATTTACTTCCTTTCATCTCATGACCACTAACCTAGTCCAAGCTCTGACTGTCTCCCATAAATATTGGTAAGATAACCTCTTTACTGATCTTGCCATGACCACTTGCATTTTCTAATCTATTCTATACTCTACAACCACTCCTACACTTCTTTCAGCTCTCAGTACTTCCACTGAGAAGTCCAGTAATTAGAGCTGGATTCAGAGACCTCATGGGAAATGAACACTCATGAAATGGCTGAAACTACAGGGAAGTATGTTAACAACTTAATTTTTCTCACTCTCCATTTCTTCACTACTAAAGGGGGAAAAAGTACCTACTTTTCAAGGTTATTCTGCAGAAAGAAGAAAGACCATATACAGAGTTTATCTCTACTGAATAAGTAGATACTGAATGTTTATTGGCTTTTATCCATTCTCCTGTTTCCTCAACTGTAACTAGAAATCTCACACGTAGAATGTCAAGGGATTATGAGAAAACAATGAAGTAAGGCAAGGGTCAGCTAACTATAACCGGTACAGCAAATCCACTCTGTGGCCAGTTTTTGTAAAGATATTGAGCTAAGAATGGTTTTTATATTTTTAAAGGGTTGCAAAGAATACGGAGGAGGAGGAGCAAGTAGGGAAAAGGAGAGAAAATGAAGAGGAAGGAGAGAGAAAGAGGAAATGGAAGAGGAATAAGACAAAGGAGGAGGAGGAAGAGCACAGGGAGGGGAAAAAGAAAGACAAGGAGGGAAAATAGGCTATATGTGGCTCAGAAAGACTGAAGTATTTACTATGTAGCCCTTTACAAAAAAAGCATTTACCAAACATTGAAATAATGTATATAAAAACAATGCCTGAAAGTATAGGGTCCTTAAAAAGTAATATATTATATTTGTTCCTTGGTCTTCACTTAAATCCTTTCTTTTATCTATTTACCAAAATGTTAGGCAAGCTAAAGTAAAAGCTCATAATTTCAGGCTTAAGATGTAGATATGGTGATATTTACAAATTTTTAAAAGCAAATCCTTTCTATATTCCCAGATTAAACTCTGCAACAGCTGAAATTAACCTTTTGCGTATGAAATTGCAACTTGCAAAATTCTATCCGATTTTTCTTCGTTCAGAAACCTCAAAAACTTTCTGTACTCATCAGTTCCTCTGAGATGGGAAGCAGTGTGGTATCATAGAAACTCCAAACAAACTTCAAGATCAGAACAACATGGTTCATTTCTGGATCTGCTACTTCTTGATTATGGAAACTTCATCTCTTTTAATCTGTTTCTTCATCTACATATAAATTCCACCTTCTTTCTGAGCTCAAATTTAAATCCTCTATAGAAGTTAATTTTTGGCAGCTTATGTATAACCATAATTAATGAAGAACAAATTTGAGACAGCAAATGCTGAGCATATGGGTATTCCAGAGACATATCAACATCATTATCAGGAAAAATGAGATGTCACTCAGTGTGTGCATAGCAGTTTTCAGATCCAACCCAAATGAAAATTAATATCCCTCTCTTTGGTACAATATGGACCAAATATTATACAATCTGCCCTAATAGAAGCATTGTAGGTGATTCAGTATTCAATGAAGAAGATGGGAAATAACAGCATGCTCTCTCTATATGTCTGATAAACAGACAATCCCGTGTACCTGGGTTGGTACAAGGAACAAGGCCATGGACTAAATGATTTTACCAACTTGTCTGAGCTTTCCTTTTCTTCAGAAAATTTTTAATTTCCAGAAAGATATTTTAAATGAACAGATTTACTAAAAGATTTGTCACATGCTAGATAACCAGCCAGATGGGAAATTTCAATATATAGCTTTCATGACCTTGACTACAGGTAGATGCTCAACGTTTGTTGGTTTTTATCCACTCTCCTGTTTCCTCAACTGTACATAGAAGTCCCAACCCAATTAAATTCAAGGGGTTATGAGAAATAGATGAAATAACGTGAGGTCGCATGAAGATACAGCCTTGTGAAGAAGTCTTGTTCTCTTCTTTCCGAATGCTTTTGTCCTGCAATCCAAAGTTTTAATGAAAAGGAAATTATCTTTACTCACACCTCCCGGCTTGCCAAACACACCACAAATGCTCTATCATTTTCCCTCATTCTACCCAGGTTTTATAGATACAGAACCTGAGGTTTATCAAGATAAGTAATTTTCCCAAGGTTATAGGAGAAAAGGAAAAGCTTCCAGTGGTGAGATTATAAGCCTTCAAGAAGGGAATATGTCTCTCATGGGAAGTCTCACATATCCGCGACCTGGAGTGGTAGATGGAAGCACCATTTATGATTTCAAGTTCTTACTTGGAGATCCTCAAATGAGCACAAGGTTCTATTTTTCCTTCTGTCAAAATGTCATTGTCTCCCCAGTGTATGAGAACTTCTGATTGTCTTGGTGGTTGGAGGAAGATGGGCTGATCAAACAGGACTCACTGGAAGGGAAGATGATTAAATGCAAGGTGCCTGAACCCCATAGAACAAATCAGCTAAGATAGCAGGAATACATTTTTTTTTTTTTTTTTTTTTTTTGAGACAGAGTCTTGCTCTGTAGCCCTGGCTGGAGTGCAGTGGCACAATCTCTGCTCACTGCAACCTCCGCCTCCCAGGTTCAAGCGATTCTCCTGCCTCAGCCTCCCAAGTAGCTGGGATTACACGTGTACTCCAACAAGCCTGGCTAATTTTTTTGTATTTTTAGTAGAAATGGGGTTTCACCATGTTGGCCAGGCTGATCTTAAACTCCTGACCTCATGATCTACCTGCCTCAGCCTCCCAAAATGCAGCGATTACAGACGTGAGTCACCACACCCAGCCGACTCTCTGAACTTTTGTGTAGGTTTTTGTCCACCTACCTGTCTGTTCCATGACACATGGGCACTAGCATATATTCATAATAGTTTATAAATGCAAGACAATCAAATACATGAATAAATGAGAATAATTATGCCTGGACAAATGGATGGATGGATGGACAAATGAATGAATGAATGAAATCTTTCCCAAAGCTATAACCAGCAAGTCAGATAATCCATAGAATTCTAGCTCAGGCCAAAAGGGTCTACAATGATAATAATGAAACTTAAATTTCAGAAAACTTCACTTCCAAGGTTTCTTCCAAGGCCCTGGGAGGAGCTGTAGCAATGTGTTCACAAGATCCTAAAACTTTGAAAAAAAATTGCAAAAGTGAGAAATTTAAATCACAGCAGGTTAAAACTGCTGTCTCTGCATTCATGTGAAGTGACATTAGAGTGGCTATGTGTATTTTTAGATCAGCTAAGGAAGAGGTTGAATATATATACATAAATTTATATCATAATTTATAATTTGGGTTCAGTGGGACAATATTTATGTGGCTCATAGTCCCTTTCATGTGTGGTTAAGTATTGCTTAAGAAGGTGGAATAACTTCTAGGAACGCTCTTACCACCTGCTGTGCTAGCTCATTGGGAATCATGACACAGGGCTTGAGGTGGAAGAATAACATGTACATATCTCAAAGCTATTGCCACAGAAGTATGTAGGCAATAGAATCTAAATAGGTTTGAAATATGTGGAGTCAGAAGCTAGACTGTAGAAAGCTTGTCGAGTCAATGGACATGTACATTTGTAAGCAGAGGATTTCCTTCTAATCAATTCCAAGTCAAAATGAGAAATGTGTCTTGTCAGAAATATACTTGAAAATATATCCTAAACAATCATAAATGCATTCTTTATTAATTATGTTCATTTAAATAGAATGTATCAAACCAAATCCCTGTGTCTGTCAGGTGTATTGTACTGCTTAAACATGAAGCAGTACAACAGAGAGTGAGCACATCACTCAGTCTCATTGGGTATTTTATATATGCCAGTGTAACAATTGGAACTTAGTATACCTGATACAAGAGACAAAGTCTAGTAACCCTGGATAAAAAGGCACACAAAATGGTCTCTTACATAGCAAAGCTACCTGAAGAAACAAGGTTTCAATGACAAACTTTCTACACATCTTTATCAGCATGTTAATATAGTATGAGTGTTATTTGATTACATAATTATGGATCTCAATACAATATGGCAGCAACTTTAATATGTTTATTTGTATTTATTACAGAATTTCAGAATATAATAGTTTTATATAATTTCATTGAATTATTTATATAAACATTGAATTATTTACATAAACACTGAAATATATATACATAAATCCAATGGCAGTTATTCAACAAAATTAGTTAAGAATTGTTTAGTTTTTAATAAAATTTATGTTTTTATGGGTTTTGTGTGTTTGTAGTACTTTTCTGCAATTCTAAAGTTATAAGTTATATAATTTATTTTCTCATTAGAAGTAAATATTCATTTTATGCCTAATTTTGTATTTAAAATATTTAAAATGTTTTGTGTTATAGCCACATACACACACACACACACACACAAACTGTGCAAGCATCGAATCCTGCAAAGCCTAAATCTACTCCTTAATTCAAAGGGGTAAGCTTTTTCTCAATTTAGCTTCTAACAAAAAAAAAAAAAAAAAAAAAAAAAAAAAAAAACCCTCCTTTTTCCTGAGTAGCGCATGATTCACACAGTACATGTGTAGCAAAAAGCTAAAAAGTGTGCTAGGAACTGAGACTGGCCAGTGATAGAGCAGGCAGTGGGAGGATGGTATGTTGTCCTTCTGACCTCTTTAATTTCTCCCCATTCACCTCGTCCAGGAAATCAGTAACCCTCCAGATCCATGGAGGAAACATCTTGCCCTCACTGTGTTCCTGATTGGTGTCTCTCTTCTCCCCGTTCTGTTCCATTCTCCCCAACACATTCATATGCAGACTTTTCCACATGTGCTGACCCATGTCATGGTGATAGATGATTCCTGGTAAAGGTCACTGGCCCAAGGCTGCATTTATCAGCAGCAGTTTTCTGTCATAGCTGGCTGGATTACTCCTAAGCCTGGGAAAGTAAAACAGCTGCCAGAATGAATCAAGGGAACTTTGGGTGGGTATTTATGACGCTGGGTGCACATGTATCCACATGCAAGTATGGTCATAAGGGAGGCAGGCCATTTTCACCTATCTAGTTTCTTATAAAAATTCTCATAGCGTCACCTTTAAAAAAAGGAAAGGGTGAAAGATTAAAATGTCTCCTTAAACTTTCCTCACAAGTAGGTGTATGCCCATGCCTCATTTTTCCTGCCTGCTTCTGTGTTCTCCAGCAACAATTGCATAGCTGAAGTTAATGACAGAGACAAAAGGGCAAACTCAAACCTGCTGAATGGGGTGCATGGTAGAACTAGTTTAGTTTTGATGTTGTGTGTGTGGAAATTTTAATTGCATCACATAGTGGTTGAGCTAGTAGAGGTATATGGCCACATTATTCTTCTCTGGAAGAAAATTCAAGATGCATGTACAACCTCTTCTATGCTCTTTGCTGGTGGGCCTGTTAGTGTCCTCTATTGAGGAAAATATAGTCCATTATTAACACAACCAGCTGATACAATGTTAAAAAGAAATACAAAGGGAAACAAAATGTGATGGCCATTTTCAGAGTGTACAATCCAGCATCAGAAATGGACAGACAAATAATAATTTCAAGATAGTTGATGTGTTACCAAGTTGGGTGCCGTGGGAAACCAGAGAAGAAAGCAAATACAAAAGGAAGACCATGATGCTTCCATGAGCAGAAGCACAGGAAGTTTTTTGAATAGAGACTGAAATTTACCAGGCAAATAAGAGGAATGGGTGTTGAGGGAAGAGATGATGACAGCATGATAAAAGGTACATGAAAAGAGGCACAGTGTATTCTAAGATATATGAGGACCTTGGCATGACTAAATCAAAGGGTGGTACCAGGAGATGTTGCTGAGGGCCAAGACTGAGGCTGCCTCCTACAGCACCTAGTGAGGGCACCATTAAAGGCATCTTTCATATGCTTACCTCGTAAGTTTGACAATCAATAGTTCTTTCTGTTTTCCATTTTGAAAATATGAGAAAGTTGCTACCCCCAGCTTTGCCAGAATTTTATCCCAGAAATTATTCTGTATGGTTTAACCCGATGATCCCTTTCAGCTACACCTAGTAATATTTCTTAACCGGAGCACTGAAAAAAATTGATTCAAGCTTCAATTAAATGAGGAAATCATAAGCACAGGCAAGACAACTAGAAGGCAGTTCAGGTGAAGTGAGGTGGGTAGGATTACTTCTCCAGACTGAGCTTCGAAGTCAGTGTTAGTTAATTAGCTCTACAGAGTTTTAGCTTCTCTCCTTGTCCAAATGTAATCTGCTTCCCACTGGTCAGCACAAAGACAAGAAAATAAGATTTTTCAAAGGTAGAAAAGACACAGGACATCCAGCAACAGGCATGTGGGCAAACCTCATGAGACTACAATTACTATTTCAGGCCTCAGCCACCACTGTCCTAGGCTGAACTTGGTAATTATCCCAGTATTGAAGCCACTCTGCTCTTCCTGTAGCTGAGATTGTCAGAAAATACAGGTGTGTAACTGGAGTGAAGAGAGAAATATTTTTGACAAATATACCTGAACACATACGTCCTAATAAGTGTTATCTCCACAGAAATAATTCCTATAAAAGTTTACTTTAAAATTATACCTACTCCAATGAAGTTTGTATTGTCAAACAAATGGGTAACTTTTTATGTTATAGTTGATATGTGTTTGCTTCTAGAGCCTAAGAATCCTATTGAATGCCCCAAGAAATGAAGACCCTCTCATCCTCATTCTATGTCAGTGGTCTCTATGACAGTAGTTGTCAAGTGGGGGGCAAATGCCCCCAGACATCATTTGGCACTACCTGAAGACATTTATTGTCTCAACAAGAGAGGATGAGCTACCGGCATCTAGTGAGGCCAGTGATGCTGCTAAATATCCTGTATACATAGCTCTCCCACCCCCACCAAATATTTATCTGACCTAAAATATTGATAGTACTGCTGTTGAGAAACTCTGCTGTAATTATAAATTTAATTTCTGGAATAATAAATAGCTACCAAGGCCAAGTCTGTCCTGTAAATTCCATAACTGCTTAAACTCTAGACATCTAGTGCCACATTCCACTCCAGCAGCTCACACCAAATCCATGTCAGTGTATGTGCTTGTTGACTGCAACCTTCCTTACTCCCAGCACTGTCTCCCTTAGTATCATGACACTTGCTCTTTTACCTCATTCTCCCCTTTATGTTTTTATGCCAATCAACTCTTCCCAACATCCTTCGATTTCCTACTTAAATGAAAAACAGTGGATAATTTGTGTATTTCTTACCAGTACCCACTGATTTCCTTTGGTCTCATTCTTGCAGAATCCTCTTTATAATAATCTCCACCTCTAGATAAACCTAATTTTCTCCTTTGCCCACCTTTTTACCCAGCCTCCTGAGCAACTGGCAGATAAAATATTGCAAATAAAAATACTGGTATCCGCAACAAAGATGTTTATTATTTCCTCCCTTTTTCAGCTCATTTTTTCTCCCCCCACCACCTCTTTCTCTCATGTCACCATAAATAACTATCCTGACCCACTCTCCACTCTAAATCTTCACTCACATCAGATGGTTTAGATTTGTTCTTCAAAGAACATACTGAAGCATCAGTCTTCAATCATTCACCTTCTTATCCATACCTAAAACTTCATGCAATTGAACTCATCTCTAACACATTCCTGCTATTTGACTCCAATTCAAGACCTATTCTAACCTTCCCATTTCTTACCTAATTTGAAGTTGTACTTTAGCAATTATTCTCTTTAAGCCTACATCTTTGATATTACCCAAACCAATCAATGTGTATATATCTTCCAACTTATAAATATCAATATACACCCCTAGCCTTCTGTCCTCTTCCAGTTATAGCCCCTTGTCTTCTTCATAGCTAGGCTCTCTCTTGGCAGCTTCAGTCCCTTTCTCTCTTTTTTGCCTCAACTAACTGAAATGTAGCTTTCTTTAAAAAAAAAATATGACTGAAGTAGCTTGGAAATAAAGAAGAAATAAAGCAGATACACGAGAGATGATGGAGGCAGAACTAGCAGGATTAGTCATGGACTTCCTTGT
Source organism: Macaca thibetana thibetana (assembly GCF_024542745.1). NCBI lineage: Eukaryota > Metazoa > Chordata > Mammalia > Primates > Cercopithecidae > Macaca > Macaca thibetana. The sequence goes on from NC_065579.1 coordinate 13,671,706, forward strand.
GGATGGCAAGAGAAAAGTAGAGAACTAGAGCCAGGATCTTGACTTGAATAACTAAATAAAAAGTTGTATAGTCCACCAAGAAAGGTAATTAAATGATATATAACAGGGGTTCAAAGGTAAGTTGCAGGTAGGGGGTAGAAAAGAAATAAAGCTATTGATTCTCAGTCTTATGATCTTCAGAACTATACTTTCTAACTGTGTGAATCCAAGTTTATTGGTCATGGTAGTCATATTAGGCTACTTACTAAAACAAATAGTGCCCAAATTTCAGTTTCTTAATACTATAAAGGTTTTTCTCACACTCATGTCACAGTCCAGATTAGGGATAGTAACAGGGCCTGGGGTCTCTGCTCTATACAGTAATTTTTATCAATGGAAGATTTCTTCTTTCCAGTGGCTCTACCATCCTTTAGGCTCAAAGTGTTCTGCTGAATCCATTGCTTCCACTGAACTGATGGAAAAGAGAAAGTGCATGGAAGAGCATACCTAATTGGGTAGATGTGGAAGTGACATATATCACTTCCAACAGTTTTCCACTGACCAAAATTCTGTAACATGGCCCCACCCAACTCAGGAGAGAATGAAAAATAGAGTCTAACTACATCCAGGAAGGAAAGGAAAGAAATTTGGGAAATATATGGAAGCCTATGTCACAATAAGCATTAACAAAGTGGAGCCCATTCTTACACTCTGCCTGGATGAACGGACCTCTAGCCCAGTCAGCCTGAGCTAGGAACTCAGAGTTGGCTGCCCAGTCCTCCAGATCTGCCACTATATGCGTAAGTCCTGTTGACTTTTTCTACTGAACATCTGTAGAGCTGGCTTCTTCCCTTCTAACCATTTCAAAGATCCATGGGGTGAGCCCATGTTCTACCTAAAATGTTTTAGGAACTTCTGAACTTGGCTTCTGCTTGAAGTCTTCCTGTTCTCTTCAATGTAGTTTTCACACAGCACAAAGTGAAACTTCTAAAATGCAAAATAGGCTGACCATGTCGCTTCCCTGCTTAAGTGTCTTTAGTGACTGGCCATTGTCCTTACAGTAATTCAAGCTTTTCTTTATAACATATGGAGGCCCTTCATTATCTGGGGCCCATTTATTCTTCAGCCTAACATGTCATCACTAACTTACAGTATTCCACATTTCAGCCATCAAACCTCTGTACCTTGCATTCCCTGAATGGACTCCATTCTTACAAACCTTCAGCCCTGGTTTACGACATTCCCTGAATTAGAAATGCCCTTTCTAACTCCCCCATCCCAATATTCCCCACTTGGTTGTCTCCTCTTCATAACTTTCATCTCACTAATCATTGCCCTCAGAAAGCCTTCTCCATCCTCAGGAATACCTAAATCCCTTCTATCAGTTTCTACCAGAAGGCCCCTGCACACACCTCCTCCATTGTGTTTACCATGCTATAGTTTATACACTCATTTGACTTCATTCACTAGACATTGTATCTGTCTGTACTCCCACTGCCTAGGACAGCATCTGGCACATATAAGTATTCAACAAATATCCACAGAACTTAAACCACATTCATCATTAAAATGATTGAATTATTATGAATTGTCTATTTTTTTAAAAAGTGAGAAAGAGGGCTTCCTGTCGCCTCCCCTCACCTAACACATGCTAGACAAAATACCATTAGACAACAGACGAAAATATTAACAATAAATAGTATCTTCACAGTAATAATCACGCAGTCATCAAGCTGAAATTATCCATTTTCTTTCTGAAATATAATAGGTGATTATGATTGTTCTTTTGATTACATTTTCAACTACATTTTTGCTATCTCCTTCCATTATACTCATCTGATTAGAAATAAAGAACTCTTCTTAGCTGAGTCTAATTCTTCGACTACTTCGGACCTGCATCTCAGTGGCTTAATATAGCTAGAGAAAATCCCACAATGGCCGCTGACTGGTCTCATGTAAACCTAGGGACCGTGAGCTGCCCATTGATCCTACCACATTTTCTTATACAATTTACTCATTCATGCTCCCAAAATTCCATTCACTCTTTGTTTTTTCTTAAATTTCCAACTTCCTTCCATGTCCCTAATCTCAGCCAATGACCTGGCTGATTATTTTATTGAGTAACAGAAGCAAGCAGAATAGAAAGAATACAACTTCCTCTTGCTACTACATGTCTGTCAGTCTACCCACATCTGTATGTATATACTCTTTCTTCCTCCTGTTACAATAGAAAATATATTTGTGCTTTATCCAAGATACATCCTCCATTTCTTCCGTTCTATTCTAGATTTCATTCCCTCTCACTCCTCAAGGAATCCTTTTTTCAATTATTCATCCTCTCTACTGCAATATAGGAAATCTCTTTCTCTCTCCCTCTGTCATGAACTATTCTCATCAGCATTAAAATATTCTCATTAAAGTTGTTCATCTTACAAGAAACCTCTCCCTTGACCTCAAAATCCTCCGCAGTTACTGACCCATTTTCTCTTTTCTTTTACAGCAAACTCCTCAAAAGTTTGCTGCTTCCTGAACCTTTCTTCCCATGCTCTCCACAAAATTTATTTTATCAAGCCTCCAACGACCTCCATGTTGCCAGTTTTAGATATCAACTCTCAGATGTCATCATACCCATTTTGTCTGCAATATTTAATACAGTTGTTCAATCATCTCTTCTCCTTCAAACATGCTCTTCCTTTTGTCTCCAAGGTGTCACCTTTGGTCTCATTTTCCTTCCTTGGCTGCTCCTTCTGAATCTCATCAGCTGGCTTCCCCTTATGTTCCATATTTATGAATACCAAAATGTCTCAGAGCTCAGGCCTCAGGTTTCACAACCATGGGAATTTTTAAGTAATTTCATTTAGTTTCATTACTTCAATGCCTTCTACAAGTAATGACACACACATTTAAAATTTATCCTCTGAAGTACAGATCCTTATTTCTAGCTGCCTACTTACCACCTCCACTTCCATAACTAAGAAACATTTCAAATTGTATACGTATAAGCCCTAACTCTATATTCACAATCAAACTCCTAGTCCATCAGCTGTACCTCTCAATAAATTGCAATTCCATGGTTCATGGAATTTCTCTCATGCGAAACTTTGAAGGTACCCTTAATTCCTTTTTTTCCCCACTTATCCCTCATCTGGTCTTGCTATCTATTTTTTCAGAGTAGGCCTAGACTGCTTTTTTCTCTGCATTTCCACCAATATGACTCTGAGTTTGAGCCATCATCTCCCTCCGGGGCTTTTGTCACTGTCTCTTAACTGATCTCCCTGCTCCACCTCAGCATTCCTGTAGTTTTCCTTCAAATACCAGCCTGAATAATCCTTTAAAAAGCAAACCCTTTGGGAGGCCAAGGCGGGCAGATCGTGAGGTCAGTAGATCGAGACCATCCCTGGCCAACATGGTGAAACCCTGTCTGTACCAAAATACAAAATTTAGCCTGGCATGGTGGCTGGCGCCTGTGGTCCCAGCTACTCGGTAGGCTGAAGCAGGGAAATCGCTTGAACCCGGAAGGCAGAGGTTGCAGTGAGCTGAGATCGCACCACTGCACTCCAGCCCGGGCAACAGAGTGAGACTCCATCTCAAAAAATAAAAAAAGAAAAAGAAAAAAAAAAGGGACCCATGCCAGGTTATTGTAACTTTCATTGCTTCCCATATCACTCCGAAAAAAATAAAAAAATAAAAAACAATAAAAATCTAACTATATAGCCATGCAGAATCTTGCCTCTGCTATATCTCTCTTATCTCCTATCATTCTTGTCCTTGCTCTTTCTCTTTTTATTTTTTTTTTCCTTTTTGAGATAGAGTTTTGCTCTTGTTGCCCAGGCTGGAGTGCAATGGCGTGATCTTAGTTCACGGTAACCTCTGCCTCCCAGGTTCAAGTGATTCTCCTGTCTCAGCCTTCCCAGTAGCTGGGATTATAGGCATGTGCCACCATGCCTGGCTAATTTTGTATTTTTAGTAGAAACAGGGTTTCTCCATGTTGTTCAGGCTGGTCTTGAACTCCCAACCTCAGGTGATCCACCCGCCTTGGTCTCCCTCCCTTTTATCCATGTTTTCCACTATATGATGCCTTAAACACTAAAAACACCATCCCATCTTAGGGTCTTAACATCTATTCCTCTGCCTGGAATGTTATTTCTCTAGACAGATAAATTCCTTCAACCCTTCTTTATCCTTCAGCATCACATGAGAGACAGCCCCTCTATCTACTCTAGCTAACATCACACTCTCTCCATCTCTGCCCTTTGCCTGCTTTGCTTTTGCTTCTTAGAATTTTTCACAACGGGACATATATTATTTACCTGCTAATTATATGTATCCTTCATTAGGATAGAAGATACAGTCAGCTCCTTGAGGGGAAAAATTTTGTTTTGCTCAATGCAATATCTGCAGTAATTAGAATTACAGACAGGTAGTATTAATCAATGAATGTGTATTATGTGGTAGCTAGAATACGTGCATCAGGCAGCATTAGAAATAATACGTAGAGGGACAGTGTATCATCATGCTTAAGGCTGCAGACTTGGGTCAAAATGCCAACTTGAATCCTGGATCCATTATTCACTGGCAGTGTGATCTGATTAAGCCTCTCTGTACCTTTGTTGTCTCATCTACAAAATGGAAATAATATTCGTACCCATATCAAAGGAATATTGTGAAGGCTAATTTGAATTAATTCATATAAAGCTTGTGACATATTAAACTCTTCAGTAATATTATCAATTACCACAGACTTGATTGCGTGATACAGTAATAACAAGGCTTTCACTGTATTACTTTTATCATTAAATGACCTTTTTAATACTTGATCACTTGCAAAGGAATTTTTACATATATTATTGTGCTCCATTCTCATAACCAACACGTAGAGCATAAATAACTCCAAGTTGGAGATGAGACTGAGGCACAGGGATGTAAAAGAGAGCATGCACATGTGTGCACACATGCAAATGCACACATACGCAGATCCTCTTCTGCTTGAAAAACTACTATTCACCCTTCAAGCACTGTGCCCGCTTTGCTCTTTGAAGCTTCACCTGACCATCCCAGTTCCAGCCAGGAACTGGAGTTGCCTTGACCTCCTTTCCACCCCACTGCCCTTGCTGCCAACCTTAATGAATAGATCTCTCACGATCTTGTCTCTCCTACTGGACTCTGGGCTCTTTTCAGGTAGATATAATGACTTGCCGACCATTGTGCTGTACATGTTGGCATGAGCTTGATGCCTTTTTCCTCTGGCATGACATAGTTACTCAGAATCCATATTTCTCTGACTTTAACACCAGTTGCACCAGCTGCTGATGAAGGATGCCCTCGTCCAACAAAAAATTTCCTGAAAATTAGCCCCCAGAGAGTGTGCTGCCTTATTCCTCCTCCATCTCTCTGGATACTCTCAGTGATGTCTGCTGACAGCTTAGCTGGACAGGGTCTCCAGACCCTACTCTGCTGCTGCCATTTTCTAGGAAAGAGCTGGTATCCATTGCTCTCCAATTCCTTGGTTTTCTCCATACTTCTTGCTTTTGTGCCTCTCCTATTAGAGAAGTACCAGCATTGCTACCAGAAACTCCAATGTCTTGCCAATAGGGGATAACAACCCTCAGAATTTTACTTGAAGCCTCCTCTCCATGAAACTTAGCTCTGAGTCCATAGGTGCTGGGCAGGAAAACAAGTCTAAGTACGGACAATGAGCATCCCCTATCTCTTACAGCGAAATCATCACTAGGGCCCAAGCCTGTGGATCCCTAGGATAAATTTGGGCCCGACCCTGTGGATTTAAACTTCAACTTCCCTAGGATAAACCTTCTCTACAGACATGCCTGAATTGTTCCTGCTCTACTATCTCCCCTTGATACACTCTAAAATGTCAGCCAGCCTGGGGTTCAAGATGCAATGTTCCTCTCTCCTCAAAGTAAATAGCTAGCAAGGGGTAGATGGAATATAGCCCATCTGACTCAACAGCCCATGTGTTTGCCAGCTTCCTTACCATGCTACCTTACCATACCATCCTCTTGAGACTGGATGCCCAAATCAAAAATGACAGCCAGGAAGCATTAATAATGAATTCAGTACTTCTTATTTTAGGTATAACTGTGCCAATCAACTGAAAACTTCTAGTTTCTGGTCCTTACCTCTGGCACTCAAATGCTATATCCCTGGTAAGGAGAAACTATTCGTTCTGATTTTTTCCATATTCTGTTAACTCAACAAGGGGGAAGGTATCCCCAAGAAGAAAGTTTTTTATATATATAATATTTCTGTAAGAAGGTCAAAAGATAAAATATTTGCTTTTTGATCACATAACTACAAGGTTCAGGGGACAGTTGGAGAAGTCTGCCCTATTGAGAACATCATGAACCTGATTGCTGCCTGTTCCTAAACTTTCAAAGTATTTAATAGAAGAGTTCATAGCAGGCCAGGTGCAGTGCCTTACACCTGTAATACCAGCATTTGGGGAGGCCAAGGTGGGCAGATCACGAGGTCAAGAGATCAAGACCATCCTGGTCAACATGGTGAAATCTCGTCTCTACTAAAAATACAAAAATTAATTGGGTGTGGTGGTGTGCACCTGTAGTCCCAGCTACTCGGGAGACTGAGGCAGGAGAATTGCTTGAACCCGGGAGGTGGACTCTGTCTCAAAAACAAAAACAAACAGTTCAGCAGAAAAGGAACTTGAAGAGAAATTGTACTCACGCACTAAGGCTTGCAGTGGTGCAACTATCCATGTGCAGTCTGCCATGGCTTGTATGGCAAACTGCAAAATAGCTCTAATTCTCCATCTGTGTGTGTGTCCATACCCCTTTGCAATTAAGTATAACTGCAAAATAGTGGTGTGCAATGTGGTTTATCTCCCCCTTCCTTTGAATATGACCTGGTTTTTGTGTTTTGCTTTAGCCAGTAGAATACAATGGAAGTTTTGGGGTGCCAGAGCTGAACCCAGGCCTTAAGAGTTTATCTTCTTCTGCTCATTCTCTTGGAATCCTGCTGAACTGTTCTGGAAATAAACCCAGACTAGTTTGCTGAATGTTGAGATACCCAGAGAAAAAAGATAACTGGTTAAAGTTCACCATAGCCAATAAATAATAGAATCCAAAGCAGGACCAAACTCTAACTTCCTAGGCTCTAATGCTAATGTTCTTTCTAATATACATATTCCCCAACTCCATCCTCCCCAAGGAGTTAGTTGCATTCATCGTAATGGAACTAACACAATTATGTTCTCTGGAAAAGAGAGGGGGCATTAATCTCACCAAAAGCTTGTTTTCTAACTTGCCTACCAGCTAAGACTCTTGGAGTGGCAGACACTATTTGTGCCCTGCTTATAAAGCCCTCAGCACTCACCATTTCTGGGCATTATAACTCTAAGGCTTCTATAATTGGGGCAAGAGGTGCTGTGTGCCACAGAGCTTTTGTCCTGTCTGGTAGAGCCCATTCTGCCAATTTCCAGGCAGGCACAGGAGAGTCAATGATTTCACAAGCTGGCCTCAGGAGTAAGTATGTAAATACCCTGGCTCACTAAGTCGACAGGTGGAAAAACTCTGAAATATTTCTACAGTTTTCCAATGGCCTCTGTGGTACTGAGCTATTCGCCCACCGCAGGAACCTGCTTGGGAATGTAGTGTTCATTGCTTCCTTTTCTTCCTTATCTCACTTCCTCACTCCTCATGGGATCAACTTATAAACTACTAGCAATCAAATGTTTGTTTCAAGGTCTGCTTCTGAGACAACTCAAATCTAAGACATTTGATAAGCTAGGGGTAAGCAATTTTTTTCTTAAAAGACCAGGTGTTAAATATTTTAGGTTCTTGGGTTATAAGATTTCTATCACAACTACTCACTTCAGTTGTTACGGCATATAAGCATAGATAATATTTAAATGTATATTTATGGGTCCTAATAAAACTTTATTTGCAAAAAAATAAGTGGTGGGCCATATTCGACCCCTGGGCTATGGTTTGCTTGCTCCTGTGATAAGCTAATACAGCTCTAGTTGCCATATACAAAAGGGAATTTCTTGGAAGGATACTGTGTAACTTAATCAAAGGAAAACTTAGAAACTGGGATTGAAACTGAACAGAACAGGGATGCTAGGAAGAAGAAAATGATTGTGGTCTCTTCAGAGCATGCTCCCAGAATTAATCAGTTTCAAGTGATTTTTCTGCCATTGAAACTTTCCATTCAGAACTCAGAGAGTCAGGATGGAAAGACCAATCAACACAGCTTGGAACATGAGTCTAATCCTTTCCTAGGGGAGTGCAGCGCAAGAACACTTGGTTGACAGTCCTACCACAGATACCACGCAATGAGGAAGAAATATTTTTCCTATGGAATTCAGGGTAATACTACCAAAAGAAGATAAATAGGATGATGGATGGCCACAAAAAATGGCCACCACATTTGCTAGTCTGACATTTTGTCACTCTTGTAAGTTTTTTGGTTCCACCTTAATAGTTGTATTTTCCAACTCTGGTCACTGTTACTTCTTTTTTTTTGTTTTTTGTTTTGTTTTTTTGAGACGGAGTCTCGCTCTGTCGCCCAGGCTGGAGTGTAGTGGCGCGATCTCCGCTCACTGCAAGCTCCGCCGCCTCCCGGGTTCACGCCATTCTCCTGCCTCAGCCTCCCTAGAAGCTGGGACTACAGGCACCCGCCACCTTGCCCGGCTATTTTTTTTTTTTTTTTTTTTTTTTTGTATTTTCAGTATAGACGAGGTTTCACCGTGTTCGCCAGGATGGTCTCGATCTCCTGACCTCGTGATCCGCCCACCTCGGCCTCCCAAAGTGCTGGGATTACAGGCGTGAGCCACCGCGCCCGGCCAGGTCACTGTTACTTCTTCCTCAACTTTGATACTCTTCTAGAATTTCTGTAGCATTTTTCACAATCTCCTTTACTTAAGGGAATTTGTCTAGTAAGTAATCGAACTAATCTACCACACAGAAAAACGTTTTAAATTTATAGTCCTGTAAAATATTAAAAGTGTGAATGCATCAACAATTTGACAACCTAAATTCATCCATTCCCTTGTATCTGTGTCACTCTCTGGCATGAGATCTTAGAAGGCCACTCTGTGCTCCCAATCCTAAATCACATTTTAATGGACAAAATTCCCCCATTCTGACAAATCAGTATGAGGATCTACAAGTTCTGCAGAGAATTAGAGTACTGAATAAAATTAAGCTGGCAAAATGCTGATGCTAACTTGCAATTCCTGTTCTACTCAAAACAGTTTCCTGATTATATTATCAATATGGAGTCACAGTCCTGTGCAGACCAATTTTAGGATCCAAGCCCTCCATATGGCAATGCTACATGAATCTGTGACATTTTATAACATTTCTTAAGTGACTTAGGATAAATGTCACTAGGCTATTGAAAAAGTAAATGGCTGACCTTTAAATAGGATCATTAATTAGCTCATTCCTTGTCTAAGCATGACTTTCTGCCCTCCTACACAAACTCCAGATGTTAGACGTATCTGAACCTGACCACCCTAATTATCATAGGCCTAATCTTGCTTTGACCATCTCATGTTCAGAGTTGGAGAAGTTGTCTATCAAGGTTTGCTTACTATAATGGGGCTTCACTTCTGTAAATCATTCAGAATGCAATTTTCATTTTCTTCAAGAGAAAACCTAGGAGGGTTGGCTATAGGTGTACTGAGAAAATATGTTATTTATTGGGTCATATTAAGTTAAATAAAATATATTTTTACATTAATTTTTGCCTTTTTTTTACTTTTCAATGTGGCTACTAGAAAATTTTAAATTACATATGTGATCAACATTATATTTCTACTGGACAGTGTTGCCCAGTGTTGTAAATGTGCTCATAGTTCGCAGAGAACACTTAAGTGTGAACTATGGGCAAATTTACAATGTATATGAAGGCTTCTGTTTACATAAGACCACTACCAATTGCAAAACCACTCAGAGATTTGGCTGTTGCACTTTCCTAGAGCATTAGTCAAGCAAAAAATAAACTAACTTAAAAAGAAGCATGTGAACTAAATTGGAAACATTTAAGAACCTTCAATGTTAGTAAAGAAACCTGAGATCATATCAGCTATATTATTAATATTCATTATAGTGATTAATCATGGAAGTAATGTTTGTTGATTGTTTTTCTGTAATGCTCACAAGGCTTGTTTTGGCATAAAGTGTAAGAGGAGCTGATCTTTTCTTTGTTAAACTATGGTTCCAGTGGTCTGCCTTGCAAAAATAACCAACCCCAAAACCCAAGACGATTTTCATAGTGAAGACCATGATCTTACAGAGGAGAGCCAGCACATAGAGGAAAGGAAGGAAGGAAAGAAGCATTCAAACAAGTGTCTTCATCTCTAAAACAAGGTAGGACTTGAACTAGACCTCTAAGGAAGTTTTAATCTTTGAAAATCTTTGTAATGAAATAATTTAGCCTCAAAACAACGTTTTATTTAAATATGTGAATGAAAGTTGAGTGTTGTGGTGAGTGTCTAGAGTCCCAGCTATTCAGGAGGCTGATGTGGGAAGATCAATCACTTAAAGCACAGGTGTTCAAATTCAGCATGGGCAACATAGCAAGACACTATCTCTAAGTAAACATAAAAATAATAAATTCATTTTTGAATGAAAAGATATAGAATAGGAAGGCAGAAAATGAGAATATGCAATGAGAAATAAGAAAAGTAATGAAGAGATGGAGAGCACAGAAGTGAGAGAAAATGAAGAAAGATTACTCTACATTTCTTCTCCACATGGAGACACACACTCCATCAGCCATAGGAGAAGGCATTAACTGCTGGCTTACTGAGCACCTCTTTCAGACCAGGTGTGTGTTGGAAACTTAGGGCACATTTTCTTTAATGCTCAACTCTGCCATTAAATATTATACTATTTTTCATTTGAGGAAACAGATCCTAATAAATTTGGGGAAATACATTAGCCAAGATCAGAAGTAGCAGAATGAGAATTTAGAACCAGGTCTACTTAACTCCAAAGCCCATTTTTCCCTACTTCTCCTAAAATTTATGCCCATCACTTTACCCTACTTCCTCAAGTGTATGCTGTCAATGAAGAGTAAAATCAGAATTTATTGCTTAAGATCTGACAACCAAGCAACAGCTTTGAAGTCAACCACTCCTATAGACTGAGGTCCAGTGCTGTTCAATATAATAGCCATCAACTCCATTTTAAAAATCACCCCAGATTTTGAACACTTACTGCTAAAATAAGAATAAAAATGTCATTAATAAGTTTTAGGTTAATTACATATTAGTATGATAATGTTTGCATATATTGAATTTAAATGAAATGTATTAAGTACACCTGTTTTAATTTTTAATGGGGCAACTAGAAAATTTAAAAATACTTTTATTTTCCATTTTATATTTCTGTTGGACAGCAATACTGTGGGCTATGAAGAGGAGCCTTACTATTGCACCTAAACACAATACATCGTGTTGCTGATGCACACATATGACAGTAAGAAAGTTCTCCTGAAAACTTAAATTTGTTCATCTGATGGTAGGTAGAAGACACTGTGTGTCCCACCCACACCCTCTTTAAAAGACCCGGGCACTAATTCCTCAGCTGCAGTGAGTTTTGGCTACTAGCAGCTCACAGCTGCCTCCTTCTCTGAAAAATTCACCCAGACTGATAACAGTCACCTGGTGAGGAAAGTTACAGTCCTCACTCACCTCCCTCCCTCAAAATAAGTAGCCAATGGCCAATGATCTATTTAGTTGTCCAAGGCCAGTCTGCATCCCTCAAGGCCAGACAAGTTTGTGGTGCTTTTATGACCCAGAGCCTCCCTTGGAACAGACCATGTTTAGACTTTACCTTGCTTTGTCCCTTCCCCTGCCTTATTCTGCTTAGCTCCCTTCCTTATGATCATGGAAATTTTTTCTTCTCGGCTTGTTGGTTGGTTTTTGTTTTGTGAAAATACCCTAAATGAACCACAAGCACAAAATCGTTGTGTAAGGCTCTGTTTTTGGAGAACACAATCTGAAACCAGATGAAACCCAAATTTTTCAGTCTGTTTCCACAGGTCGAATGTTATGCATGTATTAGTATTAGTAAAAAGTACAGCAAGCATGGTAACACGCTACTAGCAATTATTGATTTCAATGATACAAGCTTATTAACCCATTTCTTTATGCCAGACTCCAGTATAAAGGATGCATTTCATGATGACTGCTGGCCCCCATTCTAGTTTCAAATGAAATGAAAAAAAAAATTAAGAAAATTACAGATATCTTCCTGGGATTTAATTTACATTGCCTATTTAATACTGGATTAGAGAAACAGAAACATGATAAAATTCAATACTGGACTGGCTAGAAAGGAAAACAAAGGGAGCTAATTTATTTTTATGCACCAGTTGTGCCAGGAACCAACCTATGTGCTTTTAAAACTTTACCTCTTTTAACACCTGAGATTATTGTCCTTATTTTAGAGATGAGAAAACTGAAGTACACAGAAGCTTTCTAACTTGTCCTAGGTTACTTGAAACTCAGACCCTGGTGCAAACGAGTGCAGGTGTCTTTCTATTTAATGTTTTCTGCTTAGGGAGCTAAGTAGTAAAAGACAAGGAAGCAGAATAAGGTCAAACTTGGTCTGATCCAAGGGAACCTCGGGGTCATAAACAGCACCACAGACTTGTCTGCCCTTGAGGCAAACAGTGAATAATGAATAGTGCTCTACCAATAATTTTTCAGCTTTTCTGATTAGTCACACCTGTAATAATCTGTATACCCAATATATAAAGTTCTAATTATTTTAGGTCACTTTTAAAATATGAGTAGTTTTTTTAAAATGTCATAATACTGGTGAAGAAGAAAGAATGAAACTCATGTCGTCTCCAGAATATCCAAAGCAATCTAAGCAAAAAGAACAAATCCAGAAGCACCACATTGCCTGGCTTCAAACTACACTACAAGCTAGAGTAACCAAAACAGCATGGTAGTGATACAAAAATAGATACATAGACCAATGGAATGGAATAGAGAAGCCAGAAATAAAGCCATATGCCTACAAACAACTGATCTTCAGCAAAGTTGACAAAAATAAACAATGGAGAACAAAGACTGTGTTCAATAAACGATACTGGGAAACAGGCTAGCCATCTGCAGAAGAATGAAACTAGACTCCTATCTCTCACCATATAAAAAAATTAACTCAAGATAGATTAGATTAGACTTAAATGTAAAGCTGAAACTATAAAAGTTCTAGAAGAAAACCTAGGAAAAATTCTTCTGCAACATTGGCCTAGTAAAGTAATTTATAATGAAGATCACAAAAGCGAATGCAACAACCAATTTTAAAAGACACATAGGACTTCTGCACAGCAAAAGAAATAGTCAATAGAGTAAACGTATACTCTACAGAATGAGAGAATGTATTTGCAAATTTGCCTCTGACACGGATATGTCCAAAATCTACAAGGAACTCAAACAAGAAAAAAACCCACCTCATTAAAAACTGGCTTCTACATTGTTGGGCAAAGGATATGAACAGACACTTCAAAAGAAGAAATACGAGTAGTCCATAAACATATGAAAAATGTTCAACATCAGCAGTCATCAGAGAAATGCAAATTAAAACCACAATGAGATATCATCTTATACCAGACAGAATGGCTATTATTAAAAAGTCAAAAACCAACAAATATTGGTTTGGATGTGGAGAAAAGGAAATGCTTATACACTGCTGGTGGGAATATAAATCAGTTCAACTTCTATGGAAAACAGTATGGAGATTCCTCAAAGAACTAAAAATATAACTAATTGACTCAGCAATCTAACCATTGGGTATCTACCCAAAGGAAAATAAATCATTATATAAAAAAGACACCTGCATTTCTATCTTCATTGCAGCACTATTCACAATAGCAAAGTCACAGAACCAACCTAAGTGTCCATCAACAGTTGACTAAAGAAAATGTGTGTATACATGTGTGTATACACATACACACACTAAGTATTTATGCATATATGTATGCATATATGCATATATCTATACATCTATACATATCATGGAATACTATACAACCATAAAATAGAATGAAATCATGTCCTTTGCATCAACAAGGATAGAACTAGAGGCCATTATCCTAAGTGAACTAATTCAAAAACAGAAAATTAAATATTGCCTGCTCACATTTACAAGTGGAAGCCAAATAATGGATATACATGGACATAAAGATAGAAATAACAGATACTGGGCACTCCAAAAGTAGAGGAGGGGGTTGAAAAATTACCTATTGGATACAATGTTCACTCATTAAGTAATGGGTATACTAGAAGTCCAATCCCTACCAGCACACAATATACCCAAGTAACAAACATGCACATATACCCCCTGAATTCAAAACAAAATAAAATTTTAAAAATAAAAATGTCATCTTATTATGTAATTCTTTATTATGTTTATATTATTAGAATCCTTTTAAATCCACACTTTTCAGAAATCTTGTAGAGCCATTTATCTATTTTGTGAGTGATGGCTTGGTTAAAACTAAACAGTAGCTAAGAATCCACTGGCATTGCATAATGAGAGAAAATGAATGTAAGCCATCCACTTTCTCTCAAGAAGCCCTCACTATCTGATATGCAGCCTGAATGAAGGTATCTCTCTCAATCTGTATATTAAGTGCTTATTAGAAAGGTTTATTTTATTTTATTTGAGATGGGGTCTCTCTCTCTCTGTCCTCCTGGCTGGAGTGCAGTGGCACAATCTCGGCTCACTGCAAGCTCCACCTCCTGGGCTCATGCCATTCTCCTGCCTCAGCCTCCCAAATAACTGGGACTGCAGATGCCTGCCACCACGCCTGGTTAATTTTTTGTATTTTCAGTAGAGATGGGGTTTCACCGTGTTAGCCAGGATGGTCATGATCTCCTGACCTCATGATCTGCCCATCTCAGCCTCCTAAAGTGCTGGGATTACAGGCATGAGTCATCGCGCCCGGCCTAGAAAGGGTTGTGTGCTTTCTTACATGCTCTAGATTGCAAGGGATTTTAAATGGAACTTCTACGACTTTCTTTTTGCAGGTTAGTAGTTGGCCTTTTGGTGCTTTAATTGTCCCACTTTACAGATCAATCTTCTACTCCATAATGCTTCCAAGGGATGTCAGCATCCAGTCATTCCTTTGTGGCCCACCACTTGATATCATCTTCTACTACTGCAAGATCCTTCCACTGAAATCAGCGTTTGGGTTTCTTTCCTGGATAAGAACCACTATGATATATTCATTAATTTAGCAGCATGGGCCTCCAACCTAACTCCTAACTAATGCCATCCAACAGATGACTGATGTAGGTATCTTTTCTGACAACCCTCCCTAATATATTTCCTTTGGTTTGATTACAAAGCAGATGAAGTAGAGTGTCACCCTCCCTCCCATAAAAACGTCAGTGGCATGGACACCTCTTCCTCTACAGCCTCTCTGCTTCATGTTGATTTCTACCTAATTCCCTTCTCCTTGTAGACCAAGGTCACTCTCAACCTTCACATTACTCTGCCCTTAACTCACACAAGGTAACCCTTTCACTGCTCATATGTTCTTATTAAATCATGTCATGGTCAAACTGCAAAAAGTCCAGGGCTGAGAGTTCAAGTGCATAGTATCACTTTCTTATTCTACCACTTTCTTGCGTCCTTTACATAACTTCTTTCAAGCCTCAATTTTCTCTTCCGTAAAATAGGACAGTGGCTGTAGAAAGCAGTTGGCAGATAGTTGTCTCTTAATAAATGTTAGTTCAATCTAGAATTCTCTTCCTTCTAGGATTGCACACAAATTTCTTTTTTATGTTTTAGCTGGATTCATCACCTCACATAGTTACCTCTGCATGTGTGTATGTGTGTGAATGTGTGGTAAGAGCATTTAAGATCTACTGTCTTAGCAAATTTCAAGTATACAATACAGTATTATTGACCAGGCATGGTGGCTTATGCCTGTAATCTCAGTACTTTGGGACGCCGAGGTGGGCAGATCACTTTGAGGCCAGGAGTTTGAGATCAGCCTGGCCAACATGGTGAAACCCCATCTTTACAAAAAATACAAAAATTAGCTAGGTGTGGTGGCACACACCTGTAATCCCAGCTACTTAGGAGGCTGAGGAGAATCGTTTGAACCTGGGAGGCAGAGGTTGCAGTGAGCTGGGATCACACCACTGCACTCCAGCCTGGGTGATAGAGTAAGACTCTATCTCAAAAACTAAAAAAAAAAAAAGAAAAAACAAAACAAAAAACAGTATTACTTTCTTCCAAATGACCATTTCGCTTTCTCTCTAACAGTACAGGTATTGATCCTGCTCTCAAAACCTTTATATCCTTCTTTGTCTCTCATTTTTGTCTACTTTGCTACTCCCTTCTTTCTATAATCATGACTTTTCTAAGACACATCTTCCTCTTTTGTTTTGATCCCTATGGTTTCTTTTTATTCATTTTTTCTTCTCTTTGGTTTTGACTGTTTCCTTTTCTATCTATATTCTAATAAGTTTGTCTGCTTGCCTGACTCTCCTGCTCTTATGATGCACCCAGACCTCCTTTAGCAGGTCAGCACACCCATCGCCCAGCTGGTGTGAGTGTTAACTGTTAATTAGTCCCTTCTGAAAATTATCCTCTGCTAACAGAGGCTGCTTCATTCAGAAATATCTGGAAGGTTATGCCTTCCCTGTGGGATGTCCTGTAGTCAGAGACTGGCCACTAAAGAGGAGCCAAAGGCCAGTGTCCTTGTCTTAAAACAGGCCAATTTTGCAGTGGCATTTACGCCTCACACCTCCCCATGAATTAGGCTGGGGCTTCATTTCAGCTATACCCACATCTCTGCTTCTTCCTTGTAGTATCTGCTTCCCTCATTTCCTTACAAGTTTCTACTTCAATAAATCAACTATATAAGAATCCTTGCCTCACACTATTTTTTTTTTCTTTTTGAGATGGAATCTGGCTCTGTCACCCAGGTTCATGTGATTCTCCTGCCTCAGCCGCCTAAGTAGCTGCCACTAAAGGCACCTGCCACCATGCCAGGCTAATTGTTTTGTTTTGTTTTTTCTTTCAGTAGAGACAGTGTTTCACTGTGTTAGCCAGGATGGTCTCAATCTCCTGACCTCGTGATCCACCCACCTCTGCCTCCCAAAGTGCTGGGATTACAGGACATGAGCCACTGCGCCCAGCCACCTCACGCTATTTTTAAGGAACCTGAACTAAGACACAGTCCATCAACATTTTTCCCTCATTAACATTTGTCTTCACTTTTAAATTTCATTTGTTTTTTAATTGTTCATCTTAAGACCGCTATAACACACATTTTCTCTCTCCAAAGACCAATGGTAAACAGAAAATATAGATCATTTTCTTTGCAGTCTTTCTTCCTTGAAATATTTCAGAAGAGGTCAGAAGTTAGAGGCCAGCCTGGCCAATATGGCAAAATGCCGTCTCTACTAAAAATACGAAAAGTAGCCGGGTGTGGTGGCACGCATCTGTAGTCCCAGCTACTTGGGAGGCTGAGGCAGGAGAATCGCTTGAACCCGGGAAGCAGAGGTTGCAGTGAGCCTAGATCCTGCCATTGCACTTCAGCCTGGGTGACAGAGCAAGACTCTGTCTCAAAAAATTATATATATATATATATATATATATAGAGAGAGAGAGAGAGAGAGAGAGAGTGTCTGTGTATTGTACACCTCGGCAAAGGAGTTATCTTTTCAAGTACGTTTGGGAAACCCATGCACGCCAGATTTCTCCATTGGATACCCCCTCTGTTACTCCATAAATTCACAAATTCCATGCAAAGTATCTAGATGATATACATGTGGTGGGGATTGGGAACAGAAGATCGAAAGTCTCTGTTTTTGTGATGGCCATTGATCTACTCTGCCAGACAATTTTTTCCTCTCTAATTCATTCTATGATGCATCATTACTGAACTCAGTATCAACTGAGGATTGGCCTTCTGTCTCCTAAGTTGCATTCTGAAATTCCTATGGACTTCTGAAAAACTTCTGAATGAAACCCTCACTTTTCCAGAAAAGAATGAACAAATATTGACCTAGTTTGTTTTGCAGATAAATGATCTAAAATTTTCACCCTTCAACTGCTTGAGGAGGTGATGTATTTACCTATGATCACACAGCTCCTTTGCATTCAGGCTATGGCTCTCCTTCTTCCTTGCAGAGAATAAATGTAAAGTCTGTTTTATTTTACCTTTGCTTAATTAATAGGAACACTTCCCAGAGGATTAACTCCTTTAAAATTTTAATGGAGTCACTGAGCTCTTAGTTGCTTTGCCATGATATAGCCTCATAGTTATGTTGCTTTAGCTCTTGTAATTGTGTGGCTACAAAATATGCATACATGCTAGAAGGTTAAATGACTTGAAACATGATTTTTTTAGGTCGTTAATGAAGAATAGGGTTTATGGGCCCAGCTATTCCCCCTAACCTCCATAGATCATTGGTATAGGCTTGTCTGTCTAAGATCCATCATATTTTTGTGAGAAGTTGGAGTAGGCTTAGAGGAACAACTCCACATCTAGAGTAGGGCCAAAGTGAAAGTGAAACTTTCTATTCCCTATGATAAATGAGGTTCCAAAAGCCAGGATTCTCTCTCAATGGTTCTGCACATCTGGAAGCACAGTCAATTCTCCCCACATCATGCAGTTGAAATGAGATCATATCCTGTCACATCAGAAAATGAAATCAACAAGGCACTGTGACCTATTAACAAGGGATGAGAATGACTTGGCTAAATTATTTGAAGACCCATTTCTTCTTTCAGATTATTTTAGCACCATAATGGTGTGACTCAGCTGTCCCACATTTTACACAAGAATAAATGTAATTTGGGTTTCAGTTATAAGGGGAAACATTTTGCTTTGAAAGTTAGAAACTTCATAAATTCTTGAGTGGCAGGATGAAAATGAGAATCTAGAGGAAAATGACTGCTGTCTTAAATACCTGGAAGACATTTATCTAGAGAACAAAAATAAGCCAATGGTTGTAGGTTGCACTGAGGTTATGTTTTGGTTCATTGTTCAGGGCCCCGCAAAACTGAAATAAATAGTTGGGTAATTAATAAGTTTCTCATTACCCAAACTATTCAAGCATGGGCTCGATACCATCTTGCAAAAGATTTACTTTGAGACAATTCTTTCTAGATGTATTCTAATGTCAAAATCCCGCAATTCCAGGCTCAGGCAAAATGCCCAAGACTATTGTTGAGTGGGGTAGACATAGCATAGAGTAACCCCAAGTCTGAACAAAAGGTGACTGTGATTGTGGTATTTTCAAATATTAATTTTCTTCATGTAATAATCAGGGCAAATGAGGTTTAGGGCCTCTGAGTTTCTTTTTTTTTTTTAACAGTAAGCCTACAGAATTATGTAGCATTTGAAATACAGAATTTAGAAAAATATACCCTTTAGCTTTTGATAGAGACCTTATTTTCAAGTTGCAGCCCTGTTCACCAGGGAGCTACTATATTCAACAGCCTTTGGCAATATGCCAATATTGTTGATTAAACCTTTTAAAAAGTATTCAGTATGGCAGGAAGTACTCAGTTGCTACTTTCTAAAACAATTTATCAAAATTAGTTATGGTATAAACTGTACAAAAAAAATCAAAAAAGTTACTTTGGAATCTCTTGTTTTTTACTGAGAAATAATGGAACTCTAAGTATCTTCATCCTGAAGTAAAACCATATACGCAGAAATATGCATAAAGCTAATTATATATGGAACCAGTTCACAGGCTGTCATTCAACCAACCACTAACCTTTCTTGTTTCCAGTATTGTCCCGCTAGGTACCACTGGCATAATCCATCATTTAATCAACTCTCTTATTCATTATTTTGTATGTTTGTTTACTTAATGGAGTTCAAATGAGATTCCTTTTTTCCCAGCTAGATATCTCTATTGAGCAATGGATTACATCAACCTGGATTTAATCTTAGAGCGCTAAAGCTGTATAAATAACAGGAATAAAATTGGGAAGCTATCAGAGGGTCCACAAGTCTCCAATGTAACTTGAGAAGCCATAAATGGCATTAATGATACAATCTGTGCCTTCAAGAAACATGGAAAAGTTTAGATTCTAAAGAACACATGGTGCAAATTTTCAGAATTAGTTTTGAAAACACTACTTTCCAGCAACTCTAAACATTAAAACCAGTCATCTTTGTGAAGTGGTCAAACTTTAAGATGCTCATGAGAACTGAAGACAATTGCTAAAATCTCAGATTCATGTCTCTTATCTCAGAATACAGTGGCGACACTAAATTAGTGTTAAGGAGAGTTTCAATTTTTTCTTTATTTTTAAATAAATTCAGCTGAATTTATGTTCAATAAGAATGTGTATAAGTAACTTTGTTTAAAATCTTTTTAAATAATCTAATAAATTGGTCCAAAAAGTAAAAAATTTTCTGCTTTAAAACCAACAAGCAAGCAAATATCAGTACTCATGTATTAACAGTTTATCTCTCTTTCTTCCCATTTTTGTGCTATCACCTATTAATTAAATTTTTATGGTTAGGTGCTTTCCTACCATCACCTCCTTAACTCTTTGGGTCTTTACCCTGACACCTGACAGTTTTCTTCATTACACATGTCACTGCCTGGCATTCATTTGTGTGTGTGTTCATTTGTGTTCATTTGTTTGTGTATCCTCTATATCTCCACAGAGAATGCAGATTTTTTAAGGTAAAAACTGTTTGCAGTTTTGTTTACCATCATACTCTCAGTACTCAAAATACATACTGGCATATGGTAAACCCTCAATGAATATTTGTGGGCGGGAGGGAAGAAGAAGAGAAAGAGAAAGAAAGAAAAGGAAGGAAGGGAAAAAATAAGGTTAGGTATACAGAGAAGGTTAGGTACACCTAAGCAAGTTTTTTATTAAATTATATTAAGGAAATATGTAAATACAATAAATTATCAGAAAAAAGTGCAACACGGACTCAAACATTAAAATATAAATACATCTACGAAAAGTAGATTTTATTACTAATCAAAAATTTTCCATGATAAATAAAAACAAAGGCCTATAAGGTTTCACTGATAAATTCTACCAAATGTTTAAAGAATTAACACCAATTTTTTTTCACTCCTAGTTCCCACAAGCAGAACAGCAATTCTTAAAGAACTCTTCCAAAACTCTATTCCAAAAGGAAAGAAGGTAATACTTCTAAACTCATTTATAAGGCCATTATTGACCTTATACAAAACCAGAAAAAGACATTACAAGAAAACTATTGACCAATATCCCTTAGGAATGTAGATGCAAAAATTTTTAATGACATACCAGCTAATAGAATCCAGAAACATATATATGTGTGTGTATATATATGTATATACATATATGTGTGTATATATGTGTTTGTATGTGTGTGTGTGTATATATATATAAAGATTATATACCATGACCAAGTACATTTTATCCCAAGAGTGCAATGATGGTTTAACCTATGAAAATCAATCAGTGTAAAATATCATGTTGACAAAATAAAAGACAAAAACCATATAATCAGCTCAGTCAATGCAGATAAAGCATTTACAAGATCCAACACTCTCATAATAAAAATACACAGCAAACTGGGAATAAAGGGGAACTTCCTTAACCTGATATAGGATATATATGGAAAACTCACCGCTAGTTTCATACTTAACAGTGAAATACTGAATTTTTTCCTCTAAGATCAAAAACAAGACACAGATATCCATTATTGATTGTCACTTCCATTCAACTTTGTACTGAAGGTTCTATCCAGGGCGATTAGGCAAGAAGAAATAAAAGGCATCCAGATTAGAAATGAAGAGGAAAAACTATGTCTATTCACAGACGACATGATTTTTTTTTTCTTTTTTTTTGAGATGGGGTTTCATATCAGTCAGGCTGGAGTACAGTGGCACCATTAGGGCTAGCTGCAGCCTCAACCTCCTGGGCTCAAGCGATCCTCCCTTCTTAGCCTCCCATGTAGCTGGGACTGCAGGCACATCCCAGTATGCCCAGCTAACGACATAATCTTATATATAGAAAATACTAAGGAATCCCAAAATAGAAAAT
This sequence comes from Macaca thibetana thibetana, assembly GCF_024542745.1. NCBI lineage: Eukaryota > Metazoa > Chordata > Mammalia > Primates > Cercopithecidae > Macaca > Macaca thibetana. The sequence continues at coordinate 13,693,719 of NC_065579.1, forward strand.
ATGTACATTAGAACAAACGAGCTGAACAAGGTTGAAATATATATATGTCTGTGTATATAACATATATATTACAATTAATAAGTTGAGCAAAGTTGAAAGATAGCAGTGAACAATGTCAAAATGAAATTAGGAAAGCAATTCCATTTTATCATCACATAATAAAAAAAATGCTTAGGAAAAAAATTAACAAAAGAATAACAAGAGTTACACAGTGTAAACAAAGCAATGTTGAAAGAACTAGGAGACCTAAATTGACGGTAGTACATTCCATGTTCATTGATTGGAAGACGTAATTTTGTCATGACAATACTGCTGAATTTGATCTACAGATTCAATGCAATCCCTATCAAAATTTCAACTTCCTTTTTTGCAGAAATTGATAAGCTTATCCTAAAATCCACATAGAAATGCAAGAAATTCAGAACCACAAAACTATCTTGACAGGGAACAAAGTTGGGAATTTACATTTTCTGGCTTCAAAATTTATTATAAAATAGCAGTAACCAAGACAGTGTATTACTGGTATGTGGATAAACATATAATTCAACAAAATAGAATGAGTCCAGAAATAAACCCTTGTGTTTACAGCCAATTTTCAGTAAGAGTGCCAATACAATTCAATGAGGAAAGAATAGTCTTTGTAATAAATAGTGCTGCAACAATAAAATATGAAAAGATTGAAGTTGTTTTTCTACCTCACACCACATGTAAAAATTAACTCAAAATGGATTATAGACTAAATGTAACAACTAAGATTATAAAACTCTTAGAAGACCTAGCATTAAATCTCCATGGTCTCAGATTAGGCAATGGATTTCTTAAATATAATACCAAAACAACAAGCAACAAAAGAAAACATAGACTGAACTTAATGTTAAAAAATTTTGTGCTTCAAGGCACTTTAGATAGTAGAAAGACAGCCCACAGAATAGAAAATATTTGCAAAGTATACGTCTGATAAGAACATTATCAGACAGCAGATAAGAATTTATCAGACATATACTTTCATACAGAATTTGTCATGTACACAATTCATATGACTCAACAACAAAAGGACAAACAAGCCAATTAAATATGGACAAGGACTAGAATAGACATTTTTCCAAGGAAGTTTTTAAAATGTCAATGAGGAAAGAATAACAGGCCAATATGCTTGCTGAACAAAGATGCAAAAATCTTCAACAAAATACTAGCAAAGTAAATTCAACAACGCATTAAAAGGATCATTCATCTTCACTTAGTGGAATTTATTCCGGGGATGTAATGATGGTTCAACACACACAAAGCTATACATGTGATACATCATTTTAATGGAATGAAGGACAAAAACCACATGATCATCTCACTAAATGCAGAAGAAGCATTTGACCAAATTCTACTTCCTTTCATGATAAAAACTCTCAAGAAATTAGATACAGAAACAAATGTATCTCAATACAACAAAGGCTACTTATAGACCCTACAGCTAATATTATACTAATCAGTGAAAAACTGAAACCCTTTTATCCAAGATCAAAAACAAAACAAAGATATCCATTCTTACCACTTCAAATTCAACGTAGTATTGGAGGTCCTTGCCAGAGCAATTAGGCAAGAGAAAAAAATAAAAGACATCATCCAAATAGAAATGAGAGAAGTAAAATTGTTGCTGTTTGCTAATGACATGACCTTATATACAGAAAACCCAAAAGATTCCATCAAAAATTGTTAGAAATAATAAAGTTGCAGGATATAAAAATCAACACAAAAAATTACTAGTGTTTCTATATATATGGATCATTCTGAGAAAGGAGTCATGAGAACAATCCCTATTTACAATACCTACAAAAATATTTAGAAATACATTTAATTAAGGAGGTTAAATTCCTGTACACTGAAAACTACAAATGTTAATGAAAGAAACAGAAGACATAAATGAAAATACATCTTGTGTTCAGAAATTTAAAGAACTAATATTAACACGTCCATACTATCCAAAGCAATCTACAGATTCAATGCAGCCCTTATAAATAGTCCATTGTCATTTTTCACTGAAATAGAAAAAACTTCTAAAATTCATATAGAACCACTAAAGAAACCCTGAATAGCTAAAGCAATCATGAGCAAATAGAACAAAGCTGGAGACATTACACTACCTGATTTCAAAGTATACTATAAAGCAATAGTAATTGAAACAGCACAGTACTGATGTAAATACAGACATATCGGCCAATAAAACAAAATAGATAGCTGGGCAAGGAACCCACACATGTATGGTCAATCAATTTTCAACAAAGTTGCCAGTAATACACAACGGGAAAAAAATAGTCTCTTCAGTAAAGAGTGTTGGGAAAACTGGATATCCATATGCAGGAAAAAAAAAAAAATTGGACCCTGGCAGTGCTTAAATTGTATCAGTGTCCCTATTTTAACCATAATATCCCTTCCCAACAAGGGGAACAGCAGCTTGGTACTATTACAAACTCCTGCTGGAAGATTTGTTTTTCAAATTGTCAGGTTAAAAGAAGGGGCAAAATGACTGACTTTATTTTTTTTTCTTCCATTCCTACAACAATCGTGGTCCTAGTAGAGCATTTTCCCACACAAACAGTAAGGACAGAGTAATTACTCCGGTATAAAAAAGAAACTGAATTCATGTACCCATTACATCCAGAGTTACCTGGGGCTCCTCAGTAGTAATGAATGTTCCTGAACAGAGGCAGTGAGGAAGACCCCGGGCCCCTTCAGTCTTTATCCAGTTCAGATATCTCTGATTTTAGAGTGTCAGATGTCTCTGACTTAGGTGGGCCATTGCACTACTCGGAATGTTTTCCCTCCATAAGTGATGGACCTACTATGACTCCCTTAGTCTCAGAATGCAATACTCAGCTATTTTGCATCCTACCAAGTGAAATAAGCTGCTTCAGCCTGTAACCTTTGTGAAACAAGGGACCTTGCAATGTAGCTTAAAACTAACAAAGTCAGGGGTTTGTTTCTACAAATGAAAATTATAGGTTCTCATGCAAAAACAAAACAAAACAAAAAAACATACATAAAACAGGAGTCCCTTTCCCTACTCTAAGAAAAAAGTAATTCTGCACTACTACTTTCCCCACAAATCATCAATAAAATGAACACAGAGGGCGGACGCGGTGGCTCACGCCTGTAATCCCAATGGTTTGGGAGGCCAAGTCGGGTGGAAAACCTGAGGTCAGGAGTTCGAGACCAGCCCAGCCAACATAGCGAAACCCTGTCTCTACTAAAAATACAAAAATTAGCCAGGCATAGTAGTGCATGCCGTAATCCCAGCTACTCAGTAGGCTGAGGTAGGAGAACTGCTTGAACCCAGGAGGTGAAGTGTGCAGTGAGCCGAGATCATGCCACTGCACTCCAGTGTAGGTAACAGAGGTAGACTCTGTCTCAAAAAATAAAATTAAATAAAATTTTAAAAAAACAAACATAGAAATCAGAAAATGAGGGTTCTAACCTTCTGAAAGACATTTCACCATACAAACAGAAACCTGCATGGATTTGTCTTGCATTCAGCAGGACCTAAATGTCCTTTTCCATAACCAAGTTATCCTATCATGGGAGACTTCAAGCAGCAGATGCCCTACGGGATTTTAACTGCCCAACCCATGTCTGTAAACGATGGCTTTGACAAAGAAAGAGAAGGAAAAATAAATTCCAAAATTTGGGCTTACCTCCTGGCTGGCCCACCAAAATATGTCAGCTAGAAGGTCTTGACTGTGAGTTGTCCAGATTCTTGGCGTGTTGAACAAATTTGAAGAAAATGCACAAACAAAGCAACGAAAGAACAAAGCAATGAAAGACAAACAATGCAACAAAAGAACGGAGTAACAAAGACACAGATTCATTGAAGAAGCTAAAGTATAATTCACAGAGGAGAAGCAGGCTCCAGCAAGCAGCCCAAAAGCCTCTCCATTGCAATGCTCCCGAGGGTTTTTATAAAGCCAAAAGAACTTGGCAACACCCCCCAGGTGCCTTTAAAAGGTCTCCAGTTGGTTTCACTCTATGAAGGATTGACCTGCAAACAATCAGAGGCTGAAGTGGAGGCTTGGCCTACAGTCAATCAGAGGCTAAAGTGGAAACTTCTGTCTTGTTATCACAGGAGCAAGGACGGGGCCTATATGCTCCCTAATCTTGCCTAGAACTGTCTGCACATGCTTTTCTTTCACTTACGTGAAATGGCTGCACCTGCTGTTCTTTTTCCATCATCCTTAACCTTTGGTTACTCTAACTCTCTATTCTCCTGCCTCAGGAGGACCACTTAAGCCTAGGAGTTTGAGGCTACAGTGAGCTATAATGGCACTACTGCACTGTACCTTGGGCAACAGAGCAAGACACCATCTCTTTAAAAAAAAAAAAAAAAAAAAAAAAGTAGACAGTAAGGAACTTGAATAAACATTTTATCAAGAGAATAAATAGAAATGGCCAAAAAATATATATTTTTAAAATCTCAGCATCACTAACCATTAAAGAAATGCAAATTAAAACCACAATGTGATATCACTTCACACCTGTTAGAATGGCTATCAACAAAAAGATTAAAGATAAGTGGTGGCCAATATGTAGAGGAAAGGGAACTCTTGTGTGCTACTGGTGGAAATGTGAAATAGTACAGCCATTATGGAAAGCTCTATGGAGGTTCCTCAAAAAACCAAAAATAGAATTGTCATATGATACACAATCCCACTTTGGGGTATTTACTCAAAAGTTTTGAAATCAGTATATCGAAGTCATATTTACACTCCTATATTTTTGGCAGCATTATTAACAATAGCCAAGTTATAGAATCAATCTAAGTGTCCACCAATCAGTAAGTGGATCAAAAAATGTGCTATATATACACAATAGAATACTATTCAACCTTAAAAATAAAGAAATTCTGTCATTTGCAACAACATGGGTAGAATCGGAGAACATCATCCTAAGTGAAATAAGCCAGGCACAGAAAGACAAATACCTCATGCTCTCACTTACATGTGGAATCTAAAACAATCATACTCATAGAAGCAGGGAATAGAATGGTGATTACTAGAGGCTGGCAGTGGAGGGAATGGGGATATGATATTTAAAAAATACAAAGCCTTAGTTATATAGAAGAAATAAAGTTTTTAAAATATTTATTACACAGTATGGTAAATATAGTTAATAGTGTATTATACATTTCAGAATTACTAAGAGAGTAAATTCTAAATCTTCTCACCAAAAGAATATTTATATTAGGTGATGGATATGTTACTTATCTTGACTTAATTATTTCACAATGTGTTCATGAATCATAACATCACTTTTTACTCCATAAATATATACAACTATAATTTGTCAATTTGCAATACAAGTAAAAAAATAAATAAAATTAAACATTTTCAAAAGCTTAAAGTTCAATATTCATACAAAAAGATGTTTAACAATGTTAGACATTGGAGAAATGCAAGTCAAAACCATAAGATACCAGTTCACACCCAAAATACTGATTAAAATACAGCCAGACAATAATAAGTGTTATAAAAGATGTGAAGAAATTGAAGTTCTAATATATTGCCAATAGGGTTGTAAAACGGTGCAGCCACTTTACAGAACAATTTGAAAATTCCCCAAAAAGCTAAACATAGAGTTATCGTATGACCTATCTCTTCTACTCCTAACTATTTACCCAAGAGAATTGGAAATGTATGTCCACATAATACCTGTGCACAAATGTTCATAGCAGCACTATTGATAATAACCCCGAAAGTGGAAACAATGAAAATGTCCATCAACTGATGAATGGATTGACAAAATGTGGTGTATCCAAACAATAAAATAATATTTAGTCACAAAAATAAAGTACTGATATACAGTATAACACAGATGAACTTTGAAAAGATTATGCTAAGTGAAAAAACTAGTTACCAAATGCCACATATTATATGCCTCCATTTATATGACACATCCAAAATAGGTAAATGTGTAGAGAAAAAGTAGGTGGAAAGAAAAAAAGGGATGATTTTAGTCTGTTAAAAGAAAAACAATAATGCATTTCACAGTTTCAGTGGAAGTGTCACCAAGATCAGAGATTCTATTGATATATTAGTACCTTATTTCCACAACTAATGGAAAAATTGAACTAGTGTGTCAATACTGTGAGAAAAAGCAAAAGGATATTGGATTCTACAAGAGCAGGAAATGTGCATTAGCCGTAGAGATATGTTGAACACCCAAAGCTGACAGGGTGACAGGCAAAGAGAACATACTCAATACGTTTTCCACATGAACAAATTCAATTTTGCTACAATAACAATTGGAAGGCATTGTTTCCTTTGGGATAATTTATTTCTCTAGTCTTTCAGATGGACATTTGAGAGGTTTCCAAATTTTTCCTTCCACACTAGTATTGCTATAAACATTCCTGTACATGTCTCTTTTCTGCATGTAAATGATTTCTCATGGTATAAACCTGGAGGGACAATGGCCGGGTCTTAGAGCATGAGAATTTTCAGCTGTACAAGATAATGTCAAAGTGCTTTCCAAAAGGTTATTCTAAGTCACACATTCTCCAGTAAAGTACAAGAAATTATCTGGGTGGAAGAAAGGGGCGACAAAGAAATTGTTTTTTCTGTTCTTCAGGGAAGTCCCATCCACCCCACCTTTCTTCTCTATCCCCCATTCTACTTCCCTTTCTTACAGTCATGGAGTGTAGAAGCTGAAGGTACCTTAAAAATGTTCTGGTCCAATCCATTTGGCAGATGAGGCAACAGGTTTACCGAGGATAAAATGGCATGTCCAATACCATACAGATAATTGTACACAGCACCAGGTGACCAGAGTAAGAAAGTAGGTCTTTTCCTCTTCAAGGAGAACTACAAACCACTACTCAAGGAAATAAGAGAGGACAGAAACAAATGGAAAAATGGTCCATGTTCATGGAAAGGAAGAATCAATATTGTCAAAATGGCCTACTGCCCAAAGTAATTTATAGGTTTAATGCTATCCTGATCAAGCTACCATTGACTTTCTTCACAGAATTGGAAAAAACTACTTTAAATTTCATGTGGAACCAAAAAAGAGCCCACATAGCCAAGACAACCCTAAGCAGAAAGAGAAAAGCTGGAGGCATCATGCTACCTGACTTCGAACTATACTACAGGTCTACAGTAACCAAAACAGTATGGTACTGGTACCAAAACAGAGACATGGACCAATGGAATAGAACAGAGGCATCAGAAATAACACCACACATCTATAACCACCTGATCTTTGACAAACCTGACAAAAACAAGCAATGGGGAAAGGATTCCCTAACTAACAGATGGTGCTGGGAAAACTGGCTAGCCATACGTAGAAAGCTGAAACTGGATCCCTTCCTTACACCATATACAAAAATTAACTCAAGATAGATTAAAGACTTAAATGTTAGACCTAAAACCATAAAAACCCTAGAAGAAAACCTAGGCAATACCATTCAGGACACTGGCATGGTCAAAGACCACATGACTAAAACACCAAAAGCAATGATGACAAAAGCCAAAATAGACAAATGGGATCTGATTAAACTAAAGAGCTACTGCACAGCAAAAGAAACTATCATCAGAGTGAATAGGCAACCTACAGAATGGGAGAAAAATTTTGCAATCTATCCATCTGACAAAGGGCTAATATTCAGAATCTACAAAGAACTTAAACAAATTTATAAGAAAAAAACATTCAACCCCATCAAAAAGTGGGCAAAGGGTATGAACAGGCACTTCTCAAAAGAAGACATTTAGGCAGCCAACAAACATGAAAAATAGCTCATTGGGGGTGTTCCAAGATGGCCAAATAGGAAGAGCTCCGGTCTGCAGCTCCCAGGGTGATCAACAGAGAAGATGGGTGATTTTTGCACTTCCAACTGAAGTACATGGTTCATCTCACTGGGATGGTTGGACAGTGGGTGCAGCCCATGGAGGGCAAGCCAAAGCAGGGCAGGGCATCGCCTCACCCAGGAAGTGCAAAGGGTTGGGGGATTTCCATTTCCTAGCCAAGGGAAGCTGTGAAAGACTATCTGGAAAAACAGGTCATTCCCACCAAAATACTGCGCTTTTCTCAAGGTCTTAGCAACTGGCAGACAAAGAGGTTCTCTCCTGTGCCTGGCTCAGTGGGTCCGACATCCACGGAGCCTTGCCCACTGCTAGCACAGCAGTCTGAGATCAAACTGTGAGGCTGCACCCTGGCTGGAGGAGGGGTGTCCGCAATTGTAGAGGCTTGAGTAGGTAAACAAAGCAGCCAGGCAGCTCGAACTGAGCGGAACCCATCACAACTCAACAAGGCCCACTGACTCTAGACTCCACCTCTGTGGGCAGGGCATCACTGAACCAAAGGCAGCAGACAACTTTTGCAGACTTAAACGTCCCTGTGTGTCAGCTCTGAAGTGAGCAGTGGCTCTCCAAGCACGGTGTCTGAGCTCTGAGAATGGACAGACTTCCTCCTCAAGTTGGTCCCTGACCCCCATGTAGCCTAACTGGGAGACACCTCTAAGTAGGGGCCAACAGACACCTCATATAGACAGCTGCCCCTCTGGGACAAAGCTTCCAGAGGAAGGATCAGGTAGCAATAGTTGCTATTCTGCAATATTTGCTGTTCTGTAGCCTCGGCTGGTGATACCCAGGCAAACAGGGTCTGGAATGGACCTCCAGCAAACTCCAACAGACCTGCAGCTGAGGGACCAGACTGTTAGAAGGAAAACTAACAAACAGAAAGGAATAGCATCAACATAAACAAAAAGGTCATCTACACCAAAACCCTATTTGTAGGTCACCAACATCAAAGACCAAAGATAGATAAAACCACAAACATGGGGAGAAACCAGAGCAGAAAAGCTGAAAATTCAAAAAATCAGCAAACCTCTTCTCCTCCAGAGGATGACAGCTCCTCGCCAACAATGGAACAAAGGTAGATGAAGAATGACTTTCACTAGTTGACAGAAGTACTAGTAAGGTCAGTAATAACAAACCTCCAAGCTAAAGGAGGATGTTGAAACCCATCTCAAGGAAGCTAAAATCCTTGAAAAAATATTAGACAAATGGCTAACTAGAATAAACAGTGTAGAGAAGACCTTAAATGACCAGATGGCACTGAAAACCATGGCCCGAGAATTTCATGACACATGCACAAACTTCAATAGCTGATTCATTCAAGCAGAAGAAAGGGTATCAGTAATTGAAAATCAAATTAATGAAATAAAGCAAGAAGACAAGGTTACAGAAAAAAGAGTAGAAAGAAATGAACAAAGCCTCCAAGATCTATGGTACTATGTGAAAAGACCAAATCTACGTTTGATTTGTGTACCTGAAAGTGATGGGGAGAATGGAACCAAGTTGGAAAATGCTCTTCAGGCTTATAACCAGGAGAACTTCCACAACATAGCAAGGCAGGCCACTCAAATTCAGGAAATACAGAGAACACCACAAAGATATGCCTCAAGAAGAGTAAGCCCAAGACACATAATTTTCAGATTCACCAAGGTTGAAATGAAGGAAAAACTGCTAAGGGCAGCCAGGGAGAAAGGTCGAGTTACTCACAAAGGGAAGCCCATCAGACTAACAGCAGATCTCTTGGCAGAAACCCTACAAGCCAGAAGAGATTGAGGGCCAATATTCAACATTCTTAAGGAAAAGAATTTTCAACCCAGAATTTCATATCCAGCCAAACTAAGCTTCATAAGTGAAGAAGAAATAAAATCCTTTACAGACAAGCAAATGCTGAGAGATTTCATCACCACCAGACCTGCCTTACAAGAACTCCTGAAGAAAGCACTAAACATGGAAAGAAAAAAACCAGTACCAGCCACTGCATAAACATGCCAAATTGTAAAGACCGTCAATACTATGAAGACACTGCATCAATTAACAGGCAAAATAACCAGTGAACATCACAGTGATAGGATCAAATTCACACATAACAATATTAACCTTAAATGTAAACGGGCTAAATGCCCCAATTAAAGGACACAGACTGGCAAATTGGATAAAGCATCAAGACCCATCAGTGGGCTGTATTCAGGAGACCCATCTCATGTGCAAAGACGCACATAGGCTCAAAATAAAGGGATGGAAGAAGCTCTACCAAGCAAATGGAAAGCAAAAAAAAAGCAGGGGTTGCAATCCTAGTCTGATAAAACAGACTTTAAATCAACAAACATTAAAAGAGACAAAGGCCATTACATAATGGTAACGGGATCAATTCAACAAGAGAGCTGACTATCCTAAATATATATATATGCACCCAGTACAGGAGCACCCAGATTCATGAAGCAAGTCCTCAGAGACCTACAAAGAGATTTAGACTCCCACACAATAATAATGGGAGTCTTTAACACCCCACTGTCAATATTAGACAGATCAACGAGACAGAAGGTTAACAAGGATATGCAGGACTTGAACTCAGCTCTGCAACAAGCAGACCTAATAGACATCTACAGAACTCTCCACCCCATATCAATAGAATATACATTCTTCTCAGCACCACATTGCACTTATTCTAAAATTGACCACTTAATTCGAAGTAAAGCACTCCTCAGCAAATGGAAAAGAATAGAAATCACAACAAACTGTCTCTCAGACCACAGTGCAATCAAATTAGAACTCAGTGTTAAGAAACTCACTCAAAACCACACTACTACATGGAAACTGAACAACTTGCTCCTGAATGACTACTGGGTAAATAACTAAATGAAGGCAGAAATAAAGATATTCTTTGAAACCAATGAGAACAAAGACACAATGTACCAGAATCTCTGGGACAAATTTAAAGCAGTGTGTGGAAGGAAATGTATAGCACTAAATGCCCACAAGAGAAAGCAGGAAAGATCAAAAATCGACACACTAACATCATAATTAAAAGAACTAGAGAAGCAAGAGAAAACACATTCAAACTGGCAGAAGGCAAGAAATAACTAAGATCAGAGCAGACCTGAAAGAGCTAGAGACACAAAACACTCTTCAAAAAATCAATGAATCCAGAAGCTGGTTTTTTGAAAAGATCAACAAAATTGATAGACCGCTAGCAAGACTAATAAAGAAGAAAAGAGAGAAGAATCAAATAGACACAATAAAAACTCATAAAGGGGATATCACCACCGATTACACAGAAATACAAACTACCATCAGGGAATACTATAAACACCTCTAAGCAAATAAACTAGAAAACCTAGAAGAAATGGAAAAATTCCTGGACACATACACCCTCCTAAGACTAAACCAGGAAGAAGTTGAATCTCTGAATAGACCAATAACAGGCTCTGAAATGGAGGCAATAATTAACAGCATACCAACCAAAAAAAATCCAGGACCAGATGGATTCACAGCCGAATTCTACCAGATGTACAAAGAGGAGCTGGTACCATTCCTTCTGAAAATTTTCCAAACAATAGAAAAAGAAGGAATCCTCCCTAACTCATTTTATGAGGCCAGCACCATCCTGATACCAAAGCCTGGCAGAGACACAACAAAATCAGAGAATTTTGGACCAAAACCCCTGATGATCATCAATCCGAAAATCCTCAGTGAAGCACTGGCAAACCGAATCCAGCAGCACATCAAAAAGCTTATCCACCATGATCAAGTCGGCTAGGGCTGGTTCAACATATGCAAACCAATAAATGTAACCCATCACATAAATAGAATCAATGACAAAAACCACATGATTATCTCAATAGATACAGAAAAGGCCTTCAACAAAATCCAACAGCCCTCCTTGCTAAAAATTCTCAATAAACTGGTATTGATGGGATGTATCTCAAAATAATAAGAGCTATTTGTGATAAACCCACAGGCAATATCATACAGAATGAGCAAAAAACTGGAAGCATCCCTTTGGAAACTGGCACAAGACAAGGAAGCCCTCTCTCACCACTCTTATTCAACATACTGTTGGAAGTTCTGGCCAGGGCAATCAGGCAAGAGAAAGAAATAAAGGGTATTCAATTAGGAGAAGAGGAAGTCAAATTGTCCCTGTTTGCACATGACATGATTGTATATTTAGAAAACCCCATTGTCTCAGCCCAAAATCTCCTTAAGCTGATAAGCAACTTCAGCAAAGTCTCAGGATACAAAATCAATGTGCAAAAATCACAAGCATTCCTAAACACCATTAACAGACAAACAGAGAGCCAAATCATGAGTGAACTCCCATTCACAATTGCTTCAAAGAGAATAAAATACCTAGGAATCCAACTTACAAGGCCTGTGAAGGACCTCTTCAAGGAGAACTACAAACCACTGCTCAATGAAATAAAAGAGGACACAAACAAATGGAAGAACATTCCATGCTCACGGATAGGAAGAATCAATATTGTGAAAATGGCCGTACTGCCCAAAGTAGTTTATAGATTCAATGCCATCCCCATCAAGCTACCAATTGACTTTCTTCACAGAATTGGAAAAAAAAAAACTACTTTAAATTTCACATGTACCTAAAAAAGAGCCCGCATTGCCAAGATAATCCTACACAAAAAGAACAAAGCTGGGGGCATCATGCTACCTGACTTCAAACTATACTATAAGGCTACAGTAACCAAAACAGCATGGTACTGGTACCAAAACAGAGATATAGACCAATGGAACAGAACACAGGCATCAGAAATAACACCACACATCTACAACCATCTGATCTTTGACAAACCTGACAAAAACAAAAAATGGGGAGAGGGTTCCCTATTTAATAAATGGTGCTGGGAAAACTGGCTAGCCATATGTAGAAAGCTGAAATTGGATCCCTTCCTTACACCTTATACAAAAATTAATTCAAGATAGATTAAAGACTTAAATGTTAGACCTAAAACCATAAAAACCCTAGAAGAGAACCTAGGCAATACCATTCAGGACATAGGCATGGGCAAGAACTCCATGTCTAAAACACCAAAACCAACGGCAACAAAAGCCAAAATAGACAAATGGGATCTAAGTAAACTAAAGAGCTTCTGCATGGCAAAAGAAACTACCATCAGAGTGAACAGACAACCTACAGAATGGGAGAAAATTTTTGCATTCTACCCTCTGACAAATGGCTAATATTCAGAATCTACAAAGAACTCAAACAAATTTACAAGAAAAAAACAAACAACCCCATCAAAAAGTGGGCAAAAGATATGAACAGACATTTCTCAAAAGAAGACATATATGCAGCCAACAGACACATGAAAAAATGCTCATCATCACTGGTCATCAGAAAAATGCAAATCAAAACCACAGTGAGATACCATCTCACACCAGTTAGAATGGCAATCATTAAAAGGTCAGGAAACAACAGGTGCTGGAGAGGATGTAAAGAAATAAGAACGCTTTTGCATTATTGGTGGGAGTGTAAATTAGTTCAACTATTGTGGAAGACAGTGTGGCAATTCCTCAAGGATCTAGAACTAGAATTACCATTTGACCCAGTAATCCCATTACTGGTTATATACCCAAAGGATTATAAATCATGCTACTATAAAGACACAAGCACATGTATGTTTATTGGGGCACTATTCACAATAGCAAAGACTTGGAATCAACCCAAAATGATACACTGGATTAAGAAACTGTGGCACATATACACCATGGAATACTATGCAACCATAAAAAAGGATGAGTTCACGTCCCTTGAAGGGACTTGAATGCAGCTGGAAACCATCATTTTGAGCAAACTATCACAAGGACAGAAAACCAAACACCACATGTTCTCAGTCATAGGTGGGAATTGAACAATGAGATCACGTGGACACAGGGTAGGGAACATCACACATGAGGGCCTGTCAGGGGTGGGGTGCTTGGGGATAGGATTTGGAGAAATACCTAATGTAAATGATGAGTTGATGAGTGCAGCAAACCAACATGGCACATGTATACCAATGTATCAAACCTGCACATTGGGCACATGTACCCTAGAACTTAAAGTATAATAATAATAATAACAAAAAAAGCTCATCATCACTGGTCATTAGAGAAATGCAAATCAAAACCACTATGAGATACCATCTTATGCCAGTTAGAATGGCGATCATTAAAAAGTCAGGAAACAACAGATGCTGGAGAGGATGTGGAGGAATTACACTGCTGATGGGAGTGTAAATTAGTTCAACCGTTGTGGAAGACAGTGTGGCAATTCCTCAAGGATCTAGAACCAGAAATACCATTTGAGCCAACAATCCCATTAATGGGTATATACCCAAATGATTAGAAATCATTCTACTATGAAGACACATGCACACATGTTTATTGTGTTCACAATAGCAAAGACTTGAAACCACCCCAAATACCCATCAATGATAGACTGGATAAAGAAAATGTGGCACATATACACCATGGAATATGATGCAGCCATAAAAAAGGATGAGTTCATGTCCTTTGCAGGGATATGGATGATGCTGGAAACCATCATTCTCAGCAAGCAAACTAATGCAAAAACAGAAAATCAAACACTGCATGTTCTCACTCATAAGTGTGAGTTGAACAATGAGAACACATGGACACAGGGAGGGGAACATCACACACGAGGGCCTGTCAGGGGGTGGGGGGCTTGGGGATAGCATTTGGAGAAATACCTAATGTAGATGATGGATTGGTGGGTGCAGCAAACCACCATGGCACGTGTGTACCTATGTAACAGACATGCACGTTCTACACATGTACCCCAGAACTTAGAGTAAAATAAATAAATAAATAAATACCAAATAAAAGGAAGTCGGTCTCTTGATTTCGAGTCTATTCTCTTCTGTTTCCCTCACCCCTCGTTTCCCCACTTCCTTTCGAAGCCCAAGTGGTAACAAGAGGATCAAAAAGAAAGCCATATTTCAGAAATCAGAATTATGTTAGTCATAGTTTTCAGCTGACTTTTCCCAGGAGAAAGAAAATGAGAAGCACCTCAAAACCTGCCTATCTCCTGGAACCTCTGGAGTGGGGTATGAAAACACATCCTTGCATAACAATAAAGTTATGCTTTGCATTGTGTTGCCTAACTTTTACAAAGATCTTTTTTCAGAATTTTATGATGTATAATGGCAGCTTAAGAGAATGAGAATTTGGGTTTTCCAAGGTACACTAGCCACATAATTTTGAGTAGGAAATGTTAAACAGAAATCAGAAGATCTATTTTGTAGAATATGGAAAAATCTCAAGTTAAAGAGAAACTGCTGGTCAGTATCAAATGAAATAGTCAGAACTTATAGAAGAAAAAAAGACAAGTAAGGCTAGAAAACATGCAGAAATGTGGGAAGGTTTGTATTATTTTAAACCACAACACTAAAGGAAGCCAAAAACACAGTAGAGGTCTGATGAAATAGGATTAAAGGTCTTAGTCAAAATTAAAAGGCATTATAATAAGAATTACCACATGCAAATAAAGTGTAAAAAAAGAAAGAGAAAAAGGCATGGCCATATGTCTTCTATTTGGCTTCCTCTTCAGAAAAACTCTGAGGAGTTTGGAAAAAGGTTGTCATTTTTTAAATCACATCAACAATAAGAAGAATGTGACATACATCATCATAAATTTGTGCCTGTGCTTCTCCACCAGACTCTGCTCAAGTCAGTGCAAGTGATAAGTCCAGCAGCTGCCCATTCACATTGACTCACCTGCTCCACTGTCTGCATGCCACTCTTGAAGGAGTGCTAAATTGGGAAAAGATAGACACCCCTTTCCTAATGTGTGAAAGTTGACTACATGGTGGCGCATCATGAGTAGCCTACCCTGGGTTATTTTTCCGCCTTTGTTCTCATATCAAATGTGAGAATCAACATGTTCCACAAAATTCTATTTTATTAACATCCCTTAATCTTACCAGCATTGGCAATAACATTGTTATTACCGATGTTCACTAAGTTGTACAAAATGGTCCAAGAACACATTGATCATGGAATAGAGATAAAGTTCAATACATACAAAATCAAATATTTCCATTCAAGGAGAGGAAAATTCTTTGTCAGATGCTGTGTGGGAAGCTTTACTACAAAATGTCATTTCTTCCTTCGTGGGTTACAAACATCATTATTTTTATTAGACAAATAAAAAAGCCAAGGCTCAGAGATATTAATTCATCAAAGTACCACATTGAAAAGGAACATTGCTAGAACTGAATCTCAGCTTTCTCTGATTTAAAAGCTTATCTTTCTCCTAAAATATCCTGGCCCATAGGTGAGCCAAAAGTAAAAGCATTTTGTACAAAGTGTTATTTAATTATTATTAGGACTGGTTTAGAAGAAATGCAACAAACTTTAATGTATTTTTGTCCCTGCATTATGTTTTACATACATACCTGTGAGTCATATATGTTGAAAAAAGCAGCATTTTTTTCAAATGGGATATGAAACCGCAAAATATTCTAGTTATAATCAGCATGGGTTTATACAAAGTAATCAAATCAAACATCTTCCATAAAGCCTGATAATGATTTCCTTGATTGTTGGGAGGGCCCAAACAATGAAATAGCTCCTCTTGATTTTATGGCTTTAATCAAATAAATGTGATCTCTGATTTCTGCAAAATGACTCAGCTCAGAGCCCATTCTGTATTTATGAGGTAGTACTGGAATAAGGAAGAGTTGGGACAGTTAGGTAGTCTCTCTGCCCCAAGATTGTTAATCTGTAAATGAAACAAATAATGCAAACTGTGCAGATTTTATTAAGAACTAAATAAGATCAGGCATGTGGAGTACTTAACATAGAACATGGCCTGCAGCAGGCCCAAAGTATGTTGTAGCTGTCTGTTTGGAATCTGTAGGAAGCTGGGGGATGGGGAAGTAGAGAGATTTATAGGTTGCTTTGTTTCACTCCTTTCTATTTTTATATTTTACAAAAACCCAGATCTCTTGGTGACTTATTCTCAATAATGGGATTATTTCTCACTTCATCTTTCCCTAGACATAGCGATGTTCAGATACACCTCTTCCGTACCAGAGAACCTCTTTATTCCAAACTGGCCACACATACAAATCAGCCCTTGACAGAATTTTCAAACCTGCTTTTGCTAAGATGACATGATCCAGACTCACATCTATGACACTCCTAAAGGAGAATTCACAGAAGCTATTTCTTCCTCAGCTAAATTAGCAAGTGTAAGGACTTTAGTCACCTCAAAGAGCTAGACTGTTACCTAGCTAACAACTAGATTCTCTACACGAATTAGACTGCAGATGGGTCACATTAATTTCTTCCTCTATGATGTCAAACAAAACCTCTTTCTGAAAAATAAGAACACGAATAATGGGGCTGCCAGGATTGTGGACAGTCCCAAATGAAGGTCCCCAGCACCCCTGCTGAAATTAATGTAAAACTGGCAGCTCCTACTGTGTGACAGTCTTAATGGTTCTTAAACCCCATTAATACAACAATTAACGGAGTCCACAAGAAGCTTCGCCCAGAGATCTTTCCAAATAAGCCAACCCTGGAAAAGGTTGGAAAAGGCAGAGAAGGGATCCACAGGTGGAAAACGAATGCTTGCTGAGAGGCTACTAAGAACAATTGATATTTTCTTTAAAAAATGTTTAATACAAAAAAGACATTAAAAACAAAATGAGATGTTGAGAGAATGTCATATAAACCGTGAACACGTCACTCAACTTCAATAATTATCAACATCTTACCAATTTTGTTTTATCTATGTCTCCCATGTCTTTCTTTCTTTGGTTATTTCAAAGCAAATACCATATATCAGGGCATTTCCCTGATAAATCTACAGTATGCATCTCTATATCATTTTTGTTTACATTATAAAACAACTGATAAAATTAAAATAATTTTTTGACATTATCTAACACGCAATCCATGCTCAAATTTCCTTATTTATCTCAAAGATCCTTTTTACAGTGATTTGTCTGTGTTTGTCAGGTTACAGGTGATTGTCCTTTTTACTGTGTTTGATTATTATGACTCTGCTTTAGCAATCTCCTACTGAATAATGACCATTCCTAAATTTAGTGGCTTAAAAACAAGAATAATTTATTAGCTCTGCATGTTATAGGTCAACAATTTTGCCTGGGCTCAGATGAGTGGTTCTTCTGCAAATGTTGCCTGGGGTCCTTTATGTGGTAGCAGTCGGCTGATAGCTTTAGCAAAAACAGATGGTCCAAGATGGCCTCATCACCTATCTGGTGAATGATGCAGCTGTCAGATGGGTCTTTCTCTACACATAGTCTTATCCTCAAGGAAGTTAGCCTGGGCTTATGAAGTAAAACAGTCTCAGGACTCCAAAAGTTGAGCCAGGCATGGTGGCCTATAATCCCAGCATTTTCTAAGGCTGAGTTAGAAGGATAGCGTGAGCCCAGGAGTTAGAGACCAGCCTGGGCAATATAGTGAGACCCTATCTTCCAAAAAAAAAAAATGGCTGGGCATAGTGGAGTACACCTGTTGTCCTAGCTCCTCGGGACTCTGAGGCGGGAGGATTACCTGAGCTCAAGAGGTTGAGGCTGCAGCAAGCCAACATTGCACCACTGCACTCCAGCCTGGGTGACAGAGCAAGATCCTATCACAAAAAAATAAAATAAACAAATAAAAAGACTCTAAAAGTGCAAGATTATAATCTATAAGCCTTCTTCAGGTGTAGGCTCCAGAACTTGCACACTGTCAATTCTGTCGGATTCTATTTGTCAAGGCAAGTTACAAGGCCAAACCAAATACAAAGAGTAAAACAATAAACTCTATTCTTTGATAAGAAGAAAAATCACTTCCCCTGTCCATGATCTCTTTTTTTTTTTTTTTTTTTTTTTTTTTTTTTTTGAGACGAGGTCTCGCTCTGTCGCCCAGGCTAGAGTGCAGTGGCACAATCTTGGCTCACTGCAAGCTCTGCCTCCCGGGTTCATGCCATTTTCCTGCCTCAGCCTCCCAAGTAGCTGGAACTACAGGTGCCCACCACCACACCCAGCTAACTTTTTGTATTTTTAGTAAAGATGGGGTTTCACTGTGTTAGCCAGGATGGTCTTGATCTCCTGACCTCGTGATCCACCTTCCTAGGCCTCCCAAAGTCCATGATCACTTTTACAAATTATCTAGCAAGTTTTTAAAAATTTTCTTTAGTCTTCACCAATATTTACCCTTTTTATGATATCGATTTGTAGAGAAATAGTCATTTATCCCAAAGAATTCTGTATTTTTCTGGTGTCTTTTAGACTGTTCATCTTTCCCTCATATTTGCTATATACTGATAATTAAAAGAATGATTAGCTTTTAGCTTCAATATTTTTAGGCAAGAATACTTCAAAGGTAATATTAAATACATATAATAAGCCACTTAATGATATGTCTTTTTCAATTTTAGTGATGCTAATATTGATCAATAGGCAAGTGTTGTTAGCCTGATTTCCCCATTAATCTTTATAAAATTCCCATCAATCTTTCTACTAATGGCTTTTCACCTAATTGCCTAAATTCATTAATTCATTAAGAATTGAAAAAAGCTGGGTAATGGCAGTAAGATAACAGCATATGAGGTCTCCTGCTTGTATCCCCTCACAGCAACAATAATTTGGCACCCATCCCCACATAAAAGTGCCTTTCCAGGAGCTTTGGAATCTAGATAGGAGTTTACAAATCCCTGGTGAATTCTAAGACCAAGGAAAACTTTTTTGAGAAAGCAGGCCTGCACCCAGGCCCAGGTTCACTGACCATAGTTCTGACTACAAACTCAGAAGTTGCCCCATCCCACTGAGGGCTTGGCTGTAGCCCAATTTGGCCTTCATTCCATCACCAGCAGCATTAACCAAGTGATCTAAGAGACACACCTTCCCATGCATCCTGTAAGAGGCCCACCAAACTTAATCCCAGCTCTGGACCCTAAAGTAGACCATGACCTGGCTTTGGCCCCAGTACATAAGCAGTCCTTCCCACCCAGGGACCTGGAAGGGGACACATCTGTCCATGTCTAAAGGCAGGGCTGTTGATCTTAGTTCAACTCTGAAACTTGAAATAACTCTGTAACTCAGTTTTGGCCCTTCTCAGCTTGTCTTACCCATCCAAGGACATGGCAGGAGATGCACTCATCTGTAGGTAATCCAGCACACTGTCCACATATGCCCCCAGAGCCAGGCCTACTAACCTCAGTCCAACTAAAGATCTTGAAAGAGCCCAGTAACTTGATTCCAGCCCCATTAAGCCCCAGACCATGATATGTCCTGTCTTCTCAAGGACCACTTCTTGAACTGGAAGGAGCCCTCTCCAGAACTTGGCAGGAAACACACCCATCTGCACATGCAGTAACGGGCCCACTGCAGACTATGAAATAGATCCTTGTCCTAGCACCAGTCATTCTGGGCAAGGTCCTAAAGGCAGTCCTGTTTTCCTAGGGATGAGACAGAATCATTGATGTCCAGGTCCCTGGTAACAGGTCTACCAACCACAGACCCTACTGTGGACCCAGCAGTAGCCATGCAACCTAACTCTAATCCTTCCTGATTGCAACTGAGGAAGTTATCCCATCAGCCTGGAAATCCAAAGAAAAAGATCTTTAACTACTAAAAATAGTAAGTAAAAACTGGAAGAGATGTTTTCTACTTCAAAGGCACATATACCATTACAAGCCTACACTGATCATGAAGAATCAGGCAAGCATGACCCATAGAAAAACAATAAAGCTATAGTAACCAATGACAGAGAAAAAAAAAATCAAATAATTTTCTGACAAAAAATTTAAAATAATTATCTTAAGGTAGCTCAATGAGATGAAAGAGAATACAGACAGACAACTAGACCAACTCACAAAACTAATACATGAACAAAATGAAAAGTTTAATAAAAAATAGAAACCATAAAAATGAATCAAATGAAAATCCTGGAGCTAAAGAATGCAATAATGGAACTTTAAAAACTTAATAGAGAGCTTCAAAAGTAGACTTGATCATGCAAAAGAATCAGCAAAATCAAATAAAAGTCATTGGAAATTAGCCAGTTAGAGGATCAAAAAAAAAAATCATGAAAAAAGTGAAGAAAGTATGAGATCTATGGCATTTCATTAAATGAATGAATATACACAATATGAATTTCTCAGAAAGAGAAGAGAGAGAGAAAAGAACAGGAGATTTCTTAAAGAAATAATGAATGAAAAATCCCCACGTCATGAGAGGGATGTAAGTATCCAGATTTATGAATCTCAAAAGTTTCCAAGCAAATTCAACTCAAAGATGGCCCTATACATATCATATTCAAATTGTAAAAAGTCAAAGAAAATGAGATAAATTTGAAAGCAGTGAGAGAAAAAGAACACTTCACATACAAGGGAGAACTCACAGAAGGTCATACAGCAGATTTCTCAGCAGAAACCTTTCAGGCTAGGAAGAAGTCAAATAATACATTCAAAGTGCTGACAGAGGGGGAAAAAGCAAAAAGCCTGTCAACCAATAATATGATATTCAGCAAAGCTATTACTTAGAAATTAAGGAGAGATAAAGATATTCCTAAACCAAAGAAAAGCTAAGGGAGTTTATCACCACTGGACCTACCTTACAGGAAATGCTAAAGGGAGCTTTTTAAGTTTAAATTAAAGTATACTAAGTAACAGTGTGAAACATGAAAGTATAAAACCTACAAATAAAGATAAATATAGGGTCAATTCAGGATATTCTAATTTTCTAATAGCAGAGTATAATCAGTTTTAACACAAATAAAAGTTAAAAAACAAAAGTGTTAAAAACAACTAAACTACAGTAATTTGATACTCAATAAAAAAGATGCAAAGTATGACATAAATAGCACGTAATATGATGGACAGAGTATAAATATAGAGTTTTGTATGCAAAAAACAAATTAAGTTGTATGCTTAAAATTAGACTGTTATTTCTATAAGTAGTTTTATGTAAGCATCACAGTAACCACAAAACAAAAACGTATAGTACACACACAAAAATAAAGCAAACATTCAGAGAATACTATTAAAAACGGTTCAGTGACTCATGAAGAAAGACAGCAAGAAAGTAAGAAAGGAGCAAAGAAACTTTAAAAATTGTCAGAACACAATAAAATGGCATTTCTAATGCCTTCCCTATGAAAAAGTACTTTAAATGTAAGTGGATTAAATTAATAAGACATAATTAATTTGTCTTAATAATTATGACTGATTAGTCATATTAATTATGGCTGAATGAATAATAAAACCAAGTTCAAACTATGTGCTGCCTAGGAGATACTAATCTTAGTTTCAAAGACACACAAACGGTGAAAAGGCAGGGATGGAAAAAATATTCTATGCAAATAAAAACCAAAAGAGAGTAGTGGTGACTACACTTATATCAAGTAAAATAGAATCTGAGTAAAAAAATGTTGCAAGGGATAAAGATCATTATATAATGATAAAGGGATCAATTGATCAAGAGAACATAACAATTGTAAATATATATTAACTCAATGTCAAGTTCCTAAAAATATAAAATAAATATTAACAACTGAAAGGAGACAGCAATATAATAATAGTAGTGGACCTCACTATCCCACATTCTACAATAGATAATCCAAACAAACAATCAATAAGGCTATATTTGACTTAAACTGTATTTTTTAAAAAATGAACCTAACAGACATATGCAAAACATTCTATTACACAGCTGTAGAATACACATTCCTTTCAAGTGCACATGGAACACTCTGTGGAATAGATCATATGTTAGGCCACAAATGAAGTCTTAACAAGTTTAAGATTGAAATTATACCAAGTATCAAATTTCTTTTCTGGCCACAGTGGTATGAAACTAGAAATACATAATGGAAAAAAAAAACTAAAACATTTACAAATGTATGGAAATTAAGCATGCTTCTATAAAAACACTGGGTCAAAAAAGAAATTAGAGGAAAATGAAAAACAACCTTGAGACAAAGGTAAAGTAAAAACAAAAATACCAAGATTTATGAGGTGTAGCAGAAAATAGTTATGAGTGAAGCTTATAGCAATAAACACCTACATGAAAAAAATAAAGAGTAAACGACCTAAACTAACATCTTGAAAACCCAGTATAAAAGAGCAAACTAAGACAAAAATCAGCATAAGAAAGAAAATAATAAACATCACAGCAGAAATAATTAAATTAAGACTAGAAAAGCAATAAAATGGTCAATAAAACTAAGAGTTGGGAAGTGGGGACTGAAGCACATGCTTACCACTACCTGCCAACAGCTGTGGCCAATGAAAGCAAATCCACCGTCCCCAGCAGAAGGTGAGCAGTCCAGCTGCAGCCTCCCTCATCCAAGCACACTGCCAGGTGCCTGGGGATCACCCTACCTTTTACACACCACAGTTAGCACCTATATGTACCACTGAGGGGCCTGGTGACAGATCCACCTGACCTGGCTTAGCCCCGCCATTCTCACTAATCTGAGCATGCTCTCTGGGGGCCTGGGGATTGCTTTGCCTCATCCACCCCTATTGGCACCTGAACACTCCTCCCGGGGGCCTGAGCATGGGCCCACCCAGCCAGCAGCTACCATTACAGCTGGCATCCACTCCCATGCACCAATTGTGGGCACGAGGAATAGCCTGCTCAGCACATCACAGACTCTGCTAACGTCAGCATGGGCAACTTGGGAGCCAGAGGGTTATAATGCCACAGCTACTACCATTGCCCACACTATGCCTACTATCCAGAGGCCCAAGGACCCACCCAAATATTCAGTCCATTGTTGCCACTGCTGGCACCCAAGCAAACTTCTTGAAGGACAAAAAATCAGCTCATCTGAACCTGCTACGCCACCCTGGGGCCTAACAGTCACACTTGGCCCACTGGTGCCCCCACTGGGACCTGAGGATTGACTCACCTGGCATTTCCATTTCCAGCAAAATTCACCACAGCCTCCACTAACAACCACAACCTACTCCACCGAAAAAAATATATAATAAAAATTAAAAATTAAAAAAAATTACAGACACTACTGACAATGTTTATAGCCAAAGAAATGGTACAAAGACAACACTACTGCATGTACCCACAATCAGAGCCAATGTACCCTATCTGACCCACACCTTAGATAATTCTTCAATAAAAAGTACTCTGCTCAAGAATGCAAATCCCCTCAAAAATGGAAGAAGCATCTATTACACCAGATGCACAGATATCCACAAAAGGACACAAGGAACATGAAAAAAAAAAAACCAAGAATTTGACAGTTCCAAGGAACACAAAAATTCTTCAGCAACAGATTCTAATGAAAAATAAGTTTATAAAGTGCTGTAAAAAGAATTCAAAATAAAAATATTAAGTAAACTCAGTGAGGTAGAAGAGAATATAGATATATATTAGAAAGAAATCAGAAAAACAATCAGAATATGAATGAGAAATTTACAAAAGATATAGACATAATAAAAAGAACCAAACAGAAACCCCGAAAATTAAGAATTTATTGAATTAAGAAAAAAATAAAAAGCTCAGAACTGGATGGCTTCACTGCTGAATTGTACCAAACTATTATATTAAGTGAAATAAGCCAGGCACAGAAGGATCACATGTTCCCAGTTACTTGTGGCATCTAAAAATCAAAACAATTTAACTCATGGACATAGAGAGTAGAAGGATGGCTACCACAGGCTAGGAAGAATAGTGGGGGAGGGAAAAGGGGGAAAAGTTGGAATGGTTAATGGGCACAAAAAAAATTAGAAAGAATGAATAAGACCTACTATTTGATAGCACAAGGTGATATAGTTAATAATAATTGTACATTTTAAAGTAACCTAAAGAATATAATTGGATTGTTTGTATCCCAAAGGATAAATGCTTGAGGGGATTGATACCCTATTCTCCATGATGTGCTTATTTCACATTGTATGCCTGTATGAAAATTTCATGTATGCCATAAATATATACACCTACTATGTACCAACAAAAAATATTTAAAAATTAATGAACTAACACAAATTTTCCTCAAACTATTCTTAAAAACTGAAGAAGATGAAATTCTCCCAAAATCATTCTATAAGGCCAGCATTACCCTGTGCAAAAACCAGACAAGGACACAACAAAAAATGAAAACTACAGACCAATAAGTCTGATGAACATGGACATACGTATTTTCAAGAAAATACTAGCAAGTCAAATCCAACAGCACATCAAAAATACAATACACCATGATAAAACAGAATTTATAGCAAAGATACAAGAATGGTTTGACATACATAAATCAATAAATGTGATATATCACATCAATAGAATGAAGGACAAAATCCTATGATAATCTCAATATATGCAGGATAAGCATTTGAAAAAATTGAACATCACTTCATAATAAAGACTTTCAACAAACTAAACATAAAATGAACATATCCAGAATCTACAAGGAACTCGAACAAATTTACGAGAAAAAAACAAACAACCCCATCAAAAAGTGGGCAAAGGATATGCAGACACTTCTCAAAAGAAGACACTGATGTAGCCATCGAACATACGAAAAAAAGCTCATCATCACTGGTCATCAGAGAAATGCAAATCAAAAAAACCACAATGTGATACCATCTCGTGCCAGTTAGAATGATGATTGTTAAAATGTCTGGAAACAACAGATGCTGGTGAGGATGCAGAGAAATATGAACACTTTTACACTGTTGGTGGGAGTGTGAATTAGTTCAACCATTGTGGAAGACAGTGTGGCAATTCCTCTAGGATCTAGAACTAGAAATACCATTTGACCCAGTAATACCATTACTGGGTATATACCCAAAGTATTATAAATCATTCTACTGTAAAGACACATGCACATGTATGTTTATTGCAACACTACTTACAATAGCAAAGACTTGGAATTAACCCAAATGCCCATCAAAGATAGACTGGATGAAGAGAATGTGGCACACATACACTATAGAATACTATACAGCCATAAAAAAGAATGAGTTCATGTCTTTTGCAGGGACATGGATGAAGCTGGAAATCATCATTCTCAGCAAACTAACACAGGAACAGAAAACCAAACACCACATGTTCTCACTCATACATGGGAGTTGAACAATGAGAACACATGGAACACAGGAAGAGGAACATCACATACCGGGGCTTGTCAGGGTGTGGGGGACAAGGGAAGGGAGAGCATTAGACAAATACCTAATGCATATGGGGCTTAAAACCTAGATAATGGGTTGACGGCTGCAGCAAGCCACCATGGCACATGTATACCTATGTAACAAATTCAGTACATGCATTCCAGAACTCAAAGTAAAATAAAATAAAGGAACATATCTCAATATACTAGGGGCTATATGTGACAAACTCATGGACAACATGATACTGAATGATGAAAAGCTGAGAAACGTTCCTTTAAGACCTGGAACAAGACAAGACACTCACTTTCACCACTACTATCCACCATAGTACCAGAAATTTTAGCCAGAGCATTTGGGCAAAATAAAGAAATAAAAGGCATCTAAATTGGAAACGAAGAAGTCAAATTGTTCCTCTTTGCACATGATATCATATTATATTTAGAAAAACCAAAAGACTCTACCAAAAAAAACCTCTTAGAACTAACAAACAATTCAGTAAAGTTGCAGGATACAAAATCAACATACAAAAATCAATACTGTTTCCATATACTAATAATGAACTAGCTAAAACTAAAGAAGTCAATCTCATTTACAATAGATACTAAAAAATGAAACACCTGAGACTAAATTTAACAAAGGAAGTTAAATATCTCAATGAGGAAAACTATAAAATACTGATTTAAAAAACTGAAGAGGATCCAAGCAAATGGAAAGACATCCCATGCTTATGAATCAGAAGGATTAATGTTGTTAAAATTACCATAATACCCAAAGCAATCCACAGATCCAATGCAATTCTTATCAAAATACCATTGCCATTTTTCACATAAACAGAAAAAAAATCTAAAATTCATGTGGAACAATGAAAAAGAGCCCAAATAGCCAATGCAATTTTGAACAAGAAGAATAAAGTTAGAGGCATCACACTACCTGATTTTGAAATATATTACAAAGCTATAGTAACCAAAACTGTATGATATTGTTATAAAAACAGATACATAGACCAGTGGAACAGAATAGAGTCCAGAAATAAATCCGTGTCTTTACAGTCTACTGATTTTTGACAAAGGCACCAAGAACATACATTGGAGAAGGAACACCCTTTTCAACGAGTGGTGGTGGGAAAACTCAATCTGCATATATCGAAGAATAAAACTATACTCTCATCTCTCACTATATACAAAAATCAATTCAAAATAGATTAAAGACTTAAATGTAAGATCCAAAACTATTAAACTACTAGAAGAAAATCTAAGGGAAACACTTCAAGACTTTGGTCTAGGCAAAGATTTTATGACTAATATCTCAAAAGCACAGATAACAAAAGCAAAAATGGATAAATGGGGCTATATTAAACTAAAAAGTTTCTGCAAAGTAAAGGAAACAATCAACAAAGTGAAGAGACAACCTGTTGAATGGGGAAAATATTCACAAACTATGCTGCTGACAAGGGATTAGTATTCAGCGTACATTTTTACAAACTCAAAAAAAAAAACTCAACATTAAGAAAACAATCCCATTAAAAAGTGGACAAAAGGATGTACTATTTTAAATATGCAGATGTGTGGTGGTGCAAAATAAAACACAAACTTATTTAAACGGAACAATGATTTTTGCTTTAATGGCTATAGAAGGCAGGTAGTCTTATTTTCTTTTTTCAATACATCTGGTTCTGTCAGCAAGTGGTATTATTCATTTCAATCAAAATGTGCCCTGAAAGCTTATATTTTCAGTTCATGTGTGTCACTTGAATCAGAGATTAGACACATTAAAAAAAATCTTCAATACCCTCAATAACTCTCCCTACAGAAGATTACAATATTAGTGAACTCAAGGCTTTCATTAGTAATAGTATTTAATAATTATTTTTATTCAGTGATGGTGAATGCTTTCAATTTTCTCTAAAAGAGAAGCAATGAAAACACAAGGAAACCCTTTAGGATCCCATTTTCACATCACATTCTCCAAGTATTAAAATTTCAGCTCTACATGTTGATAAAAAGGAATTTCAAATTTTTCCTATTAGTTTTTAGTCATGTCAACATTAAAATGTTTCTGGATTTACTTGGATTTCCGAAAAGAAAATTTTAGTTATCAAATGGAGGAAAGGGATCTGTTACACATTGTTAGTGGGGATGTAAATTGAGATTTCTCAAAAAACTAAAAATAGAACTACTATACAATCCAGCAATTCCAGTATTATTTATCCTAAAGAGAGAAAATCAGTATATCAAAGAGATATCTGCACTTCCATATTTATTGCAACACTGTTCACAATACCCAAAATAAGGAATCAACCTGTATCCCTCAACGGATGAATAAATGTTTTAAATGTAGTAAATATACACAATGAAATGCTATTCAGCTGCAAAAAAGGATATAATCCTGTCATTTGAAGCCACATGGATGGAACTGGAGGTTATTATATTAAGTGAAATAAGGCAGACAAACAGAGAAAAATATCACATTTCCACTTGTGAAAGCTAAAAATTTTGATCTCATGGAGGTAGAGAGTAGAAAGGTAGGTACTAGAGACTGGGAAGAGTTTTGGGGTTAGAAAGGGGGATAAAAAGAGGTTGGTTAAGGGTACAAATCTACAATTAGATAGAAGAAATAAGTTAAAATATTCAAAAGCATATTAAGGTGATTACAGTTAACAACAATGCATTGTATGTTACAAAGTAGCCAGAAAAGAGGACTTAAAATATTCCTAACACATAAAAATAAAAAATATTTGAGGTGATGGATACCCTAAATTCTCTAACTTAATTCTTACACAATCTATGCATGTAATAACATATCACATATACTCCCTAAATATGCATCAATAAATAAAACTATGCATTGTCTTTTGAAAAAAATAAAGAAAAGTGACAAAACTTTTACTAGACTGATGAAAGTAAAGACAGAAAACTTAAATAAATGAAATCAGATATGAAAGAGGAGACATTATGACTGATGTCACAGAATTGTAAAGGATTATAACAGGCTACTATGAACAATTATACACCAAGATAGATAACCTAGCAGAAAAGAATACATTTCTTTAAAAATGTAACCTGTCAAGACTGAATAATAATGAAATAGAAAATCTGAACAGACCAATAATGAATAAAGAGATTAAAGCAGAACAGACTAATAATGAGTAAAGAAATTGAAGCAGAAGAATGTCTGGGGAGGGAGCCAAGATGGACAACTAGAAGCAGCCAAAGTGCATTGCTCTCATGGAGAGGAATGAAAAGAGCAAGTAAATACAGCACCTTCAACTGAAACATCCAGGTACTCACACTGGGACTCATCAGGGAAACAACTCAACCCACAGAGAAGGAAGAAAAGCAGGGCAGGGCGATGGCTCCCCCGGGAGTAGCATAGAGCCAAGGGGACCTACCCCCACCCAGGGAGGCAGTGAGTAAATTTGCAACCCTGGGAAACCATACTTCTCCCACAGATCTTTGCAACCTTTGGGTCAGGAGATTCCCTAGTGAACCCAATCCACCATGGCCTGTGGTCTGACACAGAACTGTGTGGAGTCTCAGCAGAGCAGCTGTTTAGGATCACATGAAGACCCAGGAGCTTTATATACTCTGGTTCTGGACTTTCCAGCAAAGGTGACTGTAACTCAGGCAAGGTGGAAGGTTGGATTTCTGTACATACCCCTAGGAAGGGAGTTGAATCCAGAGGGTTGATCAGCAAGTCTGTGGGCACCACTTCCATGGCACCTCATAGGATAAGACCCACTGAATTGGAAGTCCATCCAGCCCCATCAACAATGTTGACCCTACCTGGAACTGGATGGAGAGCCTGGGGAGTAGGGTGGGCTGCCATTGTTGCTGTTTAGGTAACTGAGCAGTTCCAGTCTATGGGCTTTGGAGAATCCAAACTAACCAGGGGTGGAAGGGATCCCCAGTACAGCACAGCTGCTCTACCAAAACGTGGCCAGACTGCTTCATTAAGCAGGTCCCCAATTCAGTCCTACTCACTGGGTGGGACCTCCCAACTGGAGCCTCCAGCCACTTCTGCCCTTTTTCTCCGGCCCAACAGAGATTTAATTTCTCCCTGGGACAGAGTTTCCAGAGGGATGGGCAAGCCACCATCTTTGCTGTTTGGGCAACTTAGATGCTCCGGTCTGCGGCCTTTGGAAAGCCCAAGCCAACTGGGGCAGAAGCAGTACGCCAGCACAGCACAGCTGCTCTACAAAAGCATGGCCAGACTGCTTCCTTGAGCAGGACCCTGATCTGTTTCTCCTCACTTGGCAGGACTTCCCGACCAGCACCTCCAGCCATTCCTGCCTATGTTCTCTGGCCAACAAAGATTTGAAAATTTCCTGAGACAGAGTTCCTAGAGGGAGGAATGTACTGCCTTTTTTGCTACTGTTCCAGCCTCCAGGCTTTAGAGAGCCCAACCTGACCAGGGTCAGAAGAGGTACCCCAGCACAGCACAGTAGCTCTATGAAAGCATGGCTAGACAGCTTCTTTAAGCATGTCCCCAGTCTCATTTCTCCTGATTGTGTGAGACCTCCCAACTGGGGTCTCTAGCCACCTCCTACAGGAGCATTCAGGCCAGCAATAGCTTTGTATCCCCCTGAGATGGAACTGCTAGAGGAAGGGGCAGGCTGTCGTCTTCACTCTTTGCAGCCTTCACTGGTGATACATCCAGGTATTGGAAAACCCAACGTGAGTATAGACTACCACCAAACCACCACAGCGCTATAGAAAAGTGGCCAGACTGTTAAGAAGAGAAAAAGAAAACCCCATCCAAAAGTCAACAACCTCAAAGACTGAAGGTAGATGAGGCCACAAAAATGAGGAAGTATCAGTGCAAGAACACTGAAAACTCAAAAAGCCAGAGTGTCCTCTTTCCTTCAAATGACAGTATCCACCTCTCCGGCAAGAGGCTGAGGTTGAGGCTGAGATGGCTAAAATAACAGAAGAAGAATTATTTGTGGACAAAAACAACCTTTGTGGAGCTAAAGGAGCATATTGTAAAATGCTAAGGAAGCTAAAAACCATGATAAAACTTTGCAGGTGCTGACAGACAAAATAGCCAGTATAGAAAAGAACATAACCAACCTGATAGAGCTGAAAAACACACTACAAGAATGTCACAATGCAATTGCATGCATTAATAGCAGAATAGACCAAGTGGAGGAAAGAATCTCAGAGCTTGAAGACAATCTTTCTGAAATGAGACAAGCACACAAGAATAGAGAAAAAGAACGAAAAAGAATAAACAAAGCTTCCAAAAAAATGAGATCATGTAAAAAGACTGAATATATGACTGATTGGTGCACCTGAAACAGATGGGAAGAATGGAAACAATTTGGAAAATATATTTCAGGATATCATCCATGAGAACTAACCCAACCTAGCTAGATAAGCCACCATTCAAATTCAGGAAATGCAGAGAACTCCATTAAGATACTCCATGAAAAGATAATCACCAAGACACATCATTAGATTCTCCAGGGTTGAAATGAAAGAAAATATGCTAAGGGCACTCAGAGAGAAAGGCCAGGACACCTACAAAGGAAATCCCATCAGACTAACTGCACACCTCCCAGCAGGAACTCTACAAGCCAGAAGAGATTGGAGGCCAATATTCAACATTCTTAAAAGAAATTCCAACCCAAAATGTCATATAGGGCCCAACTAAGCCTCATAAACAAAGGAGAAATAAGATTTGTTTTAGACAAGCAAATGCTGAGGGAATTCATTACCACCAGACCTGCCTTAAAAGAAAAGCACTGTCTGAAGAAAGCACTCATTTGGAAAGGAAAAATCATTACCAGCCACTACAAAAACATTGAAATACAAAGACCAGTGACACTATGAAGCAACCACATAAACAATTCTGCAAAATAACCAGCTAGCACCATGTTGACAAGATCAAATCCACATATAACAATATACTAAGCTTAAATGTAAATGGACTAAATGCCTCAGTTAAAAGACAGAGTGACAAGCTGGATAAAGAACCAAGATCCATTGGTATGCTGTCTTCAAGAGGCCCATCTCACATGCAATGACACACATAGGCTCAAAATAAAGGGATGGAGGAAAATTTACCAAGTAAATGGAAAACAGAAAAAAGCAAGGGTTGCAATTCTGCTTTCTGACAAAAGAGACTTTAAACCAACAAAGATCAAAAAAGACAAAGAAGGGCATTATATAATGGTAAAGGGTTCAATTCAACAAGAAGAGCTAACTATCCTAAATATATATGCACCCAAAACAGGAGCACCCAGTTTCATAAAATGAGTTCTTAGAGGACTCATTCAAAAAACCTTAGACTCCCACAGAATAATAGTGGGAAACTATAACAACCCACTGACAATATTAGACAGATCATCAAGACAGAAAATTATCAAAGATATTCAACACCTGAAATCAGCTCTGGATCAAATGGACCTGATAGATATCTACAGAACTCTCCACCCCAAAACAAAAGAATATACATTCTTCTCATGGCCACATGGCAACTATTCTAAAATCAATCATATAATTGGAAGTAAAACACTCCTCAGCAAATGCAAAAGATCTGAAAATATAACAAACTGTCTCTGACCACAGCACAATAAAATTAGACCTCAAGTCTAATAAATTCACTCAAAACCACACAATTACATGAAAACCTAATAAACTGCTCCTGAATGACTTTTGGGTAAATAATGAAATTAAGGCAAAAATCCAGAAGTTCTTTGAAACCAATGAGAACAAACATACAACATACCACAGTCTCTGCAACACAGATAAGGCAACGTTAAGAGGAAAATTCATAGCACTGAATGCCAACATCAAAAAGTTAGAATGATCTCAAGTCAGCAACCTAACACCACATGTAAAAGAACCAATGGACCAAGAACAATCAAATCCCAAAGCTAGCAGAAGACAAGAAATAACCAACATCAGAGAGAAACTGGACATAGAGCACTAAAAATGATAGAAAAGACAAACTAATCCAGGAAGTGGATTTTTGGAAAAAATAATAAAACAGACTGCCAGCTAGACTAATAAAGAAGAAAAAATAGAAGATTCAAATAGACATAATCAGAAATGATAATGGGGATGTCACCACTGACCCCACAGAAATACAACCAACCATCAAAGAATACTACAAACACCTCTATGCACATAAACTAGAAAATCTAGAAGAAATGGATAAAATCCTGGACACATACCCACTCTTAAGACTGAACCAGGAAGAAATTGAATCCCTGATTAAACCAATAACAAGCTCTGAAACTGAGGCAGTAATAAATAGCCTACAAAATGGAAAAAAAAGCTCAGGATTAGACAGATTCATAGATGAATTATACCAGATGCATAAAGAAAAGCTGCTACCATTTCTACTGAAACTATTCAAAAAAATTGAAAAAGACAGAATCCTTCCTAACACATTCTATGAGGCCAACATCATCCTGATACCAAAACCTGGCAGAGATACAAAAAAAAAAAAAAACTCTTCAGGCCAATATTTTTGATGAACATCAATACAAAAATCCTCAATAAACTACTGGCAAACTAAATCCAGTAGCACATAAAAAAACTTATCCACCATGATCAAGTAGGCTTCATCCCCAGGATGCAAGGTTGGTTCAACATATGCAAATAAATAAACATGATTCATCACATAAACAGGACTAAAGATAAAAACCATGTAATTATCTCAGTAGACATAGAAAGACTTTTGATAAAATTCAAATTCCCTTTATGTTAAGAACTCTCAATAAACTAGGTATTGAAGGAACGTAACTCAAAATAATAAGAGTAGCATGTGACAAATTCAAGCAACATCATACTGAATGCACAAAAGCTGGAAGCATTCCCGTTAGAAAACTGGTATGTATTAGTTTGTCCTCATGCTGCTGCAAAGAAGTACCTGAGACTCGGTAATTTACGAAGGAAAGAGGCTTAATTGGCTTTTGAATCTGGGGGTATACAGGATTCTGCTTCTGGAGAGGCGTTGGGAAACTTACAATCATGGCAGAAGGGAAAGAGGAAGCAAGCACCTTCATATGGCAGCAGAAGTAAGAGAGAGAAAAGGGAGAAATGCTACACAGTTTCAAACAAGATCTTATGAGAACTCTTTCATGAGAAAAGCAAGGGGAAAGTCTGGCCCCATGCTTCAGTCACCTCCCATTAGGCCCCTCCTCCAACACCTGAGGATTACAACTCGACATGAGATTTGGGTGGGGACACAGAGCCAAACCATATCACAGGAGAAGACAAGAATGCCCTCTCTTAACACTCCTATATAACATAGTATTGGAAACTCTGGCCAGGACAATGAAACAAAGACAATAAATAAAGGACTTTCAAATAGGAAAAAGGAAATCAAACTATCCCTGTTTGCAGATAACATGATCCTATATCTAGAAAACCCTATTCTCAGCCCAAAAGCTTCTTAGCAACTTCAGGGAAGTATCAGGATAAAAAAATCAATGTGCAAAAATGACTAGCACTCTTGTACATCAACAGTCAAACTGAGCACCAAATCATGAATGAACTCCCATTCACAATTGCCACAAAAAGAATAAAATACCTAGGGATACAGCCAGCAGGGGAGGTAGAAGTTCTCTACAAGGAGAGCTACAAACCACTGCTCAATGAAATAAGAGATGACACAAACAAATGAAAAAAACATTCTATGCTCACGGATACAAAGAATTAATATCACAAACATGGCCATACTACACAAAGCAATGTACAGATTCAATGTTATTCCCATTAAACTACCAATGACATTCTTCATAGAACTTGAGAAAAGTATGTTAAAATTCATATGAAACCAAAAAAGAGCACAAATAGCCAAAGCAACCCTATGCAAAAAGAACAAAGCTGAAGGCATTATGCTACCCAACTTCAAACTATACTACAGGGCTACAATCCAATACAGCATGGAACTTGTACAAGAACAGGCATGCAGACCAATGGAACAGAATAGAGAACCCAGAAACAAGACCATACCCCTACAACTATCTGATCTTTGACAAACCTGACAAAAACAAGCAATGGGGAAAGGATTCCCTATTCAATAAGTGGTGCTGGGAGAACTGGCTAACCATAGGCAGAAAACTGAAACTGGGCCCCTTCCTTATACCATACACAAAAATAAACTGAAGATGAATAAAAGACTTGAATGTAAAATTCAAAACTATAAACACACCGAAAAATAACCTAGGAAATAGCATTTTGGACACAGGAACTGGCAAGGATTTCATGACAATATCAACAAAAGCAAAAATGGGCAAATGGGATCTAATTAAACTAAAGAACTTCTGCACAGCAAAAAAAGTTATCAACAGAGTAAACAGGCAACCTACAAAATGGGGGAAAATTTTTGCAAACTATACGTTTGACAGAGGTCTAATATTCAGCATCTGTAAGGAAGTCAAACAAGTTTACAAGAAAAAAACAAACACCCCATTAAAAAGTGGACAAAGGACAGGAACAGACACTTCTCAAGAGAAGACATACATGTGGCTAACAATCATATGATAAAAAGCTCAACATCACAGATTATTAAAGAAATGCAAATAAAAACCACAAGAAGATATCACCTTATACCAGTTAGAATGGCTACTAGTAAAAGGTCAAAAATAACAGATGCTGGTGAGGTTGTAGAGGAAAATGAACACTTATACACTATTGGGAGTGTAAATTAGTTCAACTACTGTGAAAGGTAGTGGAGCAATTCCTCAGTAAACTAAAGACAGAACTACCATTTGACCTAGCAATTCCATTACTGGGTATATACCCAAAGGAATGTAAATCATTGCATTATAAAGATATATGCATGCATATGTTAATTTCTGCATTATTCACAATAGTGAAGATATGGAATCAACTTAAATGCCCATCAATGATAGACTAGATAAAGAAAATGTGGTATGTGTATACCATGGAATACTATGCAGCCATAAAAAATGAGATTATGTCCTTTGCAAGGACATGGACAGAGCTGCAGGCCATTACCTTAGCAAACTAGTGCAGGACCAAAAAAACAAATATGGCATGTTCTCACTTGTATGTGGGAGCTAAATTATGAGAACACAGGGACACATAGAGGGGAACAACACACACTAAGGCCTACTGGAAGGTGGAGGGTGAAAGGAGGGAAAGTACTAGGAAATATAATTAATGGATACTAAGCTTAATACCTGGGTAATAAAATAATCTGTATAACAAACTCTGATAACATACATTTACCTCTGTAAGAAACCTGAACCTCCTGCACATATACCCCCTGAACTTAAAATAAAAGTTAAGAAGAAAAAATTGAAGCAGTATTCAAAAACTTCCCAACAAGGAAAAGACCAGGACCAGATGCCTTCATAGGTGAATTCTAAACATTTAAAGAATTAATACCAATCCTTCTCAAACTATTTTAAAATATATGTAGAGGAGGGAAGACTCTGAGCTTATTCTAAGACCTAGACTATCCTCATATCAAAGCCAGACAGAGATACTACAAGAAGAGAAAATTACAAGCTAGTATCCCTAACAAACATAGATGCAAAAATGCTTGACAAAATACTAGCAAACCAAATTTAACAGCACATTAAAAGGATCATTCTCCATGATCAAGTACTCCCTAGAATGCAAGGGTGGCTCAATATACATGAATCATTAAATATCATATATCTCATTAGCAGAATAATGGACAAAATCATGAAATCATCTCCCTACATGCAGAAAAAGCATTTGACAAAATTCAATATTCTTTCAAGATAAAAAAAAAAAAAAACATGTCAATGAACTAGGTATGCAATAAATGCACCTCAACATAATAAAGGCCATACATACGAGCTCACAGCTAACATCATACTCAAAGATGAAAAGTGACAGCTTTTCATCTAAGATGGGGAACAAGACAAGGATGCTCACTCTTGCTACTTTTATTCAACAGAATACCGAAAGCTCTAATCAAAGCAATTTGGCAAGAAAAAAAGGCATCCAAACTGGAAAGCAATAAGTAAAATTCTCTGTTTGCTTATAATTTTATAGAGAGAAAACCCTAAGGACTCCACCAAAAAATTGTTAGAAATAATAAACAAATTAAATAAAGTTTCAGGGTACAAAAGCAACATGCCAAAATCAGTTGTGTTCTTATGCACAATAACAAACTAACTGAAAGATAAATTAAGAAAACAATCCCATATGTAATAGCACCAAAAGAATAAAATATTTAGAAATAAGTTTAGCCAAGGAGATGAAAGATGTATACACTGAAAACTACAAATCATCCATGAAATAAATTTAAGATGACACAAATAAAAATAAAGATATCCCATATACATGGATTACATAAGTTAATATTGTTAAACTGTCCATAATACCCAAAGTAATCTATAGATTCAATGCAAATTCTATCAAAATTATAATGATGTTTTCATGGAAATAGAAAAAAGAATCATAAAATTTGTATGGAACCAAAAAATAAAACTAAATAGTTAAAGTTTAAAGACATCATACTTTCTGATTTTATATTCTTTTTCAAGGCTATTTAATCAAAACATGGTGCTTACATAACAGCCTCATAGACCTATGGAACAGAATAGAGAACCCAGAAATAAACCTACACAGATATGGTCGACTAATTTTCAACAAAAGTGTCAATAATACACAAAGTGGAAAAGATAGTCTTGTCAATACATAGTGTTAGAAATTGTCAATACATAGACAATCCATATGTCTACATGCAAAAGAATGAAATTAGGCCCTTATCTTGCACCATACACAAAATCAACTTAAAATGAATTAAACAATTAAATATAAAACTTAGGGTCATAAAATCCATCGAAGAAAACTTATGGGAAAATACGTTGTTGGTGGCCTTGGCAATAAATTTTTAGATAGTATACCAAAAGCACAGGCAACAAAAGCAAAAATAAATAAGACTACATAAAACTAAAAAGCTTCTACACATCAAAGGAAACAGTCAACAAAATGAAAAGGCAACCTACGGAATGGAAGAAAGTATTTGCAAGCCATGAATCCAATAAGAGGTTAATAACCAAAATGTATAAAGAACTTATACAACTCAATAGCAAAAATCAAACAGCATTAAAGAACTAACCAAAGGATATAAACAGACACTTTTCCAAAGAATACATATAATGGCCAAAAGAGATATGAAAATGTTCTCAACATCACTAATCATCGGGGAAATGCAAATCAAAACCATAATGAAATATCACCTCAAACATGTTTGATTGAGCATGACTTTTAAAAAGCATGAAATATAACAAGGGCTGGTGAGGATGTGGGAAAAAAGAGAATACTTGTACACTGTCGGTGAGAATGCAAATTGACAGAGCCATATGGAAAACATATGGAGAGACCCAAAAATTTAAAATATAACTACTATAGAATCCAACAATCACACTTCCAGATATATATCCAATGGAAATGAAATCAGTATCTTGAAATGGTATCTGTACTGTCATGTTCATTGCAGCATTATTTACTGTAGCCAAGGTATGGAAATAATCTAAGTGTCTGTCAGTGTATAAATGAATAAAGAAAATATGAGAGAGAGAGTGATCTATGATTCTCATGAATATAAGAATCAAACAGTTTTGATAGTTTACACACATACACACACACTCAGAGAGAGAAAGAATAGAATATTTCATTTTGTATCTCTGCAACTTTCTATAGAGATACAAAATTGAGTAATAAAATAAGGAAATCCTGCCATTTGCAACAACTTAAATAAATTTGAAGGACATTATGTTAAGTTTAATAAGCAGACACAAAAAGACAAATACTGTATGATCTTTCTTATATGTGGAATCTAAATACTCAAACTCATGAAAACAGAGAGCAGAATGGTGGTTGCTAGGGGGTTGGAGGGGCATAATAGAAAGATGGTGGTCAAAAGGCACAAACTTCCTTTAAGATAAGTTCTGGGGACTTAATGTATGTTGACAATATTGTATTTTACACTTGAAATTTGATGAGAATAAATCATCCTCACCGCAAAAAGGTGGTAATTATTCAAGGTGATGCATGTGTTAATAGCTTGATTGTGTCAATGTGTCAATTATTTAACAACGTTTACATATATCAAACTGTTACACTGTTTGTTTCAAATATACACAAGTTTTATTTATCAAATATAAACCAATAAAGGTAAAAAAAAAAAAAAGAACTGCAAAAGTCTAATTTCTCTAATCCTATCATTCTTTCTGCAAGTCCTAGTAGCAATACTTCTCTATGGAAGTCTTCCTCATAAACTGTGTCACGAATCTGAAATACAGTTCATATAGAAGAGTCTGGAGGAACGCTTATTTTGCCTTAATAATAAAATCCAAAAGTAATCAGTCTGTGCTTTAGAAAACTCTTATGATGACCGATGAGATTTTTAAAAAATTAATCTTTGATTTTTTAGTATTATTAGAAACTAAGATTTTTATATATTTTATGTGCTTCATTCCATTGCAATCATTATTCGTTTTGAAGATCAAATTGTTTCATCTTGGGCCAGTAGGAGCTCCCTTAAGTTGGCACCTATTTTGTTTTAAATGATCTCATTTGTCTTTGTTAGTTTTTAGTTTTCTATTATAATAAAATGCTAAGATTCACCTTGTATATTTTCTTTCCAAAACCTGGAATCAATCATATCTGGAGAGTGCTGCTTCCATTATGCTTAGATGCCACAATCTGCACCCTAGGGGTGCTCATTACTACTTGGTTGTCATTGATTCTAGGCCATTATAAAAGCCTAGACAGATTAGTGGACAGGTTAAGAATGAGATAAGATAAAACGATCAGCATATCATGAGATAGTTCTGCTTCAAATTTTATATCATAGAGTTTTTATTTCATTTATGTTTACTTGTATCTCTTTTTCCATAGGCCAAAAAATCTTGATTAATTACATCAGCATAATTACTTATTACCATGACAGCAGAAGAATCCATGGGCTTTCCCCTTTACCAAGTCAGTCAGGCTAAGGAGAAACCTGTTCTGACCTGAATTTCTTGGGAATGTGCATGTGAATATGATTCAATAGAGGTGAAACTTTGAAATTAGTGTGTAATATAAAAGAAGTGAGATGAATGTCCATCAAAGACTTCCTCTACAGAAGTGGAAATCTACAACAGAAAATGGCAACTTTGTTAGCCTCATGCTTGAAAATGAGATATCCCACCCAGAACATATCCTGAAACCCAGGAAAGGTGACTAAAAGGGCTATGCCTTTGGGATTTCAAGTAAGACCTGGGTGTGGTTCTCTCTGGACCAAGTCCAGTGCTCAGAGCAGGGTATGATTCTGCATCCAAGAGGCCTGCTGCTTTGGGCTTCCCTCAACTTGTCTAGGGTACTAGCACTTGCCAAGCAGTTTGTATCTAAATGCGATACCCACAGTTAGAGTCAGCACCACCCTGTACCACCATCATTCCAAGGCACTAGTAATCTCACAGAGATATGTAAAATAAGACAGGGCTTTTGAATGGGGATAGGTAAAACTTCCTGCTAGCCTGGTCATTTAGATATTTGAGTACTAGATCTGGGGACTCTACTGGGAGGAAAGTACTATGGTTTTGACACAAACTCTAACCTTAACACAAAATAAGTTTCCTATTTTCTTATTCCCACATGGGCAACCTAATGGCTTCTTTCCATAGGTTTGCATCCCCCTTTCAATGAGCTGAATTAACAGTAATATACACAATAATCATGAAAGAAGAAAAAAGAAACTGAAATCAAAAGGCAAGTTTGATCATATCCTTTTCCCATCTAATCGTCATATGACCCTGGGTATGCCTCACAAACTATTTAAAACACTTGCCTCACCCTTCATATGGCATATGTCGCTTCAAACATTTGCTTTAAGGATTAATGAGATAATGTGTATGAAATACCTGCACATACTGAGTAATCAATAAATTTTCACTGAATCGTGTTTTCCCTCTACATCTGTTTGTGGCTTCTCAAAGAAATATTTTGTTTGGCAATTTAAAAAAATCTATATCTAGAGCAGATTATTCTCTGACAGCAAGTGTTTGCAAACATTATATTTCTCTTCCAACATTTCTTTCCCATGAAGAAAATACCTATGTTTTTCCAGTGGCTAGGTTAAACTGCATCACAGGGTCTTTCTCATACCTCTGACATAAACCCTTGCATTATAAATACTTTGTATGAACGTAAGAATCAAACAGTTTTGATGGCTTCATTTATAATTTAAGTAGCTATATCATGTTCCCTAGTAACTAAGATGCCACAATGTGTACCGCATTTGTTATTTGAAACAAAGCTAAAGACTTAGTCAATGGCTTTCAAATAGGCCCAATTTATAATGTAAATGATGCACGCAGAATGCTGTAAAAGGTAATAATAATTTAAAACCCCTATATCCTGTCATATATTTTGATGGCAGCTACAAGGAAACTGCTGGCATACTTCTCTTGATGGCTTTGTGTGAATGTATTGAACCAATCCATTAAGCCTCGATAATAAGCCAATTAATTGTTTAGAAACATTACCCCAGCTCTGTGTGTGGTTTTCATCACGCAGAGATAGGTGCCTATTTATCTCACAGGAGAACTGACCAAGTTAGATATCAATATTCTCCATGAGCGAGCTCTCTAAAATTGATTTGCTATCGATCAGTCCATTTGCTATTGTTAGCAAACTTGCTCTACAGCATGAGGCCTCTGAATTTTTTACCCCTACTTAATACCATGAATCATTCTTCTTCTAACCAACCAAAAATAAAATTAGAGTTTGTATGTTTATATTCAGGGTTTTTTGCCCACAAGTGAAATATTTATTTTCCTCAAAAAGTGTGCTTTTCTTATGCCTTAATTACATATAGATTTTTGAGGATTTAGATGTGCTATATAAACTAATGCTATTTCTCAATAAAGTTTAATTTGACTGCAAAATAATGAAGGGAGGAATTGTGTCCTTCCTCTTGTTTTACAGGTAATAAGACTGAGGCTCAGAGAGACCAAATGATTTGCAGTAAGACAGACGTGTGTGAAACTCTGGCTCTGACACCTGCCATTAGACAAACTTGCTCTTCCTAAATCTCAGCTTACTCACTTCGAAATGGGAACAACTCTAGTGTTCACCTCTGCTAGTTGTTATACAAATTAAGTGGTTTATATAAAGCTCTCAGCATATAATAAGGACTCAGTGTTACTACTGTGAACCACAGATCTGTAATTATTTCCCTACCTTGGTTCTTACATGTAGCACCTTGAATCTCAAGCAATGTCTATTTGGTTTTGGAAATCAAAAGTCATACAGGTATAAGATTTATCATCACTGGGGAGGCATTTACCCCGTCCAAAATCTGTGATCCACATTGCCAAACTGCAAAAAGCAAAAGCTAAAGAACTTCTGCTAAACTTGTTTAAATGTATACTGTTGAGGTTTCCATACATAAAAATAACACAAATTCTTTTTTTTTTTTTTTAAAGTCATCAGATATCAGCATTTCTATATGGTTCAACCTAAATTGTTTTTTGCTTATTGAGAAATAGACTGAGATTTTGAGGGCAAGTAGTGTATCTTCTTCATCTCTTTACAATCCAAGAGCCTGGGGCACACTAAGCACTCAGTGAAATGTAAATAATATATTAGAAAACATGCATAATATAGCACTTTCATTCATCTCCAAATCCCTGATTATACCAGCTCATCACAGACTTTTTTTTTTTTTTTTTTTTTTTTTGATGTCCTCTTTCCAGGAGACAAAAAGTGTTGCATATGTTGGTTGTGGTATGACGTTTTAACATAAAAGGGTATTTTATGTGCAGGCTATTCATGCTCAGCTGAAAAGAAAGCAAGGAAAGGATGCCTGAGTTGTGAAGGACTTTGCACAGTTCCCAGAGATCCTCACACCACCAAGCACGAGAACACACCACTATTCACATAAGCTGCAGAACTCGGCACTCTGGGCTTCTCTGTGTCAAGAGGAGACTGTGCAGTAGCAAACCAAGATTATCAGTGACACAACATGAAGTCAG
Organism: Macaca thibetana thibetana; assembly: GCF_024542745.1. NCBI lineage: Eukaryota > Metazoa > Chordata > Mammalia > Primates > Cercopithecidae > Macaca > Macaca thibetana. The sequence goes on from NC_065579.1 coordinate 13,736,638, forward strand.
GTTCCATCATGGCCATCCCTGCTACTCTTACAAAGAGGGAGTCTGGTCATGGGACCTGACTTCCCGTCACAGGCACAAACCTAAAGCTGCCCCAGTGACATTAAAAATCAACTGAGGCCAGGCGCAGTGGCTCACGCCTGTAATCCCAACATTTTGGGAGGCCAAGGCAGGTGGATCACGAGGTCAGGAGTTCGAGACCAGCCTGGCCAGTATGGTGAAACCTCATCTCTACTAAAAATACAAAAATTAGCCAGGTGTGGTGGTGGGCACCTGTAATCCCAGCTACTCAGGAGGCTGAGGCAGGAGAATCACTTGAACCTGGGAGGTGGAGGTTGCAGTGAGCCGAGATCGTGCCACTGCACTTCAGCCTGGGTGACAGAGCGAGACTCTGTCCAAAAAAAAAAAAAAAAAAAAAAAAAAAAAATCAACTGAAGAAATAGAGTTGCATTTACCCTCCTCGTTTCACGGACAGTCCACAACCCTGAGTTCTGATTACAAAGTCACTCTTTTATACCTGTAAAAAATGTAAAATTTCTACCTTTCAGAATTGTGAAAATTAAATGAGATATGCCAAAAAGCATGGAAAAACTTGAATCAATGTGTAAGCCAGAGGCTAATGTCAAGGAAAGATGTTTCCTCCTATTTCAGGGCAAGAGTGGGACAGAAATATAGAGGCCTATGAATGTTTAAGAAGTCTCTAGACTCAAGACTTCACTCACATACTAGCTCTCATACCCACTACCAAATGTAACTCAACCAGAAATTCCACGTGGCAAAGATTTGACAGTTGATCTTAAAAAGTAGATGTGAGGCTGGGCGCAGTGGCTCATGTCTGTAATCCCCGCACTTTGGGAGGCCAAGGCGGGTGGATCAACTGAGGTCAGGAGTTCACAACCAGCCTGGCCAGCATAGTACAACCCCGTCTCTACTGAAAATACAAAAATTATCCAGGTGTGGTGGTATACACCTGTAATCCCAGCTACTTAGGAGTCTGAGGTGGGAGAATTGCTTGAACCTGGGAGGCAGAGGTTACAGTGAGCCCAGATTGTGCCACTGCACTCCAGCCTGGGTGACAGAGTGAGACTCCATCTGAAAAAAAAAAAAGAAAGAAAGAAAAAGAAAAGTAGATGTGAGAAAATATTAAGACTCATTGACTTTAAAGAGTCATTTTATTATAATTCCCAGACCAGACAGAATTTTCACTGTCTCTGGGTATCCCCAGCACATAGACATTCTTTTGTTACAGAACATACTATACCCATGTTTAAATACTTCTATTTACCACTTATTGAAATCCAGCTTTGGGCTACATTCTTTGGATGTCACATTACATTTTAGTTTCACAACAATTCAATTAGATACCTTTACTTTCATGTTAAAACAGATCAGGAGTTTTGAGAGTTCTTAGAGTTTTCATAATTTAACCCAAGTTCACACAGTTAACATACAACAGAGCTAGAAGCTAAGCCTATGAATATTTGTCACCATAGTCATGCTTACAACCACGGCAGACAAAAATGTTGTATTTACTTTTTGAAAACAGGTCTGTGTCTTATTTGCTGGTGTGGCCTCATTGCCTAGGTACTTAAATTCATTAAATACTGAATTAATTAGCAATCAACTACTAATTTTCCTGATTCCAAAGTATCTACAAGGCTCACAGGAATAACCACTCTTACCCTAGGACTGCCTCTAAGGAGAAGACTCATAAAGTTATGTCTTATTAGGGACAGTGTTAAGCAAGAACCTCCAGGATTTGGGGGTCTCCTCTTGGCTCTTTACTAAAAGATGAATCCAGTCATGACTAGCTTCCATTTGACTTCATGCTTTCCTAAACAAATTCCAGTCAACCGAGTTCAGTACAATAGGAAGACTCAGCTTCGATGCCCATGGGCTGTAGTAACATGGTCTTGGATAAGTGATTTTGCCCAATATGGGCCTCAGCTACCTCCAATGAGAAATGAATTCATGAAACACACTCTGATCTCTGGAAACAGGTGCTTGTCGTACCTACTAGACTGTGCAGCCATGAGGCAGTGCCACACAGTGGTCAGGGTTTAGGCACCAGAGCCAGGCGGTCTGACTTTAGATCCCAGCACCAGGTGTAACTAACCACATGATCTTTGTAGATCACTATCTCTCCCATTATGATCAATATTTGCTTCTCATTTTTCAAAGCTGTATTTTGCACATTCACAAAGAAAACAATGTCATTAAGCATCACTGAGATATTAGAAAAGATTTCTAGAAATATGCGTAAAAACTCGTGGTAAAAAGGAATGTTTCTTTGTGTATCCCCCTCCTTTATCCTTTGTATTGGTATCCTTCATTTGGTGGTAATGGGGTAAGAAGAGCCATCCTGCCCTGTATATTTAAATTATGAGAGGTATTTTCCATTTGAGTTCAATTTTTAGCTCTATGCACTTCTTAACACTGTGTATTTCTTAACACAGCATTAAAAAAATGGTGTTCTCCATGTGCCATCCTTTATCTGGTTTTCATAAAATGTCATACTTTTTAATGGAAGGTAACAATTGGTTAAGAAGCTTGTTGTCGTTCAACAGAGAATATTAAAGATTATTTAGTGAGTGTATTTATTTAGGATAAAATCACTATTTGAAAGTTCTTAAGCAAATTAGATATTTATACTTACTCATTCCTAACATGTAAATTTTATGAATAATTAAATGGAAAAACACTCCTTTTGATTAAACTGAAAACAACAGAACAAAAAATAAAATAAATTGAGCACAGTAGGTATTGATAGTCTACCAATTAAGCAGGATTATCTAATGACAAGCTCGCTTTTCATAAACTTGAAGAAAACTTGAATTCTACCCATGGTGAGAGACCATTTTTCTCCATCATATTTCCTATTAGTTCATTATTGCTGCTGTAACAAATTGCCACACATTTAATGGCTTATAGCAACACAAGTTTATTATTTTACAGTTTTGTAGTTCAGAAACCTGACACTGACCTACATGGGGCTAAGATCAATGTGTCAGCAGGGCTGTGTTCCCTTATGAAAGCTCTAGAATCCACTTTCCTTTTAATATTTTAATTTTTATTTTAGGTTCAGAGGTACATGTGTAGGTTTGTTATGTAGGTAAACTTGTGACTCAGGGGTTTGATGTACAGATTATTTTATCACCTGAGTACTAAGCATAGTACCTGACAGTTGTTTTTTTTTTTTTTTTCTTTCTTGAATCTCTCCCTCCTCCAACCCTCCTCCCTCAAGTAGACCCCAGTGTCTGTTGTTTCCCTCTGTGGGTCCATGTGCTCTCACCATTTAGTTTTCACTTATAAGTAAGAACATGCAGTATTTTTTTGTTCCTACATTCATTTGCTAAAATTAATGCCTCCAGTTCCATCCATGTTCCCACAAAGGACATGATCTCATTCTTTTTATGGCTGCATAGTATTCCATGGTGTATATGTACCACATTTTCTTTACCTAGTCTACTGCTGATGGGCATTTAAATTGATTCCATGTCTCCACTATTATGAAGAGTACTGCAGTGAACATGTGTGCATGTGTCTTTATGGTAGAATGATTCATATTCCTTTGGGCATATACTCAGTAGTGGGATTGCTGGGTCAAATGGTAATTCCACTTTTCGCTCCTTGAGGAATCACTACACTGCTTTCCACAATGGTTGAACTAATTAACACTCCCACCAACAGTGTATAAGTGTTCCCGTTTCTTTATAATCTCACCAGCGTCTGTTATTTTTTGGCTTTTTACTAATAGCCATTCTGATTGGTATGAGATGTGTGAGATGGTATCTCATTGTGGGTGTGATTTGCATTTCTCTAATGATCAGTGATATTGAGCATTTTTTCATATGCTTGTTGGCTGCATGTATGTCTTCTTTTGAAGTGTCTGTTCATGTCCTTTGCCCACTTTTAGTGGGGTTGTTTGGTTTTTGCTTGTGCATTTAAGTTCCTTGTAGATTCTGGATATTAGACCTTTGTAAAATGTATAGTTGGCAAAAATTTTCCCCAATTCTATAGGTTGTCTGTTTGTTGATTGTTTCTTTTGCTGTGCAGAAGCTGTTTAGTTTAGTTATTTTGCATTTGTCAATTTTCGCTTTTGTTGCAATTGCTTTTGGCGATTTTGTCCTGAAATCTTTGCCAGTTCCTGTGTCCAAAATGGTACTTCCTAGGTCATATTTCAGTGTTTTTATAATTTTGGGTTTTACATTTAAGTCCTTTATCTATCTCTAGTTGATATTTAAATATGGTATAAGGAAGGGCTCCAGTTTCAATCTTCTGCATATGACTAGTCAGTTCTCCCAGCATCATTTATTGAATAGGGAATCCTTTTTCCACTGCTTGTTTCTGTCAGCTTTGTCAAAGATCAGATAGTGGTAGGTGTGTGGCTTTATTTCTGGGCTCTCTATCCTGTTCCCTTGGTCTATGTCTGTTTTTGTACCAGTACCATGCTGTTTTGGTTACTGTAGACTTTTAGTATAGTTTGAAGTTGGGCAATGTGACTCCTCCAGCTTTGTTCTATGCTTAGGATGACTTGGCTATTTGGGCTCTTTTTTGGTTCCCTACACATGCATTTTAAAATAGATTTTTTCTCAATCTGTGAAGAATGTCATTGGTAGTTTGATAGGAATAGCATTTAATCTTTAAGTTGCTTTGGGCAGTATGGTCATTTTAATGATATTGATTCTTCCTATCTGTGAACATGGAAGGTTCTTTCATTTGTCTGTGTCATCTCTGAGGTCTTTGAGCAGTGTTTTGTAATTCTTATTGTAGAGCTCTTTCACCTCCCTGGTTTACTGTATTCCTAGGTATTTTATTCTTTTTGTAGCAATTGTGAATAGGATTGTGTTCCTGTAGATGCAGTTTTCTTGTCTTTTCCAGCTTCTACAGGGTTCCCGTATTCCTCGGTCCTCTTGTATTTTCAGAGCCAGCACTGGTGGATTGAGTTGTTTTCACATTGCATCACTTTTACCTTTTCTACCTCCCTTTTCCACTTTGAAGGATGCTAATGATTAAATTGAGTTCATTCAAATGACCCAGGACAATCTCTCCATCTCATGGTGCTTAATTTAGTCACATCTGCACAGTCTCTGTTGCCTTATAAAGTAACACATACACAAGTTCTAGGGATTGGGATATAGACAAAGGGAGGACCCGTTATTCTGGACCCCAAAGGGGCTCCATTATTCTGCCTACTACACATCTACAATTTAATCACATCTGCACAGTCTCTGTTGCCTTATAAAGTAACATATACTCAGGTTCTAATAATTGAGATATAGACATCTTTAGAGGTCCATTATTCTGCCTACTACACATCTCTTGAATCTGTCTATAGTGGTTAAGAGCATTTACATAAGGTTTTTACCTGCCATATGATCATAAGCTAGTTACCTAACTTCTCCGGCCTCAATTTCCTCATCTTTAAAAGAATGTTAACAATTCATATGTGCCTTGTGTAGTTTTTGAGATTATTAAGTAAGTTAATAAAGTAATTGGGACATGTTAAGCTCTACATAATAGTTAAGTGTTAGGAAATATGGGTATACAGTCATGTACTGCATAACAACATTTTGGACAAGGATGGACCACATAATACAAAAATTGTTCCATACGATTATAATACATATTTTTCTTATGCCTTTTCTATGTTTAGATATGTTTAGATACACAAATATTTACCATTGTGTTATAATTTTCTACAGTATTCAGTACAGTAACATATTTATAGGTCTGTGGCTTAGGAGCAATGGGCTAAAATATACAGCCTAGGCATGCAGTTAGATTATACCATCCAGGTTTGTGTGAGTACACTCTATGATATTAGCATAGTGATGAAATCACCTAGTGACACATTTCTCAAAATGTATCCCCATCCTTAAGGGACGTATGACGGTATCAGCTAATATAGGCTCACTTTTATAACATGCAAACTCCCAAATGTTGGTAGCTTAATACGATATTACTTCTTACTATGAAAAGTTCAATAAGAGTCAGAACAGACAGGGCAGGCTTTGCACTATGTAGTTATTTTTGTTTCCACCCTTCCCTAGGGCGTCTGAATCCTCTCCCTTCAGCCATAGGGAAATAAAGAGAAAAAATGAAACATCTCAAAGGAGGTTTTTTGGAGTCAGGTCTGGAAATTATTTATATCACCTTCCATTCAGTCACTGCAAAGCAGGTTGGGGAATCTTTAACTATGTCCACAAAAAGAAAAAAAATGGATTTATTGAAGAGCTAGGCAGTCTCTGACACAGGGAACCAGAAGGTAAGCGTAAGGAATGGAGTTCCAGGGACTCCTGGCCCCTTTTGCAAAGCAAATCAGCCATTCAAACTAAAAAACACTTTGATCAATGTATGAAAAAACAAAAAAGACTTCTGGAGGAGACAGAAGACTGGAGTGGGAGATTTGTACAGCTCAGACCACATACTTCTTTGAACAGTTGGGAGTTCAGACTGTGGATAAGAAGCAACAGTTCCAGTGTAGACATAGTTCCATGATTTCAGAATGAAGCAAAGGCCACCGTGGAGATGACCAGCAAGCAATTACATAAGCAAACCCAAAATGAGAAAACAAATTTGGGTTGTAGATGTGCATCTAGTCATTATTGGCATACAGATGGTAACTGAAGTCAAGGGAGTGCATAAATGCAGGTAGTGTGAGAACAGGACCAATGAAGAACCTAAGAAGAGGAAACCATAAGGGGAAGGAGCCACTGGGGAGGTGGCAGGAGAAAAGGAGAGTGGAGGTGTAGAAAACAACAAAGGAGAAAACAACTTGTCAGCAGTGTCAAATGCTATCAAAAAATAAAATGACAACAGCCCACTGCCTTAAAAAACTCGAGGTCAGTGGCATCTCTACTGGGAACAATCTCTGCAGAGTGTATAGTGGAAATGGTGTTGCTGAACACAAATTGTAGCGTGAAAGCGAACAAGTAAGAAAGAAAAGTGAGGAAGAGGAGGTTAATACAGGCAACTCTTTCAATATGTTTTATTGTGAAAGAGAAAAGAAAGGAAATTGGTGGAAGATGATGGTTGAAAGTTGTTGGTTTGTTTTTTTAATATGGAAGAAATTTGAGCAGTTTGCAAGCTGAGGGAAAAAGGCAGTGCCAGAAGTGTTGCAAAACAGTGAAGACAGGGATGATGGGCAGGTAGGAGATATGGAGTAAGCTGAGAACCCCAAAGTTTCAGCATTTGCAGTTCCATTCTTATTGAGATCTCATGAAGAAATGAGAGGACAGAAGGGCTCACCCCTGCAGTATTTGGGGGCCTGGAGAACAATGCAAACTGGTTCAGTCTGAAAGGCCCTTCAGAGGACATGCAGAGTTGATTTTCTATCACAGGGTACCACTACCAGTAATGATGAAAATGAGCAAATAGCCCTATTTGCATTCTGCCTAAATAAAAGGCAACTTGCATTTCCATTTAATACCCTGACACTTCTCACTGTACAACGGAGAACTGAGAAGATCCCACTACTAATTAGGAGACTCTTTCACTTATTTATACCTGCTTTTACCCAAAAATATTTAAGATAATTAATTTGTTAAAAAAACTACTCAGATATTTCACTCCTTCCCTAAGATATGCATTTAATGCCAGAGTAATTACAGCAAGCAAAGGGCATAGAGCTATTGCACCCTCAAACCAGTCACCAGAAATCTGTATGGAGAACACAACCAAGGCTTTTCTGTGCCTGAAGCAAGAAATGGAATAAATATTGTTCATATTTTAAGGGATAAGAAAAATCTGTCCTTAATTAAGCTGAAGTGAGAGATTTAGTGGAAGTGTTTATAAGTATTGAAATCTAGTTCCATAACATTGATGACAGTGTTTATAAATCACAACTAGTAATAAATCAATGATTATTTTTTAAAAACAGAGAAAATGAACTGTTTGTATTACATATAGGATAGCTAAAAAGGTTCAAAAAGCCTTGCAAAGTCACCAGTGTAATTTTGAACCCTAGGCACCAGACTTCAGATGGAGGCCATAAGCTCAAGTAAAGTCACAGTGCATGAGAAGAAAAATAAGCTGGCTTTGCAAGTTCAAATCCTGAAAGAAAAAATCATAGAGTTTGAAACCACGAGGTCTCATGTGCTATACTTCTTCCATACATCTTTTTCTCAGCCCTCCTCCATACCCCTTCTTTCAGGACCTACTTTTCTCTGTGTTACTAATTACAATCCAACATACTAAATGTTTTAAATGTTTTTTGCTGTCTGTCTCATGAGAATGCATGCTCCATGAGATAAGAAATTTTGCCTGGTTTGGTCAACGTGTTATTGTCAAAACCAATTAATAGTCTCCAATACATGGTAAGCACTCAGTGGATACCATTTAAGTGAAGGAATGAACAAAACAGTAGAATTTGCTCATATTTTAATCTGCTACTATATACCACTTCGGCTTCATTCCCAGTGCTGCCTATGCTCCCAAATGTTCTCTATTCTCATGTGGTCCCTGTTGTTTCATGCCACTGTGTCTTTCCTACAGTTTCCCCCATGGATTTGGCATGTCTTTCTCCATACCCCCGCCTCCCACAACACATGCACACAACCATCCTCATCCACCCCATACTCAATATTCAGACAGCAGGTATCTTAGCTCAAATCTTTTTGTCTCAGCATAGCCTTCCTTTGCCACCCTAGCATATTCCCTCATTCTTTCATTCAATATTTATTCATTCAACTGATACTGATTGAGGGTTTTCCACGTGCCTGGCACTGTGATGGGTACAAGAGGAAAAAATTGCAAGCAAATGCACATATGGATCCTGTGCTCATGGAGTGTACATCACCTTCACTGTATCTTGCTCATTCTGCAAACTACAATACGATTATGTGTTTACATCTGTTTCCTCAACTAGATTTTGAAGTCTTGCAGGGAAACATCATTTCTTACCTCTCTCCATCTCCTCAGTACCTAGCACAGTGTTTCCTGCTTGACAAATGTTTACATGAACGAAACACCTTAATAACCAATGGAAACAAAGGATACTATCTCTACTTTTCACATTGGCAACTTACTTCTTTTCACTCCTGGCACTGAAGAATTCTGTACTATTGCTGTGGATGTTATTTTTACTTATGGTCTTTTTATCTTTCTTCCTCTCCAGTGCCTAATAATGGATATGACTCATTCACTATCTGCTTTGTGCCAGGCACTATACTCAACACTGTACAATGTATAATATCTTTTCTAATCCTCACAACAGCTCTACCAAGCAAATATAATTGTCCTTATTTTTAAAAAGATCTTTCACTTCCTCTTTCCAGTCTCCCTCCCTTTGCAAATGTCCTCTATGTCTTAGTTTTCCCAGGGGCACACAAGCCACTCAATATTTACAGGAGAGATCCAGGTCCTGTTATCTGCTTTGCCCCTCCTACTCCATTGCTAAACTTGCCTTTGACCATAAATTGTCCAATACTGATCTTGGCAAGGTAACAAGTCTAGACTATATTGATTTCCTTGACAAGTGACAAATAGAACATCATGATGAGTTATTTCAGTAAAACCAGAAAGAGTTACAACTTAGGACAGCTGTCACTGAGCCAGTGCTACCTAGAGATTAATACCAGGTCCTCTTTCAGAGAAAAAACTAACAACAGTCAGTTCTCCTCTTCATACCTGTGATTGACAGCATTTGGATATTCACGTTATATGGCAGCATCTATAATGGTCAATACATCACAGCTTACAAACCAAAGGAGCTTAGTAATTAAGGTGTGAGAATGACCTAATTATACCCTGGAATCCCTTGTAACATAATACATAAAATGAAATCCCAGTGCGAATGTGTGAGAAAATTTCAGGGTATCTTCAGGCCTTGTATTCAATAAGACATTGTTGGAATCTCAACTTCTGCATCTGCTGATTATGTGACTTTCAGAAAGTTATGTAATCTTAGTATCTTCTCTTGTGTTAAGCTGTTCGTTGCATTGCTATAAAGAAATACCTAAGACTGGGCGATTTACAAAGAAAATAGGTTTAACTGGCTCATGGTTCTTCAAGTCTTCAAGCTTTACAGAAGGCATGGTGCTGGCATGTGCTCAGCTTTCAGGGAGGCCTCTGAAGCTTACAGTTATGGTGGAAGGTGAAGGGGAGCAGGCATATCACATGGCAAAAGCAGGATCAATAGAAAGATTTGGGGAGGAAGAGCTGTCACACTTTACAACAACCAGATCTTGCAAGAATTCACTCACTATCATGAGGATAACACCAAGCCATGAAGGATTTGCCCCCACAACCCAAACATCTCCCACCAGGCCCCACCTCCAACATCAGGGATTACAATTCAACATGAGATTTGGTGGGGAAATGTAGTCACACTGTATCATCTGCCTTACTTATAAAATCAGAAAATACTATCAGATTACATAGACTTTTTGGAAAAATTCAATGAAATGCTATTAATAGAAGAGCTAGTATTTTATAATAGATATAAATTCCCTTCCCCTCATTTGTTCTCTTCTATTTCTTTCACTCCAAGTGATGAAAATCTAGAATCTTAAACTATAAGGGAATTAACTACTATCAACGTCAAACCCACAATTACTAGAGAAAGCATTCCATGAGAGATCATCTGGCTGCCAGGACTCAAGTCACCCCTAAGGACTGAAAACCTTGCTACTTTACAAAGCAGGTGATGTTGAATGAAGGAATGAATGAGTGAAGAAATGAACAAAAGAATGAAAACAAAACACATCCCAGTTGTTTTGTGCTTCTTTGGCTATTCCCCATTGTCCTTGGCAATTTATACCTGTCTGCTTTAATATCAGCCTTTTCTATTATGTGTGTTTGTCTCCCTTACTAAACTGAGGACACTTTCATCATAGGGTCTGTTTTTCTCCAACACCTAGCAGAGTGTCTGATACAGAAGATTGACTTAATAAACATTCAGATGAAAGATGCATGAATGAGATATTTGTAGAGTTCTATAAATTCTTCTTTATGTAATATTTCTTTATGTAAGCAAACATCTTGCTAAAATGACCCATCCTTCTGCTGCTATGCCTGTATATTTTATATAAAGCAACTAGGCTGCCTCTGCTGTGATCGTTCTGATAGACACATCACATCCATTCAGCACCATGGACAAGGTTCTATTCCACTAGAACGGGGTGGAGTATTCCTAGAGGGGGATGGACATTTTCCATGTGAGTGACAGGAATAAGTAGTTGATCATCATTCAAGACACTGAAATGTGGATACTAAGAGAGCCTAATGCTGTATAGGCCTCTGCACAGAGTACGCACCTGATAAATGCTAACTGACGACTGAAGGAAAATGAGAGAAATTCCATTGTCTCTGATCTAAATTATACATTCAGACTGTCCTGGTTTTTTGGGACTGATAATAAATGGATTTAAAAAAACCACTTTGGAGCATAAAGTCTTAAAATGAAGAGATTTTCTTCCTCTAAATCCTTCTCTAATCCTTTTTTTAAGTTTCCTTTCCTTTTCAGTGATAAAATCTCAATTCCACATGGTCATTTAAAGGGCTAAGCAGAAAATATGTTCTGTACTATTTATCAAACATATATTATTGCTCCAAACACTGAGCTAGCCCCAGGGAATGGAAGTTTGAGGGAAGGAAGGAGCAGTCCCTGTCCTTCAGGAGCTCACAGGTTCATGAGATAGACAGATAGAAACATAATATAACTGTATTTTGATGCTGTAAAAAATTGCCACACAGTTGGTGGTTTAAAACAACAAAAATTAATCTCTTACAGTTTTGAAGGTCAGATGTTCCACAATCAAGGTGTCAGCAAGGCTGCAGTCTCTATAGAGGCCCTAGGGGAGAATATATTCTGTGGTGCTTCTGGTTTCTGGTGGTTGCTGGCTTCTTGGGCCCATCACTCCAGTCTCTGTCTATGTATTCCCATTGCCTTCCCTCAGTCTGACTTCTCCTTTGCACATGCATTATAAGAACACTTATCATTAGATTTAAGACATATCTGGATCGTCCAGGATGATCTGTCTATCTCAAGATCCTTAAATCAATTACTTCTACAAAGACTTATTTCCCAAATAAGGTGATATTCACATATTCTGGGGATTGGAATGTGGACACATATTTTTTCAGGGTTACTGTTCAATCCACTACAGTAACTAACCATGCAAAGAGTCACTGTATTCATCTGAAGAGCATAAACTGAGGTTTTAAAGGGTTAGATAACTTGTCCAAGATCACTAAGGGCTGGGACTGGCAACCAGGTCTGTCTCAAAGGCACCTATTCTTTATGTCTCTCCTCAATCATGAGATTAAAATATAGTATCAAATGCATTTCCAAATGGTCATGAGATCTAACTCAGATCAAATAAGGCAGGATTGTGAAAAGCCATGTGAAGATTTGTCTTGGAAAATGAGTAAGTAGTAAAAATGCTGTCTTTAAGAAGATGATGATGTATATATTGATACGAATCAAATACCACCTATGTGAAGTCTGCAATAACAAAGGTGAAGTGCTTTGGGTGAAGTGCTCTAAGCGTGACATATTTCAGAGAAAGAAGGGTCATTATTAGCAGGGGAGTAGAGAGGAGGGAGCTGAAAAGGCTTCCTGGCTGGATAGTACTTGAGAGGGAACTAAAAGGAAGAGTGAGATTTAGATGTATGAAGAGGATACCATAGACACTAAGAACATTAAGACAAAAGCATGAAGGAGAGAAGACATGGGGCCTACTAGGAATCTGGAGAAATATAATGGGTCTACAGTGTAAGGTAAGCAGAGGAAATTATTGAGAGATAAAATTGTAGACTTGATAAAGGCATTTGACCAGGCATCTTACTAAGGAATTTAGACTTGGCTTCAAATAGTGAAAGCCACTGAAGATTAGTCAAGATACAGAGTGAAAGAAGCTGACATAAAATAGAAATAAAAGGAAATGAGATTTGCCTCTGGTCCTTCCAGTTTCTCTTTTGCACCTTCATTGTGTGTGTGTGTGTGTGCACGTGCATATATACGTATATAGCATATATATGTATGTATATATATTGCACAGTTTATTAAACCATTTTAGCTTTTGTTCTGGGGAGGGATGCAGTAAAAGATAAACTGGCTCTGAGATACATCCAACACTAGGAGGTTTAAATGGTGCGATATCAGCCATTCCTTCCTGGTAGAACAAGAAGTCAATTGTTTCTGGTCGCAGGGCAGAAACTTGAGTATCAGCCCCTTTAAACTTTGGAATGAGTGGTTTGTTTTTCACTGGCCATTTCTCAACCAGCAGACTTTTTATATCTGGACACTGACATATACTGAGGTCTACTGAGGTCTACTGAGGTCTAATAGGGCTGGAATGTCTAATGAAATTGTCTACAATGTTGGATCACAACTTGTGGGTTAGGAAGCCATTTACCTTTACTAGAAGGGCCAGTCCAACTCCATATCGTTATACATCTTCAGCCGTGATGGGAGTGGAGAGCAGAATAACAGGGCTACTCAATTCTGATACCACATTGGCTGCTCTAGCAGTAGTTCATAAGGTCAAAGCCAAAGGAAGAATTGAAAACAAAAATCTAGATAATAAACCCTTTCAGCACACATTTTCATTTTCCTATCTCAAAAGTCAATCCACTTGCTTCTCTCATCACCTTTTTCTTACTTAGAAGTTATTCATAATAGAAAACTGACCTGCTGCTGCTTCAACATAGATTAACATTTGAAAACAGAAGAGACTGGTCTCAAGTGAATCTTAGAAGACTTTACAGTGTAGGAAAATATTAATTATGCCTAACTTTTGTAGAGCATGTTATAAAACATTTTTGCACGCATAATTCCATTTTATCTTTACAGAGTTAATGAAACAATACATAAAACATGCTTAGAATTGCTCCTGGAACATAGCAGGTGTTCAATAAATATCATTCTCCTCCTCATTTACCACTGAACTATTTCTGCTGTCACCACTTCAGCCTGCCCTAGGCTGTCACTTCCCATTACTCTCTGCAGTGAAAACTGGGGCAATATTGCTCTTTTCCTTTCCTGCTAACAAACAAATTCTACCAAATCCTTTTAAAATGAACCTGCAGAAGTGCAGAGTGACAGTTTCTGCAAATCATTTTAATGGAAAAAAATTATTTCTCTCCTCAATATAAACACAGCCTGGGTCTAGTAAACTAAAACAATCAAATGCCAGCAACCTATTTCACCTACACTAACAACCAAATCACAATGGGAGATTTTAAGTCCAGGTGATTGCCAGATGATAAGTTATGCAGATGACCAGAAATATTAGTATAATCATGCTGTCATGGCTTTCTCTATGTCACACAGGTAAGAGGTTGGCCTTTAAGCTCAAGTCATGGAAAACTAGTGATAAACATCCTATGGCTGGAGTCTTGCCAGATGTGAAATAGTTCTCCTCTTTGCAGCTCAGTGACTATTTCCTACACACACACACACACACACACACACACAGTCACACACACATGTATGCACACACACAAATTATCTATGCGTACTAACCTACAGCTAACCTACAGACAAAACTATGTATGAAAACAATTGAAGAATGCTGCTCCCTGTTTTGTATTGGTGCCCAAAAGGATAAATCTAGCTCCTTTCCTTGTTTATCAACACTATGCTCATCCTTCAATGTCACTTCCATATCCCATGCAGTCAGAATTAACACCTTGTCCTGGGCTCCCAACACTAGGTACAGGAATAACTAATTAGCCCTAATTCTTTCTGCAAAGTGCAATACTTGTTTGTTTATATGCTGGGCTCTTCTACAAGAGTGAAGGTAGGACAACGTCTTCTTTATCTTTGTAGTTTCCCCAGGGTCTAGTGTGGTGCCTGGCCCTTGGTAGGTGTTCAGAAAATGTTTGTGGAATTTAAATGAAAGTCAAGTAAAGAGTACAGAGCAAATAAACACAATCACTTCCTGAAACAATCTGAAGACCCCATGTTGTTAGAGCCCTCCAGGTTCAAACACATGGAAACTTCACGTGGAGACCATGTTTCTTGTATTTTCAACAGGCCCTATGGCAAAGAAATCTTTCTTGATATTATACTGATGATTAAGGCTTGCATTACATTGGCTCCCAGGTATTGTGAGACCTTTCTAAGTTATAAATAAGAGAATGTTTAATTGTGCTCAGCCTGAGAATCAAGGTGATCAGTATCTATAAGGAAAGAGTTCCAGAGCCACTGCACTAATATGTGTTAGTCACGCCTGACAATCAGAAAGCATTACTAAGTTTAGGAAGATCTCCTGTGCTCATGTGAACTGAAGATCACATTATCAATAGAAATGAAAGGAACTAGAGCCAACTGCCAATGTTTCATTGGCCAGAGCCATTGACAACATTCTAATGTTACAGAACCCTTGGAAATAAAGGTGTTGTGGTTGCACCTTTATGATGCATGATGTATGATGTATTATGTATGATGTCTTGTCATTTGGGACAATGTGATGTGATAGTTAAAAAGTGATCCTTGTGTCTAGGAAGGCCTGATTCAAATCCCAAATCTACCAATAGACATGTTGTGATACTGTGCAAGTTAATGAGATTATCTGGGCTTCAGTTTTCTTCTATAAATGGAGATAATATTAAAATGAGGATAATAAGATCTTCCTCATGTCAAAAAGGGTTCATTTCCTTTCTGTCTCTGGCTTGGGGTGCATTCATATTACCCACTCTAACCTAAATACATACACAGGAATTTCACTCACTCATTCACTCACTCTGCTGTTTCTGGTGGTCTTAAGGTGCATAAAAATATTACAACATAGGAAAGAGGCATGTTCATGCAGTGGCCAAACACTGTGGTCTATGAAGCCAAGAAGCACAGACAGATCATTAGTACCACTTAATGGAAAAACAGATGACTGCTGTTACAGATAAAACAAGCTACCCTCTTTCACAATGCAGGGCTAAGTCAAGGCTCTGAGTAAAGGGGATCTGGGCAGAACATCTACCATATCCACTACACACAGATAAATTGTACCTGGCTGAGAAATATTAAATTATGATGAGTATGTGTACCCCTCATGGTAACCTGGACCCCAGAGTAGTCTATTCCACAGTGTGGCAGCCTCCAATTCTAACCTCAGCTGATAATTGAGCCTGACTATCCATGAATTATTACACATACGTGTTCCACCTCTATTTGTTTGCACTCATCTTGCTAGTACATACATGTTGCAATTTAAAACAAGCCCAAAGACTTTATTTTGCTACCCACAAATTGGGCAGGCCATAAGTTCCATAGGTTTGGTGCCCCTGGAAGCAGTCCTCAGTGATAACAGGTGGAAGCTGGAGGATAAATACCAAGCTTCCTCAGCCTTCAGGTGGCATGCTTGAAGGTGTGTTTTGCACCATCTCCCAGAGCTCCCCAGTAGGGTTGAGCCCCAACTGCCCATGTTGTAACTGACTAAAAGGTATATATTTGGGGGATGTTTTTCTCTTTCATGTCTTATCTTTGAATGCTTCCTTTGATTACCCCTGAAATAAACTACTTGTTCTCAAATCCTTATCTCAGAGTCTTCTGAGGAAACCAACCTAAGACCACATTTAACCACTAAGACTCAATAGTTACATTCCCAACATAATTTAATTCTTAGAAAATTTGTATTATATTAACAAGACACATGATAACTCTTTGTTATGACATTATTTAACTACAATATGTTTTCCCACAGGGCTGAAAAATCGATTTAACTGTATTTGCATGCACACACACACACAGAGTCTCATTTTTAATATTATGCAAATGGAACAAGGCTTTTGAAGCATATACACGTCTGACATTACCCAAGGAGCCATGACTGACATTTGTGTACCCCCACCTTGACTTCTGATGCTTTCGTCAGCACCAAAGCTCCTCCACTGATGAGTAGAATCTGACCACCAGCCTTCCTCCTCTTCCTCTACTTCCTCCTCCTCCTTTTTCTCATTCTTCTCTTCTCTTCCCTTGCTTTCTTTTTTCCAAGTATGATCATTACAAAATACCAAGACATTTTGAATTTCCATTCTTGCTACACTAGTGAATCTGAATTGTAAAGTAAAATAAGTCCTGTAAAATGAAATAGACCTATTATTTCTTGCACTGCACCATGAGCTGAGAGAGTGACAAATGGGAGACCAAAACACCAGGGCAGTTGGCGTTAATTAATACTAAATTTACTGAATTAAACAATGAATTTTAAAGAAATAATTCTAAGATGTCATTTCAATTAAGGCACTGTCACTGAGATAATGGATGTGGGTGGTGTCCAGGAAGGTTGATTATGGCACTGTTACAGGAAGAAACCATTAACTCCAAAGAAACAAGTACATGAAAAAGAAAGAAAAGAAAATCATGTTTTCCAAGGCTTCTAGAAGAAACTGCTGGGTTGTTAAGCATCAAACTTCTCTACCTTTTCAGCAAAGAAAGAGGAATCTCGATTAAGCTCAATTAAGCTCAATAATCCAGAACAGATCACTTTAGTGTTTCCTCAACTTTACTAAGGCTGAGCAAAAATAATTGCTTTCCTGGGTTTAAGGGAAAAGGAGCGAAGATTATTTAGAGTGAAAAGTTCTAATTGACATAAGCCTTGGCTTTCCTCCCCAAAATTATTTCCTCTGCCCGGCCCATAGAAAAGAACTGTGAACCCAAACGTATCTGAGACAAGTCCCAATCAATTTAGAAAGTTTATTTTGCCAAGGTTAAGGATGCACCAGTGACACAGCCTCAGAAGGTCCTGACGACACCCCAAGGTGGTCAGGGTACAGCTTGCTTTCATACAATTTAGGGAGACATAATACATCAATTAATACATGTAAGATTTACATTGATTTGATCAGGAAGGATGGGACAACTTGCAGTGGGGGTGAGGGGAGGCTTCCAGGTCATAAGTAGGTAAAAGACAAAAAGTTGTATTATTTGGGGTCTTTGGTCAGCCTTTCACATGTACATACACAATTCACATATAAGAGGCTGGTAGAGGAATAGTCACTTATGTCTTAGTCTAGCTCAGTGAATCTGTGTTTTTACATAAACCGTGAGGAAGAGGAAGCAATCAGATATGCATTTGTCTCAAGTGAACAGAGGGAGACTAAGTTCCATCCTTTGTCCCACACCTGTGAAGATAGGCTGTTACTTTAAATTGCCAGGGTGACATTCAACAGAATTTGATCTGTTGGTAGGTAAAGGGTAAAGATCTTAAGGCCCACAAGGAATTTTCTTGTGGGCAAATTGTGAGGAGGTATATAACTTTTTTTCAATCCTTGTAGCTATCTTACTTGGGAACAAAATGGGAGGCAGGTTTACCTGGTGCAGTTCCTAGCTTGACTTTTCCCTTTGGCTTAGTGATTTTTAGGGTTCTGCAATTTTATTTTCCTTTCAAAAAACAACAGCATCTTTCCAATGTTTGGAAAGCTGAGACAGGAAGGCGGGAGGAATCACAGCCACAGACTTCAGAGCTAGAAGAATCTTTTTAATTGTCATTGAGTTCAACTACAAAATTGTCCAAACAAGGGTAAGGATCCAGAAACTGGAGCTTTGCCCAAGGCCACTTAGTTCAGACCCCAGACCTACAGCCTGTTTATTTCTTCCTCAACATCAAAGTGGGTCTCTATTTGTGCTGAGTGTAAGGAAACATCCTGAAGAGATCCTCCAACTAAAAATAAAAATTAAAAATTCTAATGAAAGGAATAACCAAACATGTCACTAACAGGCAAACACATCTGTCTATCTCAGTTTGTTCATCTATAACACGGATATAGTAACTACTAACTAAAGGTTCAATCCCTGTAGAAGCATCCTGTTTTCTCGTTTTATGTATTTAATACGTGTCTGCCCCACTATATTGAACTTTGAAGAATTCCAGTATGTCTGGAAAAGGAAATGTTTGTGTGCACATTAAAATGCTGGCCAGAGGCAGCGAAGGAGAATAGCGAAGCAAACACTCAGGACTTGTCCTCAAAGCTCCTTCCCTCCCAGGGTGACTGACAGTTTCTGTGTTCTCCAAGAGTAAGCCATGTGGAGGGGACGGAAGGGACACCATCAGTCTAACTGTGAGTCTACTGTGTTTTACCAGCCCTCAGATGGCTTCCATTGTGTTTTCCGGGTTTGTTTTTGTTTTGTTTTGCTTCTCTATCTTAGAAATTTTCTTAAAACAAATAGCTCTTCTGGCCCAGGACACCCCTGGGGATTTTCGTTCACTGTCACACTCTGAAAAAAAGGACAATTTCATTTTTAATTATAAATATTCATGTGTTCAGCTGAGACTGTGCATGTCATTATGATTCCCAAATTAGTTCAGAAAAAAAAAAACTGACATTTTATTCAAATTTCTTTATTCTTCATTGAAGCAGAATAGGGTGACATTTTGCTCTTGAAAGGAAATGGAAATTTTTCGTTGTGTTTGTCACCTGAATATTTACCATTCTCAATGATTTCCCATTTGCAGAGCTTCCTCTCAGAGTTACAAGAATCCAGGGGATCAAGAGAGTTAGGGCCCTTCAAAGTTTACAAGAGAGGAACTGACTTAGACAATTTTAAAGCAAACTGAAGGTGACAACATGAGTCATGCAATGTCCTCACCACTAACCTATTATTATCCCTCACTCTATAGATGGAAAAACTAAGAATCAGAAAAGTTCAACGGTTTGCCTGAGGTCATACAGCTCTTAAATAGGAGAATAAGAATGCAAATGCAGCTCTTTGGATTCCAAATCTAGTTCTCTTGCCAATCCACAATAGCTGCCCAAACATCCCATAAACCCCACAGATTATTGTTTAGTTTGTAAAAGCCTCTGACCAGTCCAACTTGCTACTGAGTGCCACGTAATGAGCCAGCTGACACACCAACCAGAGCCATTCATTCACATTTCACAGATGAAAGAAGGAAGGCAGAAGGAAATTAAGTCATTTGACAAATACTACACAAAGGCACCTAAAGGTTCGTGTTCTTGAAGATTCTCACCTAAAAAAATTCAAGTTTAAGTAGGAACAAAAAATGGAAGAAACCACGTGTAGGACTGTTAATCAACCACAAAAAGTGGAGTGCAAATTCTTTCCACAAACACAAGGAATATATTAGTGTTTTAGGCTAACACATTTCCACTAACTTAGAAGCTTAAAACCCATTTATTATCCCACAATTTTTGTAGAGCAGAATTCCGAGAACAGCTTAGCTGGGTCCTCTGCTCAGTCTCACAAGGCTGTAATCAAGGTGTCAATCTATTCTATGGTCTTATCTGAGCTTAGGGCCTTCTCCCAAACTTACATGATTGTTAGAAGAATTCATTTCCTTGTGGCTGTACAATCCAAAGCCATCAGGGCAATTTTTTTAACCTCTGGGAAGGTCTAGGCCTTCCTTTTAAGGGGCTTTCCTGGTTAGGTCAGGCCCACCTAAGTAATCTTCCTTTTGATTAACTCAAAGTCAAACTTATGAGGGGCCTTAATTACATCTATAAAATCTAATTACCATTTCCATATAGTGTAACATAATTATGAGAGTGACATACATAATATTCTTATGTCCTGCCCACAATCAAAGGGAAGAGATTATACGTGGTGCATACACTAAAGGGTAGGAAGCTTAGGGCTCATCTTAGAACCCTGAGTATCACAGAAGCAATAAAACTTTCTAACTTGTAGCTCTCATGTTCTACTGGTAATCCATGCATCAAGGTGACACTGCCCCTGGGTTCTGTACAGTCCTTTTAAATGAATTCCAGATAATTACTCAATTAGGTAAGCCAGGATGAGTACCTACAGTCATGCCTGACGCAAAACAAAGAAGTTCAGAAATTCCAAAGCAAATAAAAAAACCAATCTTTTCTCACCAGATACTTCTATTTTAAAGACAGCTTGAAACGCTATTTATAAAAATTGGTAGGTCACTTCTACAGGTACAGGCCAAGTCACCAATGATGAACATGGGGACTCAGAAACAAGGGATCCCAGAATAAATAGAGAAGCCATTTCAGGGTCTGTAAGACTACATCCAGGAGTAACGCAGCCTTTGTAAGGTTTTGTTGGGATCCAACTTTAGGGAGAACTGAAAAAATAAAACCCAAAGAGATCCTGGGCTAAGCATCTAAAGACTTAGAATGTGGCCCTAACTTGCACCATCCCTTTTGTAACATGAATACCTCTCTTCTCCTCTATGGGCCACACCATCCTTACCTATAAAATATGAGTGACCTACCCAAGTTGAGATGAAGTCTAAAATTTGCCTCCTCAAAAAAAAATTGCTATGATTAATATTAATGATTCATGAGCTCAGGCATAGTCAATGGCATTTGTCATATGACTTCTCTCTTGTCACATACTCTTGTATGTCCATGGACAATTAGTTTAACCACCTAAGACTCTTTCTTGTCTAAATGGAGATAATAATGACCACCCAAGGAGGGAGTGAGAGGGTTAACTGATGTGATGTTTAAGTCAACTACCCAGCAGGGTTCCTGGCACATAGTAGGCACTACTGGCCTACTCTTAGCACTCTTCATCCCCTTAAGAAAGCAAACTTCCATGAGATTACTTGTGAAATACTAGAGGCTGTCTGCCTGCTACGTGAGCATACAGAAAATTCAGGTCTGATAATCAAAACTAATAATGGTATTCAATCTAATTTTCCAAGCCAAAGGAGTGGAATGCTGAACTGTAATCAATCTTTAGAGGTCAATTCACAGGGGATTTACCAGTTAAAGGCGTGATGCCCTCTTGTGCAGAAAAATGCCACATTTTTCTCAGCCCTGTGTCCACACACATACTTTCAGCAAGATGCCCTGTGGCTCTCTTAGACACTTGAAAATACACCCACCCTCTCATATGACCTTATGTAGTCAACTCTTGTTTGATATCAATTATTCCTTTAGAGATGATAAGCTGTTTGATTCATTTTAAACAAGGTTCATTTGCCTTGCAAATAAAACAAATATCAAGAGTCTAGCATTAGTCTTCTTCCCACTTCTGAGCCCAGAGAGCCATATCCCTTCCCCAGAGGCAAACATTTTTGCCAAATTTCTGTGAACCCTACCAGAGATTGTGTGTGTGTGTGCACGTGCATATATAGGTATATACATAAATATTCACATATCTGCATATACATTCCTCTACAAATGATAACATACTATATGCACTTGCACCTTGATTTTTTTCTACACTTTGCTTTTTGCTGCACCTTACTTTTTCACATATGTTGGAGATCACTCTTTAACTGTACATATCAATTCCCTTATTTTCTTAGTCACTGCATAGTATTTTATTGTATGACTAAGCCATAATTTGCTTATACAGTCTCCATTTGATAAATGTATGTATATAAGCATATATACTTTCTCAAACTTTTCTTGTTCAAGTAAGCTATTGCTTTAAATAAGCTATTGCTATTTATGTAATTAATAATCTTTTATTTACATTGGCTTAAATTACTGTGAGTATATTTTTAGGATAAACTTCTAGGAGTAAAATTGTGTCAGGTTTTGTTCCAAATCATTTTACATGTATTCATTCAAAAATATTTATTGAGAATCTAGTTAGGTGCTGTGAATATATCAGTAATATAATGGACAGAATTGATCTTGTGGTGTTTTTATACTGTAGTAATAATAATTCATTTACTCTTCACAAAAACTGTTTTTAGATAGCCGCTATTATTCTCACATTCTATAGATAGGGAAATTGAGGTACAGATGATTAAGTAAGTTGCCCAAGATTACACAGGTCATGTCAGGGATTAAAAACAAGTAGTCATATTCCAGAGTTCAAAGTTTATGCATCTTAGCACATGCTACACTTTCATACCTCTCTTAAATGTTACTCTACAATTCAACTCAATGTTACACAATGACACTATTTATTTTTAACTTTTTTTTTAGGTTCGGGGTACCTGTACAGTTTTGTTGTACAGGTAAATCGCATGTCACTGGAGTTTTGTGTACTCATTATTTCATCACCGAAGTAATAAGCCTAATACTACATGGGTAGTTTTTCAGTCCTCACTCTTCTCCCATTCTCCAGCCTCAAGTAAGCCCCAGTGTCTATTGTTCCCTTCTTTGTGTCCATGTGTACTCAATGTTTAGCTCTGACTTACAGGTAACAACATGTGGTATCTGGTTTTATGTCTGTGTGGTAGGATTGCTTAGGATAATGGCCTCTAGCTCCATCCGTGTTGCTGCAAAGGACATAATCTTGTTCTTTTTTATGGCTGTGTAGTAATCCATGGTATACATGTACCATATTTTCTTTACCTAGTCTACTGCTGATGGACATTGAAGTGATCCCATGTGTTTGCTATTGTAAATGGTGCTGCAATGAACAAATGTATGCTTGTGTCTTTAGGGTAGAATGATTTATATTCCTTTGGGTATTTACCCAATAATGAGATTGCTGAGTTTAGTGGTAATTTATTTTAAATTCCTGGAGAAATCAATAAACTACTTTCCACAATGGCTAAACAAATTTAATCTCACCAGCATCTGTTATTTTTTAACTTTTTAGTAACAGTCATTCTGACTGGTGTCAGATGGTTTCTTATTGTAGCTCTGATTTGTATTTCTCTAATGATTAGCAATGTTGAACATTTTTCCATATGCTTGTTGGCTGCATTTATGTCTTCCTTTGAAAAGTGTCTGTCCATGTCCTTTGCCCACCGTTTTCTCTCACCTGCATGTTTCCCTGACTCCATTGTTGACTTCTTAGATCTATCGTCCACACTGCAACCAGAAAGTTATCTTTCTAATACGCAACACTCATCTTGGTACTCTTTGGTTGCTTTAAACCTTTCAGTGACTCCTATTCCCTTCTTTATAAAGTCTGCATTTCTTGCACGGCCAGGAAGGAGACACCTATTCGTAATCTCTGTACCGTCTATGCCACTCTCCACATACCCCATCCCACTAAACACACACCATTGTTCAATCCAATTACTTGGGGGAAGAAACTCTAGCCTCTTGACTTTTAAGTCCTACTTCACCTTTGTCAAAAGTCTTCTCAGGCTGGACTTCTTCTGCCTTAGGGTAGAGTTGGTCTGTTGCTTTATACAGATCTCAAAGCCCTTGGTAAATATAGGAGCTGGTCTCCAAAGATGCACCCCCCATCCCCGACCACCACAACAAAGAACTATGCCTGTCAGTATTTGTGCTCTTTTATAGCCCCACCCCTTGAATCTGAGCAGGATTGGGACTCACTGGTAACAAACAGAATGCAGTGGAAGTGAAACAGTGTGGTTTCACAGGTTTACTAAGAAAAAGCCTTGCAGCTTCCAACCTTGTCTCTTGGAAGGTTTAATTCAAGGGAAGCCAGTCACCAGAAATATTTATCTACATGAGACTGTCATACTATAAGGAATTTTAAGCTAGCCATGTGGAGAATCCATGTGAAGAAAGAGATATCTATCAGACTATCCAACGATGGTTCCATTCATCCCAGAAACTAGATGTGTAAGTAAAGAAAGTCTCAGATGATCTTAGTCTCAACCACCATTGGACTACAAAAACACAAGAGAACCCAAGCGGAGTCCAATACCTCAAGAATCATAAGAGATAATAAAACTACTGTTTTAAGACACTAAGTTTAGGGTAATTACTATTCAGTCATAAATCACCATAAATATTCCTGATTGGTATATAGACTACTGCATAATAATTATTTGCCTTTCTATTTTCCCAGCTAGGTCATCTAGGATTAAGGATGTCCAGAGATAAGTTTATATCTGTGTCTCATAACACAGTATATTGACAAGAATATAAATTCAGGAAGTGTTTGATAAATAAACCAATGGATGGGGAAAGACTGGGATTTTGAGGAGGATGACTCCTTTGTACCCTGCGCCATCTTCAATGAGTCCACCATTATTACTTCCACAAAAGTTTAGCTTTACAAGCATTTACTGGATGATTATAGTGCTATCTGTGAGGCCCTATACATGAGCTTTGGAGTCAGATAAACCTGAATTCAGATCTCAGCTTCGTCACTTACAAATAACGTAAACTTAGACATTTGATTTAAACTCTTACTTGCTCATTTACAAACCTTGGATGGTGAAATGCCTAACTTCTTGAAATTGTGGTGAAGACTGCATGATATGATTTTTAATGTTCACAGTATTTGACTCAATGTTTTTCATGAATGTGTGTTAATTTAATTGACAGCATGTGTAAAATACTTAGTCCAGTCATTAGTAAAAGAACAAATGAAATGGCCAATGCACTTAGTATAGTCTAATTAAGCATGTTCTTTCCTTTATTCTGTTCCCTTCCCATAAAGCCAACGGGGCAGCTTAAACTAAGACTAAAAGATCCACAGTACAATTAAAAAATGGTGGTGGCCAGGTTTAGTTTTGCGTAGTTATTACATGCCCAGAATTGGCATCAGTAACAATGAATCCATGTCCATACCTGTAGTCAGTACCAAATTTCAGATTCTGAACCAAACTTGCTCTAAGAAATGAGCATCCCCACAAGTAACAAATTCTCCCTCCAGCATTCTCCCGCTTCATTCTTCCAAGAAACATTGAGAAGACTGTGTTCCAGCCACCACTTCATCGAGTTTTGTCATTTGTTTCTCTTCTTTAGTAAAGAAAATTATTGCAAAAGAAGGGCTTTTGGCCATTTCTTCAAAAAGAGAACCTTTTCAGGATGACATTTATGTGTCGTGGGATGTTTATCAGCAAAGAACATTTCTGCCTAAAGCAGAGAATGATTCTGTGAAGTAAAATTACAGGTGATCTATTACTCATGCCAAACAGGAAGGGCAAAATGTCAACATTTATATCCAGAGGATTGGGATTCCTATAACATATTCTTCCCACGGTGCACTTAGTGTGAAGGGCTGCTTCTACAAGCTATTTCCGGGGCACTTTACCTGGAGTAACACAAATATCTGAACACCATAAATAGGGAGAAAATAACAGGGACTTTGATTTCGCCAAAGAAATGTACTCATTATCATCAAGGAGAGGAACATTGGACTGATTTAACATATATAAATTGGCTGAAGACCTGTCTAGTGGCAAATATATCCTCTTCTCTCCATCAGTCTGTGACTGTAGGTTTTTAAAAATCCATTTCCACAGTGCTGCCTAATAATAAATATAAAATAGTTAAGGTAAATCTTCTTTCCCAGCAAACAGAAAAACTTGTCTCCTACTTTGGGTGCCATAGTTTGTCCATATAACTTGTTCTTTCCCAATATTGAGCCTAGCACATGCATTAGAACTTTTATGTGAGTGTACCAAACAATTGCCCTCAAGAAGACAAAATGCAGCACCGAAATACCTCACAGGCTCAAAATTCAGAAGGCCTTAACAACATGTATTTTTTCTCTTCAACCAGCTGTCCTTAGGCTTGAGAAAGATGTCCGCTTTCTTGAACAAGCTCTATATGAGGTGTCCTCCTCATATTCTTGCCATTACTTATCCTTTAAGTAACATCCTTTAAGAATCAACTCAGCAGTGTTCTCTGCAAGAATTCCTCTTGACACCCCAATTTTGGTTACAGATACCATTGTGTGTCCCTATCCCTCTGTGCTTACTTTTGTCACACTGCTATAATTCTTCACATGTCTTTTTGTTTGAAGAGATGCAGATTCCTGCACAGTAAGGCTGTGTTGCATTTATCTCTATAAACCTAGCAACTAGTACTGGGCCTGCAATGTAGTTGGAGCTCTGTAATGCAGAAGCAAGGTGGATGGGAATAATCAAATCATATACCCCTCCCAGAAGGGTCCTTGGGGAAGATATTGACCAAGATTCTAATTTTGTGGATATAGTTATGAAACCTAAAGTAGACTGAGGGAGTTGCCCTAGATCATACAGCATGTTGGTTTTAGAGAGGGAACCAAATTCAGTCTTCCTAAATCCTAGTCCAGGACTCCCTTACTGAAATTAAATCAATAATATGTATTAAGTATGAGGAATTCCACAAGGAATTTATATTTCAAGTACAAAAAGAACTATGTGATACATGAAACATGGATGAATGCAAAATGAGCTCTTGCATATATACAAATAAAATGGTATGGGAGAACGGGAGAATGGGGATAATGTGAAATTAATTCCAGGGAAACTGAATCAGATTCTTGGTGTTTTGAGTTACATCACTTTGAGTCACATCACTTTGTCCCCTCTCTCATTTCAGCTTCAACTCTGTTCAGCCATGCAACCTCACTCTCATGCTAACAAGCACCTCACATTTTTTTTTTTTTTTTTTTTTTTTTTTTTTTGAGACGGAGCCTCGCTCTGTTGCCCAGGCTGGAGTGCAGTGGCGCGATCTCGGCTCACTGCAAGCTCTGCCTCCAGAGTTCACGCCATTCTCCTGCCTCAGCCTCCCAAGTAGCTGGGACTACAGGCGCCCACCACCACGCCCAGCTAATTTTTTTGCCTTTTTTAGTAGAGACGGGGTTTCACTGTGTTAGCCAGGATGGTCTCGATCTCCTGACCTCGTGATCCGCCCGCCTCGGCCTCCCAAAGCCCGGCCGCATCTCACCTTTAACAAGCACTTTACATTTTCCTCTTCAGGACCTGCTCCAGTGTTGGGGCACCCAGCGTTTATGCAAGCCCTGCGGAAAAGAGTTTACAGCCTCTAGGAGCAATACTCAACAAACGGATAACAGAAGTCAGTGGATAAATATCCCGGCCGCCTATCCTTCAGATGTCCAGGAATACTAGAAGGCATTCTATGCATCTCTAGAAATGGAGGTCCTGGTGAAAGTGAATCATGTTGCCCACATCAGTGACCTTGAGAACACATGCTTTTATTGGATTTTCCTCTTTCTCTGTCTCACCCTATGCCCTCACATCTGCTTCTTAGATAACTTCCCAAAAAAGCTGCCTGTAGAGCCTTGTCCTAGGCTCTGCTTTAGGGGAAAACAAAGTTAAAACAGAGCAATGGAGATTCAGGATTGCTTTGTAAGTTTCATGGGCCCTGAAACTTTGACTTTCATGGGCCCCTTCTTCCATTGAAACAAACTAGCTGAAATACAACTAAAAATTATATTTTACCACTAACATTGATATAAAGATGTATAATCCATGGTGGATCTATTACTAGGTATTTATTATTATATTTATCTTTTCCTTCTGATTTTAAAAGCATTTAAAATTTTAATGTTTTCACGGACACTTGATCCTATACTTACTGTGCCTAATGGATAAGTCTGCCCTAAAGAGGTGAAAATACAAGGGAATGATATCACAGATAAAATATTACTGGAGTGCCACTTGAGAGGGGCTTCAATATGGCTGACTAGAAGACATCTGGCACTTACCTCCTCTACAAAGAAATAAAATAGCGATTAGATAATGTCACTTTAATACAGCACCTAAGAGAGAACACTGGAATTCAACAGAGAAGTGAGGAAATACCTGAGGCACAGAAGCAGAGGGAAGTGAGGCACCAGGTTGGCCAAGATTGGCTGGGAGCTGGAAAGCCTCCCCAGTATGGGAAAAAAGAAAGTGACAGATCCTCAGCAATCCATATGTTTACCATGAACTCTTGTAACCCTAGCCACAGGAGAACTCCTTGATCTTCACGGGCCCTAAGACGAACATAGGAAGCAGCCTGGAGACTATCTGATGGCTTTACTCTACAGAGGGAGCCTATGCTGGATCCCAAACACCCACTGTGGTAAGTGCCAGATGCCTTCTAGTGAGCCATATTGAAGATCCTCCCAGGTGGCACTCCAATAATATTTTATGCATGAGATTATTCCCTTGCTACGCTAAGCAGATGCAGCACGGTGCCATTTTGAGAGTCCAACACCCACCATACTGCATCCTTCCCTGGGACACAAAAAGCCCTTGCATTGCTATATTCCTGGAGCCCCACTAACATCCTCTCACATTCACCTGGAGGGCTGCATTGGCACAATGCTGGTGGCACCCTGTGGAGTAGTAGGGTCCCCAGAATTCTAGCACAAACTGAGTCTTACACCTTGGAGAGGCTGCCCCCAGGACAAAAGGTACCAAAGTGTACACTCCCTAGAGCCTGAGAACCACTTGGGGGTTGCATAAACAGCAACCCTCAGCCTCAGCAGCAGGACTGCCACACACAAGCCTGAAAAACAGGCTGTGCAAGTGCCCACAGCACCCACTGCTGAGGTGGCTATGGGCCAAAGAAGCAGGGCCACTGTTCACTTGAATGCCCCCTGAAGACTGGCTTTTTCCATGGCTGCCACTGCTGTTGCCATAGCCACTGGCCCCAGGGGCTGAAGTTTACACTCCCCAGAACCTGAGAACTACCTGCCTATGACTGCAGCCAAGACATCTCCACATCTCCCCACTGGCAGTAGAGCTGCAGCACACTTGCTCATGCCCCTGTCTTTTCAGGCTTTCCCTACCTCAACTGCTGCAACTGTTGCAGGCACCCAAGCACTCCACCAGGGGGTCTAGGGATCACTCTACACTGATCACCACAGCCAGCACCTGAGCACACCATCCAGAGGGCCTGAGGACAGGCCCACCCAGCTGGACACTACCTCCTGAGTGACTAAGCACAACATCCAGGAGTCTGGGAATTGCCTCACCCCGTACTCCACTGCTAACATCTATACACTCCTCCTGAGGGCCTGAGGATGAACCCACATAGCCTGTCACTACCACCAAAGCAAGCACCTACCAGAATATGCCATAATAGAGCCCGAAAACTGGCCTGCCAAGTGCATTGCAGCTACCATTAACACCAACATGTGATGCTTCAAAGAGTTGTCCCACCACCTCTACTGTGGCTATGCACACCATCCAGGGAACTAAAGACCTGCCCACCTGCTGAGTCCAACCATGCCCCTGCCAGGACCTAAGCAAGCCAAGAATCAACCCATTTGGAGTCACTGACACCCAAGGTCTCAAAAACAGGAGAGATTGACCCATGCTTCCACCACTGGGGCCTGAGGACTGGCCAGCAAAACCTCACCACAGCTTCCACGAACAACCACAGCCTACAACACAAAGGAAATCACAGACACAACTGACACTGTTTAGAGTCCAACAAATCACACAGAGAATAAACTACGGCACACATCACAAATCAAAGCTAAAGTGTTCCACCAAACCAAAACTATAGATACATCTTCATGAAAAAATCTTCCACAAAAAAAACTAATCCAAAAAAATGGGAGAGGCGACTGTTATACTAGATGTCCAGGCATCAATGTAAGAACACAGACACACATACACACAGACATATACACAAAAAAATAAGAAAATATGACACATCTAAAGGAATACATAATTTTGCAGCAATAGATTCCAATGAAACAGAAATTTATGAGATGCCAGAAAAAGGATTCAAAATAATGATATTAAAGAAGCTCAGTGAGATGCAATAGAGCACAGATAAAAAATACAAAGACACCAGAAAAATAATTTAGGATATGAGTGAGAAATTCAGCAGAGAGAGATATATAAAAAAGAACCAAGCAGAAATCCTGGAACTGAAGGATTCAATGAATGAAGTAAAAATATTATCAGGGACTTCAACAATAGACCAGAACAAGCAGAAGAAGGACTCTTAGAACTTGAAGACAGGTCTTTTGAAATAAACCAGTCACACAAAAATAAAGAAAAAAACAATTAACAAATCCTATGTGACATATAAGATACCATAAAGTGATGGAAAATATAAATTTTGGATGTTCCAATAGGTGAAGACATGAAAGGCATAGAAAATCTATTTAATGAACTGATCACTGAAAACTTCCCAAGTCTAGGAGGATATTCAGACATCCAGATACAGGCAGTTCAGTGGTCCCTAAGTAGAAACAGCCCAGAACGTTCTTCTTCACTGCATATTAGAATCAAGTTGTCAAAAGTAAAAGACAAAGAGATTATTCTGAAAAACAGCAAGAGAAAAGCATCTCATCACATACAAGGAAAACACCATCAGACTAACAGCAGATTTCTCAGCAGAAACCTTACAGGATAATACATTCAAAATGTTAAAAAGAAAGAACTGTCAGTCAAGAATACTATGCCCAGCAAAGTTATCTTTTATAAATGAAGGAGAAATAGTCTTCTGAGACAAATAAAAACTGAGGATATTTATCACCACTAAATCAGCCCTCCAAAAATTTATTAGGAAAATCCTACACCTGGAAGTGATAGGATGGTATCTACTATCATTAAAACACACGAAAGCATAGGACTCACTGGTAGAGTTAACACACAAATAAGGAAGAGAGAAAGAACTTAAATGTTAACACTACATAAAATCAACAAACTGCAAAAATAAACAACAACAGAGAAAGAAAGGGAAAAGAATATATAAAACAACCAGAAAATAATTAACAAAATGACAGGAATAAGCCCTCATATGTCAACAATAACCTTAAATGTAAATGAATTAAATGTTTCACTTAAAAGAGATAGACTGGTTGAATGGATTTAAAAATATGACTCTACTATATGCTTCCTACAAGAAACTCACTTCAACTCTGAAGGCCCATAGACTGAAAGTAAAGGGATGGAAAAGACACTCCACACAAACAGAAATCAAAAGTGAGTGGGAGTAGCTGTACTTACATCAGATAAAACAGATTCCAAATCAAAAATAGTAAAAAGAGACAAAGATGGTCATTATGTGATGATAAAGAAATAAATTCAGCAAGAGAATATAATAATTTTAAATACATAAGCACCCAACACAGGAGCACCAAGATATATGCAGCAAATATTACTAGATCTAAATGGAGAGATAGACTGCAATACAGTAACAGTTGAGGACATCAATACCCCATCCTCACATTAGAGCATCTAGACCAAAAATCAATAAAGAAACATTAGATTTAAATTGCACTTTAGACTGACTGGAACTATGAACATATACATAACATTTTATCCAGTAACTGCAGAATGCTTGTTCTGTTCAACCTCACATGAAACATTCTCCAGGAAAGACCATATGTTAGATAACAAAACAAGCCTCAACCAATTTTTTTAAAAATTGACACTATATCAAGTATTTTCTCAGATCACAATGGAATAAAACTATAAATCAATAACAAGATTAATTTTCAAAACTGTACAAATAACATGCTCCTGAAGGACAAGCAGGTCAATGAAGAAATTAAGAAAAAAATCAAAAAAAAAATCTTAAAACAAATGAAAATTGAAAAATGGCATACTAAAACCTATGGGATACTGCTAAAACAGTCCTAAGAATAAAGTTTGCAGAAATAAATGCCTATATCAAAAAAGTAAAGATTTCAAATAAACAACTTAATGATGCAACTTCAGGAACTAGAAAGGCAAGAACAAACCACAAAAATTAGTAGAAGAAAAGAAATAATAAGGATCAGAGCAGAATGAAACATAGAGACTAAAAACACACAAAGGATCAATGAAACAAAAAGTTGGTTTTTTGAAAAGATAAACAAAATCAATAAACCAGTAGGTAGACTATGCAGGAAAAAAGCAGAGAACGCCAAAATAAAATCAAAAATGAAAAAGTAGATATAACTGATTCCACAAAAATACAAAAAATTATCAAAGAGTATTATTGACAACTATATGCTAACAAATTGAAAAGCCTAGAGGAAATTGATAAATTTGTAGACATTTACAACTTACCAAAATTGAATCAGAAAGAAACAGAAAATCTGGACAGACCAATAATGAGTAACAAGATTGAATAATAATGAAAATACTTTCAAACAAAAAGCCCAGGACTGATTATTTTATTGCCCAATTCTACCAAACTTATAAAGAAAAACTGGTACTAATTCTCTTCAAATTATTTACAGAAATTGAAAACTATAGACCAATATCTCTGATAAATATGGATGCAAAAGTTCTCAACAAAATACTAGCAAACTGAATTCAACAAGACATCCAAAAGTTAATACGCCATGATCAGATGGGATTTATACCAGATTGCAAGGATGGTTCAACATATGCAAATCAATAAACATGATACATCACATCAACAGAATTAAGACTGAAAGCCATATGATCATCTCAATAGTTGCAGAATAAACATTTGATAAAAACTAAAAATGTTTCATGATAAACCCTATTACAACCAGAGCAATCAGGCAAGAGAAAAAAATAAAAGGCATACAAATTAGAAAGAGGAAGTCAAATTATCCCTCTTTGTAGACAACATGATCATATATTTAGAAAATCCTAAGCACTCCAGCAAATAACTTTTAGTACTGATAAGCAAATTCAGTAATGTTGCAGGATACAAAATCAAAATACACAAGTTGGTATTGTTTCTATACACCATTAATGAACTAGCTAAAAGAAATCAAGAAGACAATCCCATTTACAACAGCTACCAAAAAAAAAAAAAAAAAAACCTAGGATTAAATTTAACCATGGAGGTGAAAGACCTCTATAAAGAAACCTAAAAAATACTGACAGAAATTGAAGAGGAAACAAAAAGACATCCCATGCTCATGGATAAGAAGAATTAACACTGTTACAATGGCCACATGACCCAAAGCAATCTACATATCTAACACAACCCCATCAAACTACTAATGACATTTTCACAGAAATAGAAAAAAATCTTAAAATATATATACAGCCAAAAAGGAGTTCAAAAAACCAAAGTAATCTTGAGGGAAAAAGTAGAAGCATCACACTACCTGATTTCAAAATATTTCTGAAAGTGACATTTTGGGTATTAACAAGTATCACAAGGGTATTAACCAAAACAGCATGATCTTGGTATAAAAATAGACATATGGATCAATGAAATGGAATAGAAAACCCAGAAATAAATCCACATATTCACAGCCAACTGATTTTCAACAAAGTTCTCAAGAACATACATTGGGAAAGGGACACCCTCTTCAACAAGTGGTGCTGGAAAACCTGGACATTCATATGCAGAATAATGAGACTAGACTTCTATCTCTCATCTCATAAGAAATTCAACTCAAAATGGTTTAAAGACATAAATGTAAGACCCAAAACTATAAAACTACTAGAAGAAAACCTAGAGTAAACATTACGGGACATTGGTTTAGGCACATATTTTATGATTAAGACCTCAAAAGCACAGAATACAAAAACAAAAATTTATAAATGGGTCTATATTAAACTAAAAAGCTTCTGCACAGCAAAGGAAACAATCAACAGAGTGAAGAGACAATCTTTTGAAAGAAGAAAATATTTGCAAACTATTCATTCAAGAAGGGATTAATATCTGGAATATACAAAATACTCAATAGCAAAAATAACTAATAATCCCACAAAAGTAGGACATAAATACACATTTCTCAAAAGAGGACATAAAAATGGCCAAAAGATCTATGAAACAATGCTCAATTCACTAATCATCCAGGAAATGTAACTGAAAACCACAATGAGATATCATTTTACTCTGGTCACAATGGCTATTATTAAAAAGACAAAAAAAAATAACAGATGCTGGTGAATATATAGATAAAACACAACTCCTTATTAAGTTTTTATTTCAATAGCTTTTGGGATACAAGTGGGTTTTTGTTAGATGACAAATTGTATAGTAGTGAATTCTGAGATTTTAGTGTACTCATCACCTGAGTAGTGTACATTGAACCTAATGTGTAGTTTGGTGGTTGTTGTTGTTGTTGTTGTTGTTGTTGTTGTTGTTGTTGTTTTTTTATCCCTAGTCTGCCTCCCACATTCCCAATTTGGAGTCTCTAAAGTTTATTATATCACTCTGTATGCCTTTGCTTACTCATAGCTTAGCTCTCACTTATAAGT
The DNA here is from genome assembly GCF_024542745.1 of Macaca thibetana thibetana. Taxonomy (NCBI): domain Eukaryota; kingdom Metazoa; phylum Chordata; class Mammalia; order Primates; family Cercopithecidae; genus Macaca; species Macaca thibetana. The sequence continues at coordinate 13,771,269 of NC_065579.1, forward strand.
GAGAACACATGGTTTTTGGGTTTCCACTCCTGTGTTACTTCACTTAGAGTAACGGCCTCCAGCTCCATCCAAGTTACTGCAAAAGACATTATTTCATTCCTTTTAATGGCTGAGTAATATTCCATGCTGTCTATACACCACATTTTCTTTATCCACTCATTAGTCGATGGGCACTTATGTTGGTTTCACATCTTTGCAATTGTGAATTGGGCTGCTATAAACTTAACATGTGCAAGTATCTTTTTCATATAATGACTTCTTTTTATTTGGGTAGATATCCAGCAGTGAGATTGCTGGATTGAATGGTAGATCTACATTTAGCTCTTTAAGGAATCTCCATACTGTAGAAAATGTAACTCTTATACACTGTTGGTGTGAATGTAAATTAGTATAGCCATTCTGGAAAACAGTGTAGACATTTCTCAGATACACTAATAATAGAAATACCAGAAAATCCAGTAATCCTTCTACCAGGTATTTATCCAAAGGAAAGGAAATCAGTATATTAAAGGGATACTTGCACCTTCAAATTTATTGCAGCACTGTTCACAATAGTAAAATTATGAAATCAATCCAAGTGTCCACCGTTGGATGAATGAATAAAGAAAATGTAGTACATATACACAGTAGAATACTCTTTGGCCATAAAAGAAAAGATGAAATCCTGTCATTTGCAGCAACATAGATGAAACTGGAGGTCATTATGTTAAGTGAAATAAGTTAGGCACAAAAAGACAAATATTGCATGTTCTCACTCATATGTGGGAACTAGAAGAGTTGCCGTCATGGAGGTAGATGTTAGAACGATAGTTATCCAATATTGGGAAGGGTGTCTTTGGAGATTTGGGAGTGGGAGCATGAAGAAAGACTGGTTAATGGGTACAAACATACAGTTAAATAGAAGAAATAAGTTCCAATGTTTGATAGCAGAGTGGGGTGACTATAATTTTAAAAATATATATTTCAAAACTGCTAGAAGAGAGGACTTGAAATGATCCCAACACATAGGAAGGATAAATAGTCAAGATGATTACTCTAAATACCCTGACTTGATCATTACATATTCAATGTATGTAGCAAAATACATCTATACCATAAAAAGGTACAAATATTATATATCAATAAATTTGTTTTATGTTATTAGAGCTAAGCCTTAAAGAATGAGCTTAATTTGAACAGACATGAACAAAGTTCCTATAATTTCAACTCAGATTATTTATTTTTTAATATTCATTTTATTACACAAGTAAATCATGTTTATTACAAGGAATGTGAACAATACAGAAATATTGAGATAAAAATAATGTTTTTTTCAATTTAATCAACCAGAATGAACTCAAGATGAACACATTTCCAGCGGGTGTTCAGTTTTTGTTTTGGTTTGTTTTGGTTTTTGCATCATATGCATTAGTAAGATATGTACTCACACAATTTTGCCTCCGTGCCCTGGAGATATTTTTATTTCTTTCCTTTTTATTTCCTGGCATCTATTACTGATAACAAGAGTCTGCCTTTTGTCTGACAGTGACTTTTTAAAATAATCTGTCTCTTCTGCCTGATAACTTTTAGAACATTCTCATGATACGTGAATGTTGTAGTTTCGTTACTGTGTGTCTAGGGTGAAATTTCAAATTCTGCCATTCTTCAACTTCTCTTTCTTAGCCCTCAACTCTTTTTCTGTCTCTGCTGTATTCTGGATGATTTCCTCTGATAATCTTTCCATTTTACTTATTCACTTCTTAATCCTGTGTAGTCTACTGATTAAAGTGTCCTTAAAGTTTCCTCTATACCCATACCAATATTTTTCTTTTCTGAAACTAGCTCTTTTTCCCCAAGTTTTTCTATCCTCTTCCATTACGTCCGATTTTATGGATTCTATCCTTCTTTAAACTTTGAATATTTTCAACACACTTATATTAGAGTACTTTTTCAGCTGATTTTATTACTTCTACTTTCTTAGGCATGAATGCTTTATTTGTTGCACCTGCTAACTTACCGTGGTGTTTTTCAGTGTTTTGTGATATTTTCTCTCAGCTTATCTTCAATTGGAATTTTCTTCAGTGAGCCCTGGGTTATGGAGCCCTCCTTGGGGGGATGTTTCCTAAAGGCTTTCAGCTGAGGTCATGTGCGTTCACCGGTTCTAGACTTTCTCATTTAGTCCTCAGCTCAGGTTTCCTTTGCCACAGGGCAATTCTGCTCAGGGCATGGTCTCGCTGACAAATCCGATCCCACCCTAGAAAAGAGTAGGCAGCAAATTTTCTGCCAGGACTGCACAGTCCACCATTCTGACCAATATATTTGCATGTATTTAAATTTTCCATCCTGCCTTTTATCCCTTAATGTTTACAACATGAGTATTTAAATAACGGTCCTTTTACCTGGAGCCTCTGGAACTTTAGGATATAAAAATAGGATCAGCTAAAGTTGTTTGAAAATCTTGTGTTTTTGCATTTTTCCTGAGGCAAGAGTCCAGAGCTTTCATCACATTCACAAAGAGATCTAAGACCGAAGAAAGCTTGAAAATAACTATTTTAAACAGCCTTGAATATCTTCTAAATTCATTTTAGCCCCTGGTATTATATCAAGAGCTACAGATCTAAGTTTTGAAAAATTCCTTCCACGTCTCTTCTAGTGTAGGTCAGAGCTGAGAGAAAAATGTTCCAGCTGGTGTGGGTGGTACCAGCACATGCTTCTCTGAGAAGATTTCTCTATTGGAATTCATGCAAATATATTTTGGGTTTGAGGGAGCTGGGAGAGAGAAGGATGTCTAGACAGTCAGCCCAAGCAGTGTGGATGCCTTAACCAAGCAATAGCCAACCAGAACCCTCCCCTTCTCTATACCCTTCATCCTATACCCCTAACCTCATGAAACCTGAGAGTACAAAAATATTATCAAATAAATGTAATATGTATATATTATATATGTGTGTGTGTATATATATATCAGCACATACAATAACATCACAAAAAATAATTTCAAGACAAAAAGTATGACTAGAAAGGAAGTCACTGTCTAATAATAAAAGACCCAATTTGCCAAGTAGAAATAACATTTTCAAACTTAATGAACCAAAAAAATTACCTCACCAAAAAAAACAAAAAAAAAAAACAAACAAAAAAAAAAAAAAAAAAAAAAAACTCGACAGCACTACAAGAACAATCTGGCAAATCCATCATCATAAAAAGAGGTTTTGACAATTGAACACTGATAAGTGGCATCTATAATTGTGCCTTCACAAATAGTATCTGACCACAGTACTGATCACAAATGGAAGTTCAGTGAAGGGAAATTTCCCAGAGTCCCACACAGCCAGCAGGTGGCCAAACTTTGATTCAAATCCAGGCTCACCTGACTCCAAAGTCAAAGCACTTTCCAGTAGAGCTTGCTAGCAAGAACTAGAAAAGGGATTGCAAAAGAGATATTATACTTTAATGTACATAATTCACTAGGTTGACTATTTTTCCTCTCCTCAGCAGCAGTTAGTTGCTATTTTTCCCCACCTGTTAATTACTCGGGTTTGTGTGGGGGCGGATTTGGCTTCCCGCGGCAGCCCAGGCAGGTTGTCACACTGTCAAGGATTCCTCCATTAACAAGCTGTCAGTGCGCTGCCAACAGCCGCCATTTGGTTTGTTCAGGGAGAGGGAGCTCTGGTGTGGAGACTTGGCTCTATCATTTAGAGGAATTAAAAAAAATAAGGCAAGAGGCAGATGTCTTCCAGTCTGTTCTTCCACAACAGATTCAGGGATATGGCGTGGGTTTGCACTGCGAGGAGGAGAGAATAAGGCTTTTAAAATAAGTGTCAAGAAATAAAAAGCTGAGCATAAAGGAATGAAGGGCGAGAATGATGCACTTGAAAATGCAGTCTTTCCTTTCTTCCAGACTTCCCATGGGACAAGTTTCTAAATAACACTAAAAGTGGACTTTTCAAACTCAAACTTTAAAAATGGTTCAAAAGCCACGGTTTCAATTTTTAAAGCGAAAGGTGCCATTTGCCTGCAACCTTTTCGAAGTCACCCTAATGAAATAGTGGGAAAATTTTCCAGTCCACGGAGGCACTTTCTGAAGCCTGTGTCCTTTCTGTTAATTAGCACAATTAACCTCTAAGCTGGCAAGCCCTCCCCCTCGGCTCGCCACTAATAGGCCCATAGAAATGTCAGATTTTCAAAAGGCTTCAAATAAGTGAATGGCAAAGTCCAGCTTTTGAGCAACTACATTTAGAGCTGGGGGTCTCTAAGAAAATCTTTTTTCTGCACCTGCAGACTATACTCCTGACTCCTTACCTACAACTTCCAGCACTTGTGCTCACTGAAATGCACTGGAATTCTCTCCAACCAATGAGATTTCACAACCAGCACAAAAAGCTTGTTTCCAAAAATTCTATCAAAGCTGCCTTTGTTGTAAAAGTGAGATTTCAGCACTTAGATTTCAGGAAATTAAGAAATACATCCACCTTTGCATTTCTATCCCCTTTTCAGTGCACTGCGAGAAATAACATTATTGTTCAGGCCCAATGAGTCAGTCAAAACTTAACATTAATTTGTGGTGAGGACTTCAGTTGGTTTAAGAAAAAAGGAAAGGCAATTATCCTGGCCTATACCATCACTGAAGTATAAAAAAAAGGTCTCTCAGTAGCAGAGTGGGATGTATGTTTGCAGGTTATACAGACATCATGAGCAATGGGAAAGAGGGAAAAGACTTGAAGATCTCCAAGCAGCAGCAGTGATCCAGCAGGATTCATTCCAAACATCAAAGACACTCCCCTCAAGAAGAACTTGAAAGGCAAACAAACAATTCAAGTTTTCCCCACATCTCAACTCTAGCTGTGTCCTATTTCACGCCCCCCGCCCCCAGCACCCCAATACCCAGGTTGTCTCCTTGGAAACTTTTCTGAATGTTCTCCTATGAGACTTTCAGTTCCAAGCAAAACAGAAAACAAAGTGTTAGGTTTCAATCATGCAGAAACCAAAGGTGGTTCCCCTTTAGTAGTGAGTGCTAAGAATCTTAGAAGCAACACTTTCAAAAATATTATTCCAGTGTCTTCTAATCTCAGCTATGTTATAGAACAGAGATTGGAAAACTAAAGCCTATGGGTCATATCTAGTCTGTTACCTAGCTGTGTAAATAAAGTTTAATGGAAACACAGTCATATTCATTTGTTTACATATTGTTTATGGCTGCTTTTATGCTAATAGTTATAACAAAACTAATAGTTATAACAGCAAAACTAATAGTTATAACAAAGATTGTAGGGCCTACAAGCCTGAAATATGTACTACCCTTTACAGGAAAAACCTCTGGGTTCAAAACACGTGCAAATTCTGGATAAAATGTTCAAAATAAATTTTTAAGGAACAGGTGGGATGGCAAGAAAATTAGTCAAAAATGACCCCCACAAAAGAAGTCACAAAAGTGAGTGGGCACTTAAGATAGTGAATGACCTTGAAGATATAGGATCGTCATACAAAGGAACCTGCAATCAGTGACACCCACAAAACCTGGAACCCTAAAAAGTGACAACCTCACCAGGCAAACTAGCAAAGAACCTATCTCAAAAAAAGTGACAGTAAGGAAGTTTGCCTCATTTAGCCTTGTTTCTGAGTAAAGGGGAAGGAAATCTCCCCTGAGAATTTATAACCACTACCCAACCCTCAGGCAAAATTGGAGCTAAAATTCACACTGTCAATGTGGCATAAAAACATAACTTAAACTAATTGAGATTGGTAGTATCCCCACGGCTCAGCAAGAGCTAATGCAAGTCCTCTTTGGAGGAATGCACCTTACATACAAGCCTTAAGAAATTTCAACTTACAATGTTCAATAATTAGGAATATGAGCTCACAATCAGAATTACTTAACACATGAGAAAAATAAGCCACTTGGGGTCAGTAAACAACAAAATCAATTCTACCAATAACAGCAGCAATAATAATAAAAAGAGCTAACACTTGTATAGGTTACTCTGTAGTGTGCTAGATACTCGTCTTAAGAACTTTACATTTATGAAATCCTTCAAATCTTCAAAATAATCCAATGAGTAACAATTACTTTATCCTCATTTGCCAAATGAGGAAAGTAAAGCACAGCATCTTCAGATTTTAGAAAGATTAGATTCACATAAAATCTAAAAAATATGTGTGTGATACACTTGAGGAAATAAATGTCATTAAAATCGTGTCTCAAAATGACCCAACATATTTGAAAGACTCAAAGAAAACTTGTAGAAATGAAAAATATAATAAATGAAAATAAAAACTCAAAAGGTAGCTTAAATCACATATAGACCCAGTTGAAGCATGAATTACTGAATTAGAAATAGTCCCAGAATGACCGAGAATTACTCAATTGGAAGACAGATGCCAAAAAACAAAACAAAACAAAAAAAACCTACAATGTAGCACAGAGATAAAAAGTATAATCAGAGATGATGAGACCTAAGACTTGCCTAACTGGAATTTTAAAAGGAAATAATAGGCTGTTAGATAGATAATATTTGAAGAGCTAATGGTTTAAGATTTTCCAGAATTGATAAAAGACAGAAGTTCTCTAATCATTAATTAGGATAAATAAAAAGAACCCCATGCCAAGACACACATGCAATGAATCTGCCAAACACCAAGAAACAAACAAGGTCTTTAAAGGTCCCCAGAGAAAACCAGATTACCTCCAGAGTCATGATGTGTAGACTGTTGGCTGACTCCCAGCAGTAATGGTGGAATCCATTTAACGTACTGAAATAAAAGAGCTGTCAATTAGGAACTTTATAACCATTAAGGCAATATTTTTTAAATGTGCATAAGATAAAGACAGTTACAGACAAACAAAACATGGGTTAGGTTCCAACAGGCATTTAATAAAGTAATTCCTAAATAATATACTTGAGTAATATTTACAATAAAGTGTATTCTTTAGAAACAGGAAGGAAGAAAAATAATTTCAAATGGAAGATTAGAGATCTACTAATGAATAGTGAGCAAAGAAAATAATTAAAATGTGGATAAATCTAAACACATTTAATCGTAAAAGCAATGATAGCAATGTCCCTTTTGTGTGTTAAAATGTGAATAAAATATAAAAAAAGTTTTTGGATAAAAATATATAGATTCTGGGAGACTATCTGAGAATGAAATATTTCAAATTTTCTACATTTTGGGGCAAAAGGCCAATTTTTTATTTATTTTAGACTTTGTTAAATTACATACATGCTAAAAACTTACAGTAACCAATTACATAAAATAAATGGAATTTTAAACCTCCAAAATAATTCAAGAAAACTAAGGAAATCACGAGGGTGGGGGAACCTCATTTGATTCAAAGGAAAAAGAAATTTAAAGCTAGACAAATGGAAAGTGTAAAATAAGAGAATGGGAATAAATCCAAATATATCAGTAATCATTGTGAATGGAAATTGACTAACCCTATCGGTTAAAAGATATAGTCAAATTAGATAAAAACATACCTAAAACATGAGGGCAAAGAAAAGCTGTGAATTAAATGTGTAAAAAATGTATTAAGCAAATATCAGCACATAAAACTGTATCACACAAAATCAGATTTTAGGTAGAAAGCATTACTGCTTATTAATAAGGTTGCTTCATACTGATTTTTTAAAACTCAATACTCCTTCCAAGAAGAGATCACAATTTCAAACTTTTATATGTCTAAAAAACATAGGCTCAGAATATAAAACTCAAAATGTAATAGAACTACCTAAAGAATTAGACAATTCCATAGCATGAGATTTTTAACACACCTCTTCCCAAGTAGGAACAACAAGTAGAAAACAAGGTCAGATGAAGAAGATTAGGACATCATAAATAACAAATTTCATCTAATGAATTTACAAAATGGATTTATATGTAATACACATAGAAGACATTTATAATAAATTTATTATTTATATCCTTCAGCCCAAAATTGAAATACATTATTTTCAAGAATTCCTTGGTTGGCAGTCAAATGGTAAGAGTTCATCTGTTTAAAAAGATGTTGAAAGTAATTGTGGCAGAAAATTATGATGGCTAGAATTAACATAGTGGAACTGTGGACAAATAGAGGTGAACAATTTTAAAAGAGATTAAGAAGGATATTCATAGGACTTGGTGACTGATTAAATGTTGAGTATAAGAGACAGGAGGAGGCAAGGAAGAGATCCTGTCTCCAGATTGAAAAAAATGTGCTGGATTGTGTTCTATTCTCTGAGTCAGGGAAAAACAGGAGAAATACATTCAGAGTTCCAGGGGGTGAATTCCATATGGGATGTGGTAATTTCGAGGTCCAAGAAGCATAGCAAAGATTCAATAGGCTGTTGGTTTTATAGTCAAAAAATCAACTAAAAATTTGCTTTGGAGATATTGTTTTATGGCATTTGTTGTTAGAATATTGATATTAATTTAAATATTTGGATAAGAGGATATGACATGGTAACATGAGTAGATTGAGAAGAAAACACTACTATGGAAGAGACAGATGAAATAGAAGGCTATATTAGTTATCTATTACTGCGTAACAAATACTCCACAACTTAGTGACTTTTATTTACTCATACTTTGCAGCTTGGCAATTTGTGCCAGGTTTGTTCAGGTGTTTTGTCCACTGATCTCACTTGCAATGACTCATATAGCTACAGTGGATTGGTGACTCAAATGGACTGATTCATCTAAAACAGTCTCCTTTCTTCTGGTTATTAGGAGTCAGAGTATCCTAATTCCCTTTCATGTGACCTTACTAGCAGGTTAGCTCCATGAAGCACATCCACACTATGGGTTCAGAGTTCCAATCAGTCAGAGGAGAACAAACCTATTGTGCAGGCACTTTTTAAGTTCTTGTTTGCATCATATTTGCTAATTTCTCTAAATCCTATTTGCTAATTTCCTTAAAGAAAATCATGTGATTATTATGAGATTCAATGGATACAGAAATAAACTCCATTTCTTGATTGAGGATCAACAAAGTTGCATTGTACAGGGACAAGTGCACATGGATAAGAGACATTATTGAAGTTATCTTTGCAGTCTACCATGAGATCCAGCAAAGAACTACTAAGTTGGAGAATTGTGTGCAGAAATCCCAAGAGCATCTTAATGCACAATCCAAGGGGACAGAGTTTGGAGAATGATGAAGTGGTTCCCCATGTCAAATACTGTCAAAAAGTCAAATAAGACAAACCTGAAGATAAGTCACAGGATTTATTAACAAAGAGACTGCTAGTGCTCTTATCAGCAACAGTATGCAAGTGGTAAGGGCAGAACTGCAGAGGATTGAGGAGGGAATTAAAAGGGAATAAATGCAAAGCGCTCATTCAGGAAGCCTAGTCTTGAAGAAGGAGTGAAGACTACAGCAGTAAGAGAAAGTAGGATGACCAAATAGTCTTGTTCCTCTTTACTATAAGACACACATAAAACTGAGCACCATTAAGAGTTAATAGAAGCGGCCAAAGGAGAGGAGTATCAGGTGCAGCTGCAGGAAAGAGAGAAGTAAAAATGATGAAGATTGACCTTTAGACCTTGCTGTAACAAGAAGAAAGGTGAAAGCTATCAGAAATTGAAGGTGACTAAAAGCAAAGAAAGATGTAAGTGCCTACCCACTTTCATACTGTCCTATGCAAGGGCCCAGTGTGTGGCTTTTCTCCACAAGTTACAGCACAAATAGACTTTAGTTGATAGAACATAAGTTTGGAATAAAAACAAACCTGACCTTAACACACATTAACTGAGCAGCCTGGTGAAAGTAATTGAACATTGCTGATAATCTATGTTTCAATCCATGCATAGAATCACAACAGACCGACATTGTTTGTGAGGATTATATGTGATAACATATCTGAAGATAACATACAACTTCAGTTTTCTCCTCCCTCAACGGCTCCAGCTCACCAAATGGGTTGCATGGCATTAAGCAAATTGTGACACCTTTCTGAGTTCTCCATCTATAGAAGTGCAGACTGACAAATGGGCTTTCTAGGCTCCTTCCAACATTGATGTTTTAGATATCTTTAGGTCTCAGGAATGTTTTCAACCAATAACCTAGCAGGCATTTGGAAGAAGGACAAGTTTATATGATGGCAGAGAAAAGGCCCAGAGTGGACATCCTGGAAGCTCCTGGAAACCATGAACAATGCTGTGCAGGCTTTGAACGAAGAGGCAAGAATCACAGAGACTGGTGAACAAAGAAGTCGATGTGGTGACTTGATGGCAACCTTACTGAGCGAAGTACTTTTCTAGAAATTGTACAATCCTTCTCTGGAGCTGGCAACCTGACAGCTGCCAAAGCTCATGCCTCTCCTCATCCAGTAAATATTTACCAAATGCCTATTATGGGCCAAGCACTCCGCTAGACATTTGGGGTATAATAGTGATCAAAGGCATCATTTTGAGGAGCTAATATTCTAATAAAATATATGTTATATGGTAATAAGTGCTATAGAGAAAAAAATAAAGCAAGGAAAGGGAGGGGGGAGCTGGTGGATAGATGCAGGTGTTACTTTAAATAAAACTGTCAGAGAAGGCTTCACTAAGAAAATAATGCTTACGGAGAGACCTAAGAATGATGAAGGCAACAGCCATTTGGACATTTGGAGAAGTTGAAACCAAGCAGAGGAAACAGTAAGTGTCAAGGCAGGAACGTATCAGGTATGTTCAAGCCCAAATTCAGGACAACACTTGTCATAGCCACAATGCACAACATTATGAGACTCCTTTCTAGATATTTGCAGAGAGCTCAGTTGATATAATAAGTATTAAAAAATCAAATAGATTCAGGGTCTCACAACTCTGACCCTAGCTGTCCCCTTGCTACACACAGCCATGGGTTACTTGCAATGCGGCATGATATTTACACTGATTTATCATAAGTTCACATAGCCTCTAGATATGGTTTCCTCGGCAACCATACTTTTCTTCTTGTTATATTAGTTTCCTTTTCTTTTTAACAGATAAAACTATTAGTTGGGAAATCTGTTTTGTTCTGCTGTAAGCCCTTTCCCTATTAACACTACCCAAAACACACTTTAAGATTAAAGCTTTTTCCTTTGGAGAATAAATTCCACATTTCAGCATAGCCATCCAGTCACCAGGATTATTTATTCCTGCATAGCAGTGACCCCCTAACTTGCAGCTTCTCCCTCATACTTTCTTATGCCCCCAATTTTATTTTTGCTTCTATGTGATAAATTTCAGGCAATCTGGAGCCAACAAGAAGCAAATTTTGAGATAAGGACGTAAAGGTGTTAAAAAGCATTTAATATGAGCCCAAGGGTGTCTACTTAAAATGCTGATGTTCTGGTATCCACCTGATGTAACTGAGAAGCTGAGAATATGGAATGGTGAATTTCATTCCATGGCTCTTCACAATTTTCAAAGTCTTTTCATATGCCTTAATTTACTGTCATGTGGTTCCCTCCCTCACTATTGACCTCCTAATTGCTAAATTCCATGGAAATTCTGGGTTTCCACTCACCCTGGCCTCCCGGCAGCATTTGAAGCTCTTGACACATTTGCTATGTCCTCAGCAATGTGATTCTATTCAGTTTCTTCCCATCACTTTCTTTACTAGACCTCATTGGTAGACATCTCTTTCTTAACACACGCCAGTTTTGGTGTTTCCTTGAGTTCTGGCCCAGCCCTTTTTACTGTAAGATATCCAAATCCTCTTGAGTCCCCTGCCTTTGCATATGCCAAGGATTCCCAAACATAGCCTGTAGTCCTAATCACATATTCTCCACTCATCTGGCTCTAAGTTTCCAGTTGTCCGGAGGACCTGGGAGTCTAACAGGTGCCAAAAACTCAACAAGTCAATAACCAAATAGTTTATATCCAGTGCCTTTGCACATGATGTTCTGTACTGACTTTCTTTCTCTCATCCCCACTGTGGCCCCTACTAGTACATTTTCACAACCCATTCCCTATTCAGACTTTTGCTCAGACATTGTGTCCTCTGTGATCCTTCCCACAACAATAATCAATTTCTCCTTTATACTTCTTCTGCAATAAATAACTTTGTACTATTACTGCAATGAACATCTATCACTGCATATACACACTATGCTCTTATTTTTCTTGCACTAGGATTTTTAAAGTCATCAGTGGTTTTGTTGATCTATATTTCCTCAGTGCCTAAAACTGCAGTCTATAAATGTGTATTGAATAATAAAAGGAAGAAGGGGGGAGGGAAGGAAGGAAGGAAGGATTGACAGGAAAGAGGGGAAAAGAGAAAAGAAAGAAGAGTGTCTTAATCAACTGTTGTTGCTTGTAACAGAATACCTTAAACTGGATAATTTATAAAGAAACAAAATGTATTTCTTACAGTGCTGGAGGCTGGGAAGTCAAAGAGGCACATCTGGTGACAGCCTTCTTGTTGGGTCACCAACAAGAAGAGTCCCAAGGTGATGAACAACATCACATGACTTGAGAGTTGAGTGTGTTAATATGCTATATCAGGTCTCCCTCCTCTTATAAAACCACTAATGCCACTCTAATGATAAACCATCAATCCATTAATCCATTATCCATGAATGAACTAATCCATTCATGAGGGTTCTACCCTAATCACTTCTTAAAGACCCCAGCTTTTAATACGCCATGTTGGAGAATTTCAACGTGATTTTCTGAGGGGACAAACATTCAAACCATAGCAAGAGTTCTCAAAACACATCTTAATTTATATATAGAAAAAAACAGATTCCAGGAAATTTTAAAACTTGTCCAAATCCCCATGGCTAGAAACTGCAATTCCCACACTCAGATGCAGCCTTTTGATTCCAAATGACCAGCACTTTCCTCCTACACTACAGGAGCCTCAGCTGCCACTTTTCCTTCTGTTTTGCTAGAAAATAGCATGGGCATTTTAAAAAAGATAAACCAGGAAGGATAATTCTTTTGGCTCACAACTGGGACAGGACTTTTCACCCAGCCTTTCCCTGTGCTTCTGCAACTTAAGAGGGAAAAAGTATGTTGATCTCAGCAGTCAGCAGGAAGTCATCAAAGCATTTCTCTGAAAATCCTACAGGATTGAAGGTGTCCAGACACATCTAACCCCGTGATAGTTTCATAGTATGCAATCCCAAGTGAACAAGTTGGGAAATGAAAGGTTGTGAGCATGGCTCACTTCTGCCATCCCTGTCTCTGGCATTGCAGTAGCACTGCTTTTAGAGCTTTTGGAGCCCCTTGATCCTCTGCCCTATGGAAGCACTCCATTCAATGCCAGTCAAATGGCTAAATCCAGTGGGCAAAATGAATACACTGACTGTTTCTGTCTACTAGAGTTTCCTTGATAATGAGTGAGCTTAAGAGGATGAGGATGGGAAGAAGAGAAGGGTCTGGTTCTGTCCTCACTCCTCCCCAGGCAGCTTGGTCCTGGCCTGCTTCAATGCGCACAATGTGTCAAGTGAAATGTTGGCCAGAAGTCCTGACAAACTCAGCCTCCTGCTGCTCAGAGTCCAGATTGGGGCCCTTACTTCCTCATGGGCAAGAACTAGTTACAAGAGAAGGGGAGCAGCACAGCAGGGCGACTGCCAGAAGGCAAAGGCTTCTTTAGAGTTCAGTGCTGAGTGAGCTTCTCACTCCCAGCAGGCCCGTCCAGTTATGAAATTTTGCCTCCATTTGGAGGCTGTGGCAGCAGTGAAGGTACATAACTCAGCTCTCTTACTTCGAGAAAGGACTTTCCTTTCAGCTGCAAGGACTGCATTTATCTGATGGCCTCCAGCTGTTGAGTGCTCTGATTTCACCTCAGTTTCAAGGAAGGCTGTACTCTTCCAGGGCAGCACCCAGGTATGGCGGGTGTTCTCGGACCTGGACATTTCAGTCCTATGCAGGACTCCTCCAGTGGATAATCCTTGCCCTGGGGCTATTTTTGGGTTGGTCAAGGCTTTATGAAATCAGCACTACAGTCAGAATTTCCCTTCCGCCTCCACACTCTGTCACAGGCTTTGCACTCCAGTCTTTTGCGCTCCTAACTCTGTATCAGTACTTGCTTCCAGAAGAATCTAAATGACACAGTGGTCTCTCCTGGGATCCTGCCATTTATCTGTGCTTCCCAGTGCTTTTTACTCTTCTTTTTCTATTTGGTGATATTTTTACTCTACCTATCTAATGATATTTTTGCTCTGTTTATCACTATCCATTCATCAGTTGGAGGTTGACTGTGGCATAACTGGGGAAAGAAGACATCATTTTCAAATGCAACGTTAACTTTGTGTACTAAAAGAGAAATTACTTCACTAAGGATAATTACTCAGACTAACATTCTAACCTCAACACCCATTGTATGGCTTCCAGTTGTTTGCACTCATGGACACGGGCCTGAGCTCTAAAGGACTGTCCTTGTCCTGCCGCCACTTTAAAAAGTTCTAATTGTCAACTCTCCTAGCTTTATCTGGGCATTCAAACACTGATTCTTAAAATGACAAATTACTGGCACAAACAAAAAAGATTCAATATGAAGACAAATTTGGGTTTTTTCCTTTCCAAAATGTCGTCTATTTTTGCCTCTTTAATCTTATTACTAGCTGGGTAGAAACTTTGAGTTCACAGCCCCTTCCCCTGAGGGGAAATAAGAGAGGAGAATTCCTTTGGTGGTAGGAGGGGGCATTAAAAAGTTGAAGGGAAGAAGTAGGATGGAAAGTATCCTATGGGTTAATTCACAACTCATTTTTGTAATGGAAGCTGTTGAAGTTCCTCCCTGCATCCTTTCCCGAGCCAGTGCACCCATCCCTGGATGACGTGAGTACTGGCTGCTTGTGACTCTCTGACTCCTGCCCCCTCCTCTGAAGAAATGACATAAGCTGATCTGCAGCTGACCTGCCACCACCCTGGGCTATAATCAGAGACTTACTGAGATGGAGGCCTGAATAACTGGCCCCCATTCCTAAGGTAAGTTTTTTTCCTTCAGGCCAGTTCTTTGCATCCTAAAAAAACTTCTCTACAAAACAATCACTGTGGTAGTGGCCATGCTATTTGTGAAACTGGTAAGAAATTGGCATCAAGTTTGCCTTAATTCACAGTAGAAAAAAGGTTAATTTATTAATCTATCCATTTACCCTACATTCATTTAGGATGTACTCCCTACATAACTCTATGCAATGTTGATCTCAACATTATGGCTTAAAAAATTAATGGCTTAAAATAATGATAACCTTCATTTTTCTCATGAATCCAAAATTTGGGCAGAAGTGTCAAAGATAACTTATCTCTGTTCCACATGACATTAGCTGAAGCACCTCAAAGGCTGGGAACATTCTCATCCTTTCAATGTGGCAGCTGATGCTGGCTGGTGACTGAGCCCTCCACTGTGACTGAAACTACCACACATAGCCTTTCATATAACTGCTAGGCTTTCTTACAGCATGTTGGCTAGGTGCCCCAAGAGAACCAGGCAGAACTTGTATCATCACTATGACAACCTCAGAGTCTCATAGCATCCTTTCCACCATAGTCACGGGCCTATCCAGATTCAAAGGAAGAAACTGCTTAGTGGAGGCATGTCCATGTCACACTGTAAAAGGTCATTTGGAATGGGAGATATATACATATATGCAGCCAACTTTGAAAAATACAATCTACAACAAAAATATAAGAGGTACACCCAAAGCCAGTTGACCTTTATAGCCACTTTCATAGGGTGATGTGAGTATAAGCCAGAAAGCAAGAGTAGGAGTGAGCCCAGGGAAGTATGGTAACAGCATACCCAGCCTTCCTAGGCTAGAGCAGAAGGCTGAAGGGATTGTCATTTTCATAACATCCCTGAGAATGCAGTACCCACTGGATGTGTACATCAGACGCTGTCTTCTCTCTGCTTCTCCAATCATGGCAGAAACTGTTGTAGCCAGGTGAGTTCATTTTATGGTTGACTCCCTTTTTTTAGGTAAAGGAAAAATACCAGGTGAAATTAAATTTAATTAAGGATTCTTGAACAGATAGAAACATGGAAAAGGAAATTGAAAACCCTTGCAATATCTTATTATAGAGAAGCAATTGAAGCTACACATTCCTCTAATGTCCAGGATTGCCAAAAGTAGTAATTTTTTCATTATCCCTCACGTTTCTTTATTGAGCATATTTCTTTAAAGAAATCAGAGCCACAAGAAACAATTTGGTCTGTCCTATTAGTCCTGATATCTATGTAGTAGGCAGGAGGCAGAGAAAATAAATTACAAAGGGCATGATCTTCAGTGCCAGCAGAGTTTGAGTGCAAATCTTAGTTTTACTGTTTATTAACTTTACAACCCTGGGCAAGTTGCTTAAACTCTTTGAACCACATGCAGCAAATATTTATTGAGTGCCTATGCAAGCCAAGCAATGTTTTAGGTACTGAAGACAAAACAAAACAAACAACATCAAAACACAAAGTCCCTGCCTTCACGGAGCATTCATTTTAGAGAGAGAATAAACAAAAAACAGTTTATGTCAGTGGTGATAAGTGCTACACAGAAAAAAATAATACTGGAGAGAAAGAACAAAGCATGAAGAGAATAGGGTAAAATTGGACAAGAAGACTCTCTTATGAGAACCTGGAGGAAGGGAGGGAGAGAGCCACATAGATGTCTGAGGAAAGAACACACCATAAAGAGGAAACAAATGCAAAGGGCCTGAGGTTCCATTGTGCTTGTCATGTTTAAGGAAGAGTGACAAGAAACCCCAATGAAGTCGAAGTGACGAAAGTAAGTACAATGGAGGGGAAAGATGGAAGAGGAGATTGGGAAATAGAAATGTATGTAGCCAGACCATGGAAGGCTTCATAGGCCACAATAAGGATGGTAGGTTTACTGCAGAGCATGGCAAGCCATTGGATGGCATTGGACAGAGAAGTGATATGATCAGACCTTAATGTTTGTCATGGATCACTTTGGCCACTGGGTGGAGAGCAGGGAGTCAAGGGTGGAAGTAGGGATACCAATTAGGAGACTATTAAAGCAGTCCAAGTGAGAGATAGTTGTGGCTTGGATCAGGCAAGTAAGGAAATAAGAAATGGTTTGATCCTGTTTGTATTCTGAATATAAGAGCCAAGTGAATGTGCTGATGGAACAGAAATACAAGTATGGGAAGGCTGTTATGAGAATAAGACAAATAATGTGTGAAGTACCTTGCATACTGCCACATTCTCAGAGAACACAATTTGCCAGCCCACTTCTGCCCCACACTCCTACATTTCTTACAAGTAAAGCAAAATCCCTGAGAATTCACATGATATGTTGGAATGATAGGAAGGAAGAGAGGGGAGAGGAAGTTCCTGCTTTAGGGAGCACAGACACAGCTGCCTTCCTTCCTCCCAGGTTGCCAAAATTCATTCCACCCTGGAGCGCCCTAGCTAACAGGAAACTAGAAATCCTACTCAGGTCAGAAACAGTATGGCGATTCCTCAAGGATCTAGAACTAGATGTACCATATGACCCAGCCATCCCATTACTGGGTATATACCCAAAGGATTATTGGTATATACCCAAAGGATTATAAATTATGCTGCTATAAAGACACATGCACACGTATGTTTATTGCAGCACTATTCACAATAGCAAAGACTTGGAATCAACCCAAATGTCCATCAGTGACAGATTGGATTAAGAAAATGTGGCACATATACACCATGGAATACTATGCAGCCATCAAAAAGGATGAGTTTGTGTCCTTTGTAGGGACATGGATGCAGCTGGAAACCATCATTCTTAGCAAACTATCACAAGAACAGAAAACCAAACACCGCATGTTCTCACTCATAGGTGGGAACTGAACAATGAGATCACTTGGACTCAGGAAGGGGAACATCACACACAGGGGCCTATCATGGGGAGGGGGGGGGGAGGGGGGAGGGATTGCATTGGGAGTTATACCTGATGTAAATGACGAGTTGATGGGTGCAGCACACCAACATGGCACAAGTATACATATGTAACAAACCTGCACGTTATGCACATGTACCCTACAACTTAAAGTATAATAATAATAAATAAATTTAAAAAAAAAAAAAAAAAGAAAAATTACAAGTGTTCTCTCTCTACCTCAGCCCTTTGCATATGCCACTTTCTCCCTCTCAAATACTCCTTTCTTTGGTTCTGCATCTGGGACCTGCTACTGATCCTTTAAGAGTCAACTTGTAATTAGAGAGCGATTTTCAGGACTCCTAACCTCACGTTGTCCCTCTTCCTTGTATGTCAGATACTGCCTCTGACGCTTCCCCATGAAGCAGAAGCTTGCCATTACTTCACACTTTACGACACAGGGATCATGGCAGGATGGAAAATCCATCCACATTACCTTTTTTGTCTACAAAGACAATGTTGTTTCTTTGTTTGTTATGTAACTGGTATGTTCTTCCTCACAAGCATCCCCCAGGTGAGTAAAATAAGAAAACTAAATTTAGTCTAAGCTGTGATTCTTGGATCTGATTCCAAATGTAAAGACTCTGTTGAATTAAGCTAAATGCTCAGAGATCCTCAGAGTCTCTGCCATGTCTAAATCTACACTTGTGGTAGGGTCGCCTCACCTCTCCCTACAGGCAAGTGACTGTCCCCATGGCAAGTCTCTCCTCTCAGCACACCTCCTCTCCCTTCGCAAGTTATGTTCATGCCACTGGAAAACCAAAGGTAATTCAGGGTTGCCAACTTCATCCGAGCCACAGCTATGGCCATTGGACTCCTTTATCCCCATTTCCATTTCCCTTCCTCCTTCCACATCTGCCAGAACTAGACAGAGTGGATTTTCCTCCCCATTTTTTCTGGATTTGCAGTGACCTCCCATGCACAAAATTCTATGACCAACTCTCTTGAGATTTCTGAAGCTCTTCTCATAGGCTCTATCTCATCCCCCTGAGTGTATTATCAGGAGGGTGGACTGTGGGGAAGGGAATCTAGTGTCCTTGAATTGATCCGGTGCCCTCTGACTCTCTTCTGGCTTAGGCTGTGAAGAGGTAGGGCTAGGCTATGCCCTAGAGTGTATTCCCTCAGGGGAGGTCAGTACCACCCCAAGCATCCAGCCAGAAGCTGCTATGATGTCCCTGGCTGGTGTGACTAGCCTCTCTGTTTCTTTAAGAGCTGGAAGTACTATTCCCACCTTGGACCCTCCCTGATGCCTCTCAGGGATCCTCAAAGTCTCTACCATGTCTAAATCCACACTTCCTATAGGGTCATCTTCCCTCTCCCCATAGGCAAGTGGCTGTCCCCATGGCAAGTCACTCCTCTTGGCACATCCCCTCTCCATTCCTGAGTTCTTTTCATGCCACTAAAGGAACTAAAGGTAATTCAGGGATGCCAGTTCCATCTCCATTCACAGCTCTGGCCATTTGATTCCTCTAGCCCTATTTCCGTCTTCCTTCTTCTTCCCACAACTGCTAGAACTAGAAAGAGCAAATTTTCCTTCCTGTCTCTTCTGGATTTGTAGTGACCTCCCATGCATAAAATTTTATGATCTCGTCCACCAGACCTACTTCTGCTATGTTAAATGGGAACTAAAATAATTTAGAACATTTTCTATCACAACTTCAGGCCTGTGTCTGTCATCTAACATCACAATAAAATACTGCATAACAACTACAAAACCTTAGAGTACTCTAAATAAGCACTTATTTAACTCATGTATCTGGATGTTGACTGGCATCAGCTGACTGAGGCTGGGTTCCACAGAAGTGGTTCACTGGGGTGATTCTGTCCGTTTGTTCCTCTTCTCTCCCCTGTGACAATCAAGATAACCCAGGCACATTATTCTCAAGGTGATGGTGGAATAAAGGAAGAAGCCCAAATGAGCAAGCATCTTTCCAGCCTCTACTGGCCTCAGGTCTGCTGATATCCCATTGGCCAAAGCAACTCACATGGAGTAGTGAAATGTGCTCCCCTCAAATTAGAGAGCACTTTAAATTGCATGGGTAAGGTGGTTTCTGATGAGGAAGTAAAAAGCAAGGACATGAACATGGACATCTGGAATATTGACTATTTTAGAATGACTCTTCTACAATCCCTATTTCCATACCTCCACCATGAGACTGATGATTATTTTGGACCAACTTGAATTATTATCCCTGTTGTAGAATTAATCTATTCATCAGTTTCTCAACATAAAGCTGCAACCCCTCTTAAGTTCAGGGGCCATGTTTTATTTATCTTTGTAAGCCCTGAGTGCCTCGATATAGTAACTGTAATGGATACCATGGTGGCCTTCTGTTGCCTGGCAGTCATATGCTTTGGATGACTTTGAGCACACTTCCAGTTTTAGACATAGACACTGTATTAGTTCATTTTCACATTGCTAATAAAGACATACCTGAAACTGGGAAGAAAAAGAGGTTTAATTGGACTTACAGTTCCCCATGGCTGGGGAGGCCTCAGAATCGTGGCAGGAGGTTTTTCACATGGTGGTGACAAGAGAAAATTAGGAAGTCGCAAAAGCAGAAACACCTGATAAAACCATCAGATCTAGCGAGACGTATTCACTACCACAAGAACAGTATGGGGGAAACTGCCCTCATGATTCAAATTTTCTCCCACCATGTCCCTCCCAAAACATGTGAAAATTATGGGAGTACAATTCAAGAAGAGATTTCAGTAATGACACAGAGCCAAACCATATTATTCTGCCCCTGTCCCCTCCAAATCTCGTGTCCTCACATTTCAAAACCAATCATGCCTTCCCACCAGTCCCCCAAAGTCTTAACTCATTTCAGCATTAACCCAAAAGTCCACAGTCCAAAGTCTCATCAGAGACAAGGCAAATTTCTTCTGCCCATAAGCCGGTAAAATCAAAAGCAAGTTAGTTACTTCCTAGATACAATGGGGGTACAGCTGTTCAAAATGGGAGAAATTGGCCAAAACAAAAGGGTTATAGCTTCCATGTAAGTCCAAAATCCAGCAGGGCAGTCAAATCTTAAAGCTTCAAAATGATCTCCTTTGACTCCATGTTTCACATCCAGGTCACTCTGATGCAATAGATGGGTTAGATGGGCAGCTCCACCCTTGTGGCTCTGCAGGGTACAGCCTCCCTCCTAGCTGCTTTCATGGACTAGTGTTTGGTGTCTGCAGCTTTTCCATACACATGGTGCAAGCTGTCATTGTATCTACCATTCTGGAATCTGGAGGATGGTGGCCCTCTTCTCATAGCTCCACTAGGAGTAGTACCTCAGTAGGGCTCCGACCCCACATTTCCCTTTCTCACTGCCCTAGTGGAAAGTGGAGGTTCTCCATGAGAGCCGCACCTCTGCAGCAACTATGCCTGGGCATCCAGGCATTTCCACACATCTTCTGAATTCTAGGCAAGCTTCCCAAACCCCAACCCTTGACTTCTATGCACTCTCAGGCTCAACACCACATGGAAGCTGCCAAGACTTGGGGCTTGCACCCTCTGAAGCCACAGCCCAAGCTCTACATTGGCCCCTTTCAGCCACAGCTGGAGCTTCTGGGATGCAGGGCACCAAGTCCTTAGGTGGCACACAGCACAGGGCTGGCCCACAAAACCACTTTTTCCTCCTCTGCCTCTGGGCCCGTGATGGTAGGGGCTGCTGTGAAGACCTCTGACATGCCTTGGAGATATTTTCTCTATTGCCTTGGGGATTAAAATTGAGCTCCTGGTTATTTATGCAAATTTCAGCAGCTGGCTTGAATTTCAACTCAGAAAATAATATTTTCTATTCTGCTGCATTGTCAGGCTACAAATCTTCTAAACTTTTATGCTCTGTTTTCCTTTTAAAACTGAATGCCTTTAACGGCACCAAAGTCACCTCTTGCATGCTTTGCTGCTTAGAAATTTCTTCCACCAGATACCCTAAATCATCTCTCTCAAGTTCAAAGTTCCACAAATCTCTAGGGCAAAGGCAAAATGCTACCAATCTCTTTGCTAAAATGTAACAAGAGTCACCGATGCTCCAGTTCCCAACAAGTTCCTCATCTCCATCTGAGACCACCTCAGTCTGGACCTTATTGTTCATATCACTATCAGCATTTTTGTCAAAGTCATTCAACAAGACTCTAGGAAGTTCCAAAGTTTCCCACATTTTCCTATCTTCTTCCGAGCCCTCCAAACTGTTCCAACCCTGTCTGTTACTCAGTTCCAAAGTCGCTTCCGCATTTTCGGGTTTCTTTTCAGCAATGCCACACTCTACTGGTACCAATTTACTGTATTAGTCCATTTTCATGCTGCTGATAAAGACATACCCGAGTCTGGGAGAAAAAGGTTTAATTGGACTTACAGTTCCACATGGCTGAGGAGGCCTCAGAATCATGGTGAGAGGTGAAAGGCACTTCTTACATGGTGGCTACAAGAGAAAATCAGGAGGAAGCAAAAGTGGAAACTCCTGATAAACCCACAGATCTCATGAGACTTATTAACTACCGCGAGAACAGTATAGGGGAAACTGCCCCCATGATTCAAATGATCTCCCACTGTGTCCCTCTCAAAACACATGGGAATTATGGGTGTACAATTCAAGAGGAGATTTGGGTGGGGACACAGAGCCAAACTATATCAGACTTATCCCTCTATAAGTTTGTATGAGAATATGTCAAGGACAAAGTTAATCAGTGAATGACATTCCCCTGCACCCAGAGTTCAGGGATGGTTCTTTCAAAGTGAAGCTCAGAATTCCTGTTAGCTTGTACAAACTAACACCTAACTTCCTCACCATCAATGAGAAACCACATAGCCCTTGTCCACTGGCAGCCAAATTGCTACCATCAGGAAAGCCAGTCTAGCACAAAGCAGACCTGAGAGAATCACAGATGAAAGAAGATGGAGACATAAATTGGGCCCTGCCTCTTAAGTTTTCAGTTAAATACTTCACACTCCCATATCCCTACTCCTTGGCATTCTCTGTGCCCTTCTTTCTGCTTAGTATTTTCCATATCACTTATCATCCAAAATATTGCATATGTATTTATTGAGATGAACATATTAATTTGTTCTTTTGCTATCTTCACACACTAGAGGGCAAGCTCCTCGTGGCTACAGACTGTTTTACATACTGTTCTATCCTCTGCATCCAGAACAGTGTCTGAAACTTAAAATGTGTTCAGTAAGATTTGCCAAATAGATGAATGAATGAGTGGATGAATTAATGAATAAATTATTTAGGTCAGTTTAGGTTGAGTTTTCCATGAATTACCACTAGAAGACTCCTGATACACATGGTTCAATACACACTTGCTGTGTATCAGGAGTCTTCTAGTGGTAATACATGGAAAACTCAACCTAAACTGATCTAAACAATTTATGGGTGGAAAAGTCGATGAGAGCATGAGACACAAGAGCTGTCTTCAAAAATTCAAAGGTCATGCTGTAAAAAAAAAATAAAAAAAGAAGGATTAGATTCATTTAATTCGTTCATTCACTCTGTGTGGTTTCAGAAGTGGAAGTTGTATTAAGGCTCAATACAAAGAACAGTTTTCTAACAAGCTGCTCAAGGTAGAACGTGTTGACACAGTAGGTAATGAGATTCCTGTCACTGGTGGTATAACAGGTGAACCCAAGCTACTGATAGAAACTATAGAGAGTATTCTTGCAATAGTGACAGGCTAGATGCTGGATCATTTTCCATATTGATAATGTATAATTCTAGACTTCTTTCCTGGGCCTCCAGGATACACATGCATCTTAAATTGTGAACAGATGAGGATGTCTCTTTATTATATAGCTGTCACTTGCAAAGATTTTCTGTCTAGTCTTAGCTGTGACACTTAGAGTCCTGTGACTTTGGGAAGGTCAGCTTGCCTCAGGGAACCTCAGTTTACTTATCTGCAAAAGGAAGGGATAGGAATGAATAGATGAAATATTTCAAAATTATATTTGTGAGGACTCTTTGGCAGCTTGATGCTGTACTAAAAGCTTTACAGTAGCCTTGGTTTAATGTGATTTTAATAATTACAGAAATCTTTACACTGTGAGGGACACACAACTATTAACCTCTTTCTACAAATCAAGAAACAAACACTCAAAAGGCTAAGTAACTTTTCCCAGGTCACAAGACAAAGAACTTCTGGAACATGGAATCTGAATTATTAATCAGGACCCCAACTTGTGGATCTAGAGCTTTTAAGTCAATCAAGGTTGAGAAAACTCCTACACCCTGTAATAGCCAGGTAGGCTCTTCCATCTCTGAAGGTCTGGGATTACAATCTTCTCCCTCAGGCTGCATTCTAAGGATTCAAAACTAAAATCAACATAGGGCAGCAAGAAAAGGAGCCTCATCCTGTACTGCTGGTTCCTCTGGGCTAAATATCTCCACATACCAGATACCAAAACAATTCCCTAAAAGTTTGTGTTTCTCAAACATACCCTACCTCTGTCCCTTCAAAATTCCTTGACCATAAGTAAACACTCTGAGTCTGAATTTTCCAATTAGGGAATCAGGACCAATGTGGGTAAAAAGGATAATATTATTAGCATCTCCATTTTACAGATAGAAAAATTGAATTTTAATGAGGTGTATAACTTGTGCCAGGTCATTCACAGCTATTAAGTTCAAGACATTTGAACTCAGCAGTAGAACTGAGTCTAAAAAGTCCATCCTCTTCTCTTTCTTTCTTTTTCTCAAATATTGTCCTGGAAGAGATATAAATAATAGTTCAATCCACTTTATACTTTTAGAGAAATGTAACTTCTCCTAATTTGAATTGTTGGAAGAATTGTTAGAGGTATTACTTGTCAACCTTTGCTCTAATGAATGGCCAGATAAATTATTGTGCAGAAACATTGTAAAGTTTCCTATTCTGACTTTTGATTAATGATCAGTTAGCTACTGCCGCAGCAATGCTGTGCAACAGAACACCCCCAAACTCAGGAGCTTAAGACAATGATCATTTACTGTCATGGGTATAGGGGCCAGTTGGGGGTGGCTTGGCTTCAAACTACTGCATCTGAGAGTTGCCTGATGTAGGCTGGGTTCAGCCAGGTACCTCCACTTCAAGCTGCAAGGCTATAGTCTATGTGTCTCTCATTTCCTTGAACCACCTAGGCAGAGCATGTTCTTCTCACAGTCACAGGCATAAGAGAGCAAGTCAAACTACCCAGATGTTTTTTAAGACTCTATTCATATCAAGTCTACTAACATTCCACCAACCAAAGACCATTCTATCACCAAACTCAAAGTCAAGGGATAGCAAAGTACACTCCACCCATCAAGGTCGCATGGTATACTAGTTTGCTAGGGCTGCCGTAACAAAATACCACAGAGTGGTTGGCTTAAACAAAAAAAAATATTTATTTGTTCACTCTTGTAGAGGCTGGAGACTGGAAGTCCAAGTTCAAGGTATCAGCAGGTTTAGTTTATCCTGAGGCCTGTCTTCTTGGATTGCAGATGGCCACCTTCTGGTGTGTCCTCAAAGGGTTTTTTATCTATGCATGTGAATTCCGAGTGTCTCTTCCTCTTTTTATGAGGATACCATTGTATTAGATTAATGCCCCACTTTTATGACCTCTTTAATATTAATTGCCTTTTTAAAGACTGACAGTCACATTGAGGGTTAGGACTTCCACATGTTAATTTGTACAGAACACAATTCATTTCATAACATGGGGTTAGTAAATTTGAACAATAATGCTTGATCTCAGTTTAAGTTTTCTACAACTTGGAGTCTGACTAACCACAGTTTCAAATTCTGACGTCACCACTTCATAGCTGTGCAACCTTAAAAAGACTATGTGTATTGCCCTACTTGTAAAACTGGAATAATAATAGTAATTAACTCATGCATTTGTTCAAAGTTAAACCATTTATAAAAAGCATATAGCACAGGATTTTGCACAAAGTATTTGCTCAAGAAATGATGCTTGTGTTGTGGCTCTTCACAGTTAAGAAGCTTTTACTTTATTCAGGGAGGCTGCACAGGCTGTGGCCTCAGCTACATGCCTTCTTTCTCAGGACCTGGATTGTCTCCTGTAGCAAATTCTATTCCCCCAAATCCATCTTCCTTCAATCTGTTTCTGCAATATGGTGATGCTTTAAAAAATAAAATCCACTTAACGTTTCTCTGCCAATAAATTAGAGACCAGAAAGCAAGAAGATGGTTACACACTTGTCTTTCTAGATATTTTGCAGATGGCTTGTTTGAAGCCATGTCATAGCTGCTGAGGCCCCAGCTAAGTGCTGGACTCTTCACAGCTACGTGAGAAGCCTGTGGGCTCAGAGGAGGACACTGCGTGCCTTAAGTATTGTCCTTTGGGAGATTCTTTTGGGAGTTCTTTTGGGATTAAGGATATAGATCCAAAAAAATTTTTAATAACTTTACAGTCACTTCTCAAAATCAGGTTTGTTATTTCTCAAGCTACAGGCCACTGAGAAATCAGTGAAACATCGACTTCCAATGTCCTCTTAATGCCTCCTCAAAAGAACTGATTATCTACCTACCCTCCTCGGATCAATTCCTTCAAAAATTAATTATTATGTCCAGTGGTCTTTAAATTCTCAGATCCCACTCCAAATATTCACAGCAAGCAGCTGGGCTGGGAAGCACAGGTAAGGGCACCAACATGTATTTCTTCTCTATATACCAACTTATTTAATGATCACAATCTGCCCAAAAAGCAGTTAATGTTTTCCACTTTTTACCATAAACAAGATGTTAAAATTAAGTTTTAAGCAAGGCACCAAGACACAACAGGTGTACATGCCAAAGTTAGATGCCAGACAAAATGCTGGATATAAAAGGAAAGGTTTGAGAACGATTTCCACATTGATTGGCTTCTATAGGCAAATCACAGATATGAAAAAAGGTAAGAATATGGAAAGAGAACATTTCCTTTGAAATATATCTACAGAGCAATGATATTCAAAATGTAGCCTCCAGACTAGCAGCATTAATAACTTGGCAACTTATTAGAAATGTAAATTATCAGACCCCACACCAGAGCCACTGAATCAGAAATTCTGGGAGTGAGGCCCAGTAGTTTCTGTTTTAATAAGCTTTCAGGTGATTCTGATGCAGGCCAGAGTTTGAGAACCACTGATCTAGAAAAAGCTACGTTCTCACTACCTCTTTTCCCCACCCAAGAAACATCCCTAGACTGCCAAGGGTAACCATTTGAGACCATCTGGGAAACCAGGGTCAATTTAACAAGTGGCCTCCCTCACTGCTAGCCATTTTCCAAGACTGGTTTACCCTAGTCATTTGTGGGGCATTATTCCCCAAGCCAGGGGATTTAGAAAAGACAGAAATAAAACCAGGCTGTCTATGAGAAGACTTCCAAGTTTTCTAAAGACATGTGGACTGGTGAAAAGTCAAAACCCTAACCCATCCTCTCTTCATTTCTGTGCCCTCATAGAGCTTGCCACACTGACTTTTTCTAATCCCCGGAAGAAAAAAAGATGAGTCAAGGACTCCTGGGGAAGTTCCTCAAAGTCCCTGCCGGGAACAGAGAGAATTGGCAGACCAGTTTCCCTTACTCACTCAAGCACGCAGACTCAAGTTCAGTGATGAGGAAGGTCTTTGTATGAATCACTCAGGAAGGCTAATAGGTGTCTCCTGGAGTTATGATATTCAGTGAACTGAAATATGACCCTTGTCCTCCAAATAGTGGAGGGCAGGGAACACAACCTGGCAAGTCGATTTAGTGCTTTCTAAAGTTCAGTGCATTGGTAAAGGTGTGCATTTGCAAGTTTCGTCCTGCAAAGGATATGTATTTTCTACGCACCCAACAACAGTGGTATGCATAAAAGAGGCAGCACAGGCTTCTCTTAGGCACTGTATTAGTTTTCCAATGCTGTGTAACAAAGTATCACAAACTTAGTGCTTTAAAATGTCATTCATTTACTAGCTTACAGTTTTGCAGGTCAGAAGTCCAGGCACAGCATAACTCAGTTTTCTATTCAGGGCCTTAAGGAGCTAAAATCAAGGTATCAGCTGAGCTGCATTCCTTTCCAGAGGCTCCAGGGAAGAATCTGCTCCCAAGCTCACTCAAGTTGTTGGCCAAATTCAGTTCCTTCCTGCTCTAGAATGAAAGTCCTTGTTTCCTTGCTAGGTATCAGCTGAGGCTGCTCTCAGCTCCTAAATGCCACCCACATTACTTACCACATGGCCTTGTCCATCTTAAAAACCAGCAACAGAAAATCCCTCTCACATTTTAAATATATGATTTCCTTTGTCGCTGACCTCTACGTCCAGGTTT
The DNA here is from genome assembly GCF_024542745.1 of Macaca thibetana thibetana. Taxonomy (NCBI): domain Eukaryota; kingdom Metazoa; phylum Chordata; class Mammalia; order Primates; family Cercopithecidae; genus Macaca; species Macaca thibetana. Next base: position 13,799,337 of record NC_065579.1, read on the forward strand.
AAAGGGTTTGTGTGATAAGACGCAGCCAACTTGAATAATCTCCCTTTTGTTTAACTTGAAGTGATTGTTAAAGTAATCTATACTTAAGTACAAGGTCAACTAATTAATTAACATTAGTTGCATGTGCAGATCTTTTTTTCCATGTAATGTAACAATCACAGAAGTCATATCTCATCATAGTCTCAGATTCTACTCACATTCAGTGGGAGGGAATTATACAAGGGTAAAGGTTGTTTCTGGTCATTTTAGGATTCTGCCTACCATAGACCATTTTTTAAAACTAGAGAGGTAAGTGGGCCCCAGCAGGTAAGAGACAAAAGTGGATAACAGCTAGGGATCCTCCTTGGAGGTCAAGGATTTTGCAAAAAAAGGAATCTAAGCAAAAGTATTCCCAAATAGCTCATGAAAGTGTCCTTTGAGAGAGATATACAGGGGGGGCTCTAAACTCTGCCAGGCCTCAAAAGCAAGGAGCCAGAGAAGGATAACACCAGTTGTCAGATGCATAAGAACTTTCCTGTATCCTCGTTTGCCCTCCACGCTCTATAAATTTTCACCCTGGCAAGGGCAAAACCTCTGCTAGCAAACCAGGGAAAGGGGTAAATGCTGGGACAAGAAAGAAAAGTCAAGTCATCACCCTCTCTTCCCTGAAGGCAGGTGGCCATGAAATGCAGGTCTTACCCAGGTAGGGGAAGTCTTGTATTTGAATGAAGATTAAAGTCATGATTAATGTCTGGGCTGAACTTCTTATTCTAGAATTGCAAGTGTGTTTTATTGTTCATTTCATATTCCTTTATTTAACGTAGACACAGGTTTTCTGAGAGTGAACAGAGAAGTCATGGAGACTCCTGAGTTTTGTATAGTGACATAGAAAAGCCCTTCTCCAATTAAAAAAAAAAAAAAAAGGTTCAAAAGAACAGTGTAAGACAATGAGGAAGAGGCAGAAAAACTGCTGCACCCTGATTATACCCCAAACATTATGGTTATTCCACATACTAATAGATACATGTGAGACAACTGAGTGAATTAAAAAGTGAATTGACTTGCCCAACATACACAACTAGTGAGCTAATAAGCCACTGAGCTGGGATTGGAAATCAAGTCTTCCTAACTCTAAAATGTATTCCTTTACTATCATGCCAAGTAGGAATTTTGACAGCAGGCACATTACAAATCTGAAGGACAGAAAGCCATAGAGGAGCTCCATAGAGATACATGCCCACTCCCACTATGAGTAGGTATTTACCATCTCTTTTGTCTGCACCTGGCTTCTGTTCAGGTTGCAGAATCCAACATGACTCTTCACTGTAGTGTCTCAGTACCTTTAAGAAGCCTTAACTGTTCTTCCTAGATGAAACCCCAGACATTCAGACTTTCTAAAAACAGGAGGTAAGGACTCTGTTCTGAGAATAATCTAGTACCTCCTGGATAATCCATCAGTCTGATCTATTCATGACCAGAGGATTTAGTTCACTTGAGATAATTCTTTCTCAGTCTTAGTGGGAAAAAAATATGCAACAGTCTCCAATTTTTATCTTCCAACCAGAATAACAGTTGTTTTCTGGGGTGACCATACCCCAGTGTAGTGAGAGAGGAAGGGGCGCTCTCACTGGAAGAGAAAGTACACTCACTGTGGTTTGTGTCTTCTCTTTCCAACTCCAAGCAGAAAATTGCTACAAAGGAGGAAAGAATGACAGAGAAGAAAAATCACACGTACCAGCTCATGCCAGCAGGAACTGTGGAGCTGGGACACGCATAGGACACCAGGCAGTTAAACGAGGCTCAATAAGGAAACTGAGAAATGAGGTCACAGAGCACAGTAGAGTAGAAACAACAAGGACAGAGAGCTAGACAGCCTGTGATGTGTGCAAACATGGGATTCTGGACATGCTTAACCAGCCCGTGTGACTCTCTTCCCCTCATCTGATAAATAGGCATGCAGCTCCCTAGAATTGCTCTAGAGGATGAAATGAAATGACATGTATATGCTTGGTACTTAGTTGACTTGACTCTTGGTTGTCACCACAACCAATACTATATCTTTTGGCCATTGCCCTAGGAAATTGAAATTTTTAGAGAAGGCTTCGAGATTTATATAAATAATATAGTTCAAATCTGTGATGATATTTGTAATCAATATGGATGTCCACACAGCCTGTGCTCCTCCATTCATCAATTCCTTAGTTCCATCTAGTAGAGTCCATCACAAACATTGTGTTCCCAATTTGTCATGAGGCTGGTGGTCAGATGAGACTCTCAGGGGGAAGATGGACATGACTATTCCCTCCCTCTTCAGAATCAGTGATGGAGTGAATGAAGAAACATAAAGCAGGAATAATTGTATCCTAACCTTGAACATGAGATCTGAGTGCTCTGCTAATATATTTCCACAGCACAAAAGAAGGGAAAAGAGAACTGTAGCAGAAAACACAAGGTACAAACAGGCAGCCAATCTTGAGTGGCTAACTTTGCAAACTACCCAAGCTGATAAAGCTGCAGCCACATAATAATCCTCTTATCCGATTGTCAGCCAAGATGAGAATGTGCCACTGGGCCTTGAAAACTGTAGCTGTGCAAGAACTTGAAATGCCCTTACTTGAAATTTCATGAGCAATGTCTTCACTTGTCTTCTTAGTTATTATACTTTTGCTTGGTGTTAAGAATGCCTAGATAACTAGTCAACATCCTCATCCACAAGGAACTCACAAATAACAGAAAAAAACAGATATCATATTAATCAAGGTAATTAATGCCATCTGCCCAACATACCCAACATTTCAGTGGCTTAATACATTACAAGTTTATTTCTTGCTTATGTCATGTCCAAATGTGGGTCGAGTGGCCTTCCTTCACCCTGTAGTTACACAATATGAGGCATAAGACCTTCAAGATCAAAAAGAGATGGCTGGTAGATGGCAGGAGGATCACATGGGATGATTTCAAAAGTCGAGTTCAGAATTGGTACACATCACTTCTGCCCATACCTCACTGGCCAGAACTCAGTCATACAGAGCTGACCTAATGGCAAAGGGGTCTAGGAGATATAGAAGAACACACAACACACTGTTGCTGAGTCTTAACAGTTTCTGCCATAGAAAAACAAATTTATGATGGCAATTCAATGAGTTAAGTGCACAATGTGGCATAGGTTTGTGATGACACAAGGAAGGGAGACCTGCTTGGGCAGGTCTAAAAATGTTGCATGGGAAAGAAGACACATGATATGAGCCCTAGAAAAAGAGTAAGATAATTGTGGGCAAGAAGAGGGGCATTTTCAGGCAGAGGCATGGATGCATGGACTAGTGTGGCAAGTTTAGGAATTGTAAAAAAATTGGATGCCTGGAAAAGAGAGTGGACAAGAAATGCATGCAGTAGAGACTGGAGTGGTGAGTGAGAACTAATCCTGAGGTTAGGAGGAAAATTTCAGGGGCACAGGAAAGGCATCCTTGAACCTAGGGTTCTCACCAGGCATCAGGACAAAGTCTGGACTCCAGGTATGATCAGATATGTGAATTGAGTCCTTGTAGACCTTCAGCCAATAAGCAAGTGAAGCCATATTCACAGGGTTAACAAGAATTCTGAACAGAAATATGGTTATAATTAAACATCAATCATGCTGCACTTTGGCCCACTTCCTTACTGCCAAAATCACATAGCACTAGATACTGACAATTTGCATCCCCATTGTTCCTATAGACAAGATCTCTGACAGAATTATAAGGCTTTTGTTTAAGCATTGCTTAAGATGTTTTTGAGATCCCAAATTCCGGTGGAACAGCTGAAGCCAATCAGTTGGAAGACCCCCCACAGAGGAATCAAATCAGCATAAAAATATAGTTTCTTCATCTCCCTGTCCCATGACTTCACCCTGTACTCTTCAACCAGTCAACATTCTCCACAATTTGGTCCACTCCAAAATCCTTAAAAAACCCTAACCACAGGAGAGGGATTTGAGGGTTCCTCCCATCTCCTTCTCTGCTGAAACACGGTGTCTCAGTTCACTGACTTACTGCGTGCATCAGGTAATGAACCTATTACAGTTACACAAGGCCTCCTACGTTTCCTGCTTCCATGACAAAAAGGCAGCATTGTAACAGCGATGATTCTAGGCTGCTTTAAGTAGCAATACCAGGCTTCTTTCTTGGGTTAGCAACATCATGCAGAAGGAAGGTAAGCTTGAGCATCAGAGAGACCCGGATTCAAATGCTTTTCTGAAGTTACTCTCTAAGTCGCATTGTTTCTAGAATGATAATAATGACTTCCATAGAAAAATAGCATGTGGAAGAAGTGAAATGCTGTTGTAGAGCCGCAAGAATGGCATCTGATGGAGTGGATCTTCCAAATGTATTATTAGCACTTCCCACTCCCTGCCACATCCGCTTTTCTCTCCCTGTTTCTAATGCAGCTTTTGCTCATACAGTTGATGGACTTAGATTGCTCACAGGGAGCTCTTCCTTTTCACTGAGGTGTCTTTAGGCTGCGTCAGTTGAAGTAAAGCTGTTTACTGCCTTAACCCCATGCTCCGACACACCCACTGGGTAAAGTTCTTAGATGTTCCTGGAATCAGGCTGCCTCTTAGTCTCCCCTTGAAGCCTGCCTGACATTGGAGTCTAGAAGTCTTCTCAGATCCATTATCTCATTACATATTGACAATCACCCTCTGCAACAGACAGCATCACTCCCATTTTACAAATGAGGAAAACCACAAAGGGATCTGACAAACAAAGCCAAATGTATTCCATTTCCTTTAATCCAATTGCCTGATACTCTCCTTGGTATAAAAAAATGACCACTCTTTATTCCTGCCTTAAAAAACAGTAGGAAAAGATGGAGATGCTTTGCCGGGAAATGAGATGGCTCTAAAATCAAAACTTGTCAGACTAGTTTCCCCAGTAAAGCACTTAAGTAATGAACCTAACTCTAGAGATAAAGTACAGAAGGCACAGCTAAGATTGTTGTTTTTAACATACGCTGAACTGAAATAAAATGATCACCAAGTAAAACAGAGGGCCGTAGTGTATGTTAAAAGAATGACCCTCCTCCTTTTTGGCTAGTGTTATTTTACTGAGAAATCACATAACCCATACATAAGATGTACACATATATATCTACCCTTTTTTTTTTTTCTTTTTGAGACGGAGTCTCACTCTGTTGCCCAGGCTGGAGTGTGGTGGTGTGATGTTGGCTCACTGCAACCTCAGCCCTCCGAGTTCAAGCAATTCTCCTGCCTCAGCCTCCCGAGTAGCTGGGATTGCAGGTGCCTGCCACCACACCCAGCTAATTTGTGTGTGTGTGTATTTTTAGTAGAAACAGGGTTTCACTATCTTGGCCAGGCTGGTCTTGAACTCCTGATCTCATGATCCACCTGCCTCGGCCTCCCAAAGTGCTGGGATTACAGGCGTGAGCCACCGTGCCTGGCCTACCTACACCTTTGTATGTAAATGAATGTAAATGTATATGTTCACACACTCATATACTCCAATTAACACAAACCAGCCTATATATACATTTTTTCTTTTTTACTTTATTCTGACATATGTGACCATAGCATAAAAATGGGAAAAAGGACACTTTGGATAATCTGACCCTCCCTCCATCCATCAAAAAGAGTAAACAAAATTGAAAAAGTGAAATGAAGCTTAGAGGGTACAGCATCTCATAGCCAACAGCTCTGATTCAAGTAGCTTCATGATGCATCCTTTCCCTTCCATTGGCTCCCATAGCAGAAAGTATCAGGGCCCACCCAGGTCCTTTCAGGCCACCTTGGAGGTCACCCGCAGACTGTTTCCGTATGCACCACTCTTGGGTCCTGGGCGTATGCTCAGCCTGGGCTTAGGACAGGCCAGAAGTGCCAAGGAGGTAATGTCCTGGGAGCCACTCTCAATGCTCAGCTGTGATAGGAGCTAGTGAGTAAATGTCCCAGCTTTCTCACCCCTTATAGGGACAGAATCTGAAATGTGCTCTAAACAGCCCCTTAAAAGGTCACCATCAGGATTGACACCTGTTGCCCATGGCAGTGACCTGCTTACCAATGCACCCTTTTGGCCTTCCCCACCCACCCTGTCCCACTTCCCCACTCTCTTACTGTGCTGCCTGAGATCATTGCCCAAAAAATGACTTACCCGGATCCCTATCTCAGGATGTGCTTTTAGGGCACTAAAACTACAAAAGTTTCCTAATTCCAAAGCCTCTAAACCAGGTCTCCAACCCCTCATATCAGCATGTCTCCCCCTAAATTCCCTGAATCTTGACATATTTTCCAGATAGTTCCTGAGAAAATGGTCCCCGCCCTGTGCTGTGATAATTTACATTTTGTCTCCCCTGCTGGTCTGTGGCAGGGATTCTGTCATTTACCAAGTGCAGTGCTGGAACAAGGCAGGTGTTCCATAAATGACTAGTGAATCGTCATGTCCTCTCTCTCTGAAAAGCACACACACACCCATCTCTAACACTTCTGGCCTGGCTCTGCAGCCCTGGGGTCAGTCTTACGGAGTTGCTTAGAGGCTTGCAGAGGTATCTGGCCTGGGATCCAAGAGTACCATGGGAAGCCCATCAGTCAGCTCTGGTAATATGCCTTACTATAACTGCAGACACACAGATGGACACACGGACAGGTCCCTGGCCACTTGTGCTCTGTGTTGGCGTTGTGTGTGCCTAAGGGGGCTTGCCTTGTTATAGAACAAAGGGAGAGGCTGCAGGTCACTCCCGCCACCCACATAATTCCCACCAATTCCCAGCAGCTCCTCTCGTACCTCCCTGTAGTGTCCCTGTTCCTAAAGAACACATTCTCAGCTCCTCAGGATGACGCTGTCTTGAAGCTGGACTCTCAGACAAAACCACCCCACATGTTCTGCCAGCAGATCCAGTGAGCAGGAAAAGTCTCATGGATGTCCCAGAGGGAGTTTCAGCAGCCAGAGAGGGATGGCAATCCCGCAGCTACTCAACTTCAGTGTGAGTCCTCCCCTGCTTTGCCCAAGTTGCTCTTCAAGCTCATTCTCTGACACCCATGACCTTCCCCAAGCCTGAGCTCCCACAGACAAGCTGGCACCACACACTGTATGGTAATTGTCATGCACGTCCGTGTGAGGAGATCACCAAACAGGCTTTGTGTGAGCAAGATGGCTATTTATTTCACATGGGTGCAGGCGGGCTGAGTCCGAGAAAGGAATCAGCGAAGGGATATAGGGGTGGGACCGTTTTATAGGATTTGGGTAGGTAAAGGAAAATTACAGTCAAAGGGGGTTGTTCTCTGGCAGGCAGGGGTGGGGGGGTCACAAGGTGCTCAGTGGGGGAGCTTTTGAGCCAGGATGAGCCAGGAAAAGGAATTTCACAAGGTAATGTCATCATCAGTTAAGGCAGGAAAAGGCCATTTTCACTTCTTTTGTGGTGGAATGTCATCAGTTAGGCCATCTGGATGTGTATGTGCAGATCACAGGGGATATGACGGCTTAGCTTTGGCTCAGAGGCCCGACAGTAATGCCTTCTCTACTGGACTTCTTGAGAACAGGAAGAGTTTGTGCATTCTTGTCCCTACTGCCTATCATTATGCCAGTTACACATAAGGCATTTTATATGTGTGTTGAGGACAAAAGTAAGCAGAGCTTTCCACACCAGGTGGAAACGGGCCTTAACAATGTATATTTCCCTTGGAGAGGGAACACAGTAATATACATTCATTCAGAACACTGAGTCTTTGATGTGTAAAGGGGGATCTTAAAAGAGGAGAGGAGGTTTAGAACGGAGAAACTTGAGGACAACAGAGGCATGCGGAGCTTAATTCACACAGAGAATAGATGGGAAGGATGATGCCGAGAAGGGAAGAGGATGCCATCCCCTCTCCGTGCAGCATTTCTTTCGATATTTTAAAAAGAGCAAGAACTCTGAAGATAGAATTTGATTTGCAGCCTAGCTTTTCTGAGATTGTTCATAAAGGACTATGAAAATGCCAAAACACAGTAACAGAGGAGTCTCGGGAAATGAGCTCAGGCCTGTCAGCATTTCTGATTGTTAACCAGTCACACTTGGAGCTTTATTTCAAGCCTGTTTGAGGCCAGTGGAGAAATGAACAGGCCATAGCTACACCAATTACTTTCCAGATGAAGCTTCAACAGTGTGGAGGGAGGTAGTTTCTATTTGTTGACTCAACCTAGAAAATGGTTTAGAAAATTTCCTGGCAGGTATTAGCAGGAACTTGATCAAGGAATAACTCTAGGTAGAGATTTTTTAAATGAAATTCAGAGTAAACACCATAAAGAAAGTCAGCCTTGCAGTGAGAGAGGGATGCTGGCATTCCAACACACCTGGTGGAGACTGAACCTGGCGAGCAGCACACAAAGCTGGCTCTCAGACATTTGAGACCCTCACCACAGATTTGGCAGTGCTGGAGACGATGCATTCAAGCCCTGGCCTGGTGTCATGGAAACCAAGTTTCATATGCACGCTCATCCAAGGTCTCCTAATTTACTGTCTAAAGCAAGCTTCCTCACCATTCTCCATCTGTTTCCATTTCTACATTTCAAAGTTGGAGATAATCCTCTTAAAAAAAAAAAACAAGTGGAGAAAGTGAGTACTTATAGAACATCCACTATGTGCCAGGCTAATACTAGATGTTATACATGAATTATTCCGTTAATCTTCACAATGGCCCAAAGTAGTTAGGTAGGGTGAGGTAATGTATAGCAGTCAGAATTCAGGTTTAGAGTTCAGAATTCTCTTGAAAACCACTTTGTTTTAGAGAAATGGATTAATACAGAGGGTATTAAATACAACGACTAAAGACTGAAGGCTGGTGAGAACTTCTGCTAGCTTTGAAAAAATCAGAAACTATTTGAACCAGAGAAAGCCCCTGCCAATGATTTCATCTGCATGTCACACTGATGTGGGGTTCACAGAAGTTCACCTGGAAGCTACTGTGAATTTCAGGTTCGTTACACGTCTACATGGCTATTCTTCAAAACAAGAGAGCAACAAACGCTTCTCCTTTTCTGTCTTAAAAGGCTGCCTACGTGTCTCACATTGGCAAAAACTTAAACCAGAACCCTGTTGACCAGGGGGTCTGGAAAAAGTAGTTTTCAGAATTTTAGCCCCTAAAAAACTAGGAAGAGCTTAGAATCAACAGTCAATGTCCTGCATTGAGAAATACTATTATGTTTATCTTATTACTGAGGCAACTAAAATTTCAAGAAGTTAAATAACTTTTCTCAAGTTCTTTCTGCTAGTTTGTGATGGGGATAGAATATTATTGTAATGAACCTGGGTGTTTCTCCCTCCAAAACCTAGGAGAAAGAATGGAATTTTGATTCATGAGGAGGCACAAATTTGTTCAATTGCATCCAGAGAGGATATTTCTTTGTTTGCATTGCTGCATATCCACTAACCCTGTCAGCATGAAGGAGACAAAAAAAGGCTGGTTTCCCCATAAACTATGCAAGAGTCTATGTGATATTTGTCCATAAGAATTAGGAAGAGTGTAAGGGCAATAATATTAATGCCTGAGAAGAAACCTTCAAGTGTAACCAGGGGAATGCAAGTTAAAACCACAATGAGACACTGTGTCACATCTACCAGACTAGCAAACATGAAGTGCTAGCAAGGAAATAGAGCCACACCAACTCTCTGCCACTGCTGGTGGACATGATAGATTGTTACAATCATGTTGGAAAACAATTTTCCATTACCTCTTTTTGAGACAGGGTCTCACCTTGTCACCCAGTTCAAAATACAGTGACTGAATCTAGGTTCACTGCAGCCTCCACCATTGGGCTCAAGAGATCCTCTCACCTCAGCCTCCTGAGTAGCTGGGACTACAGACATGTACCACCACGCTGTGCTAATGTTTTGTATTTTTGTAGATATGAGGTTCTGCTATGTTGCCCAAGCTGGTCTTGAACCCCTGAACTCAAGCCATCAGCCCACATCAGCCTCCTAAAATGCTGGAATTACAGGCGTGAGCCACTGCACCCAGTTTTCCATTACCTCTCAAAATTAAATGCATTTACAGTCTATAAGGGAGGAATTTCATTCATATGATTATCTCCTCGAGAAATTACTGTATTTGTACACCATAAGATGAAATACATACATAAATGTTTATAATAGCATTATCCATAATAGATTAAAACTTAAAGCAAACCTAATGGCCATTAACAGGGTGAATAAATAGAGTATATTCATACATTGGAATATTACACAGCAATAGAAATACATAAATTACAATGAGATGGAACAAGATATATGAACTTAAAAGGTTTAATGCTGAGGAAATAGTCACTATTCCATTCATATAAAAGGTAAAAACAGACAATACCAAATAATATACTGTTAGACTCCACACATATGTCACAAAACTATAAAGAAAAGGCAAATGTTAATTAAATATGAAAAATAATGGGTTAATTTAGGGGGAGACAGAATGGAGTAGAACTAGGGAGGGACTTGGAGGAACCTTCTGTGATCTTAATAATAATCTAAGTGGGACAGTGAGTTCAAGGCTGTTTACTTTATTATTCCCTTACGTTATAATTATGTATACTCTTTGTATGTATATTTGTACACACATTTCTTTGTATATTTCATATGCAAAGAAAATTAATGTCATAGTGGAGATTTTCTATCAGCCTCTGCCTTTCTCCAGCCCCACCCAATTACAGTTTGGTGCCGGGGTAGTGGATGTAGAGCCTGTCCATCCCATTCTGGGCTTTCAAATTCAGCCCACTCTGAGACAATATAAGGTCTACGGCGGTATATGAACTCCATCCCCAGAATTCCTCCTGACCACCTCTCATTTGACAGCTTTACAATATGAAGAAACCACGTTGATTAAGAACATGAATTTTAAAACCTGTATTTGGTTCCCAGCCCTGTCACTAAGTAGGGTTGTGACCTTGGGATCATTATATAACCTCCATATTTCTCTGCCAGTCTAACAGTACTTATCTCCTGGGATTGTTGTTGCAAAGGTGCAGTGATTTAATCTATGTAAAATACTTAGAAGATTGACTGCATATGGTGACTATAATTTCATTGTCAGGTTTTACTATTACTTCTTACTTTTTCTCTTGCCAGATTTGTTGATCACCCCATATTTCTTGCTTGACTCCACATCTCAGTAATTACTATGTACTTGGTCCCATTCCTAAGAACAGGGATCAGCAAACTACGGCCTGCTGGTCAAATTCAGTCCACTATCTGTTTCTGTAAGTAAATTTTTATTGAAACACAGCTATGTGCATTCATTAATATATTGTCTGTGACTACTTTCCTATTACAAAAGCAGAGCTGAGTGGTTGTAACAGACTGTATGATCTGCAAAGCCTATCTGGCCATTTACAGAAAATGTCTTCTGATTCCTCCTTGGAATATGGTTGAACTCTGCTCTCCTGGCTTTGATCTTGCCCATCTCCCATAATCTTTCTGCTGCAAACAGGAATCCACAAATCTGTACTCCAACCTCAGGCACAGTGACAAATGAAGCCAACATAATTTATGTTCTTGGGCTATAGGGACTATGAAATCAAGTCCACTCCTTTTTGGCCATTTTTCATCATGGATAGAAGGGGTTAGACACATCGAGTGCCCAGGCCACTCCTGAGCAAGGCAACGCATGTGACAGCTGACTCTGGCATGAAAGGCTCACTACCTCCTACTAGAAATTTCCAACAGCATAGCATGTGATTACCTCACTTTGAAATAGAATATGTAGAAACATAATAAATATGCCAGGTTACATATTTATAAACACATACAAAGATAAGCATTTACTGTCACCATGACCTGGCCATTAAAAGGTTTTAACTCCTGAATATTACATCTTCCTAAGTAAGATAAAGCCATTAAAGCAATAACTGTGAAGTCATATGATTCTCTCAATGGGTCTCAGGAGGAAAGAGGCCAATATAAAAATAGGTGTCTATTTTTTTTAATGTAATCCCTATTCTGCTGACTTCGTCCCTGTGACCTCAGCCAACCAAGATAACACACCTACTTCACAATTCTAAATGAGAAGTCCTCTAATAAGGGTGAAGGGTGACACAAAGACAAAATCTAAAAAGAGAAACCACAAAGACTGCAAAGACAAGGAGTTTCAGCAAATCACCCATTCCCACCCAGGGAAAGAAAGAAACAGCAGTGTCCTCCTTTGTGTGCTATTTTGGTCACATGTGATTAATAGCCTGTCACACTGTCAGGAGAACCCAGACTCGATCAAATCGACACATGGCAGCTCTGAGCACTAAGGCGGGGCACATTTCAGCACAGAATGTGCCAGAGGGATGCACTGTGTGTGTGTGTATATATATATATAGAACACATACCTGCCACTTGCATCCCTTGATCCTGAAATACTGCTGAAATTCCTCTCCCTACACATACTCCCAGAGTTGTGTGTGTGTGTGAGTGTGTGTGTGCATTTTCCCATTTCATTCAGCAAGCAGCTGTGAAAGCTGTTATACTGCCTACATAGCATCAGAAAAGGATCTGGTAAGTGTTTAATGAGGGGGAGGTGTGATAAAAGGGATAAGGCAGTTAAATTGGGTAACTTAGAAAAGAATGAGATAAGATAATGAATGTGTTGCCATGGAAACCAGGTCATAGGCATAATCTAATACTGCTCTCTATCTGTAACATTCTATATTCTGAGAAATGGGCAAATCCTATTATTTTTACTTATAACTATTATCTTTAGAGAGATATTAATAGTCTAGTCAGTGCCTTATTTCCCCACTCATTAGTGAAGCAATACATAAGTGAGATACAAACATGCCCTCTAGACTAGAAGAATGCAAAAACCCTTTGTGAATCCTAAAAGGACTCGCTATATATTTGTTCCTTTTTAATTTGACTGTCACATTTCTCTTTACTTCCCAAAACGTCCTATCCTCCAAGCTTGCTCTTTAATAAAATATGCACAGGAGAATGCCCAATAAATTGATACATTTCTGTAAAATTTTGCTTCATAACCAAATGCACCCCAACTGTCTGTATCAAAAGAGCCCTTCAAGTAATCACCCTGGAAGTTCTTGGGCTGGCTGATTCCCCAGGGTGAATATATTTATAATTCCTCCTTTGGCACATGGGAATTAAGGTGATTTTAAAATACATGTTAAAATACTAAAACATAAATAAAAATGAAAATTTAGGACTCAAAAATGTAAAATCTAAATGAAAGATCAGCATGGGGGCGAGGATGGTGCAATACATATTCACAGTCCTTAATGTCCTATGTGTGCTAGTTGAACTAATGTTTTGAGTGTGCCTTCTGGTGGTCAAAGCAAAAAAGAAAGCATGAAATAATAAATAAATGAGTAAAATGAAACATCTCTCAAAATAAGCCAAGCTTTTCTTAGAACTTCAGTATTGAAAGAAATTTCTTACTTGGAGGTTCACACATGAACCACTCAGATATGTTGTGCACAATAAACCAAATGCAAATACAAGAATCGGTTTATTAGGACCTTCAGCCATGAAACCAACATGCAGATCATGAACGCAATCTTGAGGGGTGGAGAGAGAGATGTAATGAAGGGGAAAGGAAGGGAATAATATGAAGAATTTATAGAGTATTTTTATTTGTCCTGCTTGGTCTAAGAACTACAATACTTTCAAAGAGAAATCCCTCATATTCACTTCCAAATATCTGTTAGTTCAGCTAACCATTAGGGAAGAATTAGAAAGCAGTGTTTTTATCCTCTGATCTAGAATGTAGATCTATTCCGGGTTTAATGATGATCATGTTGATACACGGGCCAGATTTACAATCTTTTATGAAAATAGAGGGCTAATTCAAGACTCTCCAACCAATTCCCAGGTGACGATGTTATTGCATAAGCCATTATTAGAATGAAGCAAACTCGAGATGGTTCTAAAGAGTTAGTGCAACTGGGTTATCCTGGAGAACTTGGTCCCATTCAGACTCCAGCAAAGGCAGAGGCCGTTCATGCTCATCGTATCTCCATGGCTTCTCTACATCTCCCAGCTCCCTTTACAATTAGGTTTGGACGATATAACAAAGTTTAAACCAAAGGAATGTGGGAATAAATGCTGTAAACCCTTAAAAAGTCCACATTAACCTTCCAGTTACTTTCTTCCTTTGAAATGGCAACCTTAGAGGCCATATGTTCCAAGTGGAGTGGCTCCATAAAGCAGTAATGTGAGCAAGAAAAAACTTAAAGCACACACTAAGCCACTGAGATTTCAGGGTTTACCTAGTATGAGTTAGTCATGGATTATCCAGATGACTAATAATACACTAGCGGATAAACTGTCTTCACCATATTACCTGTCATTTTTAAATCATGTTTCAGTAATTTTATTATAGATGTTATATATTTTTGGCTTAAATACCTTTGTAAAAATATAGACAAAAATTTGCAAGATATAACTACTGAACTATCTTTGAATGTATACCCTTACAGACCCAATTTCTCTCTCTCTCTCTGCTTCCTTGCCGTCTCACCTCATGCCTTCTTTTTTTTTTATGCTTTATGTTCTAGGGTACATGTTCACAACGTGCAGGTTTTGTTACATATGTATACATGTGCCATGTTGGTGTGCTGCACCCATTAACTCGTCATTTGCATTAGGTATATCTCCTAATGCTATCCCTCTCCCCTCCCCCAACCCCACAACAGGCCCCTGTATGTGATGTTCCCCTTCCTGTGTCCAAGTGATCTCATTGTTCAATTCCCACCTAAGAGTGAGAACAAGCGGTGTTTAGTTTTCTATTCTTGCGATAGTTTGCTGAGAATGATGGTTTCCAGCTTCATCCATGTCCCTACAAAGGACAGGAACTCATCCTTTTTTATGGCTGCATAGTATTCCATGGTGTACACGTGCCACATTTTCTTAATCCAGTCTGTCATTGATGGACATTTGGGTTGGTTCCAAGTCTTTGCTATTGTGAATAGTGCTGCAACAAACATACGTGTGCGTGTGTCTTTACAGCATCATGATTTATAATCCTTTGGGTATATACCCAGTAATGGGATGACTGGGTCAAATGGTATTTCTAGTTCTAGATCCTTGAGGAATTGCCACACTGTCTTCCACAATGGTTGAATTAGTTTACAGTCCCACCAACAGTGTAAAAGTGTTCCTATTTCTCCACATCCTCTCCAGCACCTGTTGTTTCCTGACTTTTTAATGATTGCCATTCTAACTGGTGTGAGATGGTATCCCATTGTGGTTTTGATTTGCATTTCTCTGATGGCTAGTGATGATGAGCATTTTTTCATGTGTCTGTTGGCTGCATAAATGTCTTCTTTTGAGAAGTGTCTGTTCATATCCTTTGCCCACTTTTGATGGGGTTGTTTTTTTCTTGTAAATTTGTTTGAGTTCTTTGTAGGTTCTGGATAGTAGAGACATAGAAATATAATTAGAAAGAAAGACATATAAACAGTGGATGCCAGACATAAATAAGTAGGTAATAGAGAAGCAGACAGACATCAAGCTTAGATATGCTTCTGTAAGTTTCGGGTGGGCATGTTTTTACATAACCTCAACAGGTGATTGTATAAAGGCAATCCCTGTTAATTTATAAATGTTGGCATTGAGTACTGAGAAGTAAACTGAGATTAGCAGTTAGAAAGTGGTAGGAGAGCATTTTAACTCAAGTAGTTCTACTTCAAAGCCTGCATCTGAATCACTACTTTCTACTGGCCTGAATTAATTATCTTTCATTCATTCCCTCAATTTTTCCAACACCAATTGTTGCTTAACTAGTAAGGTAAGTGATAGGTCATTATTGTTTCTTTCCTGTCTCCTGACAATTTGTGTTTCCTTTTCTGTCAACTGTTTTTTTTTTTTTTAAGGATTATTTATGTATTTATTGATTTGTAACAGCTCTTTATAAAGATATTAATTTTGTATCTGCCATATTTGTTTAAAAATATTTTTCCAGTGTTCTTTTTTTCCTTTAATTTTTCTTTATTTCCTTTCAAATCTTTCCTTATAATTTCCATTATAGTTTTAAAGCTCTTGTCACTCCAAACTAACATAAACATGCACTTATACTTTCCATGTATGCTAATCGTTTCACCATTACATCCTTTGTCTACTTGAGAGTTATGCTTATATAAATGCTTTGAACCCTCCTTAATTTTGTTTCCTTGAGTGTTTTCATTTTTCATAGTTTTCCAAACAATATTAGTGAATATTTATGTTTTATTCTATTGATTTGAAATACTATATTATATGGTACATGAATTGTGATGTAGCAGGGAGAGCAATCTTGACAATCTTGATTTGTAAAGAAAATGACTCTAGTGTTTGCATTTCAAGTACGATGCTGAGTGCTTTGTTAGATATATTTTTATCACATGTATAAACTATTCTTCTAGCTCTATTTTACTTATAATTTACTTTAATCATAAATAAATAGCCATATGTTTTCCCTTACTAACATAACGGATTATCATTATATATTTTATTAATGAGCCATCATTAAAATTCTGTAATAAAACCTACTTAGCCATAGCACATAATTTCTTTAATATACTAGAGTTCAGGCAGTCACCATTTGTTTAGAATTTCGCATTTCCATTCTAAAAGAAATTGATCTATAGTTTCCCGTAGTTAAGCTAATTATAAGAAAAGAAAGAGGGAAACTTACCTTTTATTATCAAATATTTCAAGTGGCACAAAAATTTTGTGTTATATAATGGTTTGAAAGAACTCATTTCTAAAGCCTTACGGGTCTATCATTTTTTCACTGGCTATTTTTAGATACTTTCAATAATTTCTTTCAAGCTCTATTCAGCTTTTTTCATATTTATTCTATGATTGATTTTTATATTATCCTTTAAAATTATTCTTTCATTCATGTCTTTATATTGGCATATATTGGACTAGAATTCTACTTTTTTATGTTAAATGAGTTAAATGTAAACAAATAATGATTTAGTTACATCTTCTTGATCATTCCTAATAAACTATATGGTTATTTCTTTTTCTTTCCCTGGTCATGTTTATGAGATTTTGTCTATTTTAGTGGTCTTAAGTCTTTTTTAAAAAAATATACAAAAAACCTCTAATATTTATTATTTTATTATTTTCAAATTATTATTTGAAAATTATTTCCATTTGTGCTTTTATTTCTTCCTTGGATGGACATAATTCAAATACAACCACTAAACACAACTCATTAATCCTATTACTGATTTACCTTTATTCTGTTATCTACTTAGTATATAAAATATTGCATCCTACTATTATCTTGACTTTTTCAAATTTTTTTAATTTTGTACATTCCTGTGTCATTCATTAGCTAAAGTTTTGTGATTATTTTCATTTTACCATTAGTAATGTAGGCTTTGTCCCTGTTGCACATTTTATATTTTTTCATAAAATGTACTTTTTTAGATCAATCCTTTCTGTCATGGGAGGACACATTTGTCTCCCTTTATCCTTCACCTTCTGCCACGTGAATATGCATCAAGAGGGCCCTTGCCAGTGCCACACCTTTGATCTTGGACATCTCAGCCTCCAGAACACTGGAGAAAAAAATTTATATTCTTTATAAATTGCTCAGTATCAGGTATTCTATTAGAGCAGCATAAAATGGACTTAGGTGCCTACTGGAAATTCATATAGTTGAGTTTCATGTTACTCTAGGAGTTTTCACATTTACATTTCACAGATTTCATGTTCCTAAACATCTTACAACCACATGATCCTGCAAGACAATTTCAAAGAGTGGGAAATATCAATTAAAATCAAAATGGAAATGCTTTGTGGGCATATATGTCCTTCATGCATGTTTGTATACAACTGTATATGTGTGCACACATGTGGGTGAGTTCATGCATACATGTAGTGGGTGTGTCGTCTGCAGCCAAAGATGACCAAAGAGACTGAAAAGTCATCTGACCAATGAGGACTAGGTAAAAAAGATTAACTATCTGGAAGAGCATGTTCATTAGCTTCTTGACTCTTTACAAAGGGTTGCAGTCCAGCATAGCAGCGGTAGCAAGATCCCATAAAATATGATGAGCTATCATATTTCCTATGAAGGCAGAGGCATGTAGGCAGCACAGGGGAGACAAACTCAAGAGATTCAGAAAGACAGGTGAAAGCTAATTTAAATAAAAGGTTGAAATCAAGACTTAATGACAGAATAATCCCTCTAGGAGCTATAGAATTTTACTTCATATCCTTGTGCATATAGGTTGACAGTGGTAATACCTGAAGTAACAATTATAGCTTGCCTGATCTTTGAATAATCAAATTTGTAACAGTGTTGTGATATTTCTGTCAACTTCATGTAAGATCTCAAAATAATTTCTTCATGTTTAGAGGCTCATGCTGGCTACCACTATGGACTGCCTGAACCCTGCAAAACCCTTCTCTACAAGTACTGCACTTGGCTAGCCCAGTTGAGCTGCTAATTCATCTGAGCCAGAGACCCAAAAGGACCTCCCCCAACACAGGGTCCTGGCCAACTGCCGGATCCTGGTGACTGGGCTTAGTCAATCATCTGTTTTTAGAAAGAGTGGCAAAACCATACCCTGCCAAAAAGAAGAGGTAAAATCTGGACTTCCTGAAATGTGTTACTGAAACATGCTGTTTTGGAATTCACTATTCCACTGAGAAATTCTCTCTCCTTCCCACAGAGAAAGACTCATGAGGGTGGAGAGACTAGGAGCCAAAATCCACCTGCTCCCCACTCATTTATTCAAATTGAAAATAGATCCTAAAGAACTATGTGATTTTTTTCCCTGGGAAAGTGTAAAAATATGTCTCTGTTAAAAGAAGAATCATTTTAATACAGCCTTAGGATGATCACATAGATTTTTGAAAGTGAGTTCAATTCATCGTCTTCATTAACAAGTATTTATCTTTCTTATCTTTCTTGGGCAGCCTCCCTTCCACTTTTTATGGCCTATAGGTTGAGCTCACCTGCTCCATCAGCATACAGTATCGGGGGAAAATGCTTAAATACATTTCAGATGTAAATGAACATCTTGGGAAGGAAGCATCATAAGTAAAGAGCCATCCTCACACACCTGTTGCCTCCTGAGGGCAGTTTCTCCATGGAGTCCACTGTGACCTTGTTGGCAACTATCCTGATGATCTAGAAGAGGACACAGATTGATGCTAGCCCATCTCACCTGCATCATGCTATTGGCAGCCCAATTCCATACTCTATCCAGAACTACTTTACATACTGGTATCTCCTTCTTGTTTTATTATATACACAATGTAGTCAACATGAAAACCAAGAAATATGATAAATAAGGAATAAATGAGGCACAGGTGTTCCCTGCAGGTCTCATCACAGCACAAAAAACTAACCCATTAAAGAGGCTCCGCTGCATTACTTTCTCCTTCAGCAAATTTTTATGGCCCCTTACACCTACATGTACAAAACAGGAAGAATTGGGAAGTCAGATGTGCATTTCTAGTGCTCCCTGGTTAGCAGGCCCTGGAGTAAGTGAAGCTTGTGTTTTTCCAGGGAAGTAGCCAAAGAGACACTTTCATGTGCTCTTCCCGGTGAACCTACAGGCAGCAACCCCACATGCCAAAAGTGCAGACTGATGACATGGCCAAATGTTCCACACAAAGCCTGATGTGCTACCTCTTGTTGGTGTTATCATCCCTCTTCTGCAGTCAGAGCCTGTTCAGAGCTACACAAATCCTCCCTGGTTGCTTGAACCCCAGGCACTGGACAATCCCAATATGCAGCTTAAACCCAGTTTTGAAACACCAAGATCAGATTCCAAGATTCTCGTGTAACATGCAGACATACATGATCATGCTTTTTTAAAAATGTTTTTGTGGGCACGCAGTAGATTATATATATATATGAGGTACATGAGATGTTTTGACACAGGGATGCAATACATAATAATCACATCATGGAGAACGGAGTATCCACCCCTCAAGCACGTATCCTTTGTTACGAACAATCCAATTATACTTGCTTAGTTATTTTTAAATATGCAATTACATTATTATTGACTACAGTCACCCTGTTGTGCTCTCAAATAGGTCTTATTTATTCTTTCTAAACATTGTTTTTGTACCTATTAATCACTCCGAACTCTCCCCAGCCCCACCCCCACCGCCCCGCCCCGCCCCTACCCTTCCCAGCCTCTGGTAACCATCTGCATTAGTCTGTTCTCATGCTGCTAATGAAGATATACCCGAGACTGGATAATTTATAAAGGAAAGAGGTTTGATTTACTCGCAGTTCAGCATGGCTGAAGAGGTCTCAGGAAACTTCCACAATCATGGCAGACAGGGAGGCAAACACATCCTTCTTCATCTGGCGGCAGCAAGAAGAAGTGCCGATCAAAAGGGAGCCCCGTATAAAAACGTCAGATCTTGTGAGAACTTACTATCATAAGAATAGCATGACAGAAACCACCCCCACGATTCAATTATCTCCCACTGGGTACTTCCCATGACACATGGGAATGATTGGAACTACAATTCAAGATGAGATTTGGGTGGGGACACAGCCAAGGGATATTATCATCCTTCTACTCTCTATCTCCATGAGTTCAACTGATTTGATTTTTAGATCCCACAAATAACTGAGAACATGTGATGTTTCAGAACATGCAGTGTTTTTCTTTCTCTGCCTGGCTTTTTTTCACTTAACATAATGATCTCCAGTTCCTTCCAGTTGTTGCAAATGACTGGATCTCATTCTTTTTTATGGCTGAACAGTACTCCATTGTGTATAAGTACCACATTTTCTTTCTCTATTCATCTGTCGAATTACACTTAGGTTGCTTCCAAATCTTGGCTATTGTGAACAGAGCTGTAAAAAATATGGGAGTGCAGATAAGTCTTTGATATACTGATTTCCTTTCTTTTGGGTGTATACCCAGCAGTTGGATTACTGGATCATATGATAGCTCAATTTTTAGTTTTTTGAGGAACCTCCAAACTGTTCTCCATAGTGATTGTACTAATTTACATTCCTACCAATAGCATATGAGGGTTCCCTATTCTTCATATCCTTGCCAGGATGTGTCATTGCCTGTCTTTTGGGGATATAAGTCATTTTGTTATAACTGGTGTGAGATGATATCTCATTGTATTTCTTTGTAGTTTTGCTTTTTATTTCTCCAATGATCAATGATTCTCTGATTAATGATGTTGAGCACCTTTTTATATGCCTATTTTCCATTTGGAGGTCTTTTGAGAAATGTCTAGTCAAATATTTTGCCCATTTTTTAACCAGGTTATTAGATTTTTTTCCTGTAGAGTTGCTTGAGCTCCTTATATATTCTGGTTATTAATCCCTTGTCAGACACGTATTTGCAAATATTTTCTGTCGTTCGTTGCATAATGTCTCTTCACTTTGCATGATCATGCTTTACCTAGATAGTAATGTGCATGACTGTTTCTACCATCCACTCTGCCAGCTGTGGCTAGTTAGAGTGCCAGGTTAATAAAACCAGGCCTGTCAATTTCCACTTCCAAGGAGTGTCAAGAGAGGATCGTAATTCAGGTCTCTAAGATTTGTGAGAAATCTTCATATAGGTATTTAACACAGATTCTTCAAGGAGAAAGTTCACATGTTATGTGGAGGATGTAAATACTTTAGCCCGATCCACATGTCTACAATAAACATATCAGTCCTTTCATGGAATCTGTTTCTCCATCTTGACTAAGGGACTTAGATAAGGCAAACACAGATAGGTCAAATTGAAGTGTAACTAGAATTCATGTAGCTGAAATTACTAATGGAAAGTTTTTACCACCTCTATGGTCTTGGATGGTGAGACATGTTTTCACACAGAGCACAAGATAATGAGAATTTCTAATCTGGACTCTCCTCATTATTAAAGCACATCACTCAGAATTACCTCAGAAGGGAACCTTCCATGAATGAAGCCTTGTGTCACTAAAGTCATTAATATTACTTGTTTCAGGCATGAATGAGACCACTACATAAATTTTTCTTTGAAAAATAGGGAAGAAGGGGAAAACAAAAACTCAGTATGTTGCTCCTATGTTGGTTATTATGAACAGTAGCAGCACCAACAATGAGTGAGCTCTGAAAGTAATAAACATAAATGCAGAAAATATAAACAACCAGAGCTATCTTCAGCCAAAGATCAATAAAGCAGCAATCTCCTGACATTGTGTAACTCTAGGGCTCAAGGTGTGCCTCAGAGTGGACTGATTGCTTGCTTTTTGGAGGCATTCTTCCTGTTTTAGAAGGAACTGTAGGATAATCATCAGACAGATTTTTGCAGGCTGAAATGGGGTCTCTCTATTGCTTGGTTTTGTTTTGTTTGTACAACTCCTCAGTAAAAGTTACCAAGAAGGTATAAAATGACACCGCACAGCTCTATTGCACCATAGTATTCAGGAAATCAAAGTGCTGAATGTCATAAAAGACATAGAAAGGGCCGGGCACGGTGGCTCACGCGTGTAATCCCAGCACTTTGGGAGGCCGAGGCAGGCGGATCTCGAGGTCAGGAGATCGAGACCATCCTGGCTAACATGGTGAATTCCCGTCTCTACTAAAAATACAAAAAATTAGCCGGGCATAGTGGCAGGCACCTGTAGTCCCAGCTACTCAGGAGGCTGAGGCAGGAGAATGGTGTGAACCCGGGAGGCCAGAGCTTGCAGTGAGCTGAGATCCCACCACTCCATTCCTGCCTGGGCGACAGAGCGAGACTCCATCTCAAAAAAAAAAAAAAAAAAAAAAAAAAAAAAAAAAACAGACATAGAAAGGAAATGCGAGGCATTTGCAACAGTGTGGATTCAAACCCCAGCACTGAGGCTCTGCTCTTACAAGCAATTGTTTCAGGTCAAGTTTTAATCAAAGAAAGGGGCTCAACTTAAAGCTTGTTTAACAACACGAGGTGATCAGTACATCTAGAATGATCAGACAAAATGCCAGCACTCCATCAGGGTACAGCTGCTTGCCATCTTTCCTCAGGTTGTCTTGAAAAAGAAATCAGGAAATTTAAGTTGAGCCTTCCTAGGAAGATAATTTGCATTGTGATATTTAATTGCAAAAAAAACAGCTATTTCAGAAACCTATCAAGAGATTTTTAGATGTATAGTGAAAAAGGAAAACCAGCAGCCTAGGAACTTGTTGGTCACGATTCCAACATTCAGGATAATACAGTTAATTTAGAGATGAAAGGACTGAGACCTAGAAAAGAGAAATTGTACTGAAAGATGCAGAACTAAAGCCATTGGAAATTTAGAATACAAATAGAAAAGACATGAATGAAGTTTATTTAAAAACTATCTATCAGAGTGGGTAAAATGAAGAAGACAAACAATACTAAGTGAGTGTAGCAATGTGGAAAAACTGGAACTTTCGTAGCATATGCTGCTAGTGGTGGTGTATATTGGTACAATCATTTTGGAAAACTGTTTCATGGTGTCTACTAAAGTTGAGCAAGTGTCTATTCTATGACTCAGCAATTCCACTCTTAGGAAAGTATACAGAAGAAATGTACAAACATGTTCACCAAAAGGCAGGTACTAGACTGTTCAGAACATCATTATTTGTAACTGTCAAAAACTGAAAACCCTCCAAAGTCCATTAAAAAGAGGCTAATAAATTGTAATATAATCATACAACAGAATACCATGCAGTAATAATAACAAATAAGCAACTACACATTGCAACATGGATAAAACTTACTTATGTATCATTGAGTAAAATAAGTTTGAAACAAAAGATTACATAACATAATGCCATTTATACAAAGTTCAAAATCAAGCATAACTAATCTCTGGTGTTAAAAGACTGAATGTTTATGGACACAAGAGAGACTTTTGGAAATCTAATAAGGTTGAATTTTTTAAACTGAGTAATGCTTACATGAATGTGCTCAGTTGGTGACAAGTCATCAAGCTACACACTTAAAATTTGAGCACTTTTCTGTATGCATGTAGTACTTCAATAACATTTTGATTTTTGTAGCTGGTTATAGATACAGAGGATAAGAGAAATTCATCCCACACAAAATTGTTCTTGACAAACTAACAAATGATATATAAATTCAATTATTAAAATACAGAAACTTTTTCAGACATAAAGAATTAAATTTGTCGATGAAAAGGGTAGTAGCCTGCCCTTTTCTCAATTAAAAAGAAAAAAGTAAACAACAATAAGCATTGTAATTATATCCTACCAAAGTCACTGAAATTCAAGGTTAACAAACCACCTTGGGAAGTTCAGTTTCTGGTAATGGTGAATTACATAATTCAGAACAGCATTCCCACTGAAGATAGCTAGTAGAAAAGCTGGACAAAATACTTTTTTAAAAACATGCTGGAAGACACTGAAAAGTGAATAAGGTAGTAAAGAATTGCAATCACAAGAACTGGGACAAGTCAGAGATGTAAGCTGAGCCCTCCATGAGCAGCCACTTTTGGTGTGGGGATTTGCAAGTCCTGAGAAGGCAGTGGAGAGTGCTGGCAATGCGCTGTTTCTTGACCTAGGTGAGGCACACGTAGATGCTTTTTTGTGCTTTGTAAATTTTCTATATATGTGTGATAGTTTGCAACACAGAGTTGAAAAGGAAATATCAATCAATCATTTAAATCAAAAAAGAGTTAATTTTAGATTTATCCAAAGCCCGTACTATCAAAGCCAGAAAGCGGTAGATAACTGGTCCCAATGATCTGAGGAGAAAATACTTCACAAGTCGTCCTTCAAGTATAAAGTGTAAAGGCAACAAACATACATTGTTTAGTATGCAATAACTTTGAAAAGCCAGCACTTGTGGGCCTTGCTTGAAGAGAGTACTAGAGGATAAAATTCTGCTAGCAAATACATATATTAAAATATAAACAATCGGAAAGAAGAAACATAAAATGAGGACTGGTGGTTAACATTAAATTCGTTTAAATATAAAACTTAGTCTAAGCAACTGTGAGAATTATGAGATCACTGGTTCTTTTAATTCCACTGAAAATTTATCTCTGCTAAATAAAAGGATTATGTTTAATATGTTCAATAAAAATAGCATGTGCCTTATAATCCCAATCTTGATAATTATGTTTTTTCCCTCTCTCTCCCCCCATCTATATGTACTCTATATGTATATTAATAAAGAAATATCTAGAATTGTGTTTATAAATGTTAAAATCAGGGCAGTGGAATTTTAGGCAACTTTTTTCTTTTTGAATGTCCCATTTTTGCATTTTTATTCAGAAATGAACATGTTTGTGAAAAATAAGTTATTATTCTTTAAAAAATAAACTGGGAACAATATACACAAAAATAAAGTCTATACACAAAAGTCAGCTAAGAAAGTATATTTCCCTTAGCAACACTGAAGGAGATATTTAAATATAATCAGCATTCAATGAACACATAATTTAGTAATAAAAAAATAGCTGACAGTTTGTAAATTATTCATATTTTAATTTTTCAATTATTTACTCTTTTCAAATATTTATATCTCCCTTTAAAGCAAACACACTTATTCAGGAGTATAACATTTAAAAGGAAGAAAATTTTGTATCAAACTGAGTTTAAATTACATATTGGAAATTTAGGTTCCACAAACAAAAGAAACTTCCAATAGTAGAAAATAGTCAAAGCTATCTTAAATGCTTACAGTACTAAGTCCTTTGTTAAATTCAACTTTTCTAGAATCACTGTTTCTACCTAAAATTATCCCCCCTGCCCCTTGTATTTTTGCTCCTAGCACATGCAGTCTTCTGAACCAAGCCAACAGCTTCCATCACTTTTGGTGTTCTCTTCTGCTTTACTCATGACATCCAGTCAAGGCCTACTGTTGTAACACATCCTCCAATCCATCCATTTTCATTGCCTCCACAGTCAAGCCCTAATTCTTTAGCATCCAGACTGCCTACTATCCAGTGGCCTTACATCTAATCTCTCCACATTCATTCATTCATTCATTAGATTACTTACAAAACCCACTTAAGACACTTAAACCCACTTGGGACACTAAGCTCAGAAACCCACTTAAACCCACTTGGAAATTAGGCTCGGACTTTGGAGACCATGGAATGAATTTCTTCCCATCAATTGGATTAAAATCCCACAAGGAGACAGGCAAGCAAGAAATGCGTATGATACAGCACGGTAAAGGGAAGCAACAGGCCCCAAGAATGAGGAATTATCCATACAGAAGTCCCCAAGGTGTAGTTCACTATTCAGTGATCTTTCCATTCATTCATGTGCTGAAGGTACAATGATGAACAGGAGACAGTGGAGTCTCTTGGGGGAGTCAAACATGAGCCAAAACAGAAATATGATTAGAACTTTAATAAAGATATGTACAAGGTACCTTGGGAGTCAAGCTGATGCATCTTAAGTCTGTCTGTGGATATTCTGAAAGACTTCCCCAAGAGGATGGAGACTGGGCTGAACCTTGAAGGATGAGTGAAGTTCTCAGCTGGCAAGGGCAGAAATGTTTAATAGGTGAAAAATTCAGCCTGTCTTGGCCACAGAGTGAAAGGAAATAAGAAACAGTAGAAAGACAAGTAGGATCAAATGATAAGCCTGAGAATATATTTGGTTCTGCTTTTTTTTCTTGGAAAACTTTTTATTTTATTTTTAATGAACAAATAATTGTATATATTTATGGGCTACATGTAATGTTTCAATATATGTATACATAGTGTAATGATCAAATCAGCTAATTGACATATTCATCACCTTAAATATTTATCATTTCTTTGTGGTGAGAACATTTAGTATACACTGTTTTAGCAATTTTGTAAAATAAATTATTATTAACTACAGTCATCATGCTGTGCAACAAATTACCAGAATTTATTCTTCCTAAGTGAAACTTTGAACTCTGTCCAGCATCTCTCCTTTCCCTGTCCACCTTACCCCCTCAGCCTCTGGTAACAACCCTTCTACTCTCTACTCCTATGAGTTCAACTTCTTCAAATTCACATGTAAATGAAATTATGTGGTATTTTTCTTTCTGTGCCTGGCTTATTTCACTTAGTGTAATGTCCTCTAGATTCTTCTATGTTGTCACAAATTACAGAATTTCCTTCTTTTTTAAGGCTGAATAGTATTCTATTGCATATTTAACACATTTTGATCCAGCCGTCTGTCGTTGAACACTTAGGCTGACTCAATATCTTGGCTATTGTGAATAACACTGCAATGAAAGTGGGAGTGCCGATCTTCCTTTCACATCCATATTTTCTCTCCTTTGGATATATAGTGGGATTGCTGAATCATATGGTAATTCAATTTTAGTGTGTTGAGGAACCTCCATACTACTCTCCAATATGGCTCTACTAATTTACATTTTCACCAACAGTAGGCAAGGTCTCCCTTTTCTCCACACCCCTGCGAACACTAATGTTTCATATTTTTGTCATAGTCATTCTAACAGGTGTGAGGTTACATCTCATTGCAGTTTTGATTTGCAATTTCCTGATGCTTAGTGATGTTGAGCATTTTTCCATATATCTGTTAGACATTTGTATGTCTTTTAGAGAAACATCTATTCAGGTCCTTTGCTCATTTTTAATTGGATTATTTGTTTTCTTGTTATTGAGTAGTTTGACTTACTTACATATGTTGGTTTTGCTTTTTCAAAAGTTCACTCCGGCAAAAGTGAGGAGTCAGGACAGTAAGGGATAGACGTGAAGGCAGAGAGGCCGACTAGAAAGTGTCAAGGTAAACCAGGTGAGAAATGATGAGGGCCTGGCCTAATACATTTTTATAAAGTATTTGGCTTCATTCTCTCTCAGTAGGGCTTGTTGATATAAATAGCAAATGTCAGAAATGATTAAAATCAGATAACCTGTGTTCTGGTATTCAATTCTTGACTTTCTGGGTGAGACCTCTACTCAGACAATGAGCACGGGGAGGCAAGATAAATAGGTTCTGCTGGTATCTGTGGCTCCGGTAAACACCATAGAGATTACTAATCTGTTTTAAGTCAATGAGCTCTAAAATCTGCTTTAAAAAAAAGCTATGAACCTTCCTCTCAAAAATTATATACACAAAATGTTGATGTGTCCCAGTGTGTCCAAAAGTAATGAAGACTCAGGTTCTATACTTACCTTGAAGATTTGGTGGACTTTGCAGGAAATGCTTCAAACTGATAATAGAGCAAAGGTCCTTGCAGATATTCATCTTGTAAATGTGGGCCTGACAGTGTGGGAAAGACAGATGGAAATTGTGGGGCTAGCTCCTAAAACCCAAAGTTATCAAGTACATCAAATATTAACTTTGAAGGTAGTATTCCATAAAAGAAGGGATCTTACCATTAAGAAATAGTATTGGGTGAATCAGCTAAGTCTACATGATGCCTTTGGGAGAAAGGTGTTTCAGTACAAAATTGCCTCCATGTGACAACAAAATAATACAGGCTTAAACTAGGTAGAAGTTTATTTTACTTTTACATAAAAGTCAAAGCTGTTAAGAAATTTCTGTTGTTACAAATTTATCTGTGATGCAGGCTTCTACTGTCTCATTTTCTGCCGTGGATGTTTTGTCCACACAATTTTTGGATGTTTTGTCCACATGATTTTTAAAATGCCTCATCATTATATCCACACTCTGAACAGCAGGGTGGAAGAAAAAGGAAAAGGGTGTGTACCCCTCACTTCCAGGACATGGCTCAGATATTTCACACAACTCTATGATTCCTGCATCTGGAAATTAATCACATAGGTAAACCTACAGGCAAGGAAAGTGGGGGAAATGTGCCTAATTAAAAATTATTGTAGCAGGGGAGAAGTGCAGATGTTCACTTATGTTTTCTTCTAATCAGCTTCCACATTTGATGAGTTGATAGCTACATTAAACAGCTTCCACATTTAGTGAGTGGGGAACTATATTCAACTGCAAGATTAAGTGAGTAAAATTTAAACTTTCCAAAATTCAGGAGATATATATCACCAATACGATGGAATATGAGATATTAGCCTTCATCTGTCCGCAAAAAAAATTAGATAGAAGATAGATATCCACAAACCAAAATAGCACAGAGGGCTCAAGGACCTATTAAAAAATCTGCAGCAACACAGTGGAGCAAAAACCCAAAGAATATTTACACAGAAAGAATCATTGGTGAATTCAGCACACTTGCGACACTAGGACATGGCTAGGAACAAAGAAGAAAGGCAAAGGCTATTGGCATCAGTCATATGGCAAGAGCCACCATGGTCCCCAGTGGCCGGCTCTTCAGTGAACACTGGCGTCTTTTGCCACTGAAGTAACAAACAGCCATTCTCACTGGAGAACCCGAGAAAGGGAAACACAGCTGCACTCCCATCCCCCATCCAAGAAGCAACCTCTGTTGAGCCACTTCAGGAACAGAGCTATCACCTCTCTCAATCCCAGAAATACCCTGACCATAAACACACAGCCACCCCATGAATGCCTCCTCCTACAGACCCAGGCTCTGTGGCTGCACTACCCCACCAACGTCTCAAACACTGGAGCCACTGTCATAACAAGCTCTTTCACACTCCAGGGCCCACAACCGGGTTCTTACTGTGTAGGTCCATGGTCTGGGCACTGGTTCTGCCACCATAGAGAGCAAGGCCCCACCTTAACCCCTGAGCACTCTGATTCTATGAAAGCCTATGCTCGTATTCTCAGCTCCCTGGCTGCTTCACAAGTACCTGTGCCTCATATAATGATACTAACAAAGTAGCTGGGTTTGTGGGTGCCTGAGCCCCAGGTACTTGATCACCCTGCATAGAGAGCTAGGCCCTGCACTGACCCTGGAGTTGCTCTAACTCTGTGTAAGCCTGTGCTCCTTTTATCAGGTCCCTGGATGCTTCATAAGTATCACTGCTTTGCATACTGTTACCACAACAGTAGTGGAAGTGCCTTCGCCCCTGGTTCCAGTACCATTACTGCCTCAGATCCAAGACCTGTAATTTCTCCATGCATGCTTTGGATTCAAATCTCAGCAACATGGCTACCTTATGGATGTCACTTATCAGACACCAGAGCCACTGCCACCATGAGTGGCTCTATAAGCCAGGCACAAGATTAAGAAAAAATCTCCTCAACCACAACTTTGCCAGTGGGAGAAAAAGAGATCAGGAAATCCTAAGCAGTCATCACCACCAAAGATCCCAAAAACCCTCATTGTCACTTTGAACAACCAGAGTGATGACCTCTGAGGATCCCTGAAATCACTGTCAACACCCACGTCAGCTGCCAGAGCTCTCACTGGTGCCAGAACCACTGTATCATAACCAGCAAGCACACTCACACACACTCCCCCCAATAGGGGAAGGTCTTTCCAAAATAAAAAAGTCCATCAAGTCTGAAAGAAGTGACTGGTCAAAAAAAAATGGCCAAACATCAATGTATGGCAACAAGAAACATTAAAAACCAAGGAGATATAACACAGCCTACAAAAAAAAAAAAAAAAAAAAAAAAAAAAAAAAAAAAACCCACAATAATTTTCCAGCAGTTGACCCCAAAGAAATGAAGATATAGAACCTGACTGGCAAAGAATTCAAAATGATTGCTTGAAGAAAGTTCAGATAAATTCAAGAAAATACAAAGAAATATTCTTTTAAAAAAAGGAAACAGTAAGTGGGGCCAAAATGATAAATTTAACAGTAAAATTATAATTTTTTTAAATCAAACAAATTCTGGAGCTAAAAAATATAATGACTGAAATGAAAAATACAATAAAGGGTGTCAACAGCAGAACTGATCAAGCAGAAAAAGAATCTGTAAACTTGAAGACAGGTTATTTGAAAATATATAGTGAGAGGAGAGAAAAGAATGAACAAAGCTGATGGTATTTGTGGGACAGTATCAATAGCACAATTATTCAAATGATAGGTGTTTTTAAATGACAGAAAAAAGAGGTTGGAAATATTATGTAAAGAAATGATATAGAAAATTTTCCAAATATGGAGAAAAATACAAATATCCAAGTATAGGAGGCAAAAGTCTCCAATCACATTCAATCCAAACAAAACTATACATCATGACATTAAATAGTTGGTCAAAAATCAAAAACAAACAACAGACCCTGAAAGCAGAAATAGAAAAAAAAAAAAAAAAAAAAAAAAAAAAGCCAATAACATATGATGACGTTTCACTAAGGTTAGCAGATTTCTCAACCAAAAAACCTTACTGACCAGGAGAGAGTGAGATGACACATTAAAAGTGCTCAATAGGCCGGGTGTAGTGGCTCATGCCTATAATCCCAGCACTTTTGGAGGCTGAGGCAGGCAGATCACGAGGTCAGGAGATTGAGATCATCCTGGCTAACACGGTGAAACCCCGTCTCTACTAAGAATACAAAAAATTAGCTGGTCATGGAGGTGGGCGCCTGTGGCCCCAGCTACCTGGGAGGCTGAGGTAGGAAAATAGCATGAACCCAGGAGGCGGAGCTCACAGTAAGCTGAGACTGTGCCACTGCACTCCCGCCTGGGCGACAGAGCGAGAGTCCGTCTCAAAAAAAGAAAAAAAAGAAAGAAACTGCTAAATAAATTTAAAACTGCCAACTAAGAATAGTTTGTCTGGCAAAGGTGTTCCTCAGAAATGAAGAGATAAAGACTTTCCAGACAAATAAAAGCTGAAGGAATTTATCACTATTAGAATTGTCTTGCAAGAAATGCTAAAGGAAGTTATTGAAGCTGAAAGAAAAGGACACTAAGTAGTAATATAAAACATATGAAAGTAAAAACTCCATGGTAAAAGTACAGATGCAAATTTAGAATGCTCCAATACTGTAACAGTGGTGTATAAATTACCTGTACTTTTGGTATAAAGGTTAGAAGATAAAACTATTAAAAATAAGAATAATTATATATTTAAGAGATATACAATATAAAATGATGTAAATTGTGGCATAAACATAAAATATAAGGGGATGAAGTAGAAGTATAGTTTTTTATGCTGTCAAAGACACATTGTTATCAAAAAAGACACATTGTTATTAGCTTAAAATATCTTATTGTAACTATAAAGTGTTTTATGTAAGTCTCATGCCACAAAGCAAAAGTTATAGTAAATACACAAAAGTTAAAAACTGGCCAGGCACAGTGGCTCATTCCTGTAATCCCAGCACTTTGGGAGGCCAAGGCGGGTGGATCACTTGAGGTCAGGAGTTCTACACCAGCCCCGCCAACATGATGAAACCCTATCTCTACTAAAAATATAAAAATTAGCCAGACATGGTGGCAGATGCCTGTAATCCCAGCTACTCAGGAGGCTGAGATGGGTGAATTGCTTGACCTGGGGAGGTGGAGGTTGCATTGTGCTGAGATGGCGCCACTGCACTTCAACCTGGGCAACAGAGTGAGACTCCATCTCAAAAAAAAAAAAAAAAAAAAAAAAAAAACAAGGAAGAGAGGGAGGAAAGGAAAGGAAAGGGGAAAAGGAAAAGGAAAAAAAAAAAAAAAAAAAAAAGGAAAAGGGATAAATACAAAAAGTAAACAACCAAAGTATTTCAATAGAGAAAACTGCTTGATCAAAAAAGAATATAGCAAGAGCGAATAAAGGAAAAAAAGATGTACAAAACAACCAGAAAACAATAAAAAGGGCAGTGATAAGTTGTTACCTATTAATAATTGCCTTGAACATAAATAAATTATCCAATCAAAATATATAAAGTCGCTGAATACATAAACAAGACCCAACTATGCCAATAAGAAAAGGACTTCACCTTTAAGAACACACATACATTAAAAGTGAAAGGATGGAAAAAGATATTCCATACAAGTAAAATCCAAAAGAAAGCAAGGGTAGCTGTATTTATGTTAGATAAAATAGACTAATTCAAAACTGTGAAACAACACAGAGAAGATCATTCTATAATGATAAAGGGGTCAACTCATCTGGAAGATAAAATTATAAATACATATTCATCTAAAATCAGAGCATCTAAAGATATTAAGACAATATTAATAGATCTGAAAAGAGACATAGACTGAAATACAATAACAGTAGGGTACTCCAGTACCCCACTTTCAACTATGGACAGATCATCCAGACTGAAAATCAAAAGAGAAACATTGGACTTGAACTACACTTTAGGCCAAATGGATCTAACAGATAAATGAACATTCTATCCAACAGCTGCAGAATGCACATTCTTCTCAAGACACAAGAAACAGTCTCCAGAATAGATCACGTTAGGCCACAAAACAAGTTTAAACAAATTTAAGATTGAAATTATATATATTTTTAAAACACATGGTATGAAACTAAAGTCAGTAATAGGAGAAACTTCAATAATTTACAAACATGGAAATTAAACAACATGCTCCTGAACAACAAATGGGTTAATGAAGAAACTAAAAGTAAAATACAGATATTTCTTGAGACAAACAAAAATGAAAACACAACATACCAAAAATTATGAGATGTAGCAGGAGCAGTTCTAATGGGATATTTTATAGCAATAAATACCAACTTGAAAAAAGAAGAAAGATCTCAAATAACAACCAAATGTCAATCTCAAGGAACTAGGAAAAGAAAACCAATTAAGCCCCAAATCAGCACAAGGAATAAAATAATTAAGATCTAAACATAAATAAATAAAATATAGATTAGAAAAACAACAGATAAGATTAACCAAACAGCTGGTTTTATAAAAGTATAAAAAAACGGAAAAATATTTAACTAGACCAAAAAGAGAGGACTAAAATCAGAATCTTAAAAGGAGACATTACAACTAATACCACAGAAATACAAAGAATCATAAAAGGCTCTTATGAACAATTATAAACCAACAAACTGGATAACTTGGAAGAAATGGATAATATCCTAGACCAAAACTAAATCATGAAGAAATGCAAAATCTGAACAGATCAGTAACAAGTAAGGAGATTGAAAGAGTCATTAAAAATTTGCCAACGACAAGAGAAAACCCCAGGATCTGATAGCTTCACAGCTGAATGCTACCAAATATTTAAAGAATACCAAGCCTTCTCAAACTCTTTCAAAAAATTAAGAGCAATGAATACTTCCAAACCCATTTTACAAGTCCAGCATTACCCTGCTACTACAGCCAGAGAAGGACACTACAAGAAAAAAAAAATTACAAGCCAATATATCTAATGAAAGTAGATGCAAAAAGTTTTCAACACAGTGCCACAAATCAAATTAAACAGTATATTTAAAGTATCATTCACCATGATCAACTGGGATTTATTCCTGTGATCACTGGATATATGCAAAACTATGAATGTGATACAACACATGGACAAAATTAAATATATAAAAAATATGATCACTCTATAGTAGTAGAAAAGGTATTTGATGAAATTCAACTCCCTTTCATAATAAAAACTCTCAACAAGTTAGGTATAGAAGACGTGTATCTCAACACAATAAAGGCCATATATCAAAAGCCTACAGCTAACATCATACTCAATGGTGAAAAGCTGAAAGCTTTTTCTGTAAGAGCAGAAGCAATACAACAAAGTCACCCACTTTTGCTACTTCTATTCAACATAGTACTAGAAGTCCTAGCCAGAACAATTAGGCAAAAGAAAGAAATAAAAGGGATTCAAATTGGTTTAAAAGAAGAAGTTAAATTGTCTGTTTGTAGATGACATGATCTTATTTATAGAAAGTCCTCAAGACTCCACCAAAAACTGTTAGAACTCATAGACAACTTGCTTAGTAATTTCTGCAGATACAAGATCAGCACACAAAAGTCATTAGTATGCAAACTATCACTCCACTACACTAGCAGCAAACTATCCAAAAAAGAAATTCTTTAAAATATCATTTACAATAGCTATTAAAAAACTTAAGAGATACATTTCACAGTATACAGTGAAAGATCTGTAGACTGAAATCTATAAAATGTTGATGAAGGAAATGGAAGAAGACACAAATAAATGGAAATAAATCCTGTATTCATGGATTTGAATAATTAATACTATTAAAATACTACTGAAAGTGATCTAAATATTCAATGCAATCTCTATCAAAATTCCAATGATATTTTTCACAGAAATAGATAAAACAATTCTAAAAGTCATATGCAACCACAAATAACCTTGAATAGCCAAAGCAATTCTGAACAAAAAGAACAAAGAAGAAAACATCATACTACCTGATTTCAAAATTTACTACAAATCTGCATTAATCAACACAGCATGGTATTGGCATAAAAACAGACACATAGGGCCGGGCGCGGTGGCTCAAGCCTGTAATCCCAGCACTTTGGGAGGCCGAGACGGGCGGATCACGAGGTCAGGAGATCGAGACCATCCTGGCTAACACGATGAAACCCCGTCTCTACTAAAAAATACAAAAAACTAGCCGGGCGCGGTGGCGGGCGCCTGTAGTCCCAGCTACTCGGGAGGCTGAGGCAGGAGAATGGCGTAAACCCGGAGGCGGAGCTTGCAGTGAGCTGAGATCCGGCCACTGCACTCCAGCCTGGGGGACAGAGCGAGACTCCGTCTCAAAAAAAAAAAAAAAAAAAAAAACAGACACATAGAATAGAGAGCCCAGAAATGAACCCATCCACTTATGGCCAACTGACTTTCAGAAAAGATACCAAGCACACACAATGGAGAAAGGGTAGCTTCTTCAATCAATTGGTGATTAGAAAACTTGATATCCACATGCAGAAGAATGAAATAAAACTCTCTTCTCAAACTACATACAAAAACTCAATTCAAAATGAATTAATAACAAACATAATATCTAAAACTGCAAAACTACTAGAAGAAAACATAGGAGAAATACTACATGATGCTGGTCTTGGCAAGAACTTTTTGGATATGAACTCGAAAGCTTAGGCAACGAAAGCAAAAATAGACTAATGGGATTACATCAAACTAGAAAGCTTTAGCATAGCAAAGAAAACAACACAGTGAAGAGACAACCAACAAAATGGAAGAATATATTTGCAAACCATACATCTGATAAGGGGTTAATATTCAAAGTATATAAAAAATTCAAACAGCTCAGTATTAAGAAAATAAAACACATATTAAAAATGGACAAATGGCCTGGACAGACGTTTCTCAAAACAAGATACACAAATGGCCAGCAGGTAGATGAAAAGGTGCCCAACATCACTAATTATCAGAGAAACGCAAACTAAAACCATAATGATCTGTCACTTCATCTCTGTTAGAATGGATATCATCAAAAAGACAAAAAAAAAAAAAAAAAAAAAACTAAGTGCTGTTGAGGATATGGAGAAAAGGGAACCCTTGCACACTGTTGGTGGAAATGTTAACTAGTAAAGCCATGTGGAAAACTATATGGAGGTCCTGTCAAAAAAATAAAAATAAAGCTACCATATGATCCAGCAATGTCACTACTATGTATATATCTAAAGGATCTGAAATCAGATGTCGAAGAGTTAATTACACTCTCATGTTTATTGTAGCATTATTCATAATACCCAAGATATGGAATCAACAAATAAATGAAATAAAGAAACAAATAAAGAAAATATGGTGTACACATACATAATGGAATACTATCCAACCATAAAAATGAAGAAATTTCTGTCACTTGCAACAACATAGATGAACCTGGAGGTCACTATGTTAAGTGAAATAAGCCAGGCACAGAAAGACAAATACCACTGGATCTTACTTATAAATTGAGAGTAAAACTCGAATTCATAGAAACAAAGGCTAAAATGATGGCTACCAAAGACTGGGGAGTAGGAGAAGGATGTTGGTCAAAAAAACACTAAATTTTAGTAAGACAGGAGCAATACGTTCATGAGATTTATTGTACATCTTGATGCCTACAACTAATTGCAATACGTTGTATACCTGAAAATTGCAAAGAGAGTAAACTTCAAATGTTATCACCATAAAAAATAAGTATGTAAAGCATAAGTAGCTTGATTTAGCTATTTCACAATGTATACACATGTCAAAACGCCATGTTGTATACTGTAAATATATACAATTTTTACTTGTCAATTAAAAAATAATAAAAAATTAAACTCTCCAGCTTGTCTTGTTTGAGAACCACAAAAAATGGTTTATAATACCAGGTATCAAAAGCCCTAGTCTCTTGGGCCAGAGAATCAAAAAGCACTGAAAGTGACCAAGGTGACATTGCAGAAAGTGCAAAGAGTGATACCTAATAAGCACATGAATTAGGACATGGTTATCATACATTATCAAAAGCAACCACAGGAGAGAGGGCAAGGCACGGGGTCCACAGCTTTCAGTGACTACTGAAACTACTTGATAAATACCATCAACAACAAGAACAAGAACAAGGATAAGGGCAAAAGTCAGTATTGGTCCTCAAGAATGTAGTTGCCCTGGGATCCATCAGGGAAGTGGCACTGGTGTCTGAAGATTCAGCCAGAACACTACTTGAAACTTCGTATAAGGATTATTTTCGTTGAAAATAGCAATGCTACCAGCATCTAGATGATGTGGATGATGTATCTGGAGTTATCCGTGTGTGAAGAAAGCGATAGAGAAGAAACCCTTGAGGAAGGTCTGAATTAAACCAATCATTCTCTCACGTAGGACATATACACCTGCTTTCCTCATGGAATTTTAGGGTTAAATGTTACCTTTATTCCAAAACACATGCATTTTGTTTCTTAGTAGGTTGGTGCTATATGAAAGTATGAAAACAGTCTGAGAGACTAGATTTCAGAGTCTGACTTCCCTTCTTGCTGGCACTGCAGCCTCAAGTAAGTTATTTACGATCTCTAAACTTCAGCTTTTTCCTTACATTAAGTGTAGAAGTTACTTTGGTGAAAATGAATACCCTCACAGTGGTAAATCTTCTCATTCACTTTGTATCTCTTAGTAAAGTTTTCCTTGTGCCACATTTCTTGTTGACAATATTCCTGGATGTTATATAATTTTCTTGCTATGAAGACAGAGATCTTCTTCCTAATAATATCCACCAGTATGCAATAAACCTAATGGTGTTTTACATGCATATTTTCTAACTAGCCACTGTAGGAAGCTCTTTTATTAGTCCTAATACTTTTACAGTTGATTTTTTTAGTTCTTTAGGAAAATAATACAACAGCTTACTGGAGTCTAAGTTCTATAAATGTGCAGATTCATGACGGTTAATTTTCAAGCACCAGGCAGAGTAACTGGAACATCCTAGGAACTTTTATTAGTCATTTTTTTCTTTGTTATACTGCCGAAACAGGTAACTCTAATTCCTCAGTTGCTTTAATCAACAAGAGTGTATCTGAATCACATTATATGTTGGCAGCAGGTAGGCTGAGACTCTGTTCTACAGCTGTAGGTCTCTTTCTATCTTGTTTTTAATCCCAGAATCCATGCTGATAGAGCAGATCCTATCTAGGACATCTTTTCTCCTGGCAGAAAGGAAAGAACAATAGCAGAAACACAGGTAAAGCTCATTCTTAAATCTTCTGCTCAGATGTTGTACACAGCACTCCTGCTTATAATCCATTGGCCAAAAGAAGTCATATGGCTAAGCCTAAGAACAACAGGGAGCCATATTTCTCCTACAGGGAACCACTGCAAGTCACACAGCAACAAGCAAGGATGTATTAATCCTTTTTTGGGTAGGGCAGCAATTTGGGAACAACAACGCAATTCATCACAGTACTCAGGAACTGCTTGCTGAATAAACTAATGATTGCTTACTTTTTATTTTACCTTTGTCCTGTATGGACATGTATTGGATTTGGACTCTGGTTTTTTCTTTATTCCTAGAATTTCAAAATATTTTAGGCTATATTGGGGAATGAGTGTCTATTTATTCATCTTATCTAGACCTTAGTGAATCTTTCATATCTCTAAATTTTATTTTGGTGGGATTTTATTTTGTTTTAATCTTAGAGAAATGTATTTTTACCACAGTTGTCTCTTATTTTCAGTTTTACATTCTGCTCTTTATCTAAGTTTTGTTACAAGTATAGTTGATATCCTGCATCTATTCCCCACATATCTTTTCTTACAAAGTTTTAATATCTTCATTTTTCTGTGAGCTCTGGCAGTATTTCTCTTGCAGTTACCAGGCTCCTAAATCTATTTCCTGTGAGGGGCATCATTGTTCATTTCATATAACTGACTTATTTAAGTTTTCTTTATGATTATCTTACCTTAGAAGGATCAGGAAAAAAAGAAAGCATGTGTCAGCCTCTATAGAGCATTTTTCAATAGATTAGTACATTTTCCCTCAAAAGAAAATTAAAATAAAAACCATATGACTATGTTTGTGTTGGACATTGTGTTTTGGTCTGAAATGTGTGATAAATTAATGAAACCTGGGTAGACATATGTTTTTATTTTTATTATAGGTAAGGGACTCATTAATCTCACTTTGCCCATTTTGCTAGCACAACCAATGGTTCTTATTTTCACTCTTAGAAAGGGTCTGGTTTGGAAAATACATTACATGGTCACCCTAATCATTAGTCACCTTTTGTTTCCTTTAAAATCAGAGAAATTAAGAATAATTCAACCCCACTCCTCTGGATATTCTTAGGAGGATATAAGTTGCTGAAAAACAATTTCTCACTTCTGATGTTACATCCTTGAGGAAAACAAACCAGTGCAAATCTGAGCCTGTTTTGATAAGCAAGAAAGAAATGCTATAAAAGGGCTGGTCTATAGACAAATAATGGGATTGCTGCATTTGATTAATATATCCACACTTCCCTGGTCTTCGCAGATGATAAAAAGCAGAGTTCTCATGGAGCAGGTTCATGGACACGCCATATCCATCATTAGGTAAAGTATTCGCTTTCTCTGGTATTCACCTGGCCAGGGACTGGGGCAAACCTTTCTGGGTTCATAACACCAAACAATTGAGACTTTTTTTCTTTTGGTAAATTTGTTTTATCTGAGTTCTGTCTACATAAACTTTTGGGAAGGCTAATGGAAAATGAAATATGGAGCAGATAAATCATTCAAGTTAGTCCAGAAGTCCTACTGCAATAGACTTCTTTGAAAATCTTTTTAAAATTCCTATTAATTATTTTGTCTCCAAGAACTTTTTCCTATTTCCATGAAAAATAATTGTTTCATGATTCTTTACTTTTGTTTTATTGACTCAATCTTCTCTCTGATCTCATTGAGTTTTTATTATTTTTTCTTTTAATAGCAATAAGTTCTTTTTTAATGGACTATTTGTCCATATTGGTATCCTTGTTATTACTATTTTGATTGATAGATAGACAGTTAAATATTCTATATATAGAAATATTGGTGAAGGTTTTTATGTTTATTCATTCTTATGTGATGGTAGGATATTTATGTTTGTTTAGTTTAAGGACCCATATGCTATTGAAGGTTATATGGTGCAAATATAATAGGGTTCAAATCTTTAGGAAAAGACTGCAAGAAAAAGAAAAAATTTGAATTTATTGAGAAATAGTCATCTTTTGAGAGACAGTATGGGTATGGGGGTATTTTGGTGAATACAGGCAGAAGAAGCCAGATTTGAACAGAAACATCCTTTGGGGCTAAACACTCTTTCCAACTCCTAAACCTTTTCTCCCTTCCCCAAACTGTCTACCTAATCAAACAGAAGGAAACCCACTGAGACAAGAACCCCCGCTCTAAACTAGCCCAGTATTTGTATGACCTTCAGTTCAACATGCACATCCCAGGTCATTTGGGGTGACACTGTAGGATTATTCCCACTCTGTATAAATCCTTGCACATTGTATAGGGTTTGTTGGAAGCTCTAACATGATTATAATTTGCTCCTCACACATATTCATTGCCAGTAACTAATCCTCATTTCTAGGCCCTGTTTGTTCACTCAGGAGGAATTTACCAAGCTTTTTGTTTGGTTGGTTTTGTTATGTTTGCCAGGGGTCTTCTTAAATTCCAAGGTAGGCAATTCCTCCCTATGAGGATAATGGAAACTAATCCATTCTTTTTTCTTCATTCTTATCTCTACTGTCTCTTCCCATAAATCTCTAAAGTTTTAGGATGATACCATTTGCTGATTCACAGCCATGATATAGGAATTTCTTTATTAATTGATCACATTCACGAAGCTGTGAAAGAATGAAAGAATTAGTGCTGTGGGCTTAGATGGCTGTATAGAACAGAAGTTGGGAGAAGTCCATTACTCTGTTTCAATGTGCTTCACGTCATATGTCCAGTTCATTCCAGTATGCAGATATTTCCGTGGGTTTCAAAGTAACCCCATGAAACATTCTTCAGTCACATGAAATGGCAAAGTGACCCTTCATCTGAGTCCTTCAGCAGACATCCCTTCCTTCTATAACTTTGCCTGGTATCTCCAAGGCCACCAACAATTAAACCAATGTGGGATTAGCCAGTATAGAACACCAAATAATTGAATAGACTTTCCCAAGGTGATAATACTGGGTATTCGCCTCTCATTCTTGCTCTGGTTCTGGAGTCAGGCTGTTCTCTTATTTAAGGTACTGAAGCTACATAACCTATTTGTTGGAATTTATGCTATAAGAAGCTCATTAGTGTTACATCCATTTTTTTCAGCACGTGATCCAACATTGGAATTGTTGCCAATAAAGATTACATTATACTCTTGGTGCTTTATGTACATAGGTAATTATGATCACATTGCTACTATGTGGTTTAGAGAGGTTGGTGTTAGAGTGAGGGGGTAGAGGCACAGTGTAGTTATTAGTGGCACCACTGTCTCTGTTTCTAGTTCTGTTTAACTACTCAGCAAAATGCTGGCTATTTAAGAGTTTCAACAGAACAGCAATTTGTGAAAAAAGATATGTGAGTTTACTGGAGTTATTTTTAACTTTGAGCTCCACCTACACACACCTGCTAAAATTGTGGACAAGATGGAGGACATGTGGTAACAGTCCTTGGGCTGAAAAAACTCAGAGGAATCTAAGAGAAGCTTAAGGGCTCTGGGATCCTCTTAAGGGAATTGCAGACTCTGTGAAAATGTTTCATCCAGGTATCTTCCCTCTATTTTGAAGACTTGAACAACCAGAAGAACAAATTGCTGATTTGAATTCCGAGTAGGAAGCATTAATGTGTAGACCTTCAGAACAGACTGTCCTCACCTGAAAAGATCAGCAAGTCATGCATATTAACAAAGATGAGATTAAGGCCTAAAGAGGTTAACAGTTTTATTTTCAGCTGGGTAAACAGTGGACTTGGGTGTTCTAATTCCTAGCCCAGAGTTCTCATCACCACCCCACACACACAGTGTTCAAAGGTGTGTGTCCATAATGGTCTGGGCAAGTAAGTGACACTTCATTCAATAAGACTG
The DNA here is from genome assembly GCF_024542745.1 of Macaca thibetana thibetana. Taxonomy (NCBI): domain Eukaryota; kingdom Metazoa; phylum Chordata; class Mammalia; order Primates; family Cercopithecidae; genus Macaca; species Macaca thibetana. The sequence continues at coordinate 13,841,425 of NC_065579.1, forward strand.
ATCCTTCGCTGGACATGGTGGCTCATGCCTGTAATCTCAGCACTTTGGGAGGCCAAGGTAGGGGGATTGCTTGAGCTCAGGAGTTGAAGACCAGCCTGGCCAACACGGTGAAACCCATCTCTACAAAAATTACAAAAACTAGCCAGGTGTGGTGGTGTGTGCCTATACTCCCAGCTACTTGGGAAGTGGGGGTGGGGGCTGAGGCAGGAGGATAGCTTGAGCCTGGGAGGTCAAGGCTACAGTGAGCCATGTTTTTGCCACTGTACTCTAGCCTAAGTGACAGAGTGAGACCTTGTTAAAAAAAAAAAAAAGAAAAGAAAAAAAAGAAAAGAAAAGAAAAAAGACTGATCCTTAATTTCCAAAAAAGACACCTATACTAAAAGCTTTCAGCTATCTCTGATTATCCTCTCTCTCACACTTCTGATCACTGAGGCGGGACTGTTCAAGCTTTCATATCCATATCCACCCTCTGTTTTCCTGCTCCACAGGTGCTGTTTCACCTATGTCTTCAGCATTTGGGGCTCAGTTCTTGTGATGGCATCTTAATGCACTCCTTTTCTTTTACTCTTTCACATTGCAGGTTTTCACACAAGCAACAGGTATATCTTCTTCCTGTGTGATTTGAACCACTTCCTTCCTAAACAACCTGTTCTAGATTATCATTGTTTACACAGTCCCATCAAAAATCCTTAGCACAGCTTTCCAGAGCCTGAACCTAAAAGGATTATCCTGCTTCATCTCTCGCAATTTCTCTTGACCAACTCTATGCTCCTGACACAGGGGCCCGCCAGACTTTTCCAGGAAAAAAAAAAAAAGCCATGGATATTGGCTTCCTTTCAGTGTCCCAGGTCTTGATACATACTATACTTCTATCCAGAATACTATGCTTTTCCTTGCAAATTATCACAATTTGAAACAATGTATTTAATTGAGTGTGAATGAACAAAACAATAGTTGGATTTAGTACTTATTCATTCCACTTTGTTTATATTCCATAATTTACTCTTCCAATTCCTCTAGATTAAGAGCTCATTGAGAATCAGAACCATAGTACCCTACTCCTATGTCAAGCACCATGTATTTTTCCTGAAGAATAGTTACCCTGCTATGCCCTTCTTCTGTGTTCCTGCTGCTGTGATGTCCCACAAGTGAGTCTGCTGCCAGGACATTCTGACCTAATTGGTATGGGACCTGTATACCCCACTTTCCTATCATGGCATGCCCGGAAAATGGAACATAGTAATGGCTACTGTTACAATGAGGGTCTGGTCCATACCTAGCTGCTACCACTGGTCCTCTCCCCAAAGACAAATGCATACCAATATCAAAGAGAAGGCCCGTGGTCAAATGTGCACAGTGCCAACGCAGGCCATGCCTGGTCAAGGATCGAGGCCTAATGACCTGGCTAGCAGGTCTCAGGAAGGGAAACTGTCCAAAACTTAGATGCTAATTTCCCCATAGGGTTTCCTGAGGCCACTTTTCAGAGGAAGAATCCTTGAAAAACAAGAGTTCTGGTAGAGAAATAGTTCTCTTACAGTGACTAAGGATCGGCAGGGTGCGGTGGCTCACGCCTGTAATCCCAGCACTTTAGGAGGCAGAGGCGGGCAGATTACCTGAGCTCAGGAGCTGTCGACCAGCCTGGGCAACATGGTGAAACCCCATCTCTACTAAAATATGAAAAATGAGCCAGGCATGGTGGTGCACGCCTGTAATCCCAGCTACTCATGAGGCTGAGGCAGGAGAATCACTTGAACCCAGGAGGCGGAGGTTGCAGTGAGCCGAGATCACACCAGCCTGGGCGACAGAGCAAGACTCCATCTCAAAAAAAAAAAAAAAAAAAAAAAAAAAGGTTACTAAGTATCTATATGCAGAAGGGAGACAATTTTCCCTATTTCTCGTCAGGGGGATTAGTCTTCAGGTGGGAAAGGTCCTCGCTGGAAAAGATCCTTATAGAAACAGGGTCCTCACAGAAGAAGGTTTCTCATGGGTAGAGGAACCTCAGGAAAAAAGGGTTCTTAAAGAGGAAAGGTCCTCATGAGGAAGTGTCCTGGTAGGGAACAGTCCTCATGGGGAAAGGTCCTTGTACAGGAAGAATCCTCTTGATTCTAGAATACCTATAGGAGAAATGCCTTTGTGGAGGAAGAGTTTCTGTCAGTAAATGATCTTTTTGAGAATTATTCCTCTACCAGGACCCTTCTTCTTTCCTAGAAGAGTGGGAAATGTAAGGATGAGGCTCCTAGAGTGCATGTTTGGAAGAAAATCAAGGGACCTAATAATAGCAAATGTTCCTTGAACTCAAACTGTGTACCAGGCACAGCATGGTACCCTTTACAGTAGTAGCTCATTTATACCTTAATAATACCAGGAGGTAGGTACTATTATCACACCCATTTAATGAGGATAAAACTGAAGAACAACAAGGGTAACTAACTTTCCTAAATCATACAATTGGAACATGGTAGAACCAGAGTTTGAATCTAGAACCCAGTTTCTGGTTCATTACACCATTCCGCAATACAGCCAAAGACCTTACATTAACCTGCCGTCAGAAAGAAGTCGAAGATTCTATAACCCTGGATCAGGATACCATAGTTTGTTAGACTTTATTGCTTTCCCATTTTGTTAACTCTGAAATAACTCCTTCCCAGAAGAATAAACCACAAAATTCTTGAAACACAAAGATTTTAGTGTCTGTTTCAAAGAAGCTGAAGAGACTGAGTTTCTCTTACTACTAAGTTTTGAAAGAGGAAAATCCAATGGTGTAGTGCAAATTGGCTACTATTGAGAATAAAAAGCAAAACAGAGTACGTCCTTGGAGAATTGGTTCAAGGAAACAGCTTAAAGAGCTGGTTTGGGGCTGACTAGAGAGAGCTTCCCAAGGGTTCTTGACATCATCAGCATATCCGATGACACGCAGAAGTCCAATATGAACCCAATCCTAAGACACTGTCTGAGGCCTCTTTGAAAGAACACCCATCACTCGCAACTGGGGCATCAGCCCAGGAAACAAGCATCTGCCTTTAGATTTGAACTGTGCTCCTGCCCAGGGGCTGCCTAAATTATAATTCCAGGTGTTGCAAGAACAGTACACCTGTTTTTTGTTTGTCTAGCCAATGTGCTTTCTGAGAGTCCTAACCAAACAAGACTTCCAGAAGTGAAGCAAAAATAAAGCAAGTGAGATGGACACAAATGCTGGATAATAACGCAGAGAGCTAGTGAACTAACGGAAATTTCTGTGGACCACACTGAAAATTAACTTTCAACAGCTAAGGGCCAAAATTAACCCCAGGGTAAAGCAGATTACAGATTAAATGACAGAGTGTTTAAGGCTACAATCTTGAATTCAAGTCATCGATAGCTTTGTGTCAACCCTTACACCAAGTTGCTCCACATACAATGACTAGTTGATCCCATGTAAAGATAAGCTATAAATAAAAATGGACCAGCTTCAGATCTACTCATTAAAAGATAATAACAATAAAGAAGAAAAGAGGAAAATAACACAAGATAAAATGCATCCATATGGAAACAGAAGAAAGACTCGCGCAAATAATTCTTCAAAGTCTCAAAGAATTACACAAAACTCTTTCTTTTAAAAAAGGGCTTTAGGGCCGGGTGTAGTGACTCATGCCTGTAATCCCAGCACTTTGGGAGGCTGAGGCGGGCAGATCATTTGAGGTCATAAGTTCAAGACCAGCCTGGCCAACATGGCGAAACCCTGTCTCTACTAAAAATATAAAAATTAGCCAGACATGGTGGCAGGTGCCTGTAATCCCACCTGCTCAGGAGACTGAGGCAAGGAATCTCTTAAACCTGGAAGGCAGAGGCTGCAGTGAGCCAAGATCATACAACTGCACTCCAGCCTGGGCAACAGAGTGAGACTCTGTTTCAATAAAATAAAGAAATAAAATAAAATAATAAAATAAAAACAGAAAGGACTTCAAAAAGAGAACTAAAGGTTCAAAATCTTCAGAAGAGATTATAAGATAATAAAAGGAGTAATAAAGTGACCTGATACAGCTCAAGTAGAAATGTAAAAGAAAAATGAAAACATTGCAGAGATTAAAGTCATATTAAAAGCAGAACTCTATTGACTATATATATATATCTAAATTTGTAACTAAAACACAGCCAGGACCCTAACAGGGTTTAGGTAATATTCAAAGAGTCAGAAAAAGAACAAAGATATTCATTTTATTTTAAGAGGACTGATAAACTAAAAAGCAAAGAAGAATCAACATATATATATATATGTGTGTGTGTGTGTGTGTGTGTGTGTGTGTGTGTGTGTGTGTGTATAATTGGTATTCTGAGAAAGAACAAAAAAAATTAACAATAGTAGAAGTACATTTGCCTAAAATAAAAAATATTACATCCTGAGGAGGAGTGGTGGAGGTAATTGATTACAGCATATTCATTAGCAATTCTATTGTAATAAAAGTACCAAACATCAATAATAAAAATAAAATAAATTAGAGACTCAGGCTTCTACTTTTAATAATAACTAACTAGGTACTTTAGGCCAGTTCTCCCACTGGACACTCAAGAATTAAAAGCAAACATAAATGAGGAGCAAGAAAATCTAAACTAAAACATGAACAAAGAAAAAACCAACAGAAACAAGAAACAATTAAAACAGCTTACAGAAGTTTAAGATAATGGAGTTCCCAAACAAACTTAGAATAACCATCTTTAATATATTCAAGGAGATAAAATACAAGATTGAAGATTTTGAAAGATAATTAAGAATTATGAAACTAAACTAAAAATTATTGAACTGAAAAATACAATTAGCTAAATCAAGAATATTACATACAGGTTTAGACACTGGTGAATAAAGAATTATTGAACTGGAAGCAAGTTCAGAAGAAAATATCAAAAGTGAAACATGGAAAGATAAAAGGATGAGAAATACAGGAAAGGGGTTAGAAAAAAGTAAGACTGATATCATAAAATACCAGAATGAAAGGATTGTATAGAAGCGATATGTGAAGCAATTATGGGTAAGAACTTTTTTTTTTTTTTTTTTTTTTTTTTTTTTTGAGACAGAGTCTCGCTCTGTTTCTCGGCTGGAGTAGTGCAGTGGCAGAATCTTGGCTCAGTGCAACCTCTGCCTCCCGGGTTCAAGCAATTCTTCTGCCTTAGCCTCCCAAGTAGCTGGGATTACAGGCACATGCCACCACACTCAGCTAATTTTTGTATTTTCAGTACAGATGGGGTTTCACTATGATGGCCAGGATGGTCTCGATCTCCTGACCTTGTGATCTGCCCACCTTGGCCTCTCCCAAAGTGCTGAGATTAGAGGCATGACCAACTGTGCCCAGTCGGGTAAGAGCTTTTTTAAACACTGATGAAAAACTTTAAGCTACAGGTTCAAGAAAACCTAAACAGAGTAATTAAAAAAAAAAAAAAAAAAAAAAAAAAAAAAAAAAAAAAAACCAGTTAAGCTTCTCATAATAAAATTGATGAAACTAAATAAAAGAGAGTCTTTAGAAAAGTGTTATGGTCCCTTACAGAGGCAGATGGACCCCAACCCAAAATTTGGTTCACATGTCAAGACTGAAGGTGCTGCACACATGTTAAAAGAGTATGAAGAGGTTTATTATTTACATAATTGAGGTCTCTGGGGAGAGCAGAGCAAGCCTCTCAAACAGGTCTGAAATGGCTTGAGAGAGCAAGGAAAAAAAATACTGGCCTAGGTTTTTACTGTATTTAGAGGGTGGGCCAGGGTGAGAGTTTCCTCACGTGGGCAGAGACTCACGTGGTTTGAGTGCCACTGGCAAAGGAGGATGCACTTGAGCTTTCTCATCAACTTGTCCGAATGTGGGGCAGAAAGGAAAGAAGAAGGTGTGAGTCCTAAAAATGGTTAGCAGTCAAGTATTTTTTAATATGGCATCAGACTTCTCATTACAAAGAGTGACTCTCAAGTTGATAGGTGACTAACATCTCAGTAAAAGCAATTGAACGAGAAGACAACTGACACATAAATTCAAAGTGCTGAAAGACAACAGTGTCTGTCTGGAACTCAATACTCGGCAAACATATACTCAGAGAATGAAGGTGAAATAAAGACAAAAATTGAAAAAATTCATTAGCAGCAGATCCAGACCACATTTATGGAAATAACAAAGGATGTTCTTCAGGCAGAAAGAAAATGATCTCATATGGAAGCTTGCAGATGAAGGCAGAAATAAAGAGCAACAAAACGCTAAATATGTGTCAACCTAAATGCATATTTTTGTGTTTTATATTGTTTAAAATACAGAGAGAATTAAAATGTACAACAAATACAACAACTCATATAAGTTGATAAGATGTTAAATAGAGTTAACATCTTTAACATTGCCTAGGAAGAAGACAAAAGTTCCAAATAACATTAGACTTTGATTAAGACAGATATATATGGTGTTATCTCTAGAGGAACCACTAAAATAAATATATATAAAAGGGGGAAGATTCAAATGGACATCTAGACAGAAAGAGAAAGTTATATGCAGACTTACGGGGTGTGTGTGGGTGGGGGGAGTGTAAGTGTGTGTGTGTGTGTGTGTGTGTGTGTGTGTGTGTGTGTGTTGGAGAGGGATCTGGTGAGGTTTTTACTGATCTCAGCTTTACCCAAAGCAACATTTAATTTAATATCAGTAGAAAATGGTGCAACATGCATAAATTCTAAGTAAAAGAAGGCATGACAATAATTGTATACATAGTCATTATTCAAATTCAAATGAAACTGAGAAATATCCTGAAATATGCAAGAACTCAGGAAATCCAACACCTATGAGCCCTGCATGAAAAGACATTATTAGAATAATAAAATATACATAAAAAGCAATAAATCAAAATAAAGAAAGAGGAATGGAAATGCCAAGGTGAAGCTGATGATCTGTTTAAAAATAGAAGAAAAATTGACAATTGTGGGAATTACAGTTAGAAAAAGGGCTTTAAATATTATAAAACTTGACAATATTAAAATAACTAATAAAATTAGAAGTGCTGAGGAAAGACAGAAAAAAATGTTTGCTAATTTTTTCATCTTTTTAGAAAGATTTCCAAAGGTACCCTTCAAAGTCAAATTATGTGGTTCAAATATTATTCCAAACTCATAAAAGTTTTCATAATTGTTTAGAAATATGTTTTATAATAAATAAATATTTACCTTGAGTGCAGCCATTTTAATTACAATTTACATTGTACTTTTTAGGTAAATTTCTAAACCTCTACCTACATACCTAGTTGGTTATCTGTACATAAGCATGGAGAGATATCTGAAGTAATTTTCTTTTTTTTTTTTTTTTTTTTTTTTTTTTTGAGACAAGAGTCTTGCTCTGTCGCCAAGGCTGGGGTGCAGTGGCGGGATCTCAGCTCACTGCAAGCTCCGCCTCCCGGGTTTAGACCATTCTCCTGCCTCAGCCTCCCGAGTAGCTGGGACTACAGGCGCCCGCCACCTCGCCCGGCTAGTTTTTTGTATTTTTTAGTAGAGACGGGGTTTCACCGTGTTAGCCAGGATGGTCTCGATCTCCTGACCTCGTGATCCGCCCGTCTCGGCCTCCCAAAGTGCTGGGATTACAGGCTTGAGCCACCGCGCCCGGCCTATCTGAAGTAACTTTCATCAGAACTTTGTTGATTACTTCTAGGGTTTGTTTTTTGTTTTGTCTCTGGGAAATGGAATTTGGAAGAATTTTTACCTTTCTATGATCTTCTCTGCTGATTAAATGTATTATGAAGGGCAAGTAGCATTTTTTAAATAATAAAAGTCATTCTTATAAAATAACAAAATTGGAGGACTATTTGCAACATATATGACAAGCAATAGTTAATACACAGCAATCTAAATAGCAACAGGAAAAAGATAAACACCAGAGAACATGGGCAAAAGACATGAAGACCCACAAGCATAGCCAACCAAAGCAATATGGACAAATGGGATCACACTAAGTTAAAAACCTTCTGCACAGCAAAGGATAAAATCAAGAAAGTGAAGAGACAACCCACACAATGAGAGAGAATATTTGCAAACAACCCATCTGACAAGGGCTTGAAAACCAGAATATATTAGCTTGGTGCAAAGTAATGGCAAAAACTGCAATTACTTTGCACCAATCTGATATAAGGAGCTCATACAACTCTGTAGGAAAAATACTTAATAATCCAATCCAAAAATGGGCAAAAGATTTAAATAGACGTTTCTCAAAAGAAGACATACAAATGGAAACAGGCATAGGAAAAGGTGCTCAATATCACTGATCATCAGAGAAATGCAAATCAAAACTACCATGAAATATCACCTCACATCAATGACTTATATCCAAAAAACAGGCAATAACAAATGCTGGCAAGGATAGGGAGAGGAGGGAACCCATGGACACTATTGGTGTGAATGTAAATGAGTACAACCACTATGGAGAACAGTTTGGAAGTTCCTAAAAAAACTAAAAATTGAGCTACCATATGATCCAGCAATCCCATTCCTGAGTATATACCCCAAAGAAAGGAAATCAATATATCAAAGAGATATCTGCACTCCTATGTTTGTTGCAGCACTGTTTACAATGGCTAAGATTTACAAGCAACCTAAGTGTCCACCAACAGATGAATGGATAAAGAAAACGTGATGCTTAGACACAATGGAGTACTATTCAGACATAAAAAGAATGACATCCTGTCATAGGCAACAACATGCATGGAACTGGAGATCATTACGTTAAGTGAAATAAGCCAGGCACAGAAAAACAAACATCGCATGTCCTCACTTATTTGTGGGATCTAAAAATCAAATCAATTGAACTCATGGAATAGAGAATAGAAAGATGGTCACCAAAGGCTAGGAAGGGTAGTGGGGGATTAGTGGGGAGGTGGGGATAGTTAATGGGTACAAAGAAAATAGAATGAATAAGACCTACTATTTAATAGCACAATGGGGTAAATATAGTCAATAACAACTTAATTGTATATTTTAATATAACTTAAAGAATGTAATTGAATTATTTGTAATGCAGAAAATAAATGCTTCAGGGGATGCATACCCCATTCTCCATGATGTAATTATTACACATTGCATGCCTGTATCAAAACATCCCATGTCCCACATAAATATATATACCTGCTGTGTACCCACATTTTAATAATAATAACAACAATAATAAAAAGATATGAAGAGTCAACACAGGAAGAGAAAATAGCAAATATCTATAAATAAATAAACAATATGATCTACTCTATTAGTCAAAGCACAAAAAATAAAAACAGAAGATACAAATATTTGTTTATCAGTTTGGTAAAAAATTGAGACATTACCGGTCTACCTTTGGTGAAGGTACGGAAGTGACCTACTTGTGCATTATTGGTGTGTGACTCCTGGTTTGCTACTTTTACATCCTATAGGCATATAATTTAGAGGAGACAAAGCGTGTTGTGTATTTTTAAATATAGTGAATTTTAGGCAAAACGGGACATTTAAGAGATATCATATGGCACAATAAATATTCATGCATAGGAACTCTATTCATGTTCCAGTTCTCTTCCAAAATATTCAGTCTTGTCTTTTCTCTCATATTCCATGAATAAGTTTCTGCCACTTTACAGCGATTTCCAAACTAATTTTATTACCTTGAATCAACAAAAACAATCAGAATTTTCAAACACAACTAATGGGAGTGAGAAATGGTACAATCACTTTAGAGCACTGTTTGACCATTTCTAATAAAGTTAAAATACATCTTCACCACAACCCAGGAATTCCACACCTAGCTGAGTACTCAACAGAAATGAATTTATATGTCCATAAAACCCTACACAAAAATATTTATAGCAGCTTTATTTATAATAAACAAAAACCCAATGTCCATCAACAGGAGAACAACTAAATTATGGTTTATTCATCCAATGAAATATTACTCAACAATTTGAAGGCATACTACTAATACGTAAAATAACATGCACGAATCTCATAAAACTTATTGAGCAAAAGAAGCCAGATGCAAAAGAGTACGCATTATTTGCTTTAATGTATATGAAGTACTAAAACAGGCACAATTTATCTATGGGGAAAAATGTCAGAACAGTGATTATCTTTGGGGAGGGGAGCATTGACTGGGAAGACATGAGAGAATTTTCAAGGGTAAGAGAATTGTTCTATATCTTGATCTGGGTGTTGGTTATAGATATATGCAAAGGTTAAAATTCTTCTAGCTGTACACTTATACTTTTTGCATTTTATTTAAATAAATTAGGCCTCAGTAAAGTACTACTGGCTTGAAAGAAAGGCTATTTCCTCTACCTAAAAGGAACTGAACTCTACTTGCTATTACCATCCTCCAACCTTCCTAGCACCTTCTCTCCCAACACTTAGTAGACTCCTGCTTGCCTGGAAGTCACTATGGGCCGAAGAGGATCTGAAGATCTGTGTGGATTCAATCCAAGGAGAGAAAGGGGTGACTGACCTCATTTCATGACTTTGGATGAAGCTGTATCTATGCTGTTTGGTAAAACGGCACAAATGTAAACGAGGTGTAAACTGCTTTCACATCTCATTTAGGGAACAGATGAGGCGTGAAATGCATTTCACAGGCACAAGTACTGGAGGGGTATGCTTAGCATGGTGCAATGTAGAACATTTGTTCCTCTTCCCTCAGGGATCCTGGATTATTTCTGAACATGGCTACTGTAGGGGTAGGAGGAAAAGCAGGTGGGTGTAAGCGCAGGAGGAAAAATAAGGGATCTGCTCTCTTCTATCCTTATAATGCCCTCCTCCCTTTTTCTGCCTGCCTACCTCCTACACACCTGTTAAAGTCCAGCTCAGATATCACCTCTGTGCTCACTACTCACTCTCGCCGATTCAGTGGTTCTATCTGGTCACTCACATAACTTGGCTCAGCATTCAAATATGTTACTTACTTCCATCTATCCTGCCATCTATAATGGCAGAGAATGTGTATTCTTCCTGTAATCGAGTGTTTAGACTCAGTAATTGCTCAATTAATTTTTTAGGAATTAATGTGAACTGAGGCAGCAGTGATAGGGAGGAAGAAAAATGTATCTAGGGATGGCATTTTAGCAGCAAAACCTTTTCCAGACACCCAAAAGAAATATAAAGTTCCAAAGGCTATTTAAGAGCTTAAAAGATTTATATCATTGTATATCTCTCAAAGACACACATGTGCACAACCTTCAGGGCAAGGTTACTTGTAAAAATAAACGTGGGAATTATATTTTTTGATCTTTGAAGCAATGTTTTGCCTCTTTTGTGAGAGGAACATTGATATCCTAGGTTTATGTTATTGTGTCTCTATCACCTATTCAAAAATATTTGACTAGTTTTGTAGGCTTTTTCTTAATAATAAAGGCAGATGTTTTTGAAGAGAAGCGTTTGGGATTTTGTTCCCAGTGTCACTGCCTGATAATAATTGCATATGTCTCCAAGTAAGTTGCAACTTATATATTGAGCGTCAACTCTTTACTTAAGGTGACTAAAACAAGGATGATTCCAAGCTAGAACACAATGAAACTATCATACTAGAGACATTTTACTTAGAGAATTTCAGTGAAGTCAGGAAAACTGAGGTGGTAGCGTATTGTGAAATAAACAGTTCACTGAGATTCAGATCTGAGATCAAGTCTAGTGACAAACTTGACCTTAAAAAATTGCTTAACATCTCCAGACCTCCATTTTCTCCTAGGTAAAATATATCAGTTCTGGAATGTAATTTGTACTTGTTCTGTGATCTAATGATTACTTTCCTAGGAAGATACTGCAGACAGGTACCTAAATTCAGATGCACCAAGATATTCATCCTCACATTGCTTATAAAAGCAAGGAATTAGAAACAAGCTGGATGCTTATCAATATGGGCATGGATAACTAACATTTGCATGTTAAATAGACCCACATATCCTAATTAAATTGGTCTCAAAAACAAAAGATTAGTGAAAATAAAAGACGCAGTTTGGGATTTACAGCACAAAAGCATTTAGGCAATCCCACTCAACATCGAGGGGAATGAGAATGAGTATTAGAGATAGAGGAGACAAAGATAATATAAAATATTGAATAAAATCAAAAGGAACTATATATGAAGTAATGATAAATTAGGTATTAAATCTTGGTTTATCAAAGCAGAGACAGACAAAGATAAGCAACTATTTCTAAGTGGGTAAAGTTTTATTTTCCTGCTTATCTCATGTCAGAGCCCCAAAACCCAAGATTTTCAATAACTTTAAACATGGTTTCACATTCTGACTGTCATCCACTGTATTTGCAAAGAGGTTAGGCCCCCTCATGTTTAAATAACATATGCTGTACAATGTAAGTGGTAGATTGTCACAGAATTTCCTCAATATTAGCAATCAAGGCATCTTTTATTGTTAGTGCGATGTTAATTGGGACCATGCTAACATTTAATTAATGGTAAGCACAATAGATCATTTGTCAACAAAGGGGGGTAAAAATATTAATTGAAACATATGTGAATGGTTATTTGCTGGGTGTAGGAAACATCCCACAATTAAAGTTAATCACAGTGTGATTAATTGATTTTAATTGATTCAAGATGGGTTCCTGTGGCATAACATAAGTCTGTCAATAAAACTTATAATTAAGCCTCATTATGAAAAAGCAAAGTTATTGAGTCAAGCAGTGAAGAGGAGAAGCAGAGACAGGCTGTTTCTTTATAATGCAGAAGGAAAGAAAGACCAACAGCCCAGGGAGGACAATAGTGGCACAGAGACTAGGCGTTCTGGGAAGGTAGAAGAGACTCAGAATAAGTCTTCAGCCACATATGGGAGCATACTTAAGCCTGGAAAATGGAAAGCGATTTATCAAAGCTTTGAAGATGAAAGGGTTGGGCAAAAATCTGAGTCCACAGGTGGATGGGGAAGGTCAGTGAGACCAGCAGCTCTGTTCATCAAATATACTAATAAACATGGCTCATATACCCCATGGGGTGTACAGATGCATGGATCCAGGATGTACCAGAGGCTCTGAAATGCACTGGAATGGGCAGGACCTGTCAGTCCTAGGAGACAAGAGTAGATTTTTCTCTATAAATGAAGATTATGTTGGATCCTTTTCTGGTTAACATTGGCAGGGCTCCCAGAGCCTCCTGGGCCCTGGATGTCAGTCTTGACTGTTATTCATAACTACAGATGCCCACATGGCATCTAGGAAGTCTTATTTAGGATTCTCACTTCAGCATTTGCTTCTGATGGGTATTCAAGGCCAATACTTTCATTCAATTATTCTAAACTTAGAAAATCAAAGTAATTATCACTTGTTTTCACTGTACACATGACATCTAAGGCCTTCCATGATGGAGTCCCATCAAATTCTATGACTTCTTCTCACTCAATTCATGAGGAAAGCTTGGAACCTGCCAACTAAGTGCTTTTTTTATAGGTGTTGGGTGTGGGTATAAAAACCTCCGTGTTTTAGTTTGAATTCCACCCAAAGTAAAACTGTGGTATAATAAATAAATCTAATTTTTGTCCTCAGTTCCTGGTATAGAATTTCAAAAACCCTTGGAACTTCCTGAATGATAGGGGTGTCTTTGTTCTTCCAATGAGATGGCATATGGCAGGGTCCCTACATAGGTTCAGGATGTGGGCCAGTCACTAGGAAGACTAATCACATGATTCAAGGGTTGGAACTCTGATTCAACCTAATCTTCAGGGAAAGGAGGGGAAGCTGGAGATTGAGTTCAATCACGTGGCCAATGAGTTTATCAATTATGCCTGTGTAATAAAACCCCAATAAAAATTACGGATGCTGAATCTCAGTGGAGCATTCTGGCTGGTAGAAAACATGAATGCGCAGGGAGAGTGGTACACCCAGATGCCACCAGGGAAGGGCATGGAAGCTTAGTGTCTCCTCTTCCTAGATCTTGTTTGATATGGTTTGGCTGTGTCTTCACCCAAATCTCATCTTGAATTATAGCTCCTATAATTTCCACATGTTGTAGGAGGGCTCCAGGGAGAGATAATTGAGTCACAAGGGCAGTTTTCCCCATACTGTTCTCGTGGTAGTGAGGCAGTCTCATGAGATCTGATGGTTTTATAAGGGGAAACCCCTTTTTCTTGGCTTTTATTCTCTCTTGTCTGCCACCATGGAAGATGTGCCTTTCACCTTCCACTATGATTGTGAGGCCTCCCCAGCCACGTGGAACTGTGAGTCCATTAAACCTCTATTTCTTTATAAATTACCCAGTCTCAGATATGTCTTTACCTGCAACATGAAAACAGACTAATAACAACATCCTATGCGTCTTTTCTATTTGACTGTTCCTTAGTGGTATCCTTCATAATAAAACTGTAGTCATAAGTATAGCACATTCAGTGAATTCTGTGGAATTTGTTCTAGACATCATTAAACATGAGAGGGTCACAGAACTCTCTGAATTTGTAGCCAGTAAATTAGAAATATAGGTGATCCCTGTGACTCGCAATTGCCATCTGAAGTGAAGGCAGACTTGTGAAGGACTTTGGCCCTTCACGTGGGATCTGTGCTAATACCAGCTAGTTAGTGTTAAAATTGAACTGAATTGTAGGACGCCCAGTTGGTGTCAGAAAATTGATATAAGAACATGAAATCTTGAGACAAGAACTTGGTTGCAGTTCTTAAGATACAGTCCCAAGAAGCAAAAGTAAAGAAGTGGGAAAAGTAAGACAGAGAAGGGAGAAAAACCAGCATAAAGTACATTAATCACTGGTTACCTCTGTGGGCAACTAAGACAACTAAGCTGTTGGAGATGATTTAAGGAACTATGAAGAATGCACACCCAAGGACAGAGAAGTCAAGGCACTCCTCCACTGATTCTCTTCTCCAGTTAGTTAAGAGTTGCTCTAGGAACGTGGTTTTGATTGTTATTTTCTCTACTGCTCTGGTTGTATCTAGCAAAGCTAAGTGCTTTTCTTGGCTTCAGAGAAATTCCTGAGTAAAGCAGATTTATATATATATGTTTGGTGTAGATGCCAGAAACATACAAGAATCAGGGGGCTCGAGAGAAAGTGGCTTGGTGCGTGACAAGTACCTGCTGCACTCGTGAATCTCAATATCCTCTATAAAGTACTCAAGTTGCTTTTTCAGACTAGATAATAAACAAATTATTTGTATGGCAACACTGAAGCTTTAGAGTGTCTCTCCCTCTCAGTTTCACCTATAGTCCCTACAGAGGAAACAACACTAGCGCGTACTTGAAAATAAGTCACCATGCTCATGCTATGTGACCTTGGTCCTTTTGCAAAAACTGATTGGATTAGGAATTATACACATGCTCAGTAAGGTAATCTGTGGGCCAACCAGTGGTCCATGAATGTAATGAAGGAGAGGATCATGCTGTCGGTGTTGGAGCTAGAGTAGAAACAAAGGGATGCTAACTGAGTCCTGATAATGAAAGGATCCTTATACTGTAAGGATATGCCAAGTTGTTCTGAGGCAAGAGCTACCTTGGATAGAGCAAATTCCCAAATTACCTTCCAGTATCCACAGAGTCCCATGCTACGGCTGTATTCCTGCAAGAGGCCTGGGTTTTTCACTGACAACATCGCCATAGTTATATTACAGAAGCTAGTCCAAATTGTCCTATTCCTGGCCAGGACAACAACCATACACAACAGACTTCTTCCAGTGGGGGCTCTCAGATTCCCAGATTCCACCTGCTGTGGCCACCAGAATCAGCATTGTCCACATTGAAAGCTACTCTTCTCCATCCAACATCGCTTTTCTATCCTTAAGCCAACAATTATTCCAACAAACAATATCCCAGAGACACTTATTGAGACAGGCTTTGGATGGAGAAACCACAGGGAAAAGAAGACTCCATTCGAATGTAAGTAAGCTAAGATGCATGGGGACTTGTCAAGGACAAAGGAAAAAGCATTGAGTAGACACACACTTAGATAAGTTCTGGAATATTTTTTGAAGTACATACATCTACTCGGGCATTGGGGATGACATCTAAAATAAAATCTCTTTCCTAAGACAATTTCAACCTGCCTTTTGTGGCTAAAGCAATCTTACTTGCTTATAAAAGGGTCAATGCTAATAACGTGGGAAAATTGAACCATACCTCCTTACTTTTCTTTTCTCTACACATTGGCATCATTCTTTTATATTGTGGTCAGATTTTCACCATATATTGGGACACCTGAGCAAACTCACATTCTCCCAACCTTGGGACCAATTATCATGGTCAGGAAGATACAATAATAGTAATATTAATATATACTGTCTGAGCCTGAGTCACTTGCCTAACCCTTTGGCTGGAGTAAGGGATATGGACCCAAAATAAGGTGTGTGGGGAAAGGAGGGGAGTAGATGTTCAGGTCAAACAAACAATACTCACTACACTTATTCATCATTTTATCCCCATGTATTCATTCCATCAATATATTTAATACCTACTATGAACCAGACCCTATACCAGGTACTAAGATAAGGTAAGCAAAACAATATAGTCCCTAGTCATGGAACTTACAATTCAGCATTTCTAGCTAACTTTGGAGACGAACTATCTAATCACTCTGAACTTCAGTTACAAATATCATCTGTAAAATTAAGAGGATATTGGCCAGGTGCAGTGGCTAACACCTGTAATCCCAGCACTTTGGGAGCCCGAGGCAGGAGGATCACGAGGTCAGGAGATTGAGACCATCCTGGCTAACACGGTGAAACCCTGTCTCTACTAAAAAATACAAAAAATTAGCCGGGCGAGGTGGCGGGCACCTGTAGTCCCAGCTGCTCCGGAGGCTGAGGCGGGAGAATGGTGTGAACCCGGGAGGCGGAGCTTCCGGTGAGCTGAGATCGTGCCACTGCACTCCAGCCTGGGCGACAGAGCAAGACTCTGTGTCAAAATAAATAAACTAACTAAATAAATAAATAATAAAAATTAAGATGATATTTCCCAGAAAACCAAATACCGCATGTTCTCACTTATAAGTGGGAGCTAAATCATAAGAACACATAGACACATAAAGGGAAACAGACACTGGTGTCTACTTGAGGGTGAAGGGTCGGAGCAGGGAGAGGATAAGGAAAAATAACTAATGGGTACTAGGCTTACTACCTGGGTGAGAAAATAATCTGTACAACAAACTCCCATGACACCAGTTTACCTATGTAACAAACCTGCACATGTACCCCTGAACTTAAGTGTGAAAAAATAAAAATAGAAAGAAGATAAAAATATAGACAAGGAATCTAGTGCTCAACATTAGCAGTTTAAGCTGTGTTCCCAGGGCGGCAGCTGTGGCGTTCCCATTGCTTCCAATTCTGCAGTGAGATTTTAGGAATTGTGTCTGGCTGCACAGCTTCCAAATCTTGTTCATTAGCTTTGCTGGAGATACTGTGCACAATCTAATATTCCTTAATAAATTGCCCTTCTGCTCAAACCAGTTTTGATTGTGTGCCACTAAAAACCTTAACTGATAAAGAAAGTGCTTAATAAATGGTAACTATAGTTACTAATCCCTTAGCTTGTCCCTTTATTAAGAAAAGTATAGCTGAGACCCACGCAAGGTGGAACCCTGAAGAAGCATCCCTAAGAATTAAATCTGACCCTAACCCTGGCCATGGCAGGAGTTGAAAGCAGCTCCCAATTCTGATGGACAAGCAGGGGGAAGAGTCCTTTGTCATTTTCCAGAGACCAGAAGAAGGAAGGAGGCAATTCTGCCTTCCACATATAGAGGTAAAATCATGATTTCTCTAAAGGGGTTTTCACGCACTGCACTGATTAAAAGTAATAACATGCTGCTGCTTCAACTCCAGATTTAATTTCAGACATTTAAATGTGTTATGGCCTTTCAATTGAGTTCTGTGTGTTCAGTGGAGCAGAAAGGTAGGGAATCTTAGATTTTCCTTGTCATCTGGCAGACGTTAAGGGGTGTCACGTCCATATTCCTGACCTTCACAGAATGGATGCAGGACATGATTATCCCATTGACCCACAACCTTGACCGTGGTGGGGAACAGGTGGTATCCATGTGAGAAAACATTTTAGGATTTTGTCAAACAGAGCCAGGGCTGATCAGACAGCCCTTGAAGAGTAGCTGGGCCACTATTCAGAGGTCTAGGTGAGTCACTATCTGAGCACCTGCTTGAGAGGAAATGCCTGTCTTCCCAGAAATACATACGGATGGCAGTCTAATGACTTTGGAATTTACCTGGTCTCATTTCTCCTGCTCTACTCTCATACAGCTTGTGATTCATATTACCCCAGGGGCTGCCACTTACATCCTGTGATACTTTGAAGTTAACCTTCCTCAGGCTCAGTTTCCTCACTCTTAAAATACAATCATTTTATCTAATATATTGTATTTAAAACACAGATTATTGAATGGGACATCTACAAAATGCTTAGATTGTATAAACTGGTTAGCCATAATCTCATATTAAAAGATCAATTGTATCAATTGGTTAGCCATAATCTCATATTAAAAGATCAATAATTGCAACTAATTGCATACTTACCTTCACCTTAGTAGAAAGCAGGGCAGAAAGATCTGGGGTGGTAAGTATAGCTCTTTTGTTGACTTGGCCCCATGTCTGTGTCTCATCTCTTTGCTTCCATTTCTTCCAACAGAGAGATGAGAGAAGACCAGCAACAATGACTATGCTGTCACAGCTCACTGCCTCAGGGAGAGTTTGCCAAGAGATGTTGGAACCCCTTGTCCTGGCCCCAGTTCCAGAAATGGAACCCATTGATAATCCTCCTCTGGGCTCCCAGTGGCCGGTCCAGTAATGCAGAGAGATATATCTTATCAGCACGCAGAACTGTGACCATCCTCATGGTGACCCACCCTCCAATATGTCAGAAAAAAAGACTCAGACTCTGGAATAAGAGCATGAAGACTTCTTCAATACATTTGTGAATTTAGAACTCATTTAGTGGTTCGTATGGAAGCATGAAAGATTTCGGAACAGAGAAATAGAATGGAAAAACCAAGTTTAAATTCCAGCAATTACATTGAGGTGAGAATGATCAAGATTACCTTAACATTCTCCTCAGCTTGACTAAACTTTAGACAGGTTTCTTCCTGTCTGTAAGTCCCACCCTCCTTTTCTTTGAGTATGCTTTAGAAAACTTTCAACTGTAAATTTTTTCTCTGACCCTTTGAGATGTAAATATTCTCTCAGTTTTTGCTTGTTAGTTTTATTACCCAGGAATACCTTTCTCAAGGACCTAGGAGCCGTTCCTTTGAAATGTAATCATCAAGATAGATAGGGCCCCTAACTCCCAGTCTCTGTGAGAAGGTAGAAGCTTAAGTGTCACAAGTGCCAAAAAGCAAACACAGATCTCATCAACAAACCTTCCTCCTAATGTCCTCCAGCACTTTTCCTCTAGCTTACCTCAATGCTTAAAACCCCCTCACCCTTTTGTTTCAGCAGAGTTCAATCTCTCTCCCCTATTGCAATCCTGTTGAAAAAAGTCTTCCTTGCCTTTGTAACTCCATCCTGTGAACTTTTCTTTGGCAAACATGGTTAAGAGAACAATTTAGAAGCTGTTACTTTCCAAGAGAAAGAGGCAAAGATAGCAGAGCTAGAAAGCATGGTTTGGATTTGGAAGAAGGGAGTAAAAGACAATTTAAAAGTCAGAGTGACTTCCTGTTACTTTTAGCTTCTGGGCAATAGGACTGCTACCCCATATGTGCCAAAGGTCAGGAAGGAAACTGGGCTGGAATAGAAAGACAAAATGATAAGTTCTTTTTTAACATGTTGAATTGAAATTTCCTCTGGAAAAGACAGAGATACAGCATTAGAGGGCTGCAAATGAGGCAGGGATCAAGGTACAATATTATCTATATTTCTTTTCTCCAAAGTAAGATGTATTTTTAAAAAATCATTCAGAGGTAATACATAGATGTAGTAGAAAGCTGGAGCACAGATAATTACGACGTAACAAAGCAAAACAAAACCCCACCCAGAACCTCCACAAAAATAGCAGCCATTCTTTCCATTTAGAGGTTGTCTGTGCCTAAGTCACTGATGGGCTGGAACAGGAAAGGTAAGAAAAGGGATCATTGTAACTAAGGCAATTATTGGTATGAAAGAGTGTTAGGCAGATGCTATGGGAGGATAGGAGGGTGGGCAATAATCTGAAAGGAAGGGGATGAAGGAAAAATCATCAGATGGGTGACATTTGAGCTATACTTTAAAGTATGATTATTGTAAAGTAAGGAGTTTAATAAAAAAAGTAGAAAGACAAGCTATCGCCTGGGATAAGGTAGTTGCTCTAGAGCACCTATCAAATAACTAATATCCACAATTTTAAAGAACTTCTACAAAGCAATGTTTTTAAAAGGCAGACAACCTAATTTTTTAAATGGCTGAAATACTAAACAGGTACTTCACCAAAAAGGTATTTAAGTGGCCAGTGACCATATTAAAAAGGTACTTAACTTTACTGGCTACTGAAGAACTGTAAATTAAATCCATAATCTTCTATTAACACACACTCTCCAGAATGACAAAAATTAAAAATGCCAAGTGTGGGTGGGGCTGTGGAGCAATTAGAACTCAAACTTTTTAAATAGGAGTATAAATTGGTAAAGCATATAAATTGATAAAGCAACTTTTTATTTCCTTTTTTTGAAATAGGGTCTCACTCTGTCACCCAGGCTGGAGTGCAGTGGCGCAATCTCAGCTCACTGCAATCTCTGCCTCCTGGGTTCAAGCAATTCTCCCACCTCAGCCTCCAGAGTAGCTGTGATTACAGATGTGCACCACCATGCCCAGGTAATTTTTGTATTTTTAGTAGAGATGGGGTTTCACCATGTTGGCCAGGCTGGTCTCAACCTCCTGGCCACAAGTCATCTATCCACCTCGGCTTCCCAAAGTGCTGGGATTACAGGCGTGAGCCACCACACTCAGCCTGATAAAGTAACATTAAAAACAGTTTAGTAGTATCTGCTAAGGCTGAATCTATGCCAATCTCTGAAACAGCAATTCCACTTCAATGCGTAAATCCAACAGAAAGAGGATGTGTATTTACCAAAAAGCATGTTTAAAAATGTTAATAGTGGCAAAATTTATAATAGTGTCAAACTGGAGAAATCCAAATGTCCATCAGTAGTAAAATGAATAAAATGTTCATTATACAGAGAAGAAAACAATGCAAATGACCAAACTACAAGTACATGTAACAACATGAGTAAATTTCACTAACATTAAAATTGAGAAAAAATAGCCAGCCACAAATTGTATATACTGAATAATTCCATTTCTATCAAGTTTTTCAAAAGTCAAAAATAATTGATAGTATTAGAAGTTAGCATAGTGGTAACTCCTGAGGGTGGGAAATTACTGAAAGGGGGCACCAGGAGATTTTGGGGAGCTGTTGGTGCTCTGTTTCTTGATCTGTGTGCTGGTCACTCCATTTGTTCAGTCTGTGAAATCTCAAGCTGAAAATGTACAATTTGTGCACTTTTCTGCATGTATGTTACACGTCAGTAACATTTACATTAAGTAAAATAGAAGTGAAAGGGGCTCATTTTGTCTGAAACGCAGATTGCCTGGGAGAGGAGTAGGTCTAGGAGCTAGATCCTGTGTTTGATGACTGCCTGCACAGTCTCCTCTTAAAAGCCAGACTGGAAAGAAATGAGGTGTATGGAGGAGCAGAAATCTGCATTCCTCAGAGAGGAACAGAGAACAGGAGGCCAGAGATGTAGCAGGAAAGGAAAAAGATAGAAGCAGTTGAAACAAAGATGCTTACAAAGGCTACAGACTAGAAATTGACACAGTGAAGCAGGCAATGACTTGAAAAATAACAGTTGGAAAATTTGTATCTAAAATATAATACAAGCAAGAATATTTAAAATCAGTAATTCTGCAAAGAGCCTAATTGCTCTCACCACTGTCCACCTAAAAGAAAGAAACTGAAGCAAGATTAACATAAGTAGAGGGTTTATTTGGGCCAGTCTTGAGGATTGCAACTTCAAAGCACAGATTAAAGTTACACTGAATATATAGTCCAGTCCCATCAGCAACAGTTACAAGTGGATTTTTAAAGGAAAAGAAAAGGCAGTTCCTAAGTTGTTTAGCAATAATTTACATATGAAAATAACATAAGCTATTGATCTGGCTATATGTTTTTCTTTGTTTCCTAAATTACAAGAAAGGGAAGATAATGGGTGAGGCAGCTAGTTAGGAACTAAATGGTTTTAAACAATTGCCTCCAAGTGTGGGTGCTGTCGGGGAGCGGGAGCATGACTGAAGTCCCATATACTCACGTTAGCCCTGATAAAGTTTTCATACCTCACATAGCTCAGCCTGCTCTGAGTTTGTTCTTTTTTTCATTGCTTTGATTCACATGGAGTTGACGCTGCATTCTGAAGCCAAGTGGAGTTTCTCATTACTTTTGCCCAACAAAGCAGAAGAGACTTCAAGTAAGGGTCCAGAATTCTTACACTGAAGAAGCAAATTGTTCCATTGCTCTCTAACCTTCCCTCCTCTCCCACTCATAATCTGACCCTCATCTCTGCTTCTCTCTGCTAAATATGGAAGCTGCCACGCCCACCCTGATGCCTCTGTCCTTCCTCCTCACTGCCTTGCTGCCTAAGTGTCAGCTTCTCAAATGTCTCCCTGTCACTCAGATGCCTTGACAGAAAGGGCCGGAGGACACCGGGCTCAGGGACCCGAGTCTTCACCCTGCAGGCTTTGCTGGAATTTGAGCAGAATCCAGCATCGTTCATCACTGTCAGGTCTGGAGTTATCACTACAGCAAATGCAAATCCAGCCATTCAGATGTCAGAAAGGCCTTCACAAATTTGCTTTCTATCTCAGGCGCCCAGGAAGGTGACTGTTCCCTTCTCAAGTTAGACGATTTCAGGTCAGAGGCCAGAATATGGGAGGCATGCCTGTGTCTTCACAAACCTACATGGCTTTGGAGTAGCTGGGACCGGACCCCAAGGTCATGGTGAGGAAAAAACCATACTCTTCAGCCAAAGTGTGGTGCTTACTCTGCAGAGGTCCCGATAAAATAATAAGCTTCCTTTTGGCATGTGGCTATTTTCTGCTCCTCCTTGAGCCCATGGATTTCAGAAAGACCTAACTGTTGGCTTATAACACAGTCCAGCATCTGGGTCGAGAAAGGGGAACTCTAGGCTAGCAGTCCTCAACCTGTGGTCTCCAGGACAAGTGGTATCAGCATCATATGGGAACTGGTTAGAAATTCAAATTACTGAGCTCCACCTTAGAACTACAGAACCAGAAACTATCAGGGTAGAGTCCAGCAATCAGTGTTTTAACATGATGCCTTAGGCGAGTGTGATGCAAGCTCAAGTTCCAGAAACACCACTCTTAAGTCTAAGAAGATGAATGTTCTAGGACTTCAAAGTACTCTAATGCTTTTCCTATGGTAGAGTTAGCAGGAGTTCATTTATTATTCGTCCAGGTGCTGATTTTGCAGTTCCAGGAATTTGAGTCAATGCCAGAGCAGTTGAGGTAGAGCAAGGAGGAATAACAAAAATGCTGGGATATCGTGGTGTCCAGACACAGGTGAGCTTTTTGGAGCCTCCCAACTTGTCCCTTAGTACTTAAAATTTGTCACAGATGCTACCATCAGCCATATGACATGGATAGAGGAGAGTCTCCCCCTTTTGCTGATGTATACCCCAAAACAAGCCATAGAAAAAGCAGGCTCCAAGATTTCTTGGCTCCTGTTGTTCCAATCATCTTCTACCCTTCTGTCCCCTAGACCTGTAGCACTAAAGCCAGCTTATTTAAAATAAATCTGCCAGTCTGTTTCAAAGAGATTTGTTCTCTTAAATTTGTCCCAGACTGAAAACTGCACACGTCCAAGGTTTAAGAGGTTATGTTAGGAGAAATTGAACATTATCTCAGGATAATGTTTTCCTACTGCTACTTAAATTTCCAGAGGCATTTACAAAAATTAAACATCAATGGGAAGCCAAGTCCTTTATTTATGAAGCTAGCAATAGACATTGATCCTGTGATAATGTTATTATTTTTCTTATTGCTCTTGTCAGTGTGCATTTCATCATCACTGGGTTGGATGAGTATAGGGCAGCATGGGAAAACAATGTTTACTGATTTGCAGTTTCTAGGTGCTTTAAAAATAAATTTATGCACAGGTACATATGAGCATATTAAAGCTCTTAATTAATTGGTGTTTCTAATAATTTCTTCTTGAATTTCTAAAAATATGACACTATGATTAGCATTTTATTAGCACGTGTACAATCTAGCCAGTCACCTTGAAGTTAGATTAGATGGCACTCATGTCACTTAGCACAGGTGAATCAGACAGAGTTTAGACCCCTCTGTAAACTAGGAAAATGAAGACAGTGACTTTATTTATAAGAAAAATGAACTTGGCCAACAACATTAGAGAATGCTTACTCATTCTGTACCTAGATGCAGAGGAGCTTGGAGCAGACCAGGAGAAATGAGACCATTATATACCCTAAAATTACAACTTGTCTAATTGATCCAAGGGGAAGCAGAGAAAGTTAACTGTAGGGCAGCAAGATGTAAACTTGGGAAGTCAGATAAGAATGGACTTTGAAAGGGGTAGGTATGCAGGGGACCAGGGCACAACTGCCGAGCATGATCAGACACTGTGTGAGAAGAGGAAGTCTAGTCCCAATCACTTAAGAAGTACTGATCCCCTAGGAAGAGGCTCTGGTACAGTATCCTTCCCCTGTCTTAAAGGCACATGGAGTCTCAGCTGCCCAGCAGGAACGTCTAGAGAAAAAGTATCTAGCTAATTTTGTGGGCAGGGGTGAGGGAAGGAGAAATATTGTCTGGCTCAGGAAGAGTGTGGTCCCCACAGTAACACAGATCCCTGATGTGACATTTGAGGCAGCATCCCTTCTTTTTCAAGATTGGTTCTTCCTCTTGCATTCTGGATCTCTTCCCTAGTATCCTTTCAGAGCATCAATTAACCCATCTCTCTCTTATCTAGTCAACCCTTTCCTTGCAATCACATCTTCCCCAAAATACTTAAACAGGCTCAAGCTTTCCCCACCTTAAAAATATCTTCCCTCCACCCCACACTTCCTGCAGCTATAGCACTCTCTCCTCCTCCTCACACTCAAAGTTTTCCAGAAAGTTATCCATCTTTGCCATCTCCATATGCTCCCCTCCCACTCCTCAACTCACCTCGCTCTGTCTTCCACTCCTATCACAGGCTTTAAAAAGCCACTGCAATCATTAGGTGACCTCGCTGTTGCGAAAGTCTCAGGACATTTTCAACCCTACCTGATTTGACACCTCTGCAAGCTGAAGGTCACTCCTTTCATCTATGCTCCTTCCTGGATTCTTGGAGCTCCATGATCTCCTGGGCTTCCTCCTACCCACCTGCCTGCTTATTTATTTATTCTGCAGGCTTCTTCTCCCTACCCAACATCCCAGAGTTCCTGCAAGCTCCAGAAGTCATCCTTGACCTCTCTCTCTTCCTCACCACTCTCCAATCCAAAACATCACCAAATCTTCTTAATTTGGGCCCTTTGATGTTTGTTTATTCTATCGGGTTTTGTCTGTCTTCACTCCTCTCATCCTCTAAGAACTGCAGTCACCTCCTCCACAACAAAGAGAGAGAGTTGCCTAAAGTCACCCAGCTAATGAATGATGACCAGGAGTGGTTCCCAGATATTCTAGCCCTTAGTGCTGTGGAGTTTCCTCATCACCCTAATAGAATCACTCTTTATTCACAAAAGTAGAAAATTAATTTTGGATATGTCATTTATTATCAAGATGTTGTTGAGGAAAAATAGGGTCATGTAAGGTGCCTCTCAGCATCTTCCTTCAAGTTGCCAGGATTAGAAAAACAGAGGCAAGATTCTATGTGTGTCCTCAGAAGACCTTCCTGAGAACCATTCCCCTAGGAACTTAGAAAAATTAAGCCTCCAACTCTTTCTATCTTAACTGTGTAACAGAGGAAGGTGATGACAACTGAGGAAGGAAGGAGACAAGCAAGACTCAGACTTCAAAGGCTTGGCAGCTACCATCAGCAAGAGGTGAGAACAGCAGACAAGACAGCAACACTCCTGAAATAATCAATCCATACGGACTGCCATGTGAAATGTGGAGCAGACTCGTTCTAAGTGGCTCCAGGAGGCAAAATAAGACACAACAGGAGAAGTTACTGATAGATTTCAACCCAATGTGAGACAGAAGGAAAAAAAAAAAAAAAAAATCAGTTGGAACTGTCCAAGGTGCCAGGAGGAGGAACGGGCCAGGAGGGACACTTATATCTTAGGCTGCATACCACTTTCTTATGGGTTTTGTCAAAGAGACTCTTGCACTATGATGAATAAGATAAAGTAAGATCTGGTTTTCATACCAGACCTCACAGGTAAGATAGCGTTCTGTGGCTTGACCTTCTCAACAACATTAAGAGACCACTGGACAGATACTATTCCCTACTCAGATGAAAGTTAGGTAAATTATCTGGATCACACAGTAAACTAATAGAGGATCCAAGATTCATCCATCCCACACTATTTTATGGAACACTGTTATGTTATACAGACTCTGGTAGGCATTGTAGATGAAATTGGAAAAGTAATCTCATACCACCAAGGAGATGATCAATAAAGATGATACTCATGCAGACCAATTAACATACAGGGAGATAAGATGGAGGTTAGAAAATCCAGGAGGTTTATAGGACAAGGAGGAGGTACATTTAGAAGGCTAAAAAGGAAAGAAGCAGTCAGAGAATGTGTGGCCAGGGCCAAGTCTTGAAGACAGTGAATAGAAGTTAACGAAGCAAATTTCTTCAGGTGGCTGGTATGCTGCTGCTACTCCCCGCAGATGTCCTTTACCAGAGCAGTAGTCCCATTGTCAGGAGCTTCAAGTGTTGGCTGCTATGGCTCACATCTGCCTCCCTTCTCAGGACAATTGTTCCTGACAAACTGGTGGCACCTCATCTTGGAGGTTACACCCCTCACCTACAGAAACATCCTACTTCTAATGGCTGACCCACATGGGAGTACTGGGGCCTCTTCCTCAAAGTGAGACAATCTCTATGGTGCAATTCACACTCCAGAACTCCCTGAGGGATCCACTAATATCTCATTCTCCTATAACTCCTGCCCCTTACCCTATCCTGGCTCCTTCCCTCCCCTTCTCCTGAGACTGTTCCCTTAATAAATCTCATAAATCTCTGTCTTCATCCCTGCTTCCAGGGAACCCAACCTAAGTCAAGGGGGAAGGATGTTCAAGGCAGAGAGGAAATGGATGTGAGAAAGTACAGTGCAAGAAAAACAGCAATAGGTTGGAGCAGAGAGGTGACCTGCAGTGTGTCATGGAATAAACTAGGGCAGGTGAACAGGGGACACAGTCCTACCTCCAGACATCTAACTCAGTTACATTCAACCTCTCCAAACTGACCTCTAATATTCTACATGGCTCCAAGCTGACCTCTGATATTCTACATGACTGCTTTAGATGCAATATTTCAGAGCACATCTAGGCCATGAAGTGAGTTTATAGAGGAAACAAGTGACAAATAAATTCCTTGATTTATTCAGTGGCATTTCACAGAGCAGGAACAAAGATGAGCCCCCTGGAATTTCCTGATTCTCAGACCATATTACAGCTAGGGAACTTGCCACGGAATCCTTTTGAGGGAGAGCAAATTATCTCAGTAGGCTATTTTGCCCTCCCTTGCCTCTCCAGAAATGGCAACCTCCCCCTGCCCCTTTCATTGGCTCCATCTGCTTTTCCTGCTTTCCTTTCTGGCCTCTATTCATAAGGTCTTGCCCCTGGGTCTCCGTGAGTATTGGATTTTAATTCTAAACGTTTCCAAAGCCAATGAAGCTCTTTAATCACAAAGTTGGATTGCCAAGGAAAGAATGCTAATTGGAAACTTTTATTTCTAGAAGTCCTGGGGAGTTTAGACATGGATATTTTTCTTTGGTCTATCATGCCCTTAGCACAGAATAGACTCAGGGAAGCAAAAAATAAAATGTGGCCCCAAATATGAGAAATTAACCTGAGAAATATACAAACTCCTAAGAAAATGAAAGACCTCTGGATTTCAAATAAGGATAGTGACCCAACTGGAGGTACCTGAAACCAAGTTATATTTTCTTAGGAAGCAGAGGACTGGGCAAAGGTAGACAGAGAAAGACCCCAAGAACCCAATGAGAGCTCATAATTAGGGTCAGGCCCCAAGCAAGGCCCAGCACCTGCAGCCCTGCTCAGGTTCAGAGTATAATCTTCCTCTTTCACAATCACACAGGTAACCTGCTATGTTCCAAGCCCCTTGCTGGTCCCTGAGCCATAGACAAGAATAAGACACAGTTCTCGTCCTCAGAGCCTAGAAGGAAGAAGAGAAATAGAGGCAAATATTCACAGCAGCATTGCCTGAGGAGACAGAATACATCACTCCCTCTGGGGGTGGAGGTAGAGGGCAGGGTAAACTTTCCTTGAATGAACTATGCAGGAGAAAGACTCACTTCCTTCCCAGACATGATATCCCCACAAATCCAGACCACCATCCACATACCAAGATTTCATGCTCCTCTGTTTCTTTGCTTATACCAACAGAACGACCCTGGCTGACACAGGCCAAATAATAATATGTTTGAAGACTTTGTGACGGTTCACAGAATACAAGAAGAGGTTAAGGGAGTAACCTTGGACAAAGCCGGGACCAGGGCAACTTTGGGGATTTAGGTAGCAGATGTTAACACCAGCTGGAAGTGAAATGATTTTGCCAGAGGAAGGGAGGGCGGATGCCCTTAGGATCCAATGTGGGGCACACAGGCTACATGAGCCTGCCTGAGATTTTCAGCCAATAACTGCTAAGTTTTCAAAAGCCATTTGTGGATCTACTGCATCACAGGAGTCCTTATTTAAAAGGTAGAAATTCAGCTGCTTCACTGAATACAGTGACTAAATTCCTAAACATGGCCCAGGAATCAGTCTCTTAATAAGCAACTAAGTGGCTCTACCAACATAAGATCACTGAAGCCAGACCATTTCCTGATGCACCACTAAGGAGTGAGTCATCCCTGAGATTCTTCAGGTGTTGCTGGTTATGGCTAGAACTCTTCAGAGTGATCTTGCTCCCAAACCTACTGGACTCTCTGCTTCATGTGCAGCACCTAGAACAGTGGCTCTTCCATATTAGGATCTCTGTGTATTCAGTGAAGGAAAAGAAGGGAGGAAGGACAGGAAGGGGGAAAGAAATTTCTGAGTTATCCACTACAATTCAACTAGAGAATTAATCTACCGAGTACCTTTTCACTGAGACTCAGGAAGAGCAGACCAAGGGAACCAATACATCTGACCAAAGCAGCTCCTGAATTCAGAAACATTATAGTATTTTAACCTGTGGATGTTAGAGAGGTTCTATTACTCTTTATTAACACAAGCAAATGAACAAATGCTTTGTTCCTGAAATGCTTTAAAAATGGGCTGGACCTTTAAAAAAATTTCAAAACCAATCAGTGCTAGATTATTTATTGTTCATTACTGCATAGGGAGGGAGGTGGTGAAGAAAAAGCTCTTCCCCGTGGTCCTATCTTCTGAGTTAAGCCACAATATAGACTGGGGAAAGTGGTGGGGGGAGGGGGGTGGCGGGGGGTGCAATTTCAAGATTTAACAATGGTATCCAACTGATCCTTGCAGGATTGCAAATAAAGGAAGTTGTATCCTCAGGAGTGCTATTAACACTAAGGTCTCTCAGCTCCTATTGTTAAAGAACATTCATTACCAGGCTCTCATATAAAATCCTGAGAAGGAAGCAAATATGAGTCTGCAATGTTCTCAGTAGTTCTTATGCAATTGCCTCTTGGGCCTAATTAGAGCTGCTTTTGTAATTCGCCAGCTATAAATTCCTTCCAATGTTCTCACAGCACTGGGAGATTGGCCACCCTAAGTCAGGGTTTTGTGCTGATACTGCAAGTCTACCCAGTGACCTGAAGCTGGTGGCGATCCCTTCAATGGCCATCGTGTGGCCAGTGGCCCTCAGACACCTGGAATAGCTATCCAATTTGCTAATTGTTTTTCTGTTCTCTGCTGATTGGGTTAAAAGATAACTTTGCATATTGTGTTAGGCAGCACCTGCTTTTTCTCAGCTAATTTATTTTAAATTGGTTTAGTACAGACTTTTTACCCCATGATGTCTACAGAGCTATGAATTCATTTCCTCAACTACCCTCTTGAATTTGATTAAGGAATGAAAATAGCTATATAGCTTTACGGTGAGACTAAAAGAACAGACACAGAGAACCCAAGCCAAGCTAATTCTGAAACTGGAAAACAAATATTTCAAAAGGTTTTATCTGTAGTAGGAAATAGCAGGACAGTAGTTACACAAAATCTAACATCTGATAATGTGGATGACTAGACTATATTGTACTAATCTATTGAACTTCTGTAAAATATCTAGCCCTTTACACAATTTTTCTATTTTCATGTAACCCAATGGAGACAGGTATCTATTAATCCTATTACAACAACAACAACAAAGAAACTAAAGCTTACGGAAGTTAAATAACTTGCCCAAGATTACTTACCCAATAAGATGTGAACCTAGGTCAGTTCAACTCCAAAGCTAGAGACCTTTCTACATTATCTATATTTTCAAATCCCTTTGCTTTGACCTTCCAAACAGCTAAACCAGGAGGTGATTTCAGGTGTTACAAAAAGATTATTTACTTTCCAAAAGGATTTGCAACAGGGTTCCTTGAAATAGCCAATCCCCCTATTGTGCTGAAAATATAATTCAAGCTACAAAATTTCTATTTACAAGAAACATTTCTGCACCACATCTGCTGTGTAAAGAGAGTAGGGTTTGACATAGCCACTTGCCTTTTTTAATGGAAGCACCAAAGACGTAGGGCCTATAAGGGTAAATATCATGAGAATGTAAATTTTGTCATGACCATAATGTGTGGCACCTACTAAACACTCAAAATTGTTATCTGCCATTGCAATACATTTTTCAGATGTCTCAAAATGCAGTCTGTGATAGATTGCAAAAATGACCATAAACTTCTTTCCTCCCATAAAGAAATGGAATCTATTTCTTCACCCATTGAATCTCCATGGACGGTGTGATTTGCTTTGGCCAACTGGACATTAGCAAATTTGATGTGATCAGAGGCTTGAAAAGTGCTTGAGCATTCTGGCTTGCCAACCTGCTCAGCTTGGAGCCCCGAGTTCACCATGTGATTCAGTCCAAGATAGCCTGCTAAAGGAGAACCGAGGCACCCCAGCGAACAGGCATCCAGACCCTGGCTGCCAACCTACCGACCACTAGGCATACAAGGAGACCATTCTAGATCACCAGGCAGATCTGCCGGCTGATGGCAGCAGCATAAGAGAGCCAGCCATGATCAAGCTGGGCCAGCCCAAGACAGAAGAACTGAATGATCCACAGAACTGTAAACTAAAGAGAATGGCTTTTTGTTTAAAGTCACAAAGCTATCTTACATAACAAATTAACCACCACACAGTCCTAATGCATTTTTTTATCTGTTATATACCTAAGCCATACAAAAAGACAAGAAAACCATAGAATGGCAAGAAGTAAAAGCTAGCGAAGAGAGAGAACAAGGTGTCCAAAGTATGAACGAAGTCACTGGAAAGTTAAGGGACTCAAAAAATCACATTTATCGTTAGCATTCAGCTCTTTTCTCTCCCAGTTCACTGATCTTTCCACTACACCAATCTCTTTCTCTGAATTTTTTAGTCTAACTGGACCAATTCCATGTCCCATTGTAGTCTCCAGCCCTGGGGGAAGCAAGTCAATTGGAGTTTTAAGTTAATAATAAATGAAGAATTTTTCCAGTGTGCTTCTTCATTTCTCCTTCTCTCTTCAGATCTCTTTTGCAGGTTACTCAAGTCAGCGAGCCAACTATGGGGGAAATGGATAAAAGGACAGACAGGAGCTATAGTAATGTTGTATGACTAGAGGGTGTTTTTCACCTTCAAAGCACATTGGCCATAAATTCCAGGATATACTTTCACAGTTCACATTCCTATATAACGTCTACTTTTGAGTTCCCTAGCAGGGAAGAATGTTAGTTTTTTGTTTTTTGTTGGGTTTTTTTTTTTTTTTAAAGATATAACACAAGAATGATGAATGATGTGTTCCCCTTGGTGTAAGGGGAAGGAAGTAGGATATTCAGGAGCTATCAGTTGTGCTTATCAGTGGTCGAGCTAAGCAATCCACCTTTCACATTGAAAAGAGTGGGGAGTCTACTCTGATAAAAGGTAAGAAGGTGGCCTGTTCCCTCCCTCAACCATAGAAATCCGCACAGTTATCCCGCAAAAATTAATTGGGTATTCCGGGTTAAGCAATAAAATTCAGCACCCACCTTCAGAAGCCACTGTTTAGAAATGAGAGAGACATGTAACCACAACTAATATACAGCAGGTACACACTATTATAAGTTATTCAAATATGTAAATATCTCCATATTGGCCAGTAAATAGTAAAACTGCCATAAATGGTAGAATTAATTAATAAAGTAAATTCTAGCATGTGGTTTATCTCAGAAACCACACAGTGCAATGTCAAGAGACTCTTCTAATTTGGGTACTGGATCTGCTGCAGTTCATTTTTCTTTTTTTTTTTTTTTTTTTTTTTTTTATGAGCTGGCAATTTGCCTCCTGGTTTAAAAGGTTTTGAATGGGAGAGAGAGGCTAATGGGACAAGGTGAGGAGGGTCTATACCCACCCATTGGAAACATCTAACCCTGTCAGGCCTCGGTGGTGGCTGAAGAGATAGTCAGGGTCTGTGGGCCGAGACAGATGTCAGCACAGGACTCCCGGGTGTGCCTGGGCAGCCCTACTTTATCTGACAATCCATCCCTCATGGGGAGTGGCCCTCTGTGACATTGTGAACAGTCTTGGAGGAGAATTCTGCCCTGGACATCCCAGCCAGTGGCCAAGAGAGTCTCACTGCCTCTCGAGTAATCTCTGGACAGAGGAGCCTTATGCCACCCAGTGCTTCCCACCACACCCCACCCTTCCCATGGCCAATGCAGCCAACGCAAATAGGCCATCAGTATCCATGAGGGCCTCTTTCTTTTATGTCCACATTTCTTATTGTCTCTCCCACTCTGCCTTTTTTTCACTTCACAGAGAGCACCCCAACCAGCTGCCTCCTTGTCAATGGTGCCCACTCTCCTGGGACTGGCCAAGGCAGGGCACACTGTCCTCTCCATCAGAAAGGCGAACCAAAATGCCAGATCCTGGCTCCTGCGGCAACCAGGAGAAGCCAGCTTGCCCCTCCCTTGCTATTCCTTTCCCCTGTCTGCTTCCCTCTGCGTATGGCAATTCCTTTTGGTCCCTGCCCTCAAAGAACCACCTGATACAGGGTCAGAACCTCGATGGTACCAATCTGACCAACTGTTGGGGGAAGAGAAGATAGAAAGAATGGAGGCCTGGAGATCATCAGAAAGCTCAATGCTAAGATGGGGGCAAAGGCACAAACCCCATTCAGGTTCTGTGAAGAATCTCAGTCTTCTAATGACAATCAAGGGTGGGAAGGGGAAGGGTGTCGGAAGCCTTTGATGCAACTGGCAAGCCATGGTTCTGACAGGATGCCATTTAGCTAGTGAATGCTGCATCAACCAAAAAAGCATACTGGCAATTTCCAAAAACCAACAGACAACTAGAAAATTATATTGAAGTGACAAAGGATTTCTGTTACAACATATGGTACTTTGAAATAAGTTTTTAAAATATATAATGTTTAGTTTATATATAGTATAACCACAATATAAACATAATATAGCATAATATATAATATAAAAGTATAGTAATATAAAATATATACAGTATATATAGATATAATTTAATTTATATGTAGTATATACAGTTTAATTATAGAAGAGGAATATATTTATTTTCAACTCTTATATTACATATCAGTTTTTAAATATTTTAAATACCTAGAGAAAATTAAACTACCTAATTGATAATATATAAGAGATATGAGTTAAGAAATAATGATCTTGTACCATCACAGATATGGAAACTTTAGTATCATGATGACTAATTCTCTAATATTCAATTTGCTCCAAATAATTAGTGTAAGAATATCACAGTAATTCCATCCCTTACCAGTCAGTCGTTAAAGAATGGCATATAACCTAATTCTAGCCAACAAGAAATAATGAAAGTCTCCTGGGATTCAAAGAAAAGTCTTCTCCATGTAAAAAGAAGGTCACAAGACAGACAGTCCTTCTCTCTGGTGTTGTGGTGGCAAGATAACCTGGAACTACTGAGGTCACCAAGCTGCCAGCCTGATGACAAAGCCCACGCATTGAGGAAGGCACAAACTGAAATTCTGAGGAAGCCAGAGCCATCACAAATGCATCACAAACTGTATCTATGGGAAATAACGTCTCCTTCTCCCTTAACAGTTTGTATCAACTGTTTCTACTCCTGGGTGCAAAAGCATCTCCTCTGACATAGGATCTCATGCCTAACTCCCAAGGAGGCCAAGGTAGCCATCACCTTAGGAGAAAGAGAGTACCTCCCAGACCCTCACCTTCACTCTTCTTTTCTCTCTTTCTGCGCTTTAAGCCTCCTTTCTCTTCCCACCTGGGTACCACTTCTCTTGGTTATGGCCTCCAGCAGCGATGGACAGCCCCTACCTGTTTTCACTGTTGTTGCTGACTTAAAAGAGGAGATGTTCCATATTGTGAGGTAGAGGGGGAGGGAAGAGGCTATTCATGTGGGATTTGAGTGCAGCATGTCTAAAGCACACTCAGACCCCCATGCTGTGGGGAGTGACTATTTCCTTGCTAGCACGCCTCCCCTACCGGATTATGCTAAAGGCAATGTCTGCCTGCTTCTTAGACCTGAGTTACCTTGTAAAAACTCTCTTATACTTCCTTAGCTCCCAAGGCAGGGCAGGCTAGTGGCAGGGGTGTGAAGAGGAGGGTACCATCCAGCCACATAAAAAATGAAAGAAAATGTATCTCCTCATGGCAGTCTCTGACAAATATGACAAAACAAACCTAATCTCAAGAAGAAAACCAACACAATTTTTCCAGCTAGAAATTATCAAGATGAAATTAAAGACATTTAATATTGGTCTGTTATCAAGTTCTCTGTCTCCATTTTTCCCTGAGTTATGTGTTCTAGTAAGAGGTTCTTGTTTGCTCCAAATTCTCCAGAGACTTACAAAAAAATAGACACTGAAACAATGTGTTCAGGGGCAACTGAAACTTTTTAATAGCATGTATAACAGATGTTTGGGTCCCTGGTACCATTTGAATTTTAATAGCTTTGTAGATTTGTTCTTACTAATATAACTATAGCAGTCACTAATGAAGGTGAGACCATTCAAGGTGATTTACGTGAAAGGGCCATTAGTAGGGGACCCATCCAATTTCCCCTGGGAGAGTTTGTGAATGGGGATAAGCAATCTGAGCAGTTCAAAGAGGGGCTAGAAAGTTGGAATTATTTAGACACGATATTTTTTAAAAGATAACACAGCTATGACCTCGTCTAAGTCATATAACTGTTATTGATGTCAGGGAACATTATGGTTAAATGGAGACAAATGCTCAGATGGCTTTCCAAATAATAATAAACAATATATTTTGATTTTGTTTATAACTTTAAGTTCAGGGTTATGTGTGCAGGTAACAGAGGTAAATTTGCATCATGGGGGTTTGTGGTACAGATTATTTCATTACCCCGGTATCAAGCCTAGTTACTTTTCCTGACACTCTCCCTCCTCCCATCCTCCATCCTCAAGTAGGCCCCAGTGTCTGTTGTTCCCTTTTATGTGGTCCACTGTTGTCATGATTTAGCTCCTACTTAGAAGTGAGAACATGCAGTATTTGGTTTTCTGTTCCTATGTCAGTTTGCTAAGGATAATGGCCTCCAGCTCCATCCATGTCCCTGCAAAGGACATGATCTCATTCTTTTTAATGACTGCATAGTATTCCATGGTGTACCTGTACCACATTTCCTTTACTCAGTCTATCATTCATAGGCATTTAGGTTCATTCCATGTTTTTGCTGTTGTGACTAGTGTTGCAATGAACATACATGTGCATATGTCTTTATAGAATGATTTATATTTCTTTGGGTATAAACCCAGTAATTAGATTGCTGGGTTGAATGATATTTCTGTCTTTAGGTCTTTGAGCAATTGTCACACTGTCTTAATTCAACAGTATGTTAATGTTAAATATTTGGAGAGTCATGGGATGTTCTGTTATAAACACCTAAGGAAACCCATCAATAGTAAAAGGAGATGCCTCTGTTTAGAGAAATAAATAGAATTCAATTCAGTTCAATCTGAATGGTGACATGCTAAGTTTAAAATGCTGAGAAGTATGGGTGTAAAAGTGATAATACATAACATCTAACATACTCATTTTCAAAATCCTCAACTGCTGAGTTGTCTTATTTCTACCCACTTCCAACATGTTGCCAGTCTCCAGAAATAGGAAGGGGGCATATCTTAAAGATACCATTTGTGGGCTACTGCATAGTGCACAGGGGTCCTTGTTTCAACCTTCTATCATCTGGAGGAATAGGAAGGAAACAGAAATGTAGAGTCGCAGAGAAGGCAAGCATTTAACCTAGTTCTCAGACCCCGACGTCTGTAGTAACAGGGTTATGGACAATCTGCCCACTCCTTGTCAGGTCTTCCTCTGGGATATTTTAATAAAGTGAGACTTGGATTTGCCCAGCAAGGGAGTTTCCTCACTTATTGGTTGCACATGGCTAGTTGTAGCAGCAGCAGCAGCAGCAGCAGGAGTGGAAAGAGTCCAGTTTCCCAAAATCTGTCCAGGGAAATTGTCCCCAACCCTCAGATATAGAATGACCTTTAGAAACACTGACAATGTGCACACGTTTCAACACTAAGTCAGTGTTTAAAAAGTATGTCACTGACACCATGTCCCTGCCAGTACCTACTACTGATAAACATGAGTAAGAGAAGGAATTGTTGTGCTCTCTCCCCAAACGTAGCCTTCACCCAGCAGCTCTGACATCTGAGAGCTGGGAGCTCCTCACAGGCTTCATGTGAGTAAAATTTTGAAAACAGTCAAAGGTGATGAAGCCACTATAATGGCTCTCTTTAAGCAAAGAAGGGTGAAAATAAGGACTGAAATATGGCAGCCCTGGTGGGCATAAATCTCATCAGAAACCCAGCAGCAGGAACAAACTACATTGATCAATCAATCAAGAGAAAAGACACTGTTAGGCCACAGTCAGAACATTTCCCCTCTTGCTTGAGAAGCCCTCAGGGGACAAGACACTCAGAGCAGAGACAGGCTGAGATCAGGACTGATGAATGTAACCTGTGTGTTTTGCTTTTCATTTAAAGCCTCACAAAGTCTTCAGACCTCAGAACCCTGCAGAGTTCTCTGCGGTATTTGTGACTCAGGGCACAAATACTAAGTAAGCTTGTAACAATAAAGTCTCTAGGGATGATGGCCTGTATCATTTAGGATAACACCAGCTGCTATAACAAGCCAAAAAACAAACTTGAGAAGCACAATAGAAAGTTATTCCTTATTCACATAACGGTGCTTGGTAGAGAACCAATTGTTCTTTCCATGGTCATTTGGGGACCCAGTGGATCATAGATCTTTGACACACAGCTTCCAAGATCACCTTGGAAGTCATCTTCATACTAGGTAGTGGGAAAGGTAAAGAACATGAAAGAACTTGCTTGGGGTTCTATGAGCCAAACTTGGAAGCGGTACAAATCATTAACTCATCAATCCATTGGCTAGAATTCAGTCACGTGCCCACACTAAACTGCAGGGAAGGCTGGGAAATGTAGTCTAGCTCTGTACTGAAGAAGAAAAAACATTTTCATACATAGTCAGTGGTCTCTGTCTCAGGGCCAGTCTAGGGATAATGATCAGCTCAAAACTTCTTAATATTGTTTTTTCAATTTGGTATACCTATAAGAGGAAGAAAGCCCTAGACAAGAATCCAGTTTTCATATGTCATCATGTCTCCATAAGACGGAGAGACTATAATGGTTCAGATCTTGCTAACTTGGCATCACCCTGTCAAGTGTTTCTTAAAGTTCATTAGCAAGTGGCTCAGGGGTTCAAGCTGTGTGTGTGCGTGTGTGTGTGTGTGTGTGTGTGTGTGTGTGTTCACAGAAAAATAATATAGACACATTGAAACATTTTTTTCATAAGAAATGGAAAGGTACTATAAAACATACATTTCAAAGTCTGACAATACTGAATGGTAAAAAGCAAGCCAAGAAATGGCATTGTCCAAATAGAAATATAATGATGCTTATCTTTCAGGAAAACACTATAAACCTGCTATAGATTTGTCATGATAGCAAGTGGAAAGGCCAGGTGGAACATTCTTTCCACTGGAACCATCTAGAATTTTTATTTAAGTTTGCAGCATGCTATACTAAGAAGAATTTAGACTTTGAAAAAAAGACTAGACTCTCTTAGTTATCAGCTGTGACTTCAGCCTTCCTATCCATAAATATGGGAGTAAAATTATAATCAATAATAGGTTACAAAATGCCCAAGTCAGCATCAACTCCACTGTAGTTACTTGATAGATGCTAGTATTAGTGGTGGACATAGGGAAGTAGAAATTGCCATTAGAAGGCCCCTTCCCTTGAATTTGACAAGGTGTGAATGTGTTAGGTAAGACAATTCTACCTACATTTGAAGGCAGGGAGCAGATTATGTGTTAACAATGGAAGTCTCTTTCCTGGTCCCTTTTTCAAATGACAAATTCTTATTTGTCCTTGAAATTCAGGCATTACCTCCTCCAGAAAGCTTCTGTGACCCCACTAAGACTGGGTGGGTGCTCCTGAGCTGTGATTCCACAGCCCACCCTCTAACCTGTGTCTTGTCACTGTCATGACCTCATCAGGAGGGAACCCATAATTGTGTATTCATCTCTACAGTGAAGTCATTTTAGGGCAGGATTGTGTCTTATTTATTATATCCCTGTCACCTCACAAAACACATGGCACTTAGTAGATCATACATGAATAAACAAATAAATGTCCAAGCCCAGTGATGCCCCAGGGATGTGTAGGCAGTTGTCAAGAGAAAGATGTTTATGCTCTATGTAGCATTGCAGATCTTGGGGGAAGAAAGCAGTGTTCATGCCCACTAATGCTGGTTCTTTCCAGACCAATCATTAAAGTTCCCATCAGAAAGCTTTTAACTAAGATGTCTGACAGCTTCCTCCAGGATACTATGGTATAAGACTGGGTGCTGGATTGAGGAAAGCCGGGAGGATAAGAAGGCTGCCATTCCTTTTCATTGACGCTATTGAGAAAGACTTTGGTTCAATGAAAAAAATATATATATATATGTATCTTAAATGGAGTTAATTTGTTTTTCCTTTTCACACAAAACTGAAATAGGGTTATTTTCTTAATAGCTTGTGGCAGCTTGTTTTCTATAGCAGCTCTTTAAATTGAGCTCATATGGTAATAATTTACTTCAAAGCAACTGAAGCAGTTGGAAAAAATACTGGATGAGGAAAATGAAGAGAAAGGCACTGGCCAGAAGAGCCAACTGAATCCCTCTTGCTTCCTTTTGAGATTGTTTATCATTAAAGCACAATATCTTTCTTCCAGACCTGGATGATTCAAACGAAGACACAGTAAGCCAGCAATCAGCTGAACAATACTCTAAGCTAGAAGATCTATTTCTTATGGTAAATGTGATTTGAATCACTGAAGTTTTTAAATTCACCTCAGGATGCTCTCAGGCCATGCTGGCAGTAACAGGAAAATTCCAAGCTATTTGGTATTCTCTCCCAAGTGAGTTGGGCATCATTATTACATGATCACTGTTGTTATTTAACATTCAGTGAATATCTACAGGAGTTAGACACTGTTCAGATTCCATTAAAGACAGCTCCTGTCTTCAACCTGTTTGCATCCTGGAATGACAAGAGAAAGAAACACATGGAGTGAAATATAGGATTCTAGGATTCTTGACATGGCTTGCATGCTTGGTTGAGCATGGCAACTTCCATCGGGAGAGAAATTTCTCTCCCCAAAATACAAGTGACCCCCATACTCAAGCCATCTTACAGGTGAGTATGAGAGGCCAGGTAGGTACTGCATTCTTACTCCCACAGTTATTACAAGTTAAGGGGCCTTGCACCACTTTAATTTGTAAAGGACAACTTGTTACCTTTTTCCTTTGCTTCTGGCAGATAAAATGACCCCTTAGACTTAGCATTTTGTCAATAGAGATAGCTAAATAAGGCAATCTAATGATAAACAGGACAGTGGCTAGATAGAATGCCAAACCAAGCAGAGGAGGAGAACCTGGGTTACTCACCATGGGGTCACATATCAATTTAATGACAAGGACTGTCCAGGTCTAGAATTCATAAACAGCTACTCCTCTAACTTCCAACCACCAGCCCTCCACTGATAACGCCTACCAACACACACACTCTAAATAAAAAAGAAACAACATGAAGATTAGAAAAGGAGTTAGAAGAAGTAGCAATTTGGAAGACTTCATCCATATGTTTGCATTTCTTGTCTGTGTATTTGGTCTCTGAACAGCTTGAGAAAAAACGAATTTAGTCCATCCTCAGCCTTACCTCATTAAGATCCCAAAGTGGTCTAGAACAGGTGTCTCTGGATCTCATTTCATCTCATTAAAATTCCAAAATGATGCAGAAAAGTTATAGATATACATCTCTAGACTTTATCTCATTAAAATCCCAGGGTAATCCAGAACAGAGTGGCTCCAGAAGAAAAGGATTTTCTGAAGTCTCAGAAGAGATAGTTTTCCCCATTGAGGAATGCATGACCACTCTAAAAAAAAAAAAAAAAAAAAAATAATGAGTGGAGCCACAGGGGCAAAGTTGGAGAAAGGAAGGCAGTGGGCTCCTTTCTTGTTACATAAAGTTCTGTAACACAATCCTCAATTTGGAAAGATATCTCCAGTTCTAGGGTTCATCTTTCCTTTTGGTACCTATACGTTAGCTAAGGTCACTTTGGTTTTGAAAATCAAATAAAATTGTCTTGATCTCATCTGACACGCTGTGGGAAACCCATGCCCTGCTCAAGGTCTCACTGAATTCCCTTGCATCTTTATTGTTCTCAAAGTCACATGAATCCATGTTGGCTAGCAGCTCTCCGTCTAACTCTCACCACACTCTCTGTGCTTTCTACTTTGACCCAGTGGTGAACACTTTGACTTCTCCAAAGCACCATTCCTAAAACATTGTGCATTGTACGCTTTTACTGATTCTTCAGAGTAAAAGCAGGTGAGTATTACAGTGCATCTAAGTACAGACTAGCAGACAAACCTGGATGTTAGACAGCTTAAACAGTGCCTCGGCAACACCAGCTGCATGCCCAAGACGCACACACCTGTCACAGGGGGTTTTCTCCTCAAGCCCTTTGGAATTTTGTTGGGCTGCTCTTTCATTTTCCAAATTCTTTTTGCATCTATCTGTTAACAAGGCTACTTCCAGCCCTCCAGATTTTTTTCTTTTTTTAAAGCTTTATTGGCTGGGCGCAGTGACTCATGCCTCTAATCCCAGCACTTTGGGAGGCCAAGGCAGGTGGACTACCTGAGGTCTAGAGTTCGAGACTAGCCTGACCAATATGGAGAAACCCCATATCTACTAAAAATACCAAAAAAAAAAAAAAAATCACTGGGTGTGGTGGCGTGTGCCTGTAGTCCCAGATACTTGGGAGGCTGAGGCAGGAGAATCACTGAACCTGGGAGGCGAAGGTTGCGATGAGCTGACATTGTGCCATTGCATTCCAGCCTGGGCAACAAGAGAGAAACTCTGTCTCAAAAAAAAAAAAAAAAAAAAAAAATATATATATATATATATATACACACACACACACACACACAGAGAGAGAGAGAGAGAGAGAGGTCTACTTGATACACAAAATAATGTACATATTAAATATTTATGTTTTGATGCATTTAGACGTATACCTACACCCATCATTGTAATGAAAGTACTAAACATAGCTATCCCCTCCAAAAATTTCCTTCTTTTGTGGTGTGTGTGTGTGTGTGTGTGTGTGAAAAACTCTTAATATGAGATCTGTACTCTTGACACTATGTTGTTACAGAGGCACTATATTGTACAATAGATCTCTAGAATTTATTCATCTTTCATAACTAAAACTTTATACTGAATTATTTCTTTTCATTTTTAACACAGGGCAGTTAAGCTGCCTACAGCTTTCCCCTGCCACACCAGAGGGCCCATTAGGACATTATCTTTAACAGTTCTGAAGCAATAAATTTTTCTCTCAACCATACAATCTCCATTTCCCAATCACTACCCTAGCTCACATTTTCATTATTTCATGCCTAAGGAGGATTCTTCCCTGCTTCCAGTCTTTTCCTCTTTTAATTTAATCTGATGCTAGCAGATGCATTTTCTGAAAACCTGTTTTCATGCAGTCAACACTCCCCCCCTTTCAGACACCTTCAGTCACTCCTCACTGCTACTCTCATTTTCAAAACTTGATTTTCTAAAGGGAAATCTTGAAAGGCATGAAAATATGCCTCAATATATCACCACCAAAAGAGAATCGATGCTGATCAAAAAATAAAGCTACAATTAATGCATCATTAAACAGGAGTTGTTAAGTGCACAGAGGTCAAAAAAAATCCAGTTATGTTTCCCATGCACAATAATTAATAACACAAGATATCTGTGGCACTTCACATGCTTGGAACACTTTATAGACACAGGCTAATTAATTACACAGATAAAGATATTGCAGGTCTTTCTTTTGATATCAGTGGGTTCATTAAATTTGACATCTGGTTAACAAAGTAGTTTTTTATACTTCTGCATTCCTGAGTCACAGAAATGTCAAAAAGAGTTAGCCTTCACCCTTCCTCCACTTTCTAGGAACCTGTGGGAAGGAAAAAGTCTGTGAGGGACACTCAGACACTCATGAGTCATTGCTCTTAGAAAAGAGTTTGGGAAGGGCTGCCCCAGTTTCAGCCAACCTCTACCTTAGAGCTCACAGTTGCCACCCTGATATCAAGCCCCTGGATGTAGACACCAGAGCTACCTCTGCCCAGGACACCACAAGATGGGGTAGAGGTCTTCCCATAGAGGTAATGATACAGGTGGGGTTTGAGACCCCTCTAGGTGCTCTGGTTATCAAATAACTCCCCAAAAGAGAAAATGCCAGGACCTACATGACAGGCCCAGATCTCATTCCATTCATTGTCTCTGACTCACTGTCATCCCTGCCTAGCACACAAACCTGTGCTAGGATTTGAACTTTCTTCTGTGAATTCATTCAGGAAACTTGAGTCTGGATGTACAACTTTAGAAATCTAGCTCTATCATGACCCATGAGACAGGGGTCTCTGGTCCACCTTGGGTGCTAGGCCCGTAGAAGCCTAATTTACCTATTAGACAAGACCTGAAATATTGCACATTCCTAATGAAAACTGTTGGAGACAGTCCCCCACCACCTTTGCCTAATTACCAAGCAGTGTAACAAGGCTTATGCAATTTCAATGCAGTGTAACAAAAGCACCACCAGGGCCTGGCGTGGTGGCTCTTGCCTGTAATTCCAGTACTTTGGGAGTCCGAGGTGGGTGAATTACTTGAGGTCAGGAGTTCCAGACCAACCTGGCCAACATGGTGAAACCCATCTCTACTAAAAACACAAAAATTAGCTGGGTATAGTGGCAGGCGCCTATAATCCCAGCTATTTGGGAGGCAGGAGAATGCTTGAACCTGGGAGGTGGAGGTTGCAGTGAACTGAGATCAAGCCACTGTACTCCCACCTGGGTGATGGAGTGAAACAGAAAAGAAAGGAAAAGAGAAAGAAATAAAAGAAAAGAGAAGAAAAGGAAGGGAAGGGAAGGGAAGGGAAGGGAAGGGAAGGGAAGGGAAGGGAAGGGAAGGGAAGGGAAGGGAAGGGAAGGAAAGGAAAGGAAAGGAAAGGAAAGGAAAGGAAAGGAAAGGAAAGGAAAAGGAAAGGAAAAGGAAAAGGAAAGGAAAGGAAAGGAAAGGAAAGGAAAGGAAAGGAAAGGAAAGGAAAGGAAAGGAAAGGAAAGGAAAGGAAAAGGAAAGGAAAGGAAAGGAAAGGAAAGGAAAGGAAAGGAAAGGAAAGGATTAGCAATGTGGTGCAGGTTGGATCATCCCATGAACTTGGTCAAATTTTAATAACTTCTATCAACTCTAAGAGCCAACATCATATTGTGGAAAAGCTTGAACTCTAGCCAATTGACACTGGGTTAAAATCGCAAGTCTGCCAAGATGAAAGGAATACGAGTTTGAAAGTGCCTGGCATATAGTAACTAGTAGGTAGGGGTATTTGTTTAGTGTAATAACGTCAATTGCCCTTACTGTTACACTAATCAGGACTGTAATCATGGTACCTGCCGTCCTAAGATAGTACTAAAACAGAGACTTTTGGCAGAGCATATTAAGAATTAGTTTTATTTTATTTTGATGGGAAACAAAGGAAAGATTTTGACAAGATCTTCTCCAATTTTTTTAATTCCACACTAATTGCTCCCACAATTCTAGTGCTTCCCAGTACAGCTCCACAGCCACCCATGTAGTCCTTTAATGTTCTAAGAATGACAAAATCAGATTCTTGGACACCCTTTTCCAGACTTAGTTTTTGTTCCAGAGAGGGTGAAAGGAGTATATTTTTTTTTTTAAGAAAACATAAGTCATGGTGCAATTCTTTTCTTTAATTTTTAATCTTTGTTGGTACTTAATAGGTTTATATATTTATGGGGCATATGGGATATTTTGATACAGGCATGCAATGCATAACAATCACATCAGGGTA
The DNA here is from genome assembly GCF_024542745.1 of Macaca thibetana thibetana. Lineage (NCBI taxonomy): Eukaryota > Metazoa > Chordata > Mammalia > Primates > Cercopithecidae > Macaca > Macaca thibetana. The sequence goes on from NC_065579.1 coordinate 13,886,148, forward strand.
AATGGAGTATCCATCACCTCAAGCATTTATCATTTCTTTGTGTTCAAATATTCCAATTATACCTCGTTATTTTAAAATGTACAATAAATAATTGTTGACTGTAATAACCCTGTAGTGCTATTAAATACTAGCTCTTATACATTTTATCTAATTATATTTTTGTACCCATTCACCGTCCCCCCTTCTCCACTACCCTTCCCAGCCCCTGGTAAACATCATTCTACTCTCTATCTTCATGAGTTCAATTGTTTCAATTTTTAGCTCCCACAAATGAGTGAGAACATGCAAAGTTTATACTTCTATGCCTGACTTATTTCACGTATCAGAATGAATGTTCTCCAGTTGTGAAATGGATAATCTTGTTTACTCTCCTGTACTCTTGCCTACAAGAGGCCATAGCTGGATTCAACACCAATCAGCAGGAAAGGAATGGTATGGAGGAACTTCATTCTTCTTTTAAAGTAACAACTCCTAAAGAGTTACTGGGAGTGGAAGCAAAGATTGGAAGTTTTCTACCTGTTCTAAGTGCACTGAAAGTGATAGATTAATGTAATATTGGACCTGTATACTATGACAAACTCTACTGCGCAACAGCACAGCATTCTTATAAGATGAGGTTTTCAATTCTTGTTTTACAATTGGAAAAACTTGGACCCAGAATGAGGATTCGAAAGAGATCTGAAGAGTTTGAAGCCCAGTACTTAAACCCTAGATTATAGGGAAATAGTTACTTTTCTCATCATCTCCCTTTAGAGAGAGCCAGGTATGATCAGAGAGCATTTCCTAACCTGGAGCAGCTGTGGTCTGGGAGCAGGGGATTAACTGCATTCAGAGAGGAAAGGATGAAGTAAGAGCCATGAGTAAGGCCAGGTGCTGCTGAGAAAAGTTCTTTCCCCATGTCCCAGCCTTGAGCTCCATGAGAGAGCTCACCTAGCACAGACAGAGGAGCTAGTGGCAAAAACAATGCTGTTTTTCACCCACTCCTCTTCTTTTCTTCTCAGAAATGCAGCTAGACATTTCCAGGCATCCCCCGCAGCTAGGTGCAGTTATGTGATTGAATTCTATGTGGGCAGAATTTATACATGCCACCTCTAGGCGAGATCCATAAGGCCACCTTCACAATCCTCTACACACCTTCTCTCTTTGTCTCCAAGCCAGATGCAAAGGATCCAGTGGAGGTCTGAGGATAGAAGAATCTTGTGTTCCTGAATGACTGCATGGAGCAGAGCATTACCATCCTGGCACCTGCACTGGACTATGACATGAATGAGGATAAACCTACACTTTGTTAAGCCAGGGATATTTGAGAGTTGTATGTTATAGCACCTAGCACACCCAAATGCAGACCTTTACTTTTTATAATTTCACCACTTAGACAGGGGTTTTGGCCTCTTTAGCCTTTCTTTTCACTCCTCTGATGAGCCCTTGTTGTCTTTCCATTGCTCATTAGCACTTCTACCCCAGCCTGTGTTGAGAAAATTAAAGAAGATGAAATTTAAATCAGTCAATTTTTTCCTTGTTAGCAGCTCTGGTCCTATGAGAAAACAAAGAAAAAAACATTAAAAGTTCAATGGAATCAGAGAGGAGGTTGAAATTGTTGCTGAAGATGAGGCATGAACATTATCTGTAGATTTCAGTTTTCTGTTTCTCTTCCCATAATTAATCAACAGCTGATTCTGTTACCAGGGAGCACAGTGTGGAGGGTCACTGCTTTCTGAACATTTGTCTACACTCCTTCTGGGCAGTCTGAGTCTTCATCCCCCATGAAACCTCTCCAAGATGAATGTTGACAGCCACCAAATATGGGAAGATGTCTCCACATGTCACTTCTGCCTCAGCTTCAAAGCAAAGTATCATATGATGCCATCAATGACAGAATGCTAGAAATCATCTGGTCTTACTCGGTCATTTTGCATAGAAGTAAACCAGAAACCCAGAGAGGAAAATTGATTTTCTCACAGTCACACAGCAATGTCTAAGACCCAGGTCTCCTGCTTCTCAAGTTAAATGTTGAAAATATAATTTCAACTGTTTATTCAAACTGTTTAATTTCAAATTTTGAAAATAAAATGTCAAAACCTGTGGAAAAGATGAGAAAATAAATTAATGTGTGTTAAATGGCAAACAAAGAATACACTAAAATATCAGGGAAGGTCTGGAAAAGGGTCAGGCATCTCTGCAAATAGCATTGTTCAGATATCCAGGAAGGGAAGGGAAGGGAAGGGAAGGGAAGGGAAGGGAAGGGAAGGGAAGGGAAGGGAAGGGAAGGGAAGGGAAGGGAAGGGAAGGGAAGGGAAGGGAAGGGAAGGGAAGGGAAGGGAAGGGAAGGGAAGGGAAGGGAAGGGAAGGGAAGGGAAGGGAAGGGAAGGGAAGGGAAGGGAAGGGAAGGGAAGGGAGGGAAGGGAAGGGGAGGGTAGGGGAGGGAAGGGGAGGGGAATGGAGGAGAAGGGAGGGGAGGGGAATGGAGGAGAAGGGAGGGGAGGGGAGGGGAGGGGGAGGGGGAAGAAAAAAGAAGGGCAAGAACATTCTGTTACCCAGAACAACTACCCTCTGTAAAGTCCTGGCCCCTGTGTTGGCTCCCCTGTGGCCTTCAGCAGCGGTACTTCAGCAGCAGTCCTCCTCCTGTGGACTTTGTGCTGAATCTAGAGCATAAGAGCAGGGCCAGGTTATGCTGTGTGGGTTTGACTGTCCCCAGTGTTAGTATCCACATGGAAATTGACATCAAATGCATCTTGAGCCAGAAATGACACTCCAGAAGCAGCATCTACAGGATACATATGGATGGAGGACCCCACACTTCACTCTAAAGTGGGGAGTTTAAATTATTTAAATTTAAATTTAATCATTTAAATTAAACCCACCCTAAAGAAAGCCCTGATTAGGAATCAGATCTGAGGGTGTCAATGGGTTCACTTTAACTGACCAAATCTAAGAGTCGAATCCTCTGATATTTAGAACCTCTTGCCCAGGACCAGATAATATCATTCAACTCTATCCCACTCATCCTCACATCCAAGAGTGCCAGGCACAAGTATTGGAATACTGGGGAAATGACACTCCAAGGCCTCCTTTCACTCCTGGGTTCCATTTTTTTTTCCAAGAAAAATGTCACTTATCCAATTTTTAGAAAAGAGTAAGGAAGAAGGATGACTCTTAGTATAGGGCTAAACTAAATAAATTCTACCTCCTTCAGGGTCCCTCTAGTATCTCCTTGAATCACCAAAATTCTCATTCACCATCTAGATTCCCGAAGACCCTTGATCAGCCAGAGTTCCATCAGGATTCAGAATTCATTTTAGATGGATGGTGCAGATCCAGAGACTTTATGGAGGGACCACTTACAGGGTGTGGGAGAGGCTAAAGAAATAGGTGTGGGAGAGGCTAAAGAAATAAACAAGAAGTGTTATAACATTCAGAGACTAGCAAAGCAGAACACCACTAGAAACCCCTAGGACTGTCAAGGCAAGGGATGAAAATAGTGTTACTGGAGCTCTGTGAGAGCTGGGTTGGGGAAGGGTCACACAATAGGAGGTATGGCCATGGAGTGCACAGCTACATCCAGACGCTTGAGAGTGGAGGCAAGAAGGAGGCAGAAAAGAATAATCTGGCCTTTCCCTCCTCCTGTTCTCCAGGACAGGGCTTACCATTGTCCCCACCTAACTGGAAGCCAAAGGGCATGGGAGCCCACTGAGACAGTTTATGTAGATCAGCATCCCAGGGCACAGAGCAACACAGAGAAGAAGGGACAATGTGAGAGGGCAAAAAAGGAAGAACCATCTGAGATCCCTTCCTCATTGTGCCCCCCAGGCTCATCTTTGCTTCTCTTTCCAAAGTCTTCCAGATCCAAAACTACCTGTTTCTACTTCTCCAATTTAAAACTCACTTTCCCCTTAAAGTAGAGGACCCCAGCTATCTTGAAGAAGAAAGTAACTAATTCAGGCTAAGATATGGAACCCTTTGATGCCTATTTCAAGTACAATTTAGTGTATCATGTTTTCAAAAGCTAAATGGAAACCATGGTGCTTTACTGTCATTACTTCAACCTCCAATTCTCATTATAGACATCAATAATCAATTACAGTTTCCTCTCATACTGAGCCTGAATACAGCATCAGAATCCTTCCCAACACAGTAGTCCAAGCAGTCACTACTAATCGACTGCAGTTTGTATTTGAGTTTTTGAAATTTAGACCTACTAGACTTCCTTGCTATAAATACTTCTCTGATAGAATTTTAGGTCCTCTGTCAGTAAATAATTGAAGATTTAGAAAGAGACTTATTTTTGGATGTACAACTGCTTGAAAAGAGAAGCCCAGTTTCCTAGGATTCCTTGGACAATGAAGAATGGGGTCCTCGGATGAAATTCATGGAGGACATCTGATGAAGTGTCCTCCTCCCACCATCAGCATTTAATCTTAGAAATGCTTCCTTCCTCATAGCCCCTTAGGCCCTCTTTTCCCTCCCTAAACTGGTCTCCTCCTCTCCTCAGGGATTGAACTACAGAAAACTGAAGCATTGATCCAAAATCTCTACATTCCTCTGCCTGTGTCCAAGAAAGCCATCTTCACAACCAGCCTTGCTCTGAGAGACCGAAGGGTCGCTGTCTTAGCATCACCCACTCCTAGCAGGATATGAGCAAATAACAAGATGGGTAAAACCTCATGATCAGAAACTGCTTAGCCTCTCCCCAAACTCAGATCCTCCTCCTAGGCCCACAGGTAGACTTTATCCCCAGCATCTCTTGTCCTGGGCATATGACTGAGTAATACCCAACAGAAATAGGAATCGAAGATTTATCCGACATAAAATCATCCAAAGCATAACTCTTTTTTTCACTTTCACAGTCATCTTGGCAGAAGTGTTGAAGATGGCAGAGCCAAGAGAGGAAAGGAACCTGGGCCCCTGAATCGTTACTTAGAGGACAGCAACCCACCAATGAGGAACATCTATTTGGACTTTACACATATGAAAAATAATCTTCTGTCTTATTAAGCCTGAGACTAGAGGGATCTATCTGTTATCACCATTAATGTATCTTAACTAAAACACACTACTTTCTCAGATACATACATGTCAACCAATTGAACTCTGGCCCTGTATACTCTAATTTCATTACATGCTGACTGAGAGGCACAGTCCACTTATCAGAAATTAAACATTTGAGTAGTTTTAGAGGGACATTGTTTTCTGCCCGTAATTCTTAGGTATCAGACAGCCAACCCAACTGAAAATACACAGATTTTTAAAAGAAGAAAACCTTTTATCCCTGGGACTTTTGTTGTTGTAGCCATTTTGTACAGCGTCCTAATGTTGGTTTCCTCTTCCTTCAGGAAAAGCCTCACTGGTGGGTACCAGTGGCAGGAATGGCAGTAGGGGGAGAAGCAGAATCCATCCTCATCAATTTCAATTTGCATGACCTGGAGGCTCCATCCTCAACTCCCAGAGCGGCTGTGTAACCAATGCCTATCCACTGGACACACTAAGTGGTTCAGTAGGGAAGCTATAAGCTAAGCTGGTTCAACCAGATTGAATCTCAAGACTTGTTGGAAATGCTAAGAAAAACCGTTCCATTTTTTCCCACTGGACTGGACCTTAGGATGATGTGGTCCATGGGCCTCTGTACAGAAGTTAAGAATGGAACCAACCCAGGTGAAGCAGCACAAAAGAATGGTCCTGGTAACATGTTACTCTAACCCCTGAATCAATCCCTGAAGACTGTTCAGTTATATGCATCAGAACTTCCTTTCTTTGTATCACCAGTTGAAGCTGGGAGTTTTGCTGCCTGCAGCACTGCAACAGAATGACTGTAGCTGGCTCAGGTGCCTTCTCCTCTTGACAAAAGACTTTGTCCTTACTCAGCAAGAAGGATGCAGCTGAATGGCTCTTATTCTAATTAGGGTAGCTGAGCAATCTTTAATTTGGCACCTGGAATCTGCAGTTGTTACTGTTGCAGAAATATCATAATATTGGGCTTCAGAAGCCAATTGCTTCTTTATTGTAATTGCAATTGACAATGGAGAGGAGTTGATTTACAGCAAAGAAATTGACAAATATCATGGGTCTACTCTCTGTCCTGTGTTGAGAGATTTACCTTAATATAATCCTTACAAAAATCTAGACAGGCAGTTATTATTATCCCCATTACATGGATGAGCAAACCGAGTTCATGGCAGATCCTCCAGCTAAAGTATTGATTTTACAAATGAATAGATACTACCAGAGACTCAATACTCAGAGTGGAAGGAAACCTGAATAGATATCACCAGAACACAGATTTAATTCCAGCTCTGCTCTTTTTATTGTTTCAACACTAAAGTGGTCACAGGAGCACTGCCCTGCTACTTCAGGTGGCTCTTTGGAAAATTGAATATTCTGATGGTACCAATATGGCAGAGCCAGGATATGGGCATCACCCATATGGGCTCCTTCATCCCCATTGCTAGTGAGACAGGATTTTGAAAACAGCTTTGTGAGTACTGACAAAGAAGGATAAAGTAGGCCCTATCTCCTCCCTCAGCCTATGCCTTACCATAGGGCACACATGTACAAGTGGTTCCCACCTCCTGGCTTGTCTGTCCTTTTGTACAGAGAAATTGCAATGGTGCAGGAAGGCCAGATCTCCATGGGCTTGAAATCTCTCCTCAGAGTACTTCACAGATTTGTTTTGAGCCATTGCTCTCAAGGAGTGTAGAATCCAGTGGGAGCCATGCAATAAGCAAATAGTTACACACAAAAAATGATGATAATTGCCATGCCCTGGGTAGGTGTCTATCTAGGAGACCTGATATGATTGGGTGGAGTTGAGAAAACATTAACCACCCTTAGATTAGTGAAAGCTGATGACTTATCACAATAGGGAAGAAGAGAGTGGACAGTGGATAGCAGATAGAGTACCTGAGTTAATACTCAGTCCATTTTAAAATAGGACTTTGAAGTTCCTATCAAGGCAGTTGTCATATCAACAAGAGACACATTTTCTATATTTCTTGACCCCCAAGGGCTTGGAGCTGAATTTTACCACAAGCCAAAGAAAAGAGAATAATTCAGGATATAATAAATCCCTGCCCCACGAGAAGTACCAGCCTTTCTGGTTTTATGCTGAGCGTGGAGAAGAGAAATAGATGGAGAAGAAAACAGTCAGAAATATGTGCCCTGGCTTCCCTCCAGCCTGACATCCCAGAAAGTTTGTGCATGGTAATAATCTTATAGTTAGAGACCATCAGGCTAGCACCTTCCTAGATCATAGTTTGAGCAGAGAGTCCTCCACTCAGCATGTCGCAAAGTCCAACACGGCAAGGGAGTGATGGTATAACGTGGATGGAGGAAGTTATCTAAGTACACGGCCTGAAGTGGCAACTTTGACTCTTTGAGGTTGGTGTGCAGTAAGCAGGGGACACAAAAGACTTTGTGTGTCTTGATGAGAGGATATGGATATATCAAGAACACTTGTGAACCAATTGAGCTTGGTAAAAACAAATGGTTATGGAGAACCAGTACTTTGTAATAAGACTTCAGCTTCAGGGAACAGCATGCACCCTGAAAAGTCAGATGAGGTCACCCATAACCAAGTAGACATCTCCCAGTAGCTCAAGAATTAGCCTGATTATCCCGGTTTCATGGCAAAGGCCAGGAAGAACCCAGGAAAAGTACAATGCATTACAGGGTCTCTTTCCAACACTATAAGGACACATAAACTACGCCTCCCTCAAAATACCTAAATACCATCTTTGGAAATACAAAGAGAAAGGGAACATTAATAGGAACTGGCCTATTCCTAGAAAAATAGTGAGTTACCTCAATAATATAGTTTAAACAGAGACTGACAAGGATCTCTGACAAGTGTATTTTGCAACTCTAGCAATGGAGAGAGAGAGAGGGGACAAGGGCACATGATTAGCATGAGGTCAGTTACAGAAAAATGAAGATGAGGCACCCTCTGCATACTTGAATAGAACTGTGTGCATGCACTAACCCATGACCAATGTCACCGTATCCCTCCTTTCCAGCATCATGGAGGTCTCGTTGATTCTTTTCATTGTGTTCTAATTTCACACATTCTACTATATTCAGTTATTATTATTTCATGTCCCTAAAGTCATTTTCTTATATTCTTTTTTTGTTTGAGGAAAACACTTGAAGTAATTATGTTCAAATTGGCTACATGGGTGGTAAATATTTTGAGTCCTTGATTTCTCAAAAATATCTTTAATTGAAAGTTTGGATGGAGACATATTCATAACATGAGATTTGTCATTTTATTCCCCCAAAAAATTATTTTACTCTTGCTGGTGAACAGTCTGATGTCAAGCTGATTCTCACTGCATCACAGGTAACCTGCTTCATATTTACAGAAATTTGGGGAACATTCTTTTTATTCCTGGAGTGTTCCATTTAGCAACTATGTTGCTGCTAAGTGTGGATCTCTTTGCTCAGCATCCTGCTCAGTGTGATTTAGGGCACTACACACAATACTTTCTTACTTCAATTCTGGGGAACTTGCCTCTATTTGCCTTTTTTTCTCCTCACTCCATTATCTCTGTTCTCTTTCTGAAACTCTTAATGGATGAATGTTAAACTCCTCATTCCTCAATTGTCTGCACACTGTTTTTACTTTCCTAATAGTGAAAACTGGATATGACCTACACTTTTAACAATAGGGGAATGATTAAATCCATCATTACACATTTGTTGGTGAGATATGCAGTAGTTTTCAAAATGATGATTTATAAAATGAAATCTATGTGGATACACAATTTAAACAACAAAAAATAGTAAACCACAAATGTACTTTTTTAAAAAGCATCAGGAAAAATAAAATTGTAATCTCAGACTACGAAAGGACTTTCTGAATATGATAAAAATCCAGACTATTAAGGATAAATTGGTTAATTTGAACACATGCAGTTTTATATTTGTTTTACTTTCTGAAGGTTAAAACTTACAAAAGTATACGTTAAAAATGTACACAATTGTACACATTGCTGAATTTTTACAAAGCAAACCACCTGCGTAGCCAGCACTTGAAGAAAGAGAATATCACCAACACAGAAGGACCCTCATGCTGCTTCCAGTCACCACCACCCCAAGGGTACCTTTTGATTTTCTTGGCTTTAATGCCATAGGTTAGTGCTGCCTGTTTTTGAGCTTTATGTATATGAAATAACACGGCATGTACTCTTTGTGGCTGGCTTCTTAAATTCCCTAACTTCACGCTCATGAGATTCATCCATGTTGTTGTGTAGAGTTGTAATATGCTCGTTCTCACTGCTGTATAATATTCCACACATAAACACACTCCAATTTATGTCCATTCTACTGTTGATAGGATGCTCTCTTTAACTTTTGTTTTTCATTATGGGAGATGTTCTTGATTTATCTTCCAACTTTGGTCTTTAACCTTGGCGTTTCTATTTCTTTGTTAGTCCTTTGATGTCTTTTTTCCATTGTATGAACACATTTTTAGTTTCTAGGGATTCCTTTTTTTTACTAATGCTTGTTCTTTTTTTCTTTTCTTGTACTTTGTAAAAATAGAAACAATATCCACCTGTTTCTGTTTCCAAGGAAATTAGAACTTTTAAGTTCTTTTATTATATCTCAATGCTTTCTCTTTCTTCAGAAGATTGCTCTGGGTGGTGGTGGTGGTTGTTGTTGTTGTTGTTTGTTTGTTTGTTTTACAGAGTGATCTTATTTAGCTATCACAGTTCACTGCACCATCAACTTCTCAGGCTCAAAGGATCCTCCCACCTCAGCCTCCTGAATAGTTGGGTCTACAGGTGCACACTACCATGCCCGGCTAATTTTTAAATTTTATGTAGAGGCAAGGTCTCACTATATTGTCCAGGCTAGTCTTGAACTCCTATGCTCGAGCGTTCCTCCCATCTCAGCCTCCCAAAGTGCTAGGATTACAGGCAAGAGCCACCATGCCCAGCTGCTTTTTAATCTTGATCTTTCTCTTTTGTGTTCTTGGTTTTCCTTAAATATCTGGTGATTCTTGGTTGAGAATTCGTATTCGTAGGAGCTAGATTTCCTTTGCAGTCAGACAATTCTGTTTCCTCAGCCGGCTTCTCCATAAGTGGGACAACTGAAAGCAGGCTTCTCGTGGGGGCAGGGCGGGGGAAATGTGGATGGAGGTGGTTGCTGGTGACAAGCAGCCTTCCCTGTGTGGTGCATGGGTAGGGAGCTGTCTGCAGACTGAGTCCTATATAAAGAGAGCTTGGATTTCATAATAGAATGCTTTCCTGGGTGAAATTGCTTCTTGGTGTCCTTGTTTCTCTCTTTCTAATGTTAATTTTGCTGAGTTCATTTCTGATTTGCTCAGCTTTTCTTCGGATCCTCCAAACTGCAGAAGGATACCTTCCTAGAAAGACCATACACATTTTCTTTAGACATTAGTTCCTGCATTTTGTGCTGCTCCTACCCTCACTCATATGCCCTGCACATAAGGAAACATGAGATAAAGAGGGACACCCCCAGAAGATTCAGCTGTTCTAATTTCAGTTTTTTAAAAGTTAAGAACCCTGGTGATCACCCTATGGCCAGCATTTTGTATTGGTCGGCTTTGACCTCAGAGCTTTTTCTGCTCCTCCTTTGAGAAGACTGCTCTCATATTTGGTGTTTCAGGCTGAAATTTCTCCCATTCTGTCAACTCTGTTAAACTGATCATACCTGTCTTTTATCATCCAGGATTTTCCTAAACTTACTCTTTTACTATTGCCTTCTGTCTTTGTCTTCCAGCACTGCTGTGTTTAAATTATTGTTTTAAAAATCTCCCCTTGTCCTTTTATGGGGCTTTTGGGAGATAGGAAAACTAGCTGTATCAGTCTGCCCTCTTAAATCTGAAACCAAATCTGCATTTTTATAGGTCACTCCTGTGGAGGTAAGTAGAATAAGTTGGAGAGGGACAAGAACAGCTTCAAGAAAGCACGATTGTAATAATCCAGGCATGATAAGTCAGGTCCTTAGGTTAGAATGAGGGCAGTACCAATTTAGAAGAGTGGAAAGATTTAATAAAAATCATGGGAGTGAAATCAACAGGATTTGGTGAGGGATTACACATGGGAATTGAGAGTAAAGCTTCAAAATGACCCCTGAAGTCTGGAGAACCAGCAGACAGAGACACAACATTAACCGAGAGGCACTTAATAGGGAATGTAGTAGTTACTGTTGTAGCTGTTACTTTGCTATTATGAAGAGGTGACATTTTAATATATCAAAACATTCCTGATTATAACTTAAATATTCCATAAACTGAAAGGTACAAAATATTCAAGTTGAACCCAGTAGAATAGTCTTTGCATTTCCAGAGTCATCCTTGCTGATGAGATGCAACCAGGACTCACTAGAGATTTTACCAGTCAGGCTCAGAAAATAGGCAGCAATAAATGCCAGAAGGCTTAGACTTTGAATTGTGTCTTGGGCTACTAGACTGTTTAGACCACGTCTCCTGAACAGGTTTTATGGTAACTTGTGTAAACTTTGAGAAATGGAGCATTTTGGGTACAAGTTTAATCTTTTTATTTCCTCTGGTGTACTCCAATATAATTACCTTCATGTCAATAAATGCTATATTTTTATAGCATACAAAATCTGAACTGTTATATTTTGATGCTCTTGGCACTCCATATGGAGGCGGTCTTCAAAGATGCTAACATCTGATTTCAAGTGGGAAGGAATAAATTAATAGTATATTTCCAGAAGCAAGAAAAAGTGAAAACTGAACTCAGAGGAGGTAGTCTCCAAGCCTAGAAGTCTTGGCCTCATCACCACATGCTCCATATCCCCTTCCTTGAATGCCTACCAGCTCCTTGGCTGCTGTGTGATCACGGCAGACTGAATGGTGATCTGAGGAAGAGTGATTCTATGGTAGCAAACATCTTATGAAAGAAATGCTGAGCACACATGGGCTATTTGTAGAAAAATACCGGGGTTTATTTGCAGTATCTTGGTTGTAACAACACAAAATCGTATTGCAGAATAGGCCAAATCAAAAGACTGGACTCATTTTGTTTTCTGTGTATGAATCTAGATTTTGAGCATCTAGGATGATTAAAGTACCTATAAAATTCCAGCCATGTCATAGCATTGTTAGATCATATTTATGTCTTCCTCTTGGTCAGATTCATGAGGAAAATGAATTCTAAGAGAGTCAGAGTACCTCAAAGAAGACAGAAAAGACATGAGGCTTTACTGGCAGGGGAAAAAAAGCATCAAGTGCTTGGTTGGGAGAAAGGAGGGAAGAAGGGAGGAAGTTTAATAAATGGAGAAAGACGTGCTCAAGACCAGGGCTGAGGCCCTGGAAAATGATACCTACCTTTCCCTCAGTACTTTATAAGCTTATAAAGCACTTTCACTGCAATAATTTTATCTTTGTTTTCTGGGACACACAAGGGAGGGTATATTATCTCCATTTTATGGGAAAATAAGACAGAGATTTTAAAGAAGCATGCCAAGGGTTTCACAGCTAGCAGTTGAGGGAAGTTCCAGGACTACCAAATTCCAGCTTTGTGCTCAGTTTTGTGCTACTGAAAGACTGCAGTCCTTCATAATTTTGTACAGGCTACAATCATTCAAGCAGGCCAATCAACCTTCAGCCTTATTGATGTTATTCTCTGCTAAAGGATAAACGAACGATCCGTTCAGTTCAATCCATCTAATTGAAAGTTGACTTTGTGTAAATGGGGAGGCAGGGAGACAGTAATTTGGACTTCCAGCAAAAATGTTATGCTACATTTAAAATTGCTTTCTAATCACACTGTGTTGATGATCTCAAAGTAATGTCTACAAATTAATGAGACTCGGTGTAACATGAAATTCATAACCATTGATGTGGTAGTCAGTGTGTCATTTGTATATGCACATAATAGAGGGATACCTGGATTACCTTATCACCATCTGCCACGCTGCTTTGGTTATGGTGTGTGTGAGCATGTGTGATGAGGAAGGTGTACAGGTGAGAATGTGTTCATGTATCTGTATAGATCTGTGTGAGTGTGTGAGGGGTGTTTCAATGTGCTACAAGGAAATCAATTTTGAATCTAGGACTGCCCTTCTCTAAAATGAAAAGGTGATACAAGAAAACAAAATAAGCATATAGCTTTGCTCAAATTCCCCGGAAGCAGAGTCTGACACAGGGATGCAGATGCATGAGATTTATGGAGGGGATGATCTCAAGATGGACGTGGGAAGGAGCTGAGCAAGGCTGTGGTCTCAGCTGGAGATGAGCTTCAGACTTATCCTACTAGGAGCTCTGGAGCATGAATTGCCTCAGCGTCCCAGCTTGAAGCAAGAGGACAAGTTTTCTTTACCCCCATATCAGTCAGTCATTGCCTGTGGGCTCTGGGAAGTAGGAAGAGGGCATAACATCTTGGGCCAGGCACAGGCACCTCTTGCTTGACTGAGGGCCAATTTTCCAGAGAAGAGGCAGCCATAAGCCAGTAGCAGCCAACACTCACAGCAGATGAGAAAAGACCCCAGTTCTCCCAAATTCCAGCTCTGTACTCAGTTTTGTGCTCTTGAAAGACTGCAGTCCTTTTTACTGGGCACTGGCCCAGTAAAGGTGATCTTGCCAGAGCATTAATAGTATCCACTAGATATTACATTTGTTTTTATTTTTTGAAAAGCAAACTCATCCAGAGAACACTGTGTGTGTTCTGCATTTTTTGATCAGCAGCTATTACCCCAGGGGTTAGAAACCATTCTGATGATGAACCAATATCAAGGCTACACAGGTTATATAGGTCCACTGGTGGCTTCACGCTTTAGTAAAAATGGGCTGGGACAAAAGCTGGTAAAATCTGAGTACGATCTGTAGTCTAGTTAGTTATTTTGCGCCAATGTCTATTTCCTGGTTTCGATAGTTTTGTAAGACGTTTCCACAGGGAGACGCTGGGTGATGGATACACAGGAAGTCTTTGTACTATTTTTACGACTTCTTGTGAGTCTGTAATTATTTCAAAATAAAAAGTTTTTTAAAAGTATAAAATCTTTTGAGTATCAGTTTCAGCAGCAATGAGCTGAGCAATCCACTAGAGTTTAGATAGAATACTTAGAGGGAGCGATCATGATTTACACTCCTCCATATTTCCTGTTCTATCACAGGGCCTGGGCCATATATATATATATATATGAAAGAATAAATCTCTCAATGATTCAATTAATAAGTGAGTGAATAAATAGTTGACCTTGAACAAATTACTTAAGCTCCCTGAGCTTCAGCTTCTATATCTGTCTACGGGGTAATTGCAAGATCGGATATATTCACATACAAACAATGCTCTGTGTGATACAAAGTTGTTTTTGGTCAGGCACAGTGGCTCACACTTGTAATCCCAGCACTCCAGGGGTCTGAGGTGGGAGGATCACTTGAGACCAAGAGTTCAAAACCAGTCTGGGCAACAAGCAAGACTCCGTCTCTATAAACAAATTTTAAAATTAGCCATGTGTGATGGCACACACCTGTAGCCCCAGCTACTCAAGGGGCTGAAGTGAAAGAATCACATAAGCCCAAGAGTTTGAGGCTGCAGTGAGCTGTGATCATGCCACTGCCCTCCAGTCTGGGCAACAGAGTGACACCCTGTCTCAAAAACAAATACATAAATAAATAAATAAATAAATAGTTCTTTTTTGAGATGGAGTCTCATTCTGTTGCCCAGGCTGAAGTGCAGTGGCACAATCTCAGCTCACTGCAACCTCTGCCTCCCCAGTTCAAGCGATTCTCCTGCCTCAGTCACCTGAATAGCTGGGATTACAGACGCGCACTACCATGCCCACCTGATTTTTGTATTTTTAGTAGAGATGGGGTTTCACCATGTTGTCCAGGCTGGTCTCGAATTCCTGACCTCAAGTGATCCACCCACCTTGGCCTCCCAAGGTGCTAGGATTATAGGCGTGAGCCACTGTGCCCTGCCAATAAGTTGTTCTTTATATGATCATCAGGACGCAGGACAGGCTGGCAGGCTTAGAATCACCTGGGAAGAAGCTTAGAAATCCAGACACTCAGGTCCAATTCAGAATACGTGGGATGAAGCCCCCCGAATCTATAATTTTAATTAGCTTATCCGAGTGACTGGTGATGCAGCCAAGCTTGGGAACTATTTATGGAGAAGAACCTAGTATGTTATTAAACTGCTAACCTAGAGGGAAGCAAAGGAAAAAGGAGGAGAAAGAGAGAAGGAAAGAACTAGGAGGTGATGAGAGATGAGGTGACAGCTGCCAGCATCCTCTCCAGCCTTCCTGGTACAGATTATTACCAGGTCTGTAGCAGGCAGGGAATTCACAAAGAGAACTGGTGAAGCAATTTGCATCCCAGTTGCCTAGGAGCCCACTGATTAGAGGATGTTGTGGACCCCTTTCACCGACCCCTGAACTTACCCAATATAAAATGACTTAGATTTTGATTCCAGAAGAAGTTTTAAAAATATCAGGCAGTGTCGTTTCTATATATAAAATGTCTGTCGTTAAGGAAACATGTCTCAAATAAAGCTCCTTTTAACAAAATAAAAGTCCTCTGCATTCACCCGCAACATTTCATAAAAAGAGAAGGAAGCAAGCCGTGAGAAAGATGATAGCTGTGGGGAAAAAATAAAACGTGCAGGACCTTTGTACCCAGATTAGCATGCCACTGCCAGATTTCTAGAATCGCCAAGCAAGTTTTTCCCTCCTTCTCCCAGGCTCAAAATCAGAATTTCTTGTTTGCGTCATAAAAAAGTGGGGATTAGCCTTTGAAAATGACATTTTCCTCATTTTATGGATTATAGGTACTTGGTAAATGGTCTTAACTAGCTGTCAGGTTCTTCTGGAGTACGTATGTGTATATCTGTGTCTCTGCATGTGTGCCTGCATCTGTGTGTCTGTGCGTGTGAGAATGAATGGTTCTTTGACTACTCATAGAATGAGAAATATGGCAGTCTCTCTCTCTGAGAAAATGATTTCTCTCCCCCAAAACTAGGATGACCCTGGTTCCTTCCTTTTATATCCTGGGATGCCTCCTGGTACCGGCAAGGATGTAGCAGAATAGCGCTGGGCTTGGAATCAAAAGATCTGTATTTCAGGCTGTGTTTGACAGTGGACAAATCACTCGGCCTTCTCATCCCTGCTTTGGGAAAATTTTACTTGCCTTGATCTCACAAGGAAGTCGTGAGGACACCATGAAAGTATAACTGTATGCTTTGTAAACTCCAAAGCAGGATGCAAGTGTGTTATTTTTATTGCTGGATAAATTGTGTTTTGCTGTCTCAAACACTCTTACCCTGAAGGGTTCTTATCCCCTGTGACAATTTGGGCAAACCTTCCCTGGGTGTCCCTAGGCATCATTAGCCATGGGATAACACGTGTGGAAAATGTGCCGGGCACTATGCTGAGTGCTATGTTCATTTACTTAAAACAGCCCCCTGAGGTAGGTCAGAGAGGAAACAGACTCAAGAAGGCTGGGTAACTGTTCCCAGGGTCATGCAGGCAGTAGGCAGATGAGAGAACAGTGATTCTTATTGCTGTGATTCCACAGCTGCTGCCGTCCCCATGAGGCATCATGGTCTATGCTCAATGTCACTACTTTATAGGGTACTTTCCTGAGGCCTTGTGTGGCTTCCCATGGCTCCTGCCTGGTTATTCTTAACCTTTGAAGGCTGAATCAACATATGTGCTCAATTAATTGTATTATCTCATTCAATGTATGAGGAAGAGTGGATTTGGGGGCTGCCACAATAAGTCACTTTTCATTGCCATTTTCCACACTCTAGAATGCCCATAATGTGATGCAGAATGTTTTTCCCCATACAGTCAAAATTCTCAAGTGTGTGTGTGTGTGTGTGTATGTGTGTGTGTGTGTGCACGCATGCTATCAGACTGATTGCTATGTTCATCAAGGTCACTGATTCTCTCATCTATCCAACAATTGATGTAAGATTCTAAAGAAGCACCCCTTTGTTCTAGAAATACAATTTTAAAAGTCTGAAAAAGCCAGCATTTGCATGATGTTAAACTTAAAATTCTCTGTAATCAATGCTAATTTGACATGATGACATGCAACACTTTCCATCTGAAAGCTCTTTGCAAAAATTAATTACCAATTAATCTAAAACTTTAGAGCATTATTTATTATCTGTACACTCTGAACTTGAAAATGTTTATATTTAAAAGTATGACATGTAAAACTATTCTATTATGTTTTAAAGTGGGGGGAAAAAAGTTCGAATTCTCAGAAAAGGACAGATCACAAGTACATCAGTGAAATGAAACTGCCAGATTATTCTGAGAACTGTTAGTATCTCCCTGGAAAATGCTATACAAATATCCAGTTAGAATCTTGCTGAAGGCATTTCTCTGAAGTAATAATGCTAATCAGTCTAGAGCAGTGAACTCTGACATGAGACAGTGAGCTGCTCTGCCCTTTCTTTCAGAATCCAAGGAGTTTTATTCATAGCTACTCCCTGAAATAGTGCTTGGTGGAAAGGAGGCAAATTGGATTGTCTCAACAGATAAATGAATCATTAAATCAGAATGAGGGGGTGGTAGGGCAGGAGGAAAAAGAGAAATGGAAGGATGGGAGGGAAGGAGCAAGGAAAGGGAAGAAAAGAAAGCAGAAAAAGAGGAAAAAAAGAAGGAAGAAGGCGGGACAAAGGGAGAGAAGAAAGGAAGGTAGGCAGGAAGGCAGGAAGGTGGCATGCAGTTGGTTTGAGATTAAAGGTACAATGCTTAATGTTGCCAAAAGCAGGGACGATTTCTGTAGAAGAAATATGAACTACAAACACTTGCTAGGTCTTAACTTTCATTTTAAGACATAAAAAGTAAACTCTTTTCTGAGACAACAAAATAAGTCAGTCGACTTCTGCCTCATCCAAAACAAGCCTCTCTTTAGCCCCACCTGGTGGCCCTTCTCCCTTCAAACTGTAAGTTAGGCTGTGAGCTATAAAAACTTGCAGAAAATCCATATACAACAATCCTAGGCTAGGGGCACACAATTACCTGGGAAGATTTTTCTAGAAACTGATCAGAAAGCATATTTGTCTAGAATTAAGCTATCTCTCTGTTGCCCCCTCCCTTTCTCCCTCACCACCTCCCTGGGCTACAAATTGTGGTTACAATTTATTTTGAAGCTGACAACAGAGCTAAAAGCCCAGATGACACCCCTAACACCTCCTTGTGGGAAGGTGCTGCAGTCTGAGCAGGTATGAATTCATAGCACAGTGGGAACAAGTCTGTCATACCCCAGGCTGTGAAAAATCCTCTGAATTTCCACAATGGAGGGAAGCAAACTGGCTGAACAGAGGCATAAAATGGACTTTGAAAGAAGAAGATGGATCCTAGCTCTGAGAAGGAGTACTGGGACAGCTTTCAGGCAGGGATGTGTCTTAGCAATAGTAGCTCATGCGTTATTAGGGATTTTCTTTGGTAGACATGTTGATTGATTAATATTTACCCACAGGATCTGTACTGCAGTTAAGAGAAAGAATGGAGAAATTCACAGTTTCAAAGGTGCCGTTCCTTCCAGAAACATCAATACCTCAAACTGTGTAACCCTGGACCTCTGGAGGGTCCCAGGTCTCAGAGGACAAGGTGAGGGTATGACTGCTGGCTATAAAAAGCTTGCCAGCTTCACCTTGAACTTCCACACTGTTGCCCAGCCTCTATGTCCCTGGCCAGCTGACCCTGCAGTCCTGCTTCTCTTTGTACTAAAGCTCTGTCAGCAATACTTCTGTGGAGAGGGAGCTGGCACAGCAGCAAGCTGACAAATATCATTTTAAATTAAATAGTATATTTTAAACTGTGTTTCACATGTTAAAGGCACAGATGGTGAGGCGTCCATGCCTTAGGAGACAGCTGTGCTGAGGAGAAAACAGGTGTGGATTGCGGTTCATCCTCACACCAGCTTCCTGGCATGGTTTCCTCTGTGCAGCCGAGCTACCTGATCCGCCTCCATGCCCTTGGGCTGGGGATCCTGCTGGCAAAGATCTAGCCCACCTGGACCATACCAGAGGAGCTTCTGATCTTGAGCTGGGGTTACTTCCAACGAAGAATACGGTGCAAAACCATTTTACAACACCAAGGATACAGCTTTTTTCTTATTTATCTTTTTGTGATGCTTGTTATTATTGTTTAGGATCATTTTTGTTGTTGTGAATTTTTTTTATTGCTTTGGTTAGTTTTGCAAGAAGGATACAAGTGAAAAAAGAGCAGGAGCAGTGTGATATATATTCACCTGGATGAAATGTCCAGATTTTTCAGAGATCCCCAGCCTTTGGGGATCACTGAAGCCATGTCACCCTCCCTGTGAAATTCCCATATTAACCTAAAGCAGTTATTCTCAAAGTGGAGGTCCCTGGATCTATGGTGTTAGATGTTGGAAATGCAAATTCTCAGGCCCCATCCCAGGACTACTGAATCAGAAGAAACTCAGGAGTGAGGCCCACCCATCTGTGTTCTAACAAACGCTCCAGGTGATTGTGGTTCTCTTCAAGACTGAGAACCACTGGCCTATACTATCTATCTACTGCAGGTTTGTTCACAGGAAGACAGGGAGATAATGTCCTGGCCTGGCCTATTCTAACACCCTGAGTTTAAAGGAATCTATTTCCTATAGTGAAACTTACTGATTCAGTTCCTTTGTCTCTTGGGAGCTCCTTGGCATATTTGCATCCCTGGAACTCTGGTTCATGGCTGGGTCTCCATTTCTGCATTTGTAGGGGGAGGGCCAGATCTAAAATTGTGATGAGGGTACCAAGGTAATGCCATCTTCTAACTCAGTCCTCAATGCCTTCTTCCCAGCTTATCCCACAGCAGGTTCTGTGCTCATAGAGAACAATGAGTCAGGTTTGGCCCATGGCTCCGTGGGAGTTCACAGTACAGTGGTGGAGACAGCCTTGGAAACAGACTCTTGTAATGCAAACTGATTAGTGCTGTAGAGAGGCCTGAGCCAAGTGCCTGGGCACATAAAATAGCCCTAGGGAATACAAGAACACAATTCTGCCTTAATTTCTCCAGCCCTGGCAGAGACTCAGCAGCCCAGACAGGCAAAAGGTACAGAAAATAAAATACCTTCTTATATAATACTGTTCTCTGTTTCCTCTTTGTGAAAGGACAGCGACAATGCCTAGTGTGGGGCATGCCACCTGGACCCCTGGAAGCAGTTAAGAAAAGGAGGCAAGGCAGCCTCCTCAGCTGTCCCAGCAGTGCAATTTAGCTCTCTCTGAAGCTCCAGGGGGTACATTTGCAAGGCAAGTGAAAGCTTATCTATTCTTTTTTTACCCTCAAGAAGCAACAGTTGAAACTAAATTTCTAGAATTCTATGACCAAAGTCACCTCAACCTGAGGTCTTAATACTCCCCTCTTTTGGCATGTTTCCTAAAATTCAACACCACTGCTGTATAGTAATGACAAAGGCAGGATCCTACCCATGCTAACCTCAGCAGAGGGGCCCATCGCCATCACTCTGACTTCTGCCAAAGGCCAGGGAGCTTTTTCTATCATCCACATTGACTCACCTGAAATTGCCCAGAATTCCAATACCCATAATTCCACGGGACTCTGCCTGGGAGCTCTAGGTCTGTGACTCTGGAGGACTTGTGTCTTCCCTGTTCTGGTTCCACCATTAATGAGCAAGGTCCTTCATCTCTCTGAGTCTCCCTGTATCTGCACTGAAAATGAAGCAGTCCATTCCTGCCAACTTAAGGGCAATGTGGTAAGGATCCAATGAGACATCTATGGTATGGAGCCTGGCCCTAGTTTGGTTTGGTAAATGATAGTATTAGGAAAGCAATTTACAATGAGAATGTTGTTCTAGAGACTCTCCTTTAACCAATTTAAAGGATTACGTGGGATCATGGCACCATGTTCTCTGTCTGGCAGTGCAAATTCTCTGGTCTGCGCCTGATGATCACCCAAGACACACTGCCTCATGACCATAAGAAGCTCCAACTCAGGGAAAAAACAAACAAACAACTAGAACTAAGGAATGGTGAGCCAAAAAGGCAGTAAGTCTAGAGGGTAGAAGAAGAAATCAGCTCTGATTGTGGCATGGGCAAGTTATCTACTTCACTGATTACATTTCACCATCAGTGAACAAGAGCACAGGCTGTACTTCCTCTTGCGTAGGCTGAGCAAAGGGTGGAACCTAGCTGCCCAGCCTCATTCTGACCACCAAGGCTCTTTAGCATGTCCAATGCCTACAAAATAGTAGTACAGAGGACTACGAGGGGCCAAGAGGGGACTGGAGTTGCTGTGGCAACAACTTCTGGGCATGAAACCCCATCACAACCCCTGACCCCTTTACAATGGCTAAACCAAGATTGACTAAAGCTTCAAAGTCACCAAAGAAACAGTGTCATGTCGCTGGGGCCCAGCTGGAGGTAACAACCCAGTGCTGGAGAGAGACTTTATTCCTGGAAGCCTAGAGAATCAGACTGTGTAGGAAAGAAACCATAGACTCCACAGTCACCCAGGGAACTCCACTGGAAAGTTACAAGAGAAAACAATGCACTAAGGACTCTCCTATGCTGAACGATACTGTCCAATTAGTACTACTATTATCCCTAGTTTATACCTGAGGGAGCTGAGGCTTAGAAAGGTCAGGCAATTGCCCAAAGCTACATAGCTGGCAAGCGAAAGAGGCAGAGCCCTGTGCCCTAAGTTTCTGTAGAGACCACCAAACTATCTCCTTTCCTGTTGCACTCAGCAGAGTCAGTAGGAAGGTCGTGATTCCATGCCCTGTTAAGGGAAAGTAGCCCCTAGGAATACTCTGGTGTCCGGATGGGTAAGAATGTGCTTGAAAGATGTATTAAGAAGCCAGGATACTCTGGACTTAAAACTCAGCTCTGCCACTTACACTCCTCATTTCTTTCCTGGGTCTGCCAAAATGTAAGAAGAGTTTTCACATTTTTTACTAGTTTCTCTCTCCCATGACCACCCTTTCTCAAAATGATTATGCAACATCCCAGGATCCCCCTCTTCCAAAATTCTTTGCAAAGAGCAAGATTTTCTTCATTATTTCTGAATTCATCCACACCTCTATTTCTCTCTCTTTCTCTAATTCTCTCTTCTCCCTACTTCTTTTTATTCTCCCCTTCCTCCCTCAGTGGTTTTCTTTATTCTTCTTGCCACCATCTCCATCATCTCCACCCCCATTAGCTCCCTTTCCCCTGCTTCTCTCTTTTGCCACTTTCTCCCCGCATTTCCTCTCCTTTACTCCCTCCCCATGTCCACCCATAAGACCAAGAGCTCAAATAAAAAGTCAAAACAATCCACAGTGTCTCAAATGACCTGGAGCACCTCATCCTTACACATAAGCCCTCACCATAAACCTGGACCTGGTTCCTTACAGCTGCCCAATTAAAGCACCAAGGGAGGTTTTGTCTGGAGATGGTTTTATAGTGTTTGCTAAAGGGGGTAGTTGTGTTTTGTCTCCATGCCAAAATGAAGCAAACCTTTTTGGAACAGGAAGTCAAACATAAAAATCCCAGCCAGCCCCTCTTAGTATTGTTCTGCATGCCAGCAACTTGACGCTTTTTCAGTGTGGGAGGAGAGGAACTACAAATGCCACCCTCCATACTGGCACAGGCTTCCTCCCGGCCAGCGTACTCAGCATGGTAAGGGCAGCTTTGAACAGGAGACAGCAAAACAATAGGAAAACTAGAGCTTTTGACCCAGACACAGAGGCTAAAAATGACTTCTACCCACACAGGTAGTGTTATTCAGTATAAAGGCGATGGGAGGGAGCTGAAGGCTTTGTAAAGAGATGGCTTAGAAAATGGGGAGGAGTGAGCTAGGGAAAATTTTTATCTATTTCTGCAGCCCACAGCCTTAGGAGCCACCGGGGCAAAAAAAAAAAAGAGAGAGAGAGAGAGAGAGAGAGAGAGAGAGAGATGTTCTTAGCATTTGCAATTTCATTTCAGAAGACAGAATTAAATCCCAGGTCTGGGAGAGGATAAGATTAGCTAGTCCCACCCCTTATCTTTTCAGATGAGGTGACTGAGGTCCAACAACTGCAGGTTCAATGCCCAGGTCACCTCTATTGAAAGAAGAGGAGAATAGCATGCTTCAAACCTGCCCTCAGCCTTCTACAACCTCCCACATCTGCTTTGCAAACAGATGAGCAGTGTCGCCTGGTCCTTGGAATTTTCATCAAAAGGGACTTGAACCCCAGCCCCACAGATGTTTGGGGCCCCAGGTGGCAGTAGCAGCCCATGCCACTAGGGGCAGAGCACACACATGCTTGCTTTGAAGAATCTGAATTCTCTTTCATAAACTTGGCAAGAGGATAAGGGTATCTGTCCCTCCATTTCATTGCATCATTTACCTCCAAATATTATACTCTCAGACTATGTTCTCTAATTCTCATCCTCATATAGGTAGCTGTTGAGAGATTTCTCCTCCCCCCGCCGCCACACCAATATTTTATTAACTTCCATCTCCACCATTTCCTGGTGTCTTGGGTTTCCTCTGAGTGGAGGCAGAGGCTGAGACAAGGTTTCTGGTGCACACACACTATGGGAGAACTCTCAGGGAAAGGGAGGAGGGGAGTAGGATAAGGCAAAGGAAGGAGCTAAGTAAGCAAAGCTATGGTCTCAGATAGAGTCTAGCCTTGACTCAATCCACAGGGAGCTCTGAAGATAAATTACAATGCAAAGTATTCCTCGCCTTTAAGTGCAACCTTTGTGCCCCCATAGGAGTTCATTATTGACTGTGGGCTTCCCCAGAGTGGGGCATGTGCAACTTCCAGGACCAAACAGCTGAGGACAATACTCTGGAGAAGGGATGCATCTGTGAGCCTTCAGCAGCCCACACTTGCAGCAGCTGGGTGATGGGTACTTCAGCATAATAAATGGTACTGAACAAGGTGTCAACCACATCCACTACAGCTAGCACACTGGACTTAGAAATCTTCATACAGTTTTCGATGGATCCTACCTCACAATACCTTCTCCTGGACCTCTAAACCAAGGAGGATCAGAAGAGACATGGTGCCATTCCTTTCTCCCTACTACCCAAGGCCAGACCCAGCAGGTCTTGTCTTTATCTCTAGGGCCCACTTCCTAGTGCAGATTTCATCACCTCTTACCTGGACAGCTCATCAGCTTCTCCACCAGGCTCTCTGCTTCTAGTCTCAACATCTCTAACCCATTCTCCTGCCAGCTACCAGAGAAAACTGGGTAATTAAACCTAAACTTCCCGCATTCAACGGCATTCCACTGTCCTCAGGATAAAGCCCAAATTCCCTAACATAGCAAACAAGACTCTCAAGACTTGGCCCTTGCCTACCACTCTGGCCAAATCACATGCTTCACCCCCTCATACTTTATTCTCCTGCTTGCTTTTTTTCTTTCTTTCTTTTCTTTTCTTTTCTTTCTCCTTCCTTCCTTCTTTTTTTCTCTAATCCAAGCATGCTCTACTGTTTTACATCTCTATGCCTTTACACAGTGCTTTCACTACCTGGAATGACTTTTTTTTTTTTTTTTTTAAATGGAGTTTTGCTCTTGTTGCCCAGGCTGGTGCAATGGTGTGATCTTGGCTCACCGCAACCTCTGCTTCTTGGGTTCAAGCGATTCTCCTGCCTCAGCCTCCCGAGTAGCCAGGGTTACAGGCATGCACCACCAGGCCTGGCTAATTTTGTATTTTTAGTAGAGATAGGGTTTCTCCATGTTGGTCAGTCTGGTCTCAAACTCCCGACCTCAGGTGATCTGCCCACCTCAGCCCCCCAAAATGCTGAGATTACAGGCGTGAGCCACCGTGCCCAGCCTGGAATACTCTTATCCCCATACCTACCTGGTTATCACATATTCATTCTTCTAGATTGAGTTTAAAGGTTTCCTCTTGACTTGAAAATGGCTGAGAGAGTAGACTTTTAAGAGTTCTTACCACACACAAAAAAAAGACAAGTATGTGAGGTAATGCATATGTTAATTAGCTTAATTTATCCATTCCACAACATATACATATATCAAAGCCTCATGTTGTATACTATACATATATACAACTTTTATTTGTCAATAAAAAATAAATGTCTGATGCCTTTTCTGACCTCACAGCTATCACTTCACCTTGTACGAGTCTCTACATTACAATTTCCACATTTCGTAGAAGTTTTATTTTTTAAGTTAGTATCTCCCACTGGATCATGCATTTTCTAAGTGTTTGAGCCATGCCTTATCTATAGTAATATCCCCATCTACTCTTATGCCTACCCTATAGTAGGCATCCATGGATCTTCCTTGAAATAATGGACAACTCCATTCAAGGACCTGACTGTTTCATCTCTATATATCATCACCAATCCTAAAGAGTTAGGAAATAAGTTTCCTAGGTGGTTAGCATCCCTTTCAAAGATACTCATGACTGAGTGGTTTTCTTATTTCATGCTAATCATGCTATTTGTAAGCATTCTTATCTCTAAGTCATTGCTTAAATGGCCCAAGGCCTTGAAACATTATTTATCCCCCTCTATCCAAATCCTATGCATTATTGGGTCATAGTCTAACCATTATCCTACCAGAAGGGTCTTCTGCCAAATATTATAGTGGCAATTTTATTTTCCTTCATTAGACAGAGAAAATTCAAGCTTGGTACAGAAAGCAAATCTCTTTTTAATCACTGGAGTAATGTCCCTCTGAATGGTAAGTGCAGAGTGAGTAGTCCTGGTTTTTCCATAAGAAGAAGAACCACCAAGCTGTTTTCCTTTGGTAGCTGTGGTAAATATTATCAGGGTTCCCCAATACCCACTTTTCCTCCACTTCCTGAGGACCTGAAAGATCATGCTTTGCAGGCTAGATCTGGCCAGTGAAAGGAAAGCAGAGATGAAGCGTGTCACTTCAGAGCTGAAGCAGGAGGAGGCCTGTGTAAAACTGTCACTCCTCTCACTTCTCCTGCTCCAACAATCCTGAAGGAGGCCTCATGTTGAAAATGGTCTGATGTTCTCAGTGACTGCTTGCAGGACAGCTGCCCTAGGGAATCACCTGGACCTGCTGAAGACCTTGCAAGGAAGGTAAGTAAAGTTCTCTCATATTAAGTCACTGAGACTTTGGAATTGTTTGTTCCTGTAGCCTGTCCCTTCCTGACAAACAAGAGATTTGAAAAATAAACCACCCCACTACCTGTGTAGACAAGGGTGACTCTTAGTTATAAAGAGGTTGACCCCAGCAGTGGTCTTGATCCAGTGCTCGCAAGCTGACTGTGTCCTGATGAATATATCTGTGTATAAGATAGAGAAGCCCAATCCAGAGAGTCACAGATTTGGGCATCTAAGGCTGTTACACACTCTTACTCAAGCTTGGCATAGAAGTGAGATTTTCTTTTACATGAAGGATCATCGGTATCTGTGCTGGAAGCTGGACTAGCCAAAACTCACAGCAGGAGTGACCAGTCATCTACTGGAGTAGGCGGGATGAGTATGAGTAGTGTAACCAATTCACATCAACATTCTTGAGTTTACATGAGGACAGCCAAGCTTCCCCAATATAAAGCTATGCTCCTTATTTTGTTTCAATCCTCGAAAGACTAAAAAGTCCAAATCATTTCCATCCTTGGCGTGCTGGCAACAACTGTCTTCACCATGTTCCTGCTGATCCCTTGCACGTTGTTTTCAGGCCATCAAAGGTCCTGGAATGAACCAGACTCCAAAGTCCACCAAACAGCAGCACAGGCTCTAAAGAACTGCAGGAGAAAAGTTGGTCTTCAAGGGGTCTGAAAGTCCCAGATTATGCCCTACCTCTCCACAATGTGGGAGAATAATAGCTCTTAGTCTGTTCAGGAGTAGATTAACTCTAGAACCTGTAATTTAGTCAAAAAAAAAAAAAAAAAAGTACTGAATGCCTATTGTGATATAGACAGTATTCTCAATATTGAGAATTCAGCAGTGACCAAAGACATAATCCCTGACATCATGGAACTTATTTTCTAGGGTTGGGGAGATACATAAAATAAACAGATGAACAAATTGTGCATATCAGTTAATGTCAGATTGTGCCAAGTGTCATAAAGACTGTAAAATGGTGGGTGTCATAAACATGTAGTTGAGTTAGGCATGACTGCTTGGATTGAGTGGTCAGAAAAGGCCTCTCAGAGCAACTTTGGAACTGAGCCTAAATTATAATAGTAATAGCTAACAGTGATTGAGGCCTTTCTTTGTGCCAAGAAATGTTCAAAGCATTTTACATGTATGGATATTCTTAATCCTCTCAACAACTCCATGAAATCAGTACTATAATCTCTGTTTTACTGATGAAGAAACTGAGGCAGAGAAGGGCTTGGTTACAAACCTAACCTCACACAGCTAGGAAAAGGGGGAGGCAGCCTTCTAACCCAAGCAGCCAGGCTCTGGCATCTGCTCTTAACTATTATACTACACTGTCTCTTAACAAAAGCCATTTAAAAAAAAAAAAAGTAAAGTATGTTCTGGCCAGGCATGGTGGCTTACATCTGTAATCTCAGCACTTTGGGAGGTTGAGGTGGGCAGATCACCTGAGCTCAGGAGTTCAAGACCAGTCTGGGCAACATGGCAAAACCCTGTCTCTACAAAAAATTAACCAGGCATGGTGGTGTGCATCTGTGGTCCCAGCTACTTGGGAGGCTGAGGTGGGAGGATCACTTGAGCTCAGGAGGTCAAGTGTGCAGTGAACCGAGATTGTGCCACTGCACTTCAGCTGGGTGACAGAGGGAGATCCTGTCTCAAAATATATATAAAACATACATATAAAACATGTATATATATATTCATTCTGAGATTTCAGTAAAAACTCCAGGGCCAAGGGTAGAGCAAGTAAAAAGTTCGTGTTTGGAAAGCAGACTTCTGGCCCCCAGCAGTCTCTACTGGGACCACTCAGTTATTTCTAAGTCTGGTGTAACCCAAAACAACTGCTAAAATCAGGATAATTTCTAAGTCTGCTCACTATGGTGCCCAATAACGTCCAACAAAATATTGCACAAAGAAGATGTTGCATATTTTACATGATCTTGATATCAAGCCCAACGTAATTGCTCTCTGAAATATTAAAACTCTGCTATGGCTCCCACAACCATCCAGGACCTTATACAGTCTAATTTCATCTAGGCAAAGCTTCTTGCAAGATAAACACACGCCTATTCAAGGAAGTCTTAATTCAATGGCATTCAAAATATGCCAGCAGCTTATCAAGACAGACCTACAGGTTTGATAGAGGCTTGATGTGCTTTGAGCCATGTCCATTCAATAGATAATTTATTAAGTAATCCTCAGTGTACAAAAACTGTGCTGGACAAAGTAGAGGTACAGAAATTAGAATATTAATGATAATATTTAGGATCTCCACTTTAAATATGACAACTATAGCAATTTTTGGTGCACTTCTTGGCATAGTAAAACTTCCCCAAATTCGAAAGAGGTGATAGAATTTTGGAGCTGGAAAATGAAGGAAAGGCTGGCATATGCCCTGAATCTCTGATCAGGGAAAAAGCTCAAGACTATTAAACTGTTCAGCAATAGTGAAAACATATTTTTCTCTCCATTGTGGCAAAACACAATCATTTCAAGGACTGACAGGATATAAAATGCAAAGTAAAAGGAAAACTACAATGAAGCTTATGCACCATTATCCAAATGCAGGGCTGCAGGAGAGCTGAAAGCAAGGCTTCCTCCTTTGCAGGCTGAGACGGGGCCAAGTGCTGAACACCACAGGTGTGTCTGGGCATGCACAGGTGAGAAGAATAAAACACTATCACTGGGACATGATGAAGGTTCCAATACAGGGTGGGCATCTGTTGGGGACGTGGGTAGAGATTTCGAGTGATTTCTCAATCTCAAAGCAGGTGGGCCACGTCCAGAAAGCAGGCCAAATGTGAAAGCAGGTCATATCAATGAGAGTCCAGATTCTTTTGACCCATCGTTCTTAAATTCGCATCTGCATCAGAATCACGTGGAAGGCTTGTTCAAACTCAGATTTCTCTCCATCCCCACAGTTTTTGACTAAGCAGGTCTGGTGAAGTCTAAGAATTTGGATCTCTAATACATCCCAGATGATGCCAATGCTCCTGGTTCAGGAACCATACTTTGAGAGCCACTACTTAGTGAAACAGGACAGGAAGGCAGAGGAAAGGGGATTTTCAGGGGTACATCACTTTTGGAGTGAGAGAGAAGCAACAGGGGGCAAAGAACTGGGAGCTCCATCCTTGATCAGCTGTCCAGAATGGTCTCTGCATGGGACTTCCCACCAAAGCCACCTCTCTCGGGGAAGGAAGAAAGTAGTGCTTATAGCATATGCTGTGTGCAGGCACTATTGCCAAGGACCTCCATAAGAGTCATTTTACTTAATCCTACAACAACCCTATCAGATGAGTATCATGTTCCCATTCCAGATGTGGAAACTAAAACCCTGAGTGGTAGACAGATGAATCAGAATTCAAATACAGAAGCACAGGCTCTTCTCTGAAGCACATTTAGCACTCAGGCACTGTCTTTTGTGGCATTTCAAACAGATGCATTAATAAAGTACTAAGGAATATTACCAAGTAGTCACCATGCTCAGCAAACAAGGCCCTATCTGTTGGGTGGGCTTGTTTGTTCAGAGATTTAGGAGGCTGCTGGTGTCTTGAGGACTATCAAAGTGTTGTTTTACTGGGTTCCTGAGAAGCTGCTGTCAAAAAGCCTAAGGATGGAGATACCCAAAAATCTGCAGCTCACCCGTGAAGATGCTGCCACCACAACTACCACCACATTCACCTTTACTTTCATTTTCAGTGTCACCTCCAGGACCACTACAGGGTGTACCATCCATTAAAGCTAATAAGTAACAACTGGTAGCTGTTACTTCTACAACACTAAACCAACACACACACACACACACACACACACCTGTCACATAATAAAGCCCTGGCCTAAGTTTTTGTGACACAGCCCCCCTACTCCCGACTTTCTGTTTATGAACCCTGGGAAAGTTCCATTCAAGTGACTCCTCCCCTGACCACTGCAGGATGATAAAAGGATGTGGTCCATTTAAGTACCTATAACCCATTTTCTTCCCTTCAAGCTGTTCAAATATGTACTGCCTTATAAGTTTCCTTAAAGCCAAACACCGTGTGTGGCAGGAGATACATTATTGAGTGAAATGTCCAAGACGCATCACAAATTCTCCATTAGACAAGGGGAGATAGTCCCCAGAGACCACTGGGGTTCCACTGAGCTCCTCTCTCTTCTTTCTTGTCCCTGATATACCATTTTCAGGGGCCTTGGCCCCACCTATGGAGTACAACAAAGATAAGAAACCCTGAGGATGGAATTCTGATGCTGATGAGTGTGGAGTCCCATTTCAGTTAGGAACATTTCACAGTTTTGCTAAAACTGGTAGCTGTCACTGAGAATTATCCCTACCCTTGTGTTCTTTGAGCAATCTTAGCTTGTGGTAAGTATTCCTTTAATCATGATTGGCAGGACCCCAGGTAGCAGGAAAATCCTGAGACTGGCTCTGTTATAATGACCCAAATGCGGTGGCATCATAAGTGGGCAAATGAGGAAAGGCCAGGATTTTGGGGAGTGTTTAATCTCACTCCACCCTTTTCCAAGGACATACATGAACATATTTTGACCCATTGTCTTTTGTTAAACAAATATGTCATAACTTTTGGAAGGCAAGTTGACAGTGAGAATCTAAAATCTTAAAAATGTTTATAGCTTGGGATCCAGTAATTCAACTCCTGGGAATTTAGCCTGAAGAAATAATTATAGTGCTTGAAAAAGCTTTATGCACAAAGATATTTATCATAACAATGAATCAGTTGAAACAAAATATATGTCCAACCCTTGTGAAAAGTAAAAGTCTGATACTCTGAGTTTTCAGTCGATCTCTGCTGGGAAAGAATCCCTGAAACCTATATATCTAAAATACAAATATGGAAATCAAGGCATATCTATGCTTTGAAGTGTGTAGCCAGTAAAAGTGTTTTCAAAGTGTAATAACATATAACATGCTTAACTTTATATATGTTGAGAAGCACGTCATTTTCCTGGAATGTTTAGAAGCTGCCATATTCTCAAACAGTAATTATTTTGAAATCTCCTAGTGTTGTGAATCTCAGAAAAAAATGGTAGAAACTGTATATAAAGCTGTGAAGACAGCTGTGCATAAAGATAATAGATTGAAAACATCTGATTTTTCTTCTTTTCAAAAACTCTATTAAAGCTATAGTGGTTTTTTTTAAAAGACATAATTCCACTAGGATAAAAAGAACAGGGGAGAAGATAACAAAATGTTGAAAATTGCAAAGCTAGTGGAAGATGGACAAGGGGTAATTGATCTTACAAACTAGAAATCTGAATTTTAAAATGGCGGTAGGGAATCCAAGGCTAACCAAAGTAAGACGGTAGAATCCTCAAAAAAGCTTAAGGTACTGTGAGCAGCAAGAACAGGTTGAGAATTCCTAATTCAAAATTTCAAATGCCCCAAAATCCAAAACATTTTGAGCACTGACTCCAAGTTAACCTGGACACATTATTCTTTTTCACTGTATTAATGGTATGTCATATTTTTATTGCTAATTATTTCTGTGTGAATAAGTACAAGAAAATAATTGCTGGTAAGTAGCACACAAATACAGAGTCAGGAGTGATGGCGATGCCAAACAACCACAGATTATCTCCATGAGTGGCTGACATGACACCTTTCCTTTCTGATCCTCCAATTTATACAAACTTTGTTTCATGCACAAAATTATTTAAAATATTGTATACAATTACCTTTGGGCTATGTGTATAAGGTATATATGAAACATAAATGAATTTTGTGTTTAGACTTGAGTCCCATCCCCAATGTATCTCATTAGGTAATATGCAAATATTCCAAAATCTGAAAAATTCCAAAATCAACACTCCTGGTCCCAATAATTTTGGATAAGGGATACTCAACATGTATCTCTGGAAATGGGGCGAGAGAAAGAGTAGCTAAATTTAAACGGATGGATGAAAACTATTCAAGAAGCAGGTAGATCTCCAGGTCCCGTCCTCATTCCACACTGCGGAATGACTGCCCACCTGGAAAGCCTAGAAGTTTCTTTCTGAGAAGCTTAGGCAGAAAGTCCCTGGCCTGGCACAGATGAGGGTGAGGAGTCATCCAAAAGCAGTGGAGTTCGATAAAGCTATACATGCTGAACACAGAGGCTAGCCCCCTCCCCTCTCTCAGCTCTCAGGCATGCCTTTACCCTTGGCCCAGTCAGGGAGGCAGGATCCGAAGATACTGACATTAGGGGTCCCTCACTCAGACTATCCTACAGTGATGCTCACCACCTTCCAGCCAACTCATCTACTCAGGGTTTCCAAGATTTTAGTCCACATACGTTATCCATGAGTACAAACCAAGGATCACTAGCCTTCTAAAGAAACAATCCCTAACACGAAAGTATGAGAATCAAAACAAATTTTCTTAAAAAGGCAACTCAGAGAAAGCAAAATCTCTGCAAGAATGAAAACTTCCAGGAGATATGCATTGTACATCACCTCAGAGAAATAAAATGCATTTATAAAACAAGAACAGCATACTAAAGAAAAGGAACATCTGAGAACAAACAAGAGATCATATATATAAAAACACACAAGCAAAAATTTAAAACACCACTGAAGAGTTGAAATATAAAGTTGAGCAAACATCCCCCAAAATAGATCAAAAGTAAAAGAGATAAAAAAAAGTAGAAAGAAAATATAGGAAAATTAGAGAATGAGTCCAGGAAAACCAATAACCAAATGGAAAGGAGAAAGGGAAGGAGAAAAAACAATGAAGAAAGGAGAGAGAAGAAAGAAAGAAAAAAAATAGGTGAAGAATTATTAATAGAATTAAGAAAACATTTCATAAACAAGGGATATCATTTTCCAAATTTTAAGGGACTACCAAGTGCCCTGCATTTCACTGTGAAAGTTCAGAAGACTCAACAGACAGAAGGTTTTATGGGCTTCCAGACAGAAGGCAAAAACAAGTCACATGCAAAGGATCAGGAATAAGAATGGCTTTAAATTTCCCAACAGTATAATGGAAGCAGGAAAACCACAGACCAATGCCTTCAAAACTCAGAGGGAAAGTTATTTCAAATTTCTAATTCCAACCATATTTTCAATCAAATAGGAGGGTAGAATGAAGACTTTTTCCCCTTGGGAAAAAAATGGCCACAAATGACCAGTGGTTGCTTGCTGGCGTAGACAGCTTATTTGAGCCCTTAATTTCAGCAGGCTTTGCAAAGCTTGTAAAGGGATTGCCTGAACCATAAAAACATTCACCACAAAAAGAGATGAAAAATCAAGAAACATAAAAAAGGAGCGGCAAAGAGCAAACATGGCAGAATTCATCATTTTCCCCAGGACTTTCTTGCTTTTTTTAACCCATGATTCTGGTTTGGGCCCTACTCTAAATTCCAGAAGCTTGATAAATATACCCTTCCTATTTGATGTAGGGGTCACAGTCCATACACACCTACAAAGCCCAACATTCTACTGTTATAAACATTATAATCCACTCTAGCCAGTTTAGGCATAAACTAGTTTATCAAAAGATACCATGTGGACACAGATGCAGAGCAACCAGAACATTCATTCAAATCTATTGTACAGTTTCTAGCTAGCAAGGCATGACCTAGTATTTCAGGTCGTGTTCTCCAGGAGCAGATGCTGAAATGGAGTTTGGTATACAAGATATTCATTAAACGTCACACTGTGGAAGGCGAGGGTTGTGAGGCATAAAGGATTGAGCTGAGGGAGAAGGTGGGATATGGTACAGACGCAAGAAAGCCTTGGCCAGCCCTCCAGTTGCTCTGGAGTAACTGTGGTGTGCTGCAGTTGTTCCCCTACTACACTGGCCTGTAAAGACTAGGTCTTAATACCCCCACCTCAGTCAGTCACTGATGTGGGCTACCCCAGAGAGGGTATTCCCTCAGGTTAGGCAGCTCTCTGAGCTGAGGCAGACCCCAAAGGACCTGAAAGCTGGGGCAACAAGTCCTTCCTTCAAGGGGATTCTGGATGGTTCCCGTCTGCGTTCACCACACCTATAAATTCCACCCCTACCAATAAACCCAACAGAAAAGTGTATGTACGCAATGTTCAGAGCAGCACTATCAACAGTCACTCCAACTCAACTCCCAGATGCCCATCAACACTAGAACGGATAAGTAATTTGTGATATACCCATACAATGGAGTGCTATACAGCAATGAGAACAAACGAATTAGAACTATGTGCAACAATATGGATGAATCTTACAAAGATCATTAAGGAAAAGGAGCCAGGTCAGAAAGAACATATATGGTTCCCTTTATACATAGTTCAAAAATAGCCAAAACCAATCTAGGCTGTTAGATGGTAGAATAGTGATTCCCCTTGCACAGGCAGTGACCAGAATGAAACACAACTCAAGGGCCTCCTGGGTTTCCCTTTCTTAATCTGGACACTGGTTACACAGTGTGTTCTCTTTGAGAAAAATCATTGAGATGCACATTTATGATAGCTGAAACTATCTCTACATATCAGCAAAAATTTTTAAACATTGAGTGGCTCACAAAAAAATAAGATACTAAGTTCACAAAATCTCTGATAGTGAAGGGGCAGGAACAAAGTGACCAGCGCTATTGTAGTGGGTGAAAATATCCAAGCAGACCACAGAATCATTTAATGAAAACCTGTCTACAGCTGAGTGCTCCTCCACACCCAGGACAGTGGAGACTGGATACCAGTTACTCCACCAAAGGTGGCCCAAAAGAATCAGCAGCCTCCGCCACAGGGTTTACCAGATCAAATCTGCTTCACATGACTAGTGCCTCACATTGTTCTTATCTGCCTCCAAGCTCATTGCAGGCCCAACAGCCTGGCTGAATTCCAGTCACATGAAAATCTTAGAGGAAAGGGAGTCAGGAAAATGTAGTTTTTAGTCTTCAAAAGCTGGAGAATGGGTCAAAAAGTCAAAAGCTGGGGAATGGGTGTTGATGAGCTAGTCTACATTACTAGCTACAAATAGTGCCTTTACTACAATGATAATATCATGTCTTTTGAACTAGACCCCACCTGTAATAACAATTTTTTAATCTCTATTGCCTGTATATCACCAGGCAAAATTCAACTTCAAATTCCACTTCTCTTAAAGAAAATGTAATTGACTTTCAGCAAAGTCAGTCATGGACATGAAAGATTTCTGAGTATACTTAAAATTCCCAGGAAGTTTTCTCTGATTTTTACCTACTAAGAAAATTAGCACCCATTGGTAAAATAGAGATAGGCTTTTCTGACTCCTTATACTTTTTCCCTCTGCCTTTGCATTTCTTTCACATCGAAGAGTTCCAGAAAATGCAAAAGCCTTCCTAGCTGAAAGGAAATATGTCAATTCCTGCAAATTTGGAGGACTTAGCTGATATGACTGTGAAATACAAGTGCTGTATAGATGGAGTATCAGATGTTTATTTCAACAGGTGACAAATGATCCTTGTAGAATCAGTAAATCTAGGAGAAGTGGAGTTTGGTTATGGCAGAGAACAACCAGTAACTGGAAGATAATGACAGACTTCAGCTTCTTTCTTTTCCAGCCCTGCTCAGCCCCAAGACACTCAGCCAGGTCCTGCCTAAATCCTGAGCCCATCTGTACAAGGCCACAAGGTGCATGAGCAACCCCAGCCATGCCATTCAGTGGGGATCTGGATTTAATCATGTTGCCAAAGGCCTAAAATCTGATGAGCCAGGGCCAAGCCAAGGATATTCAAATCATCACAAAGCCATATTTTCCTCTGCCTGTGTCATTCTTACCCTAAAGACAGGCATGGATGTCTGATTCCATCTGGCCACTCCTGCTAGAGCCCCAGCTCTTTTGGCTTAGCTACATCCCAGCCCCTGCCCACCCTCAGCTACTTTCCAGGGTTTTCTCATAACTGCTGGTTAGTGATACCATATTAGCTCCTAGCCACATCTTAAATATCATCTGCCTGTTATTGTGTCTTGCTGACAAACTGAATCAGCCAGGCCAATGCCACTGCTCTGAAAACACACTGAGATCCAATCCTTTAGCCAGATCAGACAAACTGTGATTTGTCTTCCTTCTTTTCTCCCCTGAACCCATGAAACAGAGGTCTCAGCAGTCATCTTGAGCACTCCACTTGACTATGACAATAGAATCATTCAGCTTCTCATTGGCCTTGCAGGGTCACATCTGACAGGAATGGACAAGATATGGAGTCGGCACATGACAGACCTTCACATAGGTTCTTTCCTCATGTTGAATAGCAGTAGTAGTAATAGTTCCTATTTGTACATAGTTCTGTGTAAGGCATTGGGCTATATGCTTCACAGAAATCAATCCACCCATCCTCACGGCAACCCTTGCTTGGTTAATATGATTACCTCCGTTTTATAGACAAAGAAACATGACCAGAGAGGCCAAATCACAAGCACAAAGTCACACAGGAAGTTGGAAGCATTTTTGTGTAAACAACAATATAATGCACCCTATGTTCACATCCCTTGGATATATCCAAGGATCCCTTGGATGAATACAGGAGATATGTATTCCACAGAAAATTGACAGGGTTTCCACACTAAGGCCTGCAAAGCCACCGGATTAGGGGTGCTCCCCAGGAAGAAGGGTCATTTCTCCCCATACCCATTTCCTAAGAAATAGACGGGTCCTCACATAGGGAATAGAAACCCCAGAGACAAGCTAGAGATGAATAAAGGCTTTCATTCTCTGACTGTTTTCTCTTGGACCTAGATTGGATCATTCAGTAGAGTGTGGATGAAATAGGCCGGCTTCTTCACCACTGCTCTACATGGGAGCACTGCCTTCCTTCCCACCCCATTGTGCCTTTTTGCCTACAACAGTCTCTATTTCATTCACCTATGGAAAATTACTTCTTTTGAGAAGCCTGATCTTCCATCTCCCTTGGCCCAGTAAAAATTAATCATTTTTTTACTTTGTGCTCTCTCAACACAGTGCTGTATTATAAGCAAGTGTTTACAAAGAGGTAGTATCCTATTGTGGGAAAAGCTTTGAAACAGGAGTTCTATGATCTGGATTCTGGGGCTGTCATTTACTAGCTCTGTGATCTTAAACAAGGCTCTTGTTCTCATCTGTAAAATGCAGATAACACTGCTTCATCTGCTTTGCAAACAGGGCTAAATGAGATGTTTGGGAAAGTGCTTGTAAACTCTCAAGCCTAGTGCCTGGGTTGGTGATTTTTCTTTTTGTTTGGGTTTTGTTTTGGTTTAGTCTGACTTTTGCTTCTTCCCCTAGACTGTGAGGGTGGAGACTTGTCTTAAGGAACTTTGTATTCCACTTGGAGCCCACAGAGAGCCTGCCTGCTATAGTGCTCAATGGGAGTGTGTTCTCAATAAATGTTTATTGAAATTAAAAGAATACAACTGTGAAAGATGGAATCTCTCATTCTCCATATAGATTTAATCACCACACCTCTCTCTTTCCCTCCCTGCATGTGTACGTATGCCATTCTTGATATCATCCTTTTTTCTGAGCTGTGGCATCCCAGCCCTGCAGAGAAATTCTGACGTTGATTGACAGAGCCAGACAATGACTGTGAAAAGAAGTCTTTTCTCCAGATTCACACTGCCAGCAGGATTTTATTTAAAAACAAATCGAACCCACTGTCACTAGCCCTGCACCTTTCAAATCAGGGCAGACCCACCTTGGTGTGCAGGCTCTGGAAAGCAGCACAAGCAAGACCTGATGGAGATTGATATCCTAGCTAGGTGGGTCAGCTCAAAGCCAGACTCCATGAGCCTCAGCACAGCCCACATACAAGGCTTCTGTGCCTAAGAGGGGACAGAATTCACAAACAAAGACTAGTCATTCTTTTCTGATGTTCTCTTTGGAGTGATTTGGAGAAATAGCTGGCACTGTGCAACACGGAATGTGGCCCTTCCAATTCACGACCACATAACAAAGTACAATAACTCCAAGGTCTGCAGATGTACAAGTGGGTAATCTGCAAGATACAATATACAATTTTCAGTGTGGATGACTTCAGGACATTGACGAGAATTCTTCTCCATCCCACTGATACAAATTCATGGCGAGGCAAAAAAAAAAAAAAAAAGTTACTGAGACAGATCTGGATTCTAGTATGAGCTCCATATACATGTTCTTAAATGAGTTGTTTAAGCTCTCTCCTCTTCCTTCACATTTCATAAGTGCCTTCCACAAACTAAGTAATTACTGCACTAACACTACAAATAGACTGGAACAAGACATGTTTCTAAGGTGAAGGTGCCTCAGCCTAGTGAATGACTCTGTGTAGAAGTGTCTAGCTACACATGTAGCAGTGCTCATGCTATAATACGTTTTTTTTTTCTGTTCATCCCTGTCTCCTTTATCATAATCCTAAGCAGTTATCTGATACTTTGCTATTAAATCTTTATTTTTCAATTTAG
The DNA here is from genome assembly GCF_024542745.1 of Macaca thibetana thibetana. Lineage (NCBI taxonomy): Eukaryota > Metazoa > Chordata > Mammalia > Primates > Cercopithecidae > Macaca > Macaca thibetana. The sequence goes on from NC_065579.1 coordinate 13,924,501, forward strand.
GAGTTCAAACTTTTCATCATTCACACTCATTTTTAATCTCCCTCATGAATCACATCTCTGATGGGTTTTTGAATAACAGATGTTTGGTATTTATAAATTATTCTTTAGCACATGTTAACTCAAATAATCATGCAGGTTGATAGAATTAAAGTTCAAACCAAGAAACTTGATTTATCTGCTAAATGGCTGTTTCATGAGCAAGTGTTTTTTAAACTTAAAAACAGCTTAAGGATCTCCTTTACTATCTACACAAAATCTTGAGGTCCAAGTTCCCTAGGTTGGAAGCCATCACTATCTGTGGCTCTGTTTCCTGGTAATATACATTCATGCCCATAAAAAGCATTCTCTCCTCATATTCGTTGCCTACCCCTTGGTGTAAATCGGTTTATAATTCTCGCCTTGTAAGGCAAGAGAGATCATACCAGGTTAGGAGTGGGTGGTTAGAGCTCTCAGAGCAGGCAATGGACAAAGAAGTGGCAGTGTAACCCTAGTAAGAAAATTTTACAGATATTGCCCATGGCCAGCTCTGAGAACTTACTGAAAAGTTTCAGATATTGCTACTTGGATGAGTTGTTTATGCTTATCCAAAAGGTAACCACCATCATACTTACCACTCTAAGGTACTGCCCGATACAAAAAATTCTTCAAGAGAAAAGCTTACATGTACACAACAGAAAATGTATATGGATCTGTACTTATTCATATATATTTCTAAGGCTTATGAGAATGCATATAACGTTAAGATTGAGAGTCTTTCTGCCTAAAATATCATTACCTCATCATGTCACCAATGGAATGAAAAACACAGATAGGCAGTAGATGAAGTTTCCTTGAATGTTAATGGTCTGGAGAACACAATTTGAAGAGAAGTGAGAAAAGATGTGCAGAGCCCTGTAATGACTTCAACTTCTTCCAAGGCGATTTTATTTAGAGATACATTTCCCAAGTCATACTCCAGTACAGATTACCCTCTCCATTAAAAGTTCTAGAGTTCTATCCATCCCCCAGGCAGGAAAGAAAGTTAGGGTTTGTTGTTAACCATGGAGTTGATTTCCCCATCTTTAATGCTTTTACAATGCCTTCTGGTTGGGACAATAAGAAAGCCTCAGTTAGAGGTACCCATATGTGCCAACTTGCCCCTGGTTGTCTCTGCTTCTGCCCAGTAGGAGAACGTGGTAGAACTGATCCTTTTTCAAGGAGAATGTGACCAACTCTAGGTAACTGTACAGTCCAGTTATAACTAATGAGAAGGTCAAGTGAAACTGCAAGAAGACAACAGGAGATAAAAGAAACATTCATTTTCATTTCTATTGAAAAATACAAACAATCTGTATCTATCAGACTTCTTTCTTTTGTCTCCTTTATTCAAACAATAACTGAGAAAGGGGTGTAGAGACTGGGCTGGGGCACAGCATATTCTTATTATCTTTTAACTTCATCTTCATTGGAGGCATTTTCAGTGAAACTATTTTCAACAACATTCTACTAATCTTTTTTTCTAATTTCTTTTCTCTTATGAAAAGCTTTCTTTTATGTTTAAGCCGAAGTGTTTGTGAAGGTCCTTTTAAATTCAAAGAAAATGAAGTCTGGCATTTTTGGTGCAGAGAGCAATTCCAGACCCGGTAGGGGAGTGCTTATAACTGAACAAAAATTCTTCTTTCACACAAAATGTGAGCTCCCTGCCTGGGGTTCACACATTAATGACTGTATGAATCATTATTATATATGCCTCCAAAGCTGAGGTTCTCTCCTCTGCTAACCCGCTCTGTACAACAGATGTTGAAATGTTAACTGAGGGACAGCAGGTGTGGTTGGAGTTGTTTTTCTCGAGGTCTTTTCTCCATCACTCTTCCGAGCCCTTGTGATATAGCCAACACCAAGTTACAAGGTTACCCAGAGGCTTTAATTGATACCTGGCACAAACTCTACTGTCATTAACAAAATCACAGTTCTTCCCAGAGGTGCCTCTTTTACTTCCTTCTGTCTTAGGGAGTAGCTGATAGTAGCTTTCCAAATGTCAGATGGCTTGTAACTTCTGGTTCTGTCTCTGATTTTCTTCTATGAGCACTATGTGTTTCCCAGGGGCTGAACAATCATGGGGTTTGGAGGAAAATTTTAATTTGGAAGAGTCGAGTTGGCAAAGTATAGACTTGCTGGATGAAAAGACCTAGTTTCAAATCCCAGTTAAATCTTTAAAAGATGTTTGATGGCAGACAAGTCACTGAAAAATCCCTCAACATCAGTTTTCACATTATGAAGTAGAAGGAAATTTATTTTGTAGAAGTGTTGGGGAAAGTGGTAGATATGAACAATCGGTGGTAAAGGCTTGGCATAGTAACTGCACACAAGCAAGTAACTGCATACTTTGCATAGTAACTGCATACTTTGGATAAATTGATATTTTGGCTACAATTTTTTGCTCTCCACTCCCTCCCCACCCGCAATTCCATACTCTTTGTCATGTGATTTTGCAGTACTTTCCACTTGAGACAGAATAGAAATCTTTGTTCTTGATTTTGGGCTAAGTCATGTGACTTGTTTTGGCTAATAAAACCTGGATCCAGGTGTGCCAATTCCAAACCTAGGCATTAAGAAGAAAAATGTGTTTCTATTATTTCTCTTGCACGTCTTTTATTGTCATGAATACAGCTTCTCCAGATACTCAGCTTGGGCTCTAGAATAAAATATAGACAGCAGACCTGAGCCCAATCGATAGTAAGGAACTAAGCCCGGTCAGACTGACAAGGAAAGAAAGGCTGCCCGGGCAAACCCAGCTAGGGTAGTTAATGCTTAGAAAACCACAAATGAGCCAGAATTATTATTATTATTATTACTATAAGTCATCAAATTTGGAGATGGCTTGTTACACAGAAATAGCTAAATGATGTAATACCCACAAAAATGAGTTTTCTGGTTTGAAGTGACTTTTGGCTAGCAGCCCCAATATGTGCCTTTTCTGTCTATCTTCTCACTGAAATATCAATGAAAATACAGCAAAGGGTGGAGAGACATCACACTATCACATAAATTTAGGCTAAAAGGCAATCCTCGAATCTGCAAAGAATAGGTATGATCCTGAGAAAACTCCATGTAAAAATTAATAACAGAAATAAAAATTGAAGAGCAACCCCTCTCTACTTCCTATCTCCAATCCCAACTATTCTATAATGAAGGTAGAATATTAAATCCCTCTCCAATGAACGCAGAATATTAGCCCCCTCCACTACTTACTCACCAAATGTTTCATAACCAAGTATCATTTTTCTACATGCAAGATGAGACTGTAATACTCAGAAATTACCTGAACAGGAGTTAAGGCAATATGTGTTTGGGTAAATTGTTTGTCTGGGGCCACATGAGCTCTATAAGAAAATTATCATAGGTAGGAACAGAAGCAAGGAGTCCACTGGCAATAATGCATTCTAGGAATTAAAGATTTTCACGTACAACATTCAGGGCCCAACAATGTGGGTAAGAGAGAAAGGCACCATCCAAATAGAGAAAGTAAAATACTGCAAAGAATAAGAATGTGAACTACTAACTATGCATATGTATTTTCCTTTTAACTGAACAGCTGTGATAAATTGCACCACGGGACAGAGAACACAACCAAAAATTGACTGTTGAAAAAGGCTGACTTTGACCTGATAGAAAACATAACAGAAAAAATAGACTTTATTTCATGACAGCAATATCTAACAAAATTACATAAGCAGTTTCCCTTTGATTCACCAATCCCATATCTCAGAATCTACGCTGAAGATACTCCTCCGAAATACTAGACAATATGTATTCAAGTTTGTTCAGAGGACTATTAAATAAATAATGCTATCTCCATTCAGATAGCTTCACTCTGCTGTCATACAAAAAGAATGAAAGGCTCTATGTACTGATATAAAGTGATCTCCAAGATATATTGGTAAGTGACAGATGCAGGATTCACAACAATATCTAGAGTATGATAGCTTTTGTGTTAAAAAAAAAAAAAAGACAGGACATATCACCACACACACACACATACACACAGACAGACATACACACAATTATTTTGCCGAAAGACATATTGGAAGGATAAGCCACAACTAGGAAAAATAGTTACCTATAAAACTCAGAGATAATGAGACGAGTAATGGAATGAAAGGCAGGAGGGTGGTAACAAGAATCTTCCGAGTATTAGTTCGTATATACTTTGTACTCATGAACCATATTAATGTTTTACACATTCAAAAATAAGTAAGTTAATCATGTAAGTATAAAAGCAAACATTAAAATTAAAGATAGAGACAATAAACACTTCAACTGACATTTGAAAACAGTATTTAGATTGTATAACCTATAGAATAATACAACACCAAAATGCAATGTATAAGCCTTTTCTAGGATACTGATCAGGCAACCCAATTTCAAAAGAAAATTTGAGAAATCAGGTAAACCTAAACATGAAATAGAAATGAGATAATACTCAGAACTTGTTATTTTTGTTAACTGTTGTAATGGTATCGTAGTTACATGTGAAAAGTTAGAGATGCAAGATGAATTATTTTAAGGATGAACTGATGTGATGTCTGGGAATTCCTTTGAAAGCTGCCAACAGGGAAAAAACTGGTTGGGATATGGGGAAAGATGAGCAGAGCAAACAGATTGGCAAAATACTGATAATTGTTAAAACTTGGTAGTGGGTACATGCAGGTTCACTTATTAATCCATGTACTTTTATGTATATATGAAAATGTAATAAAATGTCTTACAAAAAAAGTCATTAAACATGGGAGAGTATAATTCTTGAAAAAGATTAAAAAGACATAACAAAATGCCATGTGCAATGTATGAACCTTGATTCAATTATCTTTTGGAGAAAACTATAAAAGACATTTTTAGGATAAATATGAATGTGCACTAGCTCATAGTAGAGAACTATTCTTAATTCTTTTAAGCAAGATAGTAATATTGAACTTATGTATGTATTCTTAAGAGAATTAGGCCAAAGTATTTGGGGATGAAGGGTCACAATGTATACAACTTAATTTCAAATAGTTCGGCAAACATATTATAGCATGCATGAAACTTTTCTATTTGGCTTATGATGCTCAAAATATAAACTTATGGAAAATATTCATAAGTCTAACAAGAAATTGAAAACAACTTTAAAACTCTCAGAACATAAATGCAGTATTAAATAAATGGAAAGATACCCATTGTGCTGAGATAAAAAGATGCAAAACTGTAAAGATGCCAATTCTCCCTAAACTATTTTTTTCATGTGGTTCTAAATCAAATAGCATTAGTTGTGCTTGTTGTTGCTATAGAGATGGACATTTGGAGGGTGAGACAAGAGGGAATCTGGAAGAAGTGATTCTCTCTTATAACTTTCTGATAGGGGTATAAATTAGTTCAACCATTGAAGACAGCTCTTTGGTGACAGCTAGAAAAGTTGGAGGTGTATATGCCTAATGCCCAGCAAATTCACTCCTTGAGAAACCTTTACATATATGCACCAGAAATACTCTAGAATGTTCACAGCAATCATGTGGTTAACAAAACATTTAAAAAAAAAAATGATCTGGAAACTATCAAATGCCCATAAACAAAAGATACCAATAAATTGTGATGTATTTATATAATGGAATATGAACAGCAGTACAAAATTAACATAGATGAATATAATATTGAGCAAAAACACCAAATCAAGAGGAATTTGTCAATATAATATAGTTTATACACAGTTCAAAACAGGTACAACTAAACAGTCCCTTGTCATATATGTAGATATGTAAACACATCTGGAGATGAGATAGGAAAAGAGCATACAGAACCTTCTACGTGCTACTTCTAGGAAATGTTTCATCCCTCAGGCCAGTGGCATCACTGGTGTTTAGCATTATTTACTGCTTACATTTAGGATAAAATATTCATTTATATCATTCAGTCTTTAATTAAAATATTTTAAATTAGATTAAAATTCATTAATAAGTAAATGTGTATATTTAAGCTGGAAAATAATGAAAAGTATACGTAATGAAAGGGAATAGACGTACCATATTAGTGAAAAGAACTATAAGCTAAAACAATTAAAAGTAATTGGTGGCTGGGTGGGGTGGCTCACACCTGTAATCCCAGCACTTTGGGAAGCCGAGGCGGGCAGATCACAAGGTCAGGAGTTTGAGACCAGCCTGTCCAACATGGTGAAACTCCGTCTCTACTAAAAATGGAAAAAAAAATTAGCCAGGTATGGTGGTGTGTGCCTGTAATCCCAGCTACTCTGGAGGCTGAGGCCAGAGAATCGCTTCAACCTGGGAGGCAGAGGTTGCAGTGAGCCGAGATTGTGTCAGCGCACTCCAGACGGGGTGACACAGCGAGACTCTGTCTCAAAAAAAAAAAAAAAAAAAAAAAAGAAAGTAATTGGTGCAGGCAAAGGAATATGTGGAAAAAAATGAAAGAATCTAGGGTCCACAAATGACATTAAGATTATTTGAGAATTTAGAATATGAAAAGATGGCATATTTTACCAAAGACGAAAATAGTATTGGGACAACTGGCTTTTGAAAATAAAATCAAAGTTGATTAATACTCCAAACCTTACACCAAAATACGTTTCAGAAAAATTGACCATTTAAAAGTAAAAAGGCCGGGCGCGGTGGCTCACGCCTGTAATCCCAGCACTTTGGGAGGCCGAGGCGGGCGGATCACAAGGTCAGGAGATCGAGACCACAGTGAAACCCCGTCTCTACTAAAAATACAAAAAACTAGCCGGGCGCGGTTGTGGGCGCCTGTAGTCCCAGCTACTCGGGAGGCTGAGGCAGGAGAATGGCGTGAACCCGGGAGGCGGAGCTTGCAGTGAGCCGAGATCGCGCCACTGCACTCCAGCCTGGGCGACAGCATGAGACTCCGTCTCAAAAAAAAAAAATAAAAATAAAAATAAAAGTAAAAAATACAGGAGGCTCATTTTTCCCTGCTTTCCTATTTTACACAGTCATCCAGTGTGCATATAATTTTATGTTCTATATTTCATATATATAGTACATATCTTGTATACTCTTATGGTATTCATATTTATAATACAATATATATCCAGAGGGTTTACCCCAACTTCCTTAACATTTCCCCAACTTTATAATTTGAGGTTACTGTAAATTTACAATATGGTGTGAAAATAAACTGTTTTCTACAGGAACAAAAAAAAAACTAAAAATAAAAAATAAAGCTTAGACTGGGCGTGGTGGCTCACGCCTGTAATCCCAACACTTAGGGAGGCCAAAGAGGGCAGATCACCTGAGGCTAGGAGTTCAAGACCAGCCTGGTCAACATGGTGAAACCCCATCTCTACTAAAAGTATATAAAATTAGATGAGCGTAGTGGCACACGCCTGTAGTCCCAGCTACTCAGAAGACTGAGGCAGAAGAATCACTTGAACCTGGGAGGCAGAGGTTGAAGTGAGCTGAGATCGAGCCACTGCACTCCATCCAGCCTGGGCAACAGAGCAAGACTCTGTCTCAAAATAAATAAATAAAGCTCAAAAATTATTTTAAAAAGTCATCATTGATTTTTTAAATAACCTTAAATGAAAAGGCCTTTGAAATTGAAGACAAATTAGAAAGCCAGAAAAATACTTTTACGATGCATATAAAAGACAATGGGCTGGTATTTTAAATATTACTTCCTTATTAATATTACTAACAACTATTTAGCACTATGAATCAAGTACCTTGGCAAGTGCTTTATGAGAATTACCTACTTTAATTCTCACAAGAAACCTAAATGATAGATACTCTTATTATTTGCATTTTACAGATAATGGAACCGAAATATAGAAAGATTAAGTAGCTCATACCCAGGTCAAACAGCTGATAAGTGTTGTCAGGATAGGAAACCATGCAGACTAGCACCAGAGGCCTGCTTTTAAACACCACTTTACGCTTTGAGCAAGTTATTTCAAAACAGTAAGAAAAAGATAAACATCCCCACTTAAATAAAAATAAAGGATATACAAAAGCAATTCACAAAGCAAAAAATATAACCAATAATCATATAAAGATGCCAGGCAAACAACACTGAGACAGTAATGCCTATCAGATTGGCAATTTTAAACAAATGATAAAACCAAAGTTTTTTTAAATCAAGTGGGGAAAGAGGCAAGGCCATTTTGTTTTGGTTGGATTGTGAATTATTGAAACTTTTTCAAAGACAATTTGCCACTACCTACCAAAATGTAAAATACACATGATCTTTCCTAAAAACTTCATTCCTAGAAATATATATAGAAATATACAACATGTTCAGAAAGGCACGATGGTATGCATTGCAAGATTTATGTTATAGAAAAATATTATACTAACAACACTAACAATACCTCAAAACATTGAAATACTTGACAGTAGGGAAATTAGTAAATCAATTTTAGTTGATCCATATAATCGAATTATATGGAGTTCTTACCAAAAAAGTAACAATTCTATGTATACTGACCTGAGAACATCTTCAAAATATAAGTGAAAAACAAAAATATGTGAACGTTAATAATATTATCTTATTTATGTAAAATATGTGCTTGTATGTATGCGGAAAAATAATTTCTGGTGCATACGATGAAACTTTGAGAGTAGTGACCACCAGAGAGCAGTTAGGTTGTAGGAGAGGAGATTTACTTTCCGTGTTTGTTTGCTTTTTTGTGAGACGGAGTCTTGCTCTGTCGCCCAGGCTGGAGTGCAGTGGTGCTATCTCAGCTCACTGCAACCTCCACCTCCCGGGTTCCAGCGATTCTCCTGCCTCATCCTCCTGGGTAACTGGGATTACAGGCACCCACCATCACACCTGGCTAATTTGAGCATTTTTAGTAGAGAGGGGGGTTTCGCCATGTTGGCCAGGTTGGTCTCGAACTCCTGACCTCAGGTAATCTGCCTGCCTCAGTCTTCCAAAGTGCTGGGATTACAGTTGTGAGCCACCATGCCCGGCCGAGATTTACATTCTTATTTACATTTTTCTATACTGCTTGATGTTTTAGTTTGTGAATATATTGTTTTACCAGTATAATTTTATTTAGTTATTTATTTAAGACAGTCTAACTCTGTCACCCAGGCCAGAGTGCAGTAGGCATGATCTCGGCTCACTGCAACCTCCGCCTCCCGGGTTCAAGCAATTTTCCTGCCTCAGCTTCCTGAGTAGCTGGGATTACAGGCACATGCCACCACACCCTGCTAATTTTTGTATTTTTAGTAGAAACGGGGTTTCACCATGTTGGCCAGGATGGTCTCAATCTCCTGACCTCGTGACCCACCCACCTCAGCTTTTCTGATTATAAAGTGAAAAATACATATGATACTATTATTTTTAAAATCTATTACATACACAACAATAGTATCATATTACATATAATACTATTATTTTTAAAATCTACAAAACAAAGAAGAGAGAACGCTCAAAGTTTGCACAATGTCTTTGGAGATAATCAGTCAGTACAGAATCAAATTTCCTAAAAGTATTAGGTGACCATAAAAGGAGAGAGGGGAAGCATGGCCTCATCACGAGGTAGGAAAAAGTTGGAATCAAGCTTAGCAGCTGATAAAGGGACAGAAAATATGTTAGGAGAAGAGTTCATGACAATATAATTTAATAAAATTCAATAAAAAATATTGAAGGCAGCAAGAAAGAAATCCAATGTTACATAAATTTCATCTGTCTACAAAGGACACGACCTGAAAAGCTGAGGAACAACTGAAATATAAAGAAAAAACAGAAAATTTGAATAAATATCAAATATGCTTATGTAAGTAAAATAGGACAACTCACTAAATACCAGGAGATAAATAATACCTTCAGTTTTTAAGGGATCGTGTCAGAAATTCTGTATACTATAGTAGACTGGTTTGCTAAAATGGCAACGAGCATCCTCTTCTTTTATGAGGCCCCTTTTGCAATGTGACTTTGCAGCATCTCCCATTAGGAGGTGGAGTCTATTTTTCTGCTTCTTCTACCTGAGCTGGTGGTCTCAGTTCCTTGCTTTGGACAATAGAACATGTTAGACGTGATGCTGTGCCAGTGGCAAGCCTAGGCCTTGTGACTGCATGTAATTTGCATGTTCCATGCTTTCTCTTGGAAGCCTGCCAAGCTGCCATATGAACAAGCCTGGCCTCGCCTGCTATTGAATGAGTCCACAGAGGACAGAGCCATTCCAGATGAGGCCAGGCCCTAGTCAACCCAGCAGCTACCACAGACACATGAGTGAGACCATCCTAGACCAGAAGTTCCCAGCAGAGCTCAGCCCAAAATGGAAACCTGCAGAATTCTGAGCTAAATAAAAGATTATTGTCTTAAGTCTCTGACTTTTAAAAAATCTTTTTAATTGACAAGGAAAAAATTACATTTATGGTGTACAACATTATATATATGTACATATATATACACCTTTTTACACATACCTTTATATACCTTTATATATATATATATACACACACACACACACACACACACACCTTTTTTGTGGTAAGAACACATATAAGTTATTCTCTTAGCAATATTCAAGTATACAATATATTGTTCTTAACTGCAATCACCTTGGTGTAAGATAGATCTCTTTAACTTATTCCTCCTGTCTAACTGAAATTGTGTGTCCTTTGACCAACATCTCCCCCAATCCCTCCACCCTTCAGCCTCTGTTAAGTCATTAACTTTCGATGTGGCTTTTAAGGCAGCAATTGCTAATTAATACATTCACAATGACCCTAGCTGTCATTTATGTGGGAAGGCAAAGAAAGATAATCTCAAGAATAAAAGGGACTTGAAAATACATTATCTTTTAAAAATTACTTGAAGATGGACATGAAACAATGAAAAGAGATAAAGCAAAATTAAGAAACCAAGACAGGAGAAATCATTATATAAAATTATTGGTAGAGACTAGTGATAGCAACTAGTACAAAATGACTAAATCATTATAAATGTGACTTAAAATACAAATGATGACAACATGCTCATGAAATACATAATACAAAACTAATTATGAAATTGTAAAAAACTAAATTAAAATGTAAGTCTTTATAAGTAAATAGAAAAGAAAAAGAGTAAGTAGAAGTATGTACAAATTCATATTCTAAATTATAAAGGGGACTTAAAGAAAACAAATTTTTATATCAAATAGATATATGTTATGACAAGTTTGAAAAAAAATTTAAAGGATCAAAAATGTGGTGTTAAAATAGACTGCCATTAAAATACACAAACCACTGAAGAAATGAAAAACAATGAATGCAAATCCATCTAGTCCATCTAGCATATAGCGAAAGACAGAAACAACAAAAAAGCAAAGCATGAACATCAACAACCAGATAAAAACAAAATGACAGAAGTAGGAGCAAATATATCATTTATTGCAATAAACATAGATTAAAACTCCATATTAAACATAATTGATATAAAAATAATCCAACTAAGCAAAAAGCCCCAAGTAGAAAAAAATACGTCAGACAAACACAAATAAACTGAAAGCTACAGTTGAGTAATAAAATCAGACACTGCTGAATTCAGGGCAAATATATTTAAAAGGATTCTTAATGGTTTTATAATTAACATTTTAATGATAAAGAATAAAATTTACAGTTACATTGTAAATATCCACAAATATGCATCAGTCAACATTGTTTCAATATGTAAAATGAAAAGAAATATAAAAACAAGACAAAATTGTTAAAAGCACAGTTACAATGCTGTTGACAGATCAAATAGATATAAACAAACAAACATAAAACAAAAATTAATCCTGTAGTTGTTCATCTTTTTAGACTCTTGGACCCCTGTGAGAATCTCATGAAAGATCTCTCCTCACTCAGAAGTGTGTGCATACACCCTGTATGTCAGGGAATTTATGGATACCCTGAAGCCCATTCACGAACTTCTTTGTGGCCCCCTATGGTTTACTAATACTAGATAAAAGGATTTGAGTTAAATAATTAATAAAGGTTGGTTTAATAATTACCAAACTTTAACTCTACGGAGAATAGATTTCCATTGCCCATGGCTCATTCACATAAATCTATCATATATTAGACCACAAAGACAATCTATAATTCTAAAAAGTATATATTATGCAGACCACATCTCTAATCAAAGTGCAGTAAAACTAGAGACTAATAAGAACATATTAACCCTAAAAATAGAGCCACTTTGAGTTGGTAAAAGTCACTCTTCTAAAATAGCTCTTTGGTCAAAGAGGAAAAGAAAATGATGACCAGAAAAAAATTAGCAAAACTAAGAACACTACATACTATATCTTATAAATGTAGATGAGTGGTTAACACCACATTAGTTTATTAAAAGTTAATTCTTTCAATAAATTGTGTTGGGACAACAGGCTAATAAATTGGCACTGAGGATACAAAGGAAGAATAGAATTCATGAAGAGCTAAGTCAGTTTTGAAACAAAAGAGGAAGGATGAGGTAGGGAGAGCATGTTATTCCATATGATACCAAGATGTAGGAAAGGCCATTGTGATACAAACAGTATGGACTAATATGCAAAAAGATAAATAGAACAAATGTGGAACAGGATAGAAACCTCAGAAATAGATTTGTTTGTATGTGACTTTGATTCACAGCAGACGTGACTCTTTAAAGCAATAGGGAAGGGATGATTTGGTTAACATATAGTGTTGAGAAAATTGATTCCCTAGCACATGAGGAGATGATACAGAGAAGGGATTCCTGAATGGCCAACATGCATATAAAGAGACTCTTACACACACAAGTATATAGAGAAATAAAAACTAAAATGACAATAAGATACCATTGTATATCCATTATAATGCAAAAGTTAGAAAGATGGTGAAGATGTCAGAAAACAGGCTCATGATGCAGTACTGACAGTCGTATAAACTGGTACTGCCCTCCTAGAAAGGCATCTGGTTGTGTCCTCAATAAAATAAGTATGCGCACATCTGTGATCCATAAGTCCCTCTCTTGGGCATATGTCCCAGAGAGATTTTACAGCAGGTTGGTAAAAATACATTTTAGAAGATGTTTTAACGTATATTTTTGGTATTGGAGATAACCTGGTTATCCAACAATTGGGGAATGGGTAAGTTAAAAGTAGAAAATACAACACAACATTATTTAGCCTTAAAAGTAATGAATGAGACAGCATTCAGCACCATAGACAATCATTTAAAACATGTTGTTGGGTGAAACGTTTTTTAAAAGACAGAAATGTATAGTATAATGCCATTTACATAAACTTCAAAAATTTTTTTAATTTTTGTGGGTACATAGTAGTTATATACATTTAGGGGGTACATGAGATGTTTTGATACAGGCATGTAATGTAAACTAGGCACCTCATGAGGAATGGGGTATCTGTTCCCTCAAGCATTTATACTGTGAGTTACAAACAATCCAACTCTACATACAACAAACTACTTTTCAAAGATAAATGAATTTAAGATTATATATAAAGTGTATGTAACAGATACCTATGGGAGAAGATAAATGAGACAGTGAAACAGGGATAAAGGGAAATTAAATAAATGGATTCATATAAGAGAGGGGACTTACACGGATGTATGATTACAATGTACTACGATTAACTCAACATTCTGATCTATTTCCACTCTTTAAAGTATGTTTTAAAATGCTAGTTTGCTTCTCCTCTAATTTAGATTCAGTTAGCATTTGCAGAGCATCTATGAGTGCCAAGTACTTTCACATTCTTTCTTTCATGTAATGCTCACAAGAAACAGGGATGTTTGCTATGATTGTATACATTCTGCTAAAGGGAAACAGGCACCTGCATTTAAAGGATTTACCCAAGGTCACAAAGTTAGTAAGTAGAAAAGAAAGGATTGAGACCTGGGTCTGTCTGATGCATTATGCTCCCTCTAACATAATCTGCAGTGTCTGTGTGTGGTGTTACAGTGTTGAGACATCATTTAAACTCATGAATCATAAATCATGCTACTAGAACTATAGACAATAGACTGGATACTGACTCTTAAGAGCAATGAACAAAGATATTGATGCTGCTGTGATGATATCAATCACAAAACTACACAAGAATGCATAAATCCTGCCATGACCTCTCTCCCCAGTGGGGTTCCTCATCACAGGAAATATACACAAGAAACTAAAAAGGCTTGAAAAATGCAGTTGAAGGTTATGGCTCAGGCCTGTAGGCCTACACTGAGCTCCTTCTTTTCTCTCCTTGAAATAAAGATAACCAGGCTGTGAGTCTACTTAAACAGAATCTTACCCTCTTTGGAGAGTCATCAGAACATAAGATAGTGATCTTCTGTATCACAAGGCACAACAAGATTTTACATAAGAATTCTGTCTTTGTACAGGAGCTTCAGTTGAGACTCCAAGATTTGTAAGAAGTCAACAGAAAGTGTGTCTATTGCCCCAGAAAAATGAGTAAGTGATTATGACAGGGATCCACTGATATCCATGTCCTCTGCCTCTTCTGGATACACTGCTGGACTACATTTTATAGTCTCCTCTTCTACGTAAGGGAGGCCTGATAACTAGCTTTCAGCAATGGAATACAAGTGAAAGGAACTATCTCACCAACCAGCCATGTCAATTAAAAGAAAAGTTATCTTCCTTGTATCAGTGAGTTATTCCTATGAAACAAACCACCCCAAACTTAGTGGCTTAAAATAACAACCATTTATTTATATCACAATTCAGCAGGTCAGCAACTTAGGCCAAGCTTGTTGGGTGACTACTCTAGTCTTGTCATGGCTCCCTTTTGTGTCTGCAGTCAGAGGCAGGTCAGCAACCTTCTCAGATTCTGGAGTTTGGTTAGCTATAGGCTGGGGTGACTGCACAGCTGACCACATGCCTCTCACTTTCCAGGAGAAGAATCCAGGCTTGTTTATTTGGAAGTGGCAGGATTTCAAGAAAAAGAGCATAAGTGTATGAAGTTTCCTGAGGCCCAGGCTCAGAACCAACACGATAGCTTTTTTAACCACACTTTGTTGGTTTTAACAGACTACCAAAGGAAGCCATGGTATAAAATAAGACCCTTCACATAGAAAACAGCAACGACACTAGTGAAAGAAGCCTAGATACTGAGCAACTACACAGAGCAGAGTTCCCCTACAACCACCAACCTATTGACCACTTTGGTCAATGACATGACATTTAAAGCCACTGGGGTATTTGTTACAGCATTTAGCATATGCTGACTTGGCTCACTAAGCCACCAAATTCATTCAGCCCATCTTTAACCATTCAGTCCATCTTTAAGCTTACGTGAAAGAAGACTGAGTTAATTAAAGGGAGCATCATTAGAGAGGATTCTTGCCCCTCACCTACCCCAAAACAACTGAAGGAGTTCTCAAAATCTCATTTTTGGAGATTGGCATTGTCAGATGGGAAGAACAAGTAGAAAATTCCTCCCTGGCTGAAGGTTTGTGCAGCCAGGGAATCTTGTGATAAGGTTGGAATGTGAGAGAGCTGTTGGGAGGAACGGACATGGTTTCCCTAGAACCTGGGGAGATATGAACATGAAGGGCTGGCTGGAGCACTGCTTGAGTGCAGAATAGAAATTGACTGTACCTTGATAATCTGGTGGATCAATGAAGCCAATTTTTAATGTGGACCCTGTAAAGTTTAGTCCACGCTTAAGCTATCTTGAGAGGGCCTCATCAAAGAGCACTGACTGCCTGCTGGAGCAAAGCATTCCTGATGATGTGCCATAGCAAGCTAGATATGGGGAGCACTTGTAAGAAGTCAGCAAAGAGTGTGTGCATTGTCCCAGAAAATGGTAAGGCATAGAGACCCCACTGGAGGTCTCTGAGAACACACAGAAGAGGCTGGGTGTAGTGGCTCAGGTCTGTAATCCCAGCCCTTTGGGAGGCCGAGGCAGGTGGATCACTTGAGTTCAGGAGTTTGAGACCAGCCTGGCCAACATGGTGAAACCTCATCTCTATTAAAAATACACAAATTGGCCAGGCATGGCATGCACCTGTAAACCCGGCTACTTGGGAGTCTGAGGCAGGAGAATTGCTTGAACCCAGGAGGCAGAGGTTATGGTGAGCTGAGATCGTGCCACTGCACTCCAGCCTGAGTGATAGAGCAAGACCCTGTCTCAAAAAAATACATAAAAATAATATAATATAATATAATATAATATAATATAAAACAGATAATACACAAAGAACAAGCAATTGGATGCCTGCCTTTACAGAGGGTTTTTGATAGACACAATACAGATATCAGTAAGGTTAAAAAGTGACAAACAAAAAACAGTGCCTCCTCCTGTAAACCCACCACTCCATATTCTCTAGACCTTAAAAAGCCAAAATCAGCAGTGTTAGTTGGGAAGTAGGGACACAGAGAAAGAAAGATAAGACCACAGTCTTTCCCTCTCATCTACCTATCCTCAATCCACCAGTTTGGTCTGACTTCAGAAGAGGGGGAGATCTGAATTGGAGAGTCTGAAGTTTTGGTGTTAGATTAGACTGGACTTTTTAGTTTTACCAATGAAACTATTTTAATTTACCAAGATGACTAGAAAAGTAATGAAATCTGCCTGCAACAGCGTGCAAGGGGTGGGAAAGAAAAATTCTACAAAAATGTTTGTGGGAGAAAGAATGATTCCTATTTATACCCCACTAAGCCCAGTGACAAGAGCAACCCAAGCCAAATAACAAAATCCACCAGAAGGTTGATTCCACATCCTACAGCCCAAAGTTTCCTCCATGCAGTTGAGCTGGCTAGAAGGAGCTGGAAGGCTGTAGGGTTTCATATGGACCTGGCAGATGTACCTTGGCTGTGACCACACCACTGGGAAGAAGATTGGGCCTGTGCCACTCCCAAGATGTTCTGAAGCTTGCAAGATCAATGCATACCTTTCACTCTAACTCAACTCTTCTCAATCTCAGACATTTTCTGCTACCAAAACCTATCTCATAGTTAACAGAAATGTAAAAACTCCGCAGCTTTTTCCTCTGAAACGTGTCTATCACTCCAAATTTCTTGTTGCTCAAGGCATGCCACTTCCTAAACATTTGTCCACTATGTTCTATTTATACCAAGAAAATGTATCATACATACAAGATAACCCCAAATACCAGATACATGATTACATGCAGAAGGTACACTTTCCATGTTACTTCATCTAACAACTTCAACTGTTTTTATGTGATTAATTATTCTTCCATCAGTCACATTGATGTGCCAAGATTTACCACAGGAAAAGGGACCAGAGAAAGACCTGAATTTGTTTGTTGATCTTTAAACCACATATAACAGACCCCGTAGATGTCCCATCCATAATCCTCAGACCTTGCCATCTTGATGCATGCAGACAGACTTCCAACTGCCAGTATCTGCATTTCCTTGCCTGACATCTTTCTCCAAAACTTCCAGCAGGTTTTTGAGTCTTGGAAATATTAGGGAATTAGCATTTCCCAGAGCACCCCTCAACAGATGATTGATGGGATTTGGTGTATAAACACCTCAGCTCCCTCACCACAGGGGTGGGATAAGTCTGAGTTCTATCTTCCATTCTGTTTCCCAGAGCTCCCCTACGTGATTGAGATCCAGTTGCCCACAGTGGTAACAGGCTTGTTAACACATCCTTTATTGGCTGACTTCTCCCTATCTCACATCTTCATCGAATTCTTGAGTTCCTTTCAAGTCCCAAATAAAATATAATTTATACTCAAAATCTTGTCTTGAGATCTGTTGCCCCAAAACTAAAGCAGCACAGTAGCCCTGCCTGCTAGTTAAATGTGGCCCAAAGAATACCCTTGCCCTGAAAGAGTCTGATTAACTTTTTCCCGTGAGAAAGTGGTAAGTGGAGATACAGACATGTGAGAGGAGAGAGCAGAGAGCATTCCACAGTCCACCCAATGCAGTGAGAGCCCAAACCCCCACTTTGCTTATTCTACATGGAGATGTGTCTGAAACTGCCTGCAATCAAGTGTTCTCTGCCTGTGTCCCCAGCCATGGAAATCTTCATGCTTTGTTTTAATGAGAGTAGACATATCTGAGGACAAGAGATCTTCTGAAACCAGATGAGTCTGGCCACACGTTCTCTGCATTTTACATCTTTCTGAAAGCATTCCTTTGAAAATTTTTGGTATTGGTTAATAGGGTGACCATCATTCTGGAGGAAAATATTCAGAGCGGGAGAACATATGCAAGCATGTGACTCTCATCTGGAACATAATGCCCCATGAAACCACAGGTGTGCAAAACACACAGACTCAGAATTGACTGTGACAGATGGTGCCTAAACATCTGCTTTTGGTAGGAACCAGACTATTGCTCCACCTGCTCATAAGAGAGCCTGCAGTCATCTCCCCCAACACCCTTCCCCCTAGGGAAGGCTTCTCATCCACCAAACTCTTTTCCACTTGCCTTCTTCACTGTTTTTTCCTCTTTTGAAATCATAATCCCATAATCGCACCTGTCCTCTGGGGCTTCCACTCCCCTGTAGGGCCATCTGACTTTCCATATGTGTGCTTCATCTCCTTTCTGAAAAATGTGGCTTAGTATTTCAACCTCTCCTCAACATGTCACCAAGAGTATATCTACTTTGTTCTATAGTTCTTGAAGAGCCTTAAATCTAAACCATGACATCGGCCAGAGTTTATAGGATTATACTGTATCTTCAGCCATTTAAAAATGAGCTTTAACTTGGTAGTTTGCAACAAAAGTCATATTCGTTGACAATATTAACAACAATAAACATACATACCAATGGCTTACAGACCATGAAAATATTTGCTTTCTCAGATCATAAAAGGATTAGACTAAAAATTATTTCAAAAACTTAACTCCTCCATTTCTGACCAGGATAAGATAGCAGATTCTTGCCCCCTCCAGTCCTCTCCACAATGCACAATAATAAATGTTGCAAAAATAACTCGAGAGATAACGAAAGGGGAACTCTGAGAGGTGGAAGACAAGAGTGCATCAGTTTGAGAACCCAGGACTGGAGAAGCGACACCAGTGTCAGGGTATCCTATGTCCTTCCAACCGACAAAAGAGGTGATCCAGGTCCAGCATTTTCTGATCTGAGCCTAGCAACAGAAGGCAGCCTGGATAGGCTAACGTCTCCCCTATGTTGAACAGGAGTCCACCTATAGCAGCACATGAGCCCAGCCAATAGAGTGGATCAGAAGTCCAATTATATACTAAGGGGCCAGGGACGCTTTCTCCTTCCCTGATGGGCCCGAGACTCCCCTCCTCCTCCACCCAGAGACACTGTGCAGCTGGAAGGCACCGAAAAGGGAAACACACCAAAAGAAGAGAGCATCATGACTAACTGAATTTATTTTGCAGACAATAATGAAAAAGAATCCAAAAAGAAGTAATTTTTCTGAAAGCATTCACTTTGCCATCAGACACAAGAAGGTCCTGCCAGGCATGGACCAAGTCTATACAGCCATAACTCATGGCCTAGAGAGCCCCTGGAATATAAAGCTACAGACAGCTACAGATACCCCATATCCTTGCCCCTAGGGACACCAGGAAAGCGGGTTTGATCTGCCAAACTGTGTGTGACCATGACTCTGGATTACTTCCCCTCAATCCCCTCAGAGACAATATGAAAGGAGGGTAAAGTCATCCCTGACTTTGTTTAAAACACAGCATCCTACATAGGTTTTACAATCATCTTATTTTTTACTGCCTTTTTCTGTTATTTCATTTTTGAGAAACCCACTACTCACCTATTCATCCCCTGACAGAAACTTATTTTAAGCTGATGAGAAAGCAGAGAAATATTTCACAACATTGAAGCAAAATAATCTGACCAAACCAAGCTTCATAGGGGAACTGGGGAAAGAGTGAAGAACCAAGCAAAATAGACAACTCGGGAGACTAAAGTTGTAAAATAGCTTGGTTTCGAATTCTTATTTCTAGATTTTGCAAAGTAGCATCATAACTAAGAGATTTTCCTCTAAGTTGCTATGAAAAGCTAAAGTGGGCCCAGATGTCACCAGGGAGCTGTCAAGGCTCTCCTGCCTCAAGAAACACCTTACCCTTCCCAGAGAATGACTTTGGAAAGAAGTCACTCTCAGAATGTTTACCAAAGGAGAGAAGGAAGTCAGAACCCCACACTTTTCCTGAATATGTAACCCCTTGCTCTTCTGCTGGTTTTTAATTTCTATCTGGATGGCCTACTATGAGGCTGCCCTGACCAGATTCTTCCCCAGAACAAGGAGCTTTAGTAAGTGAGAAGAGAGGAGTGACGAATCACACTCCACTTTCAGAGTGTCTTGTTATGGAAAATTTCCTCGCATCACATCCCAGAGCATTAACATAAAATAACTGCACAAATGTTAGAAAGAACTTACAAGAACATTATAAAAGCATCAGTAGAGCACACATTCATTCATTTCTTTAACAAATAAGTATTCAACAACTTCTGCATGTCAGATATTGTCCTAGCCACAGGAAACACAGCAATAAAAGAAAAAAAAATCCTGCTTTAGAAAGTTTACATTGGAGTGAGAAGAAACAGACAAATAGTTATCGGCATATGACCATAAGGTAGGTTAAGGAAGAATAAAGTAGATTAAGGAAGGCAGAATTAGGAATATAGGGAATGAGAACACTGTTTTAAATCCTGAAAGATAATCTTTATAAGGAGGTGACCTTGAGTAGAGACACAATGAAATGAGGGGAAAGTATGCACAAATGTGGAAGTAAAGCATTCCAGACAGAGAAAAAAGCAAATGAGAATATGCACGTTCGTGGAGAGTGAAGAGGGGAGGATGTATGAAGAGTCCTGTGCTGGTGGTAGGAGCAGCCCACAGAGCACCTATGGCCAATGGAAGGATCAGACTTTCACTGTGTGCAATATAAGAAGTCACTGGAGAGTTTTGAACAGAAGAGCAACATCATCTGGTCAATGTTTCTAAAGCATCATGTGGACTGCTGTTGCAAGATAGGTAGTGGAAGGGGCAAAACCAGTTAGGAGGCTATTGCTGCAGTTAAGACAAAAGATGGGGGTGGCTTGAATCAGGATGGGAGCAGTGGAGGCGATGAGACATGGTCAGATTCTGAACAAATTTTGAAGGTAGAGCTGAGAGAATTTGTTGACAAATTGGGTACATGGACTGTGAGTGGGAAACAGGAATCAAGCCTGACCCCAAGGCTGTTGACCCAAAAAGCTGATAGAATTTACTGAAAAGCAGAATACTGCAACAGAAATAAATCAGAGGTAGGTATGAATAGAATTAAGAGTCTGATTGGAGATGTATTCCATTTGAGATGCATGTTACACGCCTACATAAGTGGAGCTGGCAGGTAGGCAATTGGACTTAAAAGTTGGAC
Source organism: Macaca thibetana thibetana (assembly GCF_024542745.1). Lineage (NCBI taxonomy): Eukaryota > Metazoa > Chordata > Mammalia > Primates > Cercopithecidae > Macaca > Macaca thibetana. The sequence goes on from NC_065579.1 coordinate 13,945,777, forward strand.
CTTTATGGGAAACTTTGATTGCCAAAGTTACTTTCGGAAGTTATTACCCAGATAGCTGGTACTTAAGCCATGGAAGTGAAGTTTACAAAGACAGAAACCTTCTTGTTCAGGCCCCTTGGATTTCAACAATTGACCAGATTTGTGCAATAGTAGACCAAGTCGAAAATAAATAGAACAATAAAATCTCTATCTCTAGAGCCTATATAGTCAAAGTAGAAAAGCCTCTGGACCTTTAAGACTTGCAGTTTACTAGCTCTGTTCAAGGAAACCAATGACCATAAAATATGTGTGAGCGTATAATATGAGGATGACCAAAGAAGGGAATTTTAGACCAAGATCATCAAAAAGTTTTCACAGAATACATCAAAAAGACATCTGATACACACACAAACACATGTACACTAAATGCAAGATAGAGATAGATTTACCACGGACATTTATACTTAATTATCGATAAAGAATAGAATCAAGTTCCATTCATTTTTTAAAATTCTTTCTCTAACTCAAGACTTTCAAACCTCTTCTCTCTTTTGTTGTCCCTTCCTTGCTCATCTCAAATCAAAATCACAATTTATAAGATCACTCTTACCAAGCCAAAGAGACTTGGAGGGAACAGTCATTTTTACGAGCTAACTTGGGATCTGTTATCATTTTTAACAGGTGACACTTGATTTCTCACCTGATGTAACTAAAGAATGGCAGAACGAAAGCCTCTAGGGAGAAAATGAGATTTTCATAGCTTAAACACTAAAAATAACAGCCCCATTACACTGAATCTCATTACCAAGCAGCAAACACTCTCGCCTCTCTCCTCAACTGTGGTGCGCACGAGATGCCTTTCAGAAACCCACACACTCATTTACACTCATCCCTACCAACCACGCCACCCCCATCACAAACAGACACACACACACATGCCCCACCAGCAAGGATGCTGTTACCCCTAGTAAACTTGGAAAACACGTGTCAGAGCTAGAACCTTCTCTTGTCACATTATAATTTACTGCCCAGGATGTGAGCCTGTGGTTGCAGACCATTTTGTTCCTTATGTGGCGGATTTGGCCAGAGCTGGTGAGAATAATGAATGCAGATGCATATCCAATGTGCAAGGAGGATAGATATTCAGACCCAGAGTGAATTAGAGAAAGAAAAAACCCCAGCAAGAGGCACCAGCCAGCTCACTCAAGCTTTGTCAGTCACTGTTTACATCATGTTCACCCATAAAATAGATAATGACAATATTTTCCCATATATTTCTAAGCTTCTGGTCTCTGGGGAAGTCTAAAAATTCATAGTGGCCTTAAAAATATGTACCAAATCTTTAGCAGACAATAAAAGAGATGTGAAATCAGCATTTTATCAATCACTGGACTAGACCTCCCTATGCCCCAGGCAAGGGACTATCTGCAAGGTTACCAAAAAGCAATGAGCCTTGTCCTACTCCACTGTTTTCCCCTTAAATTCTGTTGCCAGTCTTTTGGGGAAAGCTTTACCTCTGGAATCTTGTCTTGGAGTATTCTAGAGGCGGAAAAGCCAGCATAACACACTACACCACACCACACAAACTCACCTCTCTCTCTTCCTACCCTACCAAGCCCCTTCTTCAGTGCCTTCAGGACGGCTGCCTTTCTTGTCCTAGCATGGCTTGGAATTAGAAGAATACAGGATTAACACTTTATGTGCTAGGCTTCAAGAACAGTTTCGATACCCATGGGGCATGTTAGAGTTTGAAAATGCCTTCATACCCTTTACCACAGTGAATACCTCCAACAAGACTCTGGGAGAAGCAATGTGGGCATTACTCTCCCATTTCACAATTGAGAAGGGAAGGCTCAGAGTTAAGGAGTTAAGGCAGCACAGAGGCCAAGGTAGGAAAAGGCTGGCAGCAGGATATGACTGGAGGCCCATGAATTGAGGTCCACCTGCAGGAATTATATTCACTCATCTCTTTTTATAGGAAAAGATTCTGGTCTCAGGCAAACTTATTAATTCCTCCAAGCCAATTCACTCATCTCTAAAGTTGATTTATTATACCTGTAAAGGCAATTATGATTAAGGAAAATGGAGAATAGAAAGCACCAGGACCAGGACCTAGCATGTGTTCTGGGGATGTTAGTTTCCTGTGTGTCTGTTCCCCATTCCTCCTGCTCCAGCTTCAATACTCACAACACTATCATCATTACTATAATTGTCACTCTGATGTGATTACACGTAACCTGTGCTTACTACATACCAGCCACCCCATACTTTATTCTTGCCACAACACTATGAAGTACCACTATTATCCACCTTATTTGAAATCCTGAAAAAAAAAATAAACTGATTGTCAGGACAGTTGTGCAGAGTTGAGAATCCTTCTCTGGTCTGAGTCCCGTGTCACCATCTCAGCCACTTTGGAACACTGCCTGGATGCTCAGGCCTCCTGCTCAGCCCACTTGTTCTCACCAGCTTTGAACGTCTGCCCTCTTCCTCTCCATTCTCATGCCCTGGTCCTCACTTGACCTCAACAACCTTGTGACTAAATCAATAAACAGCTTGTAGGACCTAGCCCCTGGTGCTAGTCACAAGTCTCTTCACCTAGGTTTGCCAGATATAGTAAACAAAAATATAGAACTCCCAATTAAATTTGAATTTCAGATAAATAACCATGCTTAAGTATAACTAAGTCCCAAATATTACATGCTATGCAGACTTGCATGAGACATATTTGTACTAAAAATTATTCATTATTCATGTGAAATTCAAACTTACCTTAGTACCCTACATTTTATCTTGATAACCCTAGGCACTTCTCAATCCCCAGTAGACTCTGCTATTCTGTATGTCCCGTGTCTATAAACCCTGCTGTAGTGGTTATTACATCAGTGGATTTTGAAAAATCACACCTCCATTATTCATATCTTACAGAGTTCCCTCCCTTTGAATCTCAACTGATCTATGACTCGCATCAGTAAAACTGCAGTGGCAGTGTCTCTTCTAAGCCTAGGTTTTAAGAAGCCCTAGAAAATAGTGCCAGGGCTTGTATATCAGTTATCTATTGCTGCATAACAGTTTCTGATTTTGCACTCTTGTAATCTCCGAGCTCTCACATAAGAAGTCTCACTACTCTGCTGGAAAGACTGTACGCATTAGTTTACTTCACAAGATTTTTATGAAATGCAAATGAGAACAGGACGATTTAGATCAACTTCCTCAGAAGTAGAACTGAAGACCAGGACACATATATATATATATATATATATATATATATACACACACACACACACACACACACATATACACACACACACACATACACATACACACATGGACATATACATATATAGAGAGATATGTGGACATAAACACATGTGTATGTGTGTATATATGTGTGTGTATATGTATTATACATTATATATATACACACATATACACACACACACAGAGAGAGAGAGAAAGAGACAGAGAGAGAGAGAGAAAGAGAGAAAGAGACCCTGAAACTACATGAAGGAAAACCAAGGAAAGCAGTCAACAGCAAGGCCAAACCTCTGATCCTAGTTGAGCTATTTCAGCCACCCCTAGCCATTTGAACCATGGTATCAAGCACGAGTGAAGAAACTGATTTGGGCATTCCAGCCCCAACAGGCACCAAGTGAAACAGGGATATTCTATCCCGACTATGCCGTGTACAAATTTCAGACCCTCAGAATCATGAGAAAGTAACAATCCTTTTTTTTTTTTTTTTTTTTTTTTTTTTTTGCAACAGAGTCTCACTCTGTTGCCCAGGCTGGAGTGCAGTGCCACGATCCCAGCTCACTGAAACCTCCGCCTCCCGGGTTCAAGCAATTCTCCTGCCTCAGCCTCCCAAGTAGCTGGGATTACAGGCATGCGCCACCACGCCTGGATAACTTTTGTATTTTTAGTAAATGCAGGGTTTCACCATGTTGGCCAGGCTAGTTTCGAACTCCTGACCTCATGATCTGCCCACCTTGGCCTCCCAAAGTGCTGGGATTACAAGTTTTGAGGTAGTTTGTTATGCAGCAATAGATAACTGATATACATGCCCCAGCACTATTTTCTATAAAGCTTTGGGGTTAACATCATAAGCATCTAGTTCAATCCATTTATTATCATGGAAGTCTCACAAACCAAACTTACAAACTCGGATTCTAGATACAAGCTGCCTCTGTAGTTATGACTTTAAAAGCTGCTGGAGTCCAAGTGAGTCCCCATATTTCTCAGTTACAGTTGGAAACTAAGACGTGACAGGGCACAGCAGGCAGTTATCTTGTTGTGCTGCATAACAGAAGCAGCGCGAGGCCAGCCTACACCCAGGGAGACATTAGCAGAGCAAAGCTGAGAGAAGATTGTCCAGCACCTGCCTGCTCTCAGCTGGGGCTCCCGCCAATCCCATTAGCTTTATGCTTACATAATCACAAAGTCCACCTACATAGCTTTCAAAAGAAAAAATTCCAGGAACTGTGGGCCATAATATCTGTCTGAATTATTATCTGGGTCGGTACACTGAGGGGAGAGTTGATAAAAGCACAGCAAGGAAAATATGCTAGCAGCATCAACGGAAAAATACAAGAGGTTATAACATTGATCCACAGTTTAAACAATAATAATGCCATCATTTGACCCCAAAAGTGGTTAAATCATATCTGAGCATTACTCATGTTTGATAGCCAATATAATGATCAGGCTGGATTTTAGTGGAAGACTTCTGCATAGAAAATGAGGAAGAGGAATTCATAATTCCCCAGAATTAGAGTTGATGTCACTAGGCCCTTAAAATATGTATATCATCTGAAAATGAATCAAGGGTAAAAACTTTTTGACAGAATTAGTTAATGTTGCTGGAAAGGATAAATCAGAGGATAGACACTAAATGGAGAGAACATTGGCTTGGAGTCTTTGCATTAAGCTGTAATGTAGGTACTAGACTAACTCAAGGTATGGCAATTCTTTTTAAGGACTTAGAAAATCCCTTAATTTTGACTTAATTAATTTATCCAGAGTGGATTTTTGTGAAGGAAACTGCCCTGTGGCTGGTCCTTTAATTGAAAGTGTATTTGTTTGAGAGCATATTATGTGCCAAGTACTACGATAGGCTCTGGAGGTTTTGCAATTAGTTGCACATGGCTCTGGTCCTCGAAGTACTTACTGACTTGTACAGAGCCACATGTGGAAACAGACTTTTGAAGTAGAGCCCTGATACATGCAGTAGGTAGTTAGGTCTGAGAGTCCAGACTTACTTAATTCCTGTGATTCAATTCGGGAGACAACTGTCTATGTAACCTTGAAAAAGAACCAGAAATTCTGAAAGCACTGGCTAGCTTCATGTAAATGCTGATTGTTTTTCATGGAACTCAGTGCACTGGAGTCAGACACGGCTGGATTCAAGTCACAAGCTACAGATACGTTATTACCTTTTGAACCTCAGTTTCCTCATCTGGAAAAGGGGGATAATAACACTTCGCAAGGTTTATATGAAATGCAAATGAGAGTGGGACAATTTAGATCAGCTTCCTCAGAGGTAGAACTCAAGACCAGGACTCATGATTCACATACAAGTAATTTGTTTTAAAATATGCTTCCAGGGGGACCAGTAGGGGTGTGTGGGAAGCAGGACAGGGAAGAGGAGGCAGCCATCACAGGAAGACTGTGATCTCAGGGACAGTTCCATGAAGAGGCCTCAGCCTGACCTGGGAGGGCAGCTCTGGAGTGTAAGTTCAGCCTCAGAGTTTCCTATTGGAGGCAAAAGAGCTGGGTATTCATATCCTTGCATCTATTGGTCACTAGCTAAAAGCTTCCAGGGGCATTTAGAAGGGAAAACTAAACTTGCAAGCACTTTAAATTCTCTGCATATGTGGGTAAAACAATTCCAACAGACAGAGCACAGGCCTCCAAAGAACAGTTTCACAGGGCTAGCTATTTGGGAGCAAATGCTCATTGAAGCTGGGGGAGGTGGGAACAGGCACGGTAAAAGTATGAGAGTGTCTGGGTGGAATACCAATGGCATCCGCTCCGGTTTATAGTTCTAAGCACATAGTAGTTAATAAATTCATGGGCCTTTCCCCTTTTCCTTAGAATGTGGGGTGGTGGGAATCATCCCAGGCTTTCACACATTGCAGTCAAGACACGTCTTTCAGCTTTCTCTCACTTGCAGCTCAGAATTGTGTTTTATAGCAATAGACTGAAATTTCCACGTGTGCAGGAAAATCCACCCAGGACCCAGGAAGAAAAGGGAATGTGAATCGCTAACACTCTCTGGTGGGCTATGGCCCACCAATCCCTCAGTTTCTTCTCCAGCAGCTCCTTATTAGACCAGGAGAGTCTCTCTCACCCCTGTCTTACTTGCAAGACAGGAAGTAACTGAACAAGGGATAAGGGGACAAGGTGGGAAGTGTTGGTCACATCCATCCTAGGTACTCAGCAGTTTCTTGCCCTACTGAGAGTTGCTGGTGTCGTGCACTACAGTGGCTGAGTTTTCGTACTGAGAGATGGTCTTAAGTTCCACTCTGTACAGAGACAGTGGCTGGGCCTAGACATTTCTCTCAGGGGCAACCTCCCTCCCAAAAGCTGGACCAGACCTCTCATATCTTGGGAAGAGCTGGTGCCCAAATAAAGGATCTTTAAGAACCACCTGGCCTAAGCTACCACATAGTTCAAAGGAACGCTCTGCCCTCCACAAGGAGGAAAGAGGGGGTCAACACAAATCTGGGACCAAGGGGCCTGAGGAAATCTATTGTCTATTGAGAATCTGATACAGGCCATAATCTCTATTATTCAAGATTTTACAAACTCATTTTAATAGCGGGAACCAAATATCTTCTTATGAGAAAATAATGTTTGCTTAAGGAAAATACTTTGCTAGACTGCACTGACTGGAGAAATTGAAACCCCAAGTTTGGTGCATAAGAAGACAAAGAAATTAAGATAACTCAATTGTTCTACCTAATAAACTAAGTTTTTAGAGATTGGAGTGAGGGAGTACAGAAAAGATGGGACAAATCTGAAATAGGGAGAGAGAGAAGATAAGATACAAGTCTAGGAGTCTGTTCCTCTCTAGGACTAATGTTAATCTATTAGTCTTTATCTTTAGTCTCCTTAGTCTCTTCTCACAGGGATGGCGTCTACCCCAATGCTGTAAAAATGACCATCCGCCTCCCAAGAAATTCCTGCCCAGCCCTGCTTCCACTTTAAGTCGTAGCCTTATGTTTCCTATTCACTCCCCACTGGAGCTCCTTGAGTCACCCCTGAGGTAGCCCAGGCTCCAGGCTTCATTGTATCTGGCCAGGATGCCTGAGCTGCCCATCACTCCTAAGCATTGTCAGGAACAACACAGCACAAGGCTCTGCAGAGTCAAGTGGCCTCCCGGTTATCCAAGTTCTCATCTGTCACTCTTGACATCTGATGAACTTCCAAAGATGCCCCAGTCATCAATGAACAGGGCAACTGCCTCCCACCTCTAACATCATACGAGGCTGAAGTATCCATAAAGGCCTGTCTTATCTCCTTTCAACAGCGCCTTGAGAAATGACCCATGTCCAAGGCCTCCTACAGACAAGCAGCCTGTGCCTATCTTCCTGCTGACTCTCTAGTACTGAGGGCTTTTTTTATTCTTCTTTGCTTTAAAATGAAGTGTTTATAAAATGTTGCTAAACCCAGAACTCTAAGCTACTTGAGAACATGGAATGTGTTGTTTTCATCTCTCCCCAGCTACAGCCCTCATGCTGTCAGCAAGTGATGCTGCTTCCAGGGCAAGCCAGGGTTCGTGCCCTGTTCTAAGTAAGTGGAGTCACTGATCAAACTGACATCTTCTAAATTATAGTTCCATCTAATGGTGAGAATGTGGGGAAATGGTCATGACCAAACACAACTGGTGTCAAGTGAATTGATTTACCCTCTGTAGAGGTACTGGCAATAATAATCAAGAGCCCTGGTGTCCATGCCTTTTCATCATGTAATTTCACTTTGGGAAATGTACCTAGAGGAAGACACAAAGTTTCATGTGTAAGAAAATTGTCATAAGAAAATATTTGTAATATTTGGAAATAGCCTTTATGTCCAAGATTTTAATACATATGATGAAATATTTTATAGGCATAAAATATTTCATAGGTATTGAAAAACAAGATTTGAAGAATAATTGATATGAGAAATTGTTCATTATATATATATGAGTGTATGTGTGTGTATTACAATTTTATCCCTCCAAAAGCATAAATGCACTAAAACACAAATTTATGAATGATCTTTTTAAATTGTCCTTATTTCTTACAACTATAGTTCATATAATATTGCTTCATAATTAGAAAACAAATAAATATATCAAGTTTTTAATCAAAAAAGCAAGTATTTGGATCAGAGTCATTAAAAGGCATGACTATTATGCTATATTTATCCATAGCCAATTATCAAGTAGCTCCTATATAACCAGGAACTATGGTTGAAGCTGGAAATTCTAAGATTACTAGAACTGACTTTCTAGTTTTAAAACTTCACTCAGTGCAGTGGGGGCTTATTTGTCATCTGCCAATGACCATAAAATGTGGTTAGTGTAACGGGAGCACAAAGGAGGGAATTCTGGCTTTGTTGGAAGGATTTTAAAAGTTTCATAGAGGAAGTGATACTATTTCAAGTATCCTCATTCACTCATTCATTTATTCATTCTGTCAACAACCATGTTTCAAGTACCTACCATGTCCCAGGCACTGTGTTAGATGCTGGATGATGAACAAACTCATCGCTCCTCCCCTCAAGGACACCCCCATCTAGTGTACAATTCAATGCCTTGAAGGGTGAATAGTCTTTTGCCTGATTGCAAGTCCCTGGCTAGTGTCACCTGCCTCAGTTCTTCCCATCATATCTGCTTTTGTATACAGGCTTCCTTCTTGGTATGTGAACTTACCCTCCTCCATGTCCTGTTTGTCTAACAGCTCGTCAACAACAGCTCCACTCCCTCAGGTTTCATTTAGAATCCTGGTCCCTAGCTCTAGGAAGACTTTAGGTCTACATTAGAGATATAGTCATGCCTTCTCTCTAACCCAATTCAACCTCCTGAGAGAGTCACCTCCCACACACCTGCTGAATGGGCAAAGGGCACAGGATTCCACCCCCTAGTTATATCATACTGAATGTGAGAGCTGGGCCAATCGGGTTCTTTCTTCCAAGAGTTTGGGATAGAACGCACAGGGTGGTCTTTGAATACAGATCCTTGAGCATGCTATCCAGCCAGGTCTGAAAGGGCCTTTATAGGCCTGAAACACTGAGTGTTGGAGAAACCAGGTCCAAGGGAAGAAAGAAGACACTGAGGCAAATGTCAAGGAAGCACAGCACCTTGTAGAAAAACATATACTGAGCTGCTATTTTTGCACCTCCTGCCTTTGTATTTTGGAAAATTTACCCTATTTCCTTTCTTTTAATGAAATTTGCTTGAATGAGTTTCTCCTTCCTGCATATAATGCTACTTGATTAACATGATCTTCAAGAGAAGTCTTCCTGGACCTCAGATGAGTCCACAAACTTACTAGAGATACCCTCTGTTTAGATCAAGATTGGGTCTTTCTCTGAGCCTTGCACAAGTCAGATGCTGAATGAATAATTATTGTTTAAATGAACGCAGAAATAAAAAGCTGCCCCAAAGGATCTTTCCTGGCTGCCAGAGAGTCATCATTTACCTGTCTGATACCCACAGTCACAACAAGGAAAGTGGTCACATGGGCCCATGCACAGCTTGGATTCTCTGTCTCAAACTTGTTCCACTAGTCATTGAACACCTGTTTTCTTTGGCAGTCCTAGTTCCACTGAGCCATTGCAGTGGATATTAGAGTTCTTCCCTGTTCCCAGACTCTAATGAGTGATGGCTTTTGTGACAAGGAAAATACTCAGTGTTTCTCTTGAGTCCCATCAGCAGTCAGGGTTGTAAGGATAGAAACACAGAAGCAAGCACAGACAGGCCACTAGTGAAGATTTAGTTCATGGTTAGCAGGAACAGATCTTCCCAAGCAGTTCCGGAAATGAGGTCAAACCCATTTGTTTCCACATGGTCCCAGACAACCAAAAAAAGAGAAAAATTTCAAAGGGTAATGGAAAAATTTCCAGGCATCATATGGTCATTCATCACATCTAACTGGCACCTTGATTCCTGAAACGCTGGATAAATCTCCCTTGGAAGTTAGCCATGTAGCTGTCTTGTATATGTGGACTTTATTTTTCAAAGTAAAGTAATAACTTTTTATTCAAGGATTCCTAAGCCATGTCCCCTAATCAAATTAAATATTCTTTCTCCACTGCAAGTCGTTTTTGTTATTAGTAGTAGTATTTTTCTTTCTTGTATTACTCATTTAACAATATTTGTGGAGCACCTACTATTCACCGAGATTTTTTCTGGACACAGGAATAGAGTACTGAGCAAAACAGTCCCATACTTTCATGGAATATATATTCTAGTTGGGGTTTGGGTGAGACAAATAATAAAAACAGAAGTAAAATATGCAACATATATTACAGTATATACGTAAAAATACACATACTGAATATATAATATATAATAGTGATTAGGGATAAAAATAATTGAAAATTGTGGCGACACAGAGTTCCAGTGATGAGAGGAGTTTGCTATGACACATAGAATACTCAAAGAAGGCCTCACTGAGCTTGTGACATTTGAGCAGAGAGCTGAAGGAAGTGTGGAAGTTAACTGCACATATCTGGGGAAATAACGTTCTGGGCAGAGAAAATGCAAGTACAATGGCTCTGAGGCAAGAAATGCTTGGTATGTCCCAGGAAAAGGAAGAAAAACAATGTCTCCAGCTTGGAATAAGTGAAGGGATGAGTATAGTACACAAGGTCGGAGAGGTGTACATAAATACTTGCTGCTAGACCTCAAGTTCTAAAAAGTGAGGACCACGTCCTACTCATCTTTATACCCTCCCTAGCTCTTACTAAAGCAACTGGCACATAGAATGTTTTAATAAAATATTCATTGTAGTTTTAATGAATGCACAGTTTATTTATGTTTTATGTCATTTCTAGTGCATTCCTCTTATTACTATAAAGTAAAGAAACTGTCTGGGCACGGTGGCTCACACCTGTAATTCCAGTACTTTGGGAGGCCAAGGCAGGTGGATCACCTGAGGCCAGGAGTTCGAGACCAGCCTGGCCAACATGTCAAAACCCTGTCTCTACTAAAAATACAAAAATTAGCCAGGCATGGTGGCGCATGCCTGTAACCCCAGCTACTTGGGAGGCTGAGGCAGGAGAATCACTTGAACCTGGGAGTCGGACGTTGCAGTGAGCCGAGATCACGCCATCGCACTCCAGCCTGGGTAACAAAAGCCAAACTCCTCAAAAAAAAAAAAAAAAAGTTAAATTTACTTTTCCTTTCTATTAACTATTGAAGTAGGTTTGATTTGGGAGTCAGTAGATGTAATTTTGTTAGATGGATGGATGGGTGGATGGGTGGATGAATGGATGGATGTGTGGATGGACCAACAGATTTAGATATTCAGATGTCAGATTTGAGCAAAACCGTAGATCCTGGCCATGATTATACATCTGTACCCATGGCCAGGATCCAATGGACCTCTCAATTTATCCTTAACTTGCTTATCTGCAATTTTGTCCACCAAGCGATGCCACATGAGGAATTTAAATACCCAGACTAAGTGAGAGAGATCATAGTTTGCTAAAGCGCCGCTGTCCCAAGCTCAAGAATGTTATGCTGTTATAAGCCCAGTTCTAGGCATCATTAATTCAGTGGCCTTGAGACATTACCAGTCTATCTCAGAGATTCAGACTTGTCTCCTGATTGTATCTCTATCTTTTTTTCACTTCCTGGATGATTTACAATTACTTTCTCTCTATCTGTTCCAGCACAACACTAACAAGTAAGGGCTCAGCTGACTTAGCAGCACATGAAGTCCACAACAGCACTACAAGCCACTGATATCCACCAGGTTCTGGATCAAGCTTTTGTTCCTTTTTTCATTTACCTGGTGCTAGTCAAGCCTGAGGCCAACCTTGACTAATATGGGACCAAATTAAATGCTAAATGAATAAATTAATGAGCCAGGCTTAGACCTCAGTCAGACCTTGCGAGAAGAGAGACCATCCATTAAGTTAAACTGACAAATTTTAAGTTTGTTGTAAAATTTTTACTCCAGAATTTCAAGAAGCAAGCAATTGGTTCTTGGCACATACATGCAGTTGTTTCTTTCTATGAGGTTGGTAAACCCATTTTCCCATGTTGTTATAACAGATCCAGTGACATTAATTGATATGTTTCACTAGAATGTGAGCTCTGATAAGGATGTCAGAGATGAATACAAAACATTCTCCTTCAAATACACTTTGGAAATGCCTTGTCTGTCTCACATATGATATAAATTCTAATTAGTATCTTTCACCAATTATTCATTTATACCATGCTGTTTATGGTAGAAATTCCCTATATACTGTAACTGTTGTCCAAATATAAGACTTATCATGATAAATTTCTCTTGGCTTTGAATGCCAGGGAAAGTTTGTGTCTTCTGTATAACTGGTCTACGTATTTTCATCTGACAATAATAACTAGACAAACCACTGGATTTCCCTTTTTTCTGTCTTGTCTTCTAAGAATTTCAAAGTTTGAACATTAAGCTCCATTTCATTACCCCTCACTCCAGATTCCTAGTATATATTCCTACTGTTGACACTGCATGATTTCTGATCTTAATTTAGCTTTATTTCAGTTTTTCCATTGTTATGAGCTTTACACTGAGGTTTGGAGAAGTTTGAGGGATGCCTCCATGAGAAATAGGAAGAATATATATTAGCAAAGAGATATGTGACTTACTGCTTTAAGAGATTTTAAAGTCATGTAGACTTGAACTAAAATATCAGCTTCAGTACTTGTTAAAAGTGTGAAGCTGATTGAGCAATTTGCTTAAATTATCTGAACTTTAGTTTCTAAGAATAAAATTTTGTGATAATTAAATAAGATAATGCATAGAGAATGCTTAGAACCCCATCCAGCACTTTGTATGTGCTTAATAAATGATATTTCTATGTGAACAAATAAAAGCCAATGAGAGACAACTTTAATTTATACAAATGATTAAACAAGGAGTGTTTCTTGAATATAATAGAGTAGCTAAAAGTTCAGACTTAGGAATCACGTTATGTGGGTTCAAACCCCCACTCCATTATTTGCTATCTATAACCTTAGGCAAGTTTCATCATGCTTCACTTCCTCATATTGAATGACAATAAAAATAAAATCTACCTCATAAGGTTATTTTAAGGAAGCAACACAGTATATAGGTGCTTTAAAGTTTCCAGCACACATAAGCATGTAATAAATGCTATTATTGCTGTAGCTAGTATTATTATTAGTTGACTCTAGATTCAAACTAAATTTTTAGAGATTTCTACTCCATTTTGGCCTCAAGAAAAACTACAAATAATAAATAATGAAAACTGAATAGGCCTGGGAATACAAATATATTTTTCCTGGGTTTATTTTCACTTCCACATTGGGAGCTATTTGGATAATAACTTTAGAGATAAACATTTGTATGGAAGTAAATATGCAACATAAGCCCAGGAAGGTACACACTGTAACTTTTCTATAACATAAAGGAATTGTTGGGGATAATGTATTTCTCTTGTACTTCTATGAGTTAAAAACCAAGTAAACTGAAATAGCCCAACACCATCATTATTGATTCCTTGTTTTTATTTCATTTTACTCTTTGCAATATGTTTTCATATTTAGCCATATATTTTTGATCCTCAGAGTGAGCCAAATAAGAGGGCAGGACAAGTACAGTTATTGTCAATGACAAAGTGAAGAGTCGAGTGAAGTGACCACTCAGGGCCACCCAGCTAGCAAGGGACTGAGCTGGATTCAAAACCAGCTATCACCTTCTTTCCTCACACTACACACATTGCTCTAAGTCAGACTTGCACATTGGAACTGTTTCATCTGTTAAAAAAAAAAAAAAGAAAAGAAAAGAAAAGAAAAAACTGATTCTGCGGTGACCACTGGGACATCTAAACAGAAACCTCACCTTACCCCCCTCAGGAGACAGGGCCTTTGGAAGGTCGGAGTGCCCCATTCCTGTTGTTCCTCCTGCATCTGGATTCAGCACACAGCCCTGTCATCCCCAAGCTGTCCACTAAGCACCGCCATCAGCAACAAAGGAGTTAACACTTAATCTCTGGTACTTAAAATGGAAAATTGAAACATATAATCACAGGATTAGAAAGAACTGAATTTAGGGACTCTGAAAAAACCTTTAGAACACGTTGCCAAATAGTTTTGCTCTTTGCCAAAATATCTTTTCTCTTTATTTAAACCTTTCTGAGTTGTAAGAGAAATGTAATTAAAACCATGATGTTCTCTACTAAACTGAACAGCTTCTGCTGTCTAAGAAAAAAAGGAAAGACTCAAAAATATACCTGTGACTACTGTAGGTCTTGGGAGGAGGAAAAGCCCTCTTGAGTCATCCAGAGTCAGGTCACTTGGAAATCGACCATACATGTAAGTTGGGAACTAGGCGGGTTATTAAGCTACTGTATCTTAGCACCACCCACCCTCCTGTTCTGTTATATGATTTTGAGGCTGGACTCCACAAATAAAATTTCTCCTTTGCCATCTGGTTTCCTGTTAGGCTCTGCCAATAAAGGATATTAGACGAAGACTGCAAAAACCTAGAGGATGGCAAAGGGATTTGCCCCTTGCTGTTTGCTGTGTCTGTCAATATCCCCTCAGCAACGGTTCTTCACCCTAGCGGCAGCATTTGGGTTTAGGTCTTTTTTTCTCTGTATTTCCAGAATCAGCCTCACTGGGGTCCCTGCAGAGATACCAGCACCAGCCAGGTGGCACCTCCTGCTCCATGGTCTTGCTCTCAACTTTATGGAGCCCTTTATCCAAGTTTCTAGGTTCTACTAATCCACTCTACCCTTTGCTCCCCTGCTCTAATGGTGAAAGATATTTCCTGTAGTTTCTATATCTTTCTGCAGTTACAGTTTTCCAAACACCTGTTTAGCAATTCAATTCCCTATATTAAATTATTTCTGTTAAAATAACTGGTATGGTTTCTGTTTTCCTGATTGGACCTTGAGGGATACAGGATCTAACTTTATTTGTATTTCAGATAGAGGTTGGAATGGTCACTTTCCCAAAACTTTTATTGATTTATTAATCCAAGAGAATATATTATATGTCTGGCATTCTGCTAAGGACTGGGAAAAGAAATATAAGTATCTTCCACTAACTCAGTCCAACAAACCATAGGAATACCCAAATAAATGCAATGCAATCTGATGTGCTAAAAGAGAGATACATAGAAATTGCTGTGGATTTTTTTTAAAAAGAAAGGAGTATGCTATAACAAAGGCATCTTAGAAAAAAAAATTTTTTAAACAAAAAAAAAAGAACAATTAATTTTGTTAAGGAAGATTCAAAGACAGATAAATAAAAGAACCATACTGAAAAGATTGAAAACATAAGTTTTTAACATAGACACAGGGAGGGGAACAACACACACTGGGGCCTATAGGGGAGAGAGGAAGGGGAAAGAGAGCAGTAAGAAAAACAGCTAATATATGTTGGGTTTAATACCTAGGTGATGGGTTGATAGGTACAGCAAACCACCATGGCACACGTTTACCTATATAACAAACCTGCACATCCTGCACATGTACCCTGGAACTTAAAATTTTAAAAAAGAGAGACAGAACAAAAGAAAAATGAAATATAAAAGAAAATGAAGGTTTTAAAGGGCCATGTGAATTTACTGTAGCAAAAATAGTTTAAAAACAACTATTAGCACTCTCAATTTTCATTAATTGTATCTATAATTTAAAAACTGTTAAATCAATCTGGCCTGTTGAATCACTGCATAATTCTTCCAGGCATTAAGATAACATTAAATTGTAATACACCACCTTCCACAGGAGTTGTAGTTCATATTTTATAACCCTCCCCGCAAAACACACACACACACACACACACACACACACATGCTAAACTTGTTAACTCTCTTTTCAAGGAATGCACACTCTTACAACATGGATTACACAACTATAGAGCAAGCCCATGAAACCTAAAGTACATTCCATTATACATTACTTCACTGGGGGCATTAGTAGGTGGTCCATGAATAAAGGGCACAATAAATAACTTTGCAAAATGCTGGACTGAGTAGATAGTTTTACATACTGCAAGATTTTTCAAAGCTTTTAATATCCTAATATGTTTGTGAATCCCAAATTGCAGCCAGCCCTCCAGATCACATTTGCATCACCTTTCATTTATCCATCATATCTAATCAGATATTCAAGTTCCCTCTAGCTCCTTCCTCCTTCTTCCTTCCTCCTCACTGTGACCATCCAGGTCTTAGTCCTGGTCTTTTTTATCTACCAGCCTCCTACCTGACCACCTTGCCTTACTTCTCATCCCCCAAGTCAGTCTTCCATAACAGGGGTCAGAAAACTGCAACCCACAGACCAATGCCAAACAGTTCCTGTTTACTCATAGTTGATAAGCTAAGAACGTTTCTATATGGTATACATTTTAAACAGTTATATAAACACCTAAATAATATCCTCATTTTGTGTCTTTTTGCAAATGCTAAAGAATGAACTATCTGGCTCTTTAAGAGAAAGTTTGCCGACTTCTGCTTCACACCCCTGTCAGATGCATTTATCCTAAATCGCCTGTACTTTTTGTGGTTTCTTCTCACAAGTTATAATGGCTTCTGCTTGTTTGGCCTCAACGACAGAAAACCACGAACAAGGAAAATCCTCTCACTCACCAAGCAGGGAAGTGAGGTCCTTCTTTTAGGTTTTGGTAAAGAGAAAAATTGTTGTCATCTGCTGACTCCAGTGCAAAATTAAGGAACACTAAAAGTATAAAAAGTCCCTTTCTGGGGATACAAAAATGTGCACCAGAGAGTGGTAAACAAAGAATGACCAATTTTGTCGAAGAAGAATTACCCAACAGGAAGCAAAAGGCACAGGCAGTGAAGCACTGACAAATGTCTCACAACTGGCTTCCCACTGAGACGCAGGAAAGATTTTAATATGCTAATTAGAGGTGAGAAGCCTTGATGTGTATCATTTGCCAATTTCCATGGTGTAAATGCTCCCACCATGCTGGTTTCAACTTACAAATAAGACACCATGGAACAGAGTTGGGAAGAGACACACTTAATGGGCTCTCACCCTAGTACAGCAGGAACAGAGCAGGAACCAAAGCAGGACCAAAAGAAGCAGGGCCCCATTTCTCTGGGCTTCTGTACCCTGATCACTCAGGAAAAAGGCCAAGCCACCTAGGATAGTGGTTAGAAATCAAGTCGACAGCCAATCCTTGACACCAGCCTGAAGTTTGGGAAAGTATTTCATCTGCTTCCTTTGTCATATGATTTTTTCCTGGGGACTGGGGAGGTCCACCTTGTTCCTATGCTGAAATTCCTTCAATGTCTTCCACAGTGAAGAAAGTCCTTGTAATACATACTTATCCACCCCATAGGCCAAATGCCTGATGTCAGACCCTTTCCTCGGGTCATGTTTGGTTAGGAAGTAAGAGGTAAAGAAAATTTGAAAACAGTATTTAAGAGGAGGCATCAGAAAGAGAAAATTAGAAGAAAGAGAATGAGCTACTATCAAGTGTTTTTCATTAGGCAAGAGTTCAGGGTTCCATAAACTTGGAAGGAATAAAATTCATCTTTATTTTCACTCTTCTTTAACAAGCATTCAGCATTTTCTTCATTTACAAATGTAGGTTATAAACCCACAATGTGATTTTGTCAACAATAGAGATGACAGATATTTTCATGTACAGTATTACAGTTTGGCAGGTAAATCAAAATATCATTTATGTGCTTCTTTACCTCAAAATTATAGTGGTTACCAGACCCTCAGCTTGATCTCTTAATTTTTAATACATGAACAAAGAAACATATTACTTTCTGACACACATTTTACCAAAATATTTTAATAAATGTATTATAGTGTTACTGTTGTAATTCCACATATTTTGTTTTATGAGTTTAAAAGTAATTGTTCTAGGAGTCCATAGGCTTCACTAGACTGCCAAAAATATATATGGTCAATAAAAGATTGAAATCTCCATGAAAGACATTTTAAATATGTTAGTTTATATAACTATCAAAATGATGTCATGATAAGTTTTCTTGTTCTCCTTATGCTGGTGAAAAAAAATTAGAGTGTTAAAGAAGTTAAGTGATGACTCCAAGCTTATTCTGTCATTACATGGCAGGACCAGTAATTGAACTCCAAGTGGCTTGATGCTCTATTGCTCCTCCAGGCCCCTACACTCTTCTGCCTTCTCCACTGGTAAAGGGAAGGAGGATTTGCTCAGTGGTCTTGATCAGGCCCCAAGTCTCTGACAAGGTCTCTTGGCTGCTACCAAGTCAAGAGCCCCAGAAGGCAGGCCAGCAGGATGTTACAGAATGGGCAGAAAAGTAGACTCTCAGTGCTATCAGCTATAGGAGTGGCTCAGCTAAATTAAGTCAGGCCTTAGTGACCCGGTCCTCCAGACGTGCTGCAGGGACCTAGCCTGACTACGTGCAGAGGCCTGGAGCATGTATGCGTCTCCATTATAGAGACAGGTTCCATGGGTTTCATTGCATATCTCAGCTCAGTGCCAGAGCAGGAACAGTGTGAGAAGGAGGACTTCCAGGAGAAAAGATGGGGAGGAAATAAATTATTTCTGGGCTTGTGCCTCTGTCCTGCAGAGTGACTTTACTTCTGTTCAACCATCATCTGTTGGGTCTTCTATGCCAATACTGTGTGAAATACTGAGATTCAAAAACAAGTTGTAGTTTCTACCAACAGGAGCTCACAGCTTAGGGGCAGTTACATGTCCTGCTAGCTAATTCCAGGGTCCTTTGATGCTAATTCAGCAATCCCAGGGGGAGGCAGAGGTGAAAACAATCTCAGGACAGTGAGATCAGAGGAGTAATACAGGGAAGTGCAACAAGGATGACAGAGAGGAGTTTATACTGGTTACTTAGGTAAACAACAGAAGTTTTCACCAAGGGACTGAAAAGATGAATAGGAGTGTTACCTACAAGGTGGAGGGTGGGATGGTGAACAGGTGGAGAGAAGACTGGACTAAAGCACAACTCACCTTCAACAAGAGTGCTGAGTTCAGATTCCCCCAAAGGCAGAGCTGAGGCAAGGACTTGAGTGCAGGTGGTTTATTTGAGAGGACATGAAATTGAGGGAGTAGTGAAAGTAAGACAGAGAAGGAAGAAAAGCCAGTACAGAGGACATTTCTGAGTTGTTTACCACTGTAGGCAACACGGGCTCAATGTACTAGAGGCCTGCTATAAAACCACATGGAACTCATCTCAGCACTGTTCCACTGGGGGAATGGAAGACCTGAGTGGTTGAGATGAGGTTTGCTCTCAGGGAAGTCAGCTCCATCATACTTTTCACATTCTGCCTGCATGCAGCTGAGTAGCCTTTGGTGGTTTCGGAGACAGCAGAGAGCCACCCCTCTCTGCACTTGTGTGATGTTGTCTAGTTCATGGAGGGGTTCACCAAGGTGTGCTGAATCCAATAGGCTGAGAGGTTGGAAGACATCACAAGAATCTACTACTACCAACATATGGCTTCTCCTCCCTGGACCAGAGGGAAGGAAAAGAGTAAAAATAGAGGCTGAGAATCACACAGGAACCAAACGCTGCTCAGTGTCTTCTTGAGATTTGGCCTAGGAGTTTATAAAACAAAACCAGTCCCTTTTGAGCCTTGTAAGATGGAAGAAGCTGTTTCAGAGAGTACTAACATTTTAGATAGAGCAGGCCTTACCTGGATTTGAAAGGTTGAAAGCCCACTCCCCACTCTCAAATATTTTCCCCCACTAAGCCTAAATTTTTCACTTCAGTTCCCGCCAGCAATCCTATCAATTAGATATTTATTTTCATTTTTTTTATATCAAGCAAATTATGACAGTTTCACATGGTTTCAGAAAATAAGTGCAAAAGGCTCAGGAATTATCCTAAGGAAAGGAATAAAAATTTTTTAAAGCACAAAGATGTTCATTATAGCATTTTTTTTATGTTTATGTGTTCAATATTCATTTTTAATGAGACAGAGTTAACACACAATGAAATGCACCGATTTTAAGCAGTTTGATGACTTTTGGCAAATTAACACATCTTGCTCTCATAACCACACCACAATCAAGATGTAGAACATTCCATTACCCGCAAAGTGTTCCCTATACTCCGTTTGAAGATGATCCTCCTAACTCTGGTGCCAGGCAACACTCGTGTGCCTTCTATAACTCTAGATTACTTTTGCCTGCTGTAGAATGTCACATAAATGAAATCACACAGTATGTACTATTTTAGGTCTGGCCTCTTTTATTCAGTATAATGTGTGAAATTTATCCATGCTGTGGCATGCTTCAGTAGTCCATTCCTTTCTGTTGCTTAACATTATTTCACTGAATTAATACACCAGAAATATTTATCCATTCAGCTATTGATAGGCATTTAGGTTGTATCCAGTTTTTGGCTATTATGAATCCAATTGCTATGAACATCCTCATACAAATCTCTTTGTAGAGATGTTTTTAATTCTCTTGGATAAATGTGTAAGGGTGGCATTACTTGGTCATGGGATAGGTGAATGTTTACCTTTACAAGGAACTGTCAAAACTTTTCCAAAGTGGTTTTACCAGTTTTATACCCCCAGCAGCAATGTGTGAAAGTCTCAGTGTTTCTGCATCTTTAACCACACTTGATATTGCAAGTCTTTTTTTTTTTAAACAGAGTCTTGCTCTTGTCAACCAGACTGGAGTACAGTAGAGTGATTTCAGCTCACAGAAACCTCCAGCTCCCCGGTTCGAGGGATTCTCCTGCCTCAGTCTTCCAAGTAGCTGGGATTATAGGCACCCACCACCATGCCTGGCTAATTTTTTGGTATTTTTAGTAGAGATGGGGTTTTGCCATGTTGACCAGGCTGGTCTCAAACACCTGACCTCGGGTGATCCGCCCACCTCAGCCTCCCAAAGTGCTGGGATTACAGGCATGAGCCACCATGTCCGGCCAAGTGTTTTTAATTCTAGCCATTCTAGTGAATACGATCTAGAATCTCTTTGTGGTTTTAATTTGCATTTCTTGAATGACTTCTTAAGTTGAACAGCTTTGTGTGTGCTCATTGGCTATTTCTATATCTTATGTTCTCTGATGTGTCTCTTTTGTCCACTTTATTAGATTGTCTTTCCTGTATTGATTTATAATGTTTCTTTTTTCTTTCTTTTTTTTCTGAGACGGAGTCTCACTGTGTCCCTAGGCTGGAGTGCAGTGGTGTGATCTCGGCTCACCGCAAGCTCCACCTCCTGGTTCACACCACTCTCCCGCCTCGGCCTCCTGAGTAGCTGGGACCACAGGCGCCCACCACCACACCTGGCTAATTTTTTGTATTTTTAATAGAGATGGGGTTTCACTGTGTTAGCCAGGATGGTCACCATCTCCTGACCTCATGATCCGCCCGCTTCGGCCTCCCAAAATGCTGGGATTACAGGTGTGAGCCACTGAACCCAGCCTATAATGGTTTTTTTAAAAAATGAAACTACCTACATGGGGCAGGGTGAGGGGGCTCACACCTATAATCCCAGCACTTTGGGAGGCCGAGGTGGGCTGATCACTTGAGGCCAGGAGTTCAAGACAAGCCTGACCAACATGGTGAAACTCAGTGATCTGCCGCAGTCGGCCTCCCAAAGTGCTGGGATTGTAGGTGTAAGCCACTGCGCCTGGTCTCTATGGACAAATTTTATTGGAAAAATTTAATTTAGTAACCCCATCCCTATTAAAAATACAAAAACAAGCCAGGCATGGTGGTTCATGCCTGTAATCCCAGCTCTTCAGGAGGCTGAGGCAGGAGAATCACTTGAACCTGGTAGGCAGATGTTTCAGTGAGCCAAGATCATATCACTATACTCCAGCCTGAGTGACAGAGTGAGACTCTGTCTCAAAAAAAAAAAAAAAAAAAAACCTACACTTCAGAAAATAGAGATTACATATTTACATATATAACATATACAACAGACTTTTTTTAAGCCTTCCACCAAGATACGGCAAACCATCCTTACCTAATTTATAATTGTGCCTGGAGTTGAGGTTGTTCAGACAGTTCTCATCAATCTTCTTGTTGTCTCATCAATATTCTGTAAGTATCCTTTGCTAGCTGTTATTTTCTTCTTTACCTTTATGATAAGTGTCATGATTTTGATTCTCAGTTTTTGTGATTTAATAATTTTTTTCACTGAGTCAGTTTCAAATATGTTCTCTAGTTGACATGCTACAATATATAATACATACATATACACATATATATAGTTGCTTAAAAATAGCTCATGTGGTCTCATCTAAATCATTATGATGAGATAGAGGAGACATTCACACTGGAATCTTGGTGGCTAGACAGATATTCATTGAGTAACAATGAATTTTTATGTTACTAAATTAAAATTTTCCAATAAAAATTGTCCATAGAGACCGGGTGCAGTGGCTTACACCTACAATCCCAGCACTTTGGGAGGCCGACTGAGGCAGATCACATGAGGCCAGGAGTTGGAGACCAGCCTGGACAATATGGTGAAACCCTGTCTCTACTAAAAATATAAAAACTAGCTGGGCGTGGTGGTGCATGTCTGTAATCCCAGCTACTCAGGAGGCTGAGGCACGAGAATTGCTTGAACCTGGGAGGCAGAGGTTGCAGTGAGCTGAGATTGTACCAGTGCACTCCAGTCTGGGTGATAGAGTGAGACTTTACTCTATCTAAAAAAAAAAAAAACACACACACACACACAAAAACATTGTTCATAGGATACATAACCATGAACACAAACTATTGACCACTTAAATCAGGACTTCAAAATAACCAGAACTTTGATAAAGAAGAACCCAGAGGAAGAGGTCATAACTGGAGATTTTTAAATATGTGTTTAAAATAGAGATTTTAGAAATATGAGTACTGATAATAAGGTCTAGAATTTGCCATGGGTGAGGTAGCTAGAAAGCTGTGTGCTGGTAAGCTATAATGAAGGAAATGATTATTGGAAGTCATTAAGAAACCTGGAGGATAAGGCATTTGAAGTTTTATGCAGGTAGACACTAATGTTGCACATAATATTTGAAGTTAGAAAAACTGGTCCTTGGTCCCAGATCTGCCTCTTACAGTTGCATAGTCTTTTTCTCAGCTATTAATATAAAATGGTGACAACAACGGTGATGATGGTAGTGTCTGGCAATGATGATGATGTCAGACGATGATGATACTGGTGGTGAAGACAGAAATGATGACTGATTAACTTGCCTATTCAAAGCCTTAAGGACAGTATCTGTGAAGGCAGTTTGTAAACTATAAAGCTCAATACAAATGTAAAATGTTGCTTTTATAATTTGAGGCATCACTTGGTCATTATAATAGTTGGGGTTCAACCAGAGAAACAGAACCATCAGGAGATATATATTAAGAAATTTGATTGCAAGGAATTTGCTTATGCAACTGTGGGGACTGGCTAGGCTTGTCCAAAATCTACAGATCAGGCCATAGGAAGAGTAAGCTGAACCCTCAGGCACAAGCTGAAGCAGTCCAAAGGCAGAATTTCTTTTTCTGGGAAGCCTCAATTCTGCCCTTAAGAGCTTTCAACTGATTGAATCAGGTCAACCCAGATTATCTAGAGTAATTTCCATTACTTAAAGAAAACTGATTATGAACTTTAACCACATCTGCAAAATATCTTGACACCACCACCTAGATTAATGTTTGATTGAATAATGGGGGACTATAACCCAGACGAGTTGACACATAAAACTGACAATCACGGTCACATACTATTTTGTGTTCACGAGCTAGTTATTTAGCTTCTCTGAGCCTGGGTTTCTACATCTCTGAAGTGGGAGTAACTGTCTACTTCACAGGGCAGTCATGAGGATTCAGTGGAATTCTATGTGTTTAAATGAATATTAACTATAGTAGTCTGCCTTATCCACAGGGGACACATTCCAAGACCCCTAATGGAAGCATGAAACCACAGATAATACCACATCCTATGTATACTGTTTTTTTCCTATACGTACATACCTATGATAAAATTTAATTCATAAATTAGACACAGTAAGATATTAACAACAATAACTAGCAATAAAATACATCAGCTATAAAAATACAGTAGTCCCCCTTTATCCATGTAGGATGGCCTCCCAGACCCCCAGCAGATGTCTAAAACTGTGGATAGCACTAAACTCTAGCCAAGGAACATCAAGGTCACCTTTTCACTTAAAGGAAGCACTCACTTTACAGCTTCTCTTTGGTAGAGTCAAATTGCCAGCATCACTACTCTTGCACTTTGGGGCCATTACTAAGTAAAATAAGGGTTATTTGTACACAAGCATTGCAATATTGCGACAGTTGAGCTGATAACCAAGGCCACTACTAAATGGCTAATGGGCAGCAGCATTACAGAGTGGAAACGCCGGACAAAGGGATGATTCTTATCCCAGGCAGGACAGCGTGAGATTTCACACTACTCAGAATGTAATTCAATTTAAAATTTATGAAATATTTCTGGAATTTTCCATCTAATATTTTCAGACTGTGGTTGACCACAGGTAACTGAAACTGCAAGAAGTGAAACCATGGGTAAGGGGGGACTACTGCATAAGAGTGAAAATTAAGGAGCTATCAACACTAGGAAATTAAATTTAGCTAGCTAACTCTTATAGAAATTAAACCTAGACCCTGGGTCTCCCTGGCACCAATTCTTAGTTAACAAGAAAAAAAAATTACCACCTACCCATCTATCTCACTGATAACGTGTATAAATTTGTCAACTACCTAAGAGACTGAGTGTGATTGAAAATAGTGTGATTCACACCACATTTCTTCAAAAAATAATTCTCATGTAAACAATGTTTTAAAATGTTTCACTAACACCAGCCTGTCATCCAAGCTGACACCCTCCTATGGTCCTGGACAAGGCTCAGTTCCCTTGCTTTGTCCTTGGGGAGCTGAGCAGAACAATTGCTTTGAGTCTCACAATCTTCTGAACCAATTCAGCTTCCTAATAATGATATTTAAATGAAACTCACTTTGAGTAGATGGCTGAGCCACCTCCTTTATGAAGGAGAAAAATCCCTAGCACATACCATAAACCCCACATAAACCAAGCAATATAAAAGATTCAGATCAAGGTGAATAATATGCAAAATAAAGATTTCTTCTACATGTAAAATAATGGTGTTTTGGAATTCATTTTCAAAAGTTGCACCTTAAAGTTATGTTCTCCAGGCCAAAAAATAATTGCAAATTCATCTCAGCAGGTTGAGAGAAACTCAGACTTTGTCTGAGAAGATACTCTTGCAATTTGTGGAGGATGGCATTTGGAAGGATATTAGGTTCTACAGTAGTTAGGATCAGGCATTAACAGCCACATGTAAGCAGAACCAAAATAATACTAAAGCTGATGGAAGATACAGCTTTTGTCAGTTCTCAAGAATGCCAATCTTCCCAAATAGAATTTCATTTACCTGCCCAATTTTCACTGGGTCAAATCACATCAGATATTTTATAATCATCAATTCCCAGACAGCCAAGCAATTGAATATAATGAAATCCTTAAATGTCTCTCTTGCCCATATTCTACAGTTCAACTCCATCTTTTCCTCTCTTATTTTTCTATATGCTCTGCCCCAAATCAAAGATCAATTGGTCATAAGCACTTAATCAGCAACAATCTTTGAATGCCTACTATGTGTCAGGCACCTTTATAATAAACTGAGATTATAATAAAATATAGTATCTGGATTTCAGAGACCAGGGCATGTGATAGATAATTTTAAAAATCACTATAACATGAGATGTGGAATAAGAGATACGTGAAAGTGCTCTAGGAGCCCAGAAAGAGAAATGCCAAATATAGCTAAGCAGGGGGATAAAAAGCCTGAGTTGCTCCTTGAAGGTGGGAAAGCACCTTCCAGACACAACTAACACCTAATGAATATTTACTACATATCCTAAAGTCAGCTGAAAACTTTAAGAGTGTTAAATAGGAACCATAATAATCTTCACTTAAACACAGAAAGGATGCATAACTTGCTTTTAAGGTCAGGTATAGTAGGAAGTGACGCTCATATAGTAACTAGAGTCCACTAAAGGCTTCACTCAGTATAGAAGTAGGTAAAAGATGGAACTAGGAGCATTGTCCAGGCTAAGCAGTAAACAGCAATAAAGAAAGCCCAGCATGAAAGATCACGGTCAATTGCGAAGCAATGCTGAACATCTTGTGAGTTCTGTTCTCTTGAAAATACAGAGCAAAAATTTAGTAAACATTTCAGTCCTTTGGAAACAATTCAACCTGTTTGTCATTCAACTGAGCTAATATTTCCCATCTCTATGGATTTTTTTCTTAGACTTTACAAAAGCCATCCACTCTATGAACATATCCCCTCTGTCTATCACTAAGTGGACATATCCATGTCATTTAATGCAGATCCACCTATAGGCAACAATCCTTAAGAAGACAGACCATATCTTATTGATCTTCTGTATCCCCTAAGCACCAAGCCCAGACATAGAAACAAAACAGCATCCAATATGTGGTCTCTCTCTCTCTCTCTCTCTCTGAAACTCAGTACATACCAGTAGAAAACTTATTTTAAAGTGTTTGGCCAAATTACTTCATCTTTGACTTTCATAAAGGTCAGAAATAATTGGGAAATAGCATCTGGCTGAAACTGACTCCAAATAAGGGTGTCACAAAAATTTCTCCCAGAAAAGTTTAGGGTATTATATTAGTTTTCTAGGGCTGTCATAATAAAATACCACAGACTCCATGGTTAAACAACAGTTTATTTTCTCACAACTCTAGAGTCTGGAATTCCAAGATCAAGGTGTTGGCAGTTTGGGTGGTCCCGAGGCCTTGCTCCTAAAATTGCAGATGACTGCCTTCTCACTGTGTCCTCATTTGGCCTTTTCTTTTCTCATGTCTTTCTCCTCTTATAAAGACACTAGTCCTAATGGATTTGAGCCTCAACCTTATGACCTCATTTAATCTTAATTATCACTGTAAAGGCTCTATCTCCAATTCAGTCAGGGCTTCAACATATAAATTTTGCAGGAACACAATTCAGTCCATAGTGAGTGCCTTTATGAAAGGAAGGGAGAAAGAGCTATTTTAAGGGTCTAATTTGAGGATGTTGCTAGAAATAACTTATGTGTGTCTTTACTGGGGAATGTTACACAAGAAATTTGGCATAAAACACATTTCATTGTCTATACTGTGTTGTCTCTGTGAAAACAGTTAAATAAAATGAAGAAAATTACTTGTCTTTCCATTCTTCCCTAACCCCTTCCTCAAGATAGATGAGCCATCTTTAAGGAGGCCAGCATCCATCTGACAATTGTTGACTCAGTAAAATCTCTTCTAAACAATAGTGGCACCTTGGGATGAGTGACTTTTGACCTTCCATAGTCTCCAATAACCCTCAAGTAATGCATGTCAAGTAATCGTATACCCTAAATAAAAACAGTGAACCTACTACAAGCGAAGAGTTTCAAAATACATTTCCTCTCACCTTTTTCCAGTTAGAATGCCACTTCTGAAGGCCAACTGACAGAAAACCTCAAGCCATTGCTGTTTTTGGTCAACTGTTACTCAGAATACCAGACAAGCATTCTGTTCAGAATAGAACATCAAATGCATCGAGTTATCTCTCTACAACATTCCATCAAAAATCCCATTAAAATTCCAATGATTGTGATAAAGAAGTTAAAAAGTGAAGAAATCCATATTAGCACTGACAATGGGGAGGACAGAAGGAGCATCAGCAGATCTGAAAGTTTAGCAAAGTAATGGAAGAGAGAAAGCCTATGGAATCATACCGACAGATAAAACAGGATGAGGAAGCTGCATTAAGAGAGTAACCTCACTTGTGCACATACTCTCTGCCTCATGCCTTTAAGCAAAATCTGTTAACTGCTATGACCCACAGAACTTCCAGACAGCAAGAAGGAAAGAAGGAAATTTCCCAGAACTAAGGTCCAAAACACTTGGGGTGAAAGGCCCAGGCCCACCAAATGCTGAGCAAAATAAGAAGGACACATCCTCATAAACCATGAGCACACCAAGCAGGGCTATGCCTCTGGATGTACAGGCTTTACTCTGCACAACAGCACCCAGGCAAAGGGGCCAGTGGAGACCAAATCCAGCCCACACTTACAAAGCCAGGCTCTGTGATGCAGGGTTGCAGGGCTGCACCCACCTAGCGGAAGGACACTTTTTGTACTCCACATAAATATGCCATAATAGCAGCCCTACCGCCAAGGGAAAAGAAAGTGTCCTAAATCTTATAGAGACAGAGAAAAATTTTAAAAACAGGTTTTTATAAGAATACCATGGATCAATGCTATGGTAGACACAGAGATGCAGTACCTTGATCCCCTTTCAAGGAAGACCTGCTACCCAGATGCACGGACTACAGTGAGCAGAGCCTCCAGCTGTCAGCTCCTTCAGGGTCAGCTTCAGCCACTTCACGCAAGGTCATTCCTTTCCCAGAGCAGCCTGTATCTGGTGACAGAGAGAGGGAGGGCATAAGGGTTCAACCATTTCTGCCCAGCAAATAATATCCATGAGTATTATGAATACCCATGACCCAGGGCACCTGCCATGTCGGCTAAGGCTTTTTCAAGACTGTGTCTCAGTTCAACTGCTCAGTTAGCCCAATCTTGCTGTTGCCTCCTTCCTTTGGCAGGTGTTGATCCTTAATAAATATTTTGTTCCCTAAACTCCATCCCTGCTTCTGGAGAACTCAACCTGCAGCAAATGGCTTCAAAGCTCTGCAGGAAAAGTAATACCGAATCTCCAGTTTTAGACAAAAACTTGTTACTCATACATGAAGGCTAAATATTAAACCATGTAAGACTCAGAGATATTTCCTTATACATCCTTACTGAGAAAAAAATATATATATACTTGAGGATAAACTTGAGACCCAGAGAAAAAAACACAAATAAAATAGAAACCATGAAAGCAATAGGCCAAAGTGACTAGTACATTGAAAATAAAAACTAGAGAGAGAACTATGCAATTGGCTGTGAAAAATAAAAAGCCCCAACAAGAACATTTAGATAGAGTTCCAAGAAAAAAGTCTCCATTAAAAAGCAGATTCCAGAGCTGGGCGTGGTGGGTCATGCCTGAAATCCCAGCACTTTGCGAGGCAGAAGTGGGTGGATCATGAGGTCAGGAGTTCAAGGTCAGCCTAACCAATATGGTGAAACCCCATCTCTACTAAAAATACAAAAATTAGCTGGGCATGGTGGCGGGCACCTGTCACAGCTACTGGGGAGGCTGAGGCAGAGAATTGTTTGAACCCAGGAGGCGGAAGTTGCAGTAAGCTGACATCACACCATTGCACTCCAGCCTGGGTGACAATGCGAGACTACATCTCAGAAAAAAAAAAAAAAAAAAAGTAGATTCCAATTTGATAGGTAATATGATGAAGCAGGAACATCTTTGAAAAATTGTAAAGAATGTGTTTCTTTTCCATAAGAAAAATGAAAGAAAATTAGAAACTCTAGAGAAAAAAAATCCATACAAAAAGCTACAAATACAAAGCAAATTCATATGTCATGATTTTGAGGTGCCGAGGCAAATTAAAATAAGTTTGGGTGGTGAGAAGGTGGTGGTGTAAGCTGCACATGCTCTGTGTTGTTTCTCATCTCAGAAGGGCCAGTCACTCTACTTGGTCTTGAGGTGAATAATATATAACCATTATATTGCTAATGACCTGCATTGGTGCTTGATTTTTTAATCCAAGCTACAGGCAAAGCATATTTATAAAATAGAATGAAAAAGTAATAAACTTTGATGACGTTTAATGTTGTTGTTGGAAGATTGTGAGAATTGGTAGGAGGAAAAGTAAAAATTCAGGGCTTCTAATTTCATCTAACATCTCTCATAGCAGCAAGTCAAATTTGTTTCAATTTGATGGATCAAGATGTAGCATTTGATGTATACTTTTTAAAATTATTAACATACCAATAGAAGAACCCGAACTAATAACATAACTATAAAAATAGGATGAGGGAAGAGAAAATGGGACAAGTAAGACAGTTCTTTACCACTCACAACAGGGAGTCTATAGCTGATGTTTAAAATAATTGGAGAAACAAAGGTTTCACATACTATTTAGAATTATATAGGTAACCACTGCAAGGATTAAAAGCAGGAAGTGTTCACCTGTGGGAAGTGAATCAGAGGAGAAAAAGGGCTGGACAAGGAACAGGTGATTTTCATTGTATGTGCTTCTGCACTCTGCATTTAAATTTACGTGTGTATAAACATTTCACCTGGCTTCTGCTCTGCCTCTGCCCCTCAGACAAGCTCTCATTTATAACTGTCTGTCTTAATTCTGATGTTTCTCTCATCTTCAGAGCAGTTTCCCCTGATATCTACCTGTTCCCTGTGTCACAATCCCAAGACCCAGGAAAGAGATGGCTCAGCCCTCTGTTACCCACTCTCCTAGGCACCAGCCTCTGCTTGAGAGGAGGAGCTAACAAAACCTTGCCTCCATAAGTGACTACAAGTGCCTTGATTAACTCCCTCTGTGTACCTAGAAAGTCCAGCATAGTCATACACGCATGGGTCAGTTCTTAGTTCTCTACTCTACTGATTCATTTACTAATCATGTGACATTAAGTAGACCACTTTGCCTCTTGGGATCTGTTTCCTCATCTGTAAAATGGACAAGAATAAAATCCAAACTTCTGTGTCAATGACCAATTTAGCCCACGTGAGCAGACAAGATTTAAGACATACTCCTTGAAAAAGAAATGATAGATCTTAAAGATAATTCAATATTCACCCAATCACAAGTCTGAATGGGATGTGAACAAAGGTTTTTGGCAGTTGGCTAGACACTGGAGCATTTTTCTATGTCACCTGGAAGGTCCAACAGAGTAAATTTTGCCTGAACTGAACATCTTTGAGCTGTGTGACCTGGAACATGCCACTTCACTAATCTGGGCCTCAGTTCCCTCATCCACAAATGATAGAAATATAATAGATGCTCTTTGGAGACCCTGAGCAAGTCTAGGGTTGTGGAAGGCTGCCTGCCCTTAGCATCTTAACAGCTCCCAAGTTTATGGTTCAGCAGTGCAGCCCTGGCAGTCCAAGAAAGAAACCACATCACCTTCTCCAGCATTTCCAGGATCTCTACTAAATCTGACCCAAAGAAACAAGATGGTGCTTCTGGCCACTTCTATTACTGATCCTTTGCCTCATGTCCTGGATTTGCTCTTTATCTGCTTCATTGGACTCAGTGCCTTAGGTCATCCCTCCTTCCCTGACCACCTTTTCCCAGAGCAGGAGTGCCAGTTCTGTGCCCTATGCCCCACAGCCTTGGGCCAGCCACAGGGTCACTCTGGATAGTGAAGTCCTGAATAACCCTACTATTAAATTAAATTAAAGCGATTTTTCAAGTAACGAGTTGTAGTAAAATCCCCATCCAAAGAAATCCACAGGTGAAACACTCAATACATAATTGGTATTATCATTAAAGGTCGAAAACCAGTCATCAATGAGGAATGGAACAACTACTTGGAACTAAATCTCCACCAGCACACGGGGACTAGGAAAGGTGTCTGGCACACCATCAGGGAGTCATTTGGCCTAGAGAGCTCATTGCACTGGCAAATGAGAATTAGATCCTAATTATCCCATTGGCAGGTTTCAGAAATTTTTAAAATATATTTTCTACAACTGTCACAGTGTCAAAACAATTATTTGCCTGCTTAAGCAGGTGTCAGGCATTTTAAGTGTATATGTCCTTGTAAAATTAAACAGGAAACTTTCTGAAATTGGAGTGTAATCTGGGGCCCTAATTACAGCATATAGAGATACCTAAAGTCAGGACGCAAAGAGAAAGGAACACTGATTTTCCTTTTTCTCCTTTTTTCCCCTGAGGCACTGAATTCTGAGTGCACACACAGGTGAAGGTAAAATATGTCATCTGAATATAAGGGAGGGATTACAGGACATTTTGCCTGCCATCCTTGCCTCCGAGCCAGCATTGATTATAAACATGTATTCATTTTCTCTGCACAGTTTGTAGAGTTAACCTATCTTGTCTCCTTTGACCCTCAACAACAGCCCCGTAAGCTCAGCCAGGCAGCACCTTTGTGCCATTTTGCAGATGCAAAAACTGACTAATGAGTGGTCCTTCAAGCCTCCTGATTCTAATAAACCTGTTTCTTCTACATCCCCTCCCCTTCCCCCATGTAGCTACCTTTCTTCCTGGTCCAGTAACTAAACCTCTACTAGAATTACCTTGATGTTCACCTTTCTGTTGCTGTTTCATGGACTCTGAGATTCTTGGATAGGTGGTCAGGAAGTGAAAGTGGCAGCTACGAACAAAGGGCCCCTTGAGCTATTCACAAATAATAGACATTGTATTAATGTTGAATGACCAATTGACCAAAGTAATAACACCAGGAAAGGCTCCCCAAATTCAAGGAGTACTGAACTCAACAGATGTTAGTTCATAGCCTACTATGGACAAGGCATTGTGTACAATGCAGGGGTGTTATACATGAAAGAAGGCAAGATTTCTTCTCTCAAGAAGCTCATACTTGAGTCAGGAAGATAGATATGCTCTTATTTTCTAAAAATTATGGCAACCCTTGTGAAGGTATAAAGTGCTCAAAAACCAAACGGGAAAGGACATCACAGGTTGTGGTCACAAGACTTCATAGGAGATAAAGTATGAGATGGTTCTTGAAAGACAAGGAAGATACTGCAGATGGTAGTGGGGGAAAATACGGTACTTTCTTCTCAGTGATATACTCTCAATCCTGGTTGACCCCTTCTCAGATGGAAACCTTCGCTGGACCCCCAAGTCTGGGTTAGCAGGCACTCCATTGGGTACTGAGACTGTATTAGTCTGTTCTCACACTGCTATGAAGAAACACCCGAGACTAGGTAACTTATAAATAAAAGAGGTTTAATTGATTCACACTTCCACATTGCTGGGGAAGCCTCAGGAAACTTACAGTCGTGGCAGAAGGTGAAGAAGAAGCAGGCACCTTCTTCACAGGGTGGCAGGACAGAGTGAGCGCAAGCAGGGGAAACGCCAGATGCTTATAAAACCAGCAGATCTCATGAGACTCACTTACTATCACGAGAACAGGATGGGAGACACCACTCCCATGATCCGATTATCTCCACCTGGTCCTGCCCCTGACACGTGGGGATATGGGGATTACAATTCAAGATGAGATTTGGATGGGGACACAGCCAAACCATATCAGAGACCAAATCCCTGCTCACCCTTCCCCTTTTCTCTCCCACTCCATGCCTTCCTGCAGGTTTCTCTTGATAGCACCCCCTCAAAAAATCCCATAAACCCAGATCCCTGTGTGAAGGTCTTGGATGTAAGACATTTATCTAAGAAGCTCTTCTGGAGCTCCATTTCCTCACCTGTAAAACCCTGATAATACATCACAAGTGGCTGTGAAAACAAGGTGATGTAGTTTTAAGTTCCTTGTACAATTCTGGGCTCAATAAATCATGGCAAAGATTTATTTTCTTCTTTATCTACATTTCAAGAGAATTTCTTGTCTCTGGGATATGAAAGAAAGAGACCCCAGGTAGCAGCATTAGGTGTCAGCAGTGGCCGAGGGACTTAGAGCAACTAGGAGTTTGTAAATGCAAGAGGCACCAATCAGCCTATGCATACTGATGGGCCAGTCAGGACTTGCGCCAACCAAGTGCATTTTGTACCCAATTTACCACAACTGGTGGGGGCAGGGAGCTGGGAGAGGAGGTGGTGGAAGGGGACAGGTGGCAGGGCAGTGGGGTGCCATTGGAGGAGTTTCAATTCAGTACCATTTGTAGGTTAGCGTCACTGTTTACCTTTTAAGCAGAAGGGCAAACAGATCGCCCACCAGATAAAATGGCTGTCTCTGAAATATTGCTTCCTGACTCCACTGTTTCATCTCCATTGGCTTCTGCCTCCCTCTACCCTCTCCTTTCAGGCTGTCTTCCCACAATCACTGCAGGGTGAGCCCGAGCTGATGAGGGCACCTGGCTTTGGCGGCAGCTCTTCAAAGCTAGAGGTCAGGTGTGTTTCTAGGATTTAATTAAGCTAGAAATGAAATCCAGCCCTGGAGTGGCTCATCGTCTTTATTATCACATTTCTTACTGCTTGTCAGGCCACAGCGGCTACAGGTCTTGAAAAAGAAGAAGCGGCATGCTTCCCAGGCAGGGCTCAGTTAATCTGTTTCACATGGCATTTCAGGTACATTCCTCCATTTTAGGATGGGAGAAAAAGACAGTATTCTCAGGGACCTTCCTGGGAAAAGGATTACTTTTAAATGAGCAAAGGTAATTCTTATTATAATATGTGCCCACTATAAAAAAGTATAAGATATAACAGAAAGAATTAAAAATCACTTGTAATCTTACCAGCTAGAGATAAACACGGCTTGTATTATAGTCTCCTTCCTGCCAAGTTACAGGTTGTAAAAGAACAAAAGAAAGAGTTCTGATGCTGTAAAAGGGGGGCTTATGATTCACTGTATAAACAGATCATATTTTTCACTTATGTATGTACTCACTAACATTAATTTATATAGGACACCCATTTACTGAGATCAGTGTTCCCTCACTTTCAAACAATGTGGAACTAGAAAAAAAAAGTAGTACTTAAAGGAATTTTCATGTTCAGTATTATTAGACTATCACATTGCAGTCATGTTTTCTATGCCTAATAACATATTCTATATCTCTGAGATTAATCAAATGAGATGAGGGGATTTATACACTGCTGTGCACTGAGAAGGGGGCTTAACAATCTCCCAAAGTAATATCATTTGACATTCGGTGCTATTAGACTGCAACTGCAAAGGGTATTCATTTTTTAGCCTGATTTGTGTTCTGCAGGTGGCAGTCCCCTTCATGTCCCCTTAGTGTGGTGAGGTTTGGCAGCTACAGGGCACTGACCTTTCTCACTCTGGAGATGTGATTGCTTTCACACTGATTGCGCAGAAACACTTAGCAAATCTCACACTGTTAACTCCATCCCACACCAGCAATGTTGGCATTTTCTGACTGTCATGTGGCATTAGCCAGCTGAAAACTCACTAAGATGAGGAAGCTGTGCTGAATTAATAACTTCTGAGATAGTCATTTAGTCAGTTTTCATGAAATTAGTAAGTTC
Source organism: Macaca thibetana thibetana (assembly GCF_024542745.1). Lineage (NCBI taxonomy): Eukaryota > Metazoa > Chordata > Mammalia > Primates > Cercopithecidae > Macaca > Macaca thibetana. The sequence continues at coordinate 13,981,011 of NC_065579.1, forward strand.
CACCTTGGTCAATGGTAAAAGTCACAAAATCATGAACTGTCAAAGATGGAACGAACCTTCAAGAACTCCTAGTTCAACACCTTCATTTCACAAGTAAAGGGAACTGAGCACTAAAAAAAAGAAGTGATTTTTGTTTTCAAGATCATAGAGCTAGGATGGAGCAGTGGTTTTCAACCTGCACAGTGACAGCTTAGATTTAAATGGAATCCTGCATGCATAACAGCAATATATTTGAAACATCTAAGAAAGAAGGACTGTGATTGAAGCGGGGTTGGAATTCATAGTCTCACCCATTCCTTGTCCATCTCAGCTCTCAGATCCCTGGGGAAGCCCTGACTCTCTATGAGGCACAGACCAAACCACCTTCTTATGGCATGCTGCCTTCAATTAGATTTCTCACACCTCCAAATACTCTTTATATAAACAAATAGTCTCTTTTAGACTGATAAATAATTTGAAATGTAAGAGTGTGATCTCACAGTTCTCTCATTTGCTAAAGGTAGACAATAATGATCTCTGTCACAGCAAAGGAAATATCCATTAGAATTTGAAAAGATAATGAAAACAAGTAGACATTGTGATATCCTCCCTTAGCATCAATTTCAGCCCTGGTCCACTGTAGAACTGTTACGTGGTTTAGACAGGGACTGACACCAGCTCCAGCTTCAAGGTGGTCCAGGATTGGTCTAAAGCAGTTAGCTATAGGTAACCACTGAATTGGTAAATGTCAATAGTAGGGTAAGTATGTGATAGTTAATTTTATATGTCAAGTTGACCAGGCCACATGGATGCCCAGATATTTGGTTAAATGTTATTTCTGAATATGTCTGTTTCTGGATGATAGTAACATTTGAATCAGGAGACTGAGCCCTCATCCAACCCATTGAAAACTTAAATAAAATATAAGGATGTGTAAGAAAGAATTTTTCCTCTCTCTGTCTTCAAGCTTGGACATCGGTCTTCTCCTGACTTCAGACATGGACTCAGACTGGAACTTACACCATTGACTCCCCTGATTTTCAGACTCAGACTTGAAATGGAATTTATACCATCAGCTTTCCTGGTTCTCAGGCCTTTAGTCTCAGAATTTAAGTATACCATCAGCCTCTTGCGTCTGGACTTCTCAGCCTCCATAATCATGTAAGCAATTCTTTATAATAAATCTAGACAGATAGATAGACATATAGCTACATAGATACCTAGATACATAGAGACATATAGGGATATATACATACATATACATTCTATTGGTTCTGTTTCTCTGGAGAATGCAGATTAATTCAAAGAACAAACACTGACCTCGACTTGGGCAAATCAAACATGGTTTACTAATTGAAAAGTACAGTAGGAAGTCAGAGTGGTAAAAATATACAGCAGGGAGGTCAACCCTACTCTTCAAATGAGCTATAAGCTTCCAAGTCACAAAAATTCTCAACAATAGACCCACAGTTGCATATGATAAATCTGAGAGAGGAAGATCACATTAGACTTTCTAGACACCCAACTGCCCCGTTCCATTAATAAGGGTGGATTCGCCCTGCACATTAGGTAGCCTGAATAAATATTGGGATGCCCTCATTTGGGTCAGTTGCACACCATTACTTTTGGGACTATACAATTTATGATTAACTAAAGTTGGTGGCCAGCCCAGTCCAATATACTTGGACATAAACTTAGCCCTATTTATCATTCTCAGCCTTCCCAAACTAATATAGCCTGGTCCAGTGACTCTCTGAACTAAAGATTGTCAAATCAAAAGGAGCTTTGTTACCCAGGTATCCTTACCAGTCAGACCAAGATGTCATTGAGCTGCTTGATCAACCCTCACCTAAAGTCAGTACTTATTGCACAAGACAATAAATTCCCTTTATTTAAGCAGGTTGACTTGGGTTCTTTGATACTTTCAATGGAGAGCACACTTATTGATATGCAAACACATGGAGGTCTCCTAAGTTCATGAAAGCCTTAGATACTTAAATGCTTCCAATCATATGAAGATAATTCACTTTAAGAACTCTTCAGTATTAGGCCATAAATTCAATCCTTGAGTCAACAATCTAGATCAACAAACATGTGGAAACCTAGTCTGTGCTGGAGCCTGTGATGTGCAGTGGGCTAAAAAGAATGAATCCCTGCTCCAAGACAGTAACATCTTACCAAATATTAACGGTAGCAATGAGATTGGAAGGGTCTGCAAGTTATTTTTCAATACTTTGAAAGGCCCAAGAGAAAAACCACATATGTAAGCAGAATCAGACTGGCTAACTATGTTTGGGCTCTGGTTACCTTTGAATAAGTTTGCACTGGTTATTCTAAGGTGTTGAGTTCTGATTGGAAGCCAGAAATGGAAAAATAAATTTAAGACTAAAAAACATGTTTAATATATTTTCTTTTAATGATAGGCAAACTCCAATACAGATAGATGAAGAAGGAGGAGGAGGAAAAGGAGGAGGAAGAGGAAGAAAGTGGGGGAAAGGAATGAAAGAATTAAATGAGAGGTGATGATTCAATCTGTAATTAAATCACTTTCACACTTGCCAAGGTGTCTTAAACTTCATTCTTCTGAAATGCTTCATTTTCACCTCTGCTGACTTGGAAGAAAAGCCACCTTTGAAAACACCAGAACATAAGAAGCTAATAAAGATGAATGAATAGCTTCATTTTCTCTCTACTTTACAGCACAAGAACATCATTCACAACGTACATACTGAACTCCCAAAAGAGGTACTGATTTACTTTCCTAGGGCTGCTGTATAAATTACCACAAACTGGATGGCTTAAACTAACAGATAGCTATTCTCTCACACTTCAGAAGGCCAGAAGACTGAAATCAAAGTGTCAGTAGGACCATGATTCCTCCAAAGGCTCTTGGGCAGCATCTTTTCTTGCCTGTTCTAGCTTCTGGTGGCTTCTGGCATTCCTTGGCTGGTAGCAGTGTTACTCCAATGTCTGCCTCTGTCTTCACATGGCAAGTCTCCCTCTCCTTTCTCTTATAAGAATACTGGTCATTGGCTTAGGGCCCACCCTAAATCCACGATGTTTACATCTGAAGACCTTCACTTAATTCCATCTTCAAGGACCTTATTTCTTTTTTTTTTTTTTTTTTTTTTTTTGAGATGGAGTCTCGCTCTGTCACCCAGGCTGGAGTGCAGTGGCACAATCTTGGCTCACTGCAAGCTCCCATCCCGGGTTCATACCATTCTCCTGCCTCAGCCTCCTGAGTAGCTGGGACTACAGGTGCCCGCCACCACGACCAGTTAATTTTGTGTGTGTGTGTGTGTGTGTGTGTGTGTGTGTGTGTGTGTGTGTGTATTTTTAGTAGAAATGGGGTTTCACCACGTTAGCCAGGATGGTCTCCATCTCCTGACCTCATGATCCGCCCACCTCGGCCTCCCAAAGTGCTGGGATTACAGGCGTGAGCCACCACGCCTGGCCCAAGGACCCTATTTCTAAAGACAGTCACATTCACAGTTACTGGGTGTTAGGACTTGTAGATACCTTTTTTGAGAGACATTATTCAAGGTTCCAAGTTGATGAACGCAAACACCTGGTTTTTACATCCATTTTACCAATTGCCTGAGGAAATAACCACCTAAACCAACACCAGTCCCTCAAAAGCAGAATAACTGAAACTGAACTAATTCTGATTCCTCTCAAATGTTTTTCTTTTTCTGTCTCTTACTAGTAACGTCCCACGTTGAATCAGTCGCCATACTCTATTTTACCTCTAAAACCTCTCTTGCACGCATTTCCTTTTTCATACACAGTCACTATTTCACATGTTTGTACTCCTTCTCAGGAACCACCTTCACAGTTGGCCTCCCTGACCCTGGCTCCACAATCCCCTACCACTAATCCATCCTCCTCACTACTAAATGATTGATTTTCCGGAAATAACAGTTTGCTCAAAAGCCAATAATGACTTTCCCACATTTACATCTTGTCACCCTCCACACTTACTTCAAGAGCTATTTAAGCCACCCAAGTACCTCTCACTCCAAAAAGCTTTCTGTAATTTCCCCAAGTAGAACTGTTCTCTTCTCTGATTACCTAGAGCTCATCTTCTCCACCTCATATCATTGTAGTCATTGGCTATGTGGGGCAGTAATCTGCAGTCATTTCCATTAAAGTCAGACTTATCATTTCTCCCCTAACAAATGGCAAGTCACAGTCACATATCAAATCCTTTATTAGTCATTTCTTGAGATTTCTCTTCATCCTTGCTTCTCTGAGTACTAATGCTTATTTTTACTGGGCCCCAACATGATTCTACCTTCTTCACTCTGCCAAAGCTGATTGGACCTGGACAAACTTTGGAACAGTCAGATGCTCTTCCTTATACTTGAAAATTAAGGCTGAGGTGTTACAGTTCCTTCAGGGACTTCTTATTTGAACAGAAAAGAAAGGTCTTTTCATTAATATTCATGCCAGTGTGGTCAGTGGAGTGTTTGCCACTGGTCTACCACAAAATAAATATAGAAATTGAAAGTAAGCATTTAGAAACTTTTATGGAAGTTTGAGTTATTTTATGTCTCAACTCTCTAATCATGAAAAATGTAGAGACTGTATTTTGAATTTTATTTTTATTTTCTAATAATTTATACCTAATAACTATTTTGAAATAAGTTAAAACTCACAAGAAGTTGCAAAAATAGTACAGAGAGCTATATTCCCTTCACCCAGCTTTTCTCAATGATAATATCTTATTTAACCATAGTACATTGTCCAAACCAGGAAACTGACACAGGTCTGACAGGTCTGATTCTAATAATTCACTTTTATTGTATTTTACAAAAGTATACATCTGTGACAGATTAGAAAAATTTTAAAAACTAGTTATTCACCACAGATACTTCAGAAAGAGCTAGTTTACATCATCTCACTCCAAAAATAATTAAGGTAGCACCAGGAACTAATAAAAGAGTGCAAATGGCAGAGGCTTGGGACCAGCTGACCTGATTAAGCCCCTAATCACTCCTCAGTGTAGCTGTGGGCAAATCACATAATCTAGACCCAGGGTTAATAGTTATTAACTAGAAATTAGGGAAAATAGTCTTTATCACAGAACTATAAGGATCAGATGGTATAACATTTGCAAAGGTACTTTGAAAAATACTTTCAAATGTAAGCTTGTCTTCTTTCTATACTAATAAAACAACATTTTTGTCCAACTTACACAAGCATCATATTAGTGCACAGACTATGTCCAAATATAGCAAAATTATAGGAATTCCTTATTTCACAAGCACTTAACAATTTTCAAGCCCTTTTCACATGAACCAAAAACCCTTTTAATCTCAGTAAGATGGTTTTCCCAATTTTATCCATGAAGCTCAGGAAGGCTAAATGACCTGCACAGAGTGAATAACCAGGACAAGTCAGAGTTGACAGAGGAACTAAGATATTCTTTCTCTGAATACAGTTTCCTTTCACTTACCAAAATCTGTGAGCATTTGGCAAAAACCTGAAATTATCTCAACTCTTCAAGAATCCAACAAACCAAGAAAAGAAAAAGATAATTTGTGCAGATTTTGTAAGCTACATTGCTAACTCAAAGACCTAGTTGAAAAAAAAATACTTAGTGTTTTATGATGATTGGCCTTTTTCATATATGCTTCCCTTTCGTTTACATGTAATTCTGTCCTTCAATTTTCCCTTTCCCAAATGTGGCACCAGAGAGGTTGCTAAGCAATTGTCCCTGACAAAGTCTCAGCACATGTCAATAAAACTGAACGTTTTCCCATTCTCTGTTCCCTTTTAGTACTAAGGAGTATGTCAATCAAAGAACATCAGTAAACGTTGGATTCTGAGAGAAGGCAGAAAGGCCCTGACAGGCAGGGAATAAAAGATGACTATTTTTAAACTAACAAGTCCTTTCTTAAAGTAAGGCAAGTTGAATAAAAGAAAAACAAGTTTCACTACTCTGTTTGTCTGGGAGGTAAAGGGGCTCCTTTAGGTCAGGCTACCATCTTGATTTGAGAAACATGTCTCTTTGTCCAGAGAGCAGTTTTCAAAGGTGCGTTACTGCTCCTTGTAAATCAAAGATAAAAAATTGTCAACAAATAGATAGCTGAAAATACATTTTTCCAAACGATTCGGGAATTTAGAAGACTCTCAAATTTAACTAAAGCCCATCATATTTAACTAAAGCAAACTCTTCAGAGAATGGAGAAATGATGTGCAGAGTGGGTTTATTTAAGTAGTATCAAACTTATCAACCTATATTTATACTCAATGAATACAATCCAAGTTATTGTATACATATATACACATTGGCTGCTGTCTTTGTGTACAGCATTGGGCTATATAAAGACAAATGCTTGGAGATTAAGATAAGGAGACAATTGCTCCTCTACAATACACACAACTAGTTTAATGCAGAATTAATACCTGGACACAGACCTGTAAGGAGGAACATTTAGTCAAGCTACCGATAATTTGTCTTATATTTAAGGTCGAAATAATCAATCAAACTGCTGTTCCACCCACTTCCAAAAAAGGAAACTTTCAAATTGTCCTGCCAAAAACTGACCTAGTTCTTCTTATAACATACCACTCTGTTGCATTAGAATGTACCAAGTTGCTCTTAAGCTCTTACCTGAATCACTTTTCTGAATAAACTAATTAACCTTTGCTCAAACATATGCATATGTTCCTAGCAGGTGGCAGCGTTCTTCAGTCCCTGGTAATATCAAGATAATTCTAGTGCAAACACAGAAATGTCAGTGTTGCTAAACTTTTTAATTACACAGCCATATTACCTTCATGTGATAGGAAACGGCAAAGTTCTTCAAAGAGCCTGCACTGAAAGCAAATGCATGTAAGGATGATAATACAGTAGAATCAACACAGAAGCCCATGAGGGTGAAGTGGTAAGACAACCTGGACTCAGTGAGGCCATGACAACGGAGGTGGTAGGGAAAAACTGACCAGTGACAAGTGTTTAATTCTCCACCAAGTGGCAGAGAAAGTATCCTACTCCCCATAACTATGATAAGCCAGAAAGTGTGAGACCAGCCACTGGGGAGCAAGAAGCATAGAACTCTCTTTTACAGTATTTTCCTTAAAGATTAGGTAAAAGATCTGCTTACATACGTATTTTCCTGAGTGAGAAACAGCACGTTTTCAATAACATTTGTGTTTGGTTATTAGTTTTTAATCTTGCTGGCATCAAGCACCCCAAAAGATTTTGAACCAGTTTCTCAGTCCCTACTCTCTTTCTAACCCATTCTCCAGTCTCTAGATGCAGACAGAATTTCAAATAACAGGCTGCAGACTCCATGAGGCAGCCAAAAAACTGTGTGTCCAAAGTGTGTAATGGGGAAAGTTCACCCCCAAACACACATCCTCACGGGAACCTGAAGGTCTAGATCACAGAAGGATTTAACCTTACCTGAAGCTGAGATGAACTGAGACAGCCAAGCAAAATATGGGGTAGAGGAAGCAATGGGAAGAGCCTGTGGCCACTCTTGGTCCCCAGGGATGCCATTTATGACTTTGTCTTACAGGAGTCCTTGGGGAGAGCTGCCAGTGGAACTGGGGAAAGACTACAGGGAGAAGGAAACTTCCAGCTGAACTTTGTAACAACATCAACCAAACACAGAGTTTCCTGGACAGAATCCAGGGGAGTGGGGGAACAGGGAGTGCAGCTACAAGCACAGAAGCCACAGCAGGTGGGGAGGCATGAAGCCCTGCTTGCTTTCTCAGCAGGGAGGCTTGTAGCCTGGGGCAAGTTCTCAGCCCTGCTCACCAACTGCCTGGAAACAAACTCAGTGCTGTTAGGGGGATGGGGGCACAGTAGGAGTGAGACTAGTCTTTCTGGCTGCTTGGAAGCTGGGTGAGGCCTGTCACTGCTTGCTTTCCCCCACTTCCCTGGTGTTCTATATGACACAGCAGAGGCAGCCATAATCCCCCCTGGAAACATAACTCCTTTGGCCTAATAACCACACCCTTATTCCCCAGAGTGACCATAACAAGCCCCTCCCAAGGAGAGTCTGAGCTCATATATGCCTAACCCTGCCCCCACTTAATGGTCTTCTCTACCTGCCCTGGTAGCCTAAGACAAAGGACATAATCTCTTGGGAGTTCCATGGCCCGACCTACCACCTGAGAAACCCAAATACTTATTCAGACAACCCTAGGGCAAACTTGTATCACCCCTATACTACTACTGCTGATGCTCCCTTGAAAGTCACCTCCCAGGTGAAGACCAACCAACATAAAATCGACACACTAAACACAACTACAACCAAGGACTCTCAGAGTCCACTTCACCCTGCTGCTACTTCCACTGGAGCAGGTGCTGGTACCCATGGCTGAGAGACCTGAAGACAGATCACATCACAGGATGGTTTGCAGACATTCCCCAGTGCCACCCTGGATCCCAGTAGCTCCACTGGATGGCTAGACCTAGAAGAGAAATAACAAGCACTGCAGTTCAGCTCTTAGGAAGCTCCAACCCTAGGGAAAGGGGGAGAGCATCACATCAAGGGAGCACCCTGTGGGACAAAAGAATCTGAACAGCAGTCCTTGAGCCCCAGATAATCCCTCCGACATAGTCTGCCCAAATGAGCAGGAACCAGAGAAACAATTCTGGTAATATGACAAAACAAGGTTCTTCAACATCCCCAAAGATCACACTAGCTCACCAGCAATGGATCCAAACCAAGAAGAAAACTCTCAGTTGCCAGAAAAATAATTCAGAAAGTTGATTATTAAGCTACTCAAGGAGGCACCAGAGAAAGGGAAATGCCAACTTAAAGAAATTTAAAAAAAAAATGATACAAGATAGGAACAGGAAAATCTCCAGAGAAATAGATAGCATAAATAAAAAACAATTACAACTTCCAGAAATGAAGAACATACTTACAGAAATACAACATACACTCAACAATAGAAAGTCTCAACAATAGAATTGAACAAGTAGAAGAAAGAACTTCAGAGCTCGAAGACAAGGCTTTTGAATTAATGCAATCCAACAAAGACAAAGAAAAAAGAATCAAAAAAAGAAAAAAGCCTACAAGAAGTTGAGGATTATGTTAAATGACCAGACCTAAAGATTAATTGGTGTTTCCTGAAGAAGAAGAGAAACCTAAAAGTCTGGAAAACATACCTGAGGAAATAATCAAGGAAAACCTCCCTGGCCTTGCTAGAGATCTAAACATCCAAATACAGGAAGCTCAAAGAACACCTGGGAAATTCATAGCAAAAAGATCATCACCTAGGCACTTTAAATCAGGTTGTAAAGTCAAAACGAAGGAAAGAATCTTAAGGGCTGTGAGGCAAAAGCCTCAGGTAACCTATAAAGGAAAACCTATCAGATTAACAGCATATTTCTCAGCAGAAACCCTATAAGCTAGAAGGTATTGAGGTTCTATCTTTAGCCTCCTTAAATGAACAAATTATCAGCCAAAAATTTTGTATCCAGTGAAACTAAGCTTCATAATGAAAGAAAAGATACAGTGTTTTTCAGACAAATGCTGGGAGAATTCACCACCCCAAAACCAGCACTATGAGAACTGCTAAAAGGAGCTCTAAATCTTGATACAACCATCTAATCTTCGACAAACCTGACAAAAGCAAACAATGGGGAAAGGAGTCCCTATTTAATAAATGGTGCTGGGAAAACAGGCTAGCCACAGGCAGAAAACAAACTGGACCCCTTCCTCACACCTTATACAAAAAATAACTCAAAATGGATTAAAGACTTACATGAAAAACCCAAAACCATAAAAATCCTAGAAGAAAACCTAGGCAATATCATTCAGTACATAGGAATAGGCAAAGATTTCATGATGAAAATGCTGAAAGCAATTGCAACGAAAGCTAAAATTGACAAAAGGGATCTAATTAAACTAAAGAGCTTCTGCACAGTGAAAGAAACTTATCAGTAGAGTGAACAGGCAACCTACAGAATGGGAGAAAATATTTGCGACCTACCCATCTGACAAAGGGCTAATATCCAGAATCCTCAAGGAACTTAAATTTACAAGAAAAAAAACAACCCCATCAAAAAGTGGGCAAAGGATATGAACAGGCACTTCTCAAAAGAAGACATTGATGCAGCCAACAAACATATGAAAAAAAGCTCAACACCACTGATCATTAGTCAAAACCACAATGAGATACCATCTCATGCCAGTCGGAATGGCGATTATTAAAAAGTCAAGAAACTACAGATGCTGGTGAGGCTGTGGAGAAATAGGAACGCTTTTACACTGTTGGTGGGAATGTAAATTAGTTAAACATTGTGGAAGACAGTGTGGTGATTTCCCAAGGATCTAGAACCAGAAATATCATTTGATCCAGCAATCCCATTACTGGGTATATGCCCAAACGAATATAAATCATCCTACTATAAAGATACCTGCACATGTATGTTTATTGCAGCACTATTTACAATAGCAAATACATGGAACCAACCCAGATGCCCATCAATGATAGATTGGATAAAGAAAATATGGTATCTATACACCATGGAATACTATGCAGTCATAAAAAGTAATGAGATCATGTCCTTTACAGGGACATGAATGAAGCTGGAAGCAAAACCAAACACCACATGTTCTCACTCATAAGTGGGAGTTGAACAATGAGAACACATGGACACAGGGAAGGGAACAACACACATTGTGGCCTGTCATGGGTGGGGAGCCAAGGGGAAGGAGAGCACCAGGACAAATAGTTAATGCATGTGAGGCTTAAAACCTACATGATGGGTTGATAGACACAGCAAACCACCAGGGCACACCTATACCTATGTAACAAACCTGCATGTTCTGCACATGTATCTTGGAACTTAAAGTAAAATAAAAATTTAAAAATAAATAAATAAAATGCCAAACACAATTTGTGCCACATCTTGTTTAATAAATGCTAGTCTACTGCTCTCCATTTAAGTGTGAGGCAGATGATTTATTCATCTTTGTATTACCAATAGCACAGAATTTAATAGGTTGTAAAGTGCTCTCCATTTTAAAATATTTTTTTCATATTCATTCCCTCCATACTTAACCCATCCCTCAACCATTCCTGCTTTCAGTGTAACAGATAAAAACCCAGAAAATGTAGTAGAGTGTTGCTAAGCAGTCATAAAAAGTAATGAGATCATGTCCTTTGCAGGAACATGGATGAAGCTGGAAGCCAAGTGACTCTGGAAGATAATAATAAAAGGAATATATAGAAACTGTCATCCTTGACATTCAAAGATGTTTATAGTGATGGTATAATGCCATGTGAGTGAAAATATTAAATCTCATGGAATGCTTATATTTTCCAGATTACCAAAAAATAAAAACTGCTCTCTGTGTTGTAACATAGCCATTCTCTGCAATGCTTACTGATTCTACATCACGACTTGTTGTTATGAAAAGGCCAGTCTATTACCCACAGTTATTTCCCAGCATTCTACAGCTATATCTGTGTATAAGTAGGTGGGGACATTGAGAGGTTGTGATACTGTAGTAGACCAGACCATAAGCAAATAGCATGCCACATAGAAGGTCAAAACACCTGCTTCATTGTCCCTAATGTGACTGCACAATTTGAGCAATACCTCTGTCTTTAAGAGATTTAGAAACACATCCCTAGTTGTCCAACAGACTCCTGAACATTGGGTGTGGGAGAAAGAAGCCAAAATTAAAAACATAAAACTGGAGATGAAAATTACATAAGGTTTCCCATCACTTCTCCCACTCTTAAAATTGTTCATAAGTGTGTAAGTGAAAAGGTATCTTTTAAAAATGCAGATGTTTTTCACTTTGTCCCGACCTGTGAATCAGACTTCTAATGTAAATACTTCTTCTCCTTCTGAAAAGTCATACAAAAGCAAAAATGAGAATGTGTGAAATCTCAAAACTCCATTGTCAGTGATATTAGAAAACATATAATATGTAGACTCAGAAATTTATGTGAGGGTTCCCAAAAGCACCTAAGCCAAATGAGAAGCTGCACAATAAGCAGTAATGAGAAAAGGCATGGGGTGTGGTAAAAGTCCCAGTAGTGGAAGATCATAGAAAATGCCAGGAGAAAGTACATTTTCTAAAGCTGAGGAACTATCCTGAAGTAAGCTGTGTCTCTTGTTTGTTACAATGAATGGAGGAACTAGGGTAGACAAGGCTAGTGGAAAAAGCCCTCTAGCACCCAATTTGATTTGGAATGGCAGAGGAAATGAGGATTACACTAAAAAATATATAATTTAATTTTTGAAAATCACACAGAGGAGCTATATTTTTAGGAAATAGATTTTCTGTAGTAGCAAAGACAAAAAAGCCTTTAGATTGTGCAGTCTGGAAGACTAGTCTAGGCATCTTGTACCTCCCTTCCACCATCATCAAGAAACGGCTTATAAAGAGCTCATGCAGAAAAATAAAAGTGATTAAATATGAATAATAAAAAGATATAGGTAAAATACTGATACAGACTTACTAGAGAGGAATGAGTAGCAACAGACAAAAACTCTCACCGAAAAATGGTGCCAGGGGGCTGATCAAAATTGTGATCAAGCATTTCACCAGGATTTATATTCAATATTAATAAAATAAATACCTCCTTGAATGGGACCACAATGCAGAAATGCAGAAATGCAAAAAAGGGATGATGAAACGACAGGAATATTATTCCCATGAGCTTTTTTTAAGGAAATTACTAAGATACAAACCATATAATAGAAGTAAAGATACATTTAGCAGTACAAAGGAAATACTTTCTTAATTTTATTAACTAAAATGAGACAACGGAGAGAAGAAAGTTTTAGGAAATGGGATTATGCTGCTGTGGCGTGTCCCCTCCAAAATTCAGAAGTTCCTTAATGCTATTACTAAGTGTGATAGTATTAACAGGTGGGGGCCTTTAAGAAGCCATGAGAGCTCCTACCTCAGGAATGGGGTTAGATGTTTTTATAAAAGGGCCTGACAGAGGGAGTTCATTCCTTTTGCCCTTCCACCTTCTGCCATGTAAGGACACAGTGCTCCTGCCTTTGGAGGATGCTGCATACAAGACACCATCTTGGAGGCAGAGAGCAGCCCTCACCAGACAACTGAACCTGCTGGTGTTTGATCTTAGACTTTCCATCTTCCAGAACTGTGAGAAATAAATTTATGTGTTTATAAGCTACCTAGTTTATGGTATTTTGTTATAGCAGCTCAAACAGACTAACACAGCTTGTTTAGCTTAAAGTAACTTTTCTCAACCTAGACACAATTGATACTTTGAGTTGATAATTCTTTTGGTATAGAGAGCTGTCCTGTGCATTGTAGGATATTTAGCAGCTTCCCTGATTTCTACCACTAGATGCGAATAGCACCCTTTCTAGTTGTGACAATCAAAAATGTTTCCAGACTGTCAAATATACCCTGGAGGACAGCATTTCCTCCAGTTCAGAACCACTGCCCTAGTAGCAGAAGAGCCTATGTCTGTGGTGGAACAGCACTGAATATCTCATGGGAAGTTTAGTAGATAGTAAGGTATTTCTTATAGAACTTTAGTGTGAAAGCATTCCAAGGAGATGCCTACGGCATTTATTCACTCAATTGAGTGTAATCATGGTGTAGTGACAGTCCAAAGGTCTCACTAGGGACCCCTTTTCCTCCTGCCTTTTAATCATGAGAATACCTAACCCCTCATGTACAGGGCCCCCTACTTCAAGAAGGATTTTTATTTAGAAACTCTCTTCTTATATTTTATGTTTTTAGCCAGAGTGTCTGTTATTTTTCTCGATTATTTATTCCTTCTCTAAGATATTTACATATAACATAGTCAACATTTCCACAACACTCCTAATCCAGCATTTGTAAACTGTTATGAGTAACAAAACAGTGATATTCTAACGAATGAATATCTTTGCCCAAACCCCTCATTAACGTAGATGAAGCTTCACACTGTGGGGAAATAGACTTCACTAAAACAGTCCAGGCAAGTCCCTAATCAAATACACAATCAAACAACAATGAAAAGTTCCAGAGAGGGTAAAGGAATCAGTATCCAAAAGTACTACGATATTTTATCTAAAATGTCCCATTTTGACAAAAAATTATGAGACATGCAAAGAAACAGGAAAGTGTGACTTATACATAAGAAAAAAGTATGCAATAGAAACTGCCTGTGAAAAAAATCCAAAAGTTGACTTCAGAGGCAAAGATTTTCAATGCAACCATTATAACTATGTTCAAAGATCTAAAGAAAAACACGTCTAAAAACTAAAGCAAAGGATGGGAACGATGTCCAACCAAACAGAAAATGCCAATAAACAGACAGAAAGTGTTCTAAAAACCAAGTGGATATTCTGGAGTTGAAAAAGTGCCACAACTAAAATGAAAAATGCACTAAAAAGGCCCAACAACAGATTAAAGCTGTCATAGGAAAGAATCAGAAACATTGAAAATAGGTCAATTGAGATTATCCAGTATGAGAAACAGAAAGAAAAAAGAATGAAGAAAAGTGAATAGAACCTCTGAGGTCTGTGGAACATCATTAAGTGCTCTAATACATGTGTAATAGGAGTTCCAGATGGAAAGGTGAGAGAAAAAGGGATAGAAAGAATATGCAAAAAAATAATGATTGAAACTTCTCAAATTTGCTGAAAACATTTATCTACATATCTAAGAAGCTCGATGAACTCCAAGTAGGATAAACACAAAGTGATCCATATCCAGACATGTCCTAGTAAAATTCTTGATGGCCAATGACAAAGGGAATAGTACCCTGATACCAAAACCAAAGATATCACAAGAAAAGAAAGCTACAGACCAATGTCTCTTATGAACATCGATGCAAAGACTTTCAGCAAAATAACAATCTGAATTCAGCATACAAAAGGGATTATATGCCATGACCAAATGGAATTTATCCCAACAATGTAAGGTTGGTTTAGCATCTGAAAATCAGCTAATGTAATGTCAGGTCATTGAATTTTTTTAAATGTGACCATTTTTCTGTTGCAGAAAAAGTACTTGCATGATAAAAGCCCTCAAACTAAAAGTAGAAGGAAGCTTTCTCAATCTGATAAAGAGTACCTGTGAAAAACTCACAGTTTACATCATACTTAATGGTAAAAGACAATGCTTTCACCTTAACATCAGGAACAAGACAAAAATATCCACTCCCACAGCATCTATCTAACATTGTACTAAAGGTCAGAGCCAGTGTAATCAGATGAAAAATTAAATAAAAGACATCCATACTGGGAAGGAAGAATTAAAATTATCTCTACTTGCAGATGGCATGGTTTACAAACAAAAAATCCTAAATAATTCACTAAAAAAACTACTAGAACTAAGAAAAGTGTTTGAAAAGTAGACAGGACAAAAAAATGAATGCACAATAACCAATTCTATCTCTATACACTTACAATGGGCAATCAAAAATGAAATAAAGAAGCAATTTCATTTACAAGAGCATCAAAAAGAAAAATACTTAATACATTTAACAAAAAGTGTAAAACTTATACTCTGAAAACTAAAAGTTACTGTTGAAAGAAACTGAAAAAGACATAAATAAATGAAAAGACATGTCATGTTCATAGATTAGAAGACTATTTGTCTAAGATGGCAATAAATATTCCCAAAATCTATCTACAAGATTCAATGTAATCTTCATTAAAGTCCCAGATGACTTCTTTGCAGAAATTGACAAACTGATACTAAAAGTCGAGTGACTTAGAGTAGCCAAAACAACCTTTAAAAAGAAGAACAAAGTAGGTAGAGCCAATTTCAAAAGTTTCTACAAGGTTATAGCCATCAATATAGCCTGGTACTACCACAAAGATGTCACATAATTCAATCAGATACAATTTAGAGTCTAGACATAAACTCTTAGGTTAACAGTCACTTGATTTTCACATATATATATATATATATACACTTTTTAAGCAGAAAATGATTTTTTTTTACTGTAAGTTCTGGGATACATGTGCAGAATGTACAGGTTTGTTACATAGGTACACGTGCTGGCATGGTGGTTTGCTGCACCTATTGATCCGTCCCCTAAGTTCCCTCAGTCAACTGATTTTCAATGAGCCTATCAATGCCAAAATTTGACAAAGATGTGGAGCAATACGCTCTCTCACCTACTGCTGAGATTATAGTTTGGTACAATTATGTTGGAAAACTGTTTAGCATTATCTAATAAAGTTGAAGATGACACATTCTATGACCCAGTGATTCTCCTCTTAAGTATATCTCAAAAAAATGTCTAGCAAGAGATTGTTTTTGCAAATAGAGACCTGAAAAACTGCTCAGGAGAGCATAGTCCACAGTTTAAAGAGAAACACTGGAAGCACTTCAAATGTTGATTAACAGTGGAATGAATAAAGAAGTGATTTATTCATGCAATGTATTCATATGTGCAATGTAAAACTACAGTTTTATGTATCGACATGTGGGAAATGCAAAATGATGATGTTGAGTGAAAGAAGCAAATCACAGAAGCATGGGTCTACTTACATAAAGTTCATAGCAAACAATACCAAATATTACTTAGGGATATAGGTATATTACTTGGGGAATATATCTATACATAAATATAGATATATTACTTAGGTATATTTTTACTTTGATGTATTACTTAGGGAAATATTTATGCATTATAAAAATATAAAGAGAAGCAATGAAATGATAACCAGAGATTGGGTTCTCTGAGGTAAGGAAGGAATGGGATTTTTTAAAAAGCTTCATTAGATTTTAAGGTTCTGAAAATGATTGTTTCTTAAACTGGGTAATGGGCATTTGTTTTCATTAAATTATGCTTTTAAGAATACATGTATATATTGTTCATATTAAATCACAAGATTTAATTTCAGCTTCACTGAAAATTACACTAAACTTCTCGCTTTGAAGATCGGAATGTCAAAATTTGAAGGAACATGTGTCCATGAGAACAGAAAATGCAGCAGATTTAATGAGGAGGAGTTTGGAGACAAGGAGATCAAACAGAAGTAACTTGCTACCTTAGTTCCCTCCTCTCATTCCACTCCCACATGTTAAGTGAGCAAATTAAAGACAAACAAAATCACTCCCACTAAAAAAGATAAATAATAATTAGAAATAAAACAGCACGGGTCATTGCATAAATATTCCAATAAAAATTGGAAGAGCTATAAGAGCAAAAAGCAAGTAAAATACAATTCAGAAAAAGATTTACTCTAGAAAACAGGTAAAAAATCTTCCTGACACATTACTCTTTATTTTCAAATAAAGAAGACAAAAACTTCTTGAATAAAAACAATTCAAAGAAGAAATAAGAAGCAAAAGAAAATATAAGACAACAAAAAGACATGGAGAGTTTGCTGTCAGTGATTAGGGGAAAAAAGATAAAGGCTTAGAGATTGACAGAATAGAATATTCACGATTCTTGAAGTCAGAAAGTTTGAGTTCAAATCTTAGCACTATCATCTACAGTCGTATGAACACTGAGCAAGTGAAATCCCTCTCTGAGTCTGTTTTCTCATCTATAAAATCAGGACAACATTTATTTCAATGGGTTTTTTAAGTATTAAAGGAATAACTTAGTCTAATAATACTCACAGAATGCACTCAATAAATGTCTCTCCTTTGATTCATCCGCTTATCTCTCTTTGCCCCGTCTTTGTCCTCCCCATCTGTTTGTCAGTCTCTTACTTAATTTTTCTCTTTAATAAAAACTACAACTAATTCTTGGTTATTTGTGCTAATAGAAAACAAATGAATAGGAAGAGTTTAAATCTGCAAAGTATTCAAAAGACTCCCTCAACTATTAACTTCAATCAACTTTTCTAGCTAGAATTTTTCTACAGTTTATTGCGAGTCTATGCTGATGTACTAAATTTGGATATTCTACAAAGCCAATAAAAGAAAGAAGCAAAGAAAGCAAAAGAGAGAGAGAAAAGAAAGGGAAGGAAGGAGGGAGGGAAGAAGGGAAGGAAGGAAAGAAGGAAGGAAGGAAGGAAGAGAGAGAGAGAGAGAGAAAGAAAGAAAGAGAGAGAGTGAGTATAAATGTGAGTTCATGTATTTGATTGATGAGAAAATATTATTCTAAAATAATTGAGTAAATGTGACCCATTTGTACTAGCTCCAATCAAAGCACTAATAATGTAATGAGATTAACAAAGTAAGAAGAGGTATAAAACATCCTGATGAATTGTTCTACAAAATGGACCACTGATTTAACTGCTTGGGTCATTCATTCCTTGTTATTATCTCAACTAGTGCTATCCAATAGAACATTATGCAATAAAAGAAACATTCTGTATCTGTGCTATCCAGTATGGTAGCCAAATAGTCACATGTGGTTATTGAGCACCAGCGGTATTATTACTATAACCAAGGCACTGAAATTTTAACTTTAATTTTGCTTTGTTGAAATGTTAATATAAATAGCCACATGTAACTAGTGGCTATTATTTTGGACAGTGCAGATCTGTACTAATTAAGTCATATCTGGTAAGAAGAAATAACTTCATTTCGATTCATTTTCTTCATCTTAAGTCTCTTGTCATTAATGATTATGTCCCTTCATATAGTGACCAATTCACAATAGTAGCAGATCTCACTTTCCACTACTCTCTCTTCTCCTGCTCATACCATCATGGAGGGACAAATAACCCTGAAATTGTTAAAGATATAGTGTCATCAGTGAACAAGGCTACACTATTGGTGAAGCAACAGACTCAATAGATTTTTTGTCCATGTTTTGCACTATATAATAAAAGACATCCTCAGGCTTATTCTCTCCACAGCCCCACAACGTGTTTCTAATGCTGCTTCTCAATATTCCTCAACAGAGGCTCATGATTCCCTTATAGTACAAATCTTTGAGGACACCATTATCATTCAATCCAGATTCATAGCTCTCTTGGGTCTGGAAGGAAATATATACATTTCAAAAAAAAATTAATTGCATATCCTTTACGAAATACATGCTGAATATTGCTTTCCTTGGTAATGGTTTTAATAACTATTGGACAGCTAAAATTCCAGAGTGCACTCCTGGAAAGTACTTGAACACAGGCATCTATGTGACCATGTGAGTGAAAGGCATGTGGCTCTGCACAGGTAGTCAAATTCAAAGTAGGAACCTATTGGGAAACTTAAGGACCCTAGCAAGGACTTGTGCCTGAAGGGAATACCCCATCTATTCTAGGAGGTAAATAGCACCGATTACCTTCCCTAACCTGACTTAATGTTACTTTACACAGCTTCTGACCTCCAAAATATTTTCACAACCCTTTCCAACAGTGGGGTGTGTTACCCATTTATGGCCTTTGGTGGTAAATCACCCTTTGCTGTGTGAATATTTTAGTATGGGGTTTAGAGCAAATGTCCCATAAAAAAGAGACCATCTTATTCTGTTTATTCATAGTGCCTAACACCCACCTTGTATATAGTGAGTGCTCATTAGATATATGTCAATTACATAAAGAACAACCATAATTTGGATAAGCAGAATTCCAACCATGCCATATTACCCTTGGATGATTTAAAAGAAATTGTTAAAATATGTCTAAAAATAATAAGGCTTAATTTACATGGGTCCTTCCAATTATTGCCATCCTTAATGAAAATGATATATCTGAAACACAGCTTCTCTCCCAGGAAATATTTCTTCCTGTGTTTTCTCTTGACCAAAATAAAATGCCATGTCAGTCTCTCCCTCTAGATTTCATTTCTTCTTTAACTCTTATTTACAGAAATAGTTTCACAAATTTGTCTTATATTAACTTTCTTTCCCTATAAACAATCTCTAGCCAATGAGTTTCCTAATCTTATTTCAAAGCTGATTGCCAGGTCAGACTGTTCAGAGAGGCTTGATGTGCCTATAGTTGATATACACGATGACTACAAGAAGACAGCATCAGACTTTGGAATATGTGTAGCACCTGAGATTTATACTAATGGAGGAGATTGATAATGCACATAAGTATCTAATGGTCTTGAGTTTTCCACATTCCGGATACTAAAGAGGGCTTATGGGGATCCAATTAAGGTTACTAGAGTGTATATTTTTATATCAGTAGTTTAAACAATTAAATTAATGAATCTAAAAAAGAAGTAAGAACTATGTGGAGTTTAGGAAATGTGGAACCAAAGAACAATAATGTTGTAGCAGTTATCTACCATATGAGAATGTTCTGGTCACTAAAGTGGCATACTCTCTTCTGTGAACTGGAGAAAGTACCCACATGGTTACCTAATTCCATTTCTTCTGAATCTATTCACTAATAAACCTTAGGTTACAAAGTCGATAGCACCATTACCTTAGTACCAAGAAAAACGTCCTTTGGTGATGGGCACCATTATTATGTTCCCAGGAAATAAAAGCTTTGTTTGTAAATTAATAAATAAATCTCTATTCTAAACATTAGTCAGTTCCCTGAGGCTCATCAGATCTGGGGCACTGACAAGTTTAGTTTGGGAATTCAGAAAGAAAAGACCCTTGGATTGTGCATTGACATTGTAAACCCTCCCTAAGAAGTCAGGCTGTCTCTTTTTAATATCTCCAACTCATTGTCTTTATTCTCAGCATTCTGTGTCTGAAAACACCTTGACAAGTCCCATTCTTTTCACTACATTTGTGAATGTATTCTTTTCTCTCTAAAAGCCAGAGAAGCAATGGAAGATGGGCATTTGCCAACTGCCAAAATATGTGAGCTGAAACTTCTCATTTATTGACTTGTGGATAACTCCTTTGTTTTACCCCTTATATTGGTGTTAAAGCAAAACATCTTCTGAATCAAATTCATTAACCCTACAGAGGTCTGACTAATGGAAAGAGAATACATTCAGGAGCTAAACAGATGTGGTTTGAATTTTAGATCCATCATTTGCATTCACTTGCCATTTGAGATAAGACAAATCCTTAACCTCTCTTACCCTCAAAGTCTTCATCTGTGAAAATGATAATACTTATATCACAAGATTAGGAGTATTTAAGGAGTCTATATGTATTTAAGTATCTGGAACTTAATGGGTATTCAAAAGTATTCATTTTCTTTTCCTCAATATAATTTTCTCTGGCCAATAGCTTTGGCATTCAGTAGCACTTGCAGGGCCCCTAATATCTTAGTGAAAGGGATCATTCCTATTACTATTCCAGCCACTTTTTTCTGAAATTGCCAAGCCATAGTGTATCAACCTGTGTCCAATATTAGTTATATCCTTATTACCAGCTGTAACTACAAATGCATGAGTTATATTGTTATTTATAATAAAACTATTTTTCCACAATATTTTAAGGGACACTTTGATTTATTACATGCATAGTCTGTGTTTGGACTCCAATGCATGGCTTAGCACAAAGCTAATCCTCTTTCTAATAATTACCATAATAAAGTTGTTAATATCAATAAAATGTACAGGTAGTTGAATATACAGTTATATATGACATGACAACGTTTTGGTCAAAGATGGAGCACATATATGACAGTGGTCACATAAGATTATGATACCGTACTTTTATTGCACTTTTTCTACGTTTGGATATGTTTAGATCCACAAATACTTACCATTGTGTTTTAATTGCTTGCGTGTAGTATTCAGAACAGGATTATGCTGTACAGGTTTGCAGCCTAGAAGCAATAATAGGCTCCACCATACAGCCTGGGTGTGTATTAGGGTACACTATCTAGGTTTGTGTAAGTACATTCTATGATGTCCAGACAATGATGAAATTGCCTAATGATACATTTCTCTGAACATACTCCCATCATTAAGCAATGCAGACTGCATATAGTTAAGCCGAAGAGGAAACAAGCAATTTGGCCATCTATGTATATTTATTACAATATTTCCCTTACTGGTTGGTTCCACCTGAAATCTATTCTCTAGCTCTGATTCCGGAGAGTCTATGCCCAAGCTTTATATTCCAATTCTAGTTTTTTATTTACAGCCTGTGTCTTTGAACAGAAAAGCTTGTATAGAGTAAAATGCATAATAATGCAGACATGTAGATAAGCACAAGCCCAAGATCCAGGGGAAAAGTGGGTTAGAATGGAAAGAAATTGTATTCTGGGGAAACTAGAACATTTCTTGCTTTGACTGTAGATTTCATCAAATCCTGTCCTATCCTTGCTACCAGCTATGTTACTTCTGAGTAAGGCACCAAGATTTGTGGGGAAAGCCAGTAAACATTTCACAAGGTAATAAAAATACTGGCAGGCCAAAGGATTGTTTAATCTATCTGGAAGGCAAAAAAGTCAGACTCAAAGATTTTGAGTGATATGGTTAAGTCAGTTTTGCACCAGTATCTGAAAAAGATGTAAATAGAAACATTAATCGCAAGTATGCGCAACCTTAAAAGAAAAACCTAACCTATATTCAGTTAAACCTCTCCTGACTCTTGCCACTCAGAGATTCAGTTAAACTTCTCTTGACTCCCAATTCCATTGACTGTTAACAGTCTTCCCACAACATCTGCAAGGTCAAAGATTCATTTCCTCCTGCTTCTATTGCCACTGAATCTCTGTCTTCTTTATTTCCTTTTATTGAGAGGCAGGGTCTCATTCTGTTGCCCAGGCTAGGGTGCAGTGACATGATCACAGCTCACCATAAACTCGAACTACTGGGCTCAAGCCATCCTCCAGCCTCAGCTTCCTGAGTAGCTGGGACCACAGATGAATGCATCTACATTCAGCCATTTCATTTCATTTCATTTCATTTCATTTCATTTCATTTCATTTCATTTCATTTTAGAAACAAAGTCTTGCTATGTTGCACGGGCTGCTCTTGGACTCCAAGCCTCAAATAATCCTCCCACCTTGGCCTCCCAAAGTGCTCAGATTACAGGCATGAGCCGCTATGGCTGGCCCTTGGTTGTCTTTAATTCCGCAGCACCCTCAATCCCTTCACCAGTTTCCAAAAGAAAGACACCACTAAAATAGTACATTTCATGAATTGGAGGGACTTCCCGAAGACCAGGGGTGACACATGGAGAGAGTTACCTCAGAGAGCTCACATCCTCCCACAATCTCCTGGTTGATCTCTCAACATCTCTGAACAACCAACAAAATCTCTTGTATCACCCAAATGAAATCGATTTAGAATATACCCTAATTCCTTGGGGCAAGGGAAAAGGGATAGCATAGTGCCACTCTAAACTCATGAAAATCCTTTCCTTCAGAGACACCTTTCACTTTCTCAGGCGAGTTCCAGTGAACATCATTTTCTCTGACTCATTACATGTGATATTCAAAATGGTGGTCTCAGCCAGGCGCAGTTTACGCCTGTAATCCCAGCACTTTGGGAGGCCCAGTTGGGTGGATCATGAGGTCAGGAGTTTCAGACCAGCCTGGCCAAGATGGTGAAACCCCGCCTCTACTAAAAATACAAAAATTGGCCAGTCGCAGTGGCAGGCGCCTGTAATCCCAGCTACTTGGGAGGCTGAGGCAGGAGAATTACTTGAACACAGGAGGCAGAGGTTGCAGTGAGCTGTGACTCTGCCATTGCACTCTAGGCTGGGTGACAGAGAAAGACTCCATCTCGGAAAAAATTTAAAAAAAGTTTTTAAATCAGGAAACAACAGATGCTGGAGAGGATGTGGAAAATAGGAATGGCTTTACACTGTTGGTGGGAGTGTAAATTAGCTCAACCATTATGGAAGACAGTGCGGCAATTCCTCAAGGATCTAGAACTAGAAATACCACTTGACCCAGCAATCTCATTACTGGTTATATACTCAAAGGATTATAAATCATTCTACTATAAAGACACATGCACACATATGTTTATTGCAGCACTGTTCACAATAGCAAAGACTTGGAACCAACCCAAATGCCCATCAATGATAGACTGGATAAAGAAAATCTGGCATATGCATACCATGGAACACTATGCAGCCATAAAAAAGGATGAGTTCATGTTTTTTGCAGGGACATGGATGAAGCTGGAAACCATCATTCTCAGCAAACTAACACATGAACAGAAAACCAAACACCGCAGGTTCTCACTCATAGTGGGAGTTGAACAGTGAGATCACATGGACAGAGGGAGGGGAACATCACATACCGGGAGCTGTTGGGGGACGTTGGGGGCTAGGGGAGTGGCAGCATTAGGATAAATACCTAATGTAGATGATGGGTTGATGGGTGCAGCAAACCACCATGGCATGTGTTTACCTATGTAACAAACCTGCACTTTCTGCACATGTATCCCAGAACTTAAAGTGTAATAAAAATAAATAAAATAAAATCAATTTTAATTAAGTAAAAAAAAATGGTGGTCTTAGTCAGAGACACAAACTAACATTTGTGAATGTTTATGATGTGCCACTCACTTTATGTTTACCACCGACATTCCTCACAAAGCAGACCCCGTGCCATCTGCATCATACAAAATAGGAAACTAAGGTTCAAAGAGGTTCAATAACACTCCAGGTATCACAGTAAGTAAATGATGGAACTGAGTTTCTAACCTAATAGATTGACAACAAAACCTACGCTTAGCTCCCCAACCTCTTAACTTCCTCCACACTTCCCCTCTCATCAAAAAGGAGCCACTCACCCAGTTCTAAGTTAATGCCTCAAGCTATGAAATACCATGAGGAGCTGGAAAGGTAACAAATGAAGTCCAAACTACAGCAAAGGAGACAGACCCTTTCAGCTTTCTTTTCTCTCATCATAGAGAAATCCCAAATTCCAAGTGCTTCTGAGCAACATTGATATTGTCTCGTGAAAGGTTTGCAGAATACTCCAGCAAAGAATGCCAGAAAAAGCCTAAGCTACTGATTCTAACAATCGTTAACAAAAAGCAACTTGATTTTTTAAAAAGCAGTTAACAAAAAGCAAGGCAGTTCTTTTTTACCTTTTGCTTGAAGGCAAAAAAAGAAAAAAGGAAGAGCTTCATTCCTGAACACACCATTTTAACTTTCCATTTTATTTCCTCCATTTTATAGAACCTAAAGCAACAGGCTAACCAGCCCATTTTTATTCCACATTTATGCCGACATTTTGCATTTACAAAAAAGCATAGGGGATATATTTACAAATTCAACAGTGAGGGAAGTTTGGCCTAACCTAGTTTCCACAGCATCTTTAAATATTTCTTTCGTCAGAGGAGCAGATGTTGCAACCCTGTACAAAATCTGAGAAGGCAACAACTCGCTCCCTTTTGAAAGCATCTAATCTCAAAATCCCATCTTTGACTTCTGTGGGATTTCCCTGTGTGTTTGTGTGTGTTCTCCCACTGAATTCCTTTATGTGTGCACGTGCATGTGTGTGTGTGTGTGTGTGTGTGTGTGTGTTGAAGGAGCGGGAGAAAAGTAAAGACATTTCCTATTAAAAATGTCACTGAGATGTGCAACAGACAAGGGGTTGCAACAACCAACAGCCAGCCTGAACCACTGAGGTACTATCACTGGACGGTGATGCAGCATGATTTTTACAACAGAAGTAAGAAAACTGTAAATATCCATCAACAAGGGAAGCAATAAACTACAATCAAACAATGAATCTTATGCAATCAGTACAAATAAATTAGGGCTTTATACAGAGGCATAAAACAATTTCAACAATATTTGGGTTAAAGAAATGTATAGAATAATAAAGATAGTATAATCTATTATGTTAATATATGTTAATATATAATATATATTCATAGAATAATATAGATAGTATAATCCCATTATGTTAATATAATATATATATTCATGAATTTTATTATAGTTATGCATCACATTATATACAAATGAGTCATATGATTTACACTCAATAAAGGAAGTTTGAAAGTTGTTAACAGCATGTGTCGTTGGATGTCATTATAGATGTTTTTTGCTTTCTTCTTTGAATATGTCTGTATTTTGAGTTCATGATATAATGAATATGCATTACTCCTTTTAAAAGATATTTTTCCAGCCTGGCCAACATGGCAAAACCCCATCTCTACAAAAAAAATAACAAAAAAATTTGTCAGGCGTGGTGGCTACCCAGGAGGCTGAGGTGGGAGGATTGCTTGAGCCCAGGAGGTCAAGGCTGCAGTAAGCCATAATTATGCTGGTGTATTCTCACCTGCATGAAAGAATGGGACCTTTTCTCAAAAATTTTTTAAAATAATAAATAAATAATATTTTAAAACTTATTTTTAAATGAACATAGATGCACATGTGAAGAATTCTTCGGTATTCCAGCAGCATCCAGAATTGAGAGGACATTCTTCAAGGTGTTTTTGACAAACCTGAGTGTCTGTGGGAGGGGATTTCCACACTAGGCAGAAACTCTCCTCAGGTCTCTCAGATCATCCAACCAATTACGGCCAGTGTCACTTTGATACCCGTGGTTAGTGTTCCTGCACAGCTAACAGCAAGCATGAGCTTCAGTGGGTAGGGAGAGCAGCGGGCTGGAACTCAAATGACTTTCGGGCACCCATATAGGTTTCGTAACTGAGAATGAAGCTCAACCTCCTAGACAAGAAGTACACATCCTGTCCATGTTGTTCCACTTATCTACTGCAGTATAATGAAGCACCACAAACTTAGTGGCCTAACACGACAATCATTTTATTAGCTCACAGATGCTATGGGTCAGGACTTAAAGCAGAACATAGCAGGAATGGCTTTTCTCTGTTCCACAGTGTCTGGAATCTCAGCAGGGAAGACTCCAACAGCTGGAGGCTGATACATCTGGAGGCTTCTTCAGTCCCATGCCTGGTACTTGGGCTGAGATGACTCGAAGACTGGGCTCCACCAGTGCTGTCAACTGAAGTCCTCACATGTGGTCTCTCCATGTGGCTTGCACTTCTCGCAGCATGATGACTGGAATTCACAAGTGTTACAAGACTGAGCATTCCAAGAGAACCAGGTAAACACTGCGTGGTCTTTTATGACTTACTCTTAGCACTCACATAGTGTCATTTCCATCATACTCTATTGGTCAAAGTAGTCACAAGTCTGTCTAGAGTCAAGGAGTGAGAACATAAACTCTACCTCTTGATGGGACAGTGTCAACACACTTGGGCTATTTTTTTTCTAAACTACCACACACATTTATCAAGTTTCTGCTCCATACCAGCCACCAGAACTATAGCTTCAAAAAAGAAAACACAGTATTGGGGATCAGAAGGGCTTGAAAGCCCCCTTTCCTGATTTCCCCAACAAATCCAAACTCAATAACTCTGTATCGGTTATTTATTCCATTTCTCCCTCAGCAAAATAGAAATAGTAATGTTAGGTTGAAACATATAAAATTGCTAATACTTGACCACTTCTAATCTTAAAAAAATTGCAATTTGTTTAATCATGTTTGACTTATGCACGTCATAAAAATGTGAGTCTAAAAAATGATAAAAGATAAAAGGTTCTTGAGTGGCAAAAGTATTTAATATTCTTTGTTTTCTGAGCTTTCTTTTACAGGCCTTTGGAATGTATCTACTAATTTAAAGAGGAATTCATATTTCCCACTGGCTTTTTTAAAATTAAATAACCAATGTTTAGTCTGTTGCCAGGATATGCATTCTGTGATTATGATTCTACTTCCCTCATCCTATGGAATGTCTTTTCTAAAACCTTCTTGGAGTTTCATTTATGATACTACAACAATGCTTACTTTTTACTAACCAAATCCTGAATTCTTGTCAATTTTACATTATATTTGAATAATGTTCTGTCAAATGTTACATGATACTAGTATGCAGTGTCCTCAGTATTCAATGGGTTACTTCCTTTGCTTATTAAACCATGTTGCTGGTCATTAAGCACCATCCACACTTACAATCAACCAAGTTTTCTATTGTTATAGACACATAACCACTCAAACAAGTTTGTGTACAGAAATAATGACATATAATATAACAGAAAAAGAGAGGCAAGAAATTCTTTTCTGGCCAAAACTAGAAGAGCAAGAAAGGTGAAACAAGAGGCAAATTACTAAAAGGTAATTTTGTCACAACACAGAACTGCAAAATAATGAGACTTCATTTCCTGAATGGCCCTAGAAACTGGATCTAGTGATGAACCCCAAGACACGGGATTTCCAAGCATGTTTTGAACAATAAACTGAGCAACTTCTCCAAAGCAATTTTTCAAAAGGCACAAGGCAAGATTGTTAATATTTGGTTTCTTCATTCTCCTGTGTAGCTCTAAATCAGCCATATTACTCCACTGGTAGGGCAGCTAGTATCCATGTGCAAAATAATAGAAGTCTAAACAAAGCCAATTAACACAGCAACTAAAATAGTGCATAGACCAGGGAAGCTGTGAAACACAAGAAAGAATCCTGTCCTTGGATCTGAAGATCCAGAATTGAACTTACTAGTCGGGTGACCAACTCATACCATTTTGCCCAGAACTGTCTTCAGTTCATCAGCCTACTTATAGACAACTTTGGATAGACCATTTTTCCTTCATACAATTCAATTTCTTCAAATGTAAAATGATTTTAAAAATAAAATCTGATTTGTAGACTTGCTGTGAAAACAATGGAAATAAAGTTTCAAAGCACATTTTTCACTGTCTACAAGCCTTTTGTTACCTGACCCAAGGGTATCTAGACAGTTGCCCAGCCCTCTAGTAACCTCATGGGGTGGTCCCTAGACTTTTTATATAAAAAATTCATAAGAAAAGGATGTTGTTGCCCCTTCTCCTTCCAGAGAACCCTGAATGCTGCCCCAAATCAAAGGAGCCCATAAATCCCAGATCCCAGGAAAGGTGACTTAAAGTAATCCCACGTTTTTAAAAAAGGTGTCTTAAGAGGACTTGCTTTGTGTTTCTCTTGCCAGATGAGAATCTCAATCATCCTTCATTTTAGAATGACACCCACCTTTCCTCCCACTCAAACAAGAAGCAACAGGAGGAGAGGCAGAGGGAGAAAGTACAAAAACTCCATCTTCAGCAAATTTTGGAAATATTTTCTTTCAAAGGCCTATTAGACACATTTCCTTTTCCTAATGCAAATTAGCAATAGAAGAAGAAAGAAAATGCTTTCAGACTATTACACTAATAAAGAAGACATTAAGCCACTACAGTCAGAAAGCTGAGCAGTAATAATAATGGAATTTTTCCAGTCTATCATTTAATTAAAAGTTACCAAAATTAGCATATATGCCCCTCTTTGGGTTCGGTAGCAGTAAGCCCCTCCCTTACTCTTCCCCCACCTCTTGTCCCACCCCTGCCCTCCCCTCCCACTGTGCCCCCTTTCCTTGTCTCTCCCCAGACACCTTTTCTTCTCTCCCTGCACCTCTCTCACACCTGGAGACCACAAGGATATGCAGCTCCAAGTGAGCTGAGACAATGAAAATTACCTTCCTAGAGAAAGGAAAGTGCATTTGACATCCCCCTTGTTCCAGGCCTTGAGAGACTCTGATATAATTACCTCCGAGAGGCTGCAGGCAGATGGCAGCCTCGGCAGTCCCAGGTCCTCAGTCAGCAGGACACTGCCGAGATGCTCTCCATGACATTTTGTTCAAGATGTTTCCAGCACACAAAGCCGAGAGCTGGCAACCAGTAAAGGAGCCTGCAGAGCATTCATTTAGCCCGGAATTACAGCCATCTCACACATCCACTCTGCAGGTCCCAGCCGCCACACCTCTGCCTAGTCCCATAGGCAAAGATCAGGGACATGACTGATGGCCGCGTATCTTACAGAGAAGCTGAAGTGTGAGCACATGGGTGGGATGGAGGCACAGCAGAAAAATTGGTGGAGAGTGTGCTGCGCCTGACTCTGGTCCTCCTGAGACATCATTCTCCTCCATTTTCATCTGCGGGAGTCATATAGGATGTCAATGCAAGCTGTGAACCTCTAGACAGATGTTTGGGATTACTATCAAAGGGAACGATGGAGGAGTAAAATAGTATAGCCCCACCATGTGTGTAATGTCTCCCTCCCTTGAATTGCCATTCCTCAACCTCCCACCTTTCAGGAATTTCTCTGTCCGTATCCACAGTAGTCAGTGTAACACACTAGCTGCCATAACAAACAAACTCAAATGTCAGTAGCCTAACATAATGGAGGTTTATTTATCACTTAAGGCAAAGCCCCATGTGGTGATCAGCTCTCCTTGGTGCCTCTCCTCCAAGAGGACCCAGCTGCTTCCACCTCAAACACATGGCCTCAGATCACTGCTGAAGGGGAAAGCAAGAGCATGGACAATTGCACAGGACTTATAGCCATGTCTGGAAATGTCCCTTGGATGTGACAATACTAGGAAGTTGCTAGTTGCCTTGATAATAGTCATTGAAGCTGTGGGCATTAGAAGCCAGATACCAGTGTGCTGAGACTTCATGAATAGTATTTTAAAAGACAACTAAGAGTTCATTAATTTGTACGACTAATGAGGACTTTCTAATAATTGAGACAAGACAGAGCTTACTTTTTGTCAGCAAATCCCTCCTAGATGCAAATAGGAGTGTGAATCATACAGAACAGGGGGATGCTGGAATACTGAAGAGACCATCCCATTTTCAGCCAATTTCAGGATTCCTCAAACAGGAGATCCTGAAAGCTCAGGTTTAAGTCACACTGTATAACATTTATCTCTGGGAAGAGTCAAGTTAGAGAATGAGCCTCGGTTCAAAGATGGCCTTGAAGGAAACAGAAACTCCCTAAAGGAAGAGCCGTAGTCACAGTGGAGGAGACACAGCTGATGAGCAGAGGCACAGCCCATCAGGCTCACAGTTGTGAGAATGGCATTAATAGGCCAACTTCACTAGTATGGCTACAGCCCACAGACCTCCTTTGCCGCCACAGGCTGCCTCCCTGGGTCCCTGCCCAGTGGGGTTGAGAGAAGTAGAGGAGTCAGATCCCAGGGGTGGCAGTTGACTAGGGTAGATGGCAGATTAGCTCTGATTTCAGGCATCTCAGCAGCTTATTCGTGTGCCAGAAATTAATAAATCTACTTAAAATTTCCCCTGGTTATAAGTTAAATAAAGCAGTCTCCTTTTATATCTTTAGTCATTCAGCTGACATTCATTAAGCACAAACCAACCATGCACCAAGCTCTGTGCCAGGTGCTGGGTCGAAGACTCAGTTCCTCCCAAAAGTTCCCAGGCTGGGACCTTATTTCAGGCTGCATTGAGTCATTTCATTAAACTGAAAGTGGGGGTAGGAACAGAACATATGTACTGCCTCTAATTGGAATAGGAAAATAAAGCACTATTAATCACTGTGCTCAGAGAGGCAAAGCAAATTTCTCAAGGTCACACAACTGGGAAATGGCAGAGACAAAATGCACAGTGAAAGTAAGAGAAGTGAACTTTCAGAAATCCTTTTCATTTCAGACTTTATGGCGTGTCAGACACATCTTCCTGCTGTGTGTCTACTCACTGTTTATTTGGCTGCATTTTGTTTTGGGTTTCTGGAGTTCTTTACAACACCCCCTTCAGTCCATATTTACGCCAAAAGACAGGGTTGTAATTTGAAACTTGCTCTCCTTCTGAGAGAATGTCACGAAGGCTAACGAGATCATGTCTTCAAATGCTTTGATCATACAGAAGACAAACTCAAGCAGAAGTTTATATTGTTATAGTGATTATAATGATTATAATTTATACTATACAACATAATGATAAGAACATGTTGTATTTATAATGCGTAATTAGAGACATTTTATCATTATTTTCTTCCTAGGCCTAATGATCATGATCATCATTATTAATAATGAACATAATAACCACAGAAAGACAATGAAAACAATGATGACGAACAGCTCAGTGCCAGTTTGGTGTTCTGTAGGGAAGAGTACTCCTTCCAATCGTCTCTTGCTGGTCAGAATGACTTTGTTTGTTGTGAAGTGATAGCTTTAATTATAAATGACAAGTGACATTATATCACAGAGGGAAAAAAGATGGTCAGGCATCCAACACATCACTGGAATAGTGCCTGCCCCCGACCCCCTGCACAATTGACACACAAATATTTATACAGCCACAACAACCAGTACAACTTCCAAACAGGCACCATAATTTATCCATTCATAAAAAAAAAAAGGCTCTGCAGTAGGAAGGCCTGGGCCTGAGTCCCTGCTCCCCCGTTGGTCTGGTTCCTGGGACCATCAGAGTGCTATTCTACTTTTATCCAGACTTGTGAGAAGACCTGGCATATATTAGGTGTCATATGAGAGAGATACTTTAGGTTTCAAACAGCAGATGATTAATATATGCTCATATATATACAGGAAAATGTTAGTTAAGTCTTGGGTACATTCACTGAGTTACAACTGAAGTCCACAAGGGAAATTTACAAGTCATCCAGGAGAGACCGGGGGGCTTCTTTTGCTGGCAAATGTTACATAATGTCCAATCTGAGCAACTCTAAGGCCATGGTGCCTTGGCTGATGAACTTTGCAGCACTTAAGACTTATTGCAGAACCAAAAGTGGGCATCTCCTCTACTCCCACCCCACTTCAGCTGCTGAGAATACTTCTCTCCCTCTTTACTAAACAGACAGGTCATTCTGTACCTCCTACCAAAGAGGTAGAACAGGTGTGAACATTAAAGTGATTACCACCTTCTAGCTCTCCAACAACATGTCTACCCATGTGGCAAGCTATAGAGAAGGACAGTAAAACCATCTGTGAGAGGATGGAGAATCAGAGGATGGGGAGAAAGAAAAAGGCAGCCATGCCCAGTGAGAAGAGAAGCATCAACACAAACACACAGTGACCCCTTGTTCCTGAACACAAACCATCAACCTCACAAATGCTGGAGATGCACAAACAGAAGTGTCCTCGAAATGCGTTCATTCATTCAACAAATATGCATTGACAGTACCAGGCACTGTGCTGGACCATTAGGATAAAGCAGCAGACCAGACACACAAGACTAGCCCCCAAGAAACTCACAGCCTGGAGAAGACTGGCAATAAATAAAGAAGTTATAAATTGTAATAAGTGATCTAAGAGAAGAGACTGAAACCCAACCCTGTAGAAAAACAAGCAACCTGAGTATTGGGGGTTTAACTAGTATAGACCCACTCTGCCTCAGTGATAGATATCCAAACCTCAATACTCTGCATTCTGGGTGTCCTGTTTGCAAATAACAAGTCTTCTAAGTATAATTTTTGAAGTAAGTACCAGATGATGTTCAACAAACAAAACCAGCAACAACATCAGCCACAGTGAGCATCAATCTGACCCCAATGTCTTAGACTTTGTGTTGCGAACTGGTTTACCAGCACTGAGACTTAGGGCAGAACTGGTTCCTGGAAATAAGAAGCTGCCATTTTTCCCATTCACTCAGGAATGTTTGTGTGCTTGTGAAAAGGCTGAACACCCTGCCATAGCAAGAGTCTCATGCAATTTCAACCCCCACTCCCCAAATTAACCCCAGAGTTTTGTTGACGATGCTGAAGGAAAACATGGTCAAGCCCACATTGGGACATAGATAAACAATCTCAGGGTTCAGGAGATTGAAAAATCATTGCTCCACTTTGCCATCAATTTGCCCTTCATCCCACACACAATCTACCTTATATGAGTATATGAGAACTCTTTTACCTGCCTTCTCTTTCTCATTTTCATTCCTACCCTCTAGCTCTTTGTCCTCACCCCAGGTTCTTGGGTCCACTCTAATAAGTGTCTCCTGCCATTTTTAAGGGGAGATGTAAAGTTTTCATTGTCTTCAAAGTGGAGCATCTACAAGCGCTTTCTTGTGGTAACGTTGATCCTTTGTTTCATATGATTTGGATGTATTACTCTAAGTCTCTGCCTCCTTGCTTTGTCTTCTAAGAATGCGGAGAGAAAGAAAATAAGATGAAGACAGAAAAAAAACCTACCCTGGCATACTTGGCCTTGCAGAGCTACGTAAGATTTTTTTTAACTGAAATTAATCACTAATGGGCCTCTTCGGTGTGCCCATCTCCAAAGGCTGGAGAAGCTGGAGCCTACATACTCTTCAGTTTACTAACTAGGCCCTCTGAGGTAAGGCTATGCCACTCTGAAAGTGTGGACCAGACACATATCCTTATTCCCCTGAGTTTCAGGGTTCAAATCCCAGTTAGTGTTAAAGAGGATAAAATCAGTGGGGATTTGGAGGCCAGCATCTATGCTATTCTAAAATCTTAAGAAGGTGCCTGTCAAGCTCTGGTCTGAAAGAAATAGACATTTGAGTTCTTCAGAGGGAGAGAAGGAAGGTGTGATATAGACCGCAGGCAGTCACTGTCCACCCAACTAATTCTCTTCTTTCCACCTCTGAGTCTTTGATCATTGGTGGTCTTTTTGCTTGGAATCTTCTCATGTTTTCCCCATAAAACACCTAGCAACAGTTTTAGGCTTGATTAAAAGATCATTTCCTACAGGAAGTCTTCCCTAATAATTCCCTCATAAACTGTATTATAATAGTAACACATATTGAGAGCTTACTATATGCCATGTATGTCAAGTATTTTTTGCTCATTTGGTTCTCAAAACCATGTTATTAATAACATTATTGTTATCTTTATCATTAATTCCATCTTTCAGATGAAGCTCAAGTAGGTAATTTTCCTAAGGTCACGCAACCAGAAAATTGTGGAGTCACAGCCCTTTGCTATCTGTTATAACACTTGACAATCTGCCATAACACTTGACAATCTGCCTTCTGTAATAGCTACTAGAGTAGATGGCCGTGTATCATACAAACTTGGAAATTTCTGCAGGAAATGCTTGACTTTTTGATTCTGTGCTTTATAATTATTAATAATGACCCCACTTCCTGCTCCCACCCCAATAGAAAACCTTTAATACAGTAAATGCTCAACAAATGTTTTCCATTGAACTGAACTAACATTGAGCAACAAGAAACAGAGTACTTAAGGATAAAGAGATGGATGCAGCCCTAACTTGAGTTTAGTCATTGCCTTAAAAGTATGGACTTGGATGGACAACATTTTTCAGTTATTCCACTGAAAAGATTAGGAAGACTGGCTTCCTAATCTCGTGGTAATTTTGGAATCAGAGACGAGGCCATACTAGTCATCCATACTCACAAATAAGAAGAGACATACTCACAAATAAGAAGAGCCTAGATTGGCATCTAACTGGCTGTGGAAATGTGTATGTGACACCTGCATTCTTGATCCTCATTGCCCTGCCCCTCCCACCAGAAGAGCTAACTTACGTAGCCTTGCTTCAACTGACTTTCTAAAAAGTGAAAGTGAAAATCTGGGCTCAAGTCTGGATTAGTGCTCTATTGCTTTGTAACAAATTACCACAAACTCAGTGGCTTTAAAAGACACCCATGTATTATCTCACAGTTTCTGTGGGTCAGTAGTCCAAGCACAGCTTAGCAAGTTCTCTGATCAGGTCTCACAGAGCTGAAATCATGATGTTGACCTGGGCTTTGTCTCATCTGTGAACTCAGCATGGAAAGAATCTGCTGCCAAGCTCCATTGGATTGTTGACAGAAGTAATTTCCTTGTGGCTGTACTCATGGCAGCTTGCTTCTCGAAGTAAGCAATGGAGAGAGACAGTCTCTGTTGCTTGGAGTCTGCAACTTCAAAGAAGGCCTAAGCCCTCTTTTGAAGGGCTCATCCAATTTGGTCAGGCCCACTTATAATAATCTCCCTCAAAGTCAACTGATGTGGGACCTTAATTACATCTACGAAATCCTGTCACGTTTGTCATGCAATGTTACATAATCATGGAAACAGTTCTGTTAGAAGCAAGCCACATGTTCTGCCTATCCCCAAAAAAAGAGGATTATATAAGGCTTAACACCAAGGAGAGGAAATCACAGGAACCATCTTAGAATTTGGCCTACAACTTTCCTCCATCTTCCCCCAGAGTAGCTTCTGTTGCCTCAAAATAAAAGAATCCAGGCTCAAATCTGGGTCAGGCTATCATAACCTTGTCTCCCTCGGGGAATTCAATTTCTAAGGTGAGCTGTCTTCTAAATTACTGATTCTATCACTCAGGTACCAATTCTTCCCTCTGTTAATCATCAAGACACAAAATTATTTATTTGGAGTCCTTATTTTCTTCTCCTTTTATTTTTCTTTGAAGATGTTCCCATTATTTTTCAATAATGATTTGAGTCATACTCTGGGTTTCCTCTCCCTCCCTCCTGTTGTTTCTAACACAATAACAATAATGACAATGACAGCACTGGGGATGACAATGTCAGACAGTTCTGACAGAAGGCAATCATTCTCCCCCACCCCCTTTAAAGACTTCCACAATTGCACATCTGTCAGGGGCTGATGGGAAAACAAACCAAATTAAGTTTAATGTCAAGTTGTATCACCTCCTGTTTGTGAACTCTCTCTATTTCTTTGTCTCAGAATCTGTTGAATGTGATGGACAGCAGCAAACCCCTGATTAGCATATTTCCCACTGCCATTTCAGGCAAATGAATCTTCCCTCACCAGGATTTGAGATTCCAGTCAGATTCTCAATTCCATCTGGCTAGTCATTCTCATTATTATGCAAATGTCAGCTTTACCTGAAGGCAAGAGCTTTCTTCTTAATATTTAAATTCCATCTCTTTTTCATTGATCTCTAAACAACAGCCCATCTTTGAACTTTCCTTGGAGAATGATTTTTAGGGATGAAATGTCCACCGAGATTGTTTGGTTCCCTTTTTGAAAATAGACTGGGATGACTTGGAAAGTGGTGGATGTAAGTGCCCTTCCTCTGCCTCCAGAACAGGATTTTTGAGTGACTTTGGCTGAAGTCTGATAGACGGTGCCTTGCTGCTAGGGAAAGGCACTCAGGGGAGAAACTGACTGGCAGAGATAGGAGAAAGTCAACATGTCCGGCAAGCCCCTGTTTTGAAGAGGGCCTGGGAACCAATAAGAGGAACTAACTGCCAAGGCAAACAGTCTGCATCAAGCTGGCAGCAAATGGACCTCAACCCTGGGAATCCAAACCAGCAGGTGGGCAGGCTTGGAGACTGCTGACTTGGGAACTAGAGGCAGGACTAGAGATGCTGGTTTCCTCAGTCACTATCTGGAGTGAAGAGTGCGTTACCACATCATGGTCCCAGTTACCAGAAGCGGGACCTGTCATGGCAATCTAGTGTCTAATAGATGCCAGTCATTCTTTCCACAAATCAGTTTTTCCTCTGCCCAAGTCCCTCTTCTCAGAGTATCTATTCCCTCAGCAGGTTTGTTGTCAACCTGAACACTTTTGTTTGTACTCATGTGGACACCTGACCAAAGCCAAACCAATCAGATTTTTGTTATATATAAAGTTTCGGTGCCACAAAAGGATTGGCACTTGAATATAAAATTTTCTTTTTAATTTTCAGTAAGGTAAGTTACTTCTATAGAAGGGTGCACCCTTACAGATGGAGCAATGGTGAGCGCACACTTGGACAAGGGAGGGGAAGGGCTTCTTATCCCTGACGCACGTGGCCCCTGCTGCTGTGTCGTTCCCCTATTGGTTAGGCTTAGACTGCACAGGCTAAACTAATTCTGATTGACTAATTTAAAGAGAGTGATGGGGTGAGTGCTTTGGCGGGGAAAAAAATGGTTATGCAGGGTGGAGAATGAGACAGGGCAGAGCAGGTAGCAGGTAATCTGAATGAGTCAGGGTGGAGCAGGTAATCGAAAAAGGTTGCTTTAGGAGGAAGTTAAGTTTAAAAATAGAAGGCAAAGAATTGAACATACATATCGATTCTTTGAAGAGAAATTTAGAACTTATATCTAACATTCTGTAGCAGGAAATATGAAATTATGGTTCAGAGACTAGTTGGTCTCATTCTCTTTCTCTGTTTATCTACCTATCTTTCCCTTCTTGGCCCCTCTCTCCAATCTCTTCCTCACTGTTTGAAAAGAAAGTTTATATACAAACTAACCAATTAGTCCATTTTTCAGCTAGTGTCTGTCAGGGCCACAGGCCCTTGGTTCCCTAAGGTTTTTCTAAAAAATCACTGACATTAGGCAGATTGATTAACAGGAGAAAAGGCATACACATTTATTTAACATGTATACACAGTAGCCATCAGAATGAACACTCAACCCAACAATATACAGAAGCTTATATCCCATCTTGAGATTATAGAAAGTATGTGGACTCAGAGAATGCCCCAAAACAGGTTTTTAGTGGTAAGACAGGTTATAGGAGAGAGAAAGTAAGGGGCTTGGCTGGCAAAGGTGGACTTGCTTTATAGATGAATACTCCTTCAGATGTAATAAATGGTAAGTGTGTCTCTTTAGACTTGTAAAGGTTTCAGACTCTCAGTCTTTCCTAGATCTGGGAAAGGCATAGAAAAGGCCAGGCTACATTAATGGAGACTCTCTACAAATGCACATTTTTCCCCACAAAAGACAGCTGTGCAAGGCCACTTCTGTTTGCTGGCTCTGTGGCAGCCATTTCAAAATATGTCAAAGAAATATACTTCGGGGTAAAATATCTTTATTTCCTTTATGCCTTCTTCTCTAAGAAAATGTCTGCAGAATGAGAGAGACGCAACCACATGGAGAACGTGAAGGGCGGGCAGAATGACTGACAACCGTTGGCTACCAAATCCCCACTTCATGGTCAGTTCGGAATTGGAACCCAGAAGCAGGTACCATGAGGAAGTCAGTAGACAGCACCCACTATTCTAGAGCGTAGTCTTGATACCCAGCACCACTCTTCGTCTTCCTCCTTTCTCTCAAAAAATTGGCTCCAAGGGATCAAAGATCCACTTCCTCAGAGTTTCAATGGCTGCTTCTAAATGTCATCAGTGATCGATTCTTTTCCTTCTACCCCACCTTTAGCTCCCTAAGACATTTTTGGAGACTGGCATAAAAATGGAAAGATAAAGTTTTATTTTCATTTTCTAATTTATCTCCAATACAAATGTCAGCATTTTAAACTTTTGTCAGAAGAAAGAAGTGTTTTCAACTGTTTGAAGTTACTTTGGACATTTTTAACTTGTCAAACAAAATAATGTTAAACCATCACTTCCACCTATCTCAGCATGAGAGATTATGAATACAGGAAGAACAAGGGGGAGAAGGACTACAAACAAGAAGCAGAAAGTTAGGGAGGAAAAAAAGCAACTTCTTACCTACCCTGTGCACTTGTCTGAATTCATATTGTGTTACTATAACAGAATACCCAAGACTGAGCAATTTATAATTTTAAAAGTTTATTTGACTCGTGATTCTCCTAGCTAGAAGATTGGGCATCTGCATCTGGTGAGAGCCTCAGGCTGCTTCCACCCATAGCAGAAGGTAAAGGGGAGCCACATGTACAGAGGTCACATGGTAAGAGAGAAAGCAAGAGAGAGGGGAGAGGTGCTAGGCTCTTTTAAACAACCAGCTTTCAACAGGAACTGATAGAGTAAAAACTCACTCACCCTTGAGGGAAAGCATGAATCCATTCATAAGAGACCTGCCACCATGACCCAAATACCTCCCATTAGGCCCCATTTCCAACACTGGGAATCAAATTTCAACATTAGGTTTGGAGGGGACAAACGTCCAAACCATAGCAATACTGTTCTTGGCTCTTGATGTACATTATTGTTTTAATCTTCTAAACATCCCTATAAGGTAGGCAATGAATACCAGAAGGATTATTTTGGACAAGCACGGGCCCTGAAAACAGATAGCTGAGGATCGAATACCAACTCTGATATTTATTTAACAACTTTTTTCCTCACTTTCCTTGTCTGTAAAATGGAGATGATACAGATGAAACCTACATGAGTTAATACATGTAACACTCTTAGAATAGTGCCTCTCATAAAGTGGATGCCCATAAAACCTTGGCTATTACTATTACTACCATTTTACAATTGAAGAAAACTAAGGCACAGAAGAGTTAAGTTTCTTACCAAGGGACACATGGCTACTAAACAACAGAGTCAGAAGTCTACACTGTACTGTGCTCTGTAACATCCATGCAGCTCTTGTTCTGTCAGTGCTCTATTCTGGACCTTAGGAAACTGGGAGACTCGCAAACTTCTCAAAAGAAAAGGAGTAAAGAATTGAAGTGAATACAATCACCTGGACCTTCCATTATAAGGTCTTGCCTCCTTTTTCTCTAGGAAGTCACCCCAAAATTAAAAGTAGGAGATAGAACACCAAATTCCACCCACAACAAGCTAGAAGACTTTTGAAATTCTGAACCACAATAAAAGAGAAAGAGCTACGAAATCCAGTGAAGAAGTTCGCAAGGACATCAGCAGGTGCAGATCTCAGACAAAGCTGTCAGAACACAGTTGTCCAAACAAGATGGTACACTCTAGGGAGAAAAACACTCTCGCATTTGGAGCTACATTAGGGGCTCAGCAAGCTGTCAGTGAGAGTGTTTCAGGGGAAAGGGGCTCAACAAGGAAACACACAGAATTTTCAGGAAGCAAGCTGTTATGATACAAATGGAAGATGGAGAGTTTCTCAATCGCAAACAACACTGCACTGACAATTTCTTTTGTGTTGGGGATAACTAAAAGCTGAAATAACCCATTCAGTCTCAAGTGGATATAACCCTACATTATAAGGCCAAACCTAATGAAAAATGTAAATTCATAAGAAACTTCCTTCATTCCAAGATGGTCTAATACAAAAGAATCAACACAGATTTATATAAAGAGACCACATGAAAATGAAAGAAAGACAGACACTGGAAAATGTGTAAGAAATAAAAATATTGAGCAGAAAAAAATTAAAAATTATTGACAAAGAGCAGGAAAAGAAATTACTAATATCACCAAGCATTTAAAAGTTTATTTAAAAATAAAACCCCAAGGCAGAAAAAACAATGGGGAAAATTTTATAACATTGGATTTGGCAATACTTTCTTGGATATGACACCAAAACCACAGGCAATAAAAGAAAAAATAGACAAACTGAACTACATCAAAATTAAAACTTCTGTGCATCAAAGGATATCAACAGAGTGAAAAGGCATTCCAAAGAATGATAGAAAATATTTTCAAGCCATATATCTAATAACTGGTTAATATCCAGAATATATAAATAACTCCTACTGCTCAACAACAACCACCACCTACAAAATGGGCAAGGGGCTTGAACAGAATTCCTCCAAAGAAAATATACGAACAGCCAATAAGCACATGAAAGATGCTCAACATCACTAATCACTAGAGCAATGCAAATGCAAATAAAACCCACAATGAGGTAGCATTTCTCACACTTTAGGATGGCTATTAAAAAAACAAAACAAAACAAAACAAAAAAACAGAAAATAACAAGTGTTGGCAAGGATGTAGAAAAATGAAAAATTGGTACACTGCTGGTGGTGATGTTAACTGGTGTAACTGCTGTGGAAAGCAATATGGTGGTTCCTCAAAAAATGCGGACCAGAAAATGCATGTGTGCATGCACGCGCACACACACACACACACACACACACGGAGCTCCCTAGGGAGCTTTAGTCCAGTAACACTGGGGCTTATTTTTTTGCTCATCCAGTGAATGCGGACAGGGGCTCTCACGGACTACATGCACTTATCTTTGTTTTGTTGTTTTCTCGTTTTTTAATGTTTTATTTTTATTTTTACAGATTCAGGGGTACAAATGCAGATTTTTTTACACGTATATATTGCATAGTTGGTGACATCTGAGGTTTTTCGTGTTTTTGTTTGTTTTCTTGAGACGGAGTCTCGCTCTGTCACCCAGGCTGGAGTGCAGTGGCCTAAGCTCTGCCTCCCAAGTTCATGCTATTCTCCTGCCTCAGCCTCCCAAGTAGCTGGGACTACAGGCACCTGCCACCACATCTGGCTAATTTTTTTGTATTTTTTAGTAGGGATGGGGTTTCACCATGTTAGCCAGGATGGTCTCGATTTCCTGACCTCATGATCCACCTGCCTCAGCCTCCCAAAATGCTGGGATTACAGGCGTGAACCACCGTGCGTGGCCAGTGACATCTGAGTTTGTAGTGGACCCATTGCCCAAATAGTGAACATTGTACCCAGTAGGTTTGTTTTCAACCCTCATCCACCTTTTGTAGTCTCCAGTATCTATTTTTCTACTCTGTATGTCTCTGTGCATA
The DNA here is from genome assembly GCF_024542745.1 of Macaca thibetana thibetana. Lineage (NCBI taxonomy): Eukaryota > Metazoa > Chordata > Mammalia > Primates > Cercopithecidae > Macaca > Macaca thibetana. The sequence continues at coordinate 14,022,827 of NC_065579.1, forward strand.
CATCACTTAACTCCCACTTATAAGCAAGAATATGTGATATTTGGCTTTCTGTTTCTGAGTTATTTCACTTAGGATAATGGCCTCCAGCTGCATCCATGTTGCTGCAAAACACATGATTTTATTCTATTTTATAGCTAAGTGGTATTCCGTGGTGTATATATACCACATTGTCTTTATCCAGTCCTCCAATGATGGACACTTAGGTTGATTCCATATCTTTGCTGTTGTGAATCGTGCTGTGATAAACATACCAGTGCAGGAATCTTTGATAGAATGATTTGTTTTCCTTTGGGTATATACCCAGGAGTGGGACTGCTAGGTCAAAAGGTAGTTCTAATTTTTGTTATTTGAGAAGTCTCCATATTGTTTCCATAGAGTTTGTACTAATTTACATTTCCACCAACAGTGTATAAGTGTTCCCTTTTCTCTGCATCCTTGCCAACATCTGTTTATTTGTTTGTTTTTACTTTTTAACGATAGCCATTCTCACTGGTAGAAGATGGTATCTCATTGTGGCTTTAATTTACATTTATCTGATGACTAGTGTTGTTGAGCATTTTTTCATATTTATGGTTGCTTGTATGTCTTCTTTTACAAAATGTCTGTTCATGTCCTTTGCCAACTTTGTAAGGATGTTATTTGGGTTTTTTTCTTGTAGAGTTGTCTGAGTTCCTTGTAGATTCTGCACATTAGTCCTTTGCCAAATGCATAGTTTGTGAATGTTTTCTCCATTCTGCAGATTGCCTCTTTATTGATTATTTCTTTTGCTTTTCAGAAGTTTTTTAGTTTAATTAAGTCCCATTTGTCTATTTTTGGTTTTGTTGCACTTGTTTTTGAGATCTTAGTTATAAATTCTTTGCTGAGGTCAAAGTCCAGAAGAGTTTTTCCTAGGTTTTCTTCCAGTGTTTCTATAGTTTCAGGTATTACATTTAAGGCTTTAATCCATCTTGAATTAATTTTTGTGTATAGCGAGAGATAGGGTTCCACTTTCATTGTTCTGCATATGACAATTCAATTTTCCAGCACCATTTATTGAATTGGGCATCCTTTCCCCAGTGTATGTTTTTGTTGACTTTGTTGAAAATTTAAGGTATTACATTTAAGCCTTTAATCCATCTTGAATTAATTTTTGTGTATAGTGAGAGATAGGGTTCCACTTTCATTGTTCTGCATATGACAATTCAATTTTCCAGCACCATTTATTGAATTGGGTATCCTTTCCCCACTGCATGTTTTTGTTGACTTTGTTGAAAATCAGCTGGCATGGGTATGTGGCTTTATTTTGGGGTTCTCTATTCTGTTGCATTGATCTATTGTGTCGGTTTTTATATCAGCACCGTAATTTTTTGGTTACTATAGCCTTGTATTATCATTTGAAGTCAAGTAATGTGATGCCTCCAACTTTGTTTCCTTTTGCTTAGGATGGTTTGGCTAGTTGGGCTCCTTTTTGGTTTCATATAAAACTTAGGATTGTTTTTTTCTAATTCTGTGAAAAACGATCTTGGCATTTTGATAGGAATTGCACTGAATCGATATATTGCTTTGAGTAGATTGGTCATTTTAATAAAATCAGTGTTGGTAGTTTTCTTCGTAGAGATCTTTCAAATCCTCAGTTAAATATATTCCTAAGTATTTTTGGCCTATCATAAATGAGACCAACTTTTTGATTTTGTTCTCAGCTTGATTGTTATTGGTGTATAGAAATGCCACTGACTTTTATACATTGATTTTGTATCCTGAGATTTTACTGCATTAATTTTTCAAATACAGGAGTCTTTTGGAGGAGTCCTCACGTTTCTCTAGGTATAAGATCATATCATCAGCCAACAGAGATAATTTGACTTCCTCTTTTCTTAATGGATGTCTTTTATTTCTTTCTTTTGCCTGATTGTTCTAGGTTGGAGTTCCAGTACTATGCTGAGTAGGAGTGGTGAAAATGGGCATCCTTGTCTTGTACCAGTTCTTAGGAGAAACAATTTCAACGTTTTCCTATTCAGTATGATGTTGCCTGTGGGTTTGTTATACATGGCTTTTATTATTTTGAGGTATGTTCCTTCAATGCCTACTTTGATGACTGTTTTTTATCGTGAAGTGATTCTGAATGTTATTAAGTGCTTTTTCTGCATCTATTGAGGTGATCATATGGTTTTTATTTTTAATTCTTTTTATGTGGTGAATCACACTGATTGAATTGCCTGTGTTGAACCATCCTTGCATCCCTAGAATAAAGTCCACTTGATGATGGTTTATTACCTTTTTTATGAGTTGTTGGATTTGGTTTGCTAGTATTTTGTTGGGGATTTTTGCATCTGTGTTCATCAGTGATATTGGCCTCTAGTGTGTTTTTTTGTTGTTGTTTCCTTACCCAGTTCTGGTGTCAGGGTGATACCGGCTTCATAGAATGAGTTAGGGAGGATTCCTCCTCTGTAATTGTTTGGAACAGTTTCGGTAAAATGTGTACCAATTCTTCTTTGCATGTCTGATAGAATTTGGCTATGAATTAATCTGATCCTAGGCTTTTTTATGTTGTTGGTGGAAGGTTTTATTATGACTGATTTAATTTCACTACTCATTACTAGTCTGTACAGAATTTCTACTACTTCCTAATTCAATCTTAAGAGGTTGTATGCTTCCAGGAATTTATCCATTTTTTCTAGGATTTTTAATGTGTGTGCATAGAGATGCGCATAGTAGACTCTGATAATCTTTTGTATTTCTGTAGTTCTGTAGTTTCAGTTGTAATATCACTTTTATTGTTGCTCATTGTGCTTATTTGAATCTTCTCTCTTTTTTCTTGGTTAATCTAACTAGTCATCTAGCAAATTCCTGGGCAATTTGGTTTGTCTTTTCAAATAACCAACTTTTTGTTTCCTTGATCTTTTCTATTGCATTTTTGGTCTCATTTAGTTCTGCTCTATTCTTTGTTATTTCTTTTCTTCTACTAGCTTTAATTTTGGTTTATTCTTATTTATCTAGTTCCTTGAGGTTATGACATCAGGTTGTTATTTGAGATCTATCTTTTTAATCTAGGCATTTAATAGTATAAACTTCCCTCTTAGCACTGCTTTTGCCATACCCCAGAGGTTTTGGTACATTGTGTCTCTATTTTCATTTCTTTCAAAACTTTTTAAAATTTGCACCTTAATTTTATTGTTTATTCAAAGATCATTAAGGAGCAGATTATTTAATTTCCATGTATTTATACAGCTTTGAGAGCTCCTCTTCATATTAATTTCTAGTTTTATGCTACTGTGGTCTGAGAAGATGTCTGACGTAATTTTCACTTTTTAAAATTTATTTAGACGTGCCTTGGGCCTAGAACATGACCAATTTTGAGAATGCTCCAAGCACAGATGAGAAGAATGCATATTCTGTGGTTATAGGGTAGAATATTCTGTACATGTCTGTTAGGTCCATTTGGTCTAGAGTCCACTTTAAGATGAACTCATCTTTGAAAGAGCACAAAATCCAGATGACTCTCTCTTGGGAATGTCTCATCATTCAACCTCTCCCCCTCTGTCTATTCTGATTTTTATCAGCCTACTTCTACCGGGAGTCATTATCTCCATCTTCCCTTCAAAACATTTTTGTCTTGTTTTGTTTTGTTTTGAGACAGGGTCTCATTCTGCCATTCAGTCTGGAAAGCAGTAGTGTGATCATGGCTCACTACAACCTGGGCCTTTTTGGCTCAAGCAATCCTCTTACCTTAGCCTCCTGAGTAGTTGGGACTATAGGTATGAGGTCACTATACCTGGCTAATTTTGTCATTGTTCTAGAGATGGAGTCTTCCTATGTTCCCCAGGCTGGTCTCGAGATTCTCCCACCTCAGCATCTCAAAGTTCTGGGATTACAGGCATGACCCACCATGGCTGGTCCTTAAAAACTTTTATTTCAAAATGCTTCTCTGATAGCTAGTCATGCAGTTTGGAAATGGTCTTGCAAATAAATATGAGCAGAAAAATTTACCCAACAAAGTAAAGGATATTCAAGTGTTTTCTGAGAAAGCCAATTATCTTCTCTGATCTAAAGTTTATTGGTCTGTTTGCAAAGGAATAAATATATGGGTTAACAGCGAAGTTGTATTTGGGACATGGATAATGAGAATAATTAACATTTATTAATCACTTACTATAAGTTAAAAGATTTATGTAATTTATCCCAACAATTCCCCTCAATAACTCAATAGGGCACATGGAATTTCATCCCAGAAAGTACAAACAGGGAAACTAAGTCTCAGAGAAGCAAAATAATATGTCCAATTAACAATCAGCCAGTGAGTGGCAGAGCATACATGCTACTGACTATACAGCCCAATCCTTTAATTCCAGTCTATGAATACAGTGGTCATTGGTCTGAGCCTATGTCTCTACCCCCAAAACTAAGGTTTAGATGCCTATTTCAGAATCTGCCCGAAGATTCTCGATAAACCCAGAAACAGAATATAAACCGTGTTTCTGGCCACAGGCAAGGTTTGAGATATGTTTTGAATAAACTCCAGGACAAAGATAAATATATTCCTTCTTTGGAAAGAATATTGGGAGGGTTATTTCAAAACAGAAGAATAAACAAGGAAATTCCTGAGAAAAGATAAAGTCATCTGCAAAATGTCAGAGAAATGAAACAAATGCCAAAGTGAATGGATGATGAAAGGTGCCTCTTCCCAACTTCCCTCCACAGAGCCAATTCTCTTCCTCTCACCTACACTTAAATAAAGTTGTGTTTTTGCATGCAGATCCTTCAATCTTCATTTCTTTTTTAAAATGCTTTTAAGGGAGTCCTTCCCTTAGGTCCATATTTCTACACTCAGTTCAATGCAACTATGTAAGGAAACATAGAGCTTGACTCCCACCCATGTTCACAGCTTACGAGGAAGTCAGACAGCCCGCCGGTGCAGCCATCTGCTGCATCTGGTACCTCTGAATTCTGATCTGGTCTGGCAGCTAAGGCCTTGGCTCAGTCCCACCTGGGCCACCCGTTCTAACCCTTTGGCCCTCAAATTGAGGTCTCTTCCTTTTCTGACATGCTATTATATAAAGTAGTCTCTTGTCAAATGCCAAGGTTGTGCAACAGCATTGATTTTTTCCTTTTCTTCTCCTTGGGGCTCTCTGGAGATTTCCTCATATGAAGTACAGTTCTGAGTTGCCCCCTCTCTCTCTAGTCTTTCTTGCAGGCCAGGGCTTTAGGCCAGAGCAACCTGCCAGCCTATGGTCTGAGACCCTGAGTTCTTCCTCTGAAGTTGATGGTTCCTCTGTGACCATGCCAGTTTACAGTTTCCTGACTTTCTAGAATACTAGAAAACTTTCTATTAAGATTCCCATCGCTTGCACCCTGCTGAATAGCCCTATTTGATTGACCAGATTGAGGTCCAAAATCTCAGTTCCCTTTGTCACATTGCTCTAATTTTCAGGCAATACTAATAACAGCAATAATGAAAGCTGACATTTAGTAAGTGCCAGACAAGTAACTAAGAACATTGTGTGCATTATCTCAGTGAATCTTCAGAGAACGTGACGTTCAGAGAGATTAAGAAACTTTTCCAAGACCACAAAGCTAATAAATGAGAAAGCTAGAATCCTAAACCAAGTTACAAAAAGTATACACTGCAAAAAATATAAAAATAAAAATGTAAAAGAAAAAATTGCCCCTGCTCTCTACTCAAGCCTCGAAATAGAATACCACACATTTTGGTATATAAGGAATGTGTCAATCCTCAGGGGCTCTCTTCATCACTAGGCTCAGTGGACTTCCAGAAATTAGTTTCTCAGTCTAGCAAGTCAAGAGCAAGATATGTGCCTTATTGTTATCATTCATGTCATGCCACACTAAAATTAACTATTTCTATGTCTGAATTCCAAACAAGAGGCTGTACTCTTCAAGGTAAGTCTCCACATACACAGTGACTGGCTTATAAAGATGCTCAATAAAGATATGTTGTTGGTGGTGGTGGTACAACTGCAAGCCTAATGCTACGACCTGCTCCCTGGGATTTCTAGGCATGTATCTCATTCTGTGAGCCCAGGGAAGGGTTAGTGGTTATCTCAATGCCTCTAACAATAGCAGAGTTATCAGATTTTAGTAAGTCAGCTTTTCCCTCCAGCAGCAGTCTGGATGCTTCCTATGATAGGAGACAAAAAGGATTCCAAATATGGGGAAGGAAGGAAATCTCAAATTTGAAGACATTGTACCCAATTCCAGGATTTTGCTACCTCTCCCTGTGTGACTGGACCTCACCCACCAAGCTCTATGCATGGAGCACTGATACTAAGATGAGTCATGAGTCAAATTGCCACAAAAAGTACTGTGATCTGACAAGTTGGAGACTGAGATTATTGCTACTCCAAGCCATTCTCTGGATCCCATTTGCCACTCCCTGCTAGTTAGACATTAGAGCCCCCAGCTTGCAGGGGAGAACAATAGTTGGTGAAGAGACAAAAGATCAAGATTGGTCAATGTACAAACAGAGTGAAAGAGAAGAATTTCAAAAAGATCCATAAGGAAGGATTAACTTGGCAAGCCAGATCCATCCAGATTTTATTTGAGTCTTGAAGATAAGCCTGTAAGGGTTCTCCCGCAGGCCTCTGCAGCAAAGGCTTCCTGTGGAACACAGGCTGGAGGATCTAGTGTCAGAAGAGTGATGTGTTTTTAATCCTGTGTACCTGTCATTTAGTAGGAATGTCAAGTCCCTCCATCATTACTTAAAGTGGAAATTTTGAGACTTCTCAAGGGTCTACAGGCTAAGATAAGAATTAGCTCTCAAGTAAAAGTAAAAGGGTCAAAAAGAGCTTCTGCCTCCTAAGGGTTATCCTAGAATCAGTGTAAAGAAACAAAAAATGTGAACTGAAATGATTGATGCTTTGTTCCCTCTTCAAATGGATTTTGTCTTTTATAAACTCTCCATCAGTTTATAGACTGACAGATCTAGCCCAATCCTATCATCACCACCCTCCTCCCATGTTACAAATAAGAGAACTGATCCTCTGTGGAATTAAATGACCTCCTCATTACCATATGGCTCGATCAACCTCTTGGTTAAGACTAAAACCAGGTCTCCTGTTTCCCAGTCCTAGAGATTCTTCCTTTGCATAACAAGGCTTTTTTTTCAACCTGAATATAAAACTCAGAGGGAAGTGGATTGCAAACTGCAACCTGCTGAAATAGAAAGTAATCAATCATTTGGAGAGCAGGTCTGTGCAGGGTCCCCAAGCAAGACATTGTCTCTCAACCCCAGGCCCATATGCCATTTCCCTATGCCAGGGCAGCTCCTGAACTGCTGGGTGTCCTTCTGCTCAGGACACTGAGCAAACTAGGTCAAACAGTGTTCAGAAACCTTTCTTAAGCTCTGAAGGTCACCTCAGTGCTCAGCATTTTTGCATCTTTTCAAATAAATAATGAAAATGGAGATTTCTCAATATGGCATAGCTGGGCTGACTCCCTAGGAGCTGCATTCACACTGCACTATGTATTGCCAGCATATGTTTCTCCTTGTAGAGTGGATGCCAGATTGATATCACATTAGGGAATAAATTTTCACAAAGAATTAAGGACATTCAGTGATAACTTATTAGAAAAATATACTAGGAAGGAATATGGGCAAAGAGAAATCCTCTTCACAATAACAACACACAATATGAAAGTTTAAAGAGTACAATTAATGAGATAGGGTCTATAGAATTACTAAAGGAAACTTCAAAATGTCACCAGGAGATCACCATGATGATTGAACTACACCTTACTGATGGATGAAATTTTGCAAAATGCCATTTCTGCCAAGATTCTTTAACATGTACTTAACAGACTTCCAAACAAAATTCTAATGCTATTTGTGGCAGGTAAATTTATGGTCCCCCAAATATGCCCACATCATAATCTCCAGAACCTGTGAATATGTTATCTCAAAAGGCAAAAGAAACTTTGCAGATGTGATGAAAGGTGAAGACCTTACAATGGGGGGAATATCCTGGAATATCCAGAGGAGCCTAATCTAATTACTTGCCTCCTTAAAATTGGAGAATCTTTATTGAATGTGCTCAGGGAGAAAAAAATGGTCAGAAAGATGCACCATTGCTACCTTTGAAGGTGGATGAAGGGGCCCATGAGCCACAGAATGTGGGCAGGCTCTAGAATGGGGAAAAAGCAAGGAAACTGATTATCTCCCAGAGCCTCCAGAAAAGAACACAGCCCTCCTGACATCTTGATTTTAGCTAAGTGAGACCAGTGTCAGACCAGTTTTGTCTAACCTATAGAACTGTAAGGTAAAAATAAATTGGTGTTGTTTTAAGCCATTAAGCCTGTGGTATTATTTTACAGCAGCAAAGGAAAATTGATACACTATTTTTTAACCTGACCAAGTTATGAAATTGTCAAATATGAAATTAGCCAAAGAGGAAAAAAGAGGGACACATTTTTTTTAACAGGCAACTTTTAAGTTCAGGGGTACATGTGCAGGATATACAGGTTTGTTACATAGGTAAACATAGGCCATAGTGGTTTGCTGCACATATCATCCCATTACCCAGGTATTAAGCCCAGTATTCATTAGCTGTTCTTCCTGATGCTCTCCCTCCTCCCAGCCTCAACCCTCTGACAGGCCCCAGTGTGTTTTGTTCCCATCAATGTGTCCATGTATTCTCATCATTGACCTCCCACTTGTAAGTGAGAACATGTGGTATTTGGTTTTCTGTTTCTGCATTTACTTGCTAAGGATAATGGCCTCCAGTCCTGCAAAGGATGTGATCTCATTCCTTTGTATGGCTGCATAGTATTTTTCATGGTGTACATGTACCACATTTTCTTTATCCAGTCTATCAATGATGGGCATTTAGGTTGATTCCATGTCTTTATTATTGTGAATAGTGCTGCAATGAACATATGTGTGCATGTATCTTTATAACAGAACAATTTATATGCCTTTGGGAATAGACCCAGTAATGGGATTGCTGAGTCAAATGGTATTTCTGCCTCTAGGTCTTTGAGGAATCACCACACTATTTTCCACGGTGGTTGAACTAATTTACACTCCCACCAACAGTGTAAAAACATTCCTTTTTCTGCACAACCTCGCCAGCATCTGCTTTATGACTTATTAATAGCCATTCTGAGTGGCATGAGATAATATATCTCACTGTGGTTTTGATTTGCATTTCTCTAATAATCAGTAATGTTGAGTTTTTCTTTTTTTCATGTGTTTGTTGGCCACATGTATGTCTCCTTTTGAGAAGTGTCTGTTCATGTCCTTTGCCCACTTTTTAATGGAGTTGTTTTTTTTCTTGTAAATTTGTTTAAGTTCCTTATAGATGATGGATATTTGACCTTTGTCAGATGGATAGATTGTAAAAATTTTCTCCTATTATGTAGGTTGTCTATTTACTCTGCTGTTAGTTTCTTTTACTGTGCAGAAACTTTATTTTAATTAGATTCCATTTGCCCATTTTGGCTTTTGTGGCAATTGCTTTTGGTGTCTTCAAAGTGAAATCTTTGCCCATGCCTATGTCCTAAACAATATTGCATAGGTTTTCTACTAGGGTTTTTATAGTTTTGGGTTTTACATTTAAGTCTTGAATCCATCTTGAGTTAATCTTTGAATGAGGTGTAAGGAAGGAGTCTAGATTCAATTTTCTGCACATTGCTAGTCAATTCTCCCAGCACCATTTATTAAATAGGGAATCCTTTCCCCATTGCTTGTTTTTGTCAGATTTGTTGAAGATCAGATAGTTGTAGATGTGTAGTCTTATTTCTGGGTTCTCTATTCTGTTCCATTGGTCTATGTGTCTGTTCTTGTACCAGTCCCATGCTGTTTGGGTTACTGTAGCCTTGCAGTATCAGGTAGCATGATGGCTCCAGCTTTGTTCTTTTGGCGTAAGATTGCCTTGGCTATTTGGGCTCTTTTTTGGTTCCATGTGAATTTTAAAATAGTTTTTTCCTAATTTTCTGAAGAATGTCAACGGTAGTTTAATATGAATAGCATGAATCTATAAATTGTTTTGATCAATATGGCCTTTTTTTTTTTTTGAGACAGAGTCTCACTCTGTTGCTCAGGCTGGAGTGCAGTGGCACGATCTCAGCTCACTGCAAGCTCCGCCTCCCAGGTTCATGTCATTCTCCTGCCTCAGCCTCCTGAGTAGCCAGGACTACAGGTGCCACCACCACGCCTGGCTGATTTTTTGTATTTTTAGTAGAGACTGGGTTTCACCATGTTAGCCAGGATGGTCTCGATTTCCTGACCTTGATCCACCTGCCTCAGCTTCCCAAAGTGCTGGGATTACAGGCGTGAGCCATTACACCTGGCCAATATGGCCAGTTTTACAATACTGATTCTTCCTATCCATGAGCATGGAATGTTTTCCATTTGTTTGTGTCATCTCTGATTTCTTTGCACGGTGGATTGTAGTTCTCCTTGTAGAAGTCCTTCTCTTCCCTTGTTAGCTGTATTCTTAGATAATTTATTATTTTTGTGGCAACTATGAATGGGAGTTCATTTGTGATTTGGCTCTCAGCTTGCCTGTTGGTGGTGTATAGGAATGCTAGCAATTTTTGCACATTGATTTTGTATCCTGAGATTTTGCTGAAGTTGCTTATCAGCTTAAGAAGCTTTTGGGCTGAGATGATGGGGTTTTCTAGATACAGGATTATGTCATCTGCAAACAAAGATAGTTTGACTTCCTCTCTTCCTATTTGAGTATGCCTTATTTTTTTCTCTTGCCTGATTGCCCTGGCCAGAACTTCCAATACTATGTTGAATTTTGGTGGTAAGAGGGCTACCTTGTCTTGTGCTGGTTTTCAAGGGGAATGCTTCCAGTTTTTGCCCATTCAGTATGATATTGGCTGTAGGTTTGTCATAAATGGCTCTTACTATTTTGAGGGATGTTCCTTCATGCAATGGTAAGCTGAATAAAGAATTAAGACCCACCAGTATGCTGTCTGCAAGAGACCCACCTCACATGCAGGGACACACACATAGGGTCAAATTAAAGGGATGGAGGAAAATGTACCAAGTAAATGGAAAACAGAAAAGGCAGTGGCTGCAATCCTAGTTTCTGACAAAACAGACTTTAAACCAACAAAGATGGAAAAAGACAAAAAAGGGCATTACATAATGGAAAAGGGTTCAATTCAACAAGAAGAGCTAACCATCCTAAATATATATGCACCAAATACAAGGGCACCCAGATTCATAAGCAAGTTGTTAGAGACCTTCAAAGAGACTTGGGCTCCCTCACAATAATAGTGGTAGACACTAACACTCCACTGACAACATTAGACAGATCATCAAGACAGAAAAATAACAAAGATATTGAGGACTCGAACTCAGCTATGGATCAAATGGACCTGATAGATATCTAAGGTACTCTCCAACTAAAAACAACAGAATATACATTCTTCTCCTCACTACATGACACTTATTTTAAGATTGATCACATAAGAATTTCACTCAAAACCATACAACTACAAGGAAACTGAACAACCTGCTTCTGATTGACTTTTGGGTGAATAATGAAATTAAGGCAGGAATCAAGAAATTCTTTGAAACTAATGAGAACAGATATACAAGGTACCAGAATCTCTGGGATGCAGCTAAAGCAGTGTTAAGAGGAAAATTTACAGCACTAAATGCCAACATTAAAAAGTTAGAAAGATCTTAAGTTAACAACCTAACATCACAACTAAAAGAACTAGAGAACCAAGAGCAAGCAAACCCCAAAGCTAGTAGAGACAAGACAATAACCAAGATCAGACCTGAACTGAAGGAGATAGAGATATAAAAAAAAAACCTTTGAAAAATAAATAAATCCAGGAGTTGGTTTTAAAAAATAATAATAATAATTTTAATATATTTTAAATGTTCTCAGTTTGAAAAGCATTAAAAGAGACCATCCTATTAGGTATTGTTGATGAAAAAAGCCAAACTCTGTTAAAATCGTTGAAGAGGTTTATTCCGAGCCAGATATGAGTGATCATGGCTCAGGGTATCATATCAACAGGTCCTGAAAATGTGTGCCTGAGGTGATTTGGTTGTATACAGAAGTTACAGGCAAAACCATAAATCAATACATGTAAGGTGTACACTGGTTCAGCCCAGAAAGGTGGAATATCTCAAAATGAGGGTTCATAGGTCATAGCTGGATTCAAAGACTTCCTGATTGGCAGCTGGTTAAAAAAGTAAAGTTTTGCCTGAAGAATTGAAGTCAGCAGAAATAAATGATTGAGTTAAGATGGGGTGGGGGATGGGTTGTGGAAGCCGAGGTTCTTGTTATGTAGATGAAGCATCTAAGTAGCAGGCTTCAGAGAGAATAGATGGTAAATATCTCTTTTAGGACTTTTAAAGGTGTCAGACTCTTAGTTAAATCTCCCCTGGATCCAGAAAAGACCTATTAAAGCAAGGAGATTCTCTGTAGAATGCAAATTTTCCCTGCCAGCGATGGCATTGCAGAGCCATTTCAAAATATGTCTGAGAAATATATTTTGAGGTAAAATACTTTCATTTTCTTCAATGCCTACTATCTGTCCTGTGATGCTATACCAAGGTTGGGTTAAAATTTATGCTACAGAGAGTCTGTCTGGTCAGTCTTATGATCTCTCTTTTAATGTTATTGTTGGTCAGTTGTGCCTAAACTCCAAAGGGAGGGGGTATGATGAGGCATATCTGACCTTCCTTCCCATCATGGCTTGAACTTTAGTTTTTCAGATTTCTTTGGGATCCTCTTGGTGAGCAGGTTGCAGGAGGGGGTGACTCCATTCAATTGGTTGGGGAACTTAGAATTTTATTTTTGGTTCACAGTATTAAAATACATCTGGCACTGTTTTCTAAAATGTGGAATCAAATGAATGCTCCAGAAATAGATACTATTAAATGGTTTTAGATTGTAGTCTTAGAGAAAGTATCACAGAACAATGGGGAAAAAAAAACTTACTTAAGGAAAGGTTTGGGGATATTTGATTAGCTAATTTAAAACAAAATTAGTTTATATGCTCAGCTTGTATCATAAATACATTTTAGATCACCAAAAAAGAATATTTAAATTTTATGAAATGTGGCAAATTTGTGAAATTTTTAACAATATATTTAAATATGTCTAGGAATTAAAACTTTCTAAACTTTAATTCATGAAAATAATTCAGACAATGCCATAAGGAAATCTACTTTGTAACTTCTAAAATAATATGAAATTTAAAAGAAAAACAGGACATTAACATACTTCTAAAAGAAAGATAAAGAGTTAACATTCATATTATATAAAATGTATGATTATCATATAAAATAAGATGCTTAATAGATAAATGAGTAAAGAATAGGATCTGATCATCTATGCAAGAGGAATTGAGCTTAGTAAGCAAACATATGCAAAAATGTTCCACCTTGCTGTGATTAAAGAAAAACAAATTAAAATATTTATTAATACCATTTTACACCTATTATATTAGCTAAAATAATGATAATACTCAAGGCTATCCAAGTTCTGATTAAGTTTGTACATTTATATACTGTTGACTGCAATTTAAGTAGATTATGTTTGTAAAGTGATTTAACGATACATATAAAATGCCAAAAAGTATTAATTTTCTTAGATCCAGAAATATCATCACTAAGAATTTATTATAAATAAATAATCCAAAAGAGAGGAAAATGTCTATGTATAAAGATATCCACTTACAATAGTAAAAAACTAAGAACAACAAACAGACTGGTTACGTGATATTTTACTTGACAGAACATTAGACATTCATTAAAATGACAAGTATGAAGGCAACATAACAATATGGAAAAATGTTAATACTAAGTGTGAAAATTTTCAGATTGAACCATATCAAATTATCATTTTTGTAGGTAAAATGGTCAAATGTTGAACATTTCATGTGGTTCAATCTAATAGCTCTGTCATGGATACAATAAGGTAAAAATGAGATCTTCCTGTGCACGAGATCCATGATGAAACACAAAGAGATAAACAGTTGATGGGATGATCATATTCAGGATTAACTTTTTAGCTTATGTTATTTTTTATGCTGCTGTAATACTACTTGTAAAGTCCATTTTAATCTTAATATTAAGGACATGGTTACTACATAGGAAAAGGATATCTCATGAAATAAGTTAATGAATATAATTTTATGATAGCTTCATCCCATTTTAAATTCTGCCTGAAATTCTTTAATTTAGCATGTAAGATTCAAGGAATTAAGCTTCCAAGTAAAATAAGAATTTGTTTCTGAAAAGATCTGATCAAAAATAAAAGTTAACTTTAGTAAGAAAAGCAACATAGCAAGGGAGTTAAGCACCAGGTTTTAGAGTCAAATCCTATTTATTACTTGCGAGACATTAGAAAAATTACTTCATCTAACCTCAGTTCTCTTATCTGTAAAATGGGAATACTAATGATACTTATGTCAGAGTTGTCATAAAGATTGACTGAATGATGCATATTAGCGGCTTAATAGAATGTCTGCAAATAATAAGCATTCAATAAATATGAACAAGTATATTATTATTAAATAAGCAGTATAAATCTTTAGGTGAATAATGAATGTAGTTAGGGAACAATGTTCACAGGAGAGTATTTCTATATACAGTAGGTTGGAAACTATCCCAACGTATATAATTTTTTATGTTTTTGTCTATTCTTAAACTAATCTACACCATATACACAGTCATCTTCAGTATCACAAATTATAGAATATAGATTTAATAGTAATAATGTAATTTAGAAACAAATTTCTCTTTCCCATTTTATCCTATGAAACAAGATGACTGAGTGGCCTTACATCATAGTTTTTACAAGTATTTACAGTAAACTCTTTTATACTATTGCTCATCATTTGTTGATATGCTTCGTCATTCTGCAATGCAATAAGATTTTGAAGGTTATAGTTGACACTGATTCACTTTTTCATCTGTGCAACACGTATTTCTTTTGAGGACTGGCCCTCCCATATATGGTGGAACTGTCAACCACATGACCTCCACCTCTCCTGTTACAAGCGGAATAGGAATCCAGGCTGGATAACGTAAGTGTCCTTTTTTCACAAATACCACATGAGAGAGAAAAAGTCTCTGTTCTGCTGAAATATTGAGTTAAAAGGTTGAGGCTTGAGCTGTCAGGGTCATGTTTGTTGACTGTAGTGGACTCTGTAGTGCTCTGTCCAGCCACCCTATTTGGGGCCAACATATGTATTCCCTCAAATGCTGGAAGTGCTGGTTGCTGATGGCTCAGAGCTGTCTCTGACCAGGAAATACTCTCCACCACAAGGAAACACTTCATCAAAATTATGCCTCCTCTCAGGGAGCAGCACATAGCCATTGAGGCATAGACTCTTTTCTTCAACTTGGGGACAAATCTGAAGAGTTCCAGAGTTCCCCGTAGGGTCAACAAAGGCAGATCAGTTTCTTCTTGTGCCCAATTATGTCTTTCTCATTTCTGCCGGGTATAATTCGCCAGAGTTCTCCACAATAAATCTTCATGCAACTCTCCATTCCAGAGTCTGTTTCCTGGAAACCCAATCTAAGACAATTGGCATGTAGATAGAGCTTGTCTTATAATGAAGCAAAGAAGAGACAAGAAATGGAGAGATCTAATAATGTCATCTGAACACCTTGATTCTGCTATTCTAAAGTAAGCCCAATCTTTGACCTTTCAAGTTTCTTGAGTCAGTAGATTATATTTTTTTACTTAAGCTAGCTAAAACTGGGTCTTAAATCTCTTACAACTGAAGGAGTCCTGACTAGTACACAAATGCTATCTCATCTCCTGAAACACTTATATCAAAGTTTGTTGTGGGAAGTCAGGGACCCCGAATGAAGCGACTGGCTGGAGCCGCAGCAGAGGAACATAAATTATGAAGATTTCATCTTAATATGGACATTTATCAGTTCCCAAATAGTACTTTTATAATTTCTTATGCTTGTCTTTAATCTCTTAATCCTGTTATCTTCATAAGCTGAGGATGTATATCACCTCAGGACCCTGTGATAATTGTGTTAACTGTACAAATTTATTGTAAAACATGTGTTTGAACAATATGAAATCAGTGCACATTGAAAAACAACAGAATAACAGTGATTTTTTATGGAACAAGGGAAGACAACCATAAGGTCTGACTGCCTGCGGGGTCGGGCAAAAAAAGCCATATTTTTCTTCTTGCAGAGAGTCTATAAATGGACATGCAAGTAGGAACGATATTACTACATTCTTTTCCTAGCATATTAATATTAATACCCTGGGAAAGGAATGCGTTCCCGGGGGGAGGTCTATAAACAGTTGCTCTGGGAATATCTGTCTTGTGCAGTTGAGATAAGGACTGAGATACACCCTGGTCTCCTGCAGAACCCTCAGGCTTACTAGGGTGGGGAAAAACTCCACCCTGGTAAATTTGTGGTCAGACTGGTTCTCTGCTCTCAAACCCTGTTTTCTGTTGTTTAAGATGTTTTTCAAGACAATATGTGCACCGCTGAATATAGACCCTTATTAGTGGTTCTGCTTTTGCCCTTTGCCTTGTGATCTTTGTTGGACCCTTATCAGTGGTTCTGCTTTTGCCCTTTGCCCTGTGATCTTTGTTAGGCCTTTATTAGTGGTTCTGCTTGTTGCCCTTTGAAGTATGTGATCTTTGTACCTACTCCCTGTTCTTATGCCCCCTCCCCTTTTGAAACCCTTAATAAAACTTGCTGGTCTGAGACTCAGGCAGGCATCACGGTCCTACCAATATGTGATGTCACCCCTGGTGGCCCAGCTGTAAAATTCCTCTCTTTGCACTGCCTCTCTTTTTTTCTCAGCTGGCCAACACTTATGGAAAATAGAAAGAACCTACATTGAAATATTGGGGCAGGTTCCCCCAATAAAAGTTCTATGTACATAAACAGTGCTTCACAAATATTTGTTGACCACAATTGTTGGATGGTTATATCTGTGTTTCATATAACAGCCTTGTAAGATGTTCTACTAAAAAGAAAAAAAGGAAAAGAAGATGTGTTATAAAATAAGCCTGGTAAGTGCTACATGCTCTATGTTCCTCCAGATTTAGTATATATTAGCATATTTTTAAAAAATCTCTGAGAAGCCTTGCAGTAAATTTTTTTTAGTAAAAGTAAAACCTGTTTAGCTTCTGTTTAAGAAGAGTTTATCCTACCTATTTGGCCACAAAACTGTAAGTATGAGTATGAATATAGCACAAAAGTAGACTTAGTTTGTCTTATTATTTGGAGATCACCAAACTATAACTTCTCCTTCAGTTTGTTTAGTGGCCCTCTGGTGTTCTGGGAGCATTGGAACAGCTTGAACAATTTTTATTACCAGAAATATAATTTATTTATTTCCAGAGATTAGCTCTGGGAAAGGGAAGCTCTAGACACTATACTGAAAACAAATCTTTGGAAAAGGTCATTCCATCTCAAGATTCCTGCCTCTAGCAGGCAAACAGATGGTGGAAAAGAAAGGTGGGATCTCAATCTGCTGTCAGTACCAGGCCTTTCTAGCAGGAACATTCACTTTGAATGAGGTTCTAGTCTCATGCAGCATCTTTGAGGGTCCTCAGTGCTAAGAAGAAGAAACATGTTCTGGTTACTCCAATCAACTATAAACCAAAGATGCATCACATGTCTGTCTCCAGGAGAAGCAACTCTGAGACTTATCAGAAGCTCTAAAAAGGTAAGAAGCAAATGGTGGGGAATTAAAGAGAAGTCAGATTAAAGACAATGAGGTGAATAATAGAAAAGATGAGTAGAAATGGAAGATGCTTTTAGTGGCTAAAGTCATAAAGCAAGGTAGGTTGTTTTGAGTCATGTTCCCTTGAAGCAGAGCCTGAGATGGGAATTCAAGTTCACAAAATTTGTTGAGGAAGTCCTTTTAGGAAAACGGGAATGAGGAAAATAGGATGGGGCAGTGGATGAAGATAAACAAGAGTGTGTTCTCCAGAGAGAGAGGCATGGCAAGATGGTCAAATAGAAGACTTCACTGATTATCCCAGCTACAGAAACACCAAACTGAGCAAACATCCACACACTAAAAGCACCTTCAAAAGAACCAAAAATCAGGTAAGCAATCACAGTAGTTGGTTTTAACTTCTTATTATTGAAGGAGTCATTGAGGAGGGTAGGAAAGACAGTCTTAAATTGCCAATGCCACTCTTCTACCATTCCCTAAAGCAGCCTCATAGTACAGAGAGAGAATCTGTGCACTTGGGGAAGGAGAACACAATGATTGCAGAACTTTGCATTGTAACTCAATGCTGCCCTGTCACAGCAGAAAGAAACACTGGGAAAACAGAAGAAACTCCGTAGGGTTTCACAAAAGGAACATATAGACCAGCCCAGCGATCAGAACCTGACTTCTGGCAAGTATTGCTGCCATGGGCTAAATGCTCTGGGGTCCTAAATAAAGTTGAAAAGCAATCTAGGCCACAAGGACTGAGATTCTTGACCAAATCCTGGTGCTGTGCAGGGCTCAGAGACAGTGGTGGACTTGGGGAGCATGCTACCCAGTGAGACACTAGCTGGAGTGGTCAAGGGAGTGCTTGTGCCATCTCTCCACCAACCCCCAGCAGCACAGCTCACAGCTCCAGTAGAGACCCCTTCTCTACACTTGAGGAGAAGAGAGAGAAAAGTAAAGAGGACTTTGTCTTGCAACTTGGATGCCAGCTCAACCACAGTAAGTTAGGGTACAAGGCAGAGTCCTGAGGCACCCCATTCCAGGCCTTCGATCTTGGATCACATTTCTAGACACACCCTGGGCCAGAAGGAAACCTGCTGCTTTGAAGAGAAGGACCAAGTCCTGGAATGATTCATCACCTGCTGACTAAAGAGCCCTTGGGCCCTGAATAATCAGCAGTGATACCCAGGAAGTAAGCCATGGGTCTTGGACTTGGGAGACTGAAGAGATGTGTTGGCTTCAGTTTTGACCCAGCACATTCCCAGCCGTGGAGGCAATGGGGAGAGACTCCTGCTTGAGAAAAGGATAGGGAAGAGTAAAGGAGACTTCATCTTGCACTTCAGGTACCAGCTAAGCCACAGTGGGAGAGAGAACCAAGTGAGCTTTTGGGGTAGCTGATTCCAGGCATCAGCTCTTGGATGGCATTTCTGTACCTGCCCTGGACCAGAGAGAAATCTACTGCCCAGAAAGGGGAGTCCCAGCCCTGGCAGCCCTCATCACAAGCTGACTGAAGAGCCCTTGGGCCTTGAGTGAACATTGGCGGTAGTTAGGCAGTACTCAAGACAGGTCTGGGGCGGTGGTGGCCATCAGGAAAGACTCTTCTGCTTATGGAAGAGGATGTAAGAGTGAGAAGGACTTTGTCTTGTGGCTTGGATGCCAGCTCACCCACAGTAGAATAGACTACCAAGTAAATTCCTAAGGTTTCCTACTCCAGGCCCTGGCTTCCAGTCAGCATCTCTGGATCTGCCCAGGGCCAGGGGGATCTTGCTGTCCTGAAGAGAGGGCAAAAGCCTGGCTGCCTTTTCAATCTGCTGATTGTAGAGCCCTAGAGCCTTGAGTGAGGATAGGCAGTAGCCAGGGAGTGGTTACTGGGAGCCTTGGGCAAGACCCATTACGGTGCTGGCTTCAAGTCTGCCCCAGTGCAGTCTCAGTGGAGCTGACCACAGGGGAGCTTCTTTCACCTCTCCCCCAGCTGCAGGCAGCTCAGCACAGAGAGAGAGAGATTCTATTTGGGAGAAAGTAAGGAAAGAGAAAAAAAGAGTCTCTGCTTGGTAATATAGAGAATTCTTTCAGATCTCATCTAAGATCACCAAGGTAGTACCTCTACGAGTCTTCAAGAACCATCGTTCTTGGGCTTAGTGTGCCCCCTGATGCAGATGCAGCTGCAGAGACCACAAACTTAGATTACAGCACTCTCAAGTCTCTTCAAATACTTCAAAAGAAGGATGGGCACAAACAAGCCCAGGCTGCTAAGGCTACAATAAATACTTAACTCTTCAATGCCCAGACACTAACAAACACCCACAAGCATCAAGACCATCCAGGAAAACATTACCTTATCAAATAAACTAAATAAGGCACCAGGGACCAATCTTGGAGAAACAGAGTTATGTGACCTTTCAAACAGATAATTCAAATGATCTGTGTTGGGGAAACTCCAAGAAATTCAAGATAACACAAAGGAATTCAGAATCCTATCAGATAAACTTAACAAAGTGATTGAAATAACTAAAAAGAATCAAGCAGAAATTCTGGAGTTTAAAAATGCAATTGACATATTGAAGAATGCATTAGAGTCTGTTACCAGCAGAATCGATCAAGCTGAAAAAAGAATTAGTAGCTTGAAGACAGCCTATTTGAAAATACACAATCAGAAGAGATTTTTTAAAAAAAAGAATAAAGCACACCTACAAGATTTATAAAATAACCTCAAAAGGGAAAATCTAAAGGTTAATGGCCTTAAAGAGGAGGCAAAAAGAGAGATGGGGTAGAAAGTTTATTCAAAGGGATAATAATAGAGAACTTCCCAAACCTAGAGAAAGATATAAATTCCTAAGTACAGGAAGGTTATAGAATACCAAGCAGATTTAACCCAAAGAAGATTACTTCAAGACATTTAATAAAGTCCCAAAGGTCAATGATAAAGAAAGGATCCTAAAAGCAGCAAGAGAAAAGAAACAACATTCAAAGGAGTACCAATGTGCCTGGCAGCAGACTTTTTAGTGGAAACCTTATAGGCCAGGAGAGAGTGGCATGACATATTTAAAGTGCTGAAGGGGAAAAACTTAAAACCTAGAAGAGTATATCCAGCAAAAATATTCTTTAAACATGAAGGAGAAACAAAGACTTTACCAAACAAACAAAAGCTAAAGGATTTCATCAAAACCAGACATGTCTTACAAAAAATGCTAAACAGAGTTTTTTCAGTCTGAAAGAAAAGGATGTAATGAGCAATAAGAAATCATCTGAAGGTACAAAACTCACTGGTAATAGTAAATACACAGGAAAATACAGAATATTATAAAATTGTAATTGTGATGTGTAAACTACTCATATCTTGAGTAGAAAGATTAAAGGATGAACCAATCAGAAATAATAACAAGAACTTTTCAAGACATAGACAGTACATAAGATAAAAATAGAAACAATGAAAAGTTAAAAAGTTAGGGAATGAAGATAAGGGTTAGAGGTTTTATTAGTTTTATCTTTGCATATTTGTTTGTTTATGAAATTAGTGTTAACTTGTCATCAGTCTAAAATAATGGGTTAAAAGATAGTATGTGCATGCCTCAAGGTAACCTTAAATGCAAAAACATACAATAGGTACACAAAAAATAAAAAGCAAGAAATTAAAACATACCACCATAGAAAATTGCCTTCACCTAAAAAGAAGAGAGAAACAAAAGAAAGAAGGAAGAGAAGACCACAAAACAACCAGAACACAAATGACAAAATGGCAGGAGTAAATCCTTATCTATCAATAATAATATTGAATACAAATTGATGGGATCCGTTGCAAGATGGTCGAATAGGACCAGCTCCAGTCTGCAGCTCCCAGCATGATCGACACAGAAGATGGGTGATTTCTGCATTTCCAACTGAGGTACCTGGTTCAACTCATTGGGACTGGTTGGACAGTGGGTGCAGCCCATGGAGGGTGAGCTGAAGCAGGGCAGGGCATTGCCTTAACTGGGAAGTGCAAGGGGTTGGGGGATTTCCCTTTCCTAGCTAAGGGAAGCTGTAACTTCTCTGAAGATGGTACCTGGAAAAACGGGATGCTCCCACCCAAATACTGCACTTTTCCAATGATCTTAGCAAATGGCACACCAGGAGATTATATTCTATGCCTGGTTTGGCAGGTCCCATGCACACAGAGCCTCCACTGCTAGTGCAGCACTCTGAGATCGACCTGCGAGGCAGCAGCTTGGCAGTGGGAGGGGTGTCTGCCATTGCAGAGGCTTGAGTAGGTAAACAAAGGGGCCAGGAAGTTGAAACTGGGTGGAGTCCACCGCAGCTCTGCAAGGACTCTGCTTCTGTAGACTCCACTTCTGGGGGCAGGGCACAGCTGTACAAAAGGCAGCAGAAACTTCTGCAGACTTAAACATCCCTGTCTGACAGCTCTGAAGAACACCAGCACAGTGTTTGAGCTCGGAGGACAGACAGACTGTCTCTTCAAGTGGGTCCCTGACCCCCATGTAGCCTAACTGGGAGACATCTCCTGGTAGGGGCCAACTGACACTTCATATAGGTGGATGCCCCTCTGGGACAAAGCTTCCAAAGGAAGAATCAGGCAGCAATATTTGCTGTTCTGCAATATTTGCTGTTCTGCAGACTCTGCTGGTGATACTCAAGCAAACAGGGTCTGGAGTGGACCTCCAGCAAACTCCAACAGACCTGCAGCTGAGGGTCCTGACTGTTAGAAGGAAAACTAACAAGCAGAAATGAAGCAGAAGGCAATAAATAACTAAGATCAGAGCAGAACTGAAGGAGATAGAAACACAAAAATCCCTTCAAAAAAATCAATGAATCCAGGAGCTGGTTTTTTGAACAGATCAACAAAATAGGTAGACTACTAGCAAGACTAATAAAGAAGAAAAGAGAGAAGAATCAAATAGACAGAAAAAAAAATGATAAAAGGGATGTCACCACCAATTCCACAGAAATACAAACTACCATCAGAGAATACTATAAACACCTCTACACAAATAAACTACAAACTAGAAAATCTAGAAGAAATGGATAAATTCCTGGATACATACTCCCTCCCAAGGCTAAACCAGGAAGAAGTTGAATCTCTGAATAACAGAGATAACCAATAACAAGCTCTGAATTGAGGCAATAATTAATAGCCTACCAACCAAAAAAAGTCAAGGATGAGACGGATTCACAGTCAAATTCTACCAGAGGTACAAAGAGGAGCTGGTACCATTCCTTCTGAAACTATTCCAATCAATAGAAAAAGAGGGAATCCTCCCCAACTCATTTTATGAGGCCAGCATCATCCTGATACCAAAGCCTGGCAGAGACAAAGCAAAAAATTAGAATTTTAGACCAATATCCCTGATGAACATCAATGCAAAAATCCTCAATAAAATACTGGCAAACCAAGTCCATCAGCACATCAAAAAACCTTATCCACCATAATCAAGTCAGCTTCATCCCTGGGATGCAAGGCTGGTTCGACATATGCAAATCAACAAACACATCCATCACGTAAACAGAACCAACAACAAAAACCACATGATTATCTCAATAGATGCAGATAAGGCCTCCAACAAAATTCAAGAGCCCCCTTCACACTAAAAACTCTCAAAAAACTAGGTATTGATGGAACATATCTCAAAATAATAAGAGCTGTTTACAACAAACCCACAGCCAATATCATACTGAATGGGCAAAAGCTGGAAGCATTCCTTTTGAAAACTGGCACAAGACAAGGATGCCCTCTCTCACCACTCCTATTCAATGTAGTATTGGAATTTCTGGCCAGGACAATCAGGCAACAGAAAGAAAGAAAGGGTTTTCAATTAGGAAAGCAGGAAGTCAAATTGTCCCTGTTTGCAGATGACATGATTGTATATTTAGAAAACCCCATCATCTCAGTCTCAAATCTCCTTAAGCTGATAAGCCACACCAGCAAAGTCTCAGGATACAAAACCAATGTGCAAAAATCACAAGCATTCCTATACACCAATAACAGACAGAGAGCCAAATCATGAGTGAACTCCCATTCAGAATTGCTACAAAGAGATTAAATACCTAGGAATCCAACTTACAAGGGATGTGAAAACCACTTCAAGGAGAACTACAGACTACTGCTCAATGAAATAAAAGAGGACACAAACAAATGGAAGAACATTCTACGCTCATGGATAGGAAGAATCAATATCATGAAAATGACCATACTGCCCAAGGTAATTTATAGATTCAATGCCATCCCCATCAAGTTACCAATGACTTTCTTCAGAGAATTGGAAAAAACTACTTTAAAGTTCATATGGAAGGAACCAAAAAAGAGCCCGCATTGCCATGACAATCCTAAGCAAAAACAATAAAGGTGTAGGCATCATGCTACCTGACTTCAAACTATACTACAAGGCTACAGTAACCAAAACAGCATGGTACTGGTACCAAAACAGAGATATAGACCAATGGAATAGAACAGAGCCCTCAGAAATAATACCACACACCTACAACCATCTGATCATTGACAAATCCAACAAAAAACAAGAAATGGGGAAAGGATTCCCTATTTAATAAATGATCCTGGGAAAACTGGCTAGCCATATTTCTGAATAAGCCATAAGCTGAAACTGGATCCCTTCCTTACACCTTATACAAAAATTAATTCAAGATGGATTAAAGACTTCAATGTTAGACCTAAAACCATAAAAACACTAGAATAAATCCTAGGCAATACCACTCAGGACATAGGCATGGGCAAGGACTTCTTGACTAAAACACCAAAAGCAATGGCAACAAAAGCCAAAAATGACAAATGGGATCTAATTAAACTAAAGAGCTTCTGCACAGCAAAAGAAACTACTATCAGAGTGAACAGGCAACCTACAGAATGGGAGAAAATTTTTGCAATCTACCCATCTGACAAAGGGCTAATATCCAGAATCTACAAAGAACTTAAACAAATTTACCAAGAAAAAAACAAACAACCCCATCAAAAAGTGGGCAAAGGATATGAACAGACACTTCTCAAAAGAAGCCAACAGACACATGAAAAAATGCTCACCATCACTGGCCATCAGAGAAACACAAATCAAAACCACAATGAGATACCATCTCACACCAGTTAGAATGGCGATCTTTAAAAAGTCAGGAAACAACAGATGCTGGAGAAGATGTGGAGAAACAGGAACACTTTTACACTGTTGGTGGGAGTGTAAATTAGTTCAACCATTGTGGAAGACAGTATGGCGATTCCTCAAAGATCTAGAACTAGAAATACCATTTGACCCAGTCATTCCATTACTGGGTGTATACCCAAAGGATTATAAATCATGTTGCTATGAAGACACATGTACACATATGTTTATTGCGACACTATTCACAATAGCAAAGACTTCGAACCAAGCCAAATGTCCATCAATGATAGACTGGATTAAGAAAATGTGGCACATATACACCATGGAATACTCTGCAGCCATATAAAAGGATGAGTTCATGTCCTTTGCAGGGACATGGATGCAGCTGGAAACCATCATTCTGAGTAAACTATCACAAGGACAGAAAACCAAACACCACATGTTCTCACTCATAGGTGGGAATTCAACAATGAGAACACTTGGACACAGGGTGGGGAACATCACACCCCAGGACCTGTTGGCAGTTGGGGGATAGGGGGAGGGATAGCATTAGGAGAAATACCTAATGTAAATGATGAGCTAATGGTTGCAGCAGACCAACATGGCACAGGTATACATACGTAACAAACCTGCACATGTACCCTAGAACTTAAAGTGTAATAAAAATAAATAAATAAATAAATAAACAAACTCTCCTATCAAAGGGCACATAGTGGCCGAATGGATTAAAAAAACGAGACCCAATGATGCGTTGCTTATAAGAAACACACTTCACCTGTAAAGACACACATAGACCTAAAATGAAGGGATGGAAAGAGATATTCCATACAAATGAAAACCAAAAAAGAGCAGGAATAGCTATACTTATACCAGATAAAATAGATTTCAAGACCAAAAAATATAAAAGGAGACAAAGAAGGTTTTTATATAATGAAAAGGGGTCAATTCAGCAATAGGATATAACAATTGTGAATATATATGTACCCAACACTGGAGCACCCAGATATGTAAAGCAAGTATTATTAGAGCTAAAGAAAGAGATAGATCCCAATACAGTAACAGCTGGAGATGTCAACACTCCACTTTCAGCATTGGACAGATCATCCAGATGGAAAATCAACAAAGAAATATCGGACTTAATCTGCACTATAGGTTAAATGGACCTAATAGATATTCACAGAACATTGCATCCAATGACTGCAGAATACACACTCTTCTCCTCAGCACACGCATCATTCTCAAGGCTGGATCACATGTTAGACCACAAAACAACTCTTAAAACATTCAAACAATTGAAACAATACCAAGCATCTTCTCTGAGCACAATAGAATAAAACTAGAAATCAATAACAAAAGGAATTTTAGAAACTATACAAACACATGGAAAATAAACAATATGCTCTTGAATGACCAGCGAGTCAGTGAAAAAATTAAGAAGAAAACTGAAATATTTCATGAAACAAATGGTAATGTAAACACAACATACTAAAACCTATGGGCTATAGCAAAAGTAGTATTAAAAAGGAATTTTATAGCTCTAAGTGCCTACATCAAAAAAATAAAAAAATTTCAAATAAACAATCTAAGGTTGCGCATCTTGAAGAATTAGAAAAGTAACAGCAAACCAAACTCAAAATCAGTAGAAGAAAAGAAATAATAAAGATTAGAGCAAAAATTAACAAAATTGAAAACAATACAAAAAATCAACAAAATGAAATTTTTTTTGACAAGATAAATAAAGCTGACAAACCATCAGCCAACTCATGAAGGAAAAAAGGAAGAAGACCCAAATAAATAAAATCAGAGATGAAAAAGGAAACATTAGAGGCAATATCACAGAAATTCAAAGAATCATTAGAGGTTACCAAAAGTAACTAAATGTATGAGCCACTAACTTGGAAAACCTAGATGAAATGGATAAATTCCTAGACACATACAACCTAGTAAGACTGAACCACGAAGAAATCCAAGACCTGAACAGACCAATAACAAGTAATAATTGAAGACATAACAAAAAGTCTCCCAGCAAAGAAAACCTTAGGCCCTGATGGTTTCACTGCTGCATTTTACCAAACATTTAAAGAACTAAGAAGGGTAATGGGTAGGGGAGTGTGGATGGTTAATGGGTTCAAAAATATAGTTAGATAGAAAGAATAATATCTAGTATTTGATAGCACAACACAGTGACTACGGTCAACAATAGTTTATTGTACTTTTAAAAATAACTAAGAGTATAATTGCATTTGTTTGTAACACAAAGAAAGGATAAGCTCAAAGTGATGAATACCTCATTTACCCTGATATTATTATTATGCATTGTATGCCTGTATTAAAATATCTCCAACACCCCATAAATACACACACCATGTACTCACAAAAAAAATAAAAATTTAAGAATAAATAAATAAGAAAATAAAGCAAAATAAAAAAGAGCGTGGTCTCAGTGGGAGTCAGCTTTGCTATCTCCCATGGGGAGCTTGAATATGAGTTGCTCCACAGAATTCCCTTCCCTCAAAGTGCTGGCTTTTGTTCCCCCATGTAAGTCAACTATTAGCTATGTACTCTCCCTCATAGAGTACTTCTCTGGAATTTATAAGTCTTTAGCAACCAACACACACAACAGCTGAGGACTGGCTTCATCAGCCTCCTTGAGAGAATCTGAGCAAGGAACCACAGCATCCACCAAACAGGCTGGATGGAATTAAAAGGAAAGAAATAAGGAAGAGGAAAAAACAAGGCATGATGTCTAAAAACAAAAAGCGTCAAAAAAGAAAGAAAAACATGGAAGAAATGTGAGAGGAAAACAAGAAAATATAAGGCAGTTTTTATTTCCAAGGGCTAACAGAAGATATCCTTAAAGACAACATACAAAATACATTTAGATGTGAAACAAAATTCAGATGAATGAGAAAGGAATAGTTAGGTTTAGCTTCTTGGTGAAAGGGATGGTTTAGTCACCATGCTTTACAACAACCCTACTGGGCACTGCACTGTGGCAAAATCTGGTATGTTCAAGGCAGCAAGAATTACCTTCCTCCAAAACAATGGCTACTTTTCTCAGAATGGGGAGTGAGGGGTAGAGTAACAGTCCTGACCAACCCATTAAGCCACCTCTCCTAAAAGCTCTGGTTAAGAGCCAGCAAGATGAGATGAATAACCCCCAAAACACCCGAGATCAGGGACTTGAGACCAGCCTGACCAACATGGTGAAACCCCATCCCTACTAAAAATACAAAAACTAGTCGGGCATGGTGGCACATGCCTGTAATCCCAACTACTCAGGAGGCTGAGGCAGGAGAATCACTTGAACTGGGAGGTGAAGGTTGCAGTGAGCTGAGATCACACCACTGCACTCCAGCCTGGGTGGCAAAGCAAGACTCCGTCACCAAAAAAAAAAAAAAAAAATTATTGAGACTTCCTTTTCCCAACCAAGAAAAAAAAAAAAGAAACCACCTTCTAGAAATGAGAAACACTGATACTGGGTAAATTTATTCTGTCCTGGCCAAGCCTTGGAGTTGTCCAAGGAGAAACTTTGTCAAGAGTTAGACTATGCAGATCTAACGATCAGAAGATATGTGTAGAGTAGATTTGTAAGGGTGAGAGTTGCCTCCATATAGCTGGTCTGAAGATTTGGAAAATCACTTGATAATTATGTATAGAGTAAGGAGAAAAGGCCCAGGAGCACTTTGTGTCCCAGAAGCCAAGGTAAAAATGTTTCATGGATAATGAAAGGGTTCACTGTGTTGATTTCTGCTGTGCCTTATAAGATGAGCACAGAAAATGCCGCTGGACTTAGTGATGCAGAGGTCACTGAGGATCCTAGCAAGAGCTAGATACGATGAGGACAGAGGCCAGACTGCAGTGTGTTGAGAAGTATAGAAGGCAGGTGAAAAATGGAGACAACAAGCACACAAAATGCTCTGCAAAGTTTGTATGTGGAGGAGAGAAGAGAAACAGGGCTATATTTGAAGAGGGACATGTGTTCAAAAAAATGGGGAGAGAGTTTTCTATTTTAATTTTCAAACAGGAGAAATTTGAGTGTTTTAAATACTAATAAGAAGGATTCCTGAAGAGGGAGAATTTTAAGATTCAGAAGAGGGAAGGAATAAAAGATAGTATATGATTCAAGAGACAAAGGGAAAGGGAGTCAAAAAACTGTCCTTAAACAAATCTTGATCTTGGGATATCTGTCTGGGCTGGAACTGTGAATAAAGAATGGATTCCAAGCATGGAATCCTGGCTTCTATGACACAAAGTGCTCCTGGGCCTTTTCTCCTCACTCCATATATAATTACCAAGTGATTTTGCAAATCTTCAGACGAGCTATATGGAGGTAACTCTCACACTTACAAATCTCTACACATATCTTCTGATCCTCAGATCTGCATAGTCTAACTCTTAACAAAGTTTCTCCTTGGACAACTCCAAAGCTTGGATTCCAGGCATGGAATACAGATGGATTACAGGTGTGTGGTGGCTCACGCTTGTAATCACAGCACTGCGGGAGGCCGAGGCGGGCGGATAATGAGGCCAGGAGTTTGAGACACAGCCTGGCTAACATGGCAAAAACCCATGTCTACTAAAAATACAAAAATTGGCCGGGAGTGGTGGTGGGTGCCTGTAACCCCAGCTACTCAGGAGGCTGAGGCAGGAGAATCACCGGAACCCTGGAGGCAGAGGTTGCAGTGAGCAGAGATCCCACCACTGCACCCCAGCCTGGGTGAAAAGAGCAAGACTCCATCCTCAAAAAACAAAAGAATGGATCCTAAAAGTTATGACTTTTATAGAGAGTGGCTTCACCCATGGGAGCATGGAAAGAGAGAAGAGAATAGAAGCAACAGCCAAACAGTGGGAGGTGTCAATGCTTAAGCAGAGAGGAAGGGAGCCAACTGGGAGACTGAAAAACAATTCCCAAAGGGATCATAAGACAGTGAAGCTCTGGTATCATGCAACCCCTCCTCACCTCATGTCTGATTCACCAAAAATAGCCTCCTGGTTGGTTCCCTAACTGTTTAATCCATAATCCAGTGTCCTCCAGTCTACCACCAACACAGGGAGGCAGAGGATTCCAGAGCAGTTAACACAGAATAGACTCTTGATGGGTGAAAGTAATAACTTGAGTTTCCAATGACCTCCACATTGACTTGCTTTGTAAACTTGGGCAAGCCTTTTTTCTTTCAATTTCAGCTCTCCCATGTGTAAAATAAGGACAGCATTTTCTTTAACAACCTCATAGGGTTGTCCTAAGAATTACATGAGTTACTGACTGTGAGAGCATTCTAAAGACTTGTAAATCACAATACAGGTGTGAGGAATTATTATTCATCCTGAATCACTATTTGCTTCCTAGTTCCTCCTTCCTCAAATAGTTCCACTGGCCCTGTTGCCTGGCTGCCAGCAAGGTAATAGATCGTGCTGTCAGCACCCAAACACCACTGCCCATTCCTTCTCAGGTGGTTCCAAATCTGAGTCACAGTTAAGCAAATGTAATGCACTTTGCAGGTAGGGTTGGCAAGATGAGCTCCATTTGCTTTTTGGCCCAGTCCTTTAATTGTACTTCAAAGTAAACAGCGCACTATGGGGGGAAGATTAGAATAAAATTTGGAAAAAGAAAGAAAAAAGGAAACTGAAATGGTTCCGGGGAAAATGGTACATTGCACAAACTTAAAATAATTGGGAATATATATGATTTCTTAAGGGCATTAAGAACTTGAGCCTGCTCACCAGACAGCTCCATCACATCCTACACTCCTGTACTGGGATTTCATGGCCCTCTATGATGCAATCCCAATGCTAGCCGCCATCGCTTTCACGCAAATCACTTAAGTCTCCCATTTGCCCACCAACATGCTTATTCCTGCCTTTACACCATCCTTTATGAGATGCTTACCAAGTGCGGACTCTCAGCACTTCTATCTGCTCGATTGATATGCCCAGCTCAAGCTTCCTTTTATTCAGGGAGCTTGACCTGCTTTTCTGAAGTTCTCCAGAATTTGGGGTCCAAACAACAGTTTAACTATAGTGTCTCCCTGACTCTGCCATTATTTCAAGTGAACTGGCCTTCTCTCTCCAATGAATATCATTAACATTAAACAAATGATATGTTCTGGATGCTTTATACTCATTATCTTATTCAAGGTGCACACTCTCCCCACTGCACATATGAGGAAATTGATTTTCACAGAGGTAAATTATTTGCCCAAAGTTGGCAGGTATTGAGCCCTACTGGTTATGACTGTAAAGTTCAGCCTCATATTTCTTATTTATTTTCCTTGTAGCTCCTACCACAGTGCCAGTTACAGAGGAGACATTTGGGTGTCTGGAAGACAGAATGCCAGTGCAAAACATGCCGCTAAAAGGAAACAGGAAGACCTTAAAAACCAATATTCTATTTCAAAAGTCCCTCTAGTACAGAGCTTATCGCCATATTCCTGTCCCCAGCACAATAATCCTAAACTGGATTCTCGAATAGTTTGGAGGGGAAATGATGGTTTTCTTTTCTATTCACCATCAGACAATATTTAATTTGCCAATATTAATATATCTAATGTTAATTTTTAATCAGAGCAGACTGTGATTTTCACAACATTTTAAACAGAACAATACTTTCTGCATCTTAGCACTTTAGCCTACCAGAGTGTTATTTGTGTCACTGGGAACTAATATATGCAGGTTCAACACAATTAGCCATCACCATGGTAATTTTATGCCTTTTGTTTTCAGTTTTTGTTGCATATGCTCATCAAAGAGATTGAAGCTTTACTCATGAAATAAAATTCATTACCTGCCTTTGGATTTAAGTGCATCACATTTAAAGACATGTTTTCAAATCCTGATGGCATTCCATTTCTGTCTTACTTCTCAGGAATAAATAAAACATGCTGTCTAGAACCAAGCAAGCAGCTTCCGCTTCCCCTTCCTTGAACTGGGACTAGCAGATTCTCTTGCAAAACAGTCACGGCTTTCAGTGGAAACATAGACCCCTGCAAGCTGGCAGATCCTTCAAACCCTTCAGGGTACCTTCTATTGGCTTGAATGACTTCAATTGCCGCATGTTTAAGCTGAGTCTTGCTTTCCACATCAAGCACAAGGCTAGGTGCACAGCTATGGTAGACTGTCTGCAAAAATGGCAGCCAGCAATCTGCCCATCCCAGTACATGCATGCCACTCATTCCATCAAGAGGTGGAGTCTGTTTCCCCAACTTTGATTCCAGGCTGGCCCTATAACTTGTTCCAAACAATAGCATATGGGCTAAAATAATGTGGATTTTTGGTTTGCTGGTTTGTTTGTTTTGTTTAGAGACAGGTGTTGCTCCATCACCCAGGCTAGAGTGCAGTGGTATGATCATAGCTCACTGCAGCCTTGAACTTTTGGGCTCAAGGGATTCTTCCGCCTCAGCTTCCTGAGTAGCAAGGACTACAGGTGTGTGCTACCACACCAAGCTAACATTTTCTATGTAGAGACAGGGTCTTGCTATGTTGCCCAAGCTTGTCCCAAACTCCTGGCCTCAAGTAATCCTCCTGCCTCAGCCTCCCAAAGTGCTGGAATTACAGGTAGGAGCCACTGCACCGAGCTGGCAGAAGTAATATTGTACAAATTCTGTAATCTAAGCCTTTGAGACCTGACAGTTTCCATTTTCACACTTTTAGGATCCAGCAGCTGTGTTAAAAAAAAAAAACAATGAGGAACCATCTGGATACAGTAAGCCCTAGCCAGCTGCCAGCGATTCTAGACACCTACAAACTCTCTCTTTTCCTGGCTTTGATGAAGCAAGGTGATAAATTAAAGAGGACTGCGTGACAAGAAACTGAGGGCAGCCTCTGGCCAACTGCCAACAAGAAACTGAGGCTCTCAGTGTAACAGCTCACAAGACTCTGAACCCTGCCATCAGTCATACAAGTGAGCTTGGAAACCGACTTTTCCAGTTGAGCTTTCAGATGAGGACCCAGTCCTGGCTGGTCCTTTGATTATAGTCTCATGGCAGACCATGAAACAGAGGACTCAGTTAAAGCAGGCCCAAATTTGTGCCCCACAGAATCTGTAAGATAAGAAATATGTGCTCTTTTATGTCACTAAGCAATAAATAATTAATGCAAGTGTATTGGAGTTTGGGGGGTTCTTGCTTAGATATCAGTAAAATACAACTTTGGATCCTATTCTGTTATTGTGTGTATAACTTTCTTGAGAAAGCAGTGGACATAAGAGATGATGAAAAAGGAAAGATTTGGCCATCTGTGGATTCTAATATTTTCAAAACTACATCCTAATCTATATTAAATATTATCCACATTTTAGAGTTGAGAAAACAGAGGATCAGAGAAGTTGTTATTTACTCAAGTTTCTCACTTCTACCAGTCTTCTAAGTCCAAATACAGTGCTCCATCCACTCTAACATGGCTGTCAGAATCATATCATTGCTTCAGAATCATTAAGCACAGGCTCTGATTTCAATAATCAAAGCATAAGCAGTCCGAGAGCAGGGCCTATGTCACAGATGTTTTTGTTCTCCAAGGCAGCAGAGGGGTGGTGCTGGATGGTGCTAAGGCAGAGGCTGCATCGCCTTCCTAGCACTCCCACAGTCTCCATCTTCCAGACAAACTTCTCCAAGGCCACCTAGCAACATCAATTACCGGAGTACTTCAATCACTATCCAAATAAAGCAGCTCAAATTGAGAGTGTTTTCTGAATATAAAATGATCCAGCTATTTAACATAGATTATTTTATGATATTAATAAAATTGAGTGTTCTGAGAAATGCCTTTTAAGTGAACCCAGTCTAAGTCCAAGGTTGTAGAAAGCTTTTAGTTTAAATGAAAATCCACTGGAAATGTAAAACATATCAGCATTGAGTATTGAAGTGATGTCCAGCAGAATGTGCAGGACCCAGAGCCTAGTACCCCTTGTCCATTCATCACTGTGGTCCATTTTGTCCAGTAGAGCTAGATAAACTTCAAAGGCTTCAAAGGTTAGGGGAAGCAGGATGGGAAGCACTAAAAAAATGAAAGATAACAACAGCTTGCCTGCAACTAAATTCAAGAAAGGCTACAAGGTAAAAAGAGAAAGAACTGGAATTTCTTTTTTAAGTACGTTTGAAACTCAGCAATCTGTGATTAGCTATGTGACTTTGAGCAAGTCACTCTCCCTCTCCGAATTTAGTTAGGTGAGATGATAGTACTTACCTCACAAAGCTCTTGTGAAAAGCAAGCGAAAAATAGTGGCCAACCATGCTCTGTGAGCTGTGAGATGCTATACATATGTGAGGTATTGTTATCACCCAGAGCAGCAGCTGTTGCTATAGCAGTAGTGATCAAAATAGCAGTGATAAAACAAGGTAATGCTCCTTAGTGGAACATTTTAGATTTTGCCCACAGTAATGAATGCTCTCTGATTTAACACTGCTTCCTAAGTATCAGACATGAGGATGCATCGAGATCCAATCAGGGACAGAAATCACACCAGTTACTTAGACAGAGAAAAACTACTATAAAGAATTGCTATCTTGATATAATAGTATTAACTTGGTAACTGAGGTAGCAACTGCAGGAAGCATCTACCACTCTAAGGTGAGCAACATTCCTAACTCGCCTAGGGCTGAAGAGGTTGCCAGGATACTGGACTTTCAGTTCTCTAAAACCTAAAAAGTCCCAGGAAAACCAGATGAGTTGGTCACCCTATTCAATCCCTAGAGTTGGCAGAACACTGGGAAGACACTGGAATTGTTAAAACTTCAGAAGTTTGGAGGAGGAGGCCCTCAGAGATGGGACCCAGACCTGAGGAGCAGGTGGCAGCTGGCTGGTGTTGGTGTCTCCATGGAGTTTCCCCAGTGAGGTCGGTTCTGTGAATGCTGGAAAAGCTACCAAGTGTATTCAGCCGCTGCTATGGGAATGAGCTGGCTCTGCTGGGGTGAGAAAGCATTGCCAGTGTACTGCACAGAACAGTGAGGAAACAGGAAAAAACAAATTCCTTCACCCTCTTCCGCCCCCTACTGGCAAAGTTTAACAAGGAACCAGTGGGCAAGGCAGAAATGCAATTTGAAGAGACCCAGCCCTAGCATCACGGAACAGAGTTCAGGATGTTGGGTTTGGAGCCGAGAGATAATAGCTTTATAACCGGCACAGTTAGCAAACATATGCAGGGAAGAATATATCTATGGTAAAGATTTAATCAAAGAACTTGCCCATTTAAGAAATTTTTCCCAAGTTCCTGAATTCGGTCTACCTAGGAAGTCAGAAAGAAGGCAATTCATGCAAAATGCTCTTCTCTCAGCTCCTGCCCTCTGACCCAAATGACAGTCGGGTCATTTCTCTCCCCTCCCACCATTGTGGCACCCACCAAGGAATAATCTAGGGTGCTAGCAGTCACAGCAGCAGCCCTGACTCTCGGTCATGTGTCTTGGCCTTCTTCCGAGGAGCCATGTAGCCTGCTTTGCAAACTTTTAGACAGCTGAGCTGAGAGGAGCATTAGGCAGCTTTAAAAATTGATATCGTTCATTATTCTTTCATGAGCCAATGCAAATCCAACAGCACAAGGCCAAAGGCATGCACATGGGAGCGGCTATAACACTCTGCCCCTTCCTTGCAGATTTGACCCCCTAAAAGAGGACAAAGAGAGGGCCCAACAAATACCAGACACCACTCACCATCAGAGGAGGCACCACTAGACAACAGTAACAAATGCGTGCCCCATTCTTCTGGCTCAGGACAGACAGCAGCAGCCCCCTCATCCTCCTCACCCTGCACCACCCCTACATACACCCCTACCTTTGGTCCAGCAATGGGAGATGAGACAAATAGCCCATAGGTGCGACTCCCATCTCCATCTCTGCTGCCCTGACAGGTAGAAAACCTTGTTCCAGGGGTTTCTGTTCACATCTTTCCCAATTCCCACATTATTTGGCCTTATTTTCTCCTTTCTCTGTTTCTGCCCTCTATTCTTTCCTTTTTCCATCTCTTCTATTTTCCTTACTATTTGCTTCATCTCTTTGTCTGTCCATCTTTCCCTTGCTCCCAGGTCCATCTTCCCTCATTCTGTTTCTCTTTTTTCTTTATGTTTGTAGATATATCTGTTTATGTGTGCGTGAGTGTGTGTGTGTGTGTTTGCGTCTCTGACGGCTTTCTGTCTCCTATGTCTTCTATGCCTCTCCTTGGTCACCACTTCCAGCTCCAACTTTCCTGGGTAGAAGAAGAGCAAAGTGTTTCTGTGTTCTGGGGAGGGGAGTACTCAACTTTGTCCCCTTTCTGCCTCTGCCAGTGCAAAGAGGGAGCTGGGGCAAAGATTAGCTCAATTCAA
Organism: Macaca thibetana thibetana; assembly: GCF_024542745.1. Classification (NCBI taxonomy): domain Eukaryota; kingdom Metazoa; phylum Chordata; class Mammalia; order Primates; family Cercopithecidae; genus Macaca; species Macaca thibetana. Next base: position 14,058,850 of record NC_065579.1, read on the forward strand.
GATACAAATATTGAGTCCAAACCATGTGCTAAACAATGAACCACAGATGCATGGTTCAGCTCAATGCTTGTTTATTAAGATCTGAGTCCACTGTCTATCTGGTGGAGCCCACTCCATTCCCTGGCCTACCAGGGCACAGGTGTCAGCAGATGTCAGGAAAGTTCACACAGCTTCTAATGAACATGAGGAAGAAAATCCAAAATGGAAACCCACACAGCCCAAAATATTCAAGCAAACACATAAAACACTGTCCACCGAACCTTCCCTTATAGCTAAAATAGAGCAACACTAATTTATTGATTTGTCTCCCCAGTTTCTCTGCTCCATTTCTACGGAAGTGGTAATAAACAAAAGAGGGCTAGGAAAGGGGAAAGCAGGGAAAACAGTAGGTGTCAGATGAGATAAGTGTGCAGAAATCACCCCCTAAAGGAAACTCCCCAGGGAGCACAGCTAGTTTATCTTCCACCCTCTTTTGATGTTCTACCAAATGGCTCTTCATGCTTTCACCATTTGAAGAAGACTTGCTTTTGAGAAAGGAAGGAATCAGCATCTGTGGACAGCTTAGATGTTGTCCCTAAAAAGTGTCAACTCTGCAAAGCAGGTGTTATTATTCTTGTTTTACAGATGAGGAAACAGCCTCAGAAAGCTTCAAGAACTTGTCTGAGGCCACTCAACTTGTCAGGAGCAATCAGAATTCAAACTCAGATCTGACTGACTCAGTTATTCAATTCTTTTTTACCTATAGGTAATTTACAGGAATAAATTGGATTTGCTGTGGGTTTGGGACATTCTTCACTATCTTTCTCACCCTCGGTTTAAAATTACTTGTGTAAACCAACTCATTGTTTAGTGGACATTTACAACTTTTAAAAAGTCTTTTGCTTTTAAAAATAAATTTTGTGAAGTACATCAAGAGGCATTCCTTACTTTATAAGGACAAAAAATCAGGTAGAGGTGTTTATTTAGATACATAGCTGTATCTCCTAGTGTCCTCCAAGAACAGGAATCCTCTAGAAATTTGTTCTAAATCCTTCATTCTTCTCCTGGTAGTATTCTAGGAGAAGTGTGGTCTTTGAAGTCAGACTTGGTTAAGATCTTGGCTCTACTGCTTAATAACTATGTGAGACATTGTACAAGTCACTTGCCCACTCTGAGCCTCATCATCCTTGTGTGTAAATGTAGTGCCTCATACGGTTTGTTATGAGGATTAAATAAAACGGCATCTTTATGGTGCCTGGAACATACATGAAAATCCTTAATCCCTTCCTGTTTTCTCCCTTCCACATTTCCTGGGAAAATGTCACCACTTCCATGAGCCTGCAACCCCAAAACAAGGATGACATATCTCTTGATTTGTTTTTCCATGAATTTGAGCTCCCTCTTCACTCAATCCTGCTTTACTCTGTGCCTAAATGTGTTTAAGGGGCATTCCCTTAAGTTCTATTTGAATTACATAATCTTGGGTAGCAGAAAATAAAAGCATATGTCAGCCTTGTGTAAGGGGATTCCCCCTTGCAGAAATTGTGTGCATCGCCAAGGGACACACAAAAGTATAAGGTTCAGGAAATAAGCATGCTTGGCTTAAAATAGAAAATGAATCATATAATTCTGCATCAAACAGTGAAGTTTAATTTGGGAATTGACTAAAACCTGCTTGACTAAGCCATATAAAGAAGCTGAGTCACTGAGATGCAACAATACTGAAATTAAGTCAACTAATAACCTTATAGCGGCATTGAGATGTTCAAGTGAAAGGAACAGTTGCACATCTTTCACTTTAAATCAAAAACTAGAGATGATTAAGCTTAGGAGGAAGGCACATCAAAAACTAAGATAGGCCAAAAGTGAGGGCTTTTATACCAAACAGACAAGTTGTGAATGGAAAGGAAAAGTTCTTGAAGAAAATTAAAATTGTTACTCCGGTGAACACATGAATGAAAAGAAAGTAAAACAGACTTATTGTTAATAGAAAGTTTTAGTAGTCTGGCTAGGTCAAATTAGCCACAACATTCCTTTAAGCTAAATTCTAATCCACAGCATGGCCCTAACTCTCTTCAATTCTATGAAGGCTGAGAGAGGAGAGGAAACTGCAGAAGAAACCTTTGAAGCTAGAAGAGGTTGGTTCATGAGGCTTAAGGAAAGAAGCCATCTCCATAACATAAAAGTGCAAGATGAAGCAGCAAGTGCCGATGTGAAAGCTGCAGCCAGTGATCCAGAAGATCTAGCTAAGATAATTCATACAGGTACTACACTGAACAACAGATTTTCAATGTAGATGGAACAGTTTTCTATTGAAAGATGTCATCTAGTACTTTCATAGCTAGAGAGGAAATGTCAATACCTGGCTTCAATGTTTCAAAGGCTAAGCTTACCCTCTTGTTAGGGGTTAATGAAGCTGGTGACTTTAAGTTGGAGCCAATGTTCATTTACCATTTTGAAAATCCTAGGGCCCTTAAGGTTATGCTAAATCTACTCTTTCTGTGCTCTATGAATGGAACAAGAAAGCCTGGATGACAACACATCTGTTTACAGCAGGGTTTACTGAAGATTTTAAGCCCACTGTTGAGACTTACTGCTTAGGAAAAAAACAAAAAACAAAAAAGATTCCTTTCAAAATACTACTGCTCATTGACAATGTACCTACTCACTCAAGAGCTCTGATGAAGATATACAAGAAGATTAATATTGCTTTCATGCCTGCTAACACAACATCTGTTCTGCAGTCCAAAAACCAAACAGTAATTTCAAATTTCAAGTCTTATTATTTAAGAAATCTATTTTGTGAGGCTATCGCTGCTGTAGTGATTCCTCTGATGGATCTGGGCAAAGTAAATCAAAAACCTTCTTAAAAGCATTGACCATTCTAGGTGCCAATAAGAACATTCTTCATTAATTAGAAGAGGTCAAAATAACATCAACAGGAGTTTGGGAGAAGTTAATTCCAGCTTTCATGGATGACTTTGAGGGGTTCAAGACTTCAGTGGAGGAAGTAATTGTAGTTGTATTTGAATTAGCAAGAGAACTAGAATCAGAAATAGGCCCTAAGGATATGACCAAATTGCTGCAATATTATTGTAAAACTTGAATGGATGAGATTTGCTTTTTATGGATGAACAAAGAAAATAGTTTGAGATAGAATTGATTAGTCTCACTGATTAATATCTAAAATATATGTTTTAGAAACACTACAACTCAACAAGACACACAACTGCATTAAAAAATAAGTGAACTATTTCAATAAACATTTCTCCAAAGAAGATACACAAATGGCCTGTAAGCACATAAAAAGGCATGATAACACTAATTATTTAAAAAATGCAAATCAAAACTACAATGAGATACTACTTCACATGAATTAGGATATCTATTGTTTAACAACAACAACAAAAAAGTAGGCCAGGTGCGGTGGCTCACGCCTGTAATCCCAGCACTTTGGGAGGCCGAGGCAGGCAGATCACAAGGTCAGGAGATCGAGACCACGGTGAAACCCCATCTCTACTAAAAATACAAAAAATTAGCCAGGCGTGGTGGTGGGCACCTGTAATCCCAGCTACTCGGGAGGCTGAGGCAGGAGAATGGCGTGAACCTGGGAGGCGGAGCTTGCAGTGAGCCGAGACAGCACCACTGCACTCCAGCCTGGGTGAGAGAGAGACTCCATCTCAAAAAAAACAAAAAAAAAAGGTAGAAAAGAGTTAAGTATTGGTGATAATGTGAAGAAATTGGAACACTTGTGCCCTGCTGAGAATGTAAAATGGTAAAGCCGCTGTGCAATACAGTATAGTGGTTCTCAAAAAAATTAAACATTATCATATGATCCAGAAATTCCACCCCTAAGTATATATTCAAAAGAAATGAAACCAGAGTCTTGAACAGATATTTGTATACCAATGTTCATAGCAGCATTATTCACAATACCCAAAAATGGAAACAACCCAAATGTTTATCAATGATTGAACAGATAAAATGTGTCATATACATACAATGCAATATAATTCAGCCTAAAAAAGAATAAAATTTTGATACATGCTACAATACAAATGAACCTTAAAAACGTTTTGCTAAGTGAAATAAGCCAGGCATGAAAGGAAAAATAGTATATGATTTCACTTAAATGAGTTTCCTAGAATATTTGATTCATAGAGACAGAAAGTAGAATAGTGGTTACTGGCTAGGCACAGTTTCTCACGCCCATAATCCCAACACTTTGGAAGGCTAAGGTAGGCAGATTGCTTGAGCCAACGAATTCAAGACCAGCCTGGACAACATGAAGAAACGCTGTCTGTACAAAAAAAAAAAAAAAAAAAAAAATACAAAAAATTAGCCAGGCATGGTGGCACATGCCTGTAGCCCCGGCTACCTGGGAGGCTGAGGCAGAACAATCATTTGAGCCTGGGAAGGTCAAGGCTGCAGTGAGCCATGATTGCACCACACACTCCAGCCTGAGTAACAAAGTAAGACCTTATCTGAAAAAAAAGAATAGTAGTTACCAGGGGTTGGATGCAGTAGGAAATGAGGAGTGGCCTTATGTCTTATGGGTACAGAGTTTCAGTTTGAGATGATGAAAAATTTCCAAATATGAATAGAGATGATGGTTGCACAACAACGTGAATGTTCTTAATGCCCTGAAGTGTACACTTGAAACAGTTAAAATGATAAGTTTTATGTTACATGCACTTTACAAGAATTAAAACAAGGTATAATTTAAAAAAAAAAAAGTAGAGTCAAAGAAAATGAAGTTCTCAGTAAAGGCACATTGTCCTTGGATAACAATGTGGTGGGAATGCTGGTCTTGTTTCTGTGGAGCAGAGGGTTGTTTGCACTCTAAGAGGGCTCAGCCCCTGACAGGGTGGGACTACTGCTGGTTACATGCAACTTGAGAAAAAAAAAAAAGGCTTTGAGACCCCATTGAAACACACAACTTCCCCCTAAACTGGCCAAAAATGAGGAATCTGGCAGCTTGCAGGCTATAAACCATCAGGTCACTACATTACCACCTTGCTAACTATACCACTTTCCCAAACCTTGGGAACTCCTAAATTGAGCCAAGTTTAGGAAATTAGGAAGAGTAGTGATTAGAAGTATTTCTACTGCTCTCTTTTTACCCGCACTACATAAATAAACAGGCTTTTTCCTATTCTCAGCTGAAGTCAGGTGGACCAGGCTGCTGATAGGAGCACATCTGAGACTGTGTGTAACTTATGCTAACCTCAAGGTTGTTCCTCATTGTCTCCTGCACCAACTAAGCCCCTGTCAGTGGGCACCTCTGACTGTATGTCACAGGCTGCCAAGCCTATCTCTCAAAGTGCAAACAAAGAAATGGCTAGGAAAAGCCAACATCAGAGAACCAGAAAAATGCCACTTTGGGAACCAGGGAGATCTGAGCTCCAGTCTCATCCTTGGAACCTCCTGGCTTATAACCTTAGGCAAGTCACTTCACCTTACAGTGACCAACTGTCCCTATTTCCCAGGACAAAGGGAATTCCCAGAACGCAGAAAAGTCCTAGGAAAACCAGATTGCACTCATCAGCCTGCTGAATTTCTCTCAGTTTGCATTTGTCATCTGTAAACATGTAACAAGACTTAACATGCATGGGGCTTGTGAAGACTAGAGGCCTTTTCTGTGCCAGAAACACTCTGTAAATCCTAATTACTCTATCCTAGAGGCTCTACTTCTTTTTTTTTTTTTTTTTTTTTTTTAATCAATTACGATAGAAAGGAAAATAGGAAAGGAAAGCAAAAGAGATGGTGGAAGAAAGGAGGAATTATGCGGAAAAAAGAGGGCAGAGGCACAGCCACCACCACCGCCACACAGTCCATCATTGTTAGGCCCTTGGGAATCCTGCAGGAATGCGGCACGGGCATTACGAGGATTTGTGAGGCTCATGGCAGAGTGACAGAATGAAAATGGCTCCTTCTCTGAATACTCAGCTCAGAAATCACCGGAAGCGATGCTCAGGGCACTGTCTGTTCTGTGGCCTTTTCATCCTGCTCCCTAAATACTGACAGTCTTCCCACTCTCCAGTGCCTGCTCCAGAGAATTGGCAGGAAGGCGGGTACTGCATCCTATCGGTTTTGCCAAACCTCCTAGAGCGGAGACCGTTATAATGACACATCTAAGTCCAGGTGTCCTTGCAGATGACATCCACACAGCACGTTCTTGCTCCCTGCCCGTACCTGACAGGCATAAGTTTTTGCTATAACTGCTTAATCTCCAGGCACTGTCAAGTGGGGATTTCAGCTGCTTCCTTTTGAAAGAGACTTAATTGTTGCTGCTACCTGAGTGTCAAGTGCGTCTCTCTGAGCTGAAGGGATATGGGGGAAACTGCACTTGTTCAAACATAAAACAGATTCCAGGCAAGTGAGGTATCTCAACAGGGTCTCTGCAGTCAGAAAGACAGTTTTTATAATCACCTCCAAGGGATGAAGAGGGCCCCCAACTTGGGTTCTGGATGCCAGGAATTTCAAGGGAAATGCTAGCAGGGATCTATGGAAGATTACCAGACCAGAAGTCAAGAAACCCAAGTTCCAGCTCTGCCTCCATTTCCTACGTGGCTATGTAACCTTGAATGAGTCACTGAAATCTCTGCAAAGGCTTCTCATCTATAAAATTAAGATAAGGGAACAAATCCCTAACCTGTGTATGGTGCAGGCTTCTTATGGGGAAGAAAGACTATTAAAACAGTTTATAGACACTAACATGGTTCTGAAAATATTAAGGTAGCCAAAAATTGGAAGCAATCTAGTCAGAGAAGAATACATGAGAAGGATGAATTGTAGTATATTCATATAATGAATATGTACAGAAATTTTGAAAGAATTATTGTAACATATAACTACATGGATAAATTTTATAGACAAAATAATGAATCAAAGAAAGCCAGATAAAAACAATGACATATTTTATGATTCCATTTACATGAAGTTCAAGAACAAGAAAACTAATCTGTGGAGATAGAAATCAGAATACTGGTTATACAGGGTAGAGGTAAGAATGGACTGGGACAGGGCACAAGAGAACCTTCCGGGGTGTTGGAAATGTTCTATTTCTTGATCTAGGTAGTAGCTACATGGACATTTACATGTGTAAAAATATATAGTTGTATATTTAATATCTGGGCACTATGGTGTAATACCTCAATTTAAAAGAAAAGTATAATTTAAAGTAATACCATTTGTTTATTTTTGCTTTGTTTGTGTTTTTGAGGTCTTAATCATAAAATCCTTTCCCAGACCAATGTCCTGAAGCATTTCTCCTGTGTTTTCTTCTACCAGTGTTAGGTTCTTGGGTCTTACATTTAGGTCTGCGATTCATTTTGTGTTTATTTTTGTATAGGGTGAGAGGCAGGAATCTAGTTTCAGTCTTCTGCATATGGATATCCAGTTTTCCCAGCAACATTTGTTGGAGAGACTGTCCTTTTCCCCATGAGTGTTCTTGGCACCTTTGTCAAAAAATCAGTTGGCTGTAGATACATAAATTAATGTGTGACTTCTCTGTTCTGTTTCATTGGTTTATGTGTCTGTTTTTACGCTGGTACCATGCTGTTCTGGTTACCACAGCTTTGAGGTGCCTTGTGAAGTCAGGTAGTATAATGCCTCCAGCTTTGTTCTTCTTGGTCAGGATTGATTTGGCTCTTCAGGGTCATTGTGGTTCCATACAAATTTTAGAAGTTTTTTTCTATTTCTGTGAAGAATGTCATTGGTATTTTGACATGGATTGCACTGAATCTGTAGGTTGCTTTATGTCGTATGGTCATTTTAACAACATTAATTCTTCCAATCTATGAGCATGGGATGTCTTTACATTTGTTTGTATCCTCTTCAATTTATTTCACTTATGTTTTATAATTTTTCTTGTAGAGGTTTTACATTTCCTTGGTTAAACTAACTTTTAGGTGTTTTTTGTTTTGTTTTGATTTTTGTTTGTTTGTTTTGCTTTTTGTAGCTATTGTAAATGGCATTGTCTTGCTGATTTCTTTTTCAGCTAATTCATTCTTTGGGTACAGAAATATTACTGATTTTTGTATATTGATTTTGTATCTTGCAACTTCACTGAATTAGTTTATCAATTCTAAACTTTTTTGGTCTTTACAATGGAATACTACTCAGCCATTAAAAAGAATGAAATTCTGTCATTCACAGCAACATGATTGGAACTGGAAGACATTATATTAAGTGAAATGAGCTAGGAACAGAAAGTTAAACACCACATGTTCTTACTCGAATGCAGCAGCTAAGAAAAGTTGATTTCATAGAAGTAAAAACTAGAACAAAGAACACTAGAGGCTGGGAAGAGTAGAAGAAACTCAGGGATATGAAGAGATTTGCTAAGGGATACAAAACTACAGCTAGATAGGAGGAATCAATTCCAGTGTCCTATACCACTGTAGGATGACTATAGTTAACAATAATGTATTATACAGTCTCAAATAGCTAGAAAAAGGATACTGAATGTTTCCAACACAAAGAAATGATCCATGTTTGAAATGATGGATATGCTAATTACCCTGATCTGATCACTATACATTACATGTATCAAAACATCACTACGGGAAGTTCCAAGATGGCCGAATAGGAATAGCTCCAGTCTACAGCTCCCAGCATGAGTGACACAGAAGACAGGTGATTTCTGCATTTCTGACTGAGGTACCGGGTTCATCTCACTGGGGCTTGTCAGACAGTGGGTGCAGCCCACGGAGCAGGGCAGGGCATCACCTCACCTGGGAATTGCAAGGGGTCAGGGAATTCCTTTTCCTAGCCAAGGGGAGCCGTGACAGACGGTACCTAGAAAATCAGGACACTCCCATCCTAATAGTGAGCTTTTCCAATGGTCTTAGCAAATGGCACACCAGGAGATTATATCCCACACCTGGCTCAGAGGGTCCCATGCCCACAGAGCCTCACTCACTGCTAGCATAGCAGTCTGAGATTGAACTGCAAGCTGGCAGTGAGGCTCAGGGAGGGGCATCTGCCATTGCTGAGGCTTGATCAGGCAAACAAAGTGGCCGGGAAGCTCAAACTGGGTGGAGTGCACTGCAGCTCAAGGAGGTCTGCCTGCCTCTGTAGACTCCATCTCTGGGGGCAAGGCATAGCTGAACAAAAGTCAGCAGAAACTTCTGCAGACTCAAACGTCCCTGTCTGACAGCTTTGAAGAGAGTAGTGGTTCTCCCAGCATGGAGTTTGAGATCTGAGAACAGACAGACTGCCTCCTCAAGTGAGTCCCTGACCCCCAAGTAGCCTAACTGGGAGGCATCTCCCAGTAGGCACTGACTGACACCTCATACGGCCAGGTGCCCCTCTGAGATGAAGCTTCCAGAGGAAGAATCAGGCAACAATATTTGTCGTTCTGCAATATTTGCTGTTCTGCAGCCTCTGCTGGTGATACCCAGGTAAACAAGGTCTCAGTGGACCTCCAGCAAACTCCAACAGATCTGCAGCTGAGGGTCCTGACTGTTAGAAGGAAAACTAACAAACAGAAAGGACATCCACACCAAAATCCCATCTGTACATCACCATGATCAAAGACCAAAGGTAGATAAAATCACAAAGATGGGGAGAAACCAGAGCAGAAAAGCTGAAAATTCTAAAAATCAGAGTGCTTCTTCTGCTCCAAAGGAATGCAGCTCTTCATCAGCAATGGAACAAAGCTGGAGGGAGAGTGACTTTGATGAGTTGAGACAAGAAGGCTTCAATCGGTAATAACAAACTTCTCCGAGCTAAAGGAGGATGTTCGAACCCACTGCAAAGAAGCTAAAAAACTTTGAAAAAAGATTAGACAAATGGCTAACTAGAATAAACAGTGGAGAGAAGACCTTAAATGACCTGATGGAGCTGAAAACCAAGGCACAAGAACTATGTGACACATGCACAAGCTTCAGTAGCTGATTTGATCAAGTGAAAGAAAGGGTATCAGTGATTGAAGATCAAATGAATGAAATGAAGTGAGAAGAGAAGTTTAGAGAAAAAAAAGAGTAAAAAGAAACAATCAAAGCCTCCAAGAAATATGGGACTATGTGAAAAGACCAAATGTACATCTGATTGGTATACCTGAAAGTGACAGGGAGAATGGAACCAAGTTTGAAAACACTCTTCAGGATATTATCCAGGAGAACTTCCCCAACCTAGCAAGGCAGGCCAACATTCAAATTCAGGAAATACAGAGAACTCCACAAAGATACTCCTCAAGAAGAGCAACTCCAAGGCACATAATTGTCAGATTCACTAAAGTTGAAATGAAGGAAAAAATGTTAAGGGCAGCCAGAGAGAAAGGTCGGGATACCCACAAAGGGAAGCCCATCAGACTAACAGTGGATCCCTCAGCAGAAACTCTGCAAGCCAGAAGAGACTGGGGGCCAATATTCAACATTCTTAAAGAAAATAATTTTCAACCCAAAATTTCATATCCAGCCAAACTAAGCTTCATAGTGAAGGAGAAATAAAATCCTTTACAGATAAGCAAATGCTGAGAGATTTTTGTCACCACCAGGCCTGCCTTAACAAGAGCTCCTGAAGGAAGCACTAAACATGGAAAGGAACTGATACCAGCCAGTGCAAAACCATGCCAAATTATAAAGACCATCAATGCTAGGAAGAAACTGCATCAACTAAGGAGCAAAATAACCAGCTAACAACATAATGACAGGATCAAATTCACACATAACAATATTAACCTTAAATGTAAATGGGCTAAATGCTCCAATTAAAAGACACAGACTGGCAAATTGGACAAAGAGTCAAGATCCATCAGTGTGCAATATTCAGAAGACCCATCTCACGTACAGAGACACACATAGGCTCAAAATAAAGGGATGGAGGAAGATCTACCAAGCAAATGGAAAACAAAAAAGCAGAGGTTGCAATGCTAGTCACTAATAAAACAGACGTTAAACCAACAAAGATCAAAAGAGACAAAGAAGGCCATTACATAATGGTAAAGGGATCAATTCAACAAGAAGAGCTAACTATCCTAAATATATATGCACCCAATACAGGAGCACCCAGATTCACAAATCAAGCCCTTGAGAACTAAAAAGAGACTTGGACTCCCACATTATAATAATGAGAGAATTTAACACCCCACTGTCAACATTAGACAGATCAACGAGACAGAAAGTTAACAAGGATATCCAGGACTTGAACTCAGCTCTGAACCAAGTGGATCTAATAGACATCTACAGAACCTTTCATCCCAAATAAACAGAATATACATTCTTCTCAACACCACATCACACTTATTCCAAAATTGACCATGTAGTTGGAAGTAAAGTACTTCTCAGCAAATGTAAAAGAACAGAAAGCATAACAAACTGTCTCTCAGACCACAGTGCAATCAAACTAGAACTCAGGATTAAGAAACTCACTCAAAACCGCTCAGCTACATGGAAACTGAACAACCTACTCCTGAATGCCTACTGGGTACATAACAAAATGAAGGTGAAAATAAAGATGTTCTTTGAAACCAATGAGAACAAAGACACAACATACCAGAATCTCTGGGACACATTTAAAGCAATATGTAGAGGGAAATTCATAGCACTAAATGCCCACAAGAGAAAGCAGGAAAGATGTAAAATTGACACCCTAACATCATGATTAAAAGAACTAGAGAAGCAAGAGCAAACACATTCAAAAGCTTGTAGAAGGCAAGAAATAACAAAGATCAGAAGAGAACTGAAGGAGATAGAGACACAAAAAACCCTTCAAAAAATCAATGAATCCAGGAGCTGATTATTTTAAAAGATCAACAAAATTGATAGACCGCTAGCAAGATTAATAAAGAAGAAAAGAGAGAAGAATCAAATGGACACAATAAAAAAATGATAAAGGGGATATCGCCACTGATCCCACAGAAATATAAACTACCATCAGAGAATACTATAAACACTTCTACGCAAATAAACTAGAAAATCTAGAAGAAATGGATAAATTCCTGGACACATACACCCTCCCAAGACTAAACCAGGAAGAAGTTGAATCCCTGAATAGACCAATAACAGGCTCTGAAACTGAGGCAACAATTAATAGCCTACCAACCAAAAAAAGTCAAGGATGAGATGGATTCACAGTCAAATTCTACCAGAAGTACAAAGAGGAGCTGGTACCATTCCTCCTGAAACTATTCCAATCAATAGAAAAAGAGGGAATCCTCTCTAACTCATTTTATGAGGCCAGCATCATCGTGATACGAAAGCATGGCAGAGACACAACAAAAAAAGAAGAGAATTTTAGACCAATATCCCTGATGAACATCGATGCAAAAATCCTCAATAAAATACTGGCAAACCAAATCCAGCAGCACATCAAAAGGCTTATCCACCACGATCCAGTCAGCTTCATTCCTGGAATGCAAGGCTGGTTCAACATACACAAATCAGAAAATGTAATCCATCATATAAACAGAACCAAAGACAAAAACCACATGATTATCTCAATAGATGCAGAAAAGGCCTTCAACAAAATTCAACAGCCTTCACGCTAAAAACTCTCAATAAACTAGGCGTTGATGGGACGTATCTCAAAATAATCAGGACTCTTTATGACAAGCCCACAGCCAACATCATACTGAATGGGCAAAAACTGAAAGCATTCCCTTTGAAAACTGGCACAAGACAGGGATGGCCTCTCTCACCACTCCTATTCAACATAGTGTTGGAAGTGCTAGCCAGGGCAATCAGGCAGGAGAAAGAAATAAAGGGTATTCAGTTAGGAGAAGAGGAAGTCAAATTGTCCCTGTTTGCAGATGATATGATTGTATATTTGGAAAACCCTATCATCTCAGCCCAAAATCTCCTTAAGCTGATAAGCAACTTCAGCAAAGTCTCAGGATACAAAATCAATGTGCAAAAATCACAAGCATTCCTATACACCAAGAGCAGACAAACAGAGAGCCAAATCATGAGTGAACTCCCATTCACAATTGCTTCAAAGAGAATAAAATACCTAGGAATCCAACTTACAGGGGATGTGAAGGACCTCTTCAAGGAGAACTACAAACCACTGCTCAACAAAATAAAAGAAGGCACAAACAAATGGAAGAACATTCCATGCTCATGGATAGGAAGAATCAATATCATGAAAATGACCATACTGCCCAAGGTAATTTATAGATTCAATGCCATCCCCATCAAGCTACCAATGACTTTCTTCACAGAATTGGAAAAAAACTGCTTTACATTTCATATGGAATAAAAAAAAGAGCCCACATTGCCAAGACAATCCTAAGCCAAAAGAACAAAGCTGGAGGCATCACGCTATCTGACTTCAAACTATAATGCAAAGCTACAAGTAACCAAAACAGATTGGTACTGGTACCAAAACAGAGATACAGACCAATGGAACAGAACAGAGCCCTCAGAAATAATACAACACATCTACAACCACCTGATCTTTGACAAACCTGACAAAAACAAGAAATGGGGAAAGGATTCCCTATTTAATAAATGATCCTGGGAAAACTGGCTAGCCATACGTAGAAAACTGAAACTGGATCCCTTCCTTACATCTTATACAAAAATTAATTCAAGATGGATTAAAGACTTAAATGTTAGACCTAAAACCATAAAAACCCTAGAAGAAAACCTAGGTAATGCCACTCAGGACATAGGCATGGGCAAGGACTTCATGACCAAAACACAAAAAGCAATGGCAACAAAAGCCAAAATTGACAAATGGGATCTAATTAAACTAAAAAGCTTCTGCACAGCAAAACAAACTACCATCAGAGTGAACAGGCAACCTACAGAATGGGAGAAAATTTTTACAATCTCCCCATCTGACAAAGGGCTAATATCCAGAATCTACAAAGAACTTAAATTTACAAGAAAAAAATCAAACAACCCCATCAAAAATTGGGCAAAGGATATGAACAGACACTTCTCAAAAGAAGACATTTATGCAGCCAACAGACACATGAAAAAAATACTCATCATCACTGGCCATCAGAGAAATGCAAATCAAAACCACAATGAGATACCATCTCACACCAGTTAGAATGGCCATCATTAAAAAGTCAGGAAACAACAGGTGCTGGAGAGGATGTGGAGAAATAGGAACACTTTTACACTGTTGGTGGGACTGTAGACTAGTTCAACCATTGTGGAAGACAGTGTGGTGATTTCTCAAGGATCTAGAACTAGAAATACCATTTGACCCAGTCATCCCATTACTGGGTATATACCCAAAGGATTATAAATCATGCTGCTATAAAAACACATGCACACATATGTTTATTGTGGCACTATTCACAATAGCAAAGACTTGGAACCAAGCCAAATGTCTATCAATGATAGACTGGATTAAGAAAATGTGGCACATATACACCATGAAATACTATGTAACCATAAAAAAGATGAGTTCATGTCCTTTGTAGGAACATGGATGAAGCTGGAAACCATCATTCTGAGCAAACTATTGCAAGGGCAGAAAACCAAACACTGAATGTTCTCACTCATAGGTGAGAATTAAACAATGAGACATAGGGTGGGGAACATCACACACCAGGACTTGTCGTGGGGTGGGGGAAAGGGGGAGGGATAGCATTAGGAGATATACCTAATGTAAATGATGAGTTAATGGGTGCAGCACACCAACATGGCACACGTATACATATGTAACAAACCCACACGTTGTGCCCATGTACCCTAGAACTTAAAGTATAATAATAATAAAAAAATGAAAAAAAGAGTGAAACTGTCTGAAAAAAATACAATAAAAAATTTTTAAAAATTTGAATAAAACAAAGAAAGTAAATGCATTTGTGTGCTAACAGCCCTAGTGTGGATGCAAAATACAGCTATATTTTCATATATTAATAGATTATTGATAGCTAATATGGCACAAGTGGACTGGAAAAGGGAGACAACTTGAATGGTGAGGGGAGATGGAAGATAAGTGTATGGTCTAAGGGCTGGTAGAGGCAGAGGAGGTATGAAGGAAGAGCAAGACATGAAAAAATTGACTAATCTGAAAACCACCAAACCCAAATCATTCATCAAAGAAACATGTTATTGTTTTCCTGAGCTAAAAATGGGAAGAAATGGTTCTTTTTGTGCTTCCCTCATCTCAAAGTCCTTTGCCTTTCACATACCGTTTTGCTGAATGGTGCCCATGCCTGGGTCACAGAAGAAGAACGTTTTGTTCTGAGACCTTCATAAGCTTAATGTTCCTTATTAATTTACACTCCCTCATAGACTCTCCTATGTCCTATGAGGTTTGAGAGCTACCAGAAGGGCCATCTTATCCATCCCGCAATCAGATGCTCCAATCCCCCTTCCCCAGTATAAGGTCCCCAGCATAAGGCTACCTCCAGAGGTGACCTGCTGTTTTCAGACAGCTTCCACTCGAAGCCTCTGCCTGGCTCCACAACCACTTCTCTTTCCACACCCCACCCCAGTCACAGTGAAGCCAGAGGCTGACTTGGTGGGGGTGGCTGACGCAGGGTGCCACCTTTTAAAACTTTATAATTCACTTGCTCCAGGGCTTTCTCATTATAGTGTTAAATATACGACTTTAAATAACCTATTGTCAATTTTGCCTCTTTTAGGGAAATATGCTCAAATGGGCTACCATTCCCCCAGCTTTCCCCCACACCACCCACCACAGATGTCTCAGTACCCAGGGATAGAAGGACTTTGCCTTCCCAACAAAGCATGTTAATGCCTTCTCAATCACCGTAATAACTGTCCATGCACTCTGACACTCCAAGCCATGCTCTTACCCCACTCACTGGCAGGAGAGCATTGAGCCTTCCTACTCTTCCACAGGGGAGAGGGAGAATCCACTGCATTCCAATAAAGGAGCAGCTCCAAACCCATGCAGCATTCCCCTTTCCTCCCCCAGATTCTCTTACCTTACCCAAAGAATTCTAATGCCCCAGCCTGATTTTTACTTTTGAATTATGTCACCATTGAGTGTTTTATAGAATGGCCCCCAGAATAAAAAAACGTGATGCCCTAGATATGAAAAAAAAAAATCACTACATAGTCCAGGAATATGTACAATTGTTAGATGTCAATTAAAAATAAAATTAAACAGATAAAAATTAAAAAGGAAAGAAAAGTATAAAAAACTACACAGACACCAGAATCACTATGCTGGGCTGACTTGCAGTTAGGAAGTTTATTCTATGCTGATTCGTCCTTCTCTATGACCTCAACAATTCTCGATAATTAAAGTGCAAAATATACAGCATTTCAAAACAGGAGGCAATGCCATCTACGATTTAAAAGCAAAATGCACATGTGCATTCACACACAAATACAAAAGACACGGCCAGCCCTTGGCTACTAACAGAGACGAAAATCTCTAAATGATCTACTGCCAGGCTTGATCACGCTGATTTGTTTCTGATCCGAGTGGAAGGAAAGCAGAGACTCTGCAGTAAGATTGAAAGTACTGCTCGGTTTGACAGAGGGAAATATGATTAGAATGCACTGAGGCGGAAATAATGACTCGCCTCTCCCCAGGACCAGCCCGCCCTCCTGCCTGTACCCACAACAAGCCTTGCATTGCTAACGGCAGGGTGTTAGGAGGCTGGTACCATCTCGAATCCATCCTGGCTCATCATACAATCAGATAATATAAAACCTGAAAAGCCCAAATGCTTCTGGAAGAACGGCACAGGCAGGCACGCAGCACAAACATACCCATGCCTCCAGTAATGGCAAGGAATTTTCCTATTAGGTCAGGTTCCCTAGAAGAAGAGCCTGGGAGAGAGATCCAGGTGTGTGTGTAGTTTATTCAGAAGACGCTCTTAGAATAAACCCATAGGGAGTAAGGAAAGCAGAGAGGTCAATGGAAGGAAGTATGCCTTCCAGCTGCCCTGCCCTCTCTCTGGTGTCTGAGGCAAGCTCCATCCTGATCCCACAGAAAGTTCTAGAGCATGAATTGTACCACAGTCAATCACTCACTGCAGACTATTCCCTAGTAGGGTGGATGGTGGGCATGTTCTTTTATCTACCAAGCAAAGTAGCTATATCAGCATAGAGTAGTTCTCCAAAAAAGGGAGCAGTGTTAGCCATTAGGAGCCAACACTTAGAGCAGCTGGGGAAACTGGATACCTGTTCAGTCAAGGGCATCTGAGCTGGGCACCAGTAGACCAGGCCTGGCCGCCCACCGTCTGGGAAGTGAGGAGGTCTCCGCCCGGCCGCCTACCATCTGGGAAGTAAGGAGCGCCTCTGCCCGGCCGCCCACCGTCTGGGAAGTGAGGAGGCCCCTGCCCGGCCGCCCCACCGTCTGGGAAGTGAGGAGGCCCCTGCCCGGCCGCCCCACCGTCTGGGAAGTGAGGAGGCCCCTGCCCGGCCGCCCCACTGTCTGGAAGTGAGGAGCGCCTCCGCCCGGCTGCTATGCAACCCTCCAAGTGTGAAGTGACAGCCTTGTGTGTGATCTTTGTACCCTGCCCAAGTTTGCATTTTCAACATTAAAGTTTGTTTTTAATTAAAAAATAAATAAATAAATAAATAAATAAAATAAAAATCAGCTTCTCTGCAATGATTTCCCTTGTCACCCCAGGCTCTCCCCTACCCAGCATTCCATAGCCCCCTGTCCTGATTTAACAATTTTATCTTTAGTACTTTTCATTCTCTAAAAATTATATATTATATTACATATATACTTATATTCTTGCTTATCATCTGTACCTCCCAATAGAATATAAGCTCTATGAGAGTGGGGATCTTTGAGTTCTTTTCCTCCCATTACTATAATCCTAGTGCCTAGAACAGTGCCTGGCACAAAGAAAGCACTCAGTAAATGTTGGCTGAAAAAAGTATGACTGAGTTAATATATAAATATATTTATACATACATATATATGATATTTGGATAAGCTATCAGTGAATTTATGAATGTTTCTTATCTTCTTAGTTTAACTGTCTCTTTCGGAATTTTTCTAAATTTTCTGCGATCTACTTTTATTACATATATAAATTCTATGTTTGTTTATTAAATCTTTTAAAGTCTCCCTTTCCAGAAGACCTCACCGTCTGAGACTTTCATTCGTTAGCCAGAAAATTCTACTCCCAAAACAGTCCCTGTACCCTGCCAAATAGCAGATTAGCCTGGTTTACCTTAAGCTCTAGGGAATTCCAAATCCTTTGCACCCCTTTAGCCTCCTTAGTCCTAAGATGCCTGTAGACTAGATTGCCAGATAAAACACAAGATGCCCAGTTAAACTGAAATTTCAGATGAACAAAAAATAATTATTTGGTGTAAGTATATCCCAAATATAGTATAGGACATATTTATACCAAAAATATTTGTCATTGTTTATCCGAAATTCGCATATAACTGGGTATCTTGAATTTTATTTGTTCAATCTGGCAAGTCTATTGTGGACTAAACTCTCTCCTTGGAGCAAGCATGAAAAGTCTCTTCATATTCCATTACTTAAGGGAACAGTGAGGGGCTACAGGATCCTGCTGCTCCTTTCCTCACCCCCGGAAATGCACAGCATATCTCAGAAGGCTACAGGCTTTGCTCACTTGGACAACATGCTCACATTCTTGCATGTAGACTTTATTCTTTTGCTTTAGACTCTTCTTTCCACTCATCTCTACTTCACCTTCCATCATCTTTTAGCTTCAGCATGTCCTGCAAGACTCATTGTCTCTCTGTGGAAACCTTCCCTGGAAAACACACACACACACACACACACACACACACACACAAAGAGAGACAACCTGAGTTAAATTCTTCCCTTCATGCGTGAAAACAACCATCCTAGCAGTTACTACCCTCAGATGGGAAGCGTCTGTAGATGCACCTGTCTTCCCTACCAGGCACCAAATCCTTGGAGTAGGACTGTGTTTGTTCATCACTCTATTTCTAGCATTCTATCTAGTACATAGATTTCAAAAGGTGTTTGATGAATGCACAGTAACTTTTCAGAGGAAGAAATTTCTACACCTTTGGGAAGCAATCAAGGTCAGATTTGGACTGGTAGGGAAGGGAAGAATGCTTACATGTACTGGCTCTAGAAGTCTCTCTCCCTCAGGACAAGTCAGTGACCTTTCAATCAGAAAGAACGTAATTTGCTAATCATTCAAACAGATCCTCACATTGCAACTACCCAGGGTCTAGCAAACCACTTGGCAGACAGCCTAGGACTTGGGTTAATTGTCCGTGGCCAGTCAGGTTGTGGACCCGCGACCACACAACCAACCCAGGCCACACCTACTTGCCAGCAGCTTTGCCAAGGCCCCCCAGCACTGGTCTTGAACTACATGTGGTTCTTCTTCCTCTGTTTCACAGGTTCCACAATGCACACTACTAATTTTAGTTTAACTTAATGCCCATTAAATTAGGAGACAAATCCAGCTCTTCACTCAGCCTCCTCTCAATTCCCAGCCCTAGAGGATGCCTCTTTGTTGGATGATAACCTGGATCTCCCTCCTAATTGCTGCATGAGTCCTGAGCACCTGTTCTTTATGCTATTTCATGAAACATTCTCCAATTAAAGCCTAGGAGACCGATGAAAAACAAAGCCCATCTGCAAGTAGAGAATTATATATTCAACAGCAATAGCAATACTAGGTCACAGGATGGGTCGTTAAATCACTGAATATACACCTCCGGTGCAAAAAAAAAAAAAAAAAAAAAAAAAGGCACACTCCTGAAACATTTATGGCAGAGATTTAAAGCTACTGGAATTGAGACATTCAGAGGTAAGGGTCTCAGAACAGCTTTCCGCCTGGCTCTGATGCCTCAGCTGAGAGCCAGGGAACGCAGTTTTCATCACTCCCTAGGTAATACCTAGGACAGAAATTTGTCTTGAGATGCTAGAGCAATCTGTGTGGCTTCAAGGTGAGGCTAGGAAATGCAAAGAACGTTTCAATGAATATATTTACTTCCTCTTCTAAACTTCGAATAATAATTGTAATCTGAAGAGAAGAGGAAAGGCCTGCTTAACAGCAAAACAAAACTTCTGTCTTCTTTTGTGTCTTCACTGTGTTTGCAATGTGGCATCAGTAAAACGGCCTTAATGCTCAACATGGCTCCCATTCAAATTGAGAGAGCAATTCTACACTCTCATTAGGTGAAAAGTTGGCCCCCCTAGATTAAACTACATGACAACCATACTTCCCGTCATCATTTCCCTATCACCACAACCACCTGGCAATGCTCTGCCATCCCTTTTGCCTTGGCACAGTGTGCCTTTGTCTTTTCACTAGCTAACATGTGTAAGTACAAAATTTATTTGCTTTAAGATACAGGACAAGAGAAGGTAAATTCAAGCAATACCATTGATGGCCACATGTCTGGCAAAGCCCTCCAGGGCTAGAGTGTGCCAAAGACAGACAAGCTCCTGTAGGAGGAAACAAAAGGAACTTCAGACCTCTGACTGTAAACCAAAAGCTTCTGCTGTCCCACAGTAATCCCACCTGATATGCATGGATGGACCAGGGCTAAAACTAGTGTGAAAATGACAAAGAAACCAATAAGAGAGGGGTGCTTCATTTTCTTACCCATGTCTTGTTCAGAATATGCAATGGGAGAGCCTGGTTGGGAGCAGCCCAAGCCCTGGCTCCCCACACTGTTTGGTCACGAGGACACCAGTAAAGCTCCTAAGGACCTCTGGTTGTATGAGTCCTTCCTTTTCTCTTCTCCATATGACCTTTAAGACCCCAAAAAGTCACAGATACTAAATAGGGTTGCGGTACCACTCATCCTTACTTGCGGATCTTGGGAGGAAGAGCTTTCAAGCCATTTCCTGCCTTAAAATTGGAGATCTCCAGCCATTCTTGAATATTCCAAACCAGACAAAGGTTAAGTGCCTACTCATGGAAGCCTCCTTTTCCAGTGAGAGCAAAATGGAAGACTGGTGTACTGAGCTGAGCAATGTAAACCTCCACAAATGACTCAACCCTGGAAAGCCAAAGACAATTCAGGCAGAGGCTTTTTTTTCACCCCCAGTCCAATTAACTATAAAATTACTTGAAATCTCCATTTCACTTTCTACTCAGAAAATGTGCTCTTTTTGCTCAAGGTTTCAGGGAGAGAGGGTCAGTTTTCTCACATTATTAGGCTGTGCCCTTTGGATGTCAGAATTTCCAGAGGTGAGAAATGACAACTGTTCCCTTATCCTCAAATAACCTCCTGCATCCCACACTTCTCCCTCATACTCAGCAGAGTACAAGACATGCAATTTACTCCTTCAGTCAACCAGGAAAATATTGTGTGGCTGCCTGGAAAGTGGGGCACGGAGAGGTGATAGTCATCGAGCACTAACAATATGCCAATCACTGTGCTGGTACCTTTACTCCTTTAACTTACTAAATCTCACAACAATGCCAAAAAGTAAGACATTGCCCCACTTTACAGATGAGAAAATTGTATTCAAGTGTCCCATCTCCCTCCCACTGACAGCGGTGGAACTGGATGGTGGTCTGAAGCAGCCAGTGCTGGGGGCGAAGAGACCTCCTCCTGGATGACTTACAAATTGTATTGTGATTTTCTAAAACTCACTTAAACTCCCTGTTGGAGCTATTAATATTATCAGTTCTCCTAAATTGGAATAATTTCGTCTGTTCATCCTTTTCCCCTTTCCTGTTTCCTTGTCCTGTGGTGCTGCAGAATTAGATAATGTCTACAAAGCTCTCTGAGTTCCTTGAAGGGAAGTTTTGATAAACACAAGTTATTAACCTTCATAGCACCCAGAGTTTTCAATGAAGAAGTTATAAAAATTATCATAAAGTCCTGCTGGGGTTTGATAATGAACAGAAGATTTACTAATTCTTCAAACACTTCCTTTTCTCCCCAAGAGCAAAGGTGAACCCCTCCAGCTAGAAGAGGCTCTATTTCCAATGCCAGTCCCTGGCTCTTCTGTCTTCTGATGTAAGGGAAGGTCAAGTGACTCTTTCCAGAGCCTTCTGCAGTGGCTTCATGGAAATTCTGAAGAGCAGGTGCCTGAGGCTTCTGAACAATGCAGCCACATCATTCTCTGGCTCTCATTCCCCAGGTGCAGCTGGAACGATGATGTGACAATGCCTGCCAGGAAAGAAGATGCCACTGCTGAGAAGTCAAGACCCAGAAATTCAGTATTCAAGAGGGGTCTCATTCCTCACCACCCTGGCTCCCCTCACACAGACAGTTTGATTATCATGGGTCAGAGAAAGACCTAGTTTTGTCCACCAAAGCAACACAGGCGAGTGGAAATCCAGCTGTGCCTCTCCTGAGGCTGTGCTGTGAGGGGGAGAGGGGAAGAGAAGGGAAGGGGAGAGCTAATGGAGATGCTCCACCTCCTAGGCTGGGTCTGGATTACTCAAATGCTGAACCAGAAGCAGAAATGGAAGAGAAGGGCATGACTCAATGGCAAAGTCATCTCACTATCGATGACCTCTACCACATTCCTTGCCTTAGCCTTCAGCTTTGCTTTGGGTTCACATTGCACCAACATGGACAGTTGTTATTGGACATAACCATAACCAGCCCAGTACTCAGCTAGCCCAGCGATCAGGTACCAGTGGTGGCCACAGAAGAGCCTGGCTACCTCCCCTGCCTTCTAGGTTCTGTTAAGCAGCTGCAATGATCAACTGAAGGTGGGGGTGTGAAGGAGGGCACCTATCACCACACCAGACTAGATGGATCTGGCCTACCAGCACTACCAGCCAAAAATCTTGTTTGTATAGAACCTATCTGCCCTTTTGGGAAGAATGGCAAAGTGCAATTTTTGAGACTAGTAGGTGAATTCCAGAACATGAGAACAGAGAATCCTGAGAAAACAGAAAGAACAAAGATGCTTCCTGCCTGTGGAAAAAAAGAAACTTCTCTGGAGAAAGAGGAGATCTGAACTGAGGAGGCTGCACTCTTTTCTGAAGCATTTGTTTGAGGTTGGCAGAGCTGACCACTTTTGAGAGCAATGTTTGTAAATGCCCCAACCCCTTCTCAGAGCAACTTGGCCTAAATTCCTTGAGAGAGAGGAAGCTATAAAAAATACCTAAGTTGGGCATGGTGGTTTACACCTGTAATCCCAGTGCTTTTGGAGGCCAAGGTGGGAGAATTACTTGAGCTCGGTGAAACCCCTTCTCTACAAAATATACAAAAATCAGCCAAGTAAGGTGTGTGCCTGTGGTCCAGCTACTCAGGAGGCTGAGGCAGGACTATTGCTTGAATCCAGGAGTCAGAGGTTGCAGTGAGTCAAGATTGTACCACTGCACTCCAGCCTGGGCACTCAAGTGAGACCCTGCTTCAAAAAAAATTCTAAAGATCTAAGTCTTTTCCTTTGGAAGCTACAAAACTTAAGGGAAGCAAATCCTTTCCCAATTAGATACCAACTAGACCTTCCATAGTTTCCTAAATGGGGTCCCCAGGCCCTGTCACAGAGATTTTCCCATAGAGTGGCTATGGGAAAGCTTTATTAGTCTCCACCAAAAATGCAGGTGCTTTAGAGATAGAAGGAAGTGGGGAAAGCCCAGCCATTTTACTTGAGAAGGCTGCAGAATCAAAGATCATTGTTGCTAACCTTATGTTTTGCTAACATGGGTTGTGCTATGTGACTTCAAACACAAACAACTTATTTTCGCTGCCATGATGATTATTATTCATCCTTGCCTAGGCATGCTAAATTCCAAGAATTTTAGAGTCACACAGATGTGACTTCAGTGCTTATCTGGCCTTTAGCAAGGTGATTCGCCTCAGTTTCTTTACCCATAAAACGGGGACGGGGGTGGGTGGGTAGTAATAGCACCTATTTATAGGGACATTGTGAAGTTTGGCTTTGTGAATTACACATAAACAGCCCAACACAGTGCCTGACACATGGCAAGCACTCAATAAAGGGTAGTAGCTCTAATTAGTGACTAAGCAATAAGTGAGACAATACTAACAGGATAAAAGAAACCTGGAGGTGGAAGAGAGATGAAAAGCTGAGACTTTCCTTCTCCAGGTGAGGAGGGCAGCCCTTTAAGGTAGAAAGAAAAGGATGACCCAAAGTCACAAAATATAGCAGCCCAGCTATGTGGAACATGAGCCAGGCCAGGACAGAGATGGTTAAGAAGGAGGAGAAGTAAGGCTGCCTTGCAAAAAGACCTTGAACTTCAGGCAGAAG
Source organism: Macaca thibetana thibetana (assembly GCF_024542745.1). Classification (NCBI taxonomy): domain Eukaryota; kingdom Metazoa; phylum Chordata; class Mammalia; order Primates; family Cercopithecidae; genus Macaca; species Macaca thibetana. The sequence goes on from NC_065579.1 coordinate 14,082,889, forward strand.
TCTTAGACCAGCTACAGTGGGTCATGGGAGGCCCCTGCTGGTGTCCAGGCTTTGGACCACCTGTATTTGCCAATGGACAATGATGCACAGCCGGGGACAGAAGGGCTCACCTCTGTGGCACCAACCCTCCATCCTCTCTTGGGCCCTCCTGACAGTGGGTGGAGCCCTTGGAACACTGCCTACCTGAGCTGCAACTCATCCAGGCACAGGAGGACCCCAGGAGGCTGTGAGAGTCCAAGGCCACAAGGTCTGCTCCTAGCAGAAGTCTCATACATCTGAAAATCCTCAAGTGGTAGTTTGTTCCAAAAAGGCTTGCCAAAATGCCTTTTCTGAAACACCAGCCCAGAGAGTGGGCCTATGCACTTCTTCATTAACTACACAGTGTACCTTGAAACCCCCACTCTTGGAAAAGAAGCCCATTTTTCTCAACCTCCAATAAAGAAAACCTTCACATATTCAGAGAAATGTCCTGCAGATGAGGGTGCTCAGAAGGGGGCCGCCTTGATTAAAGCAGGTTGTTCTGCCAAGAAGTCTTGAATATGCTCTCTTAGTTTGGGGCTGTTAGTGCAGCACGGAGGCAGCAGGCGACATGAATTGCCTTTTATCTAATTGGAAAACTCCCACCGAGTTTAGAAGTACTCATTTAGACAGGCAGATCAATAAAAGAAATGGGGAGCGGAAGGCCGTGGAGATGTTATGGAGACGAGCTGGTCCTCTATACATCTGCTTAATAAAGATTAACTCATCTTGGTTGTAGTAGAAACCCGGAACACCCTCTTGGCTCCAGGCTGTAAGCAGGTTCCATTTGTTTTTAATATGCAGACATTTCTCAGGAGGGATGGGAGAGAGACCCTTCCTTTGTCTTCTCTTTATCTGGATTCAAGTGCTCTGGTGAAAGGGAGGGGAATGTGGGGAAGAGGGGCCTTAGAAATAGACTGTTTCTAGCATCTTCCCCAAATGATATTCCTTTGACCCAGAAAAAAGTGAAAGGGAACAAAAACATAGTGATCCACAGAGAAAGGGCAGAAAAGGGGAAAGAGAGACACCTGAGGAGAGATGTAAGTCTCCCTTGTCATGTCATATCATTTTACTGTGTATAAGTCACGTTACACAATAGCAAACACTTCATGAGCTCCTGTTTTAAAAACTCCATCGAAACCCTTTTTTCTCTCTATCTCTCTTGTTCATCATTGAGTTAGGGGCTCTAAAATCTTTTCCATATTCCCACATCACCACCCTCATAAGCTTTTATCCATCCTTGTCCTTGTCATTGTCCCAGCTCTCTCCCAACCCCGCATTCTACACACAGGAGACTTGAACGGCTGAGCCCACCTCTCACTTCAAACATAAGCTTTTGTTCCAGGCCATAGCATCAAAGCTGATTCCCTTCAAAAGAAAAAAAACCCTCTGTGGCTATAGGTCCAGAAATAGAAGTGGTGTGTGCCTGTGTGTGTGTGTATGTGTGTGTGTGCCTACGTGTGCACGTACGTGAGGCAGGCTGCAGGGAGGGGGGATTCATTTACATTGGAGAAATTTTGAGAAACCCGGGAACCCTGCTTTTGATTTCTGTGTCCCTTCTTTGACTCCTGCAGAAGTTCCTCTCTTGGCAAGGGCTGCAGGAGGGAAACTGCTGGCACTCGGCTTTAATAAAGGCCTTTTCTCTTGCACAGTCCTATGGCGAAGGCACAGACTCATACCTGGGCCATGGGTCGGTTGCCATGGAAATGACTGCAGAGTCACAAATAAGGCAGTATTATGTTTTCTCAGCAGGACCAGATACAAGCTAGAAGCTAGAGGGAGAAAAAGGAAGAGGAGGAAGAAACAGAGTCAGAGGCAACACCAGAAAGAGAGAGACGGCAAAAAAAAGAATAGAAATACCTTCTATAAATAGAGGGCAAGAAAGGAAGCACAAATAAAAGAATGGGGTGTTGTTTGGAAGAAAGCAAATTTCAGACAGGGTGAAACAAGAGAAGGGAAAAAAGTGTTGTTTTTTTTGAGGCACTTCTTTCATTTTCAAAGAGGGAAGGAGGGAAACCCATTCCAAAGGGACCCCTTTGCACCGCCCAGCCTTCTGCTGGCTTTTTTCTCTCCTATCTTATTGTGTAATGGTGCCAAAAGCCCGTGGTGGAAGGGTTGGGAATGGGAAGAATACGGAGTGGTGCAGGAGGCAAGGCAGGGTAGGAGGCAAGCCAAGCCCCAGGATGCAGAAAGGCTGTGCTCTGATTCTCAGCAGAAACTTGTAGCCTTTTGGTCCCTGGCTTCCTAGCAAGTTTTAGGCCAAACTTTCACCCTTCTAAAAGCCGTAAGCCCTTGAGGATTACTGGAACTGCTCTCAGCACCCATATTAAGATTTTTCTCCCAAGTTAAATGTGGCTGGAGTACGAGAGGCCACATTGTCTTCCTGAGATCTTTTTTTGTTGTTGTTTATTCAAAGCTTCATTGGTTTCTTTACGGAAGAAAAAAAGTCTGATAATCAAGACCTAGATTCAGACTTCACAAACAAAGTATGAAGCTGATTTCAGCTCAACTATGAGGCTTTACATACAGTAAATAATACTGAAGTTCTACCCTTTCCATACTGTTTTTTAATGGATGTGTATATGTAGATTTCAATGTACGCAATGCTTTAGAACAACACATAAAAGTTTCCTGTGATCTCCCAATCCATTATCAAGATAATCAGATATTCAAAATTGTTACAGATTTCATATAATTTCTCTGAGCCTCATTCCTCTTATAGTGGCCACTACAACTACCTCTGCCTTAGCCTAGAGTCTAGACAAACTGAGCAGCTTCCTATGTAAGATGGTTTGAGTCACACTGCAAGTCTTACCAATCTGAACTTTTATCCCCCACCAATTAACATCAGAGCCTAGAACCCCATATTCCTGTTACCCTTTTCTGTCTTCAAAAGACTTACCTATTCAAAAAAGGTTTTAGGGCACGATACCCTAGTTTTTTAGTCTGAATATGTTTTCAGGTTAGCTAAGGAATAGGACTCGGGATGAATACACTCCAATGCACATAGTTAGGAACAGGATATTCACATCTGTCTCCTTGATGATGAGAAACATTTGATACAGAATCCAAATGTGTGATTCATTGGCCAGGCACTTTGGGGTCACCACAGGTGCTTGAGGGAAAGAAGACAAGAAAACACTCGAGATGAATGCATACTGTTATTGCCATAAGTTTTCTGGCTTTAACTCCTCCTGTCTGAAAACACTGTTCCAGTAAGTTGAGCTTGACCACCTGTCCCCTTGTCACTCAAAGGGCTGCTTCTGTGCCATGGATGCAGGCCCTTGGTTGGTCTACCTCTTAATCTTCAACCACCAACTAATCTTAACCTTGGAAGAAAAAATCAAGGGAATGATACTATTCCTCCCTAACTTAAAAATCTGCTCACTCCTGGGCCTTCCCAAGATGGATACAGTCCCCAGGGAGGAGCAGCCCCAGACCTCCTCACAGCATCATTAGCATGAAAGCACCAGAGTTACCAAACAGGTGAAAGAGCTTGAGGCTCATTGCTCCTCTCTCTAAAGATTCCCTGATGTGGCAAAATGGCTCCAAACTACCCATGGTCCTAACCTGAATCTGTACTTCTTTTCCTCCAGTATGGGATGGGAAATGGAGGGGTGAGCCCTGAGCTAACGCAAGAGGCCAACTGCAGAGTCAGGGGAAGCATCCTGGGCAGGCAACCGGCAGTCAGTCTAACCAAGGTCTCCCTAGGTCCCTGGAGTGATGGGAGAATAGAGAAACCACCTTTCTCTTTGGGACTAATAATAATTTGGTTAACCAAAACTTGTCTAAAGCACAGAATCATAAAAATAAAAGTAGTGCATAATACCCTAGTATAACATAAACATGCTGCATTTCTGCTAACATTTATAGAGGGCCAAGGTATTTTCTTTGGACATAATAAAATTGACAAAAATTCTTCATCATCTTTCTTCAAGAGCCACTTTCATAATCCATCTGCAATTTTCAGCTTCCATTTCTTTAAAACAAAAGGAAAATGTAAGGACATTTATGAAGTAATCTGAGTGCAAAAACCTCCCATATTCCTTTATTTTCCACATTTATAGTTGTCTCACCCACACCTAATTCAACAGCAATTTTTAGCAACTCACACTTATTTGAGTCTTTTCAAAGCATGCAATTTTGTTTTCATAGAAACAGCTCTCTTTTTTACTTAGTGTTCATTGGTTTATATAATATTTAATTAAATTACACAATTACATCAGTTAATCTAGTGAATTGGTTTAGTGGAGGTTGGTTAAGAGAGTTTCAACTGCTATTTTTTTCTCTGAAGGCAAGCTCTCAACGTTAAGAAGATTACCTGGAATTAACCTTTAAGACAAATCACATTTTAAATATCAAAGTCAACTATCATAGATTGAGAACTGTTTGTGCAAAAAATAAGAAAACAGTGTTTTGAGATACAAAAACAAAGGATAGAAGGTAAAACTTCTGGCACGACTGAGGGAGAAAGTCACCAAATCCTCTTCCTGAAAACAATTCAAAAACTGGACAATATCAGCAAAATAGCCATTCAGGACCCTGGAAATTTACCAAAGGCTTACAACAAACTCAGAAGAAGGTATTCATGAAAAACCATTGACTTTAAATAGGAACAGAAATTTGTAGTATATTTGTCTGGGGTTGCTCCCAAATTAAGTTAGCACAGTAGTTCTAACAGAACTACTTGGGACAGTCTGTGAATAACCAACAGCTTCATCGCCAGAAAAGGATGACTTGATTTGAAGCTAACAGTAAACACCTCATACCCACTGAATGAGAAGTAGCAATTTCAGTGATGAGCAAACAGGGAAGGTCAGCCATCACAACAGTCTGAGGTTACCGTCCTATTCGGGGCAAGCATCCGACCAGAAGACTAGCCAGAAATTGAATAGGAAAATACAATAAATGAGACACTCATAAAGACACCTGATAAGTTTTCCATATAGTGTTGGTTAACCTGGAGCTGGCATGCATGTGCAAAGGAAATCAGAAAAAGCCTCATGAAAAGTCAAAGCCAGGGCAGAGTTTAAAACTGCCTAAACTTTGAATGCACTCTTGAAACCACAGATCCATCAGCATTGGGTGGAAGCCTTACTGGCTGAAGGTGTATAAACACAACTTCCAGAAAATCACTGGGTGGCCACTAAGCTATGCAGACACAAGGACAAGCCCTAGGAAGCCAGATTTTAAAATTAAAAATAAGAAACAGGCCAGGCGTGCTGGCTCATGCCTGTAATCCTAGCACTTTGGGAGGCCGAGGCAGGTGGATCATCTAACGTCAGGAGTTCAAGACCAGCCTGGCCGACATGGTGAAACCCCATCCCTACTAAAATACAAAAAGTACCCAGGCGTGGTGGCACATGCCTGTAATCCTAGCTACTTGGGAGGCTGAGACGTGAGAATCGCTTGCACCAAAAGGCAGAGGTTGCAGTGATCCGAGATTGTGCTACTGCACTCCAGCCTGGATAACAGAGTGAGTCTCACTCTCAAATAAATAAATAAGAAATATATTTTGTTCAAGTGAGCAAAAACATCATCTGCCAAACACTACAAGGTAGACAGGTTTTATAGAAAGATTACTAAACAAACAGGAACCCCAAGGAAGAAGAAAATCATAATTCTGATTCTGTCGCAAATCAGAATATTTGCTACAATATTTTACCTGAAATTTCTAGTTTTAACCAAAAAAAATGAGACATAAAAACAAATAGAAAACTATGCCCTACATCAGGAGAAAAGCAGGCAATAAAAATTGTCTCTAAGTGTCCCCAGATGTTGGATTTAGCAGATAAAAATTACAAACTATTGTTATAAGTATGTTCAAAGAATAAAAAGAAATTACATTTAAAGAATTAAAGAAAAACATAACAACAATTGCCTAAAAATAGGGAATCTCAAAAAATAGAAAATATAAACAAGAACCAAACAAAAATTCTGGAAGTAAAAAGATAATAACAAATAAAAAATTCACTAGAGGGCTAAACATCAGATTTTAAGTGAAAGAAGAAAGACTAAACGAACTTAAAGAAAAATCCACTGAAATGATTCAACTTGAGAGAGAGAATAAAGACTGAGGAAAAATTGACAAACCTCAGAGAAAATTGACAGGACATCATCAAGCACAGCAGCATAGATGTGATGAGAGTCCCTTTGGAAGGAAAACAAATAAAAAGGCAAAAAAGCACTTTTGATAAAATAATGTTCAAAACTTCCCAAATTCAACTTAAAACAACCTACAAATCCAAGAAGTTCAATGAACGTCAAATAGAATAAAAATAATGAGATTCATAGCTACATTACAGTCAAACTCAAAATTCAGAGACAAAATGTTGAAAGTAGCAATAAAAAATAATTTTATATTTAAATTTCTGAAAAAATAAAACTATCCTTTGAAAGAAACAGGTAAAATAGAGATTAATGACTTATTTTTAAAAAAAGAAAAATAAACACTAAGAAAATTTATTACAACTAGATGTTCCCTACAAGAATTACCTTAGGTAGTCTTCAGACTGCGAAATACCAGATAATGAACTGAAATCCACAGGAAGAAATAAAGACTACCAGAAGTAGTAAATATCTGGGAAAATATAAAAGATGCTATAAATATTTTATATTTTTTCTCTTTTTTAAAAGATAGGCTATATAAAGTAATAAGCAGGTTACTATATTGATGTGATAAAAATGACAATAATAGCACAAAGGAGAGGAGAGGAAAGGAGTTATAGTGAAGCAATTTCCAAAATTTATTATATTTAGTATTAATCTAAAACAGATTACAATAAATTAAGAGGGATATTATAATCCTTAGAGCAACCATTAAGAAAATAATTCAAAAATTATAGAAAAGAAAAAGATCAATTAAATTGGTATGCTAAAAATTACGTATTAACCCAAAAGAAGGTAGTAAAGGAGGAATGAGGACAAAAAATGTGATATATACATAGAAAACTAATAGCAAAATGGCAGACATAAATCCAACCATACCAATAATGCCACTAAATGTGAATACACTAAACAACCACACTCCAAAGGTAGAGATTATCAGACAAGATAAATAAGTAAAATCAAACTCTTCTGTCTACAAGAAACACACTTTATATTCAAAGACACAGAAAGTTGAAAGTAAAAGTTTGGGAAAATAAATGCCATGCATAAAATAATCGTAAGAGAGCAACAGTGGATATATTTTTAAAAATAAAATAGAGTTACACAAAAAATATTATTAGAGACAACAAAAAATATTTTATAATGATAGAAGGGTCAATACATCAAAAAGACATAACAATTATAAGTGCATCCAAGGCTAACAAGAGAATCCTAAAATACATAAAGCAAAAACTAAGAGAATAGAGAAATAGATAATTTTAAAATAAGAATCGAAACTATCAATATCTCACTCTTAATCACTGATAAGGCAATTCAATAGTAAGTGAAGATAAAGACAAATTAAACAATTTTATCAACTAATCTGACCTCAACGACATTTACAGGATACATCATTTAATGACAGCATAATATATACTCTTTTCAAGTATACCTGACACATTTCCCAACACAAATTATATGCTGGATCATGAAACAAATCTCAATAAAATTTTAATTTAAAATTAAAATCATCCAAAGTACAATTCTGAATACAACAGAATTAAAGTAGAAATCAAAAAAAGAAAGAAATGTGAGAAATCCCCAAATATTTGGAAATTAAACAACAGGCTTTTCTTTTTTTTAAATTAATATCGTTTTAAATTTTATTATTTTTAATCATACTAAGTTCTGAGATACATGTGCAGAACCTGCAGGTTTCTTACATAGGTATACAGGTGCCATGGTGGTTTGTTGCACCCATCAACCCCTCATCTACATGAGGTATTCTCCTAATGCTACCCCTCCCCTAGCCCCCCATCCTCTGACAGGCCCCAGTGTGTAATATTCCCCTCCCTGTGTCCGTGTGTTTTCAGTGCTCAACTACCACGCAAGAGTGAGAACATGCAGTGTTTGGTTTTCTGTTCCTGTGTAAGTTTGCTGAGAATGATGGTTTCCGGCTTCCTCCATGTCCCTCCCTCCATGTCCATTAACTCATCGTTTTTTATGGCTGCATAGTATTCCATGGTGTGTATGTGCCACATTTTCTTTATTTAGTCTATCATTGATGGACATTTGGGTTGGTTCCAAGTCTTTGCTATTGTGAGTAGTGCTGCAATAAGCATACATGTGCATGTGTCTTTACAGTAGAATGATTTATAATCCTTTGGGTATATACCCAGTAATGGGATTGCCGGGTCAAATGATATTTCTGGTTCTAGATCCTTGAAGAATTGTCACACTGTCTTCCACATTGGTTGAACTAATTTACACTCCCACCAACGGTGTAAAAGCGTTCCTATTTCTCCATATCCTCTCCAGCATCTGTTGTTTCCTGACCTTTTTTTTTTTTTTTTTTTTTTTTTTGAGATGGAGTCTCACTCTGTCACCCAGGCTGGAGTGCAGTGGCATGATCTTGGCTCACTGCAACCTCCACCTCCTGGGTTCAAGCAACTCTCCCCCCACCCCAGCCTCCTGAGTAGTTGGGACTACAGGTGCATGCCACCACGCCTGGCTAATTTTTCATACTTTTAGTAGAGATGGGTTTTCACCGTGTTAGCCAGGATGGTCTCAATCTTCTGACCTCATGATCCACCCACCTAGGCTTCCCAAAGTCCTGGGATTACAGGTGGGAGCCACCATGCCCAGCCTGTTTCCTGACTTTTTAATGATCATCATTCTAACTGGTGTAAAATGGTATCTCATTGTGGTTTTGATTTGCATTTCTCTAATGACCACTGATGATGAGCTTTCTTTTCATATGTTTGTTGGCTGCATAAATGTCTTCTTTTGAGAAGTGTCTGTTCATATCCCTTGCCCACTTTTTGATGGGTTTTTTTTTTTTTCTTGTAAGTTTATTTTTTTTTTCTTGTAAGTTTTTTGTTTTTTGTTTTTTGTTTTCTTGTAAGTTTATTTAAGTTCCTTGTAGATTCTGGATATTAGCCCTTTGTCAGATAGATAAATTGCAAAACTTTTCTCCCATTCTGTAGGTTGCCTGTTCACTCTGATGGTAGTTCATTTTGCAGTGCAGAAGCTCTTTAGTTTAATTGGAGCCCATTTGTCAATTTTGGCTTTTGTTGCTGTTGCTTTGGGTGTTTTAGTCATGAAGTCTTTACCCATGCCTATGTACTGAATGGTATTGCCTAGGTTTTCTTCTAGGAATTTGATGGTTTTAGGTCTTACATTTAAGTCTTTGTCCATCTTGAGTTAATTTTTGTACGAGGTGTAAGGAAGAGGTCCAGTTTCATTTTTCTGTATATGGCTAGCCAGTTTTCCCAGCACCATTTATTAAATAGGGAATCCTTTCCCGATTGCTTGTTTTTGTCAGGTTTGTCAAAATCAGATGGTTGTAGATGTGTGGTGTTATTTCTGAGGCCTCTATTCTATTCCATTGGTCTATATATCTGTTTTGGTACCAGTGTCGTGTGTTTTGGTTACTGTAGTCTTGTAGTATAGTTTGAAGTCAGGTAGCGTGATGTCTTCAGCTTTGTTCTTTTTGCTTAGGATTGATTTGGCTATATGGGCTCTTTTTCGGTTCCATATGAAATGTAAAGTAGTTTTTTCTAATTCTGTGAAGGAAGTCAATGGCAGCTTGATGGAGATAGCATTGAATCTATAAATTACTGTGGGCAGTATGGCCATTTTCATGATATTGATTCTTCCTATCCATGAGCATGGAATGTTTTCTCATTTGTTTGTGTCCTCTCTGATTTCCTTGAGCAGTAGTTTGTAGTTCTCCTTGAAGAGGTCCTTCACACCCCCTGTAAGTTGGATTCCTAGGTATTTTATTCTCTTTGAAGCAATTGTGAATGGGAGTTCACTCATGATTTGGCTCTGTCTATTATTGCTGTATAGGAATGCTTGTGATTTTTGCACATTGATTTTGTTTCCCGAGACTTTGCTGAGGTGGCTTATCAGCTTAAGGAGATTTGGGACTGAAATGATGGGGTTTTCCAAATATACAATCATGTCATCTGCAAACAGAGATAATTTGACTTCCTCTCTTCCTACTTGAATACCATTTATTTCTTTCTCTTGCCTGATTGCCCTGGCCAGAACTTCCAATACTATGTTGAATAGGAGTGGTATCAGAGGACAACCTTGTCTTGTGCCAGTTTTCAAAGGGAGTGCTTCCAGCTTTTGCCCATTCAGTATGATATTGGTTGTAGGTTTGTCATAAATAGCTTGTATTATTTTGAGGTATGTTCCATCAATACCTAACTTAGTGAGAGTTTTTAGCATGAAGGGATGCTGAATTTTATCAAAGGCCTTTTCTGCATCTATTGAGATAATCATGTGGTTTTTGTCATTGGTTCTGTTTACGTGATGGATTACATTTATTGATTTGGGTATCACAACGTACTTTTCTTAACGAAATATATGGATCAAAGAAGAGATTAAAGTGGGAGATTAGAAAATATTTTGAACTGAAAATGAAAACACTATCCATCAAAATTTTGAGGATGCAGCTAAAACTACATTCTATATCAGAATACCTACATGGGAAAAGAAAAAGTTATCAAATCAGTAACATAAATTTCTACCTTACAAAATTAGAAAAAGAACAAACTTAAACCAAAGCAAGCAGAAGAAAGGAAATAATAAAGATTAGAATGAAAAATCCATGAAATAGAAAACAGAAAAACAATAAAGAAACCAAAACTGATTCTTTAAAATGATCAATAAAATTGGGCAAACTCTCAGCTAGAATAAACAAGAAAAAAAGAGAGATGACACAAGTTACCAAAATAAATGAAAGATATAATATCATTATTAACTCTAGGGAAAGTAAAAGGAGTATAAGGCAATATTATAAACAACTTTTTGCAAACAAATTGGACAATTTAGATGAAATGACCAGATTCTTGGAGAGGCACAAATTACCAAAACTTAGAAAGAAATGGAAAATCCAACTAGACCTATACCAAGTGAAGAAATTGAAGTAGTAATTTTAAATCTTACCACAAAGAAAACCCCAGATGGTTTCACTGGTGAGTTCTATTAAATGTTAAGGAACAAATTATATCAATCCTTCACAAGTTATTTCAGGAAATAACAGAGGAGGAAACATGTCAGTTCATTCATCATATAAATACTTCTGTGATACCAAAGCAAGACAAAAACGTCACAAGAAAATTATAGATCAATATCCCTCAGGAACATAGACAGAAAAAATTTTAACAAAATTTTATAAATCCAAGTCCAGTAGCATATAAAAGTATTATACACCATGGCCAAGTGGGATTTATATATGGAATGCAAGATTGGTTTAATATCCAAAACACAATTAATACAATATATTATTAAAATAAAAACAAAATATAATCAGCTCAAGTGCAGAAAAAAAAAATTTGACAAAATCCAACACCCATTCATAATTTATCTTTAATTTTTCAAAACTCCCAAAAAATTCAACATAGAAGGAAAATTCCTCAAACTGAGAAAGTACATCATGGAAAAACCTATAGCCAATACGCTTAACACTAAAGACAGAATGCTTCCCCCAAAGACTGGGAACAAGGCAAGCATGTCCACCCTTGCCACTGCTACACAACATTGCACTAGAGGTTCTAGCCAGTGAAATGTGGAAAATAAAGGGAGAAAGGGAGGAAGAAATGGAGGGAGGAAGGGAAGGAGGAAAGTGTGAATCAGGTTCACTAACAACCAGTCCCAAGAAAGGACTCCCACTGCATGGAAGCAGCAAAAATCATCACTATGCCAATCACCAAAAATAGGTCCAAACACTTATGCCCACTTCACCCTGGCCTGAAGTGTTACCAATGCCTGAATCCAGTGACGCAGAACACACTATCACTCAACGAGTTGTAAGAAGTGGATTTATAAGTTACAGAGAGGTAGCATGGGACAAACCAAGGATAGGATCCATGGTGAGTCAGTCCTTCAAGACTCACGAAAGCTACCTGAGGTGGACGGAGTCTTGACTGTGCATGCTCCACCTGGACCACAGCTGAGGGACCCTGAAAGGCAGCCAGCCCTGGGTTATATACCTCAGGGGCCATGTGACACACTGGGAAAAGCTTGCTCAACACTTTTACTCATTAGGGAAATGGAAATTGAAAACACAACTAAATACCACTACACATCTGCTAGAATTCCTACACTCAAAAACAGAAACAATACCAAGTGTTGTTGAAGATGTAGAAAGACTAGAACTCACATATGTTGTTGGTGGAGATGTGAATTGGTACAGCCTGTTTGAAAATCAGTTTGCCTGTTTCTTAAAATGTTAAAAATAAACTTACCAAGTGACTCAGCAACTTCAGTCCTAGGAACCTACTCAAGAGAAATGAAAACACATTTTCACACAAAGGCTTGTACGCAAATGTTTATTACCAAACTATCAATTCATCCTACAACGTGGATAAACTTTAAAATCATTGTACTAAGTGAGAGAAGCCCAACACAAAAGGCAATATATGTTTCCATTTATACTAAATGTCCAGAAAAGACAAATTTATAGAGATAAACACACCAGATAACTGATTGCCTGAGGCTGGAGTGGGGAGGAGGAACTGACTGCGACCTGACTGCAAACTGACAGAAAGGAATATTTTAGGCTGAACATGTGCTAAAATTGGTCTATGTTGATGGTTTCACAAACTCTATAAATTTACTAAAAAGCACTGAATTTAAACTTTTAACAGGTGATTTTTGTAGTATGCAAATTATACCTTAATAAACTGCTTCAAAAATAAGACATTATTCTATTCTTAAGATGTCTCCCCAACTAATGGTAAGTGAGAAAAGGAAAGGCAATAGCAAGACCACTGTAAACTCCACAGCAGTGATATAACAAGGTCATCTGCGAACACAAGGGATGGGGGTCAGGAAGCAAGAAGAGGTAAATTAGAAAGGCTTTACCAGCCGGGCGCGGTGGCTCACGCCTGTAATCCCAGAACTTTGGCAGGCCGAGGCGGGCGGATCACGAGGTCAGGAGATCGAGACCATCCTGGCTAACACAGTGAAACCCCGTCTCTACTAAAAATACAAAAAGAAAAAAATTAGCCGGGCATGGTGGCGAGCGCCTGTAGTCGCAGCTACTCGGGAGGCTGAGGCAGGAGAATGGCGTGAACCTGGGAGGCGGAGCTTGCAGTGAGCTGGATCGCGCCACTACACTCCAGCCTGGGTGAAAGAGCGAGACTCCTTCTCAAAAGAAAGAAAAAAAAAGAAAGGCTTTACCAAAAAAAAAAAACCACAGTGTTTGAACTGATACTTAAGCTGGTTCTTAAGCTGGGTGCAGTGGTGCATGACTGTCCTACCAGCTACTTGGGAGGCTGAGGCAGGAGGATTGCTTGAGCCCAGGAGTTTGAGGCCAGCCTGGGCAACATAGCAAGACCTCATCTCTTAAATAAATAAATTACATCAAGCTAGAGTAGGGTTTATCCCAGAGGTAATGGGACCTCATTAATAGACTGAAAGGGAAAGAATAATATACAATTGTCTCAGTCGATGCAGGAAAAGAATTTGATAATGTTCAGCAATTCTTTATGGAAAAATAAATAGAAAATCAGAAAGAGAAGAGAAGAGAATTAGGAATAGAAGGAAATAGATTTTTTTCTAAGATTGGACAAAGTAAAAACCACAAGTATGTGCACTATCTCCATATTGTTTAGCATAGTATTGGAAATCTTAAAAAATAGTTCTGGAAGCTAAAGGAGGACAAGAAGTAAGAGATGCTATGATTTTTAAAAAAGAGATAGGAGACTATTTGTGGATGATACAATCACCAATGTAGAAATGCAACAAACGATTAGAACTAATACAGTTAAGCAAAGTTGTTGGATACAAGATCAACTTACAAAAGCCAAAAATCATTCCTTTCAAACTCAGTAACCAACTAGAAAATTTAATAAAAATAATACTACCTTCACAACAGCAATAGAAAAGCTTAAAGTGTCTGGAGAGTTTAACTAACAATTTACGATGGAGAAATTTTTTTTAAGTTTAATAAAGTACAAAGAAAATAGAGGCACAGAATGAAGTTGCATCCCATGGTCTTGAATAGAATTACATTGTAGGCACATAAATTCTTCACCAGATGAGCTACAAATTACGTGTATTTACAATTATTGTATTGCAGAGGCAATCACGATGAAAATTCCACCTGATCTTTTAGGCACTTAATGATCTTGACTATCTCTATGAACAAATAGAGGTCCACCAAAAAGTCAACTTCCATAAAGGAAAAAAGACTGGGAATTTACAGTTTAATTATAAAATACAGTTTTATAAATACAGTTTAATTTTAGAGCAAAAGCAAACGAATAGAAATAGAGCAAAATATTTCAGGTATATATATATGATTCAATAAAGGTGGTACCATAAATTAGGGGGGAAAGGATAGATTGTTTAGGAGAAGGTATTAGAAAAATAACTCATTATATTTAGAAATAAAACTGGGACTCTATCTAACACCATATGCAAAGGTGGATTCCATATGGATAAGTACCTAAAGGAAAGATACAATTATGAATTACAATTATAAATCATAAATTTAATAGATGAAAATGTAGTAGAGTATCTTGGTCACCTAAAGATAGATAAGGCCTTCTTAAATAAAACCCCAAGTACACAAACTGCAAGGCAAAAAATCTCCATATATTTGATTATTTAAAAAGTAATGCTTTCCAATCAATAAAAAATACTGTGCATACAGTTAACAGATAACAGATCAAGAGAAAAAAATTCACTGTTCAAAACGAATCAGGGTCTAATATATAAAATATATGGGGGACATTTGCAAAGAAAAAGATAGCAATTCTAGTAGAAGAATGGACAAAAATATGAATAGGAGATGTATACAAAAGAGAACTTAAAACACTGCCACAAACTCAGTCATCAAAGAATATAAATTAAAACAATATTGAAATATCATTTTAACTCAGTTAAGACTGGCAAAAATTAGAAATCTGGATAGATTCTCACAAAGGTCCATAATTCATTGCAGTGGCCGGAAGTTAGAGCAGCTTGGGAGTCCATTACTTCCCAACTGAATAAGTAAAAGGAAGGGAAGCATTCCATGAAGTAAAATGTAGCATTAGCAGTGACAGATTGAATGTAACATAGCAATATAGATGGATCTTTTAAAAATGGGCTTAGTGAAAAAAGGAACAGAAGAGATTTATTCCCAAGTACCATTCACATAAACTTAAAGTACAAGCACATAAAACAAACAGCAATACAAGGAATAGAGAGTTTAACAACAGACAAAAGGATGTATTGTAAAACCCTAGAATGGTTTCCTATAGAGAGGGAATAGAAATAGAAAATTTAAATTAAACAGAATAAAATAAGTTAAATAAGTAAATGAATGAATAAATGAGAGAGAAAGAGAGAGAGAGAATGTCTTCAAATAATCTAATTATTCCCTACTTTCCCTTCCCATTAAGTGACCCCAGGGTCCACTGACGATTTCCAGGAAATTTTTTAAAATATTTCAAGTTATTAAATTATGGATTTTGTGTCTGTGATGAGCAAGATGTCACTAAATAACAAAATATACACCCTTACTTGAAACTCAATTTCAGCTCCATGAGAAATGGAATAATGTGAGTGCCTATGCTCTTCAATGTAATGTGGAGAACACTTTGAGTTAGCTCTTATGAACTCTACAAACTTTGCAAGAAAATTAAAATGAAACCAACACTTTCTTTCTCATAAGTTCGTTATCCTGGGTTATTTTTTTCCGACTATTTTTATTCCTATACATACTTTCAAACTCTAGACCTAGATTTTTTTTATAACTTGACTGCAAGTCAGAGAGATACACACATACTCCTACAGTGAGCCTCCCTTGGAATATGCAAAAAGATTAAACAGATTGTGAAATAAAAAACCCATGTGTGCCAAAGACGTGGGTGTATTCACTTCTTAATTCTGCATAACCAACACAATTTTGTATAAGACACAATTTCAGTGGGGGAAAACTACAAATGAGAACTTTAAGATACTCAGTAAATCCTCATTCATTTACTAATAAGTGAGTATTTCTTATGTTTTCTGTTGCCTAGAAGAGGATGATTTCAACTTTCTTTGTAGTGTGTGTTGGTAAAGTGGAGAATATAGTCTAACCATATATGTTAGAAGCTTTGTGACCAAAAGTGGACATCCAGACAGCACAAGGTCAAAGGCAAAGTTCAGGCCAGCCCACTCTAATAAGAGTTCCCCAAAAGCCAAGGTTGCAGTCTTGAAGTCTCTGATCAGCTCTTCCCACTTGTGCCCCGCCTGGATCTGGCACCTTCTCTGTCCACTTCCACAGGCATCCCTGTGGAAAACTACTACCACCAGATAGCTGCCCACCCACACAGGTCCCCAAGCTGTGGACAAGTCTCTGTTGATTTCCTTACAAGCCTACCAGCCTCTTGGTAGCATTAATCTGCAACTGTTGATAATTCACCTATGGCAAAGAAAAAGTGTACTCCTTGGTGAGTTCTGATAACTTATTAAGAGTGTTCTAAAATGCAAAGTAGCCAGGCAAATATTTAAGAAGCATACTCATTTATAAGCAGATTAAGAACATCCATTAGAATTCAGAAAGTAAAGTAAATGTATGCATGTCAACTGAGTCCCAGGTAATCATTAAACGAAGCCAGGTAGCTCTTTACCACCTACTATAAATGCTTGCATTTTCAGAGCATTGACCAAGGCGGGCCCTTCCCACAGCCCTCTACTGTAGGTTACTTATTTCACTGCATGGGCACTGAGGGTGGCTAAATTAACCAGCCTGCTGGGTAGAGAGCCTTCTCCAAGTCTCCCTCACAGACATTCTCTGCAGTCTTATATTTGCCAGCTTCATAGAGTATTCTCGTGTGGTTGAAGCTCTCGGGAGTTTCCTTGGACCTCAGGAAAGCTGCCAGCTCAAAAAGAATAAAGGTTGAATACGCAACCTAGATGCATGTTTTATTTAAATTCCAGTGTTCTGCTCAAAGGCCTTCTGGTTTCCCTGGGCTCACCAGGGAAAATCTAAACAAATCCATGGGCAGCCATGCCCTGGGCCACTTCATCCATGTTACTACCCACTTCACAGCTTCCACAACCAGCCTTTGGGGACAAGACGAGCTTACAAGGAAATTTTTAAAAACAGATTTTTTGTATTTCTCAGACATCATTGCAATTCTCATTTCAAATATTTTCTAAGAAGACTAATTTCCTTTGTTTGGTAATTATAAAGAGCCTGACCCCTTAAGTTTACAGAACTCCCAGGAGGAAGACATGCTTGGAGACAAACAAGGTGGGGCCTATCTGCCCCACCACTAGACTCCTCCCCTGCTGTCATGAAGACCACTGGCCTTTCAACCCAGGCCCTCATTCACCTCCCTCTCTTGGAATAACATTGCACTTGGATAGTTTCATTATTTCGAAAAGCATATATGGACATAATGCAAAATTGCAGAAAGAAAAGTCGCTGATACTTATCATCTAGCAATAACCATTATTGATATTAATGTTAATAATGATTGATATAATAAATACCATTAATATATTTTGTATTTCATTCCATATGCATATGCACATTTTCATATACTGCATTTTATAGAAAACCTACTGTGTTTTGTGTCATGCTTCATTTTGTCAATATTATTTTCTAAGCATTGTTCATATTATTCAATATTCTTCAGAATCACAGGTTTTAATAGCCATGAAAAATTTATTCTATGGCTATACTATAATATTTAACCTTATTTCATTACTCAAATGATATGTGAGGTACAGATTTAAATAAATAAATAAGAATCACTCACACTGCCAAAACCCAGTTAACATATTGATGTTGGCCTCTCTAGATTTTTAAGGGCATATAAATACAAATAAACAGAAATGAATGTGATTTCTACTATATATCTTATTTTGTCTCTGATTTTTAATTAATAAATAATATATACCAAATATTTTTCACTCCTAATGAGTAGTTCTGTGTTACTTTAATTGATTATTGTATTTCATTGAATGGATTTACCATGATTTTCTCATTTAGAAATTTAGGTTGTTTCAATTACTAGACATTACTAACAATGCTTCATCTTTATGCATAGATCTTTATATACTTGCCCAATTAGTTCATTAGTAAAAATTCCTAGAAGTACGATTATTAAAGAATATGGTATGTTAAGGTTTTTGACTTATACTCACAAATATCCTTTCAAAACTTACTCTCAGACCCACCATCAACAATGTTTAAGAGTATTAATATCCATACACCTTATCATTGCTTTCAAATTTTTCCAATTTGATAGCCTAAATAAAGTATTTCACTACTTGAATTTGTGTTTGTTTGATTACCACAAAGACTGACTTTTTCCATACCTTTCTTATTATTAAAATTATGCAATTTGTTTTAGGTTGTTCATCTTTTCTTGTTGACTTGTAGGTGTCTCTTTTACTAAAGATATTAATATCCTGTATCATATATGTTATAAGTATTTTCTCCAAACTGTCATTTGTTCTCTAATCTTTTATGGGTTTCCTTATGTTCCCATAATAAAAAAATAAGTGTAAAGGCTTTTGGGTTCTGGAAACAGGGCAGACTGAGCTAACACAATATTCCCCTACTGCCAACCAATACCACCAAATAAAAATTACAGATCAAAACAAAAATTAAATACATAGTTTTTATTAAAATAAAGAAATGAAAAATTCTTTGCTGCCAAAAACAAAGAGGCAGGATAAAGCCATATGCCAATGTTGTGACACTCCAGAGTCATATCAGACTGAACAGAAGTCCTAAGGAGTTTGAGTCTTAATAGATGCAGAGGAAAGGGAAATATGACTTTGGGTCCACAGAAGATGAGAATCAAAAACAAAAATTACAGACTAAAACCAGGCCATGGAAACGCTAACATCTCTGTAAAAGAGAAGACTAGGGAAAAAATCCACACTCACTGGCTCCGAAAAACATTAAGATGGCTTGTTTCTTTCTGGAACTCTGAGTAGAATTTGTTAAAGTCTCCCACAAAAAATCAAAGACCAACACCTTATACCACACAGGGATGTGGCATCCAAAATTATGCAGCAGAAATCCCCAAGTACAGAAATAAACAACAACAAATTTTGTTTTAATTCTAAGTTAGAAAAAGAATCTCTAGGACACCTGGCTAAATCAAATGAAAGCCCACGCTCCAGGAACTCTTTCACAGCTCAGCATTCATGCGACTCCCGAAGGAGAAAAGAAAAGAATAAGAAAAAGTTCTGCTGAAAATGAGCTCAAAATCCAAAATTACAAACCACACTCACAGTGACCCAGTGTAGAGAATAAACAGGCTATAATATAATTTGTGATAAATAACAGTCTTAAAAAACTCAAATGATAATCTTCAAAATGATAACATATATACATAAGAAGAATTCAAGTCATAGGAAAGAACAGAGAACTATGATAAAAGAATTGGCAAGT
This sequence comes from Macaca thibetana thibetana, assembly GCF_024542745.1. Classification (NCBI taxonomy): domain Eukaryota; kingdom Metazoa; phylum Chordata; class Mammalia; order Primates; family Cercopithecidae; genus Macaca; species Macaca thibetana. The sequence continues at coordinate 14,102,402 of NC_065579.1, forward strand.
GAACTTTTAGAAATTAAAAGATTTTGATTAGTCATTACAACTAAAATTTCACTGCACAAGGTAAGTAACAAATTAAACTTAACTAAAAAGTTAATTGAAGAAGAGAGATGAGATAATTAACTAAGAGGTCGAAAATGTCAAATAGGACTTTTAAGAAACAGAGAAGCAAACAATATTCCAAGAGAGAATAGATGAGACACTACAAGAATTAATGAAAGCTATGACTTCTGATTTGAAGAATAATGAGCTCTGAAAATCACACACTTTTAAAATCTTACCCCTAGGCACATACAATAAAATCCTAGAACATCAAAGTCAAAAAGAAGGCCGGGCGCGCGGTTTAAAAATCCCAGCACTCTTCCTGGCTACCCCTAGGCACATACAATAAAATCCTAGAACATCAAAGTCAAAAAGAAACACCATAAAAGGAATCTGAGAAAAAAACAGATGATCTACAAGAACAATAATTAAACTGACAGCAGACTCTTACCAGTGACACAGAAGCCAGAACACAATAGATTAATATCTTTAAAGGACTAAGAGAAAGTAAATAATTGTCCTAATATTCTATATATCGCTAATACTTGACCCAAGGAGCATGCGGAAATAGTCATTTTCAAACGAAGTGTGAGGAAGTGAAGACTCATAACAGAAACATCTACTAAGAAAATAATGCATTAAAAAAAAACTGAACCCTAAAGGCAGGAATGGGATATAGAAAACAGGGGTAGGCAAGGAAAATGGTCACTGTGTGAGGAAAGTTATGTAAGCATTGAATGAGAAGATAAAATTAATAACAACAATAATGACTTGTAAAGGATTTAAAACTAATAGAAATAAAGTAGTGTAAAAGAGAAACATGGGCCAGACATGGTGACTCATGCCTGTAATCCCTGGACTTTGAGAGCCTGGGAGGATCACTTGAGACCAGGTGTTCGAGACCAGCCTGGGCAATGTAGCAAAACAGCTATCTCTACAAAATATAAAAATAAAAAAAATTAGGCCAGGTGCAGTGACTCAGGCCTGTAATCCCAGCACTTTGGGAGACCGAGGCGAGATCACATGAGCCCAGGAGTTCGAGATCAGCCTAGATAACACGGTGAAACCTCGTCTCTACAAAAACTAAGAAAATTAGCTGGGCATGGTGGCACATGCCTGTAGTCCCAGCTACTCATGAGGCTGAGGTGAGAAGATCACTTGAGCCAGGAAGGTGGAGGCTTCAGTAAGCTGTGATCATACCACTGTACTCCAGCCTGGGTGACAGAGTGAGACCCTGTATCTAAATAAATAAATTAAATAAATAAATAAATTAGCCAAGCGTGGTAGCATATGTCTGTAGCTCTAGCTACTCAGGAGGCTAAGGTGGGAGGATCACTTGAGCTAAGGAGTTTGAGGCTGCATACAGTGAGCTGTGATCGCACCACTGCACTCCAGCCTGGGTGACAGAGTGAGACCCTGACTCTTAAAACAAAATGATTATGGGAAAAGGAGAAATCTATATAATGGTATTAAAATGTTCTAAAATCCTTAATTTGTTCAGAATATAGTTGTTGTTGTTGTTCCTATTTCAATCAACTATGCATGTTAAAAAATAAACTGTAACCCATAAAATAATAGGAGCAGAATGAATACATTTTGAAAACAGCAGAGGCTAAAAAAGGCAATAAATAACATTGTATTAATTTAAAAGAAAGTAGGAAAGAAGAGAACAGAAAAAAGGTATAGTATATAGAAAACAAAATAATATGGTAGAGTGCGCCCAACAGCGGACTCCAAGACCAGCGGATCTCGGCAAACCCTCTCTCTCGACCACCCACCTACCACTCTCGGAACCATCGGCTGAAATCGGCTGGTACATCTTCCATCTTCCGTGTGCTGCTGCAGGTGTTCCTGGAATGCTGCATTTAAAAATCCTCCAGGGACACAGCCCATTGCGAGAAGTGAGGTGTTCAGGTACTCCCTGCAGAAGCTGGCGTACACGGTGTCGCGGGACCGGGCGGCAAAGGCAGCGAGCCCCCAACTGTATATCAGGTGCTCCTGTGCATCTCAGCCAGCACGGGAGCCAGTGCCGCACAGGAATGGGGGGTCCCCTGTGCTCCCTCGCCAGAGGAGCACTTGGAAAGTGAGGGGCAAAATAATATGGTAGATATAAATCCTAATATATTCATAATTATACAAATTAATTGGATTTACTGTATTCATTTTTTAAAAAAAGAAATTTTTTGACTGGATATTTATAAATCTGGCTATATTCTATTTACCAGAGACCTATCTGAATTATAACAACATATAAAGTTTAGAAGTATATGGATGGAAAAATACGTGCTGGGCATAGCCAACTAAAGGGTACAGGGAGGCTGGTATAGCAACATGAATATTAGAAAAGGAAGACTAAACAAAAAATACAAACATAGAAGTAGAGATAATTATCTATATCTATCTTAGTCCATTTGGCCTGCTATAAAAAATACCTTAGACTGGGCAATTTATAAATAGCAGAAATTTATTGCTCACAGTTCTGGAGGCTGCAGAGTCCAAAATCAAGGTGCCAGCATATTTGGTGTCTAGTGAGGGCCTGTTCCTGATAGATGGTTCCTTCTATGTGTCCTCACATAGCAGAAGAGCAAAGGGGCTCCCTCAAGCCTCTTTTAAAAGGGCACGATCTCATTCATGAAAATAGGGCCGTGATGACCTCCCAAGGGCTCCACATCATAATACCAATACAGTAAAGATCTGATTTCAACATGCAAATTTTGGAGACTCACAAACATTCAGACTATAGTAATATCTATATAGATGTCAAAAACAGAACCATATTTATAGGCATATACTCATTATATAGGGATAAAAGGAGCAATTTGCCAGACACTGTTGTGCCAGTGTGTTATTATTATTATTTGCAAATTGCTCCTTTTATCCCTATATAATGAGTGTATATCTATAATCTATAGTCTGAATGTTTGTGACTCTCCATATCATTATGAGAATTAAGTGATTTAATACACGTAAAAAGGCATGCCAGACACTGTTGTAAGTGCCTTTTTATATATATTAAATCACTTAATTCTCACAATGATATTCAGGGTGCAGCCCATTTCACAGATGAGAATCCTGAATTACAGAGAGTAAGTGACTTTCCCAAGGTTCAACGTTTGTAAATGGCATAGCCACAATGCAGACCCAGCCAGTCTGGCTTCACTGTATAAACTCTGCAGTTTTTTCTAAAAACTCAACTTCAAAATTTATGAAGCACACTTTTACAGAATTACAAAGAAAAATTAGCAAATCCACAATCATAATAGAAATTTTAATATGCATGTCTCAGTACCTAATTAAGCAAATAAAAAATTAGTGAGGATATAGAACACAATTAAAATACTTGATCTAATGGCTCTATATAAAACACTATTCCCAACAATTAGAGACTACACACTTTATTCAAGCAGCATGAAACATTTACAAAAATAGATCACATAAAAGGCTGCAAAGCAATTTGCTATAAATCCCAGAAAATGAAAAGTATAGAGGCCATGATCTCTGACTACAGTGTAATTAAATTAGAAATCAATAACAGAAAGATAACCCTAAATAACCCACATATTTGGACATTTTAAAACACACTTTTAAGTACATTATGGGTCAAAGAACAAATCAGGATGTATATAATAAAATCTTGAGAAAAAAATGATGATAAAAATAATACATATCAAAAGCTATAGGCGATAATTAAAGTAGTATATAAAGGAAATTTTATATTGTTAAATGTGTGTATTAGAAAAGAATGAAAATTTAAAATTAATTAGTGTCATTGTACATATAAAGATAGACATAAAACACCTCAAGAAATTATAAAGGAAAGAGAAAATGATAAAGTAAAAGCAACTAATGAAATAGAAAAAACTCCATTAAGTTGCTGTTTCCAGAAGGCTTTTAAAAATTTGTCCTGAGGAAAAGGAGTGCAAACCACACTAAAAACACAGAACTGGGAAATCTAGGTCTTCATTTGCCACTGTGTGATCTTGGGCAGGGCTCTTAACCTCTCTGGGCAGCAGTTTACTCATCTACAAGGTCAGTCAGTCAGTTAGATCAACTCAGAAACTTAGCAGTTCCTATACTCTGTGTTCCCCCTTTCAGAGACAATTTACTAAGAAGAGTATGTATATGGAATTGTAAAGCATCTCATAGCTAAAACGTCGTTTTACAGGAGAAATATCTTTTGTGCTTTATGCGATACCTTTACCATACAACCAGGAAGTGAGGAGAAATATCCAAAGTGTAGTTCCTCCCTGCACCAGACAAGATTGGGCTAGGAAAGTGCTAGAAAATTCTCAGCTGACCAAAAAAAAAAATCCTTTACGCAAAAGCCACTCCCTGGGGAATACATAACTAGCAACTGTAGAGGTTCTAAAACCATTGAACTCCATGTGAGTCTGAAGCCCCAAATACATGGCAAGTTGAAGACATACACAAACCCCAGGAAAGAGTAGACATGCAAAAATATTCAAACAAATGAACTAAGATGAAAATGTGAGGTGATGCATTAAAAAAAAAAAGTGCTAATCCAGGGTTTAGGACAAACCAGTTTAATAATGACTCAATTCACTTAAAGACAAAAAAAAAACAGTTGGACTAAATGCCTAAAAGCCTAAGTCTTTAAATTAGATTAAATCATGATTGACAATGATAGATATTCTGACTTACCAGAGTAACAGACTTCAGCCTTTCTCATGTGCCTATGAGTATTAAGGCAGGAAAGGACCACAAAAATCACAGGCAGTGTAAATACAGCCCAAAGGTTTCTTATGGCCTCTCTGCCTAGAGAATGACATATTGAATACAGTCAAGAATTTGAGAAAAAAGATATTTACAGTGACTGGTTCCTTAAGAAAGGTGCTCTCAGCAGGGCGCCGTGGCTCACGCCTGTAATCCCAGCACTTTGGGAGGCTGAGGCGGGTGGAAATCAAGGTCAGGAGTTCGTGACCAGCCTGGCCAACATGGTGAAACCCCATCTCGACTAAAAATACAAAAATTAGCTGGGCGTGGTGGCGCATGCCTGTAATCCCAGCTACTCAGGAGGCTGAGGCAGGAGAATCACCTAAACCGGGGAGGCGGAGGTTACAATAAGCCGAGATTGCACCATTGCATTCCAGCCAGGGCAACAGAGTGAAACTGCATCTCAGAAAAAAAGAAAAAAAAAAAAAAAAAAAAGAAGTGGGCTCTTATTAAAAAGAGTACACCATTGGTTTATGATGGGTCCTATTTCTAAAGGGATGAGGGGTAAGATGTGCTAATACCACTCATGTCAGGTTATATAACTAAGGTATCCAGTGCCCCCACTTACGCAGATAGGTATACAGGGGTGTAAAAAGCTCCGAAAAGGTGAATCCTAAACTCATAAAGTAATAATAACAAGCATCAAAGATGTAGCAATCTATATAGATGCAAAATTAGTCTTCCTGCCCCTTTCAAAAATGTGAGAAAGCTCATGTCAACCTAAAACACCTCAGCTAATAGAGTGCTTCCCCTGCTTGACTTAAACATGTGCATCTTTCCAAAGCAGACCAGTCTTCAGCTGTCAATATTAACATGCAGGATTAGAGAAGCCGAGTTCCTTGTACCCTTAATGCTACTTTCCCTGTGTCAGCTCTCCCTTCATTATGGGTGAACTCAAGTTATAATGGAACATTTGAGGTAGCTCCAGAAGAATAAATCTGACAAACAATTATAGTTTCCTGTCTCAAACCAGAGCCAGAGAGTCAGAAAAATTCTCTCAGGGGAAGAAAGCTGTGTAATTGTTTTTGAGATATTGTAGCAACCTCCGTGAGATTTAACTGTTTAAAAGAAGGTCTCCAACAGGCCTTGGCCATGCTGAGCTCTCATGAGCACTCCACCTACACATGGATCAACTCATTGGAAATATTAAGCAGGGCCCAAAGCCTTTGGCATGCCAGCCACAATACACAGCCCTTTCCCGGAGCCCCACAACCAGCTGCTTCTTGGTGGCATGAATCTTGGCTGAGGGAGCAGAGGTCTCTCTTCTGTGTCCCCTTTTCTTGTATGAACTTGTCTCTCTCATTGCCTGCCAGTTTTGCCAGTTCACCAAGAGAAGGGGTCCTTATGCCCATGTTAATTCATGTTCTCTGCAACTCTGCCAAGCCAGCCAGAGAAAGCAAGATCCATGATTTCCTCGGTCAAGTGAGGAAGAAGAGGACAGGAAGAACCTTTAAACCTTTAACTTTTGTCTCCAATAAACGTCCGCAGCCCTTCATTTGCCTTCAATCTCCTCAATATCCTTTCAAAATGCTGGAAAGTAACTTGAAATCATTTTTACAAGGCTCAGATTCTTATTCCAAGAAAAAATGTAAGCGTGAAAACACAAAGGAAGCATGTTTCTTTGTACCTCTATTGCCTCCCTGAGGTCTCAGCCTGCCAAGGTCTCACCCTGCCTCATTCTCTCTGCACCTCTTTTATTTCCAGATGTGTGCTGGGCAGCCAGAACAGCTTCAAATTCCAGAGTCATGTACTTTTTAAATATCCATCTTTAAAGGGCGCCACTGCCAATGGTTCAGTCGCATTGCAGGGATTTAATTACCTAAATGAAGTACACTCAAAGAAATGCGTTTTGGGCTTTTTTTCTTTCCACAACTCCACTTCAATTTGTATTTTTCCCCTTCTAATTGAAATTAATTTCCCTTGCTGCTCTGTGTTACAAAACACCTGGATGAGGTTATTATTCTGGAAAGGTAATTATAAAATTAGAAGGCTAACCACGATGCGGATTTCCTAAATCATAGGTGGCAATGGTGCCGAATGCCGACTAAAGGGAAGATATTCACAAATGCAGGCTAAATTATCTTGCAAAGAAACATCACAGACCTAGCAATGCCCCAAATCAGGGGATGCCTAAAGGCTTCTGTTGTCAAAGAGGGTGAGGAGGAGGTTATGAGGCACCATCCTGATCTCTTGAGAGGAAAGAACTTATTCCCCCAGCGACTTGGAGTGCTCCTGGCAGATAACCCCCAGCTGTCAGCCCCCTGTAGGAACTGCCTTGCCCAAGGTCTCACTTGCTCCTCTGACAAGCTTGCTTCATTGCTTGATTTACCTGGGGCCTTCTTATTCCAACTTGGGACCACTCTGAAGAGCCATCCCAGCATCAGAGCTCCCTACAGAGTCATCCTGAGGAATTCGTTGAAACTGTATCGCAGCCCAACTTTACCCTCTGCTTAATTCTGTCTCTTTCCCATCCCTTCCATAGTTGTGGATCTCAAGAGCACTTTCTAAAAAGCTTTCTGCACATTGCCAGTTTCAGAGTCAGCTTCCCAGGGAACTCACTCTGCAACAGAAGAAAGAGTGAGTTAGATTTTAAAAATTGATATGGCATTCACTGAGTCTTCCAATTAAGTGAGCATTAACCCTCTTATTTCATTGCTAAGAGTAGTTTTAGACTTTTTAGTAGCAGCCCAATGTCCTAAAGTTCAAGAAAAAACAGATGACAACCCAGGGAGGTAATCAGAAAAAGGAAAGTTAATTGGCAGTATGCATCAATAGCCTCAAGACATTCACATTTTTTGACCCAATAAATTGCATTTTTATTCATGGTTATATACCATCTCCTTCCTAAAATCACTGGAGGTGGCTTACAAAAGTACTTACTATTCAGCAGAACAAACTACATAAAGAAGCAATGTATGGAAAAATAAAGACAATAGAAAACCCGGAGCTAAGGCAGGTCCAAAGAGTGGCCATAAGGCCTCTAGAGGCCCCAACGCCCATGTGGGCAATTCAAATAAAAACAGTACTAGACCAGACAGAAAACATATTGAAATTATTGAATTTAAATTTTTTGAAATTAAAATTTGAAATGTTATTGGAATTAAAATAGCCTTTTATCTAGATTTCCTGATAGTAAAATATTCCACTGGCATATTGAAGAAGAAAAAGTAAAACAATAAATGATTGAGGCACCTGATAGGCATTTGAACTGCCTATCAGGTAATCCAAAGTGCTGAGGTTTTATGCCTTTGCTGAGAATAAACTGATAACTTGGTTTTGAGAAGGACTCTAGGTTGTTAAACAACATGGTATATAATCAGTAAAAACAAAAGAGTGGCTCAGAAGAAGTGAAGCTGCTCCTGGGCTGTGGCCTGAGAAGAGGCCTGGTGTAGTGCCGGCGTGGCACTGGAATGCTACGGAGAGCCCGAGAACACACACCTGTCATGTCGGTTCCCAAAGCATCCCCCCCAGGAGGCTGAGCGCAGCCTTCCAAACACAAGGCAGAAAAAATCATTTTTAAGGGTATGGAATGAGTTAGCCTAAGCACTGGTGGTCCAGCTAGATCCAAGGATAAAATGGAGAAGACCCCAAGGAGTGAAAGGCCCACATGCCTGCCTCAATCAGCACAGGCTGTTGTAAGAAAATACCACAGACTGGAGGGCTTTAACAGCAGATACTTCTTTCTCCAAGTCCTGAAGGTAGGAAGTTCAAGATCAAGGCACCAGCAGATTCAGTGTCTGAGAGGGCCCAATTTCTGGTTCATAGATGGAGCCATCTAGCTGTGTCCTCACACAGTGGAAGGGCAAACGAGCTCCCTTAGACTCCTTTTATAAGGGCATCAATCCCATTTATGAGAGCTCTACCCTCATGGCTTAATTATCTCCCAAAAGGCCCTACCTCCTAATATCATCACATTGGGGGTTAGGATCTCAGCATAAGAATTTCAGGGAACACAGTCAGAGCATAGCAATGGCCCTCAAGAGAGGAATAAGTAAGTAAAGTACCTCCACACAATGACCAGCAGTCAAGAATAGTCAATAACAAATACTAATTACTAAGTATGTTATAATATTTAGTAAAAAAATTTAAGATAAAAATTGCATTTGCTGTAGAGATATCTGTGTTGTTGTTTTTGTTTTGTTTTGTTTTCTTGAGACGGAGTTTCACTCTTGTCCCCCAGGCTAGAGTGCAATGGCACAATCTCGACGCAACCTCCGCCTCCTGGGTTCAAGCAATTCTCCTGCCTCAGCCTCCCAAGTAGCTGGGATTACAGGCATGTGCCACCATGCCCAGCTAATTTTGTATTTTTTTTTTAGTAGAGACAGGGATTCTCCATGTTGGTCAGGCTGATCTTGAACTCCCGACCTCAGGTGATCCGCCCACCTCGGCCTCCCAAAGTGCTGGGATTACAGGCATGAGCAACCACACCCGGCCCTGTGTTTTAAAAATTAACAAAAATCCATGCACATAAAAAAGACAAAGATATATATTAAAGTAATCACAATGTTTGGTAACAATAATCATACTATTGGTGTTTCTGTTTCTCTATTTTAACACATTTTTACACTGTCTTCAATAAACTTTTATTATTAAAATATTTATATAATAAATTTGAAAGAAAACTAAACAAGATGAAGAGAATATTCAAGGGCCAGATGACAGATGCATTGTATGTCCTAAGTGGCATCCAAACTTGAGTAGTCCAAGAATAGAGGATCTACCGATTGATTAAGGTCAGCCCTGATGCCACCCAGCACAATGAATGAACTCACACTTAAAGGAGAGCTGACATAATCAATTACTACATGAGGGATCCTCCTTCCCAACAAAACAACCCTGGGAATTCATTCAAACTTGGCTGGTACCTGAGTCTCATTTTATTTTCTATGTCAATGTCTAAATTGAACCCACTGCTACATTTTAGTCTCTGTCTTCAGAGAAAAAAAAAAAAAAAAGTTGAAGAAGTAACTGTAGAAGAAAAAAATAATAATGAAAAGGGCAAGTCTCATTTTCCCTGTGTGAAATCTCACAGCAATTTCACAGTACTGCCTCTAATCTTCCCCGGGGAGCTCCAACCAGGCAAGAAGTCCTCATCCCAAAAAAAAAGTAACTGCTTCCAAGCTATGGAGATATATTTTCAAAATCAAAATTTAGAACCTAGGAGTTTGACTGTCGGGACAGTGTATTAGAAGCTGGAGCGGTTCTGAACAGCTGGGACCTTTGAGTCACAGTAAATGGCCCTTCCTTTTCTGGTGATGAGAGTGCTGCTGCACTGCACTCTATCCTGAGAAACCCAGTGACTGTATTTCCCAAAGCTCTTTCCAACATAAACGAACAAAATAGTTTTTAATTACTTCTAGGTATGAGACAGTGAGTAGAGTTTAGATGCCAAAATGGTAGAACTTCTAAACTATTTTAATGGTCTGGGTGGATGATGAAACAGAATTTTTAAAACTACAGCTGTTTAAGGAAATCCTGGCTGAAAGAGTCATAATAGTCACAGTTCTTGGGCAGTGCCAGGTGCTATGAAGGGAGAAAGAAGGAAAAAGCTAAGAAACTCCAGAGATTTTTCTCTTTTTTTTAGAGAGAAAGAGACAAGGTCTCACTTTATTGCTCAGGCTGGAGTGCAGTGACACAATCACAGCTCACTGCAGCCTTGAACTCCTTGAGCTCAAGGGATCCTCTCCTGCCTCAGCATCCCAAATAGCTGGGACTACAGGCAAATCCCATCATGCTCAGCTAGTTTTTAATTTTTGGTAGAGATGGGGTCTTGCTATGTTCCCCAGGGTAGTCTCAAACTCCTGGCTTCAAGTGATCCTCCTGTCTCAGCCTCCCAAAGTGATGGGATTACAGGCATGAGCCACTGCGCCCGGCCCAGAGATTCTTGAAATGCCTCATTAGGGATGAGTTTCTGAGGCCATATGTATGTTGTAAAAAGTATTTGTTTCACAGGCCTCTACGTTTCACACCAGGGTCCTCCTACAAAAAAGCTATTCAAAAACAATCCTCTCTTAACCACTGCCTGAGAAGCCAGCACTGGCATTTGTCCCTTTGACTCAAGGCTTGACTCTTTCTCCTGATATAGATCCTGTGTACGGAGTACTGTCTTAAGCTGTCACCAGCTCCTTTTGTATAAATTCTGGAAGCTTCTGATTCACATTTTGTGAGAGGAAAAGAAGAGGCTGGATGAGGATACTGACTTTCTGAGAGCATTGCAGAGAGAGAATCACAGGAGAGATACAAAGCATCCCGTGGTAGGCAGGTCCTGGGCCAGGGCCCGGCTGTCCGCTCTTCCCTCATTATTAGCAGGGAAAGGATGGCTGGCCTGCATTGGTGACCCATCTCTTCCAAGACCCATGCTGCTTATTTCAAGCTCCAGAACATCTGCCTCTGGGGAAAAGTAAATAGAGGAGAGCTAAGAAAAACCTCAGACAATAATGTTGGAGTGGGTCAGCGAAGGTGATGAGGCCCCCCTCCAAAGGACAGAGCTGGGTACGACCAAATAGCGGTGCAGGGGCCTTTGAAAACAGTATGCTGAGAATAGATAGGGCTCAAGGACAGTATCTCCAATTGAACTTTTAATGAAGTCCCGTAGGTGCCAAGAAGGTGGGCAGATAAGGAAGAGCATAGAAACAAAGAACTGAGTAGAAGGTTACATCTGGGAAAAGAAAGTTTGTTTTGCATTGCATTCTTTCTGCTGACGTGGGGTTTATGGAGTATAAATAAAGTGAGGCGGAGGCTCTGAGTGCGGCCGCCATGTTCTCTGTGTGTCTTTGTCTTTTGTGTGTTCTTTCATTCTCCACCACCCCCTGCACGGACCCCAACATAGCGGGACCACAGGCTTTCCTGAAGTTCTATGATCATAGGCCCACGTTCTCTCAGTCAGGCATGAGGACCCATGTAAACTAAACTGCAAGCTCTAAGAAGACAGGCATTGACCACTTTATCCCCAGCACAGCGCTCTGTACTGAGTAGCAGACACTGTTGGATGAAAGAATAAACCCTGTTGGTCTTCAGGGTTCATTACGCTTTCCCTGTGGTCCCTGCACACTTTCTAGAAGCTACTGGTGTTGAAGACGATACATGATCTTTGCAGAAAATTAACCCGCTTCTCCCCCTACCCTCCCAAGGAGACACTAGGTCTTCTTTTTGGGATCACAGAAACTCAGTCACAATAATGTGAAGTTACAGAGACAGGCTGACAACACAGACCCCGCCCCAAGCCTCAGCTGTGGAACACCTCTCTTTCCCTCCACACCGCCATCCCACGTACATCTGCAGCACGGGATCTGCGCCTTGAGAAGACAGAGGTAGCCCCAGTGAAGCCCACCTCTCAAGGTTGCCCCAAAAATGCCCTCCAGTCTCTGGTCTCCTGCTCTCTTGGGGCTCATCCCTGCATCACCAACCAGCCCTTACCTATGCTCTGCAAAGTTTACCTAACGAAACTTTGCCTTGTCTGTGTTTCCCCAATTTTCCATAATAAGCTTGCACTGGTTTTATAATGGGAAAAGCCCACTCTATTTTAATTTGTTCCAAATAAATTGAAGTTTTCTAAGGTGAAAGAGAAACTCTGCTCCAGCCTTACTGCTCATGGCTGCGAATCTAGGGAGTTTATTTTGGCACTATAAACACCCACTCCAGAGTCCCATATGGCCTGTGCATAAGCAAAGACATTCTACTTTTGTAAAGAACCATACAGTTTCACTCTGCATTCAAATAGGAATATAACTTGTCAGGTTATTTTAGAAAAAAAAAAAAAAAATCCAAGATCCACGGAACTAACTCTTCCTTTCTCTCATGCTTCCTTCCTGGAATATGGAAATCATTTTTTGAGGAATTAGTTATTGATTATCTACACTACCTCAGTGTTCCCCCACAGAGCCACCTGGACAAATTCGCCCTATGGTTTAATCTGAATCTTCCCTTCTGCACCGTCTCCGTTGATGCCCCTCCATTCTTACACTCACTCAACAAAGGGAGAGTGCTGACCGTCTGCCAAGGCACTAGGCTAGGCTCTGATGATACTGGGAGGAACAAAGAAACTGGAAATCTCTATGCCCTGAGGAAGCCCATGTTGGAAACTAAGGCAACTCCCCAGGGACCTATCCTCAGGGATATTCAAACAGGGCAGCAGGCAGCTAGTCAAGACCTGGGTCTGGGCCAGGCACAATGGCTCCTGCCTGTAATCCTAGCACTTTGGGAGGCCAAGGTGGGTGGATAGCCTGAGCTCAGGAGTTTGAGACCAGTCTAGGCAACATGGTGAGATCCCTTCTCTACAAAAAATTAGCTGGGCATGGTGGCACATGCCTGTAATCCCAGCTACTTGGGAGGCTGAGGCATGAGAATCCCTTGAACCCATAAGGCAGAGGTTACAGTGAGCCAGGATCGTACCACTGCACTTCAGCCTGGGTAACTAAGCAAACCTGTCTGGCTTAGGGAGACCATGAGAATCCTCTAGTGAAATGTTGAGTCTGCAGAAAAGGAATTCCAGGGCCAGCAGTTCCTACCAGGTTGGTGTCGGGGACTGTGGGCCTTGCACACTGTGCCGGGCTACCCTCTGGGCCAGCCAAGCCCAGGCTTAACGCTCCCACAAAGCAAGGGCATCAGAACTTTGTTTTATGAAAAAAAACTCCGGATTCCTTTCTCTCCTTTTCACTTTCTTTTTCTTTTTTTTCTTTCTTTTTTTTTTTTTTTTTTCAAGACAAGGCCTCACTCTGTTGCCCAGGCTGAAGTGCAGTGGCATGCCATCATGCGCAGCTAATTTTGGGGTTTGTTTGTGTTTGTGGAAATGGGGTTTTACTACATTGCTCAGGTTGGTCTTGACCTCCTGGGCTCTTGATCCTTCCACCTCAGCCTCCAAAACTGCTGGGATTACAGGCGTAAGCCACTGTGGTCAGCCACACAATTCCTATTTCAAGAAAAGCATCAAAGCATCGGGGGAAAAATTAAGACCTTCCTCCATTTCATAACACTAACTTGATGATTTAGGGTTGTTTTGTTTTTTGGTTTTTGTTTTTTTTGAGATGGAGTTTTGCTCTTGTTGCCCAGGCTGGAGTGCAATGGCACCATCTCTCCTCACCGCAAACTCCACCTCCCAGGTTCAAGCGATTCTCCTGCCTCAGCCTCCTGAGTAGCTGGGATTACAGGCATGCGCCACCACGCCCAACTAATTTTGTATTTTTAGTTGAAATGGGGTTTCTCCATGTTGGTCAGGCTGCTCTCGAACTCCTGATCTCAGGTGATCCACCTGCCTCAGCCTCCCAAAGTGCTGGGATTACAGGCATGAGCCACCTCACCCGGCCAGGATTTTTTTTTTATCTTTTTAATAAATTACATATGGGCAGGGGAAGAACCACAAATGTGTCAGTTCTTAGGGTCTCCAAAACTACTTCTGATTGTGGCCTTGGCTCCATATCCCCCTGGGTAGGTGTCCCCCACTACTCTTAAATATACAGTTGATGCTCCCAGCCACTGATACCAAAAATGTAACCCTTCTCCTTCCCCTCCTCCAAGTCCCCTCCCAGCTTAGGCTTTGCCCTCAGCCTGGAATGGGAGGCTGTGTGTCTACTGGCCCGAAATGAAGATTGTAAACTCTTCTTCCTCTCACATCCCTCCTCTGAGGAGTTTACATCCTGGTTGTTTCCATCTGCATACAAATCTTAAACAAATAGTTTGCCTAGAATAAATTTGACCTTTAAAATATGGACATGCCCACACACTCTCTCTCAGTCTGTCAGCCTCACCCCCTCTTCCTCCTCCAAACAACCTTCTCTCCTCCTCGTCCTTCTGTCCTTCACACATGCATGTGTCCTCACTTGACACCACCCCCACGCCTGAGATGTCCCACCGGGAAAACAATCTTTCATATGGCCTTGTTGCCCTCCTCCTGCCCGCCTGCAGCTACTCTCCAGTTTCTCTCCTGTCTTTCCATGGCTGAGCTTTTCAAGCCTCTGAGCAGCCTTCCCACTCACTTCTTGTCTCCTACACACTGGCCACCCACCTCTAATACAGCACTGAGAGCAAGGCAGTGGCTGTCTCTGTAACAGATTAGCAATGGTCTCTTGGTCATTGAATCACAGCACCTTTACTTCATCCCTAATCTCTCTCCAGTGACCATGATACTACCTCTAATAATGACAATGGCTACCATTCATTGAGCTCTTAAGATGTTTCAGGTGCTATGCTAAGCCCATTGTGCTCATTGTCTTAGTTACTCTTCACCCTATGAAATGGCCTTTAAGGGGGCCACCGAAGAGGGACACTCCATTGAGAGGTGGGGTCTATCTCCTCCCTCCAATCTAGAACTGCTTTGTGGAAATGCAACTGTGGCAGCTTCCAAACCCTGGCCTTAAAAACAGACAGCCTCTATCTACTTCCGGTCTCCTGGCACACTCACTCTCAGAACTCAGAGCTGCCACGATGAAGAGAACACAGAGAGAGACTGCACAGAGAGGCCCTGAGACTTCAGGCAGAGAGATGCCCAGCCAGCCCCAGCCCCCAGGTCACCAAGCAGAGGCCCCAGGCTTCCAGGTGCACAGCAAATTGTTCCCACCTGGCCCTGCCCAAATTGCAAAATCACAAGTACAACAAATGAGTGTTGGCCTTTTAAGACATTTCACTGTGGGTAGTTTTTAACGCAGCAATAGATAACAGACCATAGGGATGATGCTTATTATTATCCTTATTTCACAGCTGAGAAAATGGAGTCTCCAAGAGGCTAATTAAGTTAGTTGCCTAAGGTCATGCAGCTAGTCCTCTCAACTGCTCAACTCCCCACTTTGGATCTCTCCTTGCTAGTGTGCTGCACTGTCGGGTGGTGCAGGTGGTACGGATTAAGCAAGATAGTTGCATGCAAAGTATCTGGCGCCATGTCTGGCACATGATAAGCAACAAACAGAAGGTTTGCACACATTGTCCTTACCCTTCTTGATTGTATACTTTCCCTTGGCAGCCTGATTCTAGCTTACTATGCCAGCTCTCATGACTCTGCTGACCACTGTCAGGTAGCTAGCTCACTGACTCTCAGCCCTTTATTGCCAGCTACCTACAGAACAGACCCTCTGAGGGTGGTCAGTTCTCAGTGCACAGACTGCAAACTGAAGGCTGCAGCCCCCAACGTAAGTCAGACTGGAACCCTCCTAGTGGGCCCATTTCTCTTAGTGACAATACCAATCTTCCCACTTCCACGGATGAAAAGAAATCACTTTGACCTCTTTCCTCTTACTGAGCCCTGACATCCAACCACCAGGTCCCTTTTGTATGTTCCTTTGCAAAGACTCCGTCCCTCCCTGTCTCTCCACTTCATGGATATGAAACTGCTCAGGCCATCTTCACACACAACCCCACCCTTTGGCATTGTGCCTAGGTCTCCACACTTGTCTCTGTCCCTAGCCCAAAACCAGCCCTTACACTTGACCACACAACTAGTCTTACTAAAACATAAGATTCTTACTTTGTCACTGTCCTCAAATATCCCTAGGGCATGTATCTATTAATGTAGGTTCCAGTTCAAAATCCTAAGCTTGGCCCTGAAGTGACTCCAATATCACACCTCATCTGTCCATTTTAGCCCCTGCTGCTCCTCAGAATGTCCCCCCATGCAGTCCCTCACTCTTTGCCAAGGTACCCTCTCCCACCAATACAAGAACAGTGGTAAGGAAGGGGTACAAGTGGGGTTAGAGCCGGACATCCAAGAAACCTGTCTACCTCCTCTGTGAGGCCTGCAACCACTTTGGGCCCCCGATCAACCTGCCCTAAGAACCTGGGGAATGTTTAGCACCTAGAATCTCTCATTTTGCTATTTGGCTTACACTGTCTCTCACCATTAATCACCTGGGCCACATGCAGTTGTCTTATCTCTTTAGGCAGACTACAACTCATTTCTTTCTCAACGCACTATCAGCATCTTGAACAAAAGAACTATATGCAAACAGCAGGTGCTCAATGTCAAGCGACATGAAAATGAAATAGCCCATTTCTAGTCTTGCCCTCAACCTATTTTTTTCTTGTTTAGCAAATGGATGCATATGCATTGGGTACAGACATGGATAATTGCATCTGAAAAATTCATCAACTGTTTTGCTGAAGGTATTAGTTCGAGAATGAAGGATATTTTGAAAAGAAGCATGGTGTAGGTGTTCTTTAAACCACTTTATGATCTCTAAGTTTAAGTAGTTACCACTGTGAACCAAAATGCACCAGCAGGCACAGATAACAGCAACTGAGGAAACTTCAGTAAGCAGTATTGTAGGTAAGAATCCTCAAAGGCAGTTTGGGCCAGATCACTCATTTCCAAAAATGTACTTGGCATCCAAGAGCTGGTTAAAAGCAGTCAGATAAAAATGAATAAGGGTTATTCGATGTAAGGAAATAAACATTTTTCATCTGATTAGGCCTCCTGGCAAAAGGGACAAGTGCAGTTCCTGCAAAGGCCAGGAAGTCAGAGGAAGCAGAACATTACTCTAGGCTAAAGAAGAAGTTGCCAGCATCACAACAGATCATAGGTGCTCAATAAATTATAAATGATTGATGGGCTGATTGATTGACTGCTTTCCTAAATTGATGTCAAGAACCGAATTTATGAGTAGTAGCTAAGAGGTCCCCAAACAAAGGGGACCTTTCATGAAAACTGAGGATGACCATTACATACCAGATAGTACTGCAGGATCATTCTGTTCTCAGGATATGAGTTTTTAGGTATTTGTGCAAGCCCTGTCACCCAAAAGGAAGTGGGCTTGTGTTTCAAAGTATAGCCTCCTGGGCCTATACTAAAGACAGAAGGACTTTCTCTTTCAAACTGTGACTCTCAAATCTGGCTTACTGATATTTGCTTTGAAATTTGTGTGTTATTTCTGAAATACCATCTCTCACAGGACACAGAATATGCTGCAAAGAATTTGCTTCATGCCAAGACATAATACCTCCAAGCGGAAACCCTGAGAAACAAAAGAATGAGAACCTTGTCTCTGGAGTCAATAAAGCTAAGCTTTGGTGGCACCAAATGGGACACTCCAGTGATTCTCAAGGTGAGTGTGGTCCCCAGTGCAGCAGGAGCAACACCCCTTACCTACGTGGTGAGTCCCAGTAATCTGTGTTTTAACAAGCCCTTGAGGTGATTCTGATGCACTTTAAAGTTTGAGAACCACTGGTAAAGCTAAGTCGTAACAAGCCAACTGGAAACGTACACATTCTTTCTAGTTACATGTCTCCACACCTCTCTCTCCCTAGCACACACACAAAAAAAAAAAAAAAAAAAAAAAAAAAAAAAAAAATCCTTCCCTGAGGTCTCAGAACACCATGGAGAAAAACTACACTTAATCTTCTCATCAAATTACCTCTTTCATTTTTATCTGTGCAGCGGTCACAGGACCTTTGCACAAGCTGCTCTTCTGCCTGAACTTCTTCCTCCTTCACCACCCTACTCCACAGCTACCTTTGCCTAGCTGACTCCTACTTAAACATTACATCTTCTCTCAGGCTTTATGTCTTGGTCACTGTTTATCTATAGTGCCTAGCATAGAGGACTATCCTGGAGCTGTCTCAGATGAGCTTGCACATGCTAATTGCTAGCATCTCTTCCCAACTTTACTTTCAGTGTCGCAATGTTGAGAGCCTGGAATTAACCCTGAGTATTTACACAACAGAAATTGGCAAATGGTTCAAGTCAGGGCTATTTTACTTGTAAAGATGGTTGTTAAACAATTATAATACAACAGTGCCAGGCCAGTACCTGTCACATTATGGGTGCTCCATAATGACGGAATGAATGAGTAGAAAATAGAATGAATGCAACTAATGAATGAGGAATATCCTTCCAAGGCAGGAGCAACACTTCCAAGCAACTGTATTCTCATTGGTGTTTCAATGCACTTGTCTCTCTTCAGGGCAACCATCTTCATCAAAAGATCAAACTGTCAAAAAACCAAGTCCTCAATTTCATGCACAAATACAATATGTTAAATAACACCCCAAGGGAAACACAGTCTCCTGGCATCATTTTGGAATAGACATTCTAGATTGTTTTTAATAGTTCTTTGGATGCTGAGGATGTTTTATTGGGTAAAATACTGTAAGGTTTCTAGTAAATAATGCAAATGTGTGGGTTGGCCTGCTGAGGGCTTCCTGGCAGTATTAGGTCCACACTGTTGTATCACTGTTTCACTCCTTATGCCGCCCATATTCTTTCTGTGTAATTGGATATTTCTGATTTACTTCTTAATATGTATAGTCCTCTAGGGTTACTGGAAAACAAATCCAGGTTTTACACTGTAACACCTTCACCACATATCTTATTTGTGCTATGGTGGACTTTTGAGCACTTTGCTATAAATTACACTTCTAGGCCTGGTCAGCAGGGATTGCAGACTTGAAGAAAAAAAGTAAAACTGAATAATATAAATGGAGAGTTGCCTGCACATTATCGTTGCCTCTTTAACAAGTCGTACTTTTCTGTTCTCAGAAAGTGATAAATCAAGCAGCCAAAAAAGTTAGTAAAATATATAGAAGATACGGATATAAAAATACTATAGCTATGGGCCGGGTGCAGTGGCTCATGCCTGTAATCCCAGCACTCTGGGAGGCTGAGGTGGGCAGAGCACTTGAGGCCAGGAGTTCAAGACCAGCCTGGCCAACATGGAGAAACCCTGTCTCTTCTAAACATCAAAAATTAGCCAGGCTTGGTGGCAGGCGCCTGTAGTCCCAGCTACTCAGGAAGCTGAGGCAGGAGAATCGCTTGATCCCAGGAGGCAGAGGCTGCAGGAAGCCAAGATCACGCCATTGCACTCTAGCCTGGGCGACAGAGTGAGATTCCATCTCAAAAAAAAAAAAAAAGAAAGAAAGAAAGAAAAAAGAAATACCATAGCCATGGATATAGATATACAGAAAAGTTAAAAAATAATATTTTTCAATTGATCAAATGGCTATAAGACACTGGTCACAACATCTAGAGAATACACACTTCTTTCAATCTCAGATGAAAATCTTTTAGAAGATAACATAAATATCTCTGTAACTTCGTAATATGAAAAGACATCTTAAATAAGACATTAAAAATTCAGAACAGAGAGGAAAAAATTAATATGTATAAGCAGCATCAAAATTCAAACTTTTATATCAAAAGACCTCACAAAGTAGAAAATGAAATTAAAATACTTGGCCATACAAAAATGTAAAACTTTCATAAATCAAAAAATTCCATAAATACAATTTAGATAATAGTTGAAACTGATAGATTCATGAGGTTCATTGTAGTATTCTATTTTATGTCTGTTCTTTATTTCCCATAACAAAACGATTTTTTAAATGGCACATAGAAAATTAAAGGGAAAATGAAAAATATCGTTGTATGTGAGAGATAGAAATGATTCATAATATCTGAGTTCTTAAATTTCAACTTTTAAAAGACATCTGTCAAATAAAAGATGAACAAATAATATGAACTATCAACTTAATGTGCAATAAACACATGAAAAAATTTCCTATAACTAATAATCAAAAAAATTCAATTTAAAATAAGATTCTAGGTTTGACTTATCAAATACATTTTTTAGAAGATAACATTCTTCCTTCTGAGTCTGGGAGGAAGGCCATCCCCATCTCTGTTAATTTCATTAAACTAGAAATTTTAACTAGCTCAATAAGGATAAAAGGCATAAATATTAGAAGGAAAGAAATAACGTCATTATTTACAAATGATATGATTGTATACATAAAAAATTCAAAATGATCTACAAGTTTTAGAATTAGTAAATGAATTTAGCAAGATTACTAAAGATCAATACTGACAAATTAACTATATTTATTAATGCCAGTAACACACAATTGGAAAATAACATTTTTAAAGGAAACCATTTGCAATAGCACCAGAAAACATTAAATATCTAGGAATAAATCTAAGGAAGTATAAAAGTTTTAATTAAAAAAGTACAAAATATTATTGAGATAAATTTAAGAAGGCCTAAATAAATGGAGATATATTCCATATTCATAGATGGAAATTTTTAATAATGTAAAGAGCCTAATTTTCCCACAAATAATTTGTGATTTAATACAATCCTTATGAAAAATCTCATTAGAAGTGTGTGTGTGTGTGTGTGTATGTGTGTGTATATGTTTGGATGGGTGGATGTATGTAAAATTGACAAACTGATTCTAAAATTGATTTGAAAAGACAAAAGCCAAAAAAGACGACAGTTTGAAAACAAAACAAAGATGGAGAACTTATATACTAGATTAAGAGGTATAGTAAAGCTACAGTAATGGAGACAGAGTGGTATTTGTGTAATGATAGAAAAATAGAAAAATTGATCAAAATAAGTAATCTGGAAATATACAACAATAAACAGTCTAGAAACAGATTTATGACAAAACTGTTGGACAGCAGTGGGAAAAAAGACATTTTAATAAATGGTGCTAGGTCAAATGGATATCCATGTGGGGGAGAAAATAAATCTTGAACCCTACTATAGGCAAAATTAATTCCAGGTGGATTAAAGATCTAAATGTAAAATGTCAAACAATATATGTATCCATATATACCTATACTGGCCTCCCTGGGTTATATGTTCTCTTTCCATTTATTTTCCACACAGCCAACCAACTGGTCGTCTTTAATCACAAACGGGATTATCTCGGGCTATGTTCAACAGTTCCCCAGTGTTCTGAAAGACCAAAATATTTGGCATGGGCTGTGAGGCTCTATGCAACCTGGCCTCCAGCCTCATCTCCCAGTATTCCTCTCTGCTCACTCACACTGTGGCCATCCTGACTTCTCTCAGTCCCTCAAATACACACAATTCTTTTCTTCCTCAGGATCTTTGCACCTCCTGTTTCCTCTGCCATCCATCCTCCTCTATGCTTCATCTAGCAGATTCATTTTCTTCCTTTAGATGCCAATTAAAATACCACTTCCACAAAGAGATATTTCCTGACTACACAATCTAAAACAGGAAACCATATTATACTGTTTTATAGCTTCCTATAAAATAGCTTTCTATTTTCTTTGATTGTTTTTGAGTGTTCATTTGTTTCATACCCGGGTTCCTCAGTAGACTGTTAGTATAATGAAGGCAAGAAATGGGTCCATTTTTATCCCAATTGCATCCCCAGTGCCTGGCATAGTGCCAGTCTTGACCTACACGCTCAGGAAATATGTGTCAGTTGAGTGAATGGTTACATCATTCTTACTCTGAATAAGATAAAAGGCAGAATGAGTTGCAACTCAATTTAGCCATGAGTGACAGAAATCAAATTAATATCTCAAACAAAAAGGATGTTCATTTCCCTGTCATATAAAAAAATACAAAAGTAGGAAGATGCCCAACCTCCAAATCTTACAACCATAAATATTTGTTTCTGACTACATGGTAGTAGGTGGGTGCATATAACTCTGTTCCATGTGTTTTCTTCCTCCAGCACCCAGACTGAAGGATCAAATCCACTTTGGGACATGCTGTTCTTGTGACACAGAGAAATAACAAGAGGGTTGGGAAAATGTGCAGTGGTTTTCACAGCTTTTGACTGGATGTGGCATATGTCACTTCTGCTTACATCTCATTGGCCAAAACAAGTCACATGGCTAAGCCTAAAATTAGAGTGCGGTATTCTATGGAGAGGCACCGCTAATTACAGTGCAATTACTGCAATGATAAGAATGAATGATTCTCCTATAGGAAAGAAGGGGTAAATATTATAATTAAGAACACTAACCACAGAAAGTTTTACAAAGGCATCAGGGGTGCAAGATCTTTAAACTTGCTACTGATGGCACCCGCAGCACATGGTTTCTATCCTATGTTTAAGATGACTGCACTATTCCCAGCCAGCACATCTGCATTCCAGCTAGCAGGAATTAGGGGGAGAAAAAAGAGCATTCCCTCTCCCTTCCATATACATCCCATTGGCCAGAGCTTAGTCATAGAGATAGCTGTGAAAGATCGGTCTTTATCACAGGAAGCCATATATCCAGCTAAAAACTAAGGGTTACAGAACTAAGGAAGGTGGAACAACTGGTATCTCTACTACAGAATCCATTCCAAATCTCACGATTTATGAGGAAAATGGCCATGCATCTAGCTGTGCCACCAGAAAGATGCCCAACCCAGGAAACCAAACAAATCACCCTGTACTCGCAAATTTAATAGGCATTTAATAATAAACACCTATTGTGTGCTAACAACTCATAACAATTACGGGATCAAAAATAAACCTTTCTCTCAAGAAGCTCACTTGCTGATCCTATGTGCATCAGTTAGTAATTACTGTGTAACAACCCTCACACACACACAAAATTTAGTGGTTTAAAACAAAAAGGTTTTATTATTGTTCGTGAGTTTACAGGTTAGATGAGTGGGTCTGCCTACCTGAACCAAGCTTGGCTGATCTCAGCTCACTCATACGTCTGCAGTCAGCTGCAAATGAAAGCTTTGTTGATTTTTGGTGGCCTTCTCTGAGACATTCAGACTGATATGGTTCTGGTTCACATTATCTTTCATCCTCCAGCAAGCTAGCCTGGGTTTCATCACATGACAAAGGATGGAGACCCAAGACAGATAGATGACTGCAGAAGACCTCTTGAGGCCTCAGCTCAGAACTTGCAATCATCACTTCCATCAAATTCTACTCGCAAAGCAAGTCACAGGGCCAGTCCAAATTTATAGACGGGGAAATGGACTTCACCTCCTGACAAGAGAAGATGCAAAGTCACTTTGAAAAAAGGTATTAATGGCTAGGCACGGTGGCTCACACCTGTAATCCCAGCACTTTGGGAGACTGAGGTGGGCGGATCACCTGAAGTCAGGAGTTTGAGACCAGCCTGACCAACATGGACAACCCCGTCTCTACTAAAAATACAAAAATTAGCCAGGCGTGGTGGCGCATGTCTGTAATCCCAGGTACTCGGGAGGCTTAGGCAGGAGAATCGCCTGAACCTGGGAGGCAGAGGTTGCTGTGAGCCGAGATTGAGCCATTGCACTCCAGCCTGAGCAACAAGAGTGAAACTCCATCTCAAAAAAAAAAAAAAAAAAAAAAAAAAAGATATTAATGCAGAGAGGGGTGGATAATAAGGAGCATTTTTGCAATATACCATAGTACCATATTTTCTCATTTTGAATGTCCTCTACCATAATGATGTAACAGAATCAAAAAGCTTGTCTGCCCCTCTGGGCACCAGCCCAACAACTGTTTTTGGTTTTGGTTTTTAATTTTTTCTGTTCTATACACAAAAGTTATTAGAATTCTCAGGAGACTTCTAGAATAACAACAAAAAAACCGGGAATCATTGTTGAGTGTAGCCTGACCTCTTATGCAGGAACAAAATACACTGGACTGTAGCTAATGATGTCTTTTGGAAGTCACTTAGATATTTCAACTAAGGCTATAATGTTCCACCAAGGAACAGTTTTCAAGTTCATACATTTTATGGATGCTTATTAAACATATTTTATTCATGTGCATATATATATAAGTAACCATATTCAGTACAACAGCACAAATACATAATCAATATAAAAGCCAAAAAATCAACAGAAAATCAATCTTTTGTGCTAGATCTTGGCCAAAATAACCATTGATAAGGTCCTGGAATAAAGAGGAATGCTTGGGTTCAAGATATGCTTTATTGCTACAAAAATACCATTGAAGTTGGCATCCATAGGAAAATATCCATGCCAGTTTCAAGGCTGGAATAATTATTCTTTCAAAGAAAGTATGCCTAAACAGTAAGATTAGCAAGCCCAGCACAATACCAATACACACATTCTAGAGAAAACACTTTATCCTGCTTTATTCTAGATCACATCATCATCATTTTTGATAAATATTCCATTGAATGTAAAAGAAAAAGACAGTGAATAATTTTTTGAGATGGGGTCTTGCTCTGTGGCCCAGTGCAGTGGCCTGATCACAGCTCATTGTGATCACAGGCTCAAGTGATCTTCCATCCTCAGCCTCCTGAGTAGCTGCTGGGACCACAGGGACAAGCCACCACACCCAGCTAATTTTTTTAATTTTTTTTTTTTTTTTTTTTTTTTTTGTAGAGATAAGGTCTCCTTACATTGCCTAGGCTATGAATTTTAAATCTGGAAAAGATGAGAAGTGATTGGCTTCTAAACACAAGCAGTATTAAGAGGATACTTTCTAGAAGGAATAAACCAACCCAGAAGAAGTAGAGAGAACAATAGTATTTGCAGGCCAACCTCCAAAGCAATGCCCAAAGTACCCAAAATCAGGGATCAGTTTACAAGTTTTGGGAAAGACTTTAAAGTAATCTACATTAGCCAGAATTAGGTACTTGTTTGGATTCCTTCTGCTAGACTTCTTGACCCAGAGTGGAGTATTCACTGCCTCCTGGGTCAATCCTTCTTTGCAAGCATGAATTGAAAATATGGTGTGGTGGATTGATCGCAATAAAGGTCCAGTTTTTTCATAGATTCCTTTCTTGATGCCCTGCCATACTGATTCTGGGCTTAGCCATGTGACTTCTTTCAGCAGATGGAACAGAGGCAATTGTGACTCCAGCAGAGCCTTGAAGAGCACGTGCACATTGGAGAGTGTTCTCTTACTGCTCTTGGATCCTGTCACCATGTGAACAAGCCCAGGCTAGCCTACTAGAGGATGAAAGACACACCACCAGCGACCCCCTACTTTCCCCAGTCAATCGCTGGCCAATGGCCAAGTATGCAAGTGAGGCCATACCGAACCAGCCAGGCCCCAGCTGACCCATCAGCTAACCACAGACACATGAGCAAACCCAGTTAAGCCCAGGCTAGGCCAGAAGAACCATCCCCACAAAACTGAGCTAAATAAATGGCTGTTACTTTAAACTAATACATTTTGGAGTGGTTTGTTATGCAGCAAAGGCTAACTGATACAGATAGCTAAGTTGTGTCAGATGCTATCCATGAAGGGACACCCAGCACTCCACTGCCTCTGCAACTGAACAGAGCCCTGCTTGGCCACGTGTCATGGGGAAAGAGCACTGGATGGTTTCTTCACAAGCCCAGCGTGATGGGGCCACTGCTGTCAGGCGCAGGCTATTCATCTGTGCTCCCTGGAGGTGGAGCTGGACCAAGAGGTCATTTTAACATTTTCAATCACACCAAGGATCTCCAGGATGCATCTTCATGTCC
Source organism: Macaca thibetana thibetana (assembly GCF_024542745.1). Classification (NCBI taxonomy): domain Eukaryota; kingdom Metazoa; phylum Chordata; class Mammalia; order Primates; family Cercopithecidae; genus Macaca; species Macaca thibetana. The sequence continues at coordinate 14,128,300 of NC_065579.1, forward strand.
TCCGCACTGACTGGGGCTGACAGCAGGTCTTTTTTAGTCTCTTAGATAACTCTGTCTTCCAACCATCCCTAGCTTGCAAGCTTGAGAGCTGGAGTGGCTCTGACTGGATTAATTAGGACACAGGTGCCAGCTCAGGGGCAAGAGTACTAAGTCAATCGCCAAACAAAGAGAACAATCAGGAGTCAAGATGGAATTGAAGTTGGACAGATGGAGCACAGGGGTGGGGAAAGGGGGCTTGGCAAATAGGGCTTAATTCAGGCAGGCTCTGAAATGGGTAAGGGTACAACTTAAAGCCTTCAGCTAAAGAGCATGTTAACCACGGCTTCTTAGCCAGGACTAGTTTTAGAGGATGTCATTCTAAGCTGGTGCACTTGGCAGAGACGGAATCTTGGAGCAAGGGAGTGACCCAATGGTGGCAAGAAGATGCCTGGGAAACCCACCATCACTGAGGGGACTAAGTGGAGGCAAAAACTTGAGGGTTGTGGTGAGCCAGCAGGGACAAAATACAGTCTTCAAAGAAGCAACCTGAGTCAGAGCTTGCTAGACACCCCAAATAGGAGGAAGCTTCTCTTGTGTACCTGGTGAATGAGATAGAGCCCTGCAGCCACACTCAGCATAAGCACGGAGCTTTCTGCAGGGGTTAGCAAATGTGCCTGCAGATCCCACTATGCTCTAAACCCCAGGTCCCCTAAAGCTCCCCATAAGAAGCTGCTATGGCCAAAGACAACCGACCAGGTGCTACGGTCACTCCAGGTCCTCTGCCTGGCTGCCTCGAGGACATCCTTGACACCCAAGAAGGCACACCCAAATCCCAGGCAGGCCTGCCCTAAACCTCCACTGTGATGGCTTTCCTTAGAGTACCGCAGGTCAAAGGTCAAACTTTGGCAGCTCCCAGTCAAGTTATTTCACATCTTTGAACCTCTATTTTTTAATCTTGAAGATGGGGTACATGATACCTATCTTTCAGCATTGTTGCAAGATTTATTAATTCCTGAGAGAATTTGAAGTGGCAGTTGTGAAGACCAAAGAGGACGATTGTGCCTAACATATTTTTCTGCACATAGTAGACACAAAATATTTATGCTTTCCTTCTACCCACTTCTCTTACTGTGGAGGTTGAAGGACTTAAGCCTTCTCTATTAACATGTTGACCCTACTGACTGATCCAATTAGCAGAGAGGTTAACAACATAGATTCTAAGGACAGATAGCTTTTGTTTCAAACCCTAGCACCACCATTACATTAGGTAGTTGACCTTGGAAAAAATACTTAATCTCCCCTTTAGCTTTCTCACCTGTAAAATCAACTTAATGATAGTTTCTACATTTTGAAGAGTTAATGAGTTAAACACCACACAGCTGTATTCACACTAGCAGGCATATGATAAGGGAACATTTTATAAAAGTTTATTATGCCTTCTCATCACTGTTATCATTCTCACTCTTATTATTTTACTTATTAGCAGGCTCATGAAGAGAAAAAGTATAGAATGAGCAACCAAGAAAAGGTGAAAGAGGAAAGGGAAGACATATACCCAAGCTACGCTTCCTTTACCATCATCCCCCAGGACTGCTGTAAAGGCAACAGTGAGCTTCTGGGCACAGACCCATGGGTCCCTGCTGGCCTGAGACTGTAGGTAGCTACAATCTCCCAGAGCAGTGACCTTAAATCCTGCTTGGAGAACAAGACTTGGAACTATTTCAATCATATCACTCTCCTGCTTAAAACCCTCAGATAGCTGCTCATTACAATTAGGATAAGATCCACACTCCTAACCCTAGCCCATTACCCTGCTTTATTTTCTTCACTGACCTTATCTACCATCTAAAAGTATCTTATTAATTTGTTTTTCCATTTAAGATCTAGAATGTAGGTAGTTGACCTTGGAAAAAATAGAATGCAAGTTCCATGAGCCAGAGATCTTCATGCCTTATTCAGAGCTGCATCATAGCACCTAGAATAGAGTTATTTATAGTAGGCAGTCAATACATAAATGTTGAATGAATGAATGGATGTATATTAATTAATATAAACAGTAATCTAATCTGAGCTCTGAAAATTTAGAGTTTACAGAAAGTTTTCTGTGTGTTACCTCAAAGAATATAATATTTCATTTTACTTAATGAATGTTTGCTGCATGAATGATACAATAAAGGAATGAATTTGCATGTCTACACAAAGGGGGAAATTGTCTAAGACTGGAAGAGCTAATATCTGAATGATTTCTTATGCCAAGTACTCAGTTTCCTTCCCTCTGTAATAAAAAATCTAAGAATTTCTGGCCAGGATGACCAACTCAGTGGTGGTCAGATCCGTGGCCTTGGCAAACAGTACTAAATGAGAACCAGAGAGTCGAGTCCTGGTTCAAGACAGGCCACCATTTGGCCTTGAAACCTTGGGCAAGTTGCATCTCCTGTGATTCCCATTTCTCCTCTTAGAACTAGGGTATTTGAACTAGATTGGTTCCAAATTCCCTTCCGTCATTTTAAAAAAAACAAACACCACCACCAACAAAAACCTAATGATTCCAGTGACTCATAAAATCCATACCTTGACTGAAAGCCACTCACTGTTCCCTAAAGGAAGCCCACACTCAGCAGCCCCTCCCATAGCTGGAGTCTTGGAGCCCCAGCCTCACTGCCTAATATTGCAGCAGGGGCTCCCCACATGTGCAGAGCCCGCCCTTCAGAAGTACAGGTCCTGTCATCGGAGTCGCATCACCTCAAAGTATACTTATGTGTTTGTTTGGCTTTGTATTTCCTTTGTGTGACTCCAAATAGCACTTAAAAGAAACAGAACCTAACTCGATGACAAAGTTTTCTTTCTCTCTAGTGGAGTGAGGCTGTCTGCCTGTTTTTCAGCTGACCCAGAATTGCTAATTTTGCTGATTTTCTACTGTAACTGCCTCCTCATTTACCACACAGTGGAGGTCTGATTCCTTCCTACTGAGACAAGTAGTTTTGCCTGCTCCTTTGGGCTTTTAGTATTCTTCCAAATTATTCTGATTGATATAGACCTCCATCCATGCTAATTATGCATAGCTTCTCCTATAAAGTGTGGTTTCCATGGCAACAGCAAGGGGGAAACAGGTGTGCGGAAAGCTGTGATATATTAAATGACAGTTACTCTCTGCCTCTCCTATGCAGATTGCTTTTCTCTGCGTTTATTTATAGCAGGCAGTAATTAATCTGTGTGAATCTCATTGCTGGGGGGTGGGGGTGGGAAAAGAGATGCAGAATGATTAACAAGAGTCCTAATTATCTTCATACCTTTGAATCTGAGAATTTCATCACCATCAGATAATTCCAAAGTAGAATTGTTGAACTTTCACTTGTACAGAGATGCCATTGCATATAATTCGAGGCTACCATCTATAAAAGGAAGCATTTTTCTAACTGCTGTAGTGCTGACATGGGCACCTGCGTCATGGCATTTTGTGGAGGGCTCCAAAAATGGACCCCAGGGCACTCACAAATGACCTGTCAAGGTATAAAATTAGAGCAGGCCAATGACCCAGACCCCAGAGACAGCTGATCCACATAGTCTGCAGTAGAACTGCTATCACAAAGCAGAGGAAAATCAGGGCAGCATCACTTGAGGCTGGCCTCATGCAGGGCCCAGAATCCTGCTGAACAGGAAAAACATTCAGGCAGACAGCAGATCTGGGCTCCATCCAGTGCCAATATTGACTTTCTGCGTAACATAGATCATTTTGCTTCTCTGAGCCTCAACTTCTCTATCTATAAAATGATGGCGTTAAACCAGAAAATCTCTCAGGTTTTCCCCAGCTTCCAGATGGTGTGAACTATATGTCAGATTGAGATAAGGTGTTGCTGCAATAACAGATAAACTCAAAAGTTTAGTGACTTAAAATAACAAAGCTTTATTTCTCACTCCCACTTCATGTCCATCATGGGTCTCCTGGGGGTTCCTCCAGATCACGGTCTCACTCTAGGACCACCACTGATGGAATAGCCACTATCTGAAAGAATGTTCCCGGGGTGGGGCGGGGGGTGGAGCAATCTCATACCAGCGATTCATTTATTGGCCAGAACAAGGTTATTAATCACATAACCTTGTTTGGCCTTGAAACCTTGGGCAACAAGTGAGAAATCACCTGTTCATGAATAGTTAGATGAATCTGTGGAGGTGCATAGGTTCCCAAGGGAGAAGAGAAAAGAGAAGAGGATATCCATGGGCAGGACTTAGAGGAAAATGAACATTTAGAGACATGCATGGGGAGAAGAGCCAACTCTGGGGCCAGGAGAAGCAGAGCCAGGAGAGTTTTCTGTCATACTAGTCAAGGAAGGTGACCGTTTCAAAAAAGGGTGACCACAGCATTTTCATGATGTAGGAAGGTCAGCGGAGATAAAGAACAAGAACAGCTTTTAGGTGATACAATTATAGAACTGCTTAAAAACAGCAGAAGCAGCTTCAGGAGAGTAGGGAAAAGGTTGGTCAGATGGCAAAGTATTGAAGCATGAATGGTGGTGTGAACAAGGAAGCAGGAAATGTAGACAGCTCATTCAACAAGTTTAGGACTCAAGGGAAGGAAGAGCCAGGATAAGGGAAGGACATTTGTAAGATAGTTAGGGAAACTCTTGGTGTGTGTGTAAGCAGAAGAGGAGGAACAAAGTGAAAAGCTCATGAGAAACAAAAAATACATACATTAGAGATGCTGGTAGTCAAGCAATTTTGACTTACGAAAACAGCAATTTCATATGGTTCAGTCTAATAACAAAGCAATGAAAGCTAACTATTTGCTAGGAAAAGTGCACATTATCCAGATTTGTTTTAGACTGGCAAAATGCGAAACATCTATCAAAGATTTTCTCTAAACGGGGATCTGGGGATACTAGATGAATAGTATCCAGTCCTTGTTCTAGAGAACTATAGGAAACAGACATGAAAAAATCATTTTGATTCACCATGGTATATGCCCAATGTGTGTCATTTTAGGCTGAGAGTGAAGACTCCCAGAGAACCAGAAAAAATCTAGAAAAATGTCAACAGAGTACCCAAAAAGGGTGTCTGGTCCAGCCTGGAAGGTCAGAGAAGATCACCATGTGAAGGATGGTGGAGAAGGCCGGCATCCCAGGCAGCAGAGGGCATGGTATATTCCGGAAGTTACAAGTTTCTGACACTGATAAAATAAAAAGTACAAAGGAAGATTGTCAGGATATTAAGCTAGAGACCAGGGAGGAGCAAAACATGGAGGTCTTGTGGGTAAAGCAAGGGAACTGCTGCTGTATACACACTCCAATATAGTAGTACCCTTGGTGGAATCCCAAAGATTCTACTCTCAAAGCTTCTGCAGCATTCTTGACCTACTATATCTGCAGCTCTGACCAAAACCACCTGAAAGGGGCTTAGACTAGGGGCAGAAATACAAACTAGTTGGAAGTGTTTTAATCCTCATGATCTTGGGGTCAAACACAATGGCCGTGTGTATTGTGGAGTTAGTGCAGCACAAGATTTAAGAGACCGACTCTGGAGGCCAGCTGGCTCACTTCAAATCACATTTCTACCACTTACCAGCCAGGTGAGGAAGGCAAAAGAACCCTATTACCTCATTGACCAAATGAGAATATCAATACTACCTATAGCAAATGATTGTTGTCAATATTAAGTGAAATTGATAAATGCAAATACACATTGCCTGGCACCCAGAAAGTACTTAGCAAATGTTGGCCAAGTAGTAGCAGTAATAAGGGCAAGAGCATATGACTTTATGCCTCCTGCACTTTCTGGCACAAATCCTGACCTCCCTCCATAGTAGTAACTCATGGGCAAGCCCAGACACCCTAAGCAGCAATAATGTGAGAAGGGTGTGATGTCCAATCATAGAAAGCACGTCCTGCCCACACTCATCTTTTGGAATTCACCCAGAAAGCGTGTTAATGGTGCTCCTTCAACTCCAAACAACTAAAGGAAACTGTAATTCATTGCCTTATTTCTGTATTCCATACCTCTTAGGTTCCACTTACCACTCATGTTTAGGATGGGGTCAAAAAGTAGACTGACAAGTGGGGATGAGTTATGAGTTGTTGCATCCCAAAATTCACAGACAGCATCCTTAGATTGGGTGGTGCCACTTGGGTCTCCAACATACAAGTCAGAGAATTTGGACCTGGATTGAAATTAATTTACCACTACACCTGACAAACACATTCAGACTCACATAATAGGTAAAGGCTAGCGTTTAAAGACTGCTAAGGTTGATAGACAACCTTGACCTCCACTCTCTCACCCCTCTGCACTCTAGATTTTCCGCTAGGTCTGTAAGATCAAATTCCAACAATCATCAGAATATCGCTTTATAACTAAAAATCATGATAAGTCAAAGCTGGGCAAGCCCTCAGCAGTTCCCAGTCCGGGATCCCAATGCCTAGAGGTTAATCAAAGGAAGAATTGTGATTGCTGGTGGGAGAGAGCATGAATTATTTTCAGTTTTTTGAAAAGCCTAAAATACTTATGTATTTATGATAAGAGTCCACAGAATCCTTCGATAGTTCTTAACTGACATCCATGAAGCAAGAATGAGAGACCTCCTTTGAGATCTTAAAATAAAAACACGTTTCAGTAATTAAGTAAGAAGTCTTATCATAAGGTGAACAGAGAACACCCAGAGAGGTGAACAGGCTTCTCAAGGACCCCTGGCTCTTTGATTGTGGTGTTGGGCCCGGTACCCTGATGTCTTTATGCTCCTTCCAAAAACTTTCTACTCCACAGCATTGCTTACCTCAGGGATGAAGTTGGAGTTCATATGACATGATAAAAGCACTACTTGCAATTCTTCTGTTACTCTTGAGCTTTGGGGAGTCAGTGCAATAGAGCCGGTAAAGTTTCGATGACCCAATAATCAAATAACATCAGGTAAAAAACGCAAGCATCTCGCTACAGCCACAAGAACAATCCTCATGGGGGGAAAATTCAGATTGTTTGAATCTCTGACTGTGGTGTTTTGTTGTTGTTGTGGTTCTGTGTGCCTTTTTTTATTTCTAAAATGACTTGGAAAAGATAATAAAGAACACTATACAATAAAAACAAAAGGAGAAAATAAGGAACGAATACACGTACCCTCCAAAAAGGAAACCTAGCTTCAAAGTTAGCCTGCCTTGTGCTAGGAAGGAAAGGAAAGGAGGGGAGGGGAGAGGAGGGAGGGGAGGGGGAGAAAATAAAATTCATGAATAGTTTTAGCAGAGTTTTAGCACAGAAAGGGGAAACACTGAAAAATATATATATTCTTCTCAGTGGATTTCCCAAACACCACAAGAAACATCAAAAATTATTAAATTCCCAATTACTGCCATACATACATATGTTTTTCACAGCTGGAAAACAAAGTTGAAAATCAACCAGGACAAGTGAGCAGAATATAGATGCACTTGAAGCCTTTACCAACCCCCAAAGGGGTCGAGCAATTCAAAAGTTAAGCTAACAAGAGAAGATTTCCCATGGGGAAATGCTTGCCTCAGAGTATAAGACAGAAATCTTCCTCAGCCATTACCCAGAGCTCCCTCAACAAAACAGTGGTCCAGTAAGCAAGGCTCAAAGCTGACCTGAACAGCAAGCAACAGCCCAGTGTCTTTTAAACAAAATAACCCTTTATTGCCAAAACTGGCTGGCACTAACATCTGTCACTCCCAAAATCACTGATAGACACACATAGAAACACAAGAATCACTCATTTTTTCTATCTACAGCTCTAGTGCCTAGAATACAACAGGCTTAATAAAGGTTTTTGGAACCTTAGGACAAAAAAATTGAGCTTCTAACAGTCTAAGTGTTTTGTCCAAGGCCAAGCAGCTGGTAAGTTTTGATTCCTTGTCCATGGTTATCTCTACTTTCTTGGCCTGCCCATCCTCCTAGCTAACGTCACACACAGGAACATGACATGCCCAAATCACTACATTATATTAACTACTTGTTTTCCTTGAAGATCCCAGGATGAAAATTAGCTCAGTGTAGATGGCTTTCAACAATTCTCCTCTCTCCTTCCTTCACAATGTTATTTTGCAGCTCCTCCCATTGGGTTGTCCTTGTGACTTGCTTTGATCAATGGAATATGACAGAAGAGACATTGAGACCGGGCCTCAGGAGATCTGAGCTGCTTCCACATGCTGTCTTGGAAACCCATGCCCACCATGTGAACAAGCACAGGTTAGCCTAAATGCCTACCACTCCCTCCAAATTCCTAGTCTTTCCAGAGTCAGACAGGTTAAATGACTTGCCCAAAGGCACACAGCAAGTGTAAAGGCAAAACTCAGTATAGAAAGCTTACCTTAGCCAGGCATGGTGGTGTATTCCTGTAGTCCCAGCTACTTGGGAGTCTAAGGCAGGAGGATTGCTTGAGCCCAGGAGTTCAAGGATGAAATCAGCTGTGATCATTCATGCCACTGCACTCCAGCCTAGGTAAGAAAATGGAAGGAAGGAAGGAAGGAAGGAAGGAAGGAAGGAAGGAAGGAAGGAAGGAAGGAAGGAAGGAAGGAAGGAAGGAAGGAAGGAAGGGGGAAGGAAAAGGGAAGGAAAGGGGAAGGAAAAGGGAAGGAAAAGAAGGAAGAAAGGGAGGAAGGGAAGAAGGGAAGAGAGGGAGAGAGGGAGGAAGGGAGGGAAGGAGAGAGGGAGGGAAGGAGAGAGGAAGGGAAGGAGAGAGGGAGGGAAGGAGAGAGGGAGGGAAGGAGAGAGGGAAGGAGGGAGGGAGGGAGAGAGAGATTCCACTTTAATGCTTCTTCCACTACAACCTGTAAAAATGTCATTTAATTAGGTTAAACAAAGGGTATTGTTGATATAAACAAAGGTATGAATGAATGAAGCCCAAAATAGGAGACTTTCACAATGAAATCTCTGCTCCGCCCTTGCTACCCAAGTTCCAGGCCCACATTTCCAATAGTTTACTGGATATCACCACTGTAATTACCCTCCATTCCTCAAATCCAAGTTACATCTTATATCCAAAATGGAGCACCAGACTACTTGGTTTATTTTTGTTGTTGTTTTTGTTGCTTTCCATTTTCCTTTTATTTCCTGTATTGTATGGTGACAGAAAGACCAGAGTTCAAATCCCAACTCAGCCACTTAATTGGCTGTGGTAACATTCCTAAGATAAGGGTAGAATTTACCGTATAGAAATACAAATCTCTTTGACCTGAGCTTCCCCACAATTAATTTGCTACCCAAAAATAGTTCTTCACCAAAAAAAAAAAAAAAAAAAAAAAAAAAAGGAGGAGGTGTTAACCTAACCAACATCTCTGGAGAAACAGCCAAAGCAACTTTACAGAGGCAGTTCCTAAAAATGTATCTGCAAGTTACAGGATGTGGCTTTTTCAGATGTGACATGCCACAGGAAAAGCTCTGAGAGCTGTTGTGTTTCTGCAACTTATTATACTTGTTTAATTAGAATTTGTCTGTCAAGAAGCAGCTTAAGCAGCAGTTATCAAAAGGGCATAAATATCTTGGCATCAACCCTTCTGCCCCAGAATTTAAATAGAACCAAAAAAAAAAAAAAGGCACAGGAAAAGGCAAGGATGCTTTAGCTACCTTGTCATATGAGCTGGTGAGGTGGGAGACCAGCTACAAAGCTCACAAACCAGCCCAGAATTGAGGCATGTTGGCACATGTCTGCCTGGGAAGCTTCACCCCCTCTCTGCCCATCAGGCGATTCGTTTAATGTGTTACTTTATTGGCTCGTATCTTTCCTTAAAATGTAAAATTCCTTAAAATGTAAATTTCCTTTCATTTCCTAGAGTGTATGGTGTCTTCTCTGGGCCAAGAAAATGCACAGGTGACCACAACAGATGATCCTTTGCCTATAGTGACAACTTTTTACCTTTAGTAGCTATGGCAGCCATAGGCCGGGTATGGTTGAGGCTGTATTGTCACGCTGCTGCTTAAACAGGGAAGTGGATCTTCTCTGTTCCACAGCCCCCTTTGTGGGGGCTAACAACACCTTGCTTTTTAACAACTTAGCAAAAGCTACCACTTTACTGGGTTTATAGAGCTGCACCCTAAAGACCAAGTTTAAATATTAGATTAATGCGCAAATAATTGCGGTGTTTGCCATTACTTTCAATGGCAAAACCGCAATAACCGTTGCATCAACCTAATAAAAAGCCTGGAACATTCTAGGGAGGAAGCAGCCAAGATCCCCAACCCTGGCTCCTCCAGATTTAAAGATAAGGCAGTTTATTAGGATGTCTTCAGGGATTCCAACCAAGGCCCACAACAGGGCAGGTCAATGAAACCTGAGATAAAATTTCCTCTGAAAAGGGAGAAGCCAGTCTAGCTCAAGAGCCAGGGTGTCCCTAGGTACACATTGGTCCCAGCCATTAGGTCCAATACTGGACCTCCCCACACAAAGCCAAACTCATTCATTTGCTCATTGTCGATGGATGCCTTTGTGCTACAAAGAAGGGGGTTGGGTAGTCACGACAGAGACCATGTAGACTGCAAAGCCTAAAATATTTACTATCTGGCCCTTTCCAGGAAAAATGTGTTGACTCCTGATTTAGGGAATGGCTGGCTAAACTTATGATATGACTGGGAAGTCTGTAACTTTGGAGCTGGATCCTGGAGTACCCTTAGGCACACACTGGTATCTGAACTCACAGCTGGTGACTGGACAAGCTGAGACTCAAACCTGTGTCCTTGGGATTCCAAGTCTGTAAACCAAATGAATATAAACTACCTTTCAGCAGGAAAAAACTCAGTTCAAATGACTGCTACCAGCCTAGACTTGCATTCCAGGCCTTCCGCCTGGGCAGAGCCACAGGCTGTCATCCTCTCTAAAGAGTTTGCTCTTAGAACCCCCTTGAACCACCTCCTAGCTTCACAGTCAATGAAGCCTCTTTGGGGATGGGAATGGAATTCAAATATGTTACAATAATTTCACAAGATAATCCACAACCAAGACAGTCGGCCACTTATTGATGTATTGCTTTGAAGCTCCAAACTCACCCTTCAGTGCCTGCTCTGCCATAATCAACTGGACTCTCAGCATTTCTCCTTTACAGTAAGCACAATGTTAAGATTTGTCAGTAGAGGGCGATGGCAGGACACTACAGAAGGAAGGGGCTTCTCTTTGATTCGCTTGCTGTTTTGCTTTTTCTAGCTTCGGCTGCATGTTCTGTCAGCAGAGCATGTGGATGGGGACATTGTCCAGGGGTGCTATGCCCCAGCTGTGCACCTAAAGCAGGCTTCTCCAGAAATCTTGCAGCCTTGGCCCAGGCCCAGTAATTACTTTGCTGCAGCCCTCCAGCCAGTCACTGCACATCTGGGCCTTGTTCCTGTAGTGGCATCCCCACAAAGTCCCGCTGCACATCTCCCAACCTCAGCTTACCTGTGCCCCATAAGGTTATTGCTGTTTACCCAGTTATGTAGACTAGCTCTGGCCACTGCAACCAAGCAAACTTCATTATCCAGGACCCTGCAATTGAAGATCTTCTTCAATGAAGTCTGAATACTACTTTTCACACTTGTGTTTCCCTGGGTACCTTTTGGTGTTCTTTTTCCATCTTTGCATACACTATCTTATCATAGCTTAATAATTCTTTATATTAAATTTCCCCAGTATTGAAGTCACTGAATACAGTGATTGAATGCAGACTAATTCAGTGAGGAAAGTCAGCCAGTGACAGGGACGTGCTGTGCTCTCCTGAAATCACTCTAAGAGACCAAATGTTTACATATTTGAATATCCCTCAGAATGGGCAGATATATGCTATTAAAATCTATTTGTTGATGAATGAATGAATGAATGAACACATAAACAAACTCAACTATAGCCGAGAAATAAAACGCAATAAGGGATTAAATGGGCAACTTATAAAAAATAGGATGGTCTGACACAGAAACTCAGGAAGTTTTCTTGATACCACAGAACACTCTACACAATATCTCAAGCCTGTTTCTAAAAATCAATGTTTTCTCTAAGTGTATATAAGCTATGCCTGTCCCTATTAGAATGTCTATTTCAATCCTCTTCAAATTCTGCTCCTTTATGTCACCATAGCAACCCACATCCCTTAATAAACAATCAGAGATTTTATTAAGAGAATTATACATGGAAAGCTTTTGATTTTTTTCTAATACTCTTATACTTCCATTATGAAAATCTGGCATTTCATAATGTACACCTCCATGAATTAGGCCATCTAAAAGTCCACTGTTTGGGTGCTGCAATATACAGCTTCAATCCAATTGCTACTTCCCCCAACATCCAGCAACTATCCTCGAAAGTCTCAAATACATTAATGCTGCACAGCAAATAAGGAAAATGTGCCCTTGCCACATGCTAATTATAATCCCCAGAGGCCATTATCATAAAAGCCTCCTTCCAGGTTTTAGATAGGGAAGTGTGATGTCAAGTGAGAGCAAACGCCTCTGCCATGCATAGAGCTGGCATCGGCTAACCAGCCAAATTTCCCATATGTGTAAAATTTTCACATTGATAACAAGTATTTTAATTTTCTCTCCTTGAAATAAAGAAAACTGATATTTGTTGGGCTCTTGCTTGATCATAGTCAATGTGCTTGATATTTTACATGATTACTTCTAATCTTCAAATAGTTCTTCAAGACACTATTTGATGTATGGGGATAGTATTATATTATAGTATTATCCCCATACATCAAATGGGGATAGTATTATCCCCATCTTATCGGTGGTAAAACAGAGACTCAGAGAGATTACATTGATTAAAACTCTCCTATTGAATGACAAATCCAGACAGTTCTGAAGGTTTGTTTTCTCTCCCATTTTTAGTGACTTAGCAAAGAGCAAGGTCAACAGGTCTGAGTTATCTCAACAAAAGCGTAGGTGGATACCAACCCAATTGCTGGGTTCCAAGGCTCCTTCTTCCTAAGGATACTAAGAAGCCTCCATTGCTGTGTAGCTGCATAGGTATTCTTCCTGCCCCAAACCTATAAATACAAGGAACCTGATGGAGGTGGAGCTCCTCTTTTCTGGAAATTTGGTCGTGGGGCTGCACACCCCTAGACATGGCCAAAACGACAGGAATATGAGAGTTCAGAGAATTGCTTGTACTCCACTGCCTAAGAATTTTCCCCCAGTAAACCCTATTTTATTTCTGCACCAGTGGTGCTAGCAGTGTGTGACATGATACCTTTTCATAATATTTCCTGAGCTCCCAGGATTGGAACACAGATTTTCTGACCTTTAAGCTCATCTGCTTTCCACAATGCTGTGTGTGTGTGTGTGTGTGTGTGTGTGTGTGTGTGTGTGTGTGTGTGTGTGTGTTTTGCAATCCCTACCACTTGCATCTCTTTGTTCTAAATAAGCCAAGCGATGGCATCCTTCAAGCCTTCCACTCAATTACAGGTTGGAAACAGGGTAGAAGGTGACAACTGTATCCATTGTTTTTACTGCCGCCCTTGAGGGCTCTCTTTTGCAGGTTTTCTGTCTTCATTCTGCAATCCATTCCCTGACTAGTATTTTTATTAATGCATTCTACCATTAAAATCCATTTTAATTGGCAAAATATTTACACAGATACTTTGCAAAAATAAAAGATATATAAATGGTCAATAAGCATAAGTACAAGTGCTCAGCATCAATATTCATCAGAAAAATGAAAATTAAATTGAGATACCAGTAGACATCCTCCAGAAGGGCTAAGATTTTAAAAGACTGAAAACATTAAGTGTTAGAAAGAACTGTTTGATGGTTTCTAATAAAGTCGAACACACACCAGCCTATTCTATGACTTAGTAATCCCATTTCTAGGTATTTACTCAAAAGAAATGAAAACATATATCTACAAAAAGATGTATACAAGAATAGGTAGAGCAGCTTTATTCATAATAGCCAAAGTTTGAAAACAAACCAGGTATCCATTGACAGGAGAATGAACAAACAAATTTTGGTCTAGTCATACAATGGGATAATACTCAGCAATAAAAAGAAACAAATCATTGATACCCACAACACCACATATAAATCTCACAGGTATTTTTCTGAACAAAAGAGTCAGATACAAAAGAGTACGTGCCATTTGACTTCTATATGAAATTCTAGAACTGGGGAAACTGATCCATGGCATCACAGGTCAGAACAGTGGTCACCTTGAAGGGTTATTAATTGGAAAGAGGCACAAGGGAACCTTCTGGGATGGTGAAAATGTTGCATGTTGTCATATGCATGGTGCTGACTTAGAGTGTACGTTTGTAAAATTTCATCAAGCTGGACACTTAACACAATTTACTTTAAAATTATACTTCAATAAAAAATAAAAAACAATAACATATAAGTAAACATGCAAGCATAAATTACGGGAAAGTTTATGAAGAGCAGGTAATAAAATAAAGCCCAGAGCAAGAGATGAGACAGGAGCCCAGGTCTTCTGAAACACTCTTTCTCCCTGTAGGCCACGCTTCCTCTGCAACAGAAAGTAGGGCGTTCTCACCACACAAAGCAAGGCAAATTTTTTCCCTAATGGAGTCCAGAGTCCCTGCTCAGCAAGCTATGTGGAATTTGGGGTGTTCGTTTGGACAGTGAATCATGGCTCATGGGGATGAGAGTCCTTCGGCAGCTCAGGATTTAAATAATGATGTGTCAACATCTGCCTCCAATGACTCAGATTTAATCTTAACAGTGACCTTGTAAGCTTGCGGGATTATTAGAGCCAGCCACACAGACACAAAGAATATTAAAGTTGTTTGTCAAAAACCTCTCTGCTTCTGTCAAGAAAAACTTCCAGAAAAGAGGAACACACATGCTCAAAACAGAAGAACCTCCAACTGGAAACGGAAGGAATAAGGTGCCATTTATGCCTACTTTGCCAAGAACGATGAGTTGGAAGGAGTAAACTTCTGGTGTCTTCAGCTTCAAAGGAACTCCAAATTTCTTATGTTGTTTAAGCAATCATCATATTGCAATGCTTTCAGATTAAAATGTTATGCCTCTTGGATACTTTCTTATCTTCTTCACCTTATGCTGAAGTCAAAAATTCTAAGTGATTGCCCCAAATCTTACTGGACTTGGTGACTAGGAATCTGACTTCTTGTCCTGGTTCTGTCATTACTAGTGTAGATCCTTACACAAGCCACATCAGGTTCTCTGAGTCTCAGTTTTCTCATCTGTGCAATAGAAGTAAGTATTAAGAGTTTGCTATTAAAGAAGTAGTATAGAAATTACAGGCCTGGCACATGCACTAAGTACTCAGCACTCCTGAGCTGCATCTGAAGCCTCCACACTATGCACTATGCAGCCCCATGCAGGCTTTGCCCCATCCCATCTCAAAAGTAGGCCCAGAATGTATCAAACACAAGTGCCAAGGGGAGCTAGCCTCACCAGGGATGTGGAACTAACCAGCAGGTGTCCTACAGAGCCTCAGTGGGTTCTTTTGATTGACAACGTATGCCTGACAGCATACTTAGGACCAAACAATGCTACAAAGCACTTTCAATGGACTGGCTCATTGTGGCCTCCCCGTATCTTTAGGAGGCCTTATAAGGCCCTATAATAGATTAAAAAGCTGAATGAAGTTCAAAGTGTTATGTGAACACACAGCTAAAAGATGACTGAGTCAAGGTTTGAACACCAGAGCCCCTGGGCTAGAAAAGTCTGTGGCTTTTCTCAACTCAATACAATTATCAAGTCCTTGGGAAAAAGATACACAAAACCAGAAGAGGAAAAAAGTAACTATTTCGTTTTCTATTGCTGGGTAACCAAGTAGCCTCAAAACTTAGTGTGTTCACACAACATTTATTTTATTTTTCCACAATTCAATGGGTTGGGATTTCCAGATTTCAACTGGGAATCTGGGAAGCCAGGGCTGGAAAATCCACTTCCAAGATGGCTTCTTCACTCATGTCTGGTATACCTTTTTGCTCCTTGGCCTTTCTGTCTCTCCACATGGCATATCATCTGGTGGTCTCAGGATTGTCATACTTCTTTCTTATATGGAAGCTGGCTCCAAGAGGCAGGAAGCAGAAATTACGAGGCTGGCTAAGGGCTACACCCCAGAACTGGCACAGGGTCACTGTGCTATTGGTCAAAGCAGTCTGGAGTCAACTCAGAGTCAAGGAGATGAAGAAAATTCTCTCTTGAGAAAGGCATAGCAAGGTCATATTGAAGATGCACACGTGAGATGGGGGATGCTATCGTGGCCATTTTTGGAAAACCTAATCGGCCACAAATACCCTAAGGGTTCTATATTTGCAAAAGTGAGAACCAAGGACCACATTACTGCTATAACCCAATAACAGTAATAAATTCAGTGCTTTACTGATTATAAAATACTTTTTATGAGGCATGTGTCATTAAATGCTCATAAAACCCAGTGAGATCAGCATTATTTATAGAGGAAGAGAGGGAGAATGGGTTTGTCTAAAAACCTGTAGACACAAAGTAGTCAGTGTCTTTGGGACTTCTATGCTTGCTCTGTCTGGTATGATACGATTGTGAGGGGTACATATGAGAATGAGGTCTTAGAGGTCTTGTATTTCTTACTTGTGTTTGGGAAGAGTGTTGGGTGTTCGCCTCTTGTGTTTAAATCATTTTGCTACAGAAACATTATTGTAAAATCAATCATGTATGTGGCTTTTTCTACCTTACCTCTGCCATAAAATGTCAGAACCCTGTCCCAGCAGGTATAGGGCTTAGGTTTCCATGTTAGGACTGGAGTCACTGGGAATATAACAAAACCACTGAAATCAATGAAAATAAGAGTCCCAACTGAGGCTGGAATTCACTATTTCCACAGCTGGTTTTGGTTTTCCAACAACACAGTTTTGAAGGGCCTCACTAATCCCTTGAGTCTTCTTTGTGATAAGGAAGAATGACCAGAAAAGGAGTAAGACTAACTTGAGATCTTATGTTCCCTCCCAGGAAGTCACCCCATCTTGAGTGCATTTCCAAAGCTCCAGGTTGAACATATTCATGAAACTTGAGCCAATGAAGGAAAGATAACCATGTGGATTATGGTTATCTTGAACTATGCAAACTTCAAATTGTGTCATTATATTTTTATTTTATGAATCTCCTTGCTTAACATCTCATCCCACCCAGATTATATATATCCTGAACAAAAGCAAAGGGAACTTGTTGTTCTCTCTTGTTCATCCCTGCATTCCTGATACCTAGCACAGAGATAAGCAAATATTAGGTATTCTATGAATGTTTATTGAACAAATAAATGAATGCAATGACTCAGCTCCTACCATATCTATGCTAGACAGATATGAACTATATTTGTCTTATCACCGTATCCCAGTTGGTGCGTAGTAGACACTCAATAAATGTTTAATGAATGAATAAGGAAAGGAGGAAGGGAGAAAGAGAAAGAAGGAGGGAAGAAGAAGGAAGGAAGGAAGGAAGGAAGAAGGAAGGAAGGAAGGAAGGAAGGAAGGAAGGAAGGAAGGAAGGAAGGAAGGAAGGAAGGAAGGAAAAAAGGATAAGGATCTTGGACTAACAAGCAAGCATTGCCCCCACCTGCGCAGTGATAAGGTATTGCTGAAGTCATGTACTCTCCTTCTTGAATTTCCCAGGGTTTTAGAAGCCCAGCAGCCACCCTCACTTTGAACAAGCTGCCTATTTGTTATGCTGAGTAAAAGCATGATCACAGCAACAAAGAAATATCATTACAGAGAATTTGGTCTCATTTGCAAAATTTTGCAGCAAGGACAAATATAACCAATGAAGTAATTTGAAGCAGAAGTTTGTGAGTTTCAAATAAAATGTGGTTTTAAGAAAAAGCCACGAAACAATTAGACTTTAATCACTACATCTCTGCCTCTCTGTTCCTCCCCAGAGTTTCATCTTATTCCTCTGTCTCCTCTGCCCTCCTCAGTCCTTACTCCAACCCCCAACAAGTCCAGTGAACCCTGAGGAATTTTCCCTTCATAATCCATCTCGGAGCTGTCTCTCCTTGCCATTTCTATAGAATCACTGCAGCCCATCCATGTCACTCACCTCCCACCTTTGCTAGCTGCCTCCTGGGGGAAGATGCAATGATCCAATTAAAGCTTACTGCTCTGCTTAACACAGGGACAGGGCATTCTGGGCAATGAAGCCTGTTCTAAGTGAGTCACCATTCCCCTGAGACCCTCCCCCAGGTCTGAGAAAGCAGATGCTGACTGAGCTCTGAGCAGCTAGCTCATCCCCCTTCCTACACAGAGGCAAAAGCCACCAGGCCAACAGACAGTGGGTATTCACTGCCTGGGTGCTAAGTGATCACGGTGGATAGGTCCATGTGAAGCAGCCCTGTGGGGGACACTACCCAGCACTTGGAGAGTTTCTGGTAGGCTTGCAATTCTAGATATTGAACATCTGTCTTGGTAAGTACATTTTACATCTACTCAAGTCATTCTCCAAGTTTCAGGGGTAGAAAGAAGCCAGGTGAGAGATGCTATAAGTCTTTACTAGCTGAGGCCAGAAACCGTTAGAGTTCCTGTCACCAGTGCCCAGGCCAGTGCTTCCCCAGGAGGCTTGGAAGTCATTCCTGGATGAGGGCAGTGGCTTGTGGACTCACACTCAAACTGGGGTCTAAAATACCTGAGGGGAAGCAACAGCAGAATGAACCCAACTGGTCTAGTCATTCACCCATACACACAGTTATTGAAGTCTACTCAGTGCTAGGGCATACAGAAGGCCCTAGACACACAACGAGGAACAAGAAAGTCTAGATCGTGTCTTCATAGTCTAGGCAAGGGAGTGCAAAAATAAACATACAAATTGGGCACAAGAATCCCAGAGGAGACCAGCAGGGCCACCTACCTTGATGTTAGGAGGTCAGGAAACTCCAGGTCTTCCTGGAGTGAGACACATGCTGATCTACCTGGCTTGGAAATTGACCACTGCTCCCCATGTAACAGAAGACTTTATGGGGTAAAGAGTGAGGTCCAACTGTGCACCCTGGAGCCAGGAGTTACTTCACAAGCACATGCTCTGCTCTCTTAATACATGGTGGCTGGGCCAATGCAGGGACACAGAACAAAGTGTTGATCCCAGCTCTGCCACTCACTGGCTTTGTGGTCCTGGGCAAGTCATTTCAGCTCTCTTGGTTTCCTTTACCCCATTTGTTCAACCTGGGGCACTGCAGCATGAGCCTTGCAGGTCTCCCCTGCCACAGAATTCAGACTTCCTAGGACCATTGCAAACTACCAAAATGAGGCTGGCTTTTTCACAGCTGAGTCTCCCTGTCCCCAGATCACAGCTTGTAGCTGCTCTGGAGAGGAAGAAAGTCATTCTCACCTTTCTTTCCAAACCCCACAACATTTGAAAAGCAAGGCAAGGGAGTAAAAAAGGACAATTACAGAGCCTCTACCATGTCCCAGGGGTTTTACCCACATGATAGCTCATTTCATCTTCACCACAATCCTAAAAGGTAAGCATAGTTTCCCCCATTTTACGACAAGGAAACTAAGGCTTAGAGAGGCTGACAGACATATCCAGAAATACAGAACTTGAAAGTGGCAGAGCCTAAATCGAAATCAGCACTTTGAGGCTCCAAAGTGACCTATACCACCTACCCCCTGCAATTCTGAGGCATAACACAAAACCCTAAAGCAGGGGCTCAGTCAGCTCCAGAGAACCAGGAGAAACCTAGTGATGGATGCTAAGGGTCACCGTGCTAGAGAGGATACAAACCCTCAGGTTCTCCTCGACAATAGACTGTGAACCTGTCAAAGCCCCTGCAAGCCTCCACCTACCCCACTTTTAAACTCCAGCACTGGTGGAGGAAACTTGCTTACTCCTTCTGTAGTCCTCAGCTTACATGAGTCTGGCAGGGGCTTGTGCCGACAGAGCCTCCAATTTCCTTTCTAACATTTGGACTCCTCTGTGCTTGCTCTGTAAAGACACCGGGGCTTTCTTTTAATTTCTTGACCTCCAAGAGGGAAACATAACGCTCATTTCAAAACCTGATGGTCCTACTTCTCTCATTCAGTTATTGAGAAAATTTCTGAGGGGTGCCCACTTTCCCCATTCAAAAAAGAAAGAAATGTAAAGGTCTTGGGCCCTGCCATGGTTCAAATCTTTTCCTACCAGATTGGCTTGTCTAAGCTGGTTAACTGAGAGGAAGGCAAAGTGTCCAGTGCTCCCTTTCCCTACTAGACCAAGAGTTATAGAGGCACCAGCTCTGATACTTTCAGCTTCCCTGGGGCCCAGAACACAGAGCTCCATGCGTGTCTGTGGATTCAACCAAACATCCTTGCTACAGAAGGTCACATGAAATAAGCATAACAGGGTATTAAAAAACAGAAGTTTACCCTCAGATACATTCCAAAGGAGGTGGCAGAACACCTCTGTCATTCAAAAAGGAAATGGCTCCTCCCCAGAAATGACAGGCCTGTCAAATCCACTTACAAGGGCTGGTGGTTGACTCATTGGAAGGAAATTTTTGAGAATTCCTTTGGAGAGCTGTGCTGTGACTTATTGAGGTGTGTCCTCCACTGTTTGGGGTTACAGTGGACTTCTGACTCCTCCTGGAATAATCCCAAGACTAACAGCTGACAGCCAAGCTAGAGGAGAGGAGGCTGGGTAGCAGGACTTACATTCCCAGAAATACCAGGATACTGTCAGCACATCACCATATTCCTTGGATTGCTTTTACCATTTTCGTTCATTTATTTCCCAACCTCTATGTGCTTTTGCTTCTAACAGCCTGCACCTGCAACTCTCTTTGGAGTGTTGCTTTCGAGTTGAAGCTGCTTTCCCTGCAGGAGGAAATTGCTGCAAGCCCCTGGGAATTTAGATCCCTGCATATTCCACTCCCATTATTACATTCCACTCTCCCAGCCAGTGCCTCATAGGATAGGTGGAGGCATGTGAAAGCCCAGCTTCTTTGCTTTAAATCAGGACAAACGCTGAGGTGTGATTTACACTCCAGAGTGCCCCTTCGTAATCCACTCAATCTCCATGGGATTTTGCCTGAATCTACACCCTTACTTGGCTTCCCACCCTTCCCCATCCAGGTTTGCCCACCACTTTGCACCCAACCTAACACAGGATGTCTGCAGAACCCTAAGAGAAAGAGTCAGAAAGAATGCCAGCCAGTCCACACCAGTACCCATCAGGTAAAAATGCTCCTGTGCTCCTCACCTCTTTTACCTTCTTTAAACCCTAGAACCGCAGAAACTGTAATTAACAAGTTGGGGGTAGGAAGGGCAGGCACTGAAGTCACCCAGGACAAGAAGAAACCATCCACATTCCTTTTTTTTCCTTCTCCTCAGCAGCCCTTAGCTGGCAGAACAGAAAATGCAAAATGGGGGATGTATCACACTAAACCGAGTTCAAAGTTTTGATTCCTCCATAGGAAGTGGACATTGAATTACTAACCCCAGAGGACCTTGTATTGCCCAGAGTAACTAAAGAAGTCATTAAGTCGACTTGAATTGTCACCCAAGGCTAGAGGAAGGACTGCTTCTACCAAATATATTTAGCAAAACCGTGAGAACCAAAAAACGTTTAATTGTTTTGTGATTATACTCCACAATGCATGCTGACTCAACACAGCTGTTTTATAAGAAAGATCCTCAGCCGGGCACGGTGGCTCACACCTGTAATCCCAGCACTTTGGGAGGCCGAGGGGGGTGGATCACAAGGTCAGGAGATCCAGACCATCCTGGATAACACGGTGAAACCCCGTCTCTACTAAAAATACAAAAAATTAGCCCGGCGCAGTGGCGGACACCTGTGGCCCCAGCTACTGAGGAGGCTGAGGCAGGAGAATGGTGTGAACCCAGGAGGCGGAGCTTGCAGTGAGTGAAGATCACATCACTGCACTCTAGCCTGGCCAACAGAGTGAAACTCTGTCTCAAGAAAAATAGAGAAGAAAGAAAAAGAAAGAGAGAGAGACAGACAGACAGACATACAGACAGAAAGGAAAGAGAAAGAAAGAAAGAAAGAGAAAGAAAGAAAGAAAGAAAGAAAGAAAGAAAGAAAGAAAGAAAGAAAGAAAGAAAGAAAGAAAGAGAGAGAGAGAGAGAGAGAGGGAGGAGAGGGAGGGAGGGAGGGAGAGAGAGAGGGAGGGAGGAAGGGAGGAGGAGGAGGGAAGGAAGGGAAGGAAGGAAGGAAGGAAGGAAGGAAGGAGAAAGAAAAGAAGGAAGCAAGGAAGGAAGGAAGGAAGGGGGGGGAGGGAAAGGAAGAAAGGAAGGAAGGAAGGAAGGAAGGGAGGGAAAGAAAGGAAGGAAGGAAGAAAGGAAGGAAGGAAGGAAGGAAGGAAGGAAGGAAGGAAGGAAGGAAGGAAGGAAGGAAGAAGGAAAGAAAGGAAGGAAGGAAGAAAGGAAGGAAGGAAGGAAGGAAGGAAGGAAGGAAGGAAGGAAGGAAGGAAGGAAGGAAGGAAGGAAGGAAGGGAGGGAGGGAGGGAAAGAAAGGAAGGAAGGAAGGAAGGAAGGAAGGAAGGAAGGAAGGAAGGAAGGAAGGAAGGAAGAAAAGAAAGAAAGAAAGAACCTCATGGTCATGAGACTCAACTTTGGAAGTGGAAGCCATATTTTAGTACATGGTACTTACATTTCCAACCTCTACACTGATTCCACAATCAGACTCCCCCAAAAGAGGTCCACACATTAGCTAACCACTGACTTCCCCACATCCCAGCTAGTGAACACATAGTACAATCTGGGTTTGGTTTGCCATTTCAGACTTCTCTCCCATATACCCTCCTCCAACCACACCACACTACCTTCCAACACCCCTTTAGCTCCCCTGCCACTAAGCTTTTTCTCTTGCTGTTCTCTACCTCCCTCTCCTGATGTCACGCCCAGTCTGCCAGGGTTTCTGATCAAGCTCCACAAGGCCTTCTTGAAGCTCCTGGTCAGCACTGAGTCATAGCGCACAATGCTGACCAGCATTGACAGTTGAAGAGGCTCCCCTCGGTTGTTCTGGAGATGAGGAAATGGACAGCTGGCAGGGTGAGGAGCACTGGGGCAAGGCTGCCAGTAATCCCACGTTGTGGCAGGTTGATTGCATTAATAGCCCCAGTTCCTCACCCCTTCCTGTATCCCACCCTTTGCAATGTGTGTTCTGCTCCCTGCCGCCTCCCAAATATGGGCTCAACCGTGTAACTTTCTTTGGCCATTTGAATAAGCAAAAGTAAGGGTGTGCCACTTCTGAACCTAGGCCTCGGGATGCCTTGCAGATGTCCCTCTCATTCTCACACTTCTGCAATATCCTAGGAAGGATACACCCAGACTAGCCAACTGGATGATGAGATGGTGGGGCAGAGTTCAGTCTCTGCAGCCATCCCTTCCAGGGACATCTGACCTCTGCCAATAGCCAGCCGACCCCCAAACATGAGAGCACAACCAGTTGAGATCAAAGAAGCCACCCAGCTGAGCCAGGTCTAAATCACCAACCTGCAGCCTCTTAGACTAAATAAATGCAAATTGTTTTAAGCCACTGAGTTTGAGGTTGTTTCGTTATATGGCATTATTGTGTAGGTATCAATTATTCCAGGATTTACTGTGTGGCCCATGGAGAGCCCCACTGCCTTACCCCCACCAACTTGTCACATTCTCCCTGTGGCAGGAGACAGGGCTGGCCTCTACCTTTCCCACACAGACAGGAGCCCCTGGAGGGTGGAGACCCACATGGGGCATTTGTGTATCCTCCATAGCTTTGGCCCAATAAGCACTAAAGTGCCATCTGCTGCCTCATGGGGAGAGTATTGGTGTCACAGACTGGGATGAGTGTGGAGAATAATAGAAGTGCTTACTTTTACTGACCCCTGAGTAGTTAACAACTATGAACAACACGCTAGAGAAAAGGCAGGAGGAGTCATAGACAGAGAGAAATTAAAACGGAAATTTAAAAGGGAATTTTTTTCCCTTTTATTGGCAGCATAATTAGCCAGAGGAGCCCCAACTGATGCTGTTATGACTACTCTGATATGAAACTGAAATAGAATGGAGAAGAATCAGATGAAAAACAATAACACTTAGCATTTATATGACTTTTTTACATGCAGCACTTTTTATTCCTTTTGTACCTCACAAACATTAACTAATTAATTGCCGTAGCACCCCAGAGCAGACAGTGGGTTTTCCTGTCTATTTTACAAGGAACAAAAACAAGCACTAAGCAAGGTAGAAGGAAGTTCTAAGCACCCGGTACTCTTTTCATGTCTTTTACATCCTGCCATGACCCTGAGGGTTCACCTTGTTTTACATCTTTGAACCCAGAGTTCCAGAAATTCCTATTAATAGACTTAAAATATTAGTATATTTAAGCTGGAAAGGATATTAGGGAAGTGATGATCCAAATATCTCATTTACAGATGCTGAAAAGAGGCTTATTTCAGCCACGGATTATCTAAGGTCTCAAAACAGTTCAGGGAAGAAGCAAGGCCTGTTTTGCCCAGCCTAAGTCAACTCTCACACCCTCAAATTCTGGAAGATACAGTCATTAATGTTAGACCCACAAACGGCTTGTCCCCAACCTGTATTTACAAATGATTCTGTGAGTACCAGTCATCCACTCATCAAAGCTTTATTGAGCCATTGGATTATTGATGCAGTAGAGATTTAGGAATGAAAAAGGCTTGTGCCAAAACAAGTGAAGCAGGGAGTTAGTTCTGTCAATAAATACAGCACAAAGAAGATCTGTCCCAATGGAATCAAAAGAGTCCATGGCCTGAGGCACTTTGGTATTTCTCAGTCCCATTGTTCTGAGCACATAGTAGCTGCTTGTATTAGTCCATTCTCACACTGCTATGAAGAAATACCTGAGACTGGATAATTCATAAAAGAAAGATGTTTAATTGATTCACAGTTCCGCATGGCTGGGGAGGCCTCAGGAAACTTACAATCATGGTGGAAGGCAAGGGAAAAGCAGGTACCTTCTTCACAGGGTGGCAGGACAGAAGGAGTGCAAGCCGAGGAAATGCCAGATGCTTATAAACCCATCAGATCTTGTGAGAACTTACTCACTATCACACGAACAGCATGGGGGAAACCGCCCCAGTGATCCAACTACCTACACCTGGTCCCAGCTTTGACACATGGGGATTACAATTCGAGGTCAGATTTGGGTGGGGACACAGAACCAAACCATATCAGCGCTCAGTAAATATATGGCCACTAGTCCAAGTTGGTATATTCCAGAGCTAGTTCAGAAGCAGCCTGAAGTGATTCAGGATACAGAAAGCTCCCAAGGACTAGAATCTAAACCCAAGGGAAGATATCAGAACTCAATCTGCCTTTCTCCTATTTATTAAACAAATATATGTAGTATATCAACCATGACTCAGGTACTGTAATAGGCACAGGTATTACAAAATCATTCTTTATCTATGTTTTATCCACTAAAATCAAACAAAGCGTTGGAGATTTTTTCAGATAAGAAATTTCCAAGATGGAGAATGGAGTTGGTAGAAATTTGATTCAACTCCTTCGTACCCATCATATAATATACTAATAACAGTGAACACAGAGCTAGGCTGGAACTGAGATACCAGGTGCTTGTTGTGATTGCTGCAACCTACTTCCCTCATGATTGACTTCATCCCAGGATTATAATTTCTTCCTAATCATCATAATCATCACATCAACATCATCATATCATCAATAGCCACCACCACCACAAATACCCCAGCCGGTGTAATGATATAGGACAGTCTTCCCTCATTCTCAGTAATGGGACTGGGAATTGAGGGGGAAAGATGAGAACTGCTGAGAACGGAATAAATAAAGGAAGAATGAGAAAAGCTTCCAAGTGACAGAAGAAACAATATGTGCAAAACCTAACACAGAATAGGCATTTAAAACTACGTTATTTGTGTAGCTAATGACCAAGCTACCAATTTTTCATAAATTTGATCATATTTTTTAACTTCTGGAAGGTCCTGTCAGTCAAATATGAACAGAAGGCCTCACTACTGAGAGTGTTCTAAGGAAAAAAGGGGCCATCCTTTCCCAAGTTATTTGGCTTTCGGTCATCCCCTCTCCTCTCTGCTTGAGCTCAGGTATTATCAGCTCTACCTGGCAGGAAAAAAAAGTTCTACCAACAGGCAGAATTGCCTGTGTGAGTGACATAAGGGGAGCTGGGAAAATTCCTTGCCCGAGGGAAAACTCACTCACCCAGTGCCCTGACTGCTGAAATCCCACTGACAGCGGGCTTCAATTCTTTGCCATCTCGACTCCCAGCTATTACAATTGACAAATGCCATTCATTAAGCCTCTTCTGACCTTTGCTCCTTCATTCAGAGGTTCTTCTGAAGGCCTTTTATGACAGGGTCTCTGCTAAGCTCTTTAGCTACACCCCTCACCTCCACACACTCTGACCTCATTCTCCAACATATCCAACTCCTTGGACAGCCCTGAATCCAAGATGGGGTTTAGACCTCCAGGGCTTTGTGCAGGCCGGTCTCTCTGCCCAGAAAGCTTTAAACTAATCCGACTTGCCAGACTCTAGCTTGGCCCCAACACAGCAAAGAGCATCTTCTTCCTTAATCCCATGCCTATTAACATGTCTGTGTGCCCTATAAAACTGTGGTCTCTGAAACCCAGCGATTAGCCAAGGGCCTTGCACATGGAGATGCTTCACACATTTGAATTTCATTTTTAAATTGAATGCTATTGTAAAAACAAGGTTTAAGATTAAGAAATTGATAGTAACAGAAGACACCTATAGGCATTGACAAAAGAAGAAAAAGGACACAAGGGGTGGCCAGAAGCTCCTTGAAGACTCATTTTTCTCCTTCTCAACTTACCCTGAAGTATTAGTTACATAAGATGAATGACACATGGTCTCTCAGATTCCCCAGACCCTCATTTGACTGTCTGACGGGCACACTCACTCATCCAGCACCCTGCAGCTGCAGAGCCTAAGGTTTTTGCAGCTCCCAAAGTGGCTTTCCTTAGAGACACAGAGAGATGTTCACCTGAGGAGGTTGTGACTAACCACCTACTACTCATTCCAGGAAGTAATCACAATGTGTCTCTGAAAAGCTGAATTATCCTAGGCCTTGCCAGCTTCTCCATAACTCAGAAGCCTAGTAGGGAGGGAAGGGTGCCAGGCTGTGTGTGTGCCTGGGTTCCCAAGCAGTTGCCAGATAACACCAAAATCTCTCTCTTAAATATCACCTTTTCACCAGCTTTCTGAGTCTCTGTCACATCTTTCCTTTCTCCCCACTGACCTCTCTTTCGTTCCCTAACACCCGAAGTGATTCTTTCAGCACTGAATACATGAAAACGGCATTTAAAGGAAATTAAACAGTCAGCCTTTCCCAGTACCTGTTTAGTTCAAACACAGAGTCCTGATTTCCTGCTGGTGGAAATAATTACTCGGCTTTAAGATCTCCCAGGTTTTTTCCTCTCTCCAAGAGGGGAACAGCAAAATTGCCTTCCACTGTGCCATTTGGGTGTAAGGAGAAGAAATTTGTCATACAATTCGTTTTAAATAAACTTTTTCAAAGCATATATAATGAAAAACCAGGTTGAAGACTCTCCATTCAGCTGATTGTTGCCTGGTTTTTACAGACGACTCATCAAATCTCCCCAGGTCAGGATTTAGTCAGCAACCTTGACTTGAGGATGTGGGGTGAGGGCATAGAGATGAGGGTTACTGAGGCAGGGGACCCATGACACTGAGGAATGTCGCATTTGTCTCCTCTGTGCCAAGGATGGTGCCAGACTCTGGGGCTAAGAGGGACAATGAGGTGGGCAGGGCCAGGTTCTGCCCTCAAGGAGCTCTGCCTCACGGAGGAGACAGGCAGGTAAATAGTCAATGACAACGGGGTGATAATGGGATGGCCAAAGGACTGACAGGAGGTAAAGGATGGGGGTGGCCAGCTCAGGCTGAATGGCCCAGAAAAGCCCTCACACCAGAAGGAAAGGCAAAATCAGTTTTGAGGGGCATCCCCTTCAGGGACAGGAGCCATTATGGATGTGTGGTGCCCTATCCTGATTTTTATCTTTTTATTCTTTCCATGCTAGTGTATCCATGTCCCTGCCATGGTGTGTATAGCCTACTAATGGCTCACAGCCGCACCTTCTCCAGAGAATTGCTCTGGACCAAAGGACCTGCCTTGTCCAGGTGGTTACAATCCTTACTTCCCCAACCAGGGACAATCACAACTGGCGACTGACAGAGGGATAAAAAAGTACTGACCCCCGGCCAGACACCGTGGCTCACGCCTGTAATCCCAGCACTTTGGGAGGCCAAGATGGGCAGATCACCTGAGGTCAGGAGTTCGATACCAGCCTGGCCAACATGGAGAAACCCCACCTCTACTAAAAATACAAAAATTAGCCAGGTGTGGTGGTGGACGCATGGAATCTCAGCTACTCGGGAGACTGAGGCAGAAGAATTGCTGGAATCTGGGAGGCAGAGGTTTCAGTGAGCCAAGATCATGCCATTGCACTCCAGCCCAGTCCAACAACAGCAAAACTCTGTCTCAAAAAAAAGTAAAAAATAAAAAACTGCTGCCCCCTTGCCTCAAAATTAGATCCCTTCTGGAGTGTAATTCAGAGCTCCCCATGGGATCAGGGTGATACAGATTTAGCTGCGACCCCACCCATTCTTAGCTCCTCCCAATGCCCCTCCCTGCTTCCCTCACTCCTCTTATTCTACAAGAGTCCTCCTCCCCACCTCCGCCTCCACCCTAACTGAAATAAATGGACAAGTATCCCTGTCTCTAGGAAATCACACTTAAGTCAGCATTCCTGATGCAAAACAAACTCTTGCTCTAGGTTCTAGTGTATTGGCTATAGAATAAGCTGGGCTTTCCTGGCAGGGTGTGGATAAGAGTACCCCCAAAACATACGAGTCCTTTACCCTCCCGGCCTATGGCAATCACCCTAACCCTCTGCTCTGAACCACTCTCTCTGGATGGGACTCAGTCTCCCCTCTTGCATTTTCTACTCACAGCAATCCATGCCACATTCATCCACCAGAGTAATCATCAAAACACAGGCCTGACAATATGACTCAGAAACGTCAAAGCTCCCCATCACCAAGGGAATCAAGTCCACACTGCTCATCCTGGCACTCAAGTCTTTTCATGGTTTGTCCCACTCCCATGCTCCCAGCTCTCCTACCCCACCACACTTCCTTGCATACCCTGGTTAAACAGAGCAACTCTCCACAAAAGTGGCCTGAACTCTCTCCCTTCTACAACTTGCTCTCCTGCCTCACCGTCTCCTGTCTGGAATGTCACACCTCCTCCACAAGGCTTCCTACAGCCACACAGTAGCAGTGAATCTTTTTCTACCCATGTCCATACACATTCTGCCTGCCTGTTCCCCTATGGGAGCACTTCACACAGTCTGTGTAGTGTCCCAGCTTTCTGCATGAGGCCCTGTCTCCCTCCTGAACTGGGGGTTGTCCCCATGTCCCCTCAGTGGAAAATCATACGTGTTTGTGGATGGAACTTGGGCAAGCCACATTTTGTACTTTTCTCCAGGAGACAACAAGACAAGGAAATGTTCTAATGTTTATTGAGCACTTACTACCTACCAAACACATTATCTCTTAACATTTTGTGCATGCCATACAACTTACATATGATAATGTCCACAGATTTTATATGTGCCATTCAATGATTTTTACATGTCTACACCATGTAGCCATAACTCAGATCAAGGCAAAGAACATTTCAACACCTCAACAAGTTTTCTTGTGTCTTTTTCCAGTTTATATGCTTTTCCTAGAGTCACTACTGCTCTGATTTCTATCATCAAAGATTCATTTTGCCTATTCTTGAGTTTCACATAAATGAAATATAAGTAGAATCATATAAATGGAATTTCACATAAATGGAATCATATAGAATCATGTGATACATAAACTTTTAGTGTAGCTCTTTTTTTTTTTTTTTTTTTTTTTTTTTTTGATGGAGTCTCACTCTGTCACCCAGGCTGGAGTGCAGTGGCACAATCTCAGCTCACTGCAAGCTCCGCCTCCTGGTTCACTCCATTCTCCTGCCTCAGCCTCCCGAGTAGCTGGGACTACAGGCACCCACCACCATGCCCACCTAATTTTTTGTATTTTTAGTAGAGATGGGGATTCACTGTGTTAGCCAGGGTGGTCTCGATCTCCTGACCTTGTGATCTGCCAGCCTCAGCCTCCCAAAGTGCTGGGATTACAGGCGTAAGCCACCATGCCTGGCCTTATCTAGCTCTTTTATTCATCATGTCTGTGAAGCTCATCCATGCATATATCAGTAGTTTGTTGCTGAATAGTATTCCATCATATATTAGGCTGGTACAAAAGTAATTGCAGTTTTTGATATTAAAAGTAATGGTATTCCATCACAATAGGTTTGTTTAATCAGTCTTCTTTGGATGAACATTAGAGCTGTTTCTCATTTTTTGATATTATGAATAGTGCTATGAATATTCTTCTATGTCTCTTCGTAAATATGAACTTTAACTTCTTTTGGGTATATGCTCAGAAATGAAGTTGCTGGGTGATATGGTTTGGCTCTGTGTTCCCACCCAAATCTCACCTTGAATTATAACAATTCCCATGTGTCAAGGGCAGGACCAGGTGGAGATAACTGAATCATGGGAGAGGTTTCCCCCATACTGTTCTCATGATAGTAAGTGGGTTCTCATGGGATCTGATGGTTTTATAAGGGGCTTCCCCCTTCACCTGCCACTCATTCTCTCTCCTGCCACCCTGTGAAGAGGTGCCTTCTGCCATGATTGTAAGTTTCCTGAGGCCTTCCCAGCCATGCAGAATTGTGAGTCAATTAAACCTCTTTCCTTTGTTAATGACCCAGTCTTGGGAAGTTCCTTACAGCAGCATGAGAACAGACTAATAGAGTAAATTGGTACCAGGATAGGGAGTGGTGCTATAAGGATATCTGAAAACATGGAAGCAACTTTGGAACTTGGTAACAGGCAGAGGCTGGAACAGTTTGAAGGGCTCAAAAGAAGACAGGGAAATGTTGGAAGGTTTGGAACTTCCTGGAGACTTGGTGAATGGCTTTGACTAAAATGCTGATAATGATATGGACAATGAAGTCCAGCCTGGGGTGGTCTCAGATGAAGATGAGGAACTTGTTGGGATTTGGAGCAAAGGTGACTCTTGTTATGCTTTAGCAAAGAGACTGGCAGCATTTTGCTCCTTCCCTAGACATCTGTGGAACTTTGAACTTGAGAGAGATGATTTAGGGCATCTGGCAGAAGAAATTTCTAAGCAACAAAGTGTTCAAGAGGAAGCAGAGCATAAAAGTTTGGAAAATTTGCAGCCTAACTATGCAATAGAAAAGAAAAACCCATTTTCTGGGGAGAAATTCAAGCCTGCTGCAGAAATTTGCATAACTAATGAGGAATTGAATGTTAATCACCAAGACAATGGGAAAAATGTCTCCAGGGCATGGCATGACCTTCATGGCAGCCCCTCCCATCACAGGCCCAGAGGCCTAGGAAGGAAAAATGGTTTCCTGGGCCAGGCCCAGGGCCCCTCTGTTCTGTGCAGCTTCAGGACTTGGTGCCCTGAATCCCAGCTGCTTTAGCTCCAACTGTGGCTAAAAGGGGCCAAGGTACAGCTCAGGTCATGGCTTCAGAAAGTGTGAACCCCAAATCTTGGCAGCTTACATGTGATGTTGAGCCTGTGGGTGTACAGAAGGCAAGAATTGAGGTTTGAGAATATCCACCTATATTTCAGAGGATGTATGGAAATACCTGGATGTCCAGGCAGAAGTTTTCTGCAGGGGTGGAGCCCTCATGGAGAACCTCTGCTAGGGCAGTGCAGAAGGGAAATGTGGGGTTGGAGCCCCCACACAGAGTCCCCACTGAGGCACTGCCTAGTGGAGATGTGAGAAGAGGGCCACCATCCTACAGACCCCAGAATTGTAGGTTCACTGACAGTTTGCACTGTGCACCTGGAAAAGCTGTAATCACTCAATGCCAGCCTGTGAAAGCAGCTGGGAGGGGGG
Organism: Macaca thibetana thibetana; assembly: GCF_024542745.1. Lineage (NCBI taxonomy): Eukaryota > Metazoa > Chordata > Mammalia > Primates > Cercopithecidae > Macaca > Macaca thibetana. The sequence continues at coordinate 14,160,143 of NC_065579.1, forward strand.
CTGCACCCTGCAAAGCCACAATGGTGGAGCTGCTCAAGGGCATGGGAACCCACCTGTTGCATTAGCATGACCTGGATGTGAGACAGGGAGTCAAAGGAGATCATTTTGGAACTTTAAGGTTTAATGACTGCCCTATTGGATTTCAGACTTGCATGGGGCCTGTAGCCCCTTTGTTTTGGCTGATGTCTCCCACCCAGAATGGATGTATTTTCCCAATGCCTGTACCCCCATTGTATCTGGGACATAACTCACTTGCTTTTGATTTTACAGGCTCATAGGTGGAAGGGACTTGCCTTGTCTCAGATGAGACTTTGGACTTGGACTTTTGGATTAATGCTGGAATGAGTGAAGACTTTAGGGGACTGTTGGAAGGGCATGATTGTGTTTTGAAATGTGAGGACATGAGATTTGGGAGGGGACAGAGACAGAATGATATGGTTTGGTTCTGTGTCCCCACCCAAATCTCACCTTGAATTGGTAATAATCTCCATGTGTCAAGGGTGGGACCAGGTGGAGATAATTGATTCTTGGGGGTGTTTTCCCTCATACTGTTCTCATGATAGTGAGTTCTCACAAGATCTGATGGTTTTATAAGGGTTTTCCCCCTTCACTCAGCACTCATTTTCTCTTCTGCCACCCTGTAGAGGTGCCTTCTGCCATGACTGTAACTTTCCTGAGGCTTCCCCAGCCATGTGGACCTGTGAGTCAATAAACCTCTTTCCTTTATAAATTACCAAGTCTTGGGCAGTTCCTTCTAGCAGCATGAGAATAGACTAATACACTGGATCATGGGGTACACATAATTTCAGCTTCAGTAGAGGCTGCCAAACAAGTTTCCAAAGGCTCTGTTCAAATTTATACTTCCAACCAGCAGCACAAGAGTTGTAATTACTTAACTTCCTTGCTGACACTTGATATTGTCAATCTTTAATTTTATCCATTTTGGTGGGTATGCTGTGGTATCTCATTGTCGTTTTAATTTACACTTCCCTGATGACTAATGAACTTAAGCAGTTATTGATACATTTATTGGCTATTTGAAGATCTTCCTTTGTGAAGTTATGTCAGACACTTACATACAAGGGGATCTCATTTAACTTTGATTCTAGCCCTGAATGACAGGTGTTGTTATCCCAATTTTACAGACGTTGAAGCTTGCCCAAGGTCATGTAGCCAGTAAAGCTGGGGCTTGAACATTTAGCTGTCTGGCTCTAAAGCCTGGGGGTGGTTTCTACTATAAAGTCAGGCTCTTCTAGAAAAATATGTCTGTTGAACCACCATTTCCTCATCTGTAATACAGGGACGGTAATAGTAACTACCTCATGCAATCATTGTGAAGATTAACTGAAACAAAGCACAGTGCACAGCACACACCAAGAGCTCATTACATCATACGTCACACTTCCTGTTGCCTCCTCCTAGCTTGGCACCTTCAAGAGGAACATTTTCCTTTTCTTCTCTGTGAAAATTATCAAAAATTTTCTTATAAAATGGAAGGAAGTGTAGGAATTCTGTCTGCTTGCTTTTGATTTTGCTTTTCATGACAGTCCAAACAAAGATGCCCCTAGAGCTACATCTTCCAAAATCCTGTTGGAGACAAAGCATGCATGCTGTAATGTCAAGGTGCCAGGAGAGGAAGCCTAGGTCCAAATACATTGAGTCTGTTGTCATGTAACTATCTGGAGATCAACTCAGCTGCCCAACCATTGACCTCACTAGTTTGCAGAGAATTCCCAAGTACTCAAGTTCGTTAGTCATCAGGGAAGTGTAAATTAAAGCCACAATAAGCTATTACTTTATACCCACCAGAACGGATAAAATTTAAAAGATTGACAATATCAAGGGTTAGGTGTCTGTTTTCTCCTCTCTGGTGGCCCTTCAGATACACTTTAGCTGCAGATTTCAAAGAATGGGAACAAGTTATTGATTCCCTGTTATTAAAAATCAGAATGAGGAGTCACAGACATTCAGTTCAGTAACATGCCCAGTCAATCTGAAAAGACTAAATCATTGAAGGAATCTAACATTATTAAATAAATCTCTAATGGCTTCAGTTGGGCAAGTTGAAAAATAATTATTCTGGAATTCTAAGAGTCAGTATGGTCTCTCGTGTGTTTCCTGCTACTTTTCCCCTAAGTTAACAAGACTTACCAAACTCTTCTAAGAAACAAATCCCCAGCCTCTTATGAGGCACCCAAGGCTGTAATGGGAACCACCTTGTCACCTGACAGCAACTTAGCAAATGTGAGACCCTTTCTACCTGTGCAGCCAGACACAACCTAGAAATAAATAGTTTTATACAATAACCAAAGTTTTATTTATGCAATGAAACAAAAAATAATAACTTTTAAAAGTAAACAAAACAAAGAGCTGAGTAGGAGAATATAATAAGGGAAACTGACTTTAGGTAAAGTGGATGGAAATACTGTGCTGAAGAAATTACATTTAAGCTGAGACTTAAAAGAATACAAGTAACTAGTCAAGTCACGAGGAATGGGGAAGAGTGTCTGAAAGTAAGCAGTTTGTTCAAGAAGCTAAAAGACCAGTGTAGCTAGACTGAGGAGCATACACAACTAGGCTGATGAAAATGGCAGGGGTCATATCATGCCAGGTCTTATAAGTCATGAAAAGAAGTCTGGATTTTATTGTAAAGGCAAAAACCAATTGAAAGATTTAAAGCAGGAAGAACGACATGGTCAACACTGTATATTTTTAGAGGAGCATTCTGCCTGCTGGGAGGAAGACAGCAATAATGGAAGCAGAGTGAGAATGGAATCAGAGCCAGCTGGGAGTCTGCTACAATAATGCAGGCAAGAAATGTTAGTGATGCAGGTCAAGAAAATGATATTGGACAGGGAGGAAAGAGAGGACTCCAGTTATATTTTGCAGATTGAATCAATAAAACTTCCTAATGGATTAGAAACAGGAAGGGAAGAGGGAAATCAAGGATGAGGCTTTGGTTTCTAGCTTGAGTAGTTGGGTGGATGTTGGTTCTGTGAACTGAGAAAGAACAAACTGAGGGAAGGAAGCAGGGCAGGTGAAGGGCAGATCAAGACATTGGCTTTGGGCAGCTTAAATCTGAGATAGCTAAGAAATATTCAGCTGCAGATGGCAGGTGAGTAGTTGGATATGTGATTCTGCAATACAGAGAGAGACAGAGATCTAGGCTGGGCTGGAAATATAAATCTGGTGTAACACTAGCCCAAAAACAACATTTAGACACATGGGAATGGATGGCATCAAGAAAAAGAATAGAGAGAGGAAATGACAGCCCAAACTAAGCTGAGAAGAGCCCCGATATTTTGTGGTCTGGTCAAGAGAAAAGATAAAGGAAACTTTTAAAAGACAAAGAGGAACAACAGCAGGAGAGGGGGTATGCCAGAAGCCACTATAATCTGGTTTCGACCACCACTGCTCCACTGAGAACAACCTGCCAGAGTCACCTATGGCCTCCATATAGCCAAATCCCAGGAAAACTTTTAGTCTTCATCATCAACAAAGAAGACTTCAGTCCCAGCTTCCTGAAACACACTCCCTTCTTGGCTTCCATTATGTTTTCAGCTGAAATTAACAACCACCTCAACCAAACAAAATGGATTATCTTGTATAACTGGAAGCATCTCCAGAGGTAGATCAGCCTTCAGAGCTGGCTGATTCATCAGCTTAATGTCTTCAGGGACACAAGCTCTGTCTGCCTCTCAGCTTTGCTATCTGTGCTATCAGGAACCTCTGAGAGAAAGGGACAAAAGAGAGAAAAGAAGCAAAAGGATTTCATGTTCAAAAAGAAGTTAGAACCCTTGGATCCTTCCCCAATTTCATCTAACTAGGGGACTATATCCACCCTCACTCAACTCTGGATGTTTATACTTTAGAGCAACAGTTCTCAAATTTTTAGCCTCAGGTCTACTTTACAGTCTTCAATATCATTGAGGACCCCAAAGAGCTTTAGTTTATGATGATTACAAATACTGCTATTTGTCATATGATAAATTAAAACTGAAGTATTTAAAATATTCACTTATTAATTCACTTCAAAAATAACAATTATAAACCCATTCCACATTAATATAAATATTTTCTGAAAAACAACTTTATTTCCCAAATCAAAAAAACGTTAACTAGAAGAGTGGCATTATTTTATATTTTTCAAATCTCATTAATACCTGGCTTAGTAGAAGATAGCTGATCTACTGTCTGTTTCTGCATTCAATCTCTTATGATATCATGTAGCCTCTGAAAAACTTCACTGTACACACCTGAATGAGAATGGAAGGGGCAAATACAGTCTTGGTGTTATTATGAAAACAGCTATCATCTTGCTGACCCCCTGAAAAAGTCTCAAGGATCCCCTAGGGGTCCACAAACCATACGTTGAGAATCAATGCTCTAAAGAGGATAAAAGTGGAAATCTCTGGACTGGAGAAACCAGAAACAATTGAGGGACAAACTTACTGTACCAAAATCATGAGCATTAACTAAAAAGCCCCTACATTAAATGTGAAAATTCAATCTCATCTCCCTTTCCCAGACTCCAGCCCACCTTACATTCCAGGATACTATCAGTCAAGCTGAATCCTTCAACCAGGGGACCTAAACCCCTTCTCAGGATTCCAGCCAGTCTAATAGAGAAGGTCTGAAGATACTGATATCAGGAGTTCCACAGTGAAATGGTACAATCTTCAAACTATGATGAAACCCATGAATGGCAACATAGAACTTCAAATGAGCTTTTTATCTCTCTCTTTTTGTTAAAACTTTATTGTGGTATAATTGATATACAATAAACTGCACATATTTAAAGGGTACAATGTAATGAGTTCTCACAGATGTATATACTCATTAAACTTTTACCAAAATCAAGACAATGAACATTTCTATCACTCCTAATAGTGTCCTCAGGCCCTTTTGGAATCCATTTCTTCCTCCTCCCCTGACATTGGGCAACCACTAATCTGTTTTCTAACACTATGGATTCGTTTGCTTTTTCTAGAATTTTATATAAATAGAATCCTATAGTATGTACTCTTTTGGTGGTCAGGGAGCATCTGGCTGCTTTCATTCACCAATTTCTCAAAATAGAAACAATTTTTAAAATCTTGGAACTGCTGAAAAACAATCTGGGGCACATAATCTGTGATTTAGAAGTGGGGAAAGGAGGGAATCTGTGGAAAGCAGGTACCACTTGGGAGAGATTCCCAAGCAGGCAGAGTAAGCAAGTCTATTATAAGGGATTCCATATTCCCCAAAATATTCCCCTCATATGATCTGAATTTTTTATGAGCTTTTTGATGCTCTTCTTAATTACCAGCAGACAATCAAGGTAACAAGATACCTTGTGAGGAAAGCCTGTAACATGAATAATAAAAAAGACAACAAACATGCAGAGGAAAAATTAGAGGAAGCAGAGACTACACAAGAAGATCAACTCTTTTAAAAACTATCATTAATATCCTCAGAGAAAATACTGTATGTATTAAAAAGAAAAGAATATATTTTAAAATATTCAAAGAAGAAAAACAGAGCCCTTTGGAAATTAATAATACAACAGAAATGAAAACCCCAATAGAAGTCTTGGAAAGTGAAGTTGAGAAAACCTCCCAGAAACTACAACAGTAGACAAAGAGATGGAAAAAGAGCGGGGGTGGGGCCGAGATGGCCAACTAGAAGCAGCAGAGATCAGAGGCTCCATTTGAAAAGAACCATAATACCATGTGAATCCTACACCAGCAACCAAGGTATCCAGGTTCTCATCAGAATTGACTAGGTGGCTGGCGTGATCCATGGAGAGTAAGGAAGAGCAGCGTGGCGCAGCAGCCCACCTGACAGCCACTTGAGGCAACGGAGCCCCCACCCCCCAGCCAAGGGAGGCAGTGAGTGAGCGTGCTACCCAGTTGGGGAAACAGCACTTTTTCCACAAAACTCTGTAACCCACGAATTGGAAGATCCCACTCGCAAACCCACGCCACTGAGACCTTGGGTCCCAACCCCAGAGCCATGCAGATTCTCAACAGCCTCTCAGCTAGAATCTGCTTAAACCCTGCTGAGTTCCCAGGGGGAGGGGTGACCAGCATCACACCTGCAACTGCCTGTTCTCTTAAGCCCTTTGAGCTCCTTTGTGGGAGGGGCAGCAGCCAGTACTGAGACTCAGAACTGCCTAACACACAAAGCTCCCTGGATAGGGGAAGGGCAGCATCCATCTCTATAGCTCCAGGCCACACTTTTCCCCTGCTGGAGCCAGGCAGGCTGGACTGCTCAGTCCCAAGAGGTGTCCCCCACAACCCAACACACCACTGTGCACACTGTAGCCAGAGCACCTCTTTAGGCCTGACCCAGACCCATCCTTCCTCAATGGGCAGGGCCTCCCTGCAAGAACTCCAACAACTCCAGCCAGAGGCTCAGGGACAGAACCCTCATCTCCCTGGGCCTGAGCCCCTAGAGGGAGGGATGGCTGCAGTCTCTGTGGACCAATAGACTTAGCCTTTCCTCCTAGGAGTTCTGAGGAATCCGGGCAGCCCAGATGAGCGGGCTCTCCCACAACAAAGCATACCCTCTCCACCAAGAGACAGTCAAAGTGCTTCATTAAACAAGTCCTGTTCCCCATGCCACCCAACGGGGTGAGACCTTCCAACAGGAGTTGTCAGACACCCTATACAGGAGTGATCCTACTGGCATCAGGTTGGTGCCCCTCGAGGTCAGAGATCCCAGAAGAAGAAGAAGGCAACCATCTTTGCTGCTTTCCAGCCTCCCTGAGTGACATCTCCAGGCACAGGAGCCAACCAGATGAATAGGGCCTGAAGTGAACCCCCAGCAAACCACAGCAGCCTTATAGAAGGGGGACCTCACCATTGAAAGAAAAACAAACAGAAAGCAACAACAGCATCAACAACAAAAAAAGTCCCCATAAAAACTCCATCCAAGCGTCAGCAGCCTCAAAGATCAAAACTAGACGAACTCATGAAGATGAGAAAGAATCAATGAAAAAATGCTGAAGACCCAAAGTGCCCCTCCTCCAAACAATCGCAGTCTCTCTCCAGCAAGGGCACAGAACTGGATGGAAGATGAGATGGACCAATTGACAGAAGCAGGCTTCAGAAGATGGGCAATAAAAATCTCTACTGAGCTAATGGAGCATGTTCTAACCCAAGGCAAAGAATCTAAGAACCTTGATAAAAGGTTAAAGGAGCTGCTAGTTAGAATAACCAGTTTAGAGTGGAACACAAATGACCTGATGGAGGTGAAAAAAACAGCACTAGAACTTTGTGAAGCATACATAAGTATCAACAGTCAAATCAACCAAGTGGAAGAAAGGATATCAGAGTTTGAAGACCACTTTGCTGAAATAAAAGACATGCAGAAAAGATTAGAGAAAAAAGAATGAAACTGAACAACAAAGCCTCCAAGAAATATAGGACTATGTAAAAAGATCAAACCTACGATTGATAGGAGTACCTGAAGGAGATGGGGAGAATGGAAACAAGCTGGAAAACACACTTCAAGATATTATCCAAGAAAACTTCCCCAATCTAGCAAGAGAGGCCAACATGCAAATTCAGGAAATACAGAGAACACCACTAAGAGACTCCACGAGAAGATTAACCCCAAGACACATAATCCTCAGATTCACCAAGGTCAAAATGATGGGAAAAAATGTTAAGGGCAGCCTAAGGGCCAGGTCACCTACAAAGGGAAGCCCATCAGACTAACAGCAGATGTCTTAGCAGAAACCCTACAAGCCAGAAGAGATTAGGGGCCAATATTCAGCATTCTTAAAGAAAAGAATTTTCAACCCAGAATTTCATAACCAGCCAAACAAAGCTTCATAGGCAAAGGAGAAATAAAATCCTTCCCAGACAAGCAAATGCTGAGGGATTTCATCATCACCAGGCCTGCCTTGAAAGAGCTCCTGAAGGAAGCACTAAATATGGAAAGGAAAACAACCCAGTACCAGCCACTGCAAAAACACACGAAAATATGAAGATCAATGACACTATGAAGAAGCTTCATCAACTAGTGTGTAGATAGCATCATGATGACAGGATCAAATTCACACATAACAATACTAACCTTGAATGTACATGGGCTAAATGCCCCAATTAAAAGACACAGGCAAATTGGATGAAGAGTCAAGGCCCAATGGTGTGCTGTATTCAGGAGACCCATCTCATTTGCAAAGACACACATAGGCTCAAAATAAAGGGATGGAGGAAAATTTACCAAGCAAATGGAAAGCAAAAAAAAAAAAAAAAAAAAAAAAAAAAAAAAAAAAAAAAAGCAGAAGTTGCAATCCTAGTCTCTGAGAAAACAGACTTTAAACTAACAAAGATCAAAAAGACAAAGGAGGGCATTACGTAATGGTAAAGGGATCAATTCAACAAGAAGAGCTAACTATCCTAAATATACATGCACCCAATACAAGAGCACCTGGATTCATAAAACAAGTTCTTAGAGACCTACAAAGAGACTTAGACTCCCACACAATAAGAGTGGGAGACTTTAACACCCCACTGTCAATGTTAGATCAGCAAGACAGAAAATTAACAAGGATATTCAGGACTTGAACTCTGCTCTGGATCAAGTGGACCTAACAGACATCTACATAACTCTCTACCCCAAATCAACAGAATATACATTATTCTCAGTGCCACATGGCACTTGTTCTAAAATGGATCACATAATTGGAAGTAAAACACTCCTCAGCCAATGTAAAAGAACTGAAATCACAACAACAGTCTCTCAGACCACAGTGCCATCAAATCAGAACTCAGGATTAAGAAACTCACTCAAAGAGTCCCCGCAGTGCCGGTCCGGAGCGCAGCTCGGCTCAGCTAGGCGCCCACGGCGGGAGCAGCCTGCGAGTGGTCGGGCGTGGCGGCTGGACGAGCGCCCCTAGCTGCCCGGTGCTCTCCCCGCCGCCCCCCATGAGCGCCGCCCCCAGCGCCATGCACGGCTGGCAGAAGGACACCACGTTCGCAAAGATCTTCGTGGGCGGCCTGCCGTACCACATCACTGACGCCTAGCTCAGGAAGTCCTTCGAGGGCTTCAGCGACATCGAGGAGGCTGTAGTCGTCACCGACCGCCAGACGGGCAAGTCCTGCGGCTACGGTTTCGTGACCACGGCCCACCGGGCTGCAGCTGAGAGGGCTTGCAAAGACCCGAACCCCATCATTGACGGCCGCAAGGCCAACGTGAACCTGGCATATCTGGGCGCCAAGCCGCAGAGCCTCCAGACGGGCTTTGCCATTGGGGTGCAGCAGCTGCACCCCACCTTGATCCAGCGGACTTAAGGGCTAACCCTGCACTACATGTACCCACCAACCATCGTGCAGCCAAGCGTGGTGATCCTGGCCGCCCCTGTCCCGTCACTGTCCTCACCTTACATTGAGTACACGCCGGCCAGCCCAGCCTATGCCCAGTACCCACCGGCCACCTATAACCAGTACCCATACGCTGCGTCACCTGCCACGGCTGCCAGCTTCATGGGCTACAGCTACCCGGCCACCGTGCCCCAGGCCCTCTCAGCCACAGCCCCCACCACCTTCGTGCAGTACCAGGCGCCGCAGCTGCAGCCCGACAGGATGCAGTGAGGGGTGCTCCTGCCCCGAGGACTGTGGCATTGTCACCTTCACAGCAGACAGAGCTGCCAGGCCATGATGGGCCGGCGACAGCCCGGCTGAGCTTCAGTGAGGTGCCACCAGCACCCAGGTCTCTGAAGACCACTCGGGCACTCCGCCTGCACCCGGGGACAGCGGGGAGATGGCTTCTCTTTAAATCTAGGTCCCATTGTGTCTTGAGGGAGGACATTAAGAATGACTGAGAGCTATTTAAAGACGCAATCCCGGGTTCCTTGCTCACCACGGCAGCCTCTCCTTACACCTTTTCCTGCCTCACCACACTCCAGGTGCCCTCAGGTTTGTGTCTCCACCGCCGCATCGTGGTGGGGTGTCACAGACCCTCTGCAGTCCCTGGCTGCCCTGGACTGTGCAGAGATGCCTGACTCCAGGGAAACCTGAGGGCAAGAAGTTAATGGACTATTTATTGTAACTTGATCCTCACGAGCTGTGAGCGCAGTTGAGGTGTGAGGACACGGCCTCCTGTTGGAGTCGCATTTTCTCCATCAGGGCACGTGGGCGGCTTCCTCAAGCCCAGAGGAGCTCCCAGGCACACGAGGGCCGCCGGTAACAGGGGGAGCCGACCAAAGACCCCTTTCCAGTCATAGCACTGAAGTTGCAACTTTTTTCTTGTAAATTGTTTTGCTACTAAGATAATTTCAGAAGTTCAGTCTATTTTTTCAGCGGATACTGCCGCCGCCAAGAATCCAAAACCTATTTTTGACTTGGAGAGACTTGCTTTTGTTGGTTCCGCCCATGGAGACGATCACAGGGTTTCTGTATAATAAAGTGTCTGCCGGCTCGCGGGCCAGGATCCTCTCGGTGGGATGGGCACCATAGACAGGAGGCCCTGCAGGCCCGTGCAGGCCACTGTCTGCTGCCACCTGCCAGCGTGGCAGAGTGAGTTGTCTCAGGACCCCATCACTGCGACATTGACGCTCCTCTCCCTTCCCTACCTCCCCAACTCCCCAACCACTGTGGAAGGGGAGAAGGGAGTGACCCACAGCATTCCGGCCACTCAGGGTCTAGACCACAATGGTGCCAGCCTAGGGGGGAAGGGGCCCTCAGCTCTGCCTGCTGGAGCAGTTGAGTGCAGGAGGGTGTGCCTCTTCCCTCTACTTCCGCACCACCTGCTGTGTGCCAGCCCCAGTCGGTTCCTGCCTGTCTTGGGGATTGGTGGAGGGAGGAAGCAGTTCTGCCAGCCGTGGCAGGGCTGCTATGGGGCATCCAGGGCTGTGGGGGTCTGGAGGAGGGGACATGAGGTCAGAGGTATCCTGGCCGAGGGCTGGGGGCCAGCGGGGGGTCTCCCTCCGGACCTACCTCAGGGAGCTGAGCATGCAGGTGTTCCAGGGCAGGCCTTGGACACAGTCAAGGCCCAGAGAATAAAGGTAGCTAATCTCATAATAATATTTTTATTAGAATGTTCTGATGATAAAAATAAAACTTGTTTTCTTTTAAAAAAAAAAAAAAAAAAGGAAAGAAACTCACTCAAAACCACACAATTACATGGAAATTGAACAACCTGCTTCTGAGTGACTCCTGGGTAAATAATGAAAATAAGGCAGAAATCAAGAAGTTCTTTGAAACCAATGAGAACAGAGACAACATACAAGAATCTCTGAGACACAGCTAAAACAGTGTTAAGAGGGAAATTTGTAGCACTAAATGCCCACATCAGAAAGCTAGAAAAATCTCAAATCAACACCCTTATATCACAAGTAAAAGAGCTAGAGAAGCAAGAGCAAACTAATCCAAAAGTTAGCAGAAGGTAAGAAATAACTAAGATCAGAGCAGAACTGAAAGAGATAGAGACATGAAAAACCCTCCAAAACATCAGTGAATCCAGGAGCTGATTTTTTGAAAAAATTAACAAATAGATAGACCACCAGCTAGACTAATGACAAAAGAGAGAAGAATCAAACAGACACAATAAAAAAATGATAAAGGGGATATCACCACTGACTCCACAGAAATACAAACTACCATCAGCAAATACTATAAACAACTCTACGCAAATATACTAGAAAATCTAAAAGAAATGAATAAATTCCTGGACACATACACCCTCCCAAGACTATACCAGGAAGAAATTGAATCCCTGAATAGGCCAATAACAAGTTCTGAAATTGAGGCAGTAATTAATACCCTATCAACCAAAAAAGTCCAGGACCAGACAGATTCACAGCTGAATTCTACCAGAGGTACAAAGAGGAGCTGATACCATTCTTTCTGAAACTATTCCAAATAATTTAAAAGGAGGGACTCCTCCCTAACTCAGTTTATGAAGCCAGCATCATCCTGATACCAAAACCTGGCAGACACACAACAAAAAAAGAAAACTTCAGGCCAATATCTCTGATGAACATCCATGTGAAAATCTTCAATAAAATACTGGTAAACTGAATCCAGCAGCATACCAAAAAACTTATCCACCATGATCCAGTTGGCTTCATCCCTGGGATGCAAAGCTGGTTCAACATACACAAATGAATAAACATAATCCATCACATAAGCAGAACCAAAGACAAGAACTACATGATTATCTCAATAGATGCAGAAAAGGACTTCAATAAAATTCAACATCCCTTCATACTAAAAACTCTCAATAAACTAAGTATTAATGGAACATATCTAAAAATAATAAGAGCTATTTATGACAAACCCACATCCAATATCATACTGAATGGGCAAAAGTTGGAAGCATTCCCTTTGAAAACCAACACAAGACAAGGATGCCCTCTCTCACCACTGCTATTCAACATAGTATTGGAAGTTCTGGCCAGGGCAATCAGGTAAGATAAAGAAATAAAGGGTATTCAAATAGAAAGAGAGGAAGTCAAATTGTCTCTGTTTGTGGAGGATTCTATATTTAGAAAACCCCATTGTCTCAGCCCAAAAACTACTTAAGCTGATAAGCAACTTCAGCAAAGTTTCAGGATACAAAATCAGTGTTCAAAAATCACAAGCATTCCTTTACACCAACAATAGACAAGCAGAGAGCCAAATCACAAATGAACTTCCATTCACAATTGCTACAAAGAGAAGAAAATACCAGGAATACAGGTAACAAAGGATGTGAAGGATCTCTTCAAGGAGAACTACAAAACCACTGCTCAAAGAAATAAGAGAGGTCACAAACAAATGGAAAAACATTCCATACTCATGGATAGGAAGAATCAATATCATGAAAATGGTCATACTGCCCAAAGTAATTTATAGATTCAATGCTATTCCCATCAAATTACCATTGACATTCTTCATAGAATTAGAAAAAAATACTTTACATTTCATACGAAATCAAAAAAACTCATAGAGCCAAGACAATCCTAGGCAAAAAGAACAAAGCTGGAGGCATTATGCTACCTGACTTCAAACTACACTACAAGGCTATGGTAACCAAAACAGTGTGGTACTAATACCAAAACAGACATATAGACCGATAGAACAGAACAGAGCCCTCAGAAATAACACCGCACATATACAACCATCTCATCTTCTACAAACCTGACAAAAACAAGCAATGAAGCAATGGGGAAAGGATCTCCTATTCAATAAACGATGCTGGGAAAACTGGCTAGCCATATGCAGAAAACAAACTGGACCCCTTCCTTACACCTTATATAAAAATTAACTCAAGATGAATAAAGACTTAAATGCAAAACCCAAAACCATAAAAATCCCTAGAAGAAAACCTAGGCAATACCATTCAGGACGTATGCATGGGCAAAGTCTTCATGACAAAAATGCCGAAAGCAATTGCAACAAAAGACAAAATTGACAAATGGGATCTAACTAAACTAAAAGTCTTCTACACAGCAAAAAGAACTATCATCAGAGTGAGCAGGCAACCTACAGAATGGGGGAAAATTTTTGCAATCTACCCATCTGACAAATGCCTAATATCCAGAATCTACAAGGAATGCAAACATATTTACAAGAAAAAAACAAACAAACCCATCAAAAAGTGGGCAAAGGATATGAACAAGGCACTTCTCAAAAGAAGACATTTATGTGGCCAACAAACACATGAAAAAAAAACTCAACATCACTGATCATTAGAGAATTGCAAATCAAAGTCACAATGAGATACCATCTCACGCCAGTCAGAGTGGAGATTATTAAAAAGTCAAGAAACAACAGATGCTGGTGAGGCTGTGGAGAAACAGGAATGCTCTTACACTGTTGGTGGGAATGTAAATTAGTTCAACCATTGTCGAAGACACTATGGCAATTCCTCAAGGATCTAGAACCAGAAATACCATTTGACCCAGCAATCTCATTACTAGGTATATACCCAAAGGAATATAAATCATTCCATTATAAAGACACATACACACATATTTTTTTCACTACACTTTAAGTTCTGGGATACATGTGCAGAACGTGCAGGTTTGTTACGTAGGTATACATGTGCCATGGTGGTTTGCTGTACCCATCAACCCATCATCTAGGTTTTAAGCCCTGCATGCATTAGGTGTTTCTCCTAATGCTATCTCTTCCCTTGTCCCGCACCCCCTGACAGGCCCCAGCGTGTGATGTTCCCCTCCCTGTGTTCGTGTGTTCCCATTGTTCAACTCCCAGTTATGAGTGCAAATGTGAGGTGTTTGGTTTTCTGTTCCTGTGTTCGTTTGCTGAGAATGATGGTTTCCAGCTTCATCCATGTCCATGCAAAGGACATGAACTCATTCTTTTTTAAAACTGCATAGTATTCCATGGTGCATATGTGCCACATTTTCTTTATACAGTCTATCATTGATGGCCATTTGAGTCGGGTTGTAATAATAGCAAAGACTTGGAACCAACCCAAATGCCCATCAATGATAGACTAGATAAACAAAATGTGGCACATATACACCATGGAGTCATTAAAAAGGATGAGTTCACATCCTTTGCAGGGATATGGAGGAAGTTGGAAACTATCATTCTCAGCAAACTTACACAGGAACAGAAAACCAAACACCGTATGTTCCTACTCATAAGTAGGAGTTGAACAATGAGAATGCATAGACACAGGGAGGGGAACATCACACACGGGGGCCTGTCTGGGGGTGGGGAGCAAAGGGAGGGAACTTAGAGGACAGGTCAATAGGTGCAGCAAACCACCATGGCACACACATACCTACGTAACAAACCTGCACGTTCTGCACATGTATCCCAGGACTTAAAGTAAAATTTTTTAAAAAAGAAATAAAAAGATAAGAATGACTCCAAACAGCAGGCACTCTGGAAAAAGAGAACAAAGAACATGGTAGAAAGAAATCATCAATAAAATAATTCAAGGAAATAGCCCAGCACTGAAAGATTTGAGTTTCCAAACTGAGAGGTTCACAAAGTACTCAGCACACAAGAAAACAACTGACCCACACCATGACCCATCATTTTAAAATTTCAGGACTTGGGAAATAAAGAGAAGAAGTTATACATTCCTGAGCAGGAAAAAAAATGCTTTCTGTATACAAAGCATCAAGGATCCAAAGAACATTGAACTTCTCAAAAGCAATACCAGATGCTAGACATCAATGTGCAATGTCATCAGGATTGTGAGGGGAAATAATTTCTGATCAAGAATTTTATATCCAAAGTTATAATTAAGTGTGAAGATAAGGACATTTTCTGTCATATAACACTCTCAGTAAAATATCTATAATTTCTCAGCAGGATGTGCTCCACAAAAACAAGAGAGTATGCCAAGAAAGAGGAAGGCATGAAAACCCAGAAATGAAAGAAATTCTCACGGTGATAGTGAAGGGAGATCCCAAGATACAGCTGAATAGAACAATGAGCTCAGTGTGGAGCAGGTCAGAAGACATTTCCTCCGAAAGAGAAAACTGGAAGGGTGGCTAATGTGGTTGAGCATTCTGAGAATAAATTTACACAACTCTGTAAGAGTTTTAAGTAGAACTCGTGATAAATGAATAGAAAATTATGCACTGCTAATGAAAGTGTACACTAGTATAGAATTTTGGAAATCAGACTGGTAGTTTTCAGTGAAATTAGACAATGCACTTATTTTATGACCCAGCATTCTGACTTTGGGCACCATGTTCAGAGAAGATCTCACTGGGGAGCACATGTACAGTGTTGCTTATGGTGGTTAAAAAAAAAAAACCCAGTAACAACTTAGGTAGCCATGAACTAAGAAATGGGTAATTGAAAGGTATAGGTAGGTACGCATAGTGAAATATTATGCAACAAGTAGAAGAAATGGACTAGATACATATAGAAATATGGAGCGATCTCAAAAAATTAAGTTGAATGAAAAAAGAACAGGAAAAGATCTATTGCATAATACCATTAATTCAAATACTTTAAAATAGAACAAACATGAACATATGTATGTAAACAGATGTATGGAAAGTAGAATAGAAAGATATATACCAAAAAAATACACAAAATGGAAGCATATGGGAGGAATGAAAATTAGATTGAAAATTGGGGATAAAGAGGAAAAATACATTTAAAAATTAAAAAGGGCAGCCATAGACCAACAATGATATGGTGTTATAAACTGAGAATAATCAACTCAATTTTCTGCACATGAGATACAAACAAACAAATCAACAAAGGCACATATATCTACCTCATACATTCATCTCTTCCAGTAACACTCTGTCTCACCTACTGCTCCGCAGACATGCAGGCCAACTTCCTATTCCTTGAATTCCATGCTCATTACCACCCACAAAGCCTTTGGACTTCCCATTTCTCCTTCCTGAATTGTTCTTCCTCTTGCTGTTTGCATGGTCAACCCCTTTTCATCTCTCAAGTCTCAACTCAACATTTTACTACCTCAGAAAATATTTTCCTTGCCCCACTATGCAAATTCATCACTCCAACCCTCTTGTTCCTTATCCACAATAGCCTGCTTATTCCTTTAATAGCGACTATCAACATGAAATTTTCATATATTTTCATATATTTATTTGCATATTGTTTGCACTTCTCCACTTTGATAATGTAAACTCTATGAGGGCAGAAATCATATCTATTCCATCGCTCCTGCAGCCCTTGGATCTAGAACAGTGCCTGGTATGTTTTCAGTGTTCCATCATTCATTTGGTAATGTAACTGGTCGCTGAAAATCAGGCCAGAAACAGAGAGGTCATGGTGTTGGAGTCATCAATGTGGATTTTAAAAACACTGAGAATGATGGCAGTGTTTAGGAAGTGTTTAGAAGAATAAGAAAGTAACCAAGTACTGAATTCTCCTGTGAATAAGGGTGAGAGATGAGGCAGACTGTGGACCATACACGAAGGCGTAGAAAAGAATACCATTACCAGATGTATAAGCTTAGAAGGGGCAGATTTTGTGGGCAGTATGGAAAATGCCTGTTTCAAAGCATCACTGGGGAGCAAGAAGGACACTCACTTCACCTCCTGGCTCTTAGGTAGGTACTATGTCGGAGAAGAAACAGCCTCCATTTGAGACAACCAAGGGAATACCAAGTTCCAATTAGAGAAAAGAAACAAAAATTCAGAGACAAAGTTAGAGATGAGTTTCTTGATGACACTTCGCTTTCGGAGGGCATAATGGAAGGTGTGGGTTAGATTAGAACAGCAGTTCCCAATCAGGGGTAACTTTGCCCCCCAAATTTGGAAAGGCCTGGAAACATTTTGGTTGTCATAGCTAAGGGGATATTACCAGCACCCCGTGAGTGGAAGTCAGGGATGCTACTAAACATGCACAGGACAGCCCCCCATAACAAAGAGTTATCCAGCCCAAAATGCCAATAGTGCTGGAAACCTTGGGTTAAGAAATCCTGGAACAGAGGATGAATAGAACCACAGAGTATAAAAGTACAGTTGAGGACAGAATGCCAGAGAGACTCAGGCACTTGATAGTCACTGAGGTAAACTCAGCTGGATGGCATGATGAGATTAAGCCTGATAGATTCTAATAGGGACTAATAGAATGGGAATGGGAAATCATACCTATTGCTGAACTCTGGAGTTTAACATATAATGGGATTGTGGCTCCATCTAGCGTAAGGGAGATGCTGGGCAGCAGCTCTGCAAGACCAGTCCAGTATAATGGAATGCATGGTTGGCATCTCATAGATGCTTGGCTTGGCCAAGATCCCAGGATGCTCCAGGTCTGAAAGTTTGAGTGTCATCTTCTAGGGTATGAGAAATCCTTGGAAAACATTAACACTTAGCGTGCATTGGACCCTCTTATGTGCCACACTGTTCACTGTTATTTTCTTCAATTACCTCTCTTAACAAAAATGGCAAGATGGGAAGGTCTGGGTAAGTTCCATTTTAATGTCACTTTTCTTCAAGGTGCCTATCAGTTAATCAGGAGAAAGAGAAGGAAATGTGAAACAAGAGAGACAATATTTATGAAACTGGTATGTACTAGGTATTGTTCCAGGTACATAATAGCAAATCCCTGTAAAAGAGGGGTTTGGAAACCCATCGTAGAGATGAGCAACCTGAGACTGCAGAGATTATGAGTTTTGTAGAACTCACAACTAGCATAAATTTAAAATCAAAATTATAACCCAGGCCATTGTAACTTTAAAGGCTTTGGGATTTCTACCCTGATATCCAGCTCTAAGAATCATACTTCACGTGTATAGACAAACTAAATAGTGGATGGATGGATAAACACACAGGTGATGCACAAAGCATCTATATGGCTCATTCACATTTTCTCCCCTACCTTGTCCCCTGGTTATGGTTTTTTGTTTACTCTGCTTTGTTTTGGCTCAGTTTCTTGAAAATATATCAACTTTTGATTACCCATGATAAATAAAAGGGTCAGATAATAGAAATAATTGAAAATAGAAGACAATCCAGATGTAATTTCTATTTAGACTGGGGATTTTGTTCATGCCCTTTTAAACAGAAGATTTGCCAGACTAATTATATTTTATCTTGGCATATATTAAAATTCTTTTTCATTCCTTAAACACATACCAACTGGTGGTGGGTGAAGTAAAGCTAGACACAAGTTGGATGGCAGGGAAAGGCAAGTTGGTACATAATACCTCAGAGCAGAATAATCACAAGCTTTAATACCTTCAAGTGAGTGATGAAGAGTTTATTTATAATCCCAAAAAGAGTTCTTTAAATTTAATAAGAAATAATAAGAGATATTTTTCAGAATCTCTTTAGAAAGATTTTGACTCGCCTGGTTCCTTAAAAGAGTAAATCCCATGCAATCTTTGAGTGAGCACATGGGATTCCGAAAGAAATCAAGTTGGCTTAAGTTGTTTCTGCGGGTTCTCTGCTCATCCTGGCTCAAGCCATCCCCCTAGTGACTCTACTCCCTCCCCCACAAAAAAATGTAAGTCAAAATCCTACAGCTTTTCTACCAGATAGGCCAACAGATGCAGTAAGATCCTGGGAGGTAAAGGCTTGAAGAGTTTTCTCTTTGTGGACAAACTCTCTGGTGGTTCTGCAGGGGCCCCTCAGGGACACCTAAGCAATACTGTAAATGAGGTGCAATTGTAGAACTGAAATGCTGAAAAACACAATTTCACCATCGAGTGCTGAAGAATTATGGTTCCCAGGGAAAGCAGCAAGGCATATCCACTATAAAAGGGCAGAAGAGGATCATCTGGATTCTGAGGCTCTTGTGAAGTCCAGTGGGAAGCATGGTAATTGCTCTATTGCCCACACTGCCCCCAGGGAACTTTTACCATTCCTTTCCCAGCACCTCTGCTCAGGACACTGAAATTTCCACATCATATCACCACAGCTAGGCCAAGCATCCATGACTTTCCATCAGAACCAGGGAGTGAGGAAAGGAGCTAGCCCCATATGGAGTGTGCTTGGGTCCAGTTACAGTGTTTGGATGCTTGACTTCACACTTTTATTCCCGGGTGGTACCTGCCCAGCCCAAGAGCCTGACCATAGTGAAGATTTGCTGAGCATCTGTTTAACTCTGGGTTTTGGCCTTGCCCAGTTAATTTCTTCTTTTTATAGTGGTTGCTTTTAACATGCTTGCATAGCAGGAATGAGTTAACCAAACCTAGAGCAAATATGAGATTATTTTTATCTCCCCTTTTTCCTTGGATGTAAGATGTGGTCTAAGACACTCACTAACTCACTTGCTATTCTGATAACGGGAGAAAAAAAATCTTGCCAGGGCCAAGGCAGACAAAGATAAACACTCTTAACAGAAAAAGTAGGCTGGGCCCG
Source organism: Macaca thibetana thibetana (assembly GCF_024542745.1). Taxonomy (NCBI): domain Eukaryota; kingdom Metazoa; phylum Chordata; class Mammalia; order Primates; family Cercopithecidae; genus Macaca; species Macaca thibetana. The sequence goes on from NC_065579.1 coordinate 14,179,896, forward strand.
GTGGCTCACGCCTATAATCCCAACACTTTGGAAGGCTGAGGCAGGCAGATCACTTGAGCGCAGAAGTTCAAGACCAGCCTGGTCAACATGGTAAAACTCCATCTCTACTGAAAATACAAAAATTAGCCAGGCATGGTGGCGTGCGCCTGTAATCTCAGCTACCTAGGAGGCTGAGGCAGGAGAATCACTTGAACCCAGGAGGCGGAGGTTTCAGTGAGCCAAGATGACAGCACTGCACTTGAGCCTGGGTGACAGAGCAAGACTCCATCTAAAAAATAAAAAGAAGAAAAAGGATTTGGGAGTCTGAAAACACCACCTGTAGGTGGGCATGAGTGGAGATGGAAAGAGATAATAGTGTGCCAGAGGATATTCTATCTGAATGAACATATACCCATTCCTAATTACATGTTTAATCTGTTGCCCAAACATTAGTTATTTTTAGATTGAAAATGAATCAGGGTATACACCATTGTAGGAGCTGTTCCTGCTGCATTCCACACATCTGGGGACAGCAGCTGCCTCCTACCCCTCACCTCCAAGTGTTCTTGATGGCAGGACAACAGCTTCTGTCACCCACTGATACAGTCACCTATTAGCAGGAGAGGTGCTCCAGTAAAAGAAAAAATTGTGGACAAAGATTAGGCCAGCCCAGCCTGGGAGTCAGACTGCAGGCCCTGGTCATGGCATCACCGATTTTGAACCTGTCAAGTCCTCTATTTCACTAAATCACTCATTTATCCCCAAGATGTAAGAAAGTACGCATCTCCATAGTTCCGCTTTGTTTGGTTCCTACTTTCTTTAAGTTTACTCTTCTCTATCCAGACTTCTCTCAAGCTTCCCTGTTCATCATCACCCAACCTCACACAACAATATAGCACATCCAGATATGATTGTGCAATAAAAGAGGCAGTACAATGGGAATCTCCTCATTCTAACTCTGCAGGGAACCAACATGGGGAAGGCATGAGGATGCAAAGAACTCAGAGTTTGGAGTCATAAACCTGCATTAGATTATCCCATTCCTGAGAGGTTTTATTTATGGCTTCGATGAACCTCTGAAAAAAATCTCTGAAAAATCTCCCATACCAACTTCTCTAAGCCTTGTTTTATTTTTATAAACTGTGAATAATAATACCCATGAGTAGGTGACATCCCATGGGCATCTGAAAGGCTGGGCTAAATTATAAAACCAATACATAATGGATGAGGTCACTTGTGCAAATGGCATCTGAGACAAAATGTTTTTCATGCCAGCTGCAACAAGAGCAATGAACTGGCTTTATTTGTATCCATGGCATTAATCATGACAGCAACAACATCAACAACCACAAAAAAAGTGTCCATCAGAAGGCGAAGAGAGCTCTACTTTGACCCCATAATAGAGAGACTCAGAGGCAACAGTTGACAGTGCATATCCCAAGAAAGGGAGACCCTGGCCCTTAGAGTTCACCGGCCCAATGTGCTGCCCAACTCTTTGCCTAATGTCATTAAACACTGGGACTTTGGTCCATTCTCACTGAGCCATTTTATGACGATTTGATTACCATGTGGCTTCCTCACAGGGAGAAGGGGTACTGGTCAAATGACAGGTCTGTCCAGCCTTCTTGACAATATCACTGCAGAGGTCATTGAAGGCACAAATAAGATCCCATGAAAAAGCACTTCATAAACTGTCCAGTGTTGTGAATTCTCAAGTGCTGAGTTTCACTGTGACACTATAATGACATTTATTTATCAGCCATGGCATTTGGGTCCACCTAACCTATTCCCACAGGAGCCTGACAACCTCAGTGAATCCTGAAAGTGGAGAGATACAAAAGAAAGTTGTTGAGTTAAGGGTCGGATGCAAAAAGAACCCTCCTGTCTTTGTCCCTACTCCTTGCTTGCCCACTCTTTCTTAACCCATTCTGCCACAGACAGAATAGCTTCTTTATCTCTAGTTCAGCTAGTTCTTTGTTTGCTGCCTTTAATCCCTACTATGGTCTGAATGCCTATGTCCCCCCAAAATTCATAAGTTGATGGTTTTAGATGTGAGGCCTTGGGGAGGTGATTAGGTCACGGGAGCAAAGCCTTCATGATTGGGATTGCTGTCCTCACAAAAGAGGTCTGAAAGAGATCCCTTGCCCCTTCTGTCATGTAAGAACACAGTCAGAAGCAGGGTCTGTGGGTCTGAAAGCAGGTCCTTACCAGACACCAAATCTGCCTTGATCTTGGACTTCCCAGGCTCCAGAACTGTGAGAAACCACTATCTGTTGTTTATAAGATACACAGCTTGTGGCATTTTGTTACAGCAGCACAAACAGACTAAGACAATCTTATTTGTCTTTAAGGAAGAGAAGTCAGATTTAAAAGCATGCCAGCTGCTAGCTACTAATTCCACCTTTCTAATACTATTCTAATATTCCTCTCAAGTTTGTAGCAGTCTCCTTTACAACTCCATAATCTCTCATCCTGGGTGTTGGCATTCTAATTTCTTGGATATCCTTTTGAAGTTCTCAGTAGTAATGAAGTCTGCTTTTTACTACAGTCATGTCCTGCATAATGACATTTCAGTGAACAACAGACTGCATATACCATGGTGGTCCACAAGACTTATAATTAACCTGAAAATTCTATTGCCTAGTGATTCATAGGCATTGCGACATTGTAGCACAACACATTGCTGACCTGTTTGTGGTGATGCTGGTGTCAACGAACTTAATTGTGTTGCCAGTTGTATAAAAGTATAGCACATGCAATTATGTACAGTACATAATACTTGATAATGATAATAAACAACTGTGTTACTGGTTTATGTGTTTATTATACTATGCTTTTTATTTTGAGTATACTCCTTGTCCTTATTTTTTTTTAAGTTAACTATAAAACAACCTGTGTAAAACAAGGCAGGTCATTCAGGAGTTATTCCAGAAGCAGTATTGTTATCATAGGAGATGACAGATCCTTGCATGTTACTGCCACTGAAGACCTTCCAGTGGAACAAGATTAGGAAATGGGAGACAGTGATATTGATGACCTGACCCTGTGGAGGCCTAGGCTAATGTGTGTTGTGTCTTAGTTTTTAGCAAAAAAAAAAAGCTTAAAACATAAAAAATAAAAAGGTTTTTAAATAGGAAAAAACTTATAGAACAAGAATATACAGAAAATTTTTTGTATAGCTGTACAATGTGTTTATATTGTAAACTAAGTGTTATTACAAAAGAGTTTAAAAGTTTAAAAAAGTAAAAAGTTCGTAAACAAGTTATAGTAAGCTAAGGTTAATTTATTATTGAAGAAAAAAAAGTTAATAAATTTAGTGTAGCCTAAGTGTACAGTGTTTACAAGGTCTAAGTAGTATACAGTAATGCCTTAGGGCCACCTTCATTCACCACTCACTCCCTGACTCACCCAGAGCAACTTCCAGTTCTACAAGCTCCATTCATGGCAGGTGACCCATGCAGGTGTACAGGTGTACTGTTTATCGTTTTATACCGTATTTTTACTGTACCTTTTCTGTGTTTAGATATTCTTTCTTTCTTTCTTTCTTTCTTTCTTTCTTTCTTTCTTTCTGTTTGAGATGGAGTCTCACTCTGTCACCCAGGCTGGAGTGCAGTGGCACGATCTCGGCTCACTGCAACCTCCGCCTCCCTGGTTCAAGCGATTCTCCTGTCTCAGCCTCCTGAGTAGCTGGGACTACAGGCATGTACCACCATGCCCAGCTAATTTTTTGTATTTTTAGTAGAGACGGGGTTTCACCATGTTAGCCAGGATGGTCTCGATCTCCTGATCTCGTGACCCACCTGCCTGGGCCTCCCAAAGTTCTGAGATTACAGGCATGAGCCACTGCACCCGGCCTGTGTTTGGATATTCTTAGACACACAAATACTTACCATTGTTTTATAATTACCTAGAGTATTTAGTACAATAACATGCTGTATAGGCTTGTAGCCTAGGAGCAACTGGCTGTACCATATAGCCTAGATGCGTAGCAGGCTACACCATCTAGCTTTGTGTAAGTACACCTTATAATGTTTGCACAATGACAAATTTGCCAGATGTTGCATTTCTTGGAACTTATCTCCATCATTAAGTGACAGGTGACTATACATGAGAAAAAATTACAAAACCACATCTCCTCTCTTGAGTCCTGCACCTAAAATTTAGAGTTCCCCTCACTGATTAAGTATCATTCAGCCCTATTTAACCACACGGTAATTTATATATTATTTAGACTGGGTCAAGGCCTAGCACCAGAGTTTGGGCAAAAGTAGTCAGAGTGGAACCCAAGTCTACATTCATTCATTCATTCATTTATTTTGCAGTTACTCAATACCTACTAGGTTCTTGTGTCACAGAGTCAGTGCTGAGCTCTGAGGATGAAGAAATAAGGATGTTGTCTCCTGACTTAACCAGGGCTCAAATCTTGCCTCTGCCACTTGCTAATTAACCTTTTTAAGATGACATTGAAATGAAAACATTATCTATTGACTAGAATTTTTGTAAGGACTGAATGAAATACTGTATGGGAAAGGTCTTAACAGGGTGTATATTACATAGTTCATACTCAGTAATTATTAACTGTAAATATTGTTTGTGGTTGGCAGCTTCTGACATGACTCTAAATTATCTCCAACTCTCAGTATTCACGCCCTCAAATAGCCTCTCCCCTTTACAATGTGCTGGTCATTCCATTGGTTGCTTCTAACCACTAGAAGCAGCAAAGGTAATGATATGTCACTTCCCTGATTAGGTTACAAAAGACAGATTTCCAACTTGCTGATTCTCTCTCTCTCTCTCACTCGCTCTCGCTCTCTCTCCCTCTCTCTCTCCACCCACTCCCCTTCACGCATGCTTTGATGAGAGGGCCACTTGGCAAGAAATTGAAGGTGACTTCTGGCCAACAGCCAACAAGAAGCTGAGGCCCTCAGCTCAACAGTCCAGGAGGAACCGAATTCTACCAATAACCACATGAGTGAGCTTGGAAACAATTCCTGCTCCGGGTGAACTTTGAGATGACTGCAGCCTCCACTGACAACCTTGACTGCAGTCTTGTAAGAGAAGGAACCCTGAAGCAGAGGACCCAGCTAAGCTGTGCTCAGATTCCTGACCCACAGAATCCAAGAAATATACCTAATGCTTGGGATAACTTGTTATGCAGCAAGAGATAATTAATACACTGTTGTTACTAAAATTTCTAGTATTTTTGAGGGACAAGGAGCAAATAATGTGTGGCAGGAGTAACAAGAAGGGATATAGACAGAGGTACATTGGCAGCCAGATAGTCAAGATCTGAGAATGCCATGTTAAATATTTAAAGCTTCTCTTAGGGACAATGGGAAGTCATCAAATGTCCTTTAAACAGAGTAGGGAATCAATTTCTTCTTAAATAGCAAGTCAAATATGGAGACTTAAAGAAAACATCTTTCAAGAAAAGGAGCCAAAATGACTTCTTGAACCAGTATGTCAGTCATCTAGGATATAAAATTGGAAAACTTCCAAAAAATTGAGATCTCTTATTTTTCACCCCCTCGGCTGTTAGGTAAATCAGTTTGGGATTCATATCACCAAGTTTAATGGTGAAGAAAATAAGCGAAAGTGATGCTACTGAAATAAACAATTTCATTAAGTTCAAAATCAGTGAGTTCAAAATCAATTAAATTTGTAATATCCTTATTGAGGACACAAAGTAGCAAATTAATAGCAGCGAAAATGAGTTTTTAGGAATACAAAAGGAGTGAGACTTTTGTAAATAACTTTTGACATTACAATTTCCTAAATCAATAAAGAGACATCTGTTTTTTATTTGCACATCTTTTTTTAAATCCTGAATCAAGACTTTATATATCCTTCCCTTGGACAAGTTCTACAAATTAGTTTGAAAGTGACCCAGTTTTTGCACATGAGCCATAATATCCATGTGTCCAGGTCTTATTATTACAATAGAAGTGGACTGGGATATGGTCTTTTATACAATCTATCTATAAAGTAAATAAAAGGAAAAAATATCTCTGAGGATTTACAAAAAGAGTCATGTTCAAAGGCGAAGGCAGTAAGGAAAGAGGAATTTGGCATGGAAGAATGACTACTAACTTGGAATCCACATGACAAATCCTGGTCTTTACTATTGGAAGAGCCTATAACAGTTGTGCACATTGTTTTCTTGGCCAGTATTTATTGAGCACCTGCTGTGTGGCAGGCACCGTGCTATACCCCAGACATCCTCCTACCTGATACTGACAATGGAAATCTATAGAATTCCTTGAAGGCAGAAGTAGGCTTAGTATAGGAAGAAACTTTCCATGAGAAGTCACCAAAGTGCTCGTCTGAGCCTAATCATTAATTTGCTAAATTGTTATACAGTTCACCTCTCCAGAATTCCAGGTTCTTCATGAGAAGAATGAAGGAGTTGTAATCCATTATCTTAACAATTGCCTCCCCTCTAAAAGATTCAGAATCAACAGCTCTTTGAATGCCCAGATTTAGATCATTCTCAAACTGCAAGAGAGTCCTACAGCAGAGAGCTCATGACTGAAAAGAGGCTCTATCTTACCCTCTTGAGAGTCTCCTTCAGGAAACAGGAGTCCCCAGCATCTCTGGGACATGCTGAATGTGTTCTATCACCACTGTTTGGCATTGTCCCAGTAATCTCATGGGATCCTCACTTAGTACAGCTGCCGATGGAAGAAGTATATAGAAGCAGAGGACCTGGAACTAGAAAAGCAGCCACTTCCTCTTTATTCTACAGATGGCTCAGGTGTGGTCCAGAGAGGGTCTTCAACCTGTGCCAGGTCACAAGTGGCTTCTATCTCCAGTTTGTGCCATCACATCAGGATAGAGCTGGTCTTGAGCTAAAGCATCTCTCTAAATATTGCCACATCTGATGACTACAGTTCTAATTCCTTCAAATCATGTCATTATCCCAGAACAAGGGAATGCCTGGGATCCCCAACCTACCTCTGTCTCTCCAATTTCACACACACAGAAAAAGTCAAGTCCAAGAGACTCAAGTGATGACATGCTCAGCAAGAGATCAAAAACTAGAACTCAGTTCAGAATTCAGCCCAAGCCTCATTCTGCTCTCCAAACCCTATTCTACTTACTCATTCCATAGCTGTTTGCTGAGCATCCACTATATGACCAGTACTATGCCTAGTGCTATTATAACAAGAACTCAAACCTAGACACTGAACTGAAGACTCTCTTACCAAGGAGGTTCCAAGATGGCTGAATAGGTACAGCTCCAGTCTACAGCTCCCAGCATGAGCAACACAGAAGACAAATGCGGGTGATTTCTGCATTTCCAACTGAGGTACTGGGTTCATCTCACTGGGGCTTGTCAGACAGTGGGTGTAGCCCACGGAGCATGAGCCAAAGCAGGGCAGGGCACTACCTCACCAGGGAAGCGCAAGGAGTTGAGGAATTCCCTTTCCTAGCCAAGGGAAGCCGTGACAGACAGTACCTAGAAAATCAAGACACTCCCACCCTAATGCTGTGCTTTTCCAATGGTCTTAGCAAATGGCACACCAGTAGATTATATCCCATGCCTGGCTTGGAGGGTCCCACGCCCATGGAGCCTCGCTCACTGCTAGCACAACAGTCTGAGATGGAACTGCAAGGTGGCAGTGAGGCTTGCTGGGGGCATCCGCTATTGCTGAGGCTTGAGTAGGTAAACAAAGCGGCTGGGAAGATCAAACTGGGTGGAGCCCACCGCAGCTCAAGGAAGCCTCCCTGCCTCTGTAGACTCCACCTCTGGGGACCTAATAGACATCTACAGAACTCTTCACCCCAAATCAGCAGAATATACATTCTTCTCAGCACTACATTAACTTATTCCAAAACTGACCACATAGTTGGAAGTAAAGCACTCCTCAGCAAATGTACAAGAACAGAAATTATAACAAACTGTCTCTCAGACCACAGTGCAATCAAACTAGAACTCAGGATTAAGAAATTCACTCAAAACCGCTCAACTACATGGAAACTGAATAACCTGCTCCTGAATAACTACTGGGTACATAATGAAATGAAGGAAGAAATAAAGATGTTCTTTGAAACCAATGAGAACAAAGACACAACATACCAGAATCTCTGGGACACATTTAAAGCAGTGTGTAGAGGAAAATTTATAGCACTAAATGCCCACAAGAGAAAGCACAAAAGATCTAAAATTGACACCCTAACATCACAATTAAAAGAACTAGAGAAGCAAGAGCAAACACATTCAAAAGCTAGCAGAAGGCAAGAAATAACTAAGATCAGAGCAGAACTGAAGGAGATAGAGACACAAAAAACCCTTCAAAAAATCAATGAAGCCAGGAGCTGGTTTTTTGAAAAGATCAACAAAATTGATAGACTGCTAGCAAGACTAATAAAGAAGAAAAGAGAGAAGAATCAAATAGACGCAGAAAAAATGATAAAGGGGATATCACCACCCATCTTACAGAAATACAAACTGCCATCACAGAATACGATAAACACCTCTACGCAAATAAACTAGAAAACCTAGAAGAAATGGATAAATTCATGGACACATACACCCTCCCAAGACTAAACCAGGAAGAAACTGAATCCCTGAATAGACCAATAACAGGCTCTGAAATTGAGGCAATAATTAATAGCCTACCAACCAAAAAAAGTCCAGGACCAGATGGATTCACAGCAGAATTCTACAAGAGGTAAAAAGAGGAGCTGGTACCATTCCTTCTGAAACTATTCCAATCAATAGGAAAAGAGGGAATCCTCCCTAACTCATTTTATGAGGCCAGCATCATCCTGATACCAAAGCCTGGCAGACACACACACACACACACACACACACACACACACACAAAACCAGAGAGAGAGAGAATTTTAGACCAATATCTCTGATGAACATCAATGCAAAAGTCCTCAGTAAAATACTGGCAAACCGAATTCAGCAGCACAGCAAAAAGTTTGTCCACCATGATCAAGTCAGCTTCATCCCCAGGATGCAAGGGTGGTTCAACATACGCAAATCAATAAACGTAATCCAGCATATAAACAGAACCAAAGACAAAAAAAAAATGATTATCTCAACAGATACATAAAAGGCCTTCAACAAAATTCAACAGCCCTTCGTGATAAAAACTCTCAATGAACTAGGTATTGATGGGACGTATCACAAAATAATAAGAACTATTTATGACAAACCTACAGCCAACATCATACTGAATGGGCAAAAACTGGAAGCATTCTCTTTGAAAACTGGCACAAGACAGGGATGGCCTCTCTCACCACTCTTATTCAACATAGTGTTGGAAGTTCTGACCAGGGCTATCAGGCAGGAGAAAGAAATAAAGGGTATTCAGTTAGGAAAAGAGGAAGTCAAATTGTCCCTGTTTGCAGACGACATGATTGTATATTTAGAAAACTCCATCGTCTCAGCCCAAAATCTCCTTAAGCTGATAAGCAACTTCAGCAAAGTCTCAGGATACAAAATCAATGTGCAAAAATCACAAGCATTTCTGTATACCAAGAACAGACAAACAGAGAGCCAAATCATGAGTGAACTCCCGTTCACAATTGCTTCAAAGAGAATAAAATACCTAGGAATCCCCAACTTACAGGGGATGTGAAGGACCTCTTCAAGGAGAACTACAAACCACTGCTCAATGAAATAAAAGAGGACACAAACAAATGGAAGAACATTCCATGCTCATGGATAGGAAGAATCAATATCATGAAAATGGCCATACTGCCCAAGGTAATTTATAGATTCAATGTCATCCCTATCAAGCTACCAATGATTTTCTTCATAGAATTGGAAAAAACTACTTTAAAGTTCATATGGAAACAAAAAAGAGTACACATTGCCAAGACAATCATAAGCCAAAAGAACAAAGCTAGGGGCATCATGCTACCTGACTTCAAACTATACTACAAACCTACAGTAACCAAAACAGCATGGTACTGGTACCAAAACAGAGATATAGAATAATGGAACAGAACAGAGCCCTCAGAAATAATACCACACACCTACAACCATCTGATCTTTGACAAATCCAACAAAAAAAAAAAAAACAAGAAATGGGGAAAGGATTCCCTATTAAATAAATGGTGCTGGGAAAAGTGGCTCGCCATACGTAGAAAGCTGAAACTGGATCCCTTCCTTACACCTTATACAAAAATTAATTCAAGATGGATTAAAGACTTCAACGTTAGACCCAAAACCATAAAAACCCTAAAAGAAAACCTAGGCAATACCATTCAGGACATAGGCATGGGGAAGGACTTCATGACTAAAACACCAAAAGCAATGGCAACAAAAGACAAAATTGAGAAATGAGATCTAATTTAACTAAAGAGTTTTGCACAGCAAAAGAAACTACCATCAGAGTGAACAGGCAACCTACAGAATGGGAGAAAATTTTTACAATCTACCCATCTGACAAAGAGCTAATATCCAGAATCTACAAAGAACTTAAACAAATTTACAAGAAAAAATCAAACAACCCCATCAAAAAGTGGGCAAAGGATATGAACAGACACTTCTCAAAAGAAGACATTTATGCAGCCAACAGACACTTGAAAAAATTCTCATCATTACTGACCATCAGTGAAAAGCAAATCAAAACCACAATGAGATACCATCTCACACCAGTTAGAATGGTGATCATTAAAAATCAGGAAACAACAGGTGCTGGAGAGGATGTGGAGAAATAGGAAGACTTTTACACAGTTGGTGGGACTGTAAACTAGTTCAACCATTGTGGAAGACAGTGTGGCAATTCCTCAAGGATCTAGAACTAGAAATACCATTTGCATTACTGGATATATACCCAAAGGATTATAAATCATGTTGCTATAAAGACACATGCACACGTATGTTTATTGAGGCACTATTCACAATAGCAAAGACTTGGAACCAACCCAAATGTCCATCAATGACAGACTGGATTAAGAAAATATGGCACATATACACCATGGAATACTCTGCAGCCATAAAAAAAGGATGAGTTCATGTGCTTTGTTGGGACATGAATGAAGCTGGAAACCATCATTCTGAGCTAACGGTCGCAAGGACAGAAAACCAAACACCACATGTTCTCACTCATAGGTGGGAATTCAACAATGAGAACACTTGGACACAGGGTAGGGAACATCACACACCGGGGCCTGTCATAGGGTGGGGGGAGTGGGGAGGGATAGCATTAGGAGATATACCTAATGTAAATGACGAGTTAATGGGGGCAGCACACCAACATGGCACATGTATACATATGTAACAAACCTGCATGTTATGCACACGTGCCCTAGAACTTAAAGTATAATAATTTAAAAAAAAAAAAAAGACTCTCCTACCATACAACTGAGCTGGCCAGGCAGAACCCAGCCTGAGCAAGACCAACTCTAAAAAAATCCCAGTAGAAAAGCTAAACAGAGAAAGGGATGACAACAATCAAGAAAAGCAAAACCTATCTATTCCTTTAATATCCCGGATAATTCTTTCCAAAAGTTGAGGATCCCTTACTCCAGTTTTCACCATCCTCCTTTTGTGTATTTTTCACAGCAGCAGGTGAAATCTAATCTTTGCAGATTCCTTCAAGGAAAGGAGTAGGAAAGGAGAGTGATATTAGCGTTTGAGCTACAATTAATTAAACTGACTCTTTGGGTATATAACACGCTTTAATAAATCAGAGCACACGATGGGAGGGAAAAAATAAGCACATGGTCTAAATACACTTCATTTCAGGGAAGCAAAGGGACAGTCACAGAAGGTTCACCTTCAAAAGGGCCTTGTTCTCTAACTGGACAATGGGAGCACTGGCCTTTATGATTTGCCTGACTGACAGCAGTCACTCATGCACCTTCTCCACTCCAATCTTCTTTGTCCTTTTGAAAGCTTTTTGGCATTTGAGAGCCATCATTCAGACTCACTGGGTCAGCATTAGCTGTAGACTGTGTGAGAAAGGAACTTTCTTGCAAAGGGGAACAAGAACTTGGTTGCTGAAAAATCATTTGTCCACTGCATGGTGCGAGTTCCTTATCACCCACCTATTCCCACCTCAGAAATTACTGAAGTGGGACAGAATATACTCAGTGACTTCACAAAGATCCTTTTGAAAACATAAATATGGTAATTTTTAAATGTCTGCAAATTCTTTGATACTACTCCCTTGAGAAGGTGAAGGCTAATTCTCCTCTGATTGAAAGCAGGCTACACTTGGGGTTTCCCTTCTAATGAACAGAACAAGGCAGAAGTGATGCTATGTGACTTCTAAAGGTAGGTCATAAAAAGGATAGCTTCTACCTGACTCTCCTCTCTTGACTTGCTTGCTCTGGGAAAAGCCAACTGCCATGTCATAGGACAATCAGCAACCTGTGCAGAAGTTCAAATGGGGAGGATGTGACCACTCACCAACAGCCAGCACCAGCCTGTCAGCCATGTGAGTGAGCCACCTTGGAAGCAGGCCCTCCTGACCCATTCAAGTCTTCTCATGACTTCCACCCCAGATGACATCTTGACAGCTACCTTGATCCAGAACTACCCAACTTGGACACTCTTCAATTCCTGACCCATAAAATATCATAGAAGATAATAAATATTTATTGTTGTTCTGAGCCACAAAACTTTAGGATAACTTGTTACACAGCAATAGATAATTAATATAATAGATAAGCCTGATTCACATTACTTTAGGATGATCTCACACCTAAGATGAGAAGAGGGTCAGAAGAGGTTGGGTATAGAATATGAGAAGAGAAAGGAAGAAGGACAAAAATAGGGAAGGAAGGAAAGAAGACATGGTTAAAGGGAAGAAAGCGTTCCTCTCTTCCTGCTCTGTCCTTCATTTATCTTTTTCTTCTCTGGATTTCTGCCCCTCCCTTACCAATGTGCTCTTTCTTGTTCCCATCTCAGCACTTGGACAACTGTCTTCTTAAGGCAAGGATAAGGGCTCATAGTTCTTCTAAGTTGCTTGTAATATCTGGTACTGTGTCCTACACGAAGTGAACAAAGACCAGTGCATAGAACTGGCAGGACAATTGTGACTCAGTATCAGAAGGAACATTCTATTAGAATTTGGCAAGAAAGTTTATGGTGGGCATGAAGTTTCAGATGGAGGCTGAGTCACAAACAATGTTTTGTGTGCTGAGGTTGCACAACGGTTTCTTGGAGATGGTAGTAGACTGTTACAGTTCCTTTGATGGCCTCAGTGAACCAACCTCCCAGTATTCATGTCTTTGTTTAGTCCCCTACCACATTGTCTCTGAACTTGACTATGTGACTATCTTTGTCCAATGAGACATTAGCAGACATGATGCAAATGGAGGCTTGATATAAACTTGCACATTAAGGTTTGTTCACTTGGGACACTCCTTCTTGGAACCCAGCTACCATGCTTGGAGGAAGCCCAAGCAGCCATATGGAAAGGCCCACATGGATGAACACAAAGGCCCTCAGCCAACAACCCAGCTGAGCTCTCAATCAGCAGGAAGCATCATTTCTCAGCCATAGGAGTGAGGGCATTTTGCACCTACTAGCCGTCTCAAGAGTCTAGTTGACGCCACATGAGGCAAGAGACCTGTGTAGTCAGCCCACAGAGTCATGAGAGAAAATAAACTGTGGCATAATTGTGGTTATTGTTACCCACTAAGTTTTAGGGTAGTGGGTTACACAGCAACAGATAACCAAAGCAAAGTTCAATTCCAAATCTGGGGTAGGGCTATTTCTCAGGCCACACAACTTTCTCAGTTGTAATTCAAAAGGAGCTTAGAACCAGTATGTCTATTTATAAAATCTCAGGCCTTTCCACCAATGCCTCTGAAATCATAAGTCAGTAGACATAAAAGAACTCTGCAAACTCCAAAGTGTCTTACAGAGGTTCTCACTGGTATAGATGGTGATAGAGTTTGGATATTTATTCCTGCCCAAATCTCATGTTGAATTGTAATCCCCAATACTGGAGGTGGGGCCTAGTGGGAGGTGTTTGGGTCTTAGTGGCAGATCCTTCATGGCTTGGTGCTGTTCTTGTGATAGTAAATTGTCACAAGATCTGGTTGTTTAAAAATGTTTAGCATCTCCCCACTCCCCCTTGCTCCTGCTTTCACCATGTGACGTGCCTGTCCCTGCTTCACCTTCCGCCATGAATAAAAGTTTCCTGAGGCCTTCCCAGAAACCCAGCAGATGCTGGTGCCGTGCTTGTATGGCCTGCAGATCTTACATGTCTCTATAAATTACCCAGTCCCAGATATTTCTTTATAGCAGTGAGAGAACAGCCTAACACAGATGTCGAGGGCTGTTTTTGTTTTCCCTCTATTTCCACCTTTAATATTACCTTTTTCCCTTGTGTTTCCTTCTGTTTCTCCACTTCCTTATAAGATCTCTCATCTTCCTAGTGCACCTTCAAACGTCATTGAAACCAAAAGGCATGGCTGACCCCTGATATAGCCGGTCTTCTTCCCCAGACATGAATTCTGGATTCGAGGCGTAACTACACAGCCTTGGAAAAGTTACGCTGTGGGCCATCTGTGGAGTGTCTCACTGTGCTCCTGAGATGACCCAGCAAGAAAAAGGACTCAAAACCTTTATTTACCCAGAATAGAGCCTAGAATTGCTGGGAAGAAAGTCTCTCCCTTTTACTCCTTCTCCCCTTTTAGCTGCTAATCTGTAGGGTACTGTCTTGTATTCTAGTGCCCGGACCAATGACAAGACCTCAGTTAACTCGTATGTTCCTCACTGGAACCAGGGAACTCTAGATGAAGAGATACATGAAGTTCTTTGGGGAATTGAGATACTTGAACTATCCTGAACCCTCCTCTTTCCCAAAGAAAATAATTTTTATCAATTTTCTATGACCCCAGAACACAAGTAAACAGAACTCTTCTTTCGCTCAAAAAATAGAGGACATTTTGTGAAATAAAAAAACAATAATGGGAAAGGAGGAAAGAGAGAGAATGCAACTAATAAGAAATCTATTCACAACAATCTATATTATGAATATATATGTATATTTATATCTCAGCAGGCCCTGTGGAGTTACAGATGAGCTAATTAAAATGCTTATGCTTTTAGGAATGACGTTTATTGAAATCACTTTATAACCATTCAAACTGAGGTTTGTTTTCAGCTATAACGCAATGCTACCTGGAATATTCTGACCTAAATTATTTATGTGCCTAAAAATAGATTGCCTTCCCCCATTACTGACTTTGTAGATATATCGCAGGATGTAGAAATTTTGGGTGAGCTTTTATAACCCCTACAAGCTTTTCCTGCATCTTCTGTGTCTATTAAGATGGGGGCTGAACTACTGGTACAGTAAGAAGTCTATGAAAGGTCAAGAGGTGAAAATAATCCCCTGGGAAAGGCTGAGCCTGTTAGATGCTCCTAAATACAGGACTGTCAGTGACACATTTGGGACCTAGATAAATAGTGGTTCTGCCTGGGATCAGATCATGACCCTACTTCTTCTAGATATGTCAGGCTTCTGATCTATTGAAGGAGAGGATGTGACTACAAAAAAAAAAAAAAAAATAGCACTAGGAGGTTTTTGAGAGGAGATGGGGCTGTTCTGAACCCTGTTGTGGTGGTGATTACATGACTCTACATGTGCTAAAAGTTTTAGAATTGTACACTGAAAAGTAATTTTAGCGGATCACAAGGGCAGGAGATCGAGACCATCCTGGCTAACATGGTGAAACCCTGTCTCTACTAAAAATACAAAAACTTAGCCGGGCGTGATGGCGTGTGCCTGTAGTCCCAGCTACTCAGGAGGCTGAGGCAGGAGTAATCGCTAGAACCCAGGAGGCGGAGGTTGCAGTGAGCCGAGATCATGCTACTGCACTCCAGCCTGGGTGACAGAGCGAGACTCTGTCTCAATAATAAATAAATAAATACATACATAAATAAATAAATAACTTTTTTAAAAAACTTAAGGATCAAAAAATAAATAACAGTAGGTTCAGTAAATAATCATTCTACCTCCAAATTTTATCTTGAATCAGTCCACTTATCTCCATGTCCATTACAGGCAGCCTCTCTCTCCTGGATTTTTGCAGTTACCTCCTAAATAGCATTCCTACTTGCATGTTTGCCCCGATCGTCCATGTCACATCCAGGCTTCCAACTTTCAAAGACTTCCCAGTGTGCTTTGGTTTAAACCCAACACCCTTCACTGCCTGCAGGGCTCTACATGATCCGCACTGTTTCCCTCTGCCACCATCATCTATCTGAGCTCACTGCCTTCCTTCAAATCACCAAGCTCATTCTGGTCACAAGGCTCTCACACATGCTGATTCCTTCACCTGGGATGTTCTTCCTGCTTCCTCCTCCTCTCTCTCCTTACTTGAGTAACTCATCTTCATCCTTTGGGTCTCAGCTTCAATGTCACATTTCCCCAGGCCAGTCACCTAAATTAACTTCACCAGTACTATTTTCTCATCATGTCCTATTCTTTGCCTTTATAGCACTTACTTCAGCTTGTAATCAGACTAAGTGTTTGATGGCTGGCTCTCCCTCTCTGTGCCATAATCTTCACACCAAGCAAGGCTGTGTGTCAGTCGTGTCCTGGAGCCAGCTCACAAGGGTGGCAGGTGCCTGTAGTCCCAGCTACTCGGTAGGCTGAGGCAGGAGAATGGCGTGAACCCGGGAGGCAGAGCTTGCAGTGAGCCGAGATCACGCCTGGGCGACAGAGTGAGACTCCATTTCAAAAAAAAAAAAAGAGAGAGAGAAAAGAGAGCTCATTGGATACATCTCTTCCTAATTCTGCATTCAGTGAGGTGAGTGGCTTGAAATCAGTCATGGTAGGAGTACTTACACCACAGACATTGGCCAATGCTACAAATGAGGGCTTTTCTTTTATGGAAAGCTGGTTTACCAGCACACCACTGTTCACTCTTAACTGTGTTCCCAGTGCTTCATATAGAGCCTGGAATATTGACAATTATCTGTAAATATTTGGTCACTTGACAGTTCTTGTTATTGATGTTGGTTTCTTATAGCAATCCTCTGATACAAGAGGGAAAGGTTCCAATCTTTTATAGATGATGAAGTTAAAGCTCAAGGAAGTTGCCCAGCTTGCTCCAAGCCATGCAGCCAGTTAGAGAGATATAGTGCTCTATCTTAGGTGCTCTGATTCCCTGCCCAGTGGTCTTTGAATTGCACCCTACCAAAATAGATGCGTGCGTAAGTTGTGAATGTGTAAAGTAAATAGTCCTGGGGATTCCTGAAGCAAGTTGTGAGGAAGAAGCAGAATTCGCAAACCCAGCTCATCTCCATCTCCGTGATGGAGATGGAGATGAGCTGGGTTTGAGAATAGAAAGGACTCTCCAAGCTATGCCTAAAAGCCAGAGTACAATACAAGAAATAGAAACTACTCCAGGTATTTCAAACTAAAAGATATTTACTATATTATGTTTTAGGTGCTTTCAAAACATTTAAAGGTCACCAGTGTATGTATGTAAACACACACATACATATACATATACAGTCATCCCTCAGGATCCATGGGGGATGTGTTCCAGAACTTCCCTTGGATACCAAAATCCACAGATGCTCAAGTCTCCCATATAAAATGGCTTAATATTTGCATATAACCTACACACTTATAATACCTGATACAATGTAAATGTTATGTAAATAGTTGCTAAACTGTATAGCCTAGGGAATAATAACAAGAAAAATATCTGTACATGTTCAGTACAGATGTGATTTTTTCCCAACATTTTTGAACTGAGGCTGGTTGAATACATGGATGCCAAACTCAGATATAGAGAGCAAATTGTATACATATGTGTGCACACACACACATGCAAGGAAGAAAATACAGTAGAGATAGATAGATAGATGATAGATAAACAGGCAGATAGATAGTTAGATTCATATTCATACATGTTTTTTCTTCCTTTCACTGATACATGTATTTTTAATGTAGTGGCTAAACTCTGGGTCCAAAGAAAGGACATCTTAGGTTACAGACATACTCTGCCCTGCCCCCATCACATAGCAGCAATGCTATTTCTCCTGGATAAATTGAGTCAATCTATCTGTCCAATCACTGGAAGTTGGAAGGAAGGGTAAAGCCAACCCACCCTTTCCAGCCTAGCTATGTAGGGGTGAAGATAGAGGTCGAGGCCTAGAAATACATCCCCTGTCTCAAAACACCTCCCCTATTACCCTCATAATGTCTACAATTCCACCATTAGGAAACAGCTTCTTTTTTTAAAGTCTGTCTTTGTTCATAAACTTTCTATTTAGAAACAGCTTCTAAAAAGGAGCTGTTTTGTTGCCACAGGAATCCTTTACCTGAAAATTAAAACTGAAAAATAGGCAGGTCAAAAACTCAGAAATGACTTCACACTATTAAACAAGAGGAGAGAGGTGCAGCTGGGTGCCCCTTGAGGCAGATGCCCATGAGTGGAATAATACATGTCAAGAGTATGTGAGGGAAGGAGAGAAATCCTTCCTTTTATTTCCCTGGGGAGAGCAGCTCAGAAGCTTGGAATTAAAGGTGACAAGCCCAGGTGTCAGATGGCAGATTAGCTTTGTTCGAGGGATCCAGAAGGACTAAGGGATTTACACAGAGTGACAGTCTGCGGGTAGTGGCTGGTACCAAATGCCCGCTAGAGCTTTTGCTATCTTAAAAGCAGACTCCAGGGAGAAACTTGCAGCTGGAAACCCGAACACCAATAATGACCACAATCATAGATTATAGTGGACTGGGTCTTCAGTGAGTGAGCTACTCTTGTTTGGAAAGCTTAGAATTCATCCAGAGTTTGATCAGAAACTCCAATTCCACTGGTCTAAGACACTTCTCACACTAGTCTTGATAACCTGGGAAGTGTGTTTCCTGTTTAAGACTTTGTTTAGCAGGTGCAATTTTCTGACATCTGTTAGTATGGGAAAGGTGACTGTCCTGGTCAAGTGAGCCATATATCAGAAACAGAACATTTGCACTGACAGCTTAACTGTCCCCTTGGTCTCTGGTCCAACCGTTCTACTGATGGAAAACAGAGACCGTTCTGCCTGTCATGAGAAGAGAAGCCTCACAGCTCCTACAAAGCCTTCCTATCTGGCAAACCCAGATGGCCCAGGTTCTGCTCAACTCTCTGCCCTAAGTCAACTCTGTGACTTTAGATTCATGATCTCACCTCTGGGATTAAAATGTATAAAGTGAAAAGCAGAGGATACTTGATTCATGATAAGGGCCCAGCTGCATTTACATTTCCATAATTCTGTTTGACTAAAGTGTCTCCACTTCTACTCCTTAGGCCCCTCCCCCAAAGCATATTCAACTATTCTCTCTTTTAGAATTGTAAATCTGACCCTTTAAGTAACACAACATGAGAGGAGACTTATACTCAAATCTGGTTTGCTTCTTACTTTGGCAAAGTCAATATGAGAAACAATCCATGGCAGCAAATTAGGCCACTACTTAATGGCCTGGAATTCCAATTAAAGGAAGGAGCCATAACAGGCTTTATGAGGCTGCCTGACAGTGGGGAGGAGTGTCTGACCTAATCTTGGATCCCAGAAAGGCCACCTTAAGAGGAAAAGCAATTGCCCATCAGATTTGCCGTGGGTGAAAGGAAGCCATAAAGTACAGGGAGACTGGGCTCGTTAAAATGGTAATGCTCCTGTCTCCACCATGAAAGCACTCCCTGGACACCTCCGGAAATGAAATTTGGAACAATCAGAGAACCAAGCATTTCCTCCCCTCACCCAATTTAATTATTTTCATTTTATGTATCGATGTGCAATGAGGCCCACTAAATCCGGACTCATCACTCTTGAGCGTTTGCCACACTTCACAGACACCTGCAGAAAAACAGAAAACCTAGCATCTAGGTTTTCTGATAGGAAAAGGTTATTAGATAGGAATGTCAGGGAGGCATCAACTGATTTAATTCTTACTGACACAGTCTCATAATTCATTTGAAACTCCCTGAAATACCAGCCACCTCAAGAAAACCATATAGGGTGTATGTAGGGGAGATAGTGGAGGGTGAGGGAAGGTATGGAATCAGGCATAATAAGAAAGTACAGGATTAGGCAATAAATGTCAATCAGAGAACCTGTAATATCTAAATTTATCATATTCCCCCCAATAACCCCATCATCTAATCAATAGCCAAGGCCAGGATTGTGGTAGTTATCCTTGGCTTCTTCGAATCTATCATTCATTCACTCATTCAACAAGGATTTACAGATCACCTGTGATGTGCCAGGCACTGTGCTGAGCACTGGGGATACAGCAGTGTATGCTCCCATCTGTTCTATCACAGGTTCCATCAACATCTATCTTAGACTGGGTACTATAGAATCAGTTTCTGAGATAAGTAATGGCATGCAGATGTTTTACTGGGAGATCTCTCAGGAGCTACACCTATAAGGGACTGAGGACAAAGCTGACCCATAATGCAATTGCAACTGAGGCCTCAGCTGACCCTATGGGGGGCTCTGGAGCTCGCATGACCCTTCAATGTTGCCTGAGATTGAGGCCTTTGTATCTCCACATCAGCACGTCACTGGTCATGGGTAGGTTCACAGGAAGGGGCATAACCTTGGGCAAGGCAGATCCCTGTCACTAAGGCCAAGTCCCAGAGAAGGACACAGCTGGGAACCATGAACACCAGATATTCCCAGCAGCTGCATCAGCCTGAAGAGGGGGTCTGAGGGGAGCACCACAATTATCTACAGCTATCTACCCCTGCCAACCTCAGTGTAGTCCCTGTGGTCTTTAGGATGTCTTGCCGCAGACCACTCACTCTTCTGCCCTCGCTGTAGTGCCCTCTCATGGTGACCTTCTAGTCTTGTACTTGAAGTATCAGAAACACTTCAATTATCTTTGGGAAAATATTTGAGTTCCCAGCTGGAGACTGTGGAGATCTTCAGGTGTATATGAGAGGACTTTAATATCTCTAAAAGAATGTTTTCCTCTGTTCGTTTCAATGTATTAACATTTTTAAATACAATTATATTCTGAATCATCTGGATTTCCACTCTAAAACCAAGTACTATCGTGAAATTTTACTGCCCACATTTGCATTTGTTAATAACCACATGGCACCAGGTAGTACTGCTTTGATTTCTCCAGGTTAACAAAAGGAAGTCCAGAAATAAACGGTGAATAGATTAATGGCTTGGGGCCAAATGAAGGTTGAAGGACTTCACGTCACTGCCCAAATTAAGGTTTCACAGCATTTGAACAGACAACAATGGCGAAGAGTTGAGTCACCTCTGACATGCAGTACAAGTCAAACTCAAAACAATCTGTCCAATAGCAGGATCACTGTCATATTGAGAGTGGCAATTTGATTTCTCCAAAACAATGTGATCTGACACATTGAATTATTTTTTTTTATTTTGTTTAGTTTTACAGTTGAATTAAATTTATAAATTGTCTTTGGTTTCACAGTTGCATAGCTGCTATGAATGTAATGACATTAAACCTGGTTTTATAGCTGTATATATTTAGGTAAAATCACAATGCAATCATTTAAGTTAACATTGGGAGATTTTGAGAATTTTTTGCCAAAAGATAAAGTTGGAGGGTGTCATAAATTGCTTAAGTGGAAAACGCAGATCTAAATAAACTCCTTTGCGCAGGCTCTGTGGCCCCTCATGATCTGGTCCTCACCCACCTGCCCCAATCTCTTTCTCCTCACAAGGCTTCCAGCAGACTAAAAGAGTGAGAAAATTGTTATGTGATATCTAAACTGGCTGTAACCACTTTTACCTTCCAGTGGAAAAGCAGGTTGCATTATTTGTAAAATAAGAAATTAGGCATTTGTTCTACTGTATCCCACTTATAAAAGCTAAGGCTGGAAGGAAAATGGAACGACTGAAATTTCAGTGCCTTTCCTGTGTCTTTCTGTTCTTCTGCAAAGTGAAGCCCAAAGCATCCAGCCCATTTGGCTGACCTCAGTAAGCTGCGGTTCTATAATAGGCCTCTTCGCCAAGGGGAGGGTTGATGATGCACTAACGAAGGGAATTAGACCAAATAACCCTACATGTTGGGTTTTTAAACTGCCAGAGGAATGATAGCAGACAAAGCCTGTGAAAAGTGTTGAGTTGGAACAAAGACCCTTTAGCACCAACACCCTCTAAATGCTGCAGGCACAGTGGGAAGGGAAAAATCCACTAGGGCATAGAACAAGAAAGCTTGTTTCTGCTCAGACTCGGGGTGAAAAGAGTGTCCTGTTAGGTATCAAAGTTGCAGAGATTGTGCTTTGCATAGTTTGAGAGGCTAGATTTTTACTACCCACATTTGTGAGAATATCCAGAGAAATCATTTGAAGAACTGTCCCTGAGCCAGTGGTCCCCTAGGTATCTTCAAAAACAAAAGCAAAGCCAGTCTAGGGGATATTTCCATGGCTCAAATCCCTCAAGATTCTCACAATAACAACCAGCCCTGATGGAGCTATGCTTAGATAAAGGAATAAAAACACATGTGAAAAAACTCACCATAAGCACAAGTACCATAAATATGATGACCCAACATCCTGGTTTGCCCAGGAGAGTCTGGTTTATACCTGCTATAGATCAATTAAAATCTATCAATTATTTTTTGTGTCCCTTTGCACTACCAAAATGTCTCTGCTTGGATGAAAAATGATATATATGGTTACCTTAATTATAAAGAATAAGAATATTCTATATGTCAAAAGAAAACAATTCATAAGGAACATTTAATCTCAAAACAGTATTACATAACAACATAGCCTCAAAATACATAGCACAAAAACAATTACGAGGAGGACTGGATAAATCCAATCAGGTAGAAGACTTTTACATACATCTCTTGGTAATGTATAGATTAAGCCGACTGAAAATTAATGAAGATAAATAAGGTTTAAACAATACTTGATATACACATACAGAACCCTATGTCCAATCATTACAGGCTATATATCCATTTGAAACACACATGAAACATATATAAAAATTGACCATAAACATAAGTATATACAAATGTATAGTTATACAAGTATAACCTTAACAAATACCAAAGAATCACTGTCTTACAAATTATTTCTGACATCAGTGCAATAAAATTAGAAAGCATAAACCAAAGGCAGAAAAAAAAAACTTCAGGAAATTTGAAAACACACTAGTAAATAACACTACTGATAAAAGAACTCATACCAGAAACTATAAAATATTTAGAAGTGAACAATGAAAATACTACATAACAAAATTAACGGTTTTCAACCAAAATAATAGGTAGAGACACATTTATAGCCATGAAAGTATCTATCAAAAGGCAGAGCGGCTTAACTCAAAGCTGCATTATCCCTATATATGGTTCCATGACACATTATGAGGCCTTACACACTACATTCAAATTTTCTGTTTGCTATGTGCCTCCCCTACCAAAGTATAAAGGACTTGAGATCCAAAATTCATATTTTCATGCTTGTTTTCCAATACACACTCCAGTTACTAGCACATAGTTGACACTCAGTATTTGTTAATGGAATAACAACATTCTAAAGAAAAATAGATACCCTAAAAAATAATAAATTCTAGCAAACAATACATGATAATAAATATATTATCAATATGCAGGAAAATACTCAATAGAAGTAACATCATTACATTAATAATAAGACTCAATGTCTTTCTTCTTTCAACGCCTTGTCTCCCTTTAAAGCCACTTAATGGTAATTTGCTCCTCTGCAGTGGGGAGGAAGGGGAACCAAGAGGCTGACTGATGTTCAAAAACAACTCTTTCTTGTTTGGGATGCTTTTATGGGTTCCAGGAAACTTCCTCATAAAACACTTGACTGTCCCTGCCTTAGTGCAAGCCATGCCTCTTCTACCCTTAGTTGCTTATAACTCCTTCCTCAAGCCCTGGGCATCTGGCAGTCTGTCCATGTCCTAGCCATGGTTTCACCACCCATCTGTGAGCCCATTCATCCTCTCGAGTGAAATCCAAAACACCTCCAGGCCAGCTCCCAAGTGCAGGTCCACAATTCCTAGAAAATCATGCACCTTGAATTACCATTGACATCGAGTGGAAAGGTTGCTGTTTGCCAACACCACCATGCTTCTTCACTCCCATGCCAGGCAGCGTGTTCCATCCAGTTCTCTTCTGTGAACCTTATCAGGCATGAGACAGCCACCAGTCCACCAGAGTCCCTAAACTCCAGGGAACACAAATCAAGGCCCCAGTGGGTCTCCAAATTTACTGTCTCACCAGACATAACC
Source organism: Macaca thibetana thibetana (assembly GCF_024542745.1). Taxonomy (NCBI): domain Eukaryota; kingdom Metazoa; phylum Chordata; class Mammalia; order Primates; family Cercopithecidae; genus Macaca; species Macaca thibetana. Next base: position 14,204,047 of record NC_065579.1, read on the forward strand.
ACCACCCTCTTCCTTGCCCCATGCAGATGTAATGAGAAAGTTACAGAGCAATCCATCACCTTTCTTCAAAGATATTCTCTCTCTCTCTTAGCCTTTTCAAACTCAATCATGTTTAATCTCAATTTGGGGGTTGATTAAGGTCGCAAAACTACTTCCCCATGACCTCTTTCACCACCTTGCATAGATGGTCTAGCACCCCGTTTTAGAAACTGAGGGGTAGAAACTATTATTTTGTGATTACATTTTTACAGCCTCCACTGAAACAAAGATAGAAGAGTCCTATTTTAACACCCTGTTAACAGAAGTATAAATTCTATAAAACCTGGGTATAAATTGAGTAACAGAAGGCTGTCCTCTAAATTTAAATAGCAGATGATTTCAGAAGGCTTAAGATTCCTTTCTTTAATTCAAGATGAGAATTCTGTTTCTTTGAGGACATGAGACCCTGCCACGAACAGTCAGCATAAGGACTCCATAACATCATCTGGAAAGAGAAAATTATCCTAAAATGATGGTAGAGTGAGAGAAGGAAAGGGGATCATTTGAGCAGAAGGTAATTTCCTGCCAGGCTGAGAAGGAGGCGACAAATATGGCATATAAGCAACAAGAGCTCAACACACAAGCAGCACTTTTACTCACAAAGTGGCTTCTAACGATGCACAAAACAGAGTAGAAGGGGATTTATGGCTGAATTTGGGATGACAGGAAGCAAAATAGGTTTGGAGAAATATGTTTGCAACAGCCCTAAAGAAACAAGTCTGAACAACAGATGTTCCTCTGCACAATAAATAAAATAAAATAAAGAAATTGAACTTCATACGATCTTTAACACACAACTACACCCATTGGGATAAACAAGACCCCTGACTTTACTGGAATATTCATTTGGGCTTCAAACATATTCATTAACTTTTCACAGTTCTTAGGGAGCACTCAGGTTCTTGTTTTTTTGAGAGAACAAAAGTCTATGCAGTCAGATTCTAAATGTCAGAACTTTACAACAAGACTAAAGGACATTTACTTTTATTTTTCTATTTCTGATTTTTTTTGTCCATTGATGTTATAAGGAACAATTTATTTTCAGTAAGAAGACATTTCTATTCCCTATTTTTCTGTGTTTCCACGAAGAGACAAAACTCTTTTAAATTTGATACTGGGCCCTTTATCAAAGAATCAGATCAACTCGAAGGAATCTGAGAATTACAGCCCAACTCTCATCATTCTGTAGATGAGAAAACCAAAATTCAGATGAGACAAGTGATGTATCCAGGGACATAGCTTATGTGCTTGCAAAGTGCTTTCTGGAAAGAAAGGCATGATTCAGAAACTCCATCTCAACATGTTCCCATGATGGCAGCAGCAACAGAAAGGGAGACGCAGAGTGCTATAATGGCTGTGAAAATGTGTGCCTCGAAGTGCCACCTATCCCCTCACAGTTCAATAGCCGAAAGCAGTCATATGCCTATGTCAACTTCAGTGGCAGTGTGGAAGTTCACTTTTACCATGCACCCCTCTTTGTGGGCCCCCTATAGTAAAGGGAATGTGAATTACACCTCACTATTTCCCTGTTTGGTAGCAAATGCTGCTGTCAGGAGGGCTCAAAATCTTTTCCAGCCTTAAGCCAACAGTCTCTCCCTTTATAGAGTCCTCCACTCATTCTCCTAGGCCCAATTCAAATCCACTTGTCAAAACTTCTTCCTTGCTACATGCAACCCAAAGTAATTCCTCAAGTCTCGAAATTTCTACCCCGTGTACATGCTGTGGGCACTTTCATTAAGCAGTTTCCACAGTCTTCCTCCTTTCTGTGTGTTTTTCTCATTGCCCAATTAAACAGCAAACTCAGAGCAAGATATCTTTTTATGCCCGAGAGAAATCCATCCAGTGAACCAGGACAGTGTAGAATGCCCAAAGTAGATGTCATTCCTTGGAAATTTCCAATTCACATCTAATGCAAACAACCATAGATTTCAGACCAAAGCTTCAAGTAAGTGTATTATGCACAAAATTAGTAGTCATCAAGACCAGAGAGGTTGCAGTTGTCCTTAAGGTTACTTTTAAACTGAACTTCGGGACCACACTACAGCCCCCTCACTCTGAGAACAAATAACTCCCTGCAATGTCTTTGTATCAGCTTGAGTTGGACCTCTTTAAGTTAAATTTCCTAAAAGCAGGGACTGAGACAAGGATTTGTGTCCAGGTGATTTATTGAGGGAGTGTTCTCAGAAGAAATCTATAAAGGAGTAAGAGAATAGGACAGAGGTGAGGCAGAAACTACACAAGGATGAGACTTTCAGGTGAAATCTTGCCTCAACCTGATCTCATAGGGAGCTCTGGAGCATAAATTGCACCTTGGATCTGTCCTGTTTTGCTGTAAGAGAGCAGGGTTTTGTAAACTCCCTCTCATCCAGCCCCAACCAGCAGTGATGACTACATGTTGCTCTGGCATTAATTATGGAAGTGGGTGTGATTCTCAGACATCCCCAGGTAAGGTGGCTGCAGTCACCTGAGAACAGTACTCAAAAGAAGGCAGCTACTGTGAACCACTAGCCACAGCACCCACAGCACCTGGACATGCGCAAACCAGACTGGTGAGGTGGAGCCTAAGGAATCTGAAAAGGGCACCATTATCATTTGCTATGTCCCAAAAATCAGACTGTGCACAGAGATGGCCTTAATATTATCTTTCACTTCCAAAGCTACCCAAGGATAAGTAAGTGACCCAGTCATGGGCTGAGAAGAGCATGCGCAGCAGCTTCGCTCTCCCATAAAGAGATACTTAATAAGCATGTTCATTATTAAGAGAGTCATGAATTTGAAATTACTGTGCCAGACAGACTCTCATCTCGGCTCTTCTTCATATCCAGGTAACTACACCTGGCTAAGGTCATTCTGACCCTGATATGCCATCCTAATTGCTAGGATGACAACAGAGGGCTTTAGATGGGAAATTCAGTGAAAAGTAGGATGAATTTTGCCTTTTGGCAGCCACAGAGGATTAGTTTCCATGGAAGGGCTGCGCTGAGGGATGATGTTTTGAGAGAATGCCTTGAATTGATACCTCAAAGGGCTTCTTTCGAAGGGATGATTTATACATCTCAGGACAAAGAGGATTTATATTAAAGAAAATGGATTCCTTTTCTGAACCGTTTTGAGGAAGATGGATAGCTTCCTGTAAACTGCAGTTCTGTGTCTGAGAGCTGAGTGTTTCCGGAAAATTACTAAGGTAATGCTGCCCCTGGGATCCACCACATTGTCCCTGCCACCATCCACACGTGTGTGTGTGTGCGCGCGTGTGTGTAAGAGGTGTGTGTGTGTGTGCATGAGAGGCCATAGAAAGTTTCCTAACTAGACTACCCCTACTAGAGAACCCTCCAGAGAAAAGTCCATGTTCTCCTAACTACACATGCTTAGAAATTAATAATAATCGGCCGGGCGTGGTGGCTCAAGCCTGTAATCCCAGCACTTTGGGAGGCCGAGACAGGCGGATCACGAGGTCAGGAGATCGAGACCATCCTGGCTAACACGGTGAAATCCCATCTCTACTAAAAAATACAAAAAACTAGCCGGGCAAGGTGGCGGGCGCCTGTAGTCCCAGCTACTTGGGAGGCTGAGGCAGGAGAATGGCGTGAACCCGGGAGGCGGAGCTTGCAGTGAGCTGAGGTCCGGCCACTGCACTCCAGCCTGGGCAACAGAGCGGACTCCGTCTCAAAAAAAAAAAAAAAAAAAAAAAAAAATTTAATAATAATCATGATGAGGGAAATTTTCAGCTTTGTAAGTAGTGTAGTCATCGTTGCTGCTGCTGTTATTTGCATATTTGCCTACCCAATTTCTCCTACAAAAGTGTTACTCTTGTCTACTAAAAAGTTCATCATGAGGACAATTCTTCACATTTTAAATAACTCTAATGGATGCCCACATAATCTTCATGCCAGCTTTCATGTACATGTGATGAAGAAAATTCAACAGAATCTGAGATTTGTCAAAATGTGGGTAAGGTAAAAGCTTTTCATTGCTAATTGAGCTTCAGATCCCTCCCTGATCACTGGGATGACTACAAGTTTTCAGAGAAGAAACAAGTGGAGTCAAAAAGTTAGTGAAAAGCTTCCCTTGAAAAGTAAGAACAACTTCCATAAAGCAATCTGGAAAACGGTCTGAGAAGTCCTGGAAACACCAGGCTGTGGCACCAGCCTTCAGAAACCAAAAACTAAAACTGCCTTGTATTGACAAATTGACTATTAATCTCTCAATTTCATTTCATCCTTGAAACAACTCGTACCCAGTATGGTACTGATTGGGGGTTGGGGAGCAGGGAGACTCTGACTTGCGGTATTTGCTGACTTTTGTGGTGTAAATGGTCCCATTATGACCAATTGCAAACCGCTGATGTGATGTCACCAAACAAGTAGTTGTGAAGAGATAACACATGATTAGCTCTCACAATGCAGAATAAGCTGGCTCTAAATGAGCACTGAGAGGCACAAAAAGGTAGAAGTTTGAGCTGACATGCTGTGCAAAAACATCTCTTTCTACTTTTGTGTCCTCCACCTGCAGATCTGTAGATCACAAAAAGGAATACTGGCAAGTTCCTGGCCCTGAGTGCAAAAAAGTTGCATCACTCCAAGTATGAGGCTTTGTTAGACACATTGCTAAGTTAATCTTTGTCCAACATAGAAAAAGCTCCTTGAAAACAGGACCTATATGTTATTCAATTCTGTGTCACCCAAATGCCTAGCACGATGTTTTACTCATGGTGGTCAATCATGGATCATTACTGAGAGAATAGTTTGAGATAATGAAAAACTTCCAGAAATGGATAGTGGTGATAGCTGCACAACAATGTGAATGTACTTAATGCCACTGAATTGTACACTTAAAATAGCTATAATGGTAAATTTTATGTTATGTATTCTTTACCACAATAAATAATAATAATAATGTGTGTTTCTTGGAACTGGCCTTGAGCCCTCCCAAGTCTTCTTCCATTACAGCTGAAGGCTTCATACAGTGAATATGCTTCCCTAAGATTCTGTAGGCACCAATCACATATTAAATACTTAACAAAGATTACTTCTCTTCCCCAGAGATTATTTATAGACACACTTTCTTCATTCTATTTTATGATAGAGAACAGACAATTGTTTTTCCACGTAATTATGTCTGTTACCCCACTTACATATCAAAATACAGAAATATTCTTTAAAAATCACTTTTGAAAACTTTTGTCAGTAACCATTTTGTTTCAAGACTGCAGTCTGAACTGCACCATCCAAGGCCTCTATGCACCTCTTCCTGTGGGATTCTTAGCAGATGAGTAGAACCTTTGAATGTTTCCCAAGCAAAGGGAACAGGGATGCATTATCATATCATCACAAGAGCAGAGTCAAAAAACAAAGGTGTCTTTCATAAGAGCCCCTTTAAACAGGAAACAATCCATCTGGGGTTAAACCAAAAAGAGAACGTTTTCTTTTTAGTTTGCAATATTCCCAATGTAGTTTTGTTTGTTTGGGGGGTTAGTTTGTTTTTAAATATCATGATCATTTATCATATTCAATATCTGTTGAAATAGCCACCTTCAGTCATGTTCACAGCAATTCTAGCAAAATCTAGTCTAACTAAAGTAACTTTTTAAAAGAAAAATCCAGTCTAACCTAGTGTCAAAGACTTTGCTATACTGTTATATTTAATTACTCTGGTTTTTCTCTATCTCTATCTTGTGGGTTACCAAAAACCCAAATATATTAAATTTATTTTTTCCTTTAATCCACTAATTCTATAATTCCGTCAGTGGGAAGCTATCGGGGGGTTTTTTGGCATGATGCTTTGTTTACAGACCTGAACTGTTCATTGCTCATGATTCTATTATCCTCCATATTATCCTCCGACTACAGATTTCTTTTCTCCTGGTACTTGCTCCATTATTTTACCAGAAAATTAAAATCTCTTCCAACAGATATCCATTTTCAGTTTTCAGTATCTTTCCCATTTATCAAAACCTGTCATTACATCTGCCATGATTCCATCTTTCAATATTTTCATTTCATAAATGCTTCTGCCATGATTGCTGGAGTTGATGACCCAAACCCAGAAAAACTGAAACTGGTCAAAAAATAGACTCTGTCTCCCAATCTATACCTTTTCATCTGTATCCACAGCACTTTGGGGACAACGTTCTGTTATTTTTTGTTGTTGCTGTTATTTTGTCTTATTTTTTTCTATTTGTTGTTGTTAGGGAAAAGAGTGCTTGATAAATTCCTCAAATTATCTTTTTGTCTCTCTTCACACTTAGCATAACAGCATGAAACTCAATGCTTGGACACTCTTGCACCATAATTCCTCCATTTTAATATATTTATTTCTTTTCAATAATTTTTCTTTGAGGGGGAAGAGAAAGAAACTTACAAGGACTCCGTTTTTCATGGGCTTTGAAGTCAGACAGACCTGGGTTCCAATCTCTGCTCCACCACTTACTAGCTAAGCAACCTCTGGCAAATTGGTAGACCTCTCAAAACATCAAGCTCACCTGCAAAATAAGGATAGTCCCATCATCTCTTCGGGACTGTTATGGGATTATATAGCCAAGTCTATGCAAAAGCCATTAGAACATAAGAGGTACTTAATATTTACCTTCCCTTAACCCCTTTCCATCTTCTGCTCCCTCAACTACACACACCTCCACCTCATCCCAATACCCCACCCCAAGGCAGCAAAGAATCATTCTAGCAACCTCCAGGTAACCTCTATTTAGCCACCACCTCTCCTGTCTGTTGTCTCTCAAACAGTAGCTCTATGAGACCTGAAACCTCACTGAACACCGGAAAATTTCACAGTGACCTCATTGGTTGCAGAACATGGCTGCAATCTAGGATAACGGGGGGGGAAAAGTGGTCCAAGGACCTCCATAAAAGGCTCTTGCTTTATTTTCCCAATTCTTTAGTTCCCTAGTCCGTTTATTTTGATCCTTAAGCCATCATTGTAAAATCTCCCTGCATGAGTGAATCCTGCTTGTTTGAGTCTTGTTTTTTAGTTTGTTTTGTTAGTTTCCGAATTTTCAGTACCTTGATTTCTTATTGGAGATCGAGAACACAGTGAGACCCCGTCTCTACTAAAAATACAAAAAATTAGCCAGGCGTGGTGGCGGGCGCCTGTAGTCCCAGCTACTCGGGAGGCTGAGGCAGGAGAATGGCGTGAACCCGGGAGCCGGAGCTTGCAGTGAGCCGAGATGGCGCCACCGCACTCCAGCCTGGGCTACAGAGGGAGACTCTGTCTCAAAAAAAAAAAAAATACCTTCTCTTCCTTCTTGATTCTGCTCACCATCTTTAAATAAATACAGCCAGAAATGCATCTTTACCACAATGAACTCCAATTAGTTCTGCAGTAACAATGATTTTTTTTTAAGCGCTATGATTATTCCCACATTTCCAATTGTCTCTTTCCTATCTTTTGCAATAAAGTTCAGAGGACTTCCCCTAGGACTGATTTTTCCTCACTTTTGGAGCATACATTTGCTGTCTTTATTGCTTGTTATTTATAATCCTCTTCTGCTTTCCTAAGAAATGAGCAACAATGTTTCTGTGGGAAGTCTTCTGGCCATTAAACATCCTAAAACATATTCAAGCAGACCTGAGAACTGTGGTTTGACAAAGAGATCTTAATAGTTATAGTGAGGAACTAATTGAGGAGGGCAGCTTAATTTACCAAATTAAGCAAATGTCACAGGACTAATCCCATCTTGGAAATAATTACACCCTCATTTCCTAACACCAAATGAGCACTTACTATGTCTAGGCATTCTGCTTCACAGTTTACATGCACTACCTCACTCTATCCTCACAAACACATTATGATCTAACTGTTGTCGTTGTTGTTATCACATCAATTTTACAGATAAGGAAACTAAAGCTTTAAAAGGCAAAGTAACTTGCCCAGTGTCACACAGCTAATAAGTGATGGGCCCAGGATTCAAATCCAGATCAATCTGACTCCAAAACACAAGCAGTCCAACCCATTGCTTTTATGTGTGCCCAAATAACCTGGCCTTTTCATAATGAGATTCGGGAATCTCATGCAAATCTTTGTGACACGGTGTACTAACAAGTAGAAGTCTCTCACTTGTAGAGAAAAGAGTAAATTCTGATTCGTTTGTTAGGTGCAAGAATCTACAAAGCAACATCAGAGGCCCAGAAGTGAATTACAGACTGCCCCTCAGAAGAGAGTGATTGAATTATGAAATGTGGATACTCCATTTGAAGTGTTGAAAGCAGTGCAAAGATCTAAAGAGGACACGTCAGCAGCAGAATTGAGAAAATTCTTTTCATCACTTTTTAAAATATATCCCCCCATCCAAAAAAAGAGAAAGAAAGAAAGAAAGAAACCTGTTGGTTTGGTATCCAGACCAAATGAAATGCTAAATGGAAAAATGTGATGAATTTTTCTCCTGGTGATTAAAAAGTACAATGGCAAATAACACTTTTTTTTTTTTTTTTTTTTTTTTTGCTGAATACACGATATTTTTTATTTATCTGAGGTGAAAGTGGGGTCCAGAGGCTATTGCAAGACTGGCAACTGTGTCCATTCTACACCGTAAATTCCTGAGGACGAGAAAAGAGGGTATGAACAGAGTCACAAACAGCATGTGACCCACAAAGGTGGGTCACAATCAGCCTTTTGAGAAATCCTTGTGTCAAACTGTCATCAGTGACATGGAAATGAAGGAGCAATATCAACTTTTTACGTATCTTTTTCTCTGTCTCTCCAAACCAAAAGTTATATTGGAAGTGGTAGTAAATACAGGACACATGTCCCATTACCCATCCTGCAATAAAGTTTCTACTTTGTAATAAAGCTCCTAAAGTGTTCTTTATGGAAAATTCCCTTTTTCTGTTGCTTTTATTCTGTCTTCATAATCTCAGTGGTGACATGTTATGAAAGGGCTGTTTGTGCTGCGAATAAAAGCACTGCTTCTCCAGCGTTTGAGTGGCTGCTGTTGTCTCCAGACTGCTGGTAGGTTAATGCGGCACAGTTCCAACACAGCCCTGAAAAATAACAATAATGTGATTTGGGTCTAGTGTCATTAAACTTGATTAGCTGGGTGAGCTCATGAAAATCCATAATTAACTAGAAAAACAAGAAGACAGATGTTTTTGCCAGGAAATTGAGAGAACCTGGTCCTCAGTTAGACTGCTTTTCTTCCTATCTAAGGGCCTAGGCAACGCCATACCTCTCTTCCTACTCATCTGCAACTAACAATATCCCCAAATATGACTCATCTCTTATCTAATCGCACCACTTTTCATGAGAAGGTAGGAGAAAAGGAAATGCAATTCCCTCAGGTGTGTTGAAGCTCATCAGACAAGTTGGTAAATGTCTTGAAATACGTCACCATTAGTCCAGCCCAGCCCAACCCCTCACTCTCCCACTCTGAGGTCTCCTGGGCCCAGTGATTCTCAACTAGCAGTGATTTTGCCCCTCTGGTGGACATTTAACAATGTCTAGAGACATGGGTTGTCACAATGGAGAGCATGCTACTGGCATCTAGTGGGTAGAAGCCAGGAATGCTGCTAAACATCCTACAATGCACAGGACAACTGCCACAGCAAACAATTGTCTGACCCAAAGTATCCATAGTGCTGATGTTGAGAAAACCTGCCAGGGCCAAAGACAAGCCCAGAATGGGAGCATACTCCAACGTAGACCAGCTACGTCCCATCGGAGCTGGATCCTCCGATCTCCAGGCCAGCTCTGAGTTGCCCATATTGGTGATTCTGGGGTACAATAAATAGAAGGAACTAATATGCAGCAGCCCCACAGAGGTTCACTCAGCCCCTGAAAGTGTCATCGCTTTAGGAAAGTCAGCCCCAGCCCAACAAAGCGTGCTTAACAGGAGAACCATTCCTTAATGTCGGTATTTGGTATAGAAGCTGTGACCTCCTATATTACACTCTGCTCAACTCCTGGGGAAGGTGGTTTTGTCATAATCTTTCTCTAGCTTCTCACTTTCAGATTAGGCCGTTAAAGTGCAGGGCAAAGGCAAGAAACCACAGACTGAGTAATGGAAGAACAGGTTCACTCACAGATTTTATACAACCTGGTACAAGTAACCTTTGAAACTTTGATTTCCCCAGGTGCTAAAATAAGGTTGCTTATAATCTTTCTGTCTCACAGGGATAATTTAAAGAGGTAAGATGAGAAAGACGTTCCAAAACTCCTATTAATATATTTGGTTGAACCACATGAAACTGCCATTTTTGTAGGAAGAAATTGGTTCACCATTGGCATTTCATTTGGCTCAACTTAATGCTGCAGATATTTGGAGAATACTAACTACGGCTTTTACATTTATCTAAACACTTTCAATTCTATACCATCTGAATTCTCAATCATCCTGTGAGAAAGGCATTAATTTCAATTAATATTCTTATTTTGTAAATAGGGAATCTGAGGCTGGAGGAGGTTCAATAAGTAGCTCAGTGCAGCACAGCTAACGTAGACACAGGACTGAAATGCTAAACGTAAGACTTCAGAACCTGAATTATTTCTATAGGCTACTCAGCCTTATACAAGTAAAACATGCTCGTATCTACTATTTGATGAGACAATTACACTCTGTACAAAAAAAAATGTTTACAACTGAGTTTGGAATTAAAGTCAAGGTGAGAGTTGGCTTTATTCTCACCTAAGAACCTTTGCCAGAAGGGAAGACAGTTCTAGTCCAGACTCACACAAAAGCTGCATTAATTCAGAAGGAAAGGAGTCCCTAAGTTGGTAGGAAAAGACCTCTGTGACTGGCAACTGCATCCTCACTTCCTCAATCCGCACTCCTGGGCCTGATGCACTCCCCTGCCTCTCAAGCCTGCAGATGCGCAAACACGTTCTTAATGAGCTTTGGTGTCAAACAGCAAGTGTCATGGGAGCAGGGCCCAAGTTCCTGATCAATGCAAGCAATATTTAGCTTCCCCCAGCCCTACTGGTCTCCCTCGCCCGTTCAGCAATTCTGCAGTGTTATTTTTAGAGTGTTAAGTTAATAGAGATCCCTGGAGTGATGTGGAAAGAGCCAAGTCACTGGAGGAACTCTACTAAATTTGTAACTGGAAAGAGGCCTGCAGCTACAGGGTTTCATGAAGAAGCCCACTCAGAAATGAGATGAACAATCACCATTGTTTCATATTTTAACAGAGGAATAATGTTTAAGGCTGCTGGGTGCCTGGGTAGGAGGAAGGGAGACCAGCACAATTCTTCTTCTGCCTCAATGATTTTTTAAAAATGATACAATAAAATAAGAATAATGACAGTATTTGGGGAGGAAAATAAGCTAGTAAGTTTTTGTTATGTTAAAATATATGTTAGGAAATAAAAATCATTCATTCTTAACTGATGTCAAACCTTCGGTTTTATGTTTAAATAACCTCTGAAAAGCTGTCAGTGTAATTAGAGCTGTAACAAAGGACATACAGACTTACCCAGGAAAGAAAATTATGACAGTCTTGATCAAAATTACCCTATAAATATCACTTTATTGTTTTAACTACCACGTTTTAGTTCTAGGGCCATGAAAATGAGTCATATGCTACCCAAACTAGGCATAGAGATGAAATTTGATTCATTCCTCTTATGTCAGCCACACGTACAGATGTGCCCACTAAGAGACTTAACCCATGATTAATGCATACAAGGTCTCTGGTGGGCATGGTCCATAAATGTGAAAGTCATACTACAAGGAAACCTGAAGGAATGAAAATAAAACTTTTCCTCCACCTTTTGCAGCTAACCCACGAACATTCAAGGTACAATTTCCCCAGCCACAGAGATAGCAAAGGATCAAGTGACTCACAACCAAGGAAAATGCAACTGATGCACCTGACTGCTCAATGTTATACATTGTTCTGGCTTTTTATTTCATGATAACTTAGAAGGTGATGGGTTTTCACCAAATTCGAAATCTACACCAAGGAGCACAAAGGACGTGACAGGGAAAGAAAGAGAAAGAAAAAATATGTTTAAATCTTCCTTCTTGGAACAATTGGTTGACTAATGAACATTTTCAAATGACGATTTTTTTTCAAATGATGATCATTTTGATGTTGTTCATTGAACTTCACTATGATGATTGAAGCTACAAAGGAAAATGTCTTATGAAGGGAGAAAATGACTTAATTTTATCATAAAACAAAATGAAGAAAGCATCCATACAATTTACTAGATTGTTTCATATAAACACGAATCATTTTACCTTGTTTCTGAACAAGGACACTCTCATAGATCACTTCTTCTAGAAGTGGAAATCAGAGGCTCTGAAATCTGTTCATTGATGCAAGATTTGATTTTGACTGACTTGCCAGAGGAAAACGTGATATTTTTGTCTCTCTGGGTCCCGGGGGAAAGGCTAGACTCTCTTTCACAAAGTCTTTTGTTTAAAATAGTAAATACTATTAAGTAAATTAAGATGATTAAATGAAACACTGAGTTTCCAGAACCACAGGCCCAAAATATCAAGAACATCTAAAAGGTCAATCCAGGTAATATATTTTTTAAACAGTATTTTCTAGATTTGTCATGGTGCCACAGAGATTCACTCTCAGTCTACTCAATTCCTGTTTGTTATGGGGAATTTGGAGACCTAGAAGGAAGAGGAGACAGGAAATGTCCCAGAATGCATTTGTCACATACATTCAGCCTCTCCACCTCAGGTAAGGCAGCTACTGTCCCTACTGGCTGCCCTGAGGAGCACTTACTGACAAGGTAGGGAGGAGAGAGGACATGAGGATGGGATGGGCAAGAACATTCTGAGAGGCAGAAAGATCACCAAGGCAGACTGAAGAGGTCTTGCCTAAGCCTGCTCAGCAATAATGGGGGGATAGAATTCATCACTAATATGCCACTGCTATGATTTGAATGTGTGTCCCCTCCCAAACTCATGCTGAAATTTGATTCCCATTATAACAGTATTAAGAGGTGAGGCCTTGAAGAGCTGATTAAGCCAGGAGGGTTCTACCCTTATGAATGGATTAATGCCATTATCATAGGAGTGGATTCATTATTGTTGGAGTGCATCCCTTATAAAAGGACACGCTCAGCCCCCTTTCTCTGTTGCTTTCTCCCTCCCTTCCTCTCCATCTCCTGCTCTCTCTCTTCCTCTTTCTTTGCTCTTCTGCCCTGAGATGCCTTCTACCGCATTATGACACAACAAGCAGACCCTTGCCAGACACTGGAAACTCAATCTTGAACTTCCCAGCCTCTAGAATGTTGAGCCAATAAATTTCTTTCATTATAAATTATACAGTCTGTTGCATTCCGTTATAAAAGCACAAAACAGACCAACACAGCCACCATTAGTGTGCAGATCCTTCGCATTTTGCCTTTACCAACACAGGACATCCAGCTATTTTCCAAGTGTCATTAAGGGCTGCTGTGGATCCATCCTACCGAGGAAGTGCTGGTTTTGCCAACAGACTGTCTACACTACCTGTTTCAAACATAAATTGGTATTTTGGTTATAATGTCTTATGAAAACCAAGCATCAGTTTTCTTAAACCAGTCATTATCTCATTAATGTCTCATCAGAAACCATATTAGAAGCCCTACCTCTGATGAGCACTATTTTTTACAGGGAAAACTCAGAGATCGCCGTTACCCCTGACTACCCAGTGCAGTTCTTGTGCCCACTAAAGCCATCCAAATAGAGAAAAGTCTGAGAATCGCTGTTCTGGGCTTTTCTCTAGCTTCTTGGTTTCCACTATGCCAGCACGTCAGTGGAATAACCTGTTCTTAAAATCCACCAGCAGAGATTTCAAACATTCTGGGTTTCATTCATATAATGAGATGGTCCTTTTTAACAGATGACTCGAATTCCCCTGACTGCAATTTAAACTTATTCCCTCTTGTCCTCTCCTACTTCAAATCTGAACCACAAAACTAGAGAATACAAATTCAACTGACCAAACTATTTTCTGACCTCCAGCATTTCATTTTCACATTTCCGTCTGAGTCTGAAAACTAACTGAGGGGGGCTAAGGGAGAAGCAACCATTAGATTAATAAGATTCACAGGGAAATAATGATTACCTAATTTAGCAGTGAAGAGAGAATGGGAACAACCTTCAAATGTCATCATAGGAGGCAGTGTTGAAATGCCTCCTTTTTCTGACACAATTCTGTCAATTAGCTGAGTAGGGCAATTACCTTTCTTTTCTCTTTTTTATTTGCAAAGAACCAAAACTTTCTAAGGATGATAAATGACTCCCTGGAAAATTCAATGCCGGTTCTGCTAAATTTGCACTTTCCATATTCTAAGGGTTTAGATGGACTTTTTTTTCCAGTTATGTCTCATAATCAATGGGGTGAACAGCTAAAAAAGAAAATCCTGTGTAGAATTCAGAGATGAGGACCTTAAAAGAAATCAAGCACACTCAGATCTGCCCAAATGACCAGTGAATGAATACATATCACAGTGTAATTAGTACAGTCAAGGATGTTGTTAGCCAAATGATGAAGTAAATTTCATTTTAATTGTTTTGAATTCTATCCCTATTGCCCTAAAAAGAAGAAAAGAAAATGTATTCAGATTATGACCTTTGAGAATTCTGGACTCATTAGCATTTCATACAACACAGCACAGAATTAAAGCAAGAAAATGGATCTGCAATGTTCCCCTAACTGCAGTGTGTACATCATTAATGGCACATAATTAAGGAGGTGTCAGTGTTGGTCCCAGTCTCTGTTGACAATGGCTCACAAACAGCATTTTCAGTCCAATATAATAGCCAACTAACAGTGGCTAAACCTGTTCATTAAAAAAAGACAAAGGAGACCTAATTTTGCTCCAGTGCTAGGACAGGCGACAAAAGAAATGGGGGGAGTAGGCAATGATGCATATCCTGAACCAGGTTTCTGAAGTTTCTGTAGCCTTAAGGGCTCCCCACAGCTATCAAGTGAAAGAGCAGGAAGGAGGTGAGGAAAACCAGGCATAGATACAGGCCATGGAAGGGATGGTGAAGGAAAACACTAGAAAGAAGGGAGGTAGGGAGTGGGAGGGCCATCAGTACTCACCCTCTACGGCCATTTGGGCAGAGGGGCCTAAGACATCTCTTTAGGAGACTCTTTCCAGAGGAGCCCAACAATAGCCAGGGCCCCCCACTTTAACCTGTCTGAAGACGTCTGCTTCAGTTCTCTATGGCAGTATCACAAGCCACCCAAACTTAGTGACTTAACACAACAAGGTGTTCTTTTTCTCAATGTTGTGGGTTGGTTGGGTTCTGCTCCACAGCTCTTGGGGAGTAGCTGTGGTCACTTGTGTGGCTGCATTAAGGTAGGAGCTCTGTTGGGGCTGGAACTTTCCAGATGGCCTCTCATCCTTTAGGGCATCTCTCCATGAGGCTTCTCATCATCCAGTGATCCACCTGAGCCTCTTTATAGCATGGCAGTGAAACTAGGCCTCATAAAACTTAGAAACTAGGCCTCATATAGAAAAAATTAACACCAGGTGGCTCTGGATAGGGTCCCACCCTGCCTCGATAGGGACCCACCCTGATAGGGTCCCACCCTGCCAATTCCGGGGGTCCCACCCTGCCTCGAAGTTCCCGGAATCAACAACTCCAGAAAAAAAACCTCATAAGGTCCTGCTCTAACCAATTAGCATAAGACACCTTGCTCAGGCCATAGCTAGACCCAATCATTTTGCGCCTTAAGCTTTGTTTGAATTTCGCGCCATAAGCTGTGTTTGAACTTGTGTTTGCCTATATAAACAGCCTGTAACAAGCAGTCGGGGTCCCAGGGCCAACTTAGAGCTTGGGACCCTAGCACGCTAGTAATAAATAACTCTCTGCTGTGAATCTCGTGTCGGTGATCCTTCGCGGCGACCCCTGCCCAGGAGGGAATCGACAGTTCGGTTCCAACAGCAGCAAGCTTCTAAGAGAGAGTTCCAAGAGGATAAGCCCCAGTGGGCAAGGGCTTATAGCCTCTGTTTGCTTTATGTTTACCAGAGTCCCACTGGCCAAAGCAAGTCATGTGGCCAAGCCTAGAGCTAGTGTAGGAGGGGACTACACAAGGGCATGAATAAATACCAAGATCTGTGGTTCACCGGAGAGCACCAATCTTGTTACTACAAGGGCACAAGACTTGCTAGAATCAAAGTCGTCTTCAGAGGTGTCACCTCTTATTTCCACTGGAGCTGGTGGAAGACACCTAACACAGCAGTGCTGCAGAAACTGTCAGGCATGCAAGATCTCCTCCCAGCCCCAAACCCTCACACCTCCCCGACTCCACACACACACAGTCCTCCAGTGTTCCTTTATTCTGTGAATGGTGTGATGAATCTTTTCCATCACACATGTCCAGAGCCTGAGAGCCTCCCTTGAATCTGTCCTCTCCCCTCACCTCCTGACTCCAATCCATTTCCAAATCATGTCCACTTTCAATCCCCAAATATCTCTCTTGAATCTTGCCACCTCTCAGGATCTTCAGGCATCCCTCCAGACAAATGCAGTAACCTCCTAATTGGTCACCTCAAGGCATTTACCACACTGCAATCAGAGTGAACTTTGCAAAACATAAATTAGATTATGTCATGCCCTCCTGCCTCTCTCCCACTCTTAATTCTTTCAAAGTCTTCCCATCACTCTTAAGATAAAGACCAGGGTCCTTTCCTAGCCCACAAGGCCCTGGATGCTCTGGCTTCCTCCTGCCCCTCAGTCACTCCCTTGGCTCTCAGCTATCCAGCCACGCCAGCCTTCCTCACTTTCTCAAACACACCACACTCCCTTCTACTACAAGGCTTTTACAGACTCTACCTGGTCAACCCTGATGCCACAGTCAAATCTCAAATATTACTTGCTCAGGAAATCTTTACCTGGTCTCCCAAACCAAGTGAATTCTCCTTCCCTCAAACCCAGTCGTTCTTCACAACTATGTGTATCAGTTACTAGAATATAAGCCCATGAGCGCAGGAACTGGATTTGTTTTAAGTTTCCTAGTATGAGATAATGTTAACAATAAATATTTATTGAGCACTTACTAGTTGCCAAGTACTATTGCATGTTGGGGATACAGCAGTAAACAAGACGAAGTCCTTACCCACATGGAGCTTATGGTCTGGTTGGGGAAGCAGGTGACAAAAAACAAATACACCTGCATACTCTGTAATGTCTCTTAGTAGTAAGTTCTAGGAAGAAGACTGAAGTGGAGTAAGAAGGTAGAGAGTGAGAGGAGAAGAGGCAATTTTAGATAAGATGTCCAGAACAGGTCTCTCTGAAGATGTGACATTTGAGCTGAGACCTAAGTAAGTATGCAAACAAGTCATGGAACCATATAGGGAAGAATGTTGTAGGCAGGGGGTATGGCAAGTACAAGGGTCCTGAGGACCAAGTATGTTCAACATGTACAGCAAGCAGTCAGGAGGCCAGGCCAAGTAGAGACTGGTTAAAAATGAAACTGGAAAAGTAGCCAGGAACCTTGTAAGCCATGACAAGTGTATCAGTTCCCTAGGGCTGCATAACTGCACCACCACATGGCTTAAAACAAGAGACATTTATTCTTTTATAGTTCTGAAGGCCAAAAATCCAAAATCAAAGTGTCGGCGGCATTGTTTTTTTCCTGGGGGATCAGAGGGATAATCTGTTCATTCAAAATTCATGTCCTTCCCCGAACAATGGAATACTGCTCATCAATAAAAAGGACAAGCCAGTGACATATGCAACAACATGGATGATTCCCACAGATCCTATGGATCATTCCCACAGATGATTCCCATGATGTTGAATGAAAGAAGCTAGACCCAAAAAAGTACCTACTGCATGATACCATTTCTAGGAAGCACAAGACCAGGCAAAACTGATTCCTGGAGAAGAGTATCCTAGCTTCTGGTGGTTGTAAGCAATCCTTGGTGCTCTGGCCCATGGATGTACAGATTGGTGCAAAAGTAATTGTGGTTTTTGCCACTCTTTTTTTTTTTGAGATGGAGTCTCTGTCACACATGCTGGAGTGCAGTGGTGCAATCTCGGCTCACTGCAACTTCCGCCTCCCGGGTTCAAGCAATTCTCTACCTCAGCCTCCCAAGTAGCTGGGATTACAGGCACCTGCCACCACACCCAGCTAATTTTTGTATTTTTAGTAGAGACGGGGTTTCACCATCTTGGCCAGACTAGTCTTAAACTCCTGACCTCGTGATCCACCCACCTCAGCCTCCCAAAGGGCTGGGATTACAGATGTGAGCCACTGCCCCCGGCCAGTTTTTGCCACTTTTAATGGCAAAAAATGCAATTACTTTTGCAGCAACGTACTATCACTCCAGTCTCTGCCTCTGTTGTCACATGGCGGTCCTTCCACTGTCTGTGTGTCGCTGTGTCTCTTTTCTTCTCATAAGGATGCCAGTCATATTAAGGGCCCACCCTACTCCAGTATGACCTCATCTGAACTGTACTAATTATATCTGCAATGACCCTATTTCCAAATAGTTCACATTCTGAGCTTCAGGGAAGAACATGAACTTTGGAGGGACACTATTCAACTCAGTACCATGAGGAGTTGGGGTTTTATTCTAAGTGTTGATAGCAACGAATGAATAAATGAGCAAACAGACAAATGCAGGAGTAAATGATCAACCAGGTGAAACAAGCGGCCATCACTTGCCAAGACCACCAGATGAGCCTTTGTCAGTCACCGGTGGACATTGTTCTGTGAAGAGGAAAGGCTTTTGCCTCTGGCCCCTCTTTCTGACCGGCTATTCAAATAGTGTTTTTCAAAACTTTGCAGAAGGCATAAAGATATCTCTCAATGTTTAAAAAAAAAAAAAAAAAAAAGCAATGCTCACAGCAGTCAGCTTCCAGATTCCACACAGGGAGATTTTCAGAGCACACAATATTTCTGACAGGTGGCCAACCCCCTTGTCTCTTGAACCCCCAAACCCTGTTCTCCCAGACTATCTTTATTTATATATATATATAATACATATATTATATATATAGATTTTCTATATGATTGATTGATAGATAGATAGATAGATAGATAGATAGACAGACAGACAGACAGACAGATAGATAGAGATATAATTAGGCCTGAATTTGGGTCTATCCAACATAATGACAAGTGCCCAAAGAAGGCCAATCTTATTTGCCTGCTCAGCCCTCATTATAAGTCTCAGCTGATGGGCTGCTGAGTCCTGACACTGCACATTTATTTAGAATTGCAAACACCTGTGTACTAGAAAACCAGGCCAGCAGAAAGTCTTGCCTCCTCATCCCCACCCTCCTGCTCAACAGCCTGTATCTTCAGGGGCAGCCTGTCCTCCTGCCACCCCTGAGGCCAGCAGCCAGAAGTCACAGTGATTCATGCACCTAATGAAGGCAAACCTCCCCCATATAAGAACCTGAGACAGCCTCATTAAGCTTCCCTGGCAGTGCAGTCCCATTCCATGCTAAGGTGCTATCCCACCAGGGGTTAAAGAAATAATTATTGTGGGGCTGGGAGACTTGGTAAATAGCATTCGCCTAAGGAGGAAGCAGGTTTCCTGAGCCCAGCTGAGAAATACAATTAAGTTGTAATATTTTGTCAGGGCTTTTTCCTCCTCCTTACTGTTTATCAGTGTTAAGAGACAATTTATACTTTGCAATTCTCTGGGATGGTGAGTGTACCTCACAGCAGGCAGGTAAGATTAAACTGTCTATCACGAGGCACTGGCCTTCCTTGTTGCTACATACACATAGCCGGGGAGATGAGAGCCTTGAGCACTAGAGATCTTCTGACTTGCAACTTAAGTGACTGAGAGCAGGGCACATCATCACCTCCTTTTCCTAAACTATTGCCCAGAAGCTGGAATCAGGACCAATTGGAAAACTCAGGATTTCTCTTACACAATGGGAAGCCTACAGTCCTCTCTTCAACACACAGATGTCTTGTAGCTTTACTCCCAAGGGTCTCCGCTTCCCCAGTGAGTCGAAAACGGGGCCCATTAGGAGCCTCCCTTCCTGCAAGACAATCTATGACTAAGCTGAAGGCACCATGATTAATTCATTTCTTCACACAACTCATGTAATGAATACATTCAAATGAGGTAATACATCACAGAGGGGACACATTTAGCCTGTCTTGAAGTCCAGTCAGCCTTGGATTTCTCTCTCTGTTATAGTTTCATCACACTGAATAACTGAAAATCTTTTGACTCTCTTTATCTGTCTATGTTTCATCCACTTTGAATGTGTGTGTCCACAAACAGACTTGTACATGAATGTTCACTGCCAAAATAGCCAAAAACTAGAAACAATTCAAATGCCCAGGAGAAGGGATAAACAAACTGTGGCATAGTTATACAATGGAACACTGCTCACCAAAAATTAGAACAAGCCAGTGACACATGCAACAACATGGATGATTCCCACAGACATGATGTGGAGTGAAAGAAACTAGACCCAAAAAGTACAAACTCTAGGACACCATTTCTATGAAACACAAGATCAGGCAAAACCGATTTATGATGACAAAGCAGAATAGTGGTTATCACCAGAGGGAAAATTGACTGGAAGGACATTTTCTAGGATGATGAAAATATTCTGTGTCTTGATCGGCCCGGTTGTCACATGGGTGTATATTCTTGTAAAAAAAAAAAAAAAAAAAAAAAAAAAAAAGGCCACCAAATGTACATTTAAGATTTATTCATTTTACTGTATGTAAATTAAGCCTCAATAAAGAACTTCTAAAATTTACTCATGATGTCATTTAACTTGAATTATATCCTCCCCTCCAACCTACCAGACCGTCCGAAGCCTCTAGCAGTCTGCTCAAAATACACTTTTGCCAGCACGTTGGGACTGTTGGCTTCTCCACCAGACTGTAAACTCCCAGCTCACCATGGGGTCCTCAGATGTTTGCCAGATAGATGGATGGGTGGAGGGATGGATAGGTGAATGGATACCTCATTCCCTCCAACTCACCGAAAGAGGGAAACCTATCCCACAACGCTTAATTCCTCACCCAGAAGAGGGGCTGAATCTGTGCTCATTCAATCATCCACCCTCACCTGCGCCCCCAGGTGCCAACAACACAGAGCAACGTAACGACCAATTAGGGTTAGACTGCATGACCAGATGAAAGACTTAATTTAACAGCCCCACAGGTGATGAAACAGTAACTTAGGCTGTAACCGTGGTCCATTCATCTGAGCTACTAGAAAACCATATTTATAAACTATAATGAAGAATATACTAATTTGGATAACCCATATGAATCCCAAAATGACTTATATATGTATCTTGAAAATTGTCACTGTTGTCTAATTGTTTAGTTCAAGATTTTCTTACTTGAAGAATGGCTACAATGGGCAGGAAGTACATTAAATTAGCTAGGAAGATGGCAGGATGGGGAAAAAACTGTTACGGCCAACTAAAGTCTGAGAATCTATTTCCAGTACAAATGCAATTAGTCTTTGGATCTCTGTTATCACTAAAACCATCCGTGTCAGGATGCACTTTTCTGCTTCGTACCAGAGTTTGGAGTCTTTATCCTTTTAACTCAATGTATACACAGGAATTTCCCTCAGAGGGCCAAGAAAAAAAAAATCTTGGCTGTAAAATGCATTCTCAATTCCTTTACAGGGAGAGAGAGATTCCCCAGACTTCAAGGAAAGGTACACAGGGGAGAGCAGCAGCACCATCTTGCTTGAAAGGGGGATTCTTTCAGCCTTTTGGGATAGAATAGATGCAAAGGTTTCAGCTGAAGCAAAGGTTACAGGTGTAAAAACGTAAAAAGTGTATAGTTAAATGTTGAAAGTGCTGAGGTAATATCAGGCATTGATTTTTTTAAAGATAAATGCTGAACCAAACTTGCCACTCATGTCTCTACATACTGAGTCTGTGATATTCGAGTTATAACTAGTTATGCTTTCATAAACACGGAGGGTGTTGTTCTTCTAAACCAACAGAGTATGCAACTGTAATGGATTATACAGCCTCCAGAAACCTGACCCTGGATGAGCCACCGCCTGTATTTTACAAAGTTTCTACACAGGGTGCTGTTCTCAAGTAGCCAGGAGCCCACAGCCTACAGGTACCAAAGGTGGCAACTTGTAGCAATCCGCCATAGACAAAGGTAAGTGTGTGCATGCACATGCACACACATATTTACACACACATTCACTCACTCAAGCACATGCACACACATGCACGCACACACACACACGCACACCCATCCCACCCTGCCAGCATCCCATCACCATGTGCCAGGAAACCCCCAACTGTATAGCAGGTCCCCCAGTCTGAATATACCACAGAGAATATAAGACCTCTACTAAAAATACAAAAAATTAGCCGGGCATGGTGGCGGGCGCCTGTAGTCCCAGCTACTCGGGAGGCTAAGGCAGGAGAACGGCGTGAACCCTGGAGGCACAAGTTGCAGGGAGGCGGAAGTTGCAGTGAGCCGAGATCGTGTCACTGCACTCCAGCCTGGGTGACAGAGCAAGACTCTGTCTCAAAAAAAAAAAAAAAAAAATCTGAAACTTGCATCCCACAGCTCCAATCTGCAAGCTCAGTTTTCAAAAGCCTTCGTTCCCTGCACTTGAGAAGCCCCATGTCACGTTTGTCTGACCACAAACTGGGGCTGCCAGTAGGAAGGTAGCCACCAATGGCATGGGCCTCCCCACACTCCTTTTTCAGTGTTTCACAAGCCTCTGACAAGAGCAGCTGCAGAATGCCTGTGTAGCATATTTTCACACTGTCTTCTTAAGAAAATTCCACTGTCCCTCTCATTTATCATATTCGCATAAGGGGCATCGGGATGTGATCCACAGCTTGTGGTTGATGCAACCACATCTTTGCCTGCACAAGCTGGAGACAGGAAAAGACAGAGCCAAACTGAAGTCTGAGGGCAGCCAACCTGGTCGGAGAAGGCTCTAAGGTGTACTCACCTCTGGAATGAAAAAAGAATCAGGAGACCATGAGAAAACTGACCTCTACAGAGCAGGGACACTAGGAAAGAAAAAGAAAACATGTGTCCACCATGGTGTCAGGCAATTTGGACCCTGACAATTTAATCCCAGCTTCCAGCCTGTCCAAGGACCAGCTGAGGCTTCAAAACAGGGCTGGTGGCAGGAGCTGCTTCAGGTCATGGGCCCTGAAGCTCTCAGTTGTGGCACTCACTGACTGAGTAACACAGCGCTGGGCCTCAACACTTTATAAATGGGCCTCAGTTTGTCCATCTATAAGGTACAGATTAGAATGAAATGGCTAATGTATATAAGGCCCAGGACATCATGTCTGGCACATAACAAGTACTCAGAATTACATTAGAGGTTAATGCAAAGATAAATAAGAATCTCAATAAGATCTGGAGGGCTGCTCTTAGTCCAGAACCACCACTGCTAAGGTTGTTTCTGGACAAAAGGCATCATTCCATTCGTGGCTCTTTTGTTATCACCTCCCTGGACAACCTGGGGGACCCTCTTCAGTCTCAGGATGTTCCCTGGGTCATTGTTATCACTATCCATTTTTCCTTCTGGTGAGAGGAAGAGGAACAGAAAGGAAAGAGCAACGGGAGGGATTGCTATGTCCACCCTACTTTGTGCCATGATGGTCTCGTCACTCAGAGGCACCCACAGGCCTGGCATTCAGGGCCCAAGACTTGCTCTCCTTCCCAGAGAAAGCCCCAGCTGCAGGCCTGTCCTGAGTCATTGGGTGAGTTCCCCAGCAATGTTCTCTGCCCCCCACCACCACCATAAGCCCACTCTTGTGGTTCCTTGTTCATGCACAGCCCAGGAAACCGGATGCCTCCATGGTTGAGACACCTGGTGATCTCCAGGCCCTTGGTCAACATCTTTTGAAGAAACTGATTATATTTTAAGTCAAGAGGGAGATGAAGGAGCCAAGAGGTCCCCCGGTCCTCTTTCTCCTGCACGAAGTTTCTACCTAAGAAAAAACCTCTTGTTCTTAGCCTGAGAAGACACGGTGGTGGAATCTGAAAGTTTATGAGACTAAAGAGACTTAAACAAGATGAAAAACAGGAGAAAGAGAAATAGCTGCACCAGTGTATGTATGGGAGGAAGCTGAGTCCAGGGTGGGAAGTAGAAGCCTGGATAGTGATGGTGAAGGATGGGGAGGGAAGAAGTCTTGGGGCCCAGAGTAGCCTGAGGAAGGAAGACACAAGATAAACATTAAGAGGATAAAAGACCAGCCCAAGCTCCTGAATCTCTACCTCACATTCATCATCTCAAAAATAGGATATGCCTGCCATCCCCACTCTAATCTTGACAGAAAGCACTTCATAAATACGCTGTTCTACAGAGGTGTTTATAGTCATACTAACACCACCTTTTGCCAGGCCTCCCCGTCAACTTGCTCCTTTTGTCATGAACTGCAGCTAATTGAATAAAATAGGAGTGGTTTTCTTCCCCAGAGTAACCCATTATGAGCATCCTCGGTGTTTAGGATTGATGGCACACCTTCAGGTTTCCATTCCAAAAAATATGTATGTATTTTTTTACTAAATGTTTGTGAAAGGCAGATAACATAAAATGGAAAAACGCTTAAGGCAGAGATTAAGAGGGAATAAAGGAGAGAAAGGGATGAATGAAATAGCTTCTACATCCCAGTTTCTTCCAGTTACGTTCGGAAGGTTGAAACATCCCCCAAACGTTCAGCTCGCTCGCTTCTCGGAATCCACGTGCTTACCCTCTGTACATTTCAGGGAATGACACTCCGTGCAGAGGATGCCAGAAGGTGCTAGAAGACACTGGAAGGTGCAGGTAGCCCTTTTTGACTGCACGGCAGCAAGAGATTTTGAAGGACCCTCAAGCTTTTCTCTTCCCATCTTTATGATTCCACTCACTGAACCACCCCACTGAACCTCCAGCTGCACAAGCCTTGTCTGCATCTTCATCCTCAGAACCTGTCACGGGAATACACATCAAGCTCAGGAAGTTCTCATGCACTTTTCTGGAACAGGAGTGCCTAGAGACTCAATTTCATACACACTGATAGGTCACTGATGTAACAGGCGTGGTTATCTGGTTGACCTGGAAACTCACAGATCCTCTCCATGTTATAAATACTGAAGCACTTCAAACAGCAGAGACGGTGAAAACCCAAGGAAGCTAAAATGATAGCAAATAAGAGGGGAAGAGTAGAAGAAAAACATAACAGTCTGGAGGCATTTGGTGCAAACTTGAGTGCAGTTCCTCAAAATAGCCCCTGAGTGAAGCCACAGAGACGGTGCTGCAGCTCAGAACAAGAGGAGCTGCATCATCTTCATGCAGCAAACGATGTACTCAGCATACTCAGAATTCCTCATGCCTATCTCAAAATCCTTCTCAAAAATGAATATTTTTCCATTTCTTTGCATCTATTAATAATGACTTCATTTTCAAAGGGAAAAAAAGTGCTACCACAGCACAGTACCATAAAACACTCTCATTTTTAAGAGATGGAAAGTCCTAAACTTCGATTCTCCAGAAAGAGCCTGTGAATGCCCAAGGAAAGTCTCTCTCAAACTCTACGTGTTCTTACTTAACGTAGAATTTCAACACCTTTCCAAACTGGAATACAGAAGACAAACTATGGAAAGTTCTGGTAAAGGCAAGGATACAGATAGGAGAAATACACTGAAGGGTAATATCTACTACTACACATACTACATAAGTACTGTTTATAATGATGACCTTAGGCCCGCATAGAAAAGGTGAACTTACGTAATCTGGGGAAGAGAGGAGTGGGAAATATAGATGGAATAAGGTTGGTCAAAGTTGGCTATGAATTGTTGAGGCTGGCTGTTGGGTACATGGGGTTTGTTACATGTTGCTCTCACTTTTGTATATGCTTGAAATCTTTCATAATTAAAAAAAAGATATTTTAAGGCTGAATTTATTTTAGGGTACTCTGCTTTGAAAGGGTAGAAATCACATCATACATTTTAAAACTATTTCTTTCAAAAACAACCCCACTAAAATATGAAGGCACTTTAAAGGATACACTCCAAAAATACACATTCATCTAAAAATAACTCATTTCTTGGCAGTAATTTCTTTATGTGGGGGGAGGGGCTGTGTCTATGTGGATCCCTCTTTCTCCCTCTCCTTCCCTCTCTCTCTGCCAGGGTCCAGGTCTATTCTTTCTACACCAATAATCTCTCTCCACATAAACCAGCCAGCTCTGATACATGCAGCCCAATGCACTGGTAGCCATAGGAGATGAAGATGCTGGGGCTTTTGCCAGATCTTGCATCAGGAAAGATGCCTTACCGAGCTGGAGGGCACAGGCACCTGGAATCAGGATTTCTATCTGCTACTGACTGACTAGGTAGGCTGGCGAGGGCCAAGCTAGATTCAGGTTCTCAGATTTGGGGTTGGCACATGTGCATCATCACTACCCTACTCCTGGAGCCTGAAGGATTTCACCTACCCGCTTCATGTTGGCCATTAGAGAAGATTAGTGCTGCAGAGCAATGCCCTCTCAGACCAACACTAAATTGAGTTTGCAGGAAACACAAGCAGTCAAGTCTGAGCAGAATCTAATCATTCATTCCAAAGCAGGTTAATTTGTTCTTTATATGTTCACATCAACAATGTCGCAATGATTTGGGCTCAACATCTCAGCATTGTGGAAGGCAGCCAGCCTTGGTATTCTGGGGGGTGTGCTTTGAAGCTCCAAATTATTTGCTCTTTGTGAATAATTAGAGCTACCAGCCTTCCCTATGTGCTCCTGTCAAGAATCATTTGAGGGGGACCTTGGTAGTGATTCCTGAGGAAACAATGCACCAAGGTAGTTAACTCTTATGGACAGTCCCTCAAGGCAATAGTGGTCATCCACTTCTTTTACATCAGTCCCCATCTCATGGAGTGGCACCATCAGCCATCTGAAAACAAACCTGGGCACTCACCCAGATGCTACCCTCTCCACTACTGCATATCCAATACAGTCCATTTTAATTCCTAAATACCTCTCACGCCCATCCCAACTCTCCATTTCCACTGCCAATACCCTCATCTGCTCTAATTTCCTTCAGCTTATTGAGAAAAAAATTTAAAATGAGGCCAAGGAAGGGATGAAGCACCTCTGCACCCCAGGAAGGAGGATGCTCTATTCCTGCAGGTAAAATGTGGTATCATTGAATGTCAAATCTTCCGTGTGTCTCAGCATCTGACTCAACCCATCACCCAAAAGTGGAGCCAGTCAGACCCAGCATCCACGAGGGAGATTTGCTTGAAGGGTTATCCCTAAGAACCACTCAAGGTAGGAAGCAGAAAATCAAAAGCTCTATCCCAAGGAGAATGAGAAGGTGGTTGAGGAACCCAGTCACACATCTGGCATGAGGCTGCTGGGGTAAAAAGTTGATGACTGCGTCTTCCAATAAGGCAGGCTGGCTCCATGTGAAGCTCATTCTAACTCTTGAGGTACTCAGAGAGGTAGCCTGTTGACCCAACCAAAAGCAAATTTTGTTCACGGTATTTTCCAAAACCGGACTTAACAATCTTTAGCTGGAACATGCCATCTCCATTTCTTCCAATGTCCCACGATACCTGACAGCACGAAACATATTCTGCAACCTTCTGAACCCTCGACACATTTAATTTTTTACCCCCCATAATTTGAGCATAACTGTCAACAGAAAGGCCGAGTGGAGCACTTTTCTTCCTGACCCAGTGGTTTCTGGAGAAGGAGGAAGGTAGGGTCTGACCCAGGACTTCATGCCAAAAACAAAAGTAAGGCAAGTCAAATGTCCATCAGGTATTCACAGGCCAATAGACCCAACAAGAAAAGCAAACAGTCCTCAAAGTCAAACTAATAAGAAGTAGAGTGTGCAGCAAACTTCCAAGACCAGGTGGCATGGGAGTGGTGGTGGTTAGGGCTATCACCTAGCTGAGGGGCTGGCTCGTGTGTCAGCCTCTGTTGGTACCAGCCACATGAATGACTGATTTGAGGAACCCCTACAGAGGTCATCATATGGATGGCTGCAGTCTCTTCCATAGTCCCTGCTCCTGCCCATGCCTTTTCACCAAAGGCAGAACATCCCTGGGTGAAAGAGCAGCTGAAAGATCAAGGCTGCAGGTGTCCCTTCCCCTGTGCTTGCCCCAGAGAAGACTCCACTACCACTGGACCTCAAGGGGACAGGAGGCCTCTGTCAAGTCCTCCCCATCCCAAGTGGAGTTTCTCATGTCCAGTAAGGTCCTGGCACTTCCATCTCCTGCCTTTTAAAGAATGTGACTCAACCTGGCCGGGCATGGTGGCTCATGCCTGTAATCCTAGCATTTTGGGAGGCCAAGGCGGGTGGATCACCCAAGGTCAAGAGTTCAAGAGCAGCCTGGCCAACATGGTAAAACCCCGTCTCTACTAAAAATACAAAAATTATCCAAGCGTGGTGGCAGGTGCCTGTAATCCCAACTACTCAGGAGGCTGAGGCATGAGAATCATTTGAACCTGAGAGGCAGAAGTTGCAGTGAGCCGAGATCTCACCATTGCACTCCAGCCTGGGTGACAGGAGCGATATTCCGTATCAAAAAATAAAATAAAGAATGTAGCTCAATGCAGCTATTTTTTTTTTTACTTTGAAACCCTTTTTAGAAATTTAAATTATCCAGAATCCTAGGTGGAAGGAGCCAATTTCTGGGTGGTTCTGGAGGTGGTAGTATCCTTCCCAGGCAGAATAGATCCTCTCAAGGAAGCCCAGAGGAACCATCATAGACCTGAACACAAAAAGGAAAATTCTCATATGTAGATAAAGAAATTGAAGCCCAGATAAGTTAAATGACTTTCACAAGGTCATGCATCTGTTTTACAATAGGCTAGAACTAGAAAGTACATTTTCTTATAGGAATGTGCATGGCGCTGTCTCACCAGACATCATGTTCTCTTCATAACTTTGAATAGCAAGCACCCTTATCTCTGAAGGAGGGACCTAGTTTTGCATTATAGAAATTGCCTGAGACTGAAATATAAATATGAACCTAATTAATGATAGAATTCTTATCCTTAGGTGAATAACATTCTGTTAAGGATGTTAAAAGGATAGGAAAACTATTTGGCAACTTATAGAAGATCCTCATATGTCATCATACTTTCCAAGTAAAGTTATTTCCAAAAATGTCTACCTGTAACTTCAATTGTATACAAAACGCATAGATAAAATCAAAAAGATTTATGTCAGCTACTTGAATTAGCATAAGTCCCAGGCCTGAAAGAAATTAAACAAGTTTTTTTTTTAAATATAGTCTCTTGAAAGTGTTTGAGTTAAAAAAAAAAAAAAAAAAAAAGATACACTCTCATACACTGTGACAGACTATATGAAAAAATAGTCAAAAATTCTTTGCTATGTGACTTCACAACTTCTCCCATCAAAAGGTAGAGTCTATTTCCCCACACCTTGAATCTGGGCTCATCTTGAGATTTTCTTTCACCAATGAGATGTTAACAATAAGTACAAGATAACTGGAGGCTAGAAAAGCATTCGTACCCTGGGACTTGCCCTCTCTCTTACTGCTCAAGGAACCATGTAACACAACCACTATGTAAATGGGCCCAGCTAACCTCCTGGAGGATGAGCCTCCACGTGGAGGAGAATGGAAGTGCCCCAGCTAACAGCCTGCCAACCACCAGCCCATGCAAGTGAGGTCATCCTGGACTGGTCACAAGCCAATCCACTAACTGCCCACAGACTCTGTGAAAGCCCATCTGGAAGGCCATCATTCCAGTCATGCCAGATCAAGAGAACCATGCCGACCCACAGAATCATGAGCCACCAAGTGTTGGGGTGGCTTGTTATGCAGCAAAAGCTACCTGATTCATTTTCCAGCATGGCGGATACCTTCATATTATCAAAGTCCAATGGCATCAGAAATCTCTTTCATTTTGTTAAGGAAAAGAAAAAATATTATTGAGTGGGCCAGCAGAGATTTCAATCTGGGACCGATAATTATTATTTTTAGTTTTCTTCCACACCAGCCCAAGAGGCCCTGTGGTGAAAGGCCTCCTATTTGTTTTTATTTCTTTGCTGATAACCACCACTTCACTGTGGTTGAACCTTCAGTGTGGGTATCAGAAATCAATAATCAATACCAAGACTAATCTAATGTCCACCAAGGATTCCAGATGATGAAAGAAAGCAACAGAGATTAAGTTACATGGTACCCAGGGATTGGTCTCTTTAATTTCACCGACCATGTTCACTGTGATCCTGTCACTGAGCAGTATGGGATTGGGTCTTCTTTGAGTTTCAAATCCTAGATGAGTTGCACATGTCAAGAAATGGCTGCTTTTTTCACCTGCTGGGATCATTCACTCCTGCGTTCATTTTTTTATTTGCCCATTTGTTCATTCATTGCTATCACACACTCAGAATAAAACTTGAAGTCCTCATGTTGGCTTACAGGGTTAATAGCTACATCATGTCTCAACACTCAGTTCACCCTGACCTCCTAGCTGCTCAAGTCACACACATAAAACATCCTTGGTCCTCAGGGCTTCTGTACTTACTAAGGCAATTCATCAGCTCCATAGTCTCTCACCCTCCAGAAGCCTAGCCTGGGCTTGCCTACATGGTAGTAGGTAGCTCAGCAAGTTTCTGAGAAAAAGAAAGCAAGCACACAAGACCTAGGGTGGGAAATGGAACTTGGTCACTGCCGCCACATTCCACTGACCAAAGCTGGTCACAGGGCCAGCCCAGATTCAAGGGATGGGGAAGCAGACTCCACTTCTTAACAGAAGCAGCTTCAAAATCACAGAGCAAAGAGGGATAGGTTAGAGTGGGTGGAGGGAGAGAAACTTTGACCATTTTTGCGATCCATCATATTGACATAGGCCTATAAAAAGGCCTATGAGAACCCTCTCAGGGGTGGGAGCTGGCCTCTTTACTTTTTAAATTTTTTATTGGTCTGTAAGAGTTGTATATATTAGGTGGGTACGTGTGATATTTTGATTCATGTATACGATGTGCCATGATCAAATCAGGGTAACTGGGATATCCATCACCTTGAACATTCGTCTTTTTTCTTTATATGCTTTCTTATCTCTGTTGGATTTTGAACCCATTAAACAATAAATAGACAAATTTTAACTAAATTGTTGTGAACCTTTTGTATTCTTAATGTCTAGTAAGGAAGGAGATGGAAACTTTTAGCTAAAGAAAACATGGGGCTTTGGGCCAGGCACGGTAGCTCACGCCTGTAATCCCAGCACTTTGGGAGGCCGAGGCAGATGGATCACCTGAGGTCAGAAGTTTTCGAGACCAGCCTGACCAACATGGAGAAACCCCGGCTATACTGAAAATACAAAAATTAGCCAGCATGGTGGTGGGAGCCTGTAATCCCAGCTACTCAGGAGGCTGAGGTAGGAGAATTGCTTGAACCTGGGAGGCAGAGGTTGGAGTGAGCCAAGATCGTGCCACTGCACTTCAGCCAGGGTGACAGTGAGACTCCGTCTCCCAAAAAACAAAAAAGAAGGAAGGAAGGAAGGAAGGAAGGAAGGAAGGAAGGAAGGAAGGAAGGAAGGAAGGAAGGAAGGAAGGAAGGAAGGAAGGAAGGAAGGAAACATAGGGCTTTACCAGTTAAGATGAATAACCACATGTCGGCTGGGTCGCATATCTCATTTGTCAACTTCTTTGCATTTTGGTTCCTTCTAAAGTTCTATCTGTCTTGAAGTGTGAGTTAGCTAAAGTGTCATTCCAGAGCGGCAGTGTAATGTGATGTTACATGCATGACCTCCAAGTCATACCTACAAGGGTTTGAGTTTGAGTTATACCATTTCCTGTCTGTGGAATCTCAGGCAACCCATCCATCCTATTTCAGTTACAGTTTCCACCTCTGTAAAATGGAGATAACATTTATCCTCTAAGATTTGGGTAAGGATTAGAGAAAATATATACAGGATACCTAGAGAAGTATCTGGCACATAAGAGATGCAACAAATGGTAAGTATTATTTAGAAAGTAGAAATCTGCATTTTCTTTCCACAAACCATTTCCTATATTACTTTTAAAAATAAACCCTTTCAGATTAGATAGCGAACTAGTGCCCCCACAGGAAGCCTGCTAGTCATCTCTTTAAAAAGGCATGAAGATCTGCTTATTGTTTATGATTTTCAAAACCTAGGTCTACTTTAGGTAAACAATGCCAGCGTTAATCACTGTCACTGAGAAAGCAAATCTAACCCCTAATCCATTAAATATACCATCAAAAGACAGTGGGCATTTTTTACACATATAAATGAGTCAGGCCACTGGGCACCCAGAGGCCGGGACCAGCACAGAGAGGAGTAGGGTTTGGAGAAAATTAGACTCTAATTCAGAATTTAGGTGGCTAAGAAAACAGTATTATGCTATACACTCTGGAAGGTCTCCTATAAACGCCAGAGAAATGAGGCTCAGGTCTATAAGATACCTCTTGGGATTTGAGCCTATACTGGGATGGATCAAGTGGATCATCAAGACTTTAACTAGGCTGATTGCATCCTCGCCAGCTTGAGCACAAAGGCACTTCTCTGGAAGGGTAGGGCTCCACCCTGGCTAAGAGCTCAGAAACAGAAAGCTTGTGGCACCCAGCCAGTGGGGGTCAACACCGTCCTGGAAGCTAACATGTGAGGCAGCTGTTTGGGGTGACTGCTGGGTGGCTAAAGACTGAAGACATTTGCTTTCCAAAGACAAGCTCCAGCTCACACTCATTCACATATACAGATTTATTACCCAAACACTGTCTGAGAAGCCAAATTTTATGTCTTTGACAAAGAAAGAGCATTTTGAACTAAGGATTTACAACAACCAAGAAACAACAAAAAGATACAGTCCTTTGCATCCAAAGAGTGCCGCAGTCTGAGAAATGATCATGGCTGTGTTGCTTGAGGGCATTCATCAGAATGACAACGAGAAACGGGAAACTTCCACAGTGGAAAGGCCAGGGCTGGCATGCTCATCCAGACTGCTGGCGTTCTGGCCTCCTAGCTAGCCTGCCCTGTGATTCACCCCTGTATCCTCTCCCTCCTGCATCCCATTCCTCCAAAATCAAAAGCTAACCCTGAGGAAGGATCTAATTAATCCAGGGACTATCAAACATTTTTCTGTTAAATGCCAAATAGTAACTATTGGAGGCTTCACAGGCCACACGGTCTCTGTTGCAACTACTGAATTCTGCCACTATAATGCAAAAGTAGCCATAGACAAAATGTAAATAAGTGGCCATAGATGTGTTCTGATAAAACTTTATTTATGGATACAAAAATCTGAATTCCATATAATTTTTAAGTATCATGAAATCTTTTGCTTTTTTTCCAACCATTTAGAAATGTAAAAATTATTCTTAGCTCACAGGCCACACAGATACAGGTTGGCAGGCAGAATTTGGCCTTGGGGCTATAGTCTGCCAACTCCTGATCGAATCAGTACCCACATTCTGAGGAGTAAGTGACTACTGAGGTTGGAAGTGTCACCTTTCCCAGGGTGATATGCATGTTAAGGGCTCAACAGAATCCATTTTTTCAATAAGTAGTTACTAAGCACCTTCTAAGGGCCCAGCAACAAACTAGACACTGGAGATATACCAAGTGACCAAGAAAAGTCCTGGTCCCCAAGTTCCTGGAGCAGATGGGTTAACAGGGAACTTCTCCGATTATATGATGTGAAGACATAGCTGGGCAATGGGGAGAGGATATCTTAACATGACCACGAGGCTCCCTGGACACAGAATCCACATCACTGAGCCCAGAGTGACCTTGGACAAACCCAATGGCTAAGCCAGCCACAACACAGCCCTGCCATCCTAGACAGTTTCTTCAGGCTCTAGAATTTCCTGAGGAAGCCACAGCTGCTTTCTCCCTGCACTGCTGTTAGATGACAGGCCTTAACTGTGTGTATCTTGGAAAGACGCGTGCTTTTTGTTTTGTGGTTAGGGTGCGGTGCAGGGGTGAGGGGACCAGGCAATGGAAATAATTGAATGATATTAAAGCTCAAATCACAGAGTTGTGATGGGATTAACATCTGTTCCCAGGCATATTTACCAATGATAATTCAGGACTTCACATTTTCTGGGCAACAAGACTCATTTACACAGAGCATTTGAAAATTCTGTTGTTCTGTCTCCCTAGCCTGTGAAGAACGTGCAGAACGCAATCTGCACTTGCTTATTTTGTATCTAAGCAACTGTCAGATTCCATATCTACTAATAAGAAAGGGTATAATTATACCCTGATACTTTAATTAGTAGCAGATGCCTATGTTTGTGAATAAAATGTAAGATTTTTAGAGGCCCAGAAGCTCAATTACGTGCAAACTTCAGGTGCCTGATGTTCAGGCCTCTAATTCTTCCTGTTGGTCAGCACAGACACAGAAGCCCAAACTGTAGCCTTTACCAGATTTTGCAATAATGAGGAGGGCTGGGGGTTTATTTGCATGAGATTTTCATATCTCTGCATACCACTGTGTAATTGATGCAGCCATTCACTAGCAATTTTCCGGAAAAGATGGAAACATCTTTATTTTTAATTCACCATTTCTTTCTACCTACAAAACCTACTCAAGTAATACACCCTAAAAGAAAAGAAGAGGCCGGGCGCGGTGGCTCAAGCCTGTAATCCCAGCACTTTGGGAGGCCGAGACGGGCGGATCACGAGGTCAGGAGATCGAGACCATCCTGGCTAACACGGTGAAACACCGTCTCTACTAAAAAATACAAAAAAAAAAAAAAAAAAAAAAAAAAAAAAAAAAAAAAAAAAAAAACTAGCCGGGCAAGGTGGCGGGCGCCTGTAGTCCCAGCTACTCGGGAGGCTGAGGCAGGAGAATGGCGTGAACCCGGGAGGCGGAGCTTGCAGTGAGCTGAGATCCGGCCACTGCACTCCAGCCTGGGCGACAGAGCAAGACTCTGTCTCAAAAAAAAAAAAAAAGAAAGAAAAGAAGAAGTAGAATTTGGAGAATGAGGGCAGCCCACCGTACGTTGTGGCTGGGTTGTGGTTTGGACAACATCTTCCTGTGGGTATTTTTGAGCTTATCTATCGCAGAAGGTGTATTTCCTCAGGCCAAAAAAAAAAAAAAAGAAAAGCCTTTAAGTGTACTAGCTTGGTTTATTTCCCCCTCTTAGAATTCAAGGCGAGTTCCTATAAATAAAAAAAATAAATAAATTTGCTTCCTCAGGTCTCAAAGCACTATGTCTTGTATCAAGGCCTTTGGGGAAGGACAAAAGTGATCAAACACGTCCTTGGAATCACTAATAGTGCTGCTTACTCATTTCCACCTGGTAAATGCAAAGCCCCCAACGTTTAAAATATCATCAGAATTAAAAAAAAAAAAAAAAAATGAAGGAAGGAAGGAAAGAGGGAAGGCAGGGAGGGAGGGAACAAGAGAGGAAAGGAGAGAGGGAAGGAGGCGGGGAGGGAGAGAAGGAAGAAGGAATGAATCCTTCCGCAGCCTATCTATGCCCGTGTTCATCACTCACCAGCAGGCCAGCCAGGTGACCCGGGCTGACAAGTTGATTCATAAGCTAGATGGATAAGCTTATAATTAACGCATATACTGATAGACACTGTATCTCATACTCTTCGTTATAACCTAGATCTCCAGCACAGGGATTGGCCCAGAGTGGGCACTTGCCTATATTTTGCTGAAATAAACCAAATGGAATTCTCTGGGCCTCAGTTGTCCCATCTGAACAAGACAAGAGAGAGACAGAATAATTTCTAGCATCCATCCCGTAATTCTGAACCGTATTACCAATAGGCTTGTAGACTTCTGCACGGGTCAGCTGTCCAGCCAAGCCTAAATTCAGCTTAGAGAAAGAGAATAACTTGCAAAAGTCCAGATCCTGAACTTAAACAGTGAAATCTCCAAGAATAATGTGTCTCCACCCACCTGTCATGACTCCAAGATATTTCAGACAGCACTCTCACCAACGAGTCAAGAAAACATGACTTTTTCTTCAATGACTTACCAACAAAATTCTTCAACTTTTGGCTCCACTGACCAAATGAGAGGGTCCTCCTGGAACCAACCACCATGGAATAAAAGAGACCAGCTTTATAAGGTGACCCTACAATTTGGGGAATTTCACAATACTTTCCTTTGCCTTGTTTTCTTAGAAGCCAAGTCCCTCAAGTCCAAAGATAGACTCCAGCCTCTCCAATATGGGTGCAACAGGGCTCCACCCTACAAGTCAGTCCCAGGGAATTTGTGGAGGGTGAAGAAAAGAGAACCGTAGGAGCCAGGATAATTCTGCTTTTTTTTTCCACCCCAGATTCAGCCAAACAGCTGGACACAAGAGGACTGTGATCCAAGTACTTCACCTCTAAGTCTTTAAGAGGCATGAGGGTGTTACCCATGAGCACCAGGGCAGCGTGTGGGCACATCATGCCAGCGCAGGGCATGCTGGGAAAGGACGTGCTCATTCCTGCAGGCCAGCTTTCACTAACCAATGTTGCAGACTGCCTGCCACTGCCTCCCTGACCTCAGGGAGCAGAGCGAAGTAGATTAGGAACTTTTTACCCACACTTAATTCCCTCAGCTTCACCATACCAGCTGCTGACATCCCTTCCCTGTGGGGAGACTGGTGTGTTTAACATAGCTAGAGGCAAAAAAGAAGCAATTACTCTTCCCCAAATCTCTCATTCCACAAAACAGCCTTCCCAGACTTGCTGGTGAAGTCTCAGTTTCTTTAATATTATCCCAACAATCTCCCTTCACAACCCAACTGTGCTCAAGCGCACTTCCTCCCCCCCACCTTGCCTTTATCATTTTGTCTTGCCCCTTGACAGTGACAGAGCTGTGCCTGCTTCCCGCTCGTGCCTGGCCATCCATTGCCATCTAGCGTTAGATCTGCCTAACTCAGAGAGCTGCTAAGAGCATTTCTTCGAGCTATTTTGTTCATTCCCCTGGAAACAAATACTAAAACTGGGTTTGGCTTTCCCCATCCCTTGTAGGGAAACCGTTGTTTCTGACAACAGGGACACACCAGCGTGGGACTTCTAGGGGTTACATCTGCCCCGGCCTCCATTCTGAAAGAAGCCCTTGAACTAGCTTTTGTATAGCAAAAACACCTCTAGAGCTTCTGAAATGGTACACTGGACCAAGGAGGACCTTGTTAAAATGCAGATTCTGATCTAGCAGGCCTGGGGTGAGTGGATTCAGGAGTCTGCAGTTCTAACAAGCTTCCGGACAGTGTCCATGCTGCTGGCCAAGAGGCTGTGCTTGAAACGCAAAGAGCTAAAGGAGGAACAGAGACTCATCAAGACTTACCTAGCAGCTAAGTACTCAAAAAAAGCCTCAATTCTGTCTTTAAATAGCACAGTGGCCCCTACACAGTGCACAGGACAACCCTGTTGCAGACAGCCTGGAGTGTGCAGGAAGCCTGCAGCCATAGTGGGCAGCAGAGGAGACTGTTTTAAGTACTTGCACCCAGCACTTAAAATCTGACTGCACCAATTAAAATGCAGTCTCATCCTCAGTTTTTTTCTCAATAAAATGGGGGCAATAAGGACCGACTGACTGAGATAATACACATAGGACAATTTAGCCCTATGACTGGCACTGAGTGGCTCACTATTATTATGATTCACTGTTAGGAAACCACCAAGTCCCCTTTTGCACTGCCCTTGACTGTCACTTTGTTCTACAAGAGATGATGAGTATGAGAATAGACAGGGGCTTCTCAAGGCCACCAGAGCAGACCCTTATATTTAAAAAAGCTGGGAGATGGAGAGGAGAGATGTGAGGAGCAGACGAGGTAATAACTGCTGCTGCCTTTTGATTTCTGCTGAAGCTTCTGGAAGCTGATTCCTCAGTTGTAAATGGTTCTCCAAGGGAATGCGACAACTGATAACCCAGCTAGGGGGCAGCTGTCATCCAGCCTTGCTCACACACCTCCTCCCCGGCCCCTCTACTTGATGGCCACAGCTTTTATTTTTGCAAGACCTTCCTTGCTCCTACCCACTGGGCAGGAGAAGTGGGTAGTCAGGTACCAGCTCCAGGGGCTTTGGGCCCTGAGGTGGCACCATGGGGAGTGGGTGTCACCCAGGTCAGTGGTGGGTGATAGGCAATCCTGCTCAGTTCTCAGGCTGAGGCCCCAAGGAGCTGACAGTGTGAGGAGTCAGGCAGGACAGAGCTTGATTTCTTTATTCAAGTCATCTCGCCCAGACTAACCTGTGTTAAAATTCCCACATAAAGGAATAAAGATTATAAATTTTTTTAACAAAGTTTATTCCTAGTTCCAGCTTCCTCAATCTGATAGCTAGAAAGAGCTGTCTGCCTCCTAAATCCCTTGTTATTTGAACCCATAATCAGCCTGAGAAGCAGCCATGATCTAAAGCTTTAGAAGCACTGAGAGGAGAATATATTTGCATTGTTCTGATTAATTCTTCCCAAGGCCTTTTCCATTGTATTTTTCTTTTTCCTTTGTTTTCAAGACAAGGTCTGTCACCCAGGCTGGAGTGCAATGGCACAATCATGGCTCACTGCAAGCTCAAACTCCTGGGCTCGAGGGATCCTCCCCCATTGGCTCCCTGCCATTCTGTTTTTCTACATTTGAATAGCAATTCTATAGAAAATGATTTTTCCAACGTAGCAAACCTTTGCAGGGCTGGCAGTACTTTACAGCAAATCTCCAGGAAAGCCTTGGAACAAATGACTCCAGGGTTACAGAGAGGAAGACTGGAGCAAGTGTTTGAAAGAACTGGCATCAGAACATCCAGCTGAGGTGATCTCAGAGTAGGCCAGTCTCATCTCACTTCAAGAGGATGCCAGTGGAGTGTCTCCTAGTGATGGTCTTTTGAAACACCTTGAGCTTCCCCCTCCCTTCCCTCCATATCTGGTTTCCTTGTTTTGAACCTGAACTATGCCTCTACTGACTATAAGGCAGCTTCCTCCATCCTTTCCACCAGGGACAACTTTCTGCTAAAAGCGCTGCACTGAAGGACACTGCCATTTGTCCTTCCAGAAGTGGCCCCATTCTAAGGTTTAAGGGGCAAGAGAAAGCTCAAGCCCCATGCAGTGAAGGGCTAGGTCAGAAGGGCCTGCTCTCCACCTTGCAGGCCTTCTGGTGAGAGGGGAAGACAAGAGGTCCAGGCGCTATACTCTTTCCCACCTGTAGGAGGTCACCTGTAGGAGGTCAGTGGGGTGGAGTGGAGAGAAAGAGGTAAGTAATGGGAGGAGAAGAGGTCATAGAGGCCAAAGACCAGATCCTCCAGGGCCTGGTGGGCCAGAGTAGGGACTCTTGAACATGCCAGGCACAGTCTCCCTCTGGGTCTTTGCACTTGTTATGTTTTCTGCTCTGAAAGGTCTTCCCACAGAAATCCATATAACTCACTCCTTCACTTTCAGAAATCTCCTTCTCAATGAGGCCTTCCCTCAATACCCACCAACACTTTGCATGCACCTTTCCTCCTTTATGTTTTTCTTCCTGGTATTTATCATTACCTACCATACTGCATATTTTACTTCTGTGTCTTATTTATTGTCTGTCTCCCCTATTCGAATAAAAGCTCCATGAGGGCAAGGACTATTGAATCCTGAGTGCCCGGAACAGTGTCCATCACATAGTAAGATGTTCAGTGAATTTGTGTGGAATGAATGAATGAATGAGTGAACCTGGGTTCATTATCAAACCTAAACCCTCAAATAATATCAAGTAGTTACAGAGCATTAACTATAGGCAAAGCCCTGTGCTGGATGCTATGAGGAATTCAATGAACAATAATGCATTGTCCCTGTTACAAAATGCACACCTTTTTATCTGGAAGACAAGCCATAAATGTCAGGAAAGTTAAATAATAAAAAAGAACTTAACCCTTTGTGACCTACCAGGATTTTATGGTCTCTCTAAGACAAAGTCCCTACGGTTTAGGATGCTGAGCTTCTGGTTTTATAAATTAGTGATTCCCTACTCATTGAAGAGTCCCTTATCCTCACAAAATGACAAAAACCTCTTAATATGTACATGGGGCAGTTTTACAGATATGATAAAGCTAGTACATCAGTTAAGGTGCCAAAACAGAGAAAAAATACACAAAATTTCAGTGTATTACAAGCTCAATAAGAATTTAAAATCATCATTAAATAAATACCACAAGCAGGTATGTCTAATGTTATCATGTAAACCCTAGAGAATATTATTACCAAGGGAGTCAGGGACAGCTGAAGTCACTTAGGATGGCTTAAAGCAGGACAGGTCAGCGGGGAAGCCAGTTCAAACCAGAGTCTCAGTTGACTAAGCTAACTTGAATGTTGCCTGTGGAGAGACCCACAAAATAAATGGAGACATTTCCCAAAGTCA
Source organism: Macaca thibetana thibetana (assembly GCF_024542745.1). Lineage (NCBI taxonomy): Eukaryota > Metazoa > Chordata > Mammalia > Primates > Cercopithecidae > Macaca > Macaca thibetana. Next base: position 14,244,244 of record NC_065579.1, read on the forward strand.
GAGGAATTCCTCTGACCCATTAAAAACATGACTAAACCCCAGAACACGGTGCTCTCAGAGTTGTCCTTCTCAGAAGCTCCCCCTCCCTCAGGGGTGTCTCGATGAAGCACCCCGAGGGCTTCCATCCACTTAGAACACCTATGCCATGCTTCGCTTCAAGGATAGTGGTCTTCATTTCCCAGGAGATTTCCCTTTTGCTCTCGTCTAAGAAATGCTGAGCCTCGGGGTGACTTTTAGGACTAATAGCTCACGCCTGGTGGAACAGGACTGTCTTCTCATCCACAACTTCACTTACCATCTTTCATTCATAAGTAACTCTCACTTTCACTACCAGGTTCAGTGAGTTGCTACTTGGTGAGGCTTTGTTGTGTTGGAAGTCTCCAAATGTGAGTAGGTGTCATGCTCAGGAGAGAGGGAAAGACAATTATCTGTTGAAATGTACAACTACCAAAATAGTAAAGTGGTGAGTCACTGAAAAATGTCAACCATGAGGATTATGATAGTGATATCATCACATTCAAAGAGGAAGAATGAGGGAGAAAAGAGGAAATACTCTTAAATTCATATTCTCCTTTAAAAAAAATAAGAGCTGGAATATGAAATGGGGGTGAAAGCAAGAAATTGTTCTCAGCAATAAAGATCATTCAGCAGAACACGACAGCCCCCTCACTGTCTTCCAGCCCTCAGCCTACCCGCTCCTGGAAAGTGGGTCCTTGCTAACTAAGGGAAATTCTTGAGATGCATCCAGCAAACATTTTCTGAGCACCTACTGTGTGCTGGGCTCTGTGTTAGAATGAATCAGGTGAGCATCTAACACAAAGGAGTTCAGTCTTTCCGTGGTACTCAAGTCTGGTTTCCAATTTCTACTCGCAAACTCATCTCGACCATTTTTATTTTAAGCCTGTCTGAGGAGGAGCTGCCATCTAAAAATCAATCTTACTCAACTCAGCTTCCAAAGACAACAGTTTCATTCGCCCTTTGCAAGAGTCTATTATATCCTGTACATGACAACACAGAGCCAAGAGGGGAGGAAGAAGCTCCTTTAGAGTCTAACAACAGAAAAGCTATGTGCAGAGGGCACCCTGCGGAAGTGTAGATTCCATTTTGATCCACCTGCCTTCTCCTTAGGGGGTTGATACAGCAAGACAAAAACTGTGGCCACACTGTGCAGCCGTGGAGCCAAGGAGGGTCCTCTCCCAAAAAGAGTTAGATGTCTAGGTTACTGTCCTCTCTTGGGAATAGTTTTAACGTCCGGCTGATTCCCTCATTAATTAATTAGTTAAATAAAAATTTGATACATTTTCATTCCATGTTTGTAGGAGAACAATATTCTTCACTTTTTGAAAATTATATTTTGATAAATCCAATAGCATTAGATAGCATATCGTTTCCAGTCTGGGTTTGAACCGATCCACCTGAAGGTTTAGGAATAGTGTTTAGTTGGGGAGGGGACAGTGGTGAGGCAGCTGAAATCTTTGGTTGGGAGGAGGAGCTGTTAATTTGATTGTAGTAGCTACCGATTATAGTTTGGGGTTCTCTCCTTAGGCCCTACTGAGATCCTTTTATTTATGATTTTTTTTTATTCCTTCCTACCTTGCAAATATCTCAATTCATCCTCTTTCACAAAGAAAAATTATTATAAGGTCCCGCCCTCTTTTCACAGAGAAGAAAAGAAAAATAATATTGTGTCCTGCTTGGAGATATATCAGAAAAGCCTGCAAAACAAAATTAAATCTGAGATCAATCAGAACCTCAAAGGGAAGAGCCAGATTGCAGGGTTTAGCCCTGCAGAAAGCTCCACCACCCTTCTGGGGAAAAGGGACTTGGAATAGAGGAGCTGCAAAGACCAGGGCACCCCCCAGGTGACCCCACCCCTGCCTCTGAAGGGTGTCCTGAGCTGCCCTTTCAGTCCCAGGGCCTTCTCCTCATGACGATGATAATTTTCTTAAACTTGCTCTGATTCCTGATTTCTAATGTGTTTTCCTCATCTTTTCTCACCACCTTTTCCTCAACAGTGATGTCAGTGATGAAAAGTAAAGAGTTGAGAACATGCTTATTTTAAATAAGCTGAGGATAGTCTTCGTGGGTTGTCAAAGAATGGCAATTAGCAGCTAAGCGTTGTGCCCTTCCTCTGTCATTTTCCTTAACTCGGTAAGAAATAAGTTAGGTTGATTTGGGATTTTCTTTTTTTCATTTTAAATTGCAAGTAGCGGAAGCCTAAAATGTCACAAATACAAAAATAACATCTCTTTACACTTTGCAGCTTAAAAGCGTTTCACAGGGAGAACTATATGTTCTGTTTCTCTACATTTGTTTGGCTTACATCATTCTTTCCCTACCATGTCTTGTTGATAAAAATCACTGGTTTCTTTCCTATCCCTTAATTTTTGCTTGCTTTCTGATCTTCTGCAGCACTTCTCCTTTCTCAACTTCCTCTTTCCTGTGGGTTCTAAACCTGCTTATCAGAGTCTCCTAGCAGCCAAGTCTCCCCAGCGGCCCCATCTCCAGCCCAACTTTTGGCCCAGGAATGCCCACCCTCTTATACGCAGGATCCAGTTTCCTTAGGTGATGGGCTCTTCCTTTCTGCTCCCAGACCTCTCTCATCATTCTCTGTGCTGATGCTCTGTGGTTCACTAGTTGGAGCTGAGGCTCAGGTGAATGGAGACCTGGGCCTAGCTCCAATGCTATCATTTATCAACTGGATGATAGGAGCAAATCACTCACTGCCTCGTCTGTGCAATGTGAGTGATGATAGTGGCAGCATCTCAGGGCTGCTGTGGGGACCAATGAGATGATTTATGAGAAGGCACATCAAAGAGTCTAAAAAGCACTAAACAGATGCTAACTCTGGTTTTCTTTTGCCAAATGCATGGCCATGGCTTCTCTCACTCCGAAATTTCCTGCGAGGTTTTCCTAAGGCAATCCAGTGGAATACCTACCCCAGAGTAAGAAAGATGACTCTGGCTGAGAACTGGAGAACTGGAGTCCTAGCTTCTGAGCAGCTGTGTGGCCCTGACCAAGTGTTGAGCCTTCCAGGGCCTCTGCTTCCTCATCCATGAAGTAGGAATAACAAATACCTCCCCAATCTTTCTCAGAAATTATCAGGAGTAAATGAACATTTTTTGTAGCCATCAATTTTATAGAATGAAAGGCATTATTATTCTTAATTTAGAGAAGAGGGGGCAGTCCTTGGCTTCTATTCAAAGCTTTTTCTCATAACCTCCTGTCCCTCCTTACAGGAAAATTGGACTCTTAGGTGATTTCTCCTAAGAAAGCTCATTCATTCGTTCATTTATTCAATCCATCAACAAAAATTTTCTGGGCACCTGCAGTGTGCCAAGACCCTCTGCCAGGTAGTCGGCCTTAAAACGGAGTAAAACAGTCCCTGCTATCTAGAAGGTCACAGGTGAGCAGGAGATTCAAACGCCCAGGTGAGATGGAAAATGCAATGGAGTGGGACAGGGAGCTTCAGGAACACAGGGGAAGTGCAGCCATCTCCATCAAGGCAACGGGGAAACCTGTGCCCATGTCCTTGGCTGATGGAGGCATGAGGCCAGTGACCTTCCCTCTCTGGGCTCAGGGGCCCCTCACATCAAAAATGAGGAGCTTGAAGTAGACATTCTCTAGCACTCATAAATGAGTCTACCATGACCTGTTATTCAAAATCCTATTACCAAAGGAAAACAATGAAGATTAAAAAAATAAAAAAGATTCTAAGCCTCAGAAGGTCTACATGCTCTAATCAAATTGAGAGGCCACACACAAATTTCCTTCCACCATATGCCCGTCTCTCTCTCTCTCTCTCTCTCTCTCTCTCACACACACACACACACACACACACACACTCCCTTACCATTCACTCTGAGGGGACTTGGCACATAATTCATAACCAGTCAGCCTTCCATCCATCTCCCACTCTTTTGGTCATGGCTGAAAAATATTGCAAGGGTCTTCTGGATGCAGCTGGAATAAATTCAGGTTGTAGCCTAGCCTGGCATAAAGCTGCTGAAGTTAATATGGAGGATATCACAGCTTCGGGAGGTGGTTCAGGACTTTGAGCTATTTATAGTCTTTGCAATATGCAGAGCTGTTGCTTTACAATTTCCATTAACCCCTCAGAGGTTGGAGCCATTAGATTAATTTCCCAGTTCCCTGAGGAATGCTGACCTTTATTAACCCCATTAGACCATTTTCTTTTGGGGTTCAATTCTCTGTATATGAAAAACACTTGACATCTTCATAGGCCTATTCAATTTACTTTGTACTTCTTAAGCCAGAAAAGTGAAAAACAGTTTCCAAATTGTAAATATCCAAGGCACCCTTCCCCAAACACCTTTCAGGGCAAACAAATTCAACATTTGAGTTTGGTGGAAAAGCGGGGAGAAGAGGATATAATTAGAAGAAATCATGCATGACCCATGTATAAGCATGGTATTTTATATACGTACATAAATGATAATATGCATGACTTTATAAGTATTTACTTAAGCAAACTGTTTTAAAAAACTGTATACTGGCTGGGCGCAGTGGTTCACGCCTGTAATCCCAGCACTTTGGGAGGCAGAGGCGGGTAGATCACCTGAGGTCAGGAGTTCGAGATCAACCTGGTCAACATGGCGAAACCCCGTCACTACTAAAAACACAAAAATTAGCCAGGCTTGGTGGTGGGTGCCTGTAACCCCAGCTGTTCGGGAGGCTGAGGCAGAAGAATCACTTGAACCTGGGAAGCAGAGGCTTCAGTGGGCCAAGACTGCGCCACTGTACTCCAGCCTTTGTGACAAAGTGAGACTCCATCTCGAGAAAGAAAAAAATGAAAAAAACTATATACATGACCTGATGCTAGTCTGCAGCTTTGCCACCAGCTATTGCCATGACCTTGTGCACAGCTTTCTACCTCCTTGGGCATAAGTTACCTTTTGTGTAAGATAAGAGAGTTGGATTAAATCAGTCATTTTCAAAATTTCTTTCTTCACATTATATTGTAGGGAATCTCAGTATATAAAAGAGATGCTCCAATATACAAGTGAGATGCTCCCGCAGGTCCAATGGGCCTGAACCCCACCTGCCTGCCTCTCTTATCCCCACCTTGGAGCCCCCAAGGCATCTCAGGTACCCTTAGGGATCCCTGGAGCACAGACTGAAACTACTTGAACTGGGTTTTAAATCCTCACCAAATCCCAAGTTTCATATTGTCATTGCCAAGTTCAGTCATCATCATCCCAATCACCATCTTAGGATGCTCTACTGCTTTAAACCGTTCAAATATATAATGGAAAAATGTCTAGGGCAAAAATTATAATGATGACTTCACTTGGGGGTAACGACATATGACCCAACTTTTCCACCACACAGCACTGGAGCATGGGGAAGCAAGAAGCAACAGAAGTGACCTCGCTTCACAGGGGGCTGCAGTAAAGTGTGAGGATTGGACAAATGGCGCAAGATCACCCAGGAAGGCACTGGAGAAGTGATCATTCAGACTTCCACAACAGAGCATTTCTTGCACTCATGGGTCCACCCATTGCCCACCTGCAGCTGTCCCTAGAAAAGGATGCAAAGATGCAGGTGAATCTTCAGAGGAAGTCGTCAGCCACTGGGCAACATTCAGTTCTGAGTATGAATAGCTCCAGCAACCATGTGCAAAGCCTCCAAAAGTCTTGGAATTCCTAATCCCTGCAAAGTCTCTACAGCTTCCACAGTCCTCAGTCAAAAACTGAATTTAAGGAAGTGTCTGCAGGCTTCATTGCCTCTTCCATTAGGCAGACAATCTCCTGCCGGACCTAGTGAGGAAAGATAGCAACTTGTCTCTTCCTTCAACAGATATCGAATGCTTATCATGTGCCCTGAAATGCACCAGGAATTAAGCAATAAATAAGACAAATATATTCCTGCAAAGTCACTAAATCCAACAGACATTTATCAGTCTTTATTTTATGGAATTTTTCAGCATTTGACAAAATTGACCACCCCCTTCTTGGATCACTTGTTTCCTGTGGCTTCTACAAATGAACTCTGGTTTTTCACCTAACCCTTGCATCTTTCTGCTTCTCCTGTGCAGCCTTATCCTTTTCTGCTTGGTCGGAGACTCCATGCTAGCATTACAGGTGCTCTCTTCCTCTCACTTTAGACCAGGAGTTTTAACTTGGGGTCCCCAGGACCCTGGGTTGGGCGGCAGTAAACATGAATGTGAAAATAGCTACTTTGTTATTTTCATTCACCTCTTCCTGAAATTTAGCAATTGCTTTGATTATGAATGCAGTCAACAAACTCCAGCAGTATTAGCAGGACCTGTGACTTTCTCTCTAATAATGATGCCAGATGTCTTCATCCTACACAACAGTTGTTGTAGAAGTCTCAAAATATACACTCATCACTGCTTTGAGAAATTATAGTAATTATAAGAACTGCTAGTGTTTATTGGCATTTAAGGAGTTAATAAAAAAGCATATATACTTTTATATCACAAATTTATTTTATTATTTAATAACTATATTTCAATGCAATTAGTTTCCACTGTTATCCTATACATTTTATTTTGTACATTTTAAAACATTGGACTGGGCGCAGTGGCTCATGCCTGTAATCCCAGCACTTTGGGAGGCTGAGGTGGGCAGATCACAAGGTCAGGAGATCGAGTCCATCCTGGCTAACACGGTGAAACCCCACCTCTACTAAAAATACAAAAAATTAGCTGGGTGTGGTGGCGGGCGCCTGTAGTCCCAGCTACTCAGGAGGCTGAGGCAGGAGAATCGCTTGAACCCAGGAGGCAGCGGTTGCAGTGAGCCAAGATCAAGCCACTGCACTCTAGCCTGGATGACAGAGTGAGACTCGGTCTAAAAACACACACACACACACACACACACACACGCACACACTGGCATCCCTAGACTGCCAAAGGAGTCCAAGGCACCAAAAAACAAATGGTGAGTCACTTCCCAGGGGATCTTATTTATGACTGTGGCTTCAGTTGTCACCAACTCACAAGTGTCTTCAGCTTACACCTCTCCTCTGAACTCCAGACCTCTATATCTAACTGCCTGTACAAGATCACCCTTTGAGTATCTCACAGTTATTTCAAACTCAACATGTTCAAAGTTAAATCCATGATGGCCCCTTCCTAACCTCCTCACCCAGTGGAGAGGGCTCTGTGTGATGCAGTCCTGCCACCCTCCCCAGACCCATGCTATACAGGCAACTCCCTATCTTTGCCCTCCAGCCTCTCCTTTCAGTCCTTTATATCCCACATTCTGCCTCTCACCAGGGTGTGGTTACAGCTGTCTCACCACACCCTTCCCTCACCCTCAGCCTTTGCCTAGTAACATTTACTCTCCTTATCTCAGCACTCAGCAAAGCCTTCCCTGGCCTCCTAACTGTATCAAATTGCCCCATTAGAGAGGCATACAATGCCACGCACCCCCTCTTTTGTAGAATGTATTACTACTGCAATTTTACTTTTGTTTTGGTAGTTAGTTCTTAATGTTGGTCTCCCTATCTGATTATAAATTCCTTGAGGGCAGGAACAGGGTCTATTTGTATCACCACTATATCCCCAGCACCTTAGCACAATGACTAGCACACAGCTGGTGTCTCAGTCCATTTTATGTTGCTATAAAAGAATATCTGAGACTGTGTGATTTATAAAGAAAAGAGGTTTATTTGGTTCACAGTTCTGCAGGCTGTACAAGAAGCATGGCACCAGCATCTCATGTCAGAAGACAAAAGAGGAGTCACTGGTGCAGAGATCACATGATAAAAGGAAGCAAGGTGGAGGTGAGGAGATGCCGGGCCTTTTAACAACCAGTTCTCTTGGAAACTAACAGAGAACTCACTCACCCACAAGAGAGGGCATTAATCTACTCATGAGGGATCTGCCTCCATGACCCAAACACTTCCTACCAGGCCCCATCTCCCAACACTACCACACTGGAGACGGTGTTGAATGTTGAAAGTTGTTAGGGACAAACAAATCATACCAAAACAATAGCAACTGGCATTCAATAAACATCCGTTAAATATATGACATAATTAATTAATTAACTAGTTAAAGTCCATGGAGTACAGGAAAAGATAGATATTAACCCAAAATTCAAAATAATTATTATTTTATTCCAATGGTCATAAGTGCTACCAAGAAAAGAAAGATGTGCCCTGAGAACTTATAACTGGAGAACCTCATCTAGGTAATCCAGATCAATCAATACAGATTGCCCCAAAGAAATAAAGTTTGAGCTGAGACCTGAGAGATGAGCGGCCACCGAAGAGACCAGGAGAGGTAGATAGCACAGCCTCTGCCCCATCAGATCTTGACACTCTACTTGGAGAAAAAGATAGAATTCAAGGAAACTGGACCCCAACTGGAATAATGAAGAGACACTAGGGTTGCCCTTTCAAAGCAGCTCCCCAACAGCGATGGGGGCCTTTCCAATTGGAGCCTGTCCCGACTCCATGACTGCCGTGCTTAATACTGCATGGTCCTGTATGTGGCAAACAAGGCCTTTCAAGGGCTGGGGCCTAAATGCCTACCTCCTTAGACTTAACTTTCCTTACTCTGACCTTCCACCTTCTGCCACAGCAGGAAAGGACAATGGTTACGAGCATAGGCTCCACCTTAAGGCTGCCTGGGAGCAAATCTTAGCCCCAACAGCTATGAGCTGTCTTACTGGGCATCACTTAACCATTTCCTGGTTTCCTCATCCGCAAAGCAGAGAGAAAATTGTACAGATTTGAATGTTGTGAGAATTAACTAAAATAACGTTTAGCACAGTGCTTGGCACTTAGTAAGTATGTAGAAAGCATTAACTACAATCATTTGATTCTGGCTATTATCATCATTATCATTATTATGGACTTGGAAGTCCAACAAACCTGATCCACTCCTTATTAGCCACTTATGAACGTAAATTTTAGATAAGTCATTCAACCTCCCTGTGCTCCAGTTCCCGAACTATGAAATGGGATAATGACACTTCTTACTTCTTAAGTATAGCATGAGAACACAAGAGACAAGGCAGAGAAAACAGAACATTCCCTGGCACTTGGTAAATGAGCAATACATTTTAGCCAGGAGTCGCAAAGCAGTGTGGGAGTTGTCAAAATATGCCATGCTATTTGGCACCTCTGTGACTTTCCTGTTTAAAGTGCCCTTGTCCATCCACCAAGCACCCATTCATCACGCGAAACCTGCCTACGCCCCTCTTCCCTAGAAGCTTCCCTGACACATACAGTAACCCACTCACCCTCTCCTGGGTACAGCTGCTATCAAGGGCACAAGATCTCTAATCCTTCTAACGTTGCCCATATCTCTTTGTATTAAGGGTAACTGCTTACACATCTGATCTTCATGAATTTCCCAGACACCTCTGGACCACCAGAGCCCAGCGCAGGGCCTGAAACACAGCAGAGCTCAGGAAATGTTTGTAACACTGAACCTACTTGGCAACAGGACATCTTTGACTCATAGTAAAGCTACAGCTGCAGAGTAGTACAAAGCTTGCCGGACACATGGGTCCCTGAGAAAGGTGGGGAGACACTGAGGCGTCAGAGAGGCAGTCCCTGTGCCCTTGACTTCTTCCCTCAATTCCATCCATTCACTTTCCTCAGCCTTCCTTTTACTCCTACCCAGAAAGGAAAATGGACACCCTGAGGAAGTAAGAGGCTCTGCAGGTAAGGACATGCCTTTGGGATTTTTCTGCTAAGTGGCCTGAGTTTGCAGGTTTCCTGAGGCCCTAGCCCAATCCTTAATGAGTTGGCAAGAAAAGGTTTCTCATCCCAGCTTGCTACTCCCACCTGAGTCAAAAAAGATTCTAAATGACATTTCTGTTCCAAAAGGAAGGAGGGTCACCCTGAGTCTGTCACATTAGATAACACACCAGCAGGCTGGGACTTGTGTGAACCTGGATGCACCTTCCTGTCTCCTGCTCTCCTGGTAATTGGCCAGGGCTCTCCAAGCAGGCCCTTTTCCCTGTACTAATGGCCTCACAGCCTTGCACCACCAACAGCTTTGTGCATTTTACCCGATGCTGCCTGCAAATGCTCTCAGGGCTCTCCTCGGTCATTAATTCAAAGTTCCTCATGTCCAGAAAGACTCTGGGTAGTAGGCCTGAACTCCAGAAGCCACTTAAGTGTCCTATCAACTGTCTCCATTAGGGCTGTTGTGTGTGGGTGGGAGGGACAGGCTTGGTGGGAAAGGACAGAAAGATGTTCTCTATTTTCCTTTAAAAATCTAACACAAAATGGAAACTTCTCACTCATTCATTTATTCATGTTTTTAAAATGTATTGAGCCAGGCACTGGGGCTCATGCCTGTAATCCCAGTATTTTGGGAGGCCGAGGCAGGTGGATCACTTGAGGTCACGAGTTCAAGACCAGCCTGGCCAACATGGTGAAATCCCATCTCTACTAAAAATACAAAACTTAGCCAGGCATGATGGTGGATGCCTGTAAACCCAGCTACTTGGGAGGCTGAGACAGGAGAATTGCTTGAACCCAGGAGGGGTAGGTTGCAGCGAGCCAAGATCATGCCACTGCACTCCAGGCTAGGAAGCAGAGCAAGCCTCTGTCTCAAAAAAAAAAAAAAAAAAAAAAATGTATTGAACACCCACTACATGCCAAGTTCCATACTAGGTGCTAGGCTCATAGGAGGCAAAGCAGACATGGTCCCTGTTGTCTCTTGTGGGGTTTACACATTGGTGATAGAGCCAGATTTGAATCGAGGGATGATGTTGGAAGTGAAAGCTTAATTATGCTCTGTAATAGCTGTTACAATATCCAGAGTGATAGTGTTATGGCCTATACGACAGGACAAGAGGCCCAGACTGGGTCTGAGGCTGGGGTTTTACAGAGGGCTTACTCCTTGCAGATTCAACAGATGGAATGCATCTGATGCCGAAGCAGGAAGTAATAATGCGTGACAAAGAGGGAGGGAATGGGGAAGGACAGAATTAGGAGCATTTTATGGGAAACAGTGTGTGTAAAGTCCCCGTGCTGAGAAAGAGCAGAGCCCAGGGAAGACAGTGATAGGCTCAAGCTGAGTCTGGAGAGACAGACAAGGCCAGATGGCTCCCGGAGAGCAGTAGTTGTTATTACACGAAGACAACTGTAAATACAAAAGTCACTATAGGATCTAGTCACTGCCATTTTCGTCATAACACCTCTGCATTCTAGCATGAGCCTTTGATATTGTCACACAAAGGCAGAGGGATATGGCAGTTTCAGATAGAAGTGCAGGGTCAGCAGGGGCCATGCTTTGGGTGTATGCACATGTGCATGATTAGCAGCCTTCCGCCCTCACACACCTAACTCAGCTAGTAGGGAAACTGAGAGCTCTGAGGCTGGTTGTAGGCCAACAGCTGGGAAAGGACCTAGAAGGACAGCCATCCAGATTCTGAAGAGTCACCCCTGCTGTGGAACCCACCAACGGGCCTCCAAGTGTAAGAACAGGGCATGTGAGTGCAGAGGTGGCTCATCAGAACATGCCTGATCACAACTCCAGGGAAATCAGGCCCCAGGAAGCAGGACTCAGGAGAGGACGCCAGGTGATCTGTGAAACTCAAGTCTCATGGAAGTCAGGTGCAACCCTAGAGAGAGTCATCTCCATAGATTTTGCCCCTGCTAGTAGAATTGGTATGAATGATAATCACAAAAATTGAGAGGAAAGAAGCAACCATGAATATAGATAAATTCTCATTGGTAAGGGCTTCTTTTAAAAGAGATGAATAGAAAGGAGATTTCCATCCATTCACTCCCTCACTCATTCATTTTTTCAGCTAATATTCATTGGGTATTCACAATATTGGGATCACTAGCATTATATTGGCATTCTGGAATTAAAATTAAATCATACAGCAATAAAAATATGCAAACTGCTGATACATAGAAGAACATGAATGAATTTCATAGACATGATGAATTAAGCAAGCCAGATACAAAAGAGAACATGTTGTATGCTTCCACTTACAGGAAATTCGAGAACAGGCAAAACTAGTCCATGATGATGGAAGTCAAAACAGTAGAGATAACAGAAGTTATTGACTAGGAAGGGCCATAAGAGAAACTCCCCAGGAGCTGGAAATGTTCTACATCTTTGATATGGGTGGTGATTCCACAGGTATATCTATAAAAAAGCTCATTAAACTGTGCACTTAAGATGAATGTACTTTGCACATTTTATGTCTGTTATGTCTCAATAAAAAAGAAAAAATAAGTTAAATTGGACTCAAGTTCAGACCTCAAATCTGATCATGTACTGCCCATCTTAAAAAGAGACGTCTGGTCACTCCTAGTCTTTAAACTAGAACCCACACACCACATCCAAGGTGTTTGACTGTCAAGCTTCATTCCACTCCATCCCATTCCCTGTGCTCCAACAGCCCTGAATACTTCATCACGCCTGAACATATTGGATCTTTCTTCCATGTTTTCTTACATTTTGTTGTTGTCGTTGTTGTTGTTGTTTGTTTTGTTTTTGTTTGTTTGTTTGAAATGGAGTCTCGCTCTGTTGCACAGGCTGGAGTGCAATGGCAGAATCTTGGCTCACTGCAGCCTCCGCCTCCCAGGTTCAAACAATTCTCCTGCCTCAGCCTCCTGAATAGCTGGGATTACGGGTGCATGCCACCACCTCCGGCTAATTTTTGTATCTTTAGTAGAAATGGGGTTTCACCATGTTGGCCAGGCTGGTCTCAAACTTCTGACCTCAAGTGATCCATGCACCTCGGCCTCCCAAACTGCTGGGATTACAGCATGAGCCACCAGACTCGGCCATCTTCTCACATGTTTTTCCTTCCCTTGTCTTATCTGCCTAGAAGAATATCTTCATATATTCACTCACCAAATATTTATTGAGCACTGATTGAATGTCTGTCAGGCACTCCTAATCTTGCTTCAAGACACGACTTGTTCATCAACACCTCATAGGAGCCTCTCCCAGGTCTCTCAGCCCCAACACATTGTAGAATCATCCATGACACTCATTCCCATGTCACAGATCTGTTTCCATAGAGAGCCCCTCCCTTCCAGACTGGGAACTCCTGTAGCACAGCACTAGGCCCCTCCCACCGTGTGACTTCAGTACCTAATACTGAAAGAGTGCTCACTCTGTGTATGAGGAAGGAGTGACTGGGCACGGGAGGCTTGAACCAACAGAGAATAGAAGACAGATGCAGAAGCCTGTAACACAAGGCTGAAAGTGACAGATTCCACACAGGTCCTAAGAAAGGGCTCCTGGGCACCAGAGGATGGAGAGGCCACAGAGACTAAAAGGTACCATCCCCACATCCTAGACACTGTGCAAACTCAAGATTATAGCAGGGCTTAGCTCCAGTGAGAGGCACCCCTTTCATGCCTAGAAGAATTACAGCTGTACAGACAGAGCAGAGCAGAGCACGGATGCACCAAAAACAAAGACACAAAAATGAGTCAATCCTCCTTATAAATATCATTGCAAAAACTCTTAAATATTAGCAAACAGAATCCAGAAACAAATTTAAAAATTAATACAACATAGCCAAGTGGAGTTTATTCCAGGAAAGCAAAGATGGTTCAATATTAAGAAATCCATTAAAATAATTCAAAAAATAATTTAACCATCTCCAGAGATGTTCAAAAAGCATCTAATAAAACTATATATCTTCTTGAGGACAATTGCATTTAATAAAAATAGGACTATTTCAGGTGTTTTCAGTATGCATCATTTCCTTGTATAGTAATTAAGTACCTGAATACTATGCAGCTGCCTAGAATAAAAATGGTATTCTCCTAGCTAAGTGTAACCAGGTAACTAACTTCTAGACAATGGGATATAAGCAGAAATGCCATGCACAACTTCCTGGACATATACTTAAAATAAGAGAGAATGTCCATTTTAGTCCCTTCCCTCCTTCCTGCCGGTGGGAAGGTGGACCAGCTCCTGGTGCTGGAGCAGCCATCTTGGACCACAAGTGGAAACTGAACATTGAAGATAGCAGAACAATAACAATGAACCCTAATGTAAACAGAATTTGGTACGCACAGGTAGGGAGCTTAAAGTTACAAAGCCTAAAAGGTGATATTATCCAGTACAATTAGGGAGACAGCAGATGGCAAAGACATAGACATGAGTACTTGTTTAAGCTGCACATTTTTGCACATTTTAACATCTCTGAAAGTGATCTGCACTCTAAAGCTGAGAACATCTTACAACTGACATAGGCCATTTTTTTTATATTTTAACATTTTTTCGTAAGATGTGTCTAACAATTACTAACATCTTACATGAAATATGGTATCACAGGCTGATAATCCGGTGACTCTTACTCCATACAAAGCTCATGGGTGAGTTAAATCCTCACAGGTGGTATCTTGAAGACCAACAACCTGCCAGTGGAGGCTGAAGCCTTAGGAGAAAATCTTAGTTTTGGTGGGCATTAGCTGCTTTTTCGCTTTCTTTCATGCAACCCTACAAGACAGAGGACCTCAATCTACAGCCAGCCCATCAGAAACAGAGATGGAAGGGAAAATAATTTTGCTAAGAGAGGTACTTTCTGTCTGTGGCTGAAAACCTAAGTTGACCGATAGTGCAGTATTTTTATGGCCATGAACAATAAAAGACAAAGAAGAAAGTTCCCTTGGGCAGAGGTAGGGACTTCAGTAGATAATGAACAGGGCGTTTTTCCCAGAGAACAGAAACAGGGGATCCAAGTGGCCCCACCATGAAATGTGTTCTACAGCCAGAAAAGGGAATCTTTGCCATTAGAGCTCACTGTAATCTCTGCCATGGACCAACGTTTGCATTTCCCATTTTCCCTTTTCATCATGGGAGTTTCTGTTGTGATTATCCTGTGTCCACTGAGTGACTGTATGTCAGCTGTGTTGTGACTAAATAATTTTTCTTTTAGTTTAAAGACCACCAAACCAAGACAGTGGCTCACACCTGTAATCTTAGAGCTTTGGAAGGCCAAGGCGGGAGGATTGCTTGAGGCCAGGAGTTCAAGACCAGCCTGTACAACACAGTGAGACCCTGTCTGTACAAACAAACAAACAAACAAATGTAAACATTAGCCAGGCATGGTGGCGTGCCTATAGTCCTAACTACTTGGGAGGCTGAGGCAGGAGGATCACTGGAGCCCAGGAGTACAAGGCTCCAGTGAGCTATGATCACACCACTGCACTCTGATCTAGGTGACAGACCAAGACCCTGTCTCTAAAATAATAATAACAATAATAAACCAAAGGAAGCCTATTTGGACCTCATGGACAGAACTGACCTTTGGTCAGAGGCAGGACCCAAATGGAACTCCCCTTGGGGCAGGAATGATTATGTTCCATGTAGAAAACAAAAAGCAGATATTTAGCTACCCTAAGCAGTTGGTTGTAGCAGACACTGCTAATGACAGATACTTTGTTGATGTGATAGATATATGTATCTCAGTCTTTAAACCAGCCTCACATTTAATGGGAAAACACAAGACGCACTCTCATTAAAGTCAAGAAAAAAAGAAGAATGTCCACCATTGCCCTTATTATTTAACATAATTCTGGCAATTCCATCCAATGAAGTCAACAATAGATGGAAATATAAAGTACATAAAAAGTTAAAAGCGAAGACAAAGATAGGAGTATCTGTAGCTGATATGATTATTAACCAATAAAAGTCCAGCAGAATAAAATGAAAATCTATTGTAAACAATAAAACATTGTGTGGGTTACAGGGATAGAAAATTAATATAGAGAGTTTAATAGCCAGTTAGAAAGTAATATAGAGGAAAGCATCTCATTTGTAATAACCAAAAATGATAAAACACACAGAAATAAACTTAAGATGTGCAAAATCTATGTGAAGAAAACTTTACCCCTAAAGGATGTATAAAAAAGAAAAAGACCTGTACTAATAAGAAGGTATACCACATTCTTAAATAGAAAAATCCTTTACATGGGCAAAGAAAACTTTTCAACAAACATCTCAGTTTAAAAAGCAATTTGAGATATTATGCTATGTTACCATATCATAGTCATTAAAATAACAGGGCAGGACACATGAAAGAATGAATACGTCAAAGGAACAGAATGTAAAGCCCATAAAGAGACCCATGTGACCATGCATAAATAGATAAACACATCACATGTAGTCAAGGTTATACTTTAAGTCAGTAAGAAATGGGTTGTTTTTTTTTTTTCAACAAAATAATGTTTGGAAAACTAAATAACTGATAGCAAGGCCACCACATTACAAATATTTTTTCCTAATTTGTTGGGTTTTTTTACTTTCCATATGGTGTTTTTTGCAACTCAGGTGTTTTTTTTAATTTCCGTTTTTGTTTTCTGTAGTCAAATGCATCAATCTCATTTACTATCATATCTGGGTTTGTACAGTTCTTAGAAAAGTCTTGCCCATTTTGAGATTAAAATAATTCTCTTATTTTCTACTAAGACTTTATGACTTCATTTTTTAAATGCCCAAATCTTTGATCTACCTGGAACTTATTTTAGTGAAAAATGTGAGGTAAGGCCAAGTTGATTTCTTCTATAGATAACCAAGCTGTGTTCAGTGAAAAAAGAAATCCCTCCTCTGGTTCCAGGGCAAGAACCTGGAACCAGACGACTTTACCATTCTTGGCATTAGAAAAGCACTTACTGCAAGGAATCAAACAGCCTGCACTGGATGGCGCTCCTGTCTTCAGTACCAACCCTGGGCATCTACACAGCGAAATGTGTACCTGTCAGTGACCGTGCATTGCCTCCAAGATAAAGGTCAAGAACAGGCTGAAGGCAGTTGGGACCCTGCCCTGCTTGTCACTGCCATCTCACTGTGGCTTACTCTCTAACCTCATTATCTGGGGAAAAAAATACCTTGTGGTTCCTGAAATTCACCTCTCACCACATTCCTTGACTAACTCATTTTTCAAAACTAAACTTTGCCATTAGTACTGGAAGCCTTGCTTTACAGAAGACACACACACACACACACACACACACACGCACACACTACACTACAGTTTCCTTACCCACATCCCTCCCTCTGGGCCATCCCTCCCTCTGCTCCAAAACCCCTTCACACATACTATGAGCAAAACAGAAACCACATTCCACATTGTGCTGTTCACTGCTGTGTATCTTCCCTTCTAGACTCCAAACAAATGTATCTGCTGCTTATGCTGTCTCTTCAGTTAGTGCAGAGGGGTGCTGAATAAATAGTTCCTGAATGACTAAAGATCTTCTAAACCTGTTCCATTAGTAAGTATTTTTCTAATGCCAAGAATGGCAAAGTCATCAACAAGAATACGATATTCATGACACTGATATACGTAATGTCCAAAAAATGCAAATTATAAATGCTTAATTTCCAACAGAGCCAACAGTCAGCCAGCCACTCTGGTATGCAATAGCATGGTAGAATTTTGCAAAAATAGCCCAAATTATTCTCCTCCCTATATCAACACCTCTTTTGCACATCCTTCCATCCAGAAGTAGAATCTGTGTCTGTCGTTTGGGTCTGACCCTGGCACTAGCTTTGGCCAATAAAGTATGGCAGAAGAGACATTTTTGCCAGTTTCGAGCCCAGGCCTCGGGGATCCTTGCATGTTTTTGCTTGTTTTCTTGGAACTCTGTCCCACCATATGAAAAGCCTAAGCTGGCCTTCTGGTGGATGAAATACCCGTGGTGAGTTATCCCCATCACTCCAGTTGACCTTGCAAGATCCGGAAGCAGATTGCCTAACTGATCAGTGGCAGACCACAGACACATGATTGATGCTAGTCAAGGCCATAAGAATCACCCAGCTGATGCCAGCACAAATTACCTACCCACAGTTGCACCCCAGGGATGCAGGGATAGTTTAACACATGCAAGTCAATAAATGTGATACATCACACAAACAGAATTAAAAACAAAAACCAAATAATCACCTCAATAAATACAGAAAAGTATTCAATAAAATCCAACATCCCATCATGATTTAAAAAAAAAAAAAATCCTCAACAAACTAAGCATAGAAGGGGCTTACCTCAAAATAACAAAAGTCATATATGACAAACCCACAGCCGACATCATAGTGAATGGGGAAATTTGAAAGCATACCCCAACAACTGGGACAAGATGAGGATGCCCACTTTCACCACTTCTATTCAACATATACTGAAAGTCTTAGCCACAGCAATTAAACAAGAAAAAGAAATAAAGGACATCCAAATTGCAAGAGAGGAAGTCAGACTATCACTGTTCCCCAATGATATGGTCATATACCTAGAAAACCCTAAGGACTCCTCCAAAAGACTCCCAGATTTGATGAATGAATTCAATAAAGTCTCAGGCTATAAAATCAATGTACACAAATCATTAGCATTGCTATACACTGACAACAAACAAGCTGAGAATGAAATCAAGAACTCAATCCTTTTTACAACAGCTACAAAATAAAACAAAATAGCTAGGAATATACTTAACCAAGGAGGTGAAATATCTCTACAGAGAACAACAAAATACTGCTAAAATAAATCATGGGCGGCACAAACAAGTGAAAACACATCCCATGCTCATGGATTAGAACAATCAATATCGTGAAAATGATCATACTGCCCAAAGCAATCTACAGATTCAACGCAATTCCTATCAAAATACCAACATCATTTTTCACAGAATTAGAAAAAAAATCCTAAAAATCATATGAAACCAAAAAAAAAGAGCCCAAATAGCCAAAGAAATCATAAGCATAAAGAACAAATCTGAAGGCATCACATTACTGGACTTCAAATTATACTACAAGCCTCTAGTTACCAAAAGAGCATGGTACTGGTACAAAAAGTAGACACATAGGCCAGTGGAACAGAATCGAGAGCCCAGAAATAAAGCCAAATACTTACAACCAACTGATTTTTGACAAAGCACACAAAAACACAAATTGGAGAAAGGGCAGCCTATTTAATAAATGGCGCTGGTGATTCTAATGTCCCTTCCAAAGATGAAAATGTTTGGGTATTAATGGAGAGAAGGAGAAATAGTAGCTAAGAAATAAATAAGTGGGTAAAGAAATAAATAAGTGGGTTATTAATTGAGGAAAATTCAATATTACATTAACAACTCAAGAGTCTCAGAGCAAACGGCAACATTGTCTCTTAGCTCATTATTCCAGATAGCTGTAAGGGTGAAGCTGTATATTTACCAAGGCCACTCCTGCTTTTGGAACCTGACAAGATTGAGAGGAAACCTACAAATGTGAGTGACCTCATCCTGAGAGACATTCACACAATATGATAGACTGAACTAGTTATTAATGATTGTGCATACAGAGATGATAGATAGATAGGTGGATGATAGATAGATAGATAGATAGATAGATAGATAGATAGATAGATAGATAGATGTGAAGGACCCATGGTAAAAATCAGGTGTGGCCTGTGGTGTTATGATATATATTGATTTTCAGCCACAGTTCCAGCTCATAACTCCCATAACCCTTGTTGCAGTCTTTTGTTATAATGCTGGGTGTGTTAGGCCTCTGACCTTCTCCCGCCCTCCTTTCACCTGCCCCAAGGTAGGATTCTAATGTTCTCCACCTTTCTGATTGTGGGTGTTAAGACTCTCCCATGAGAGGGTCGCACACTATCCCCTAGGGGAAAGGAATACTGATGCAATGAAGCTTCCATAAAAACTCAAGAGGACTCAAGAGGGTTCGGTGAGCTTCTGGAGAGCTGAACATGAGGAAGTTCCTGGAGTGAGGCCCACCCAGGGAGAGCACGGAAGCTCCAAATCCCTTCCTTCCCCTATACTTCACCCTGTGCTTCTCTTCATCTGCATCCTTTGCAATATCTTTTATAATAAAATGGTAAATTAAATAAATTAATAAATGGTGCTGGGAAAATGGTCCAGCCACATGTAAAAGATGAAACTGGATCCCTGTCTCTCACCTTACCCAAAAATCAACTCAAGATGGAGCAAAGACTTATTTAAATCGAAGACCTGAAACCACAATAATTCCAGAAGATAACCTAGGAAAAACTCTTCTGGACACTGGCCTAGGCAAAAAATTAATGACTAAGACCCTAAAAGCAAATGCAACTAAAACAAAACTGAATAAATGGGACCTAATTAAACTGAAAAGCTTCTATACAGCAAAAGGAATAATCAGAGTAAACAGACAACCCACAGAGTGGGAGAAAATATTTGGAAAGTATGCACTCGACAAAGGACTAATACCAAGAATCTATAAGGAACTCAAATCAGCAAGAAAAAAAATGAATAATCCCATCAAAAAGTGGGAAAGTGACATGAAGAGACATTTCTCAAAGAAAGATGTACAAACCGTCAACAGACATGAAAAAATGCTCATCACTAATCATCAGGGAAATGCAAATTAAAACCACAGTGAGATACCACCTTACTCCACCAAGAATGGCCATACTAAAATGAAAAAAACAAAACAAAAACAATAGATGTTGGTATGGGTGTGGTGAAAAGGGAACACTCACATACATACTACTGGTGAGAAGGTACATTAGTACAACCTCTACGGAAAACAGCATGAAGATTCCTTAAATAACTAAAAGTAGAACTACCATTCAATCTCGCAATCCCACTACTGGGTATCTACCCAAAGGAAAAGAAGTCATTCTGTCAAAAGGACACTTGCATGTGTATGTTTATTACAGCACAACTCACAGTCGCAAAGAAATCAATCAGTGTAAGTGACCATCGAACAATGATAAAGAAAATGTGATATATATACACACCATGGAAAACTATTCAGCTATTAAAAAGCACAAAATAATGTCCTTTGCAGCAACTTGGATAGAGCCGGAGGCCATTATTCTTTTTTTTTTTTTTTTTTCCTGGCCCACTGGCTACAAAGGAGAGGAGGCCATTATTTTCAGTGAAGTAACTCAAGAATGGAAAACCCAATAACATATGCTCTCACTTATAAGTAGGAACTAAGCTATGAGTATGTGAAGGCATACAGAGTGAGATAATGGACTTTGGAGACTCAGAAGAGAGAGGGTGGGGAGCAGTGAGGGATAAATAAACTACACATTGGGCACAATGTTCACTACTCAGGTGAAGGGCACACTAAAATCTCAGACTTCACCGCTATATAATTCATCTATGTAACAAAAAACCACTTATACCCCAAAAGCTATTGAAATTTTAAAAACTATATTAATTTTTAAAAATTACCAACCCACAGAATTATGGACTAAATGCATTCTTTTAAGTCACTCTGTTTTAGAAGGTTTGTTACACAGCAAAAACTAACTTACAGAACTGGTTATTAAATTGTTGCAGGGGCCAGGCACAGGGACTCGAACCTGTTCCAGCACTTTGGGAGGTCAAGGCGGGAGGATGGCTTGAGCCCAGGAGTTTGAGACCAGCCTGGACAATATGGTGAGACCCTGTCTCTACAAAATAAGTAAATAGATAAAAATGAATTATGGCAGGAAGATTGCTTGAGGCAGGAGTTTGAGACCAGCTTAAGCAACATAGCAAGACCCCCACCTCTACAAAAAAAGAAATTTAATTAAGAAAATAGTTACATTTCTTCCGTATCAGTTAGTAAATATTCCCCACCCAACCTCCCAACCACCAACAATCTACCCTACAATCCAGTAACAAATGAATTAATGTTAGGTCCAGCAGAGACCTCCAGGACATGTTCTGTTTCTATAGTCTAGAGTGTTCTGACTGATCAATATGAATATCAGTTGTTAAATATTTTCAAAATTACCACTGGTCAAAGGAGAATGACTAAGTCAATTATGACACATCAAAACATATAGTTACTAAAAATAACTATATGAACTATATGTTTATAAAATCATGCCTATAAAATAATATTCAATGGAAAAGAAGAGATTACAATCAACTGATATGAATTCATTGTCATAACACTAAATGCCTATGTGCACATTGACAAAGATGAGAATTGAAATTATAGTACCAAAAGCTTGGTGGGGTTTTTTTCTCTGTACTTATTTTATTTTAGTGCATAAGAGAAAACAGCTATAATTTTTCCAAGTAGAATGTATTTAGAAACTTTTCTTCCTGGAATTGGGAATCTCAGAGCAAAGACCTAATCTTGAATATAACGCTTTAAGAAAAAATGTTTAGCTTCCTATAGGTAATATGTCCTAAATGCCCATTTAAATTTCTATTTTTAAAGGCTAAAAATTTGCAACATGAAAACAAAATCAATGTGCTCTAGAATCGATCACACTCATTTAGGCTAGTATTTATTCATCTGTAAATAACTTTGCTTAATAAGCTCCTATTCCCCAATCCAACATGGAAAGAAACCCTGTTTTTGCCAAATCAGCTCCGAGATTTTTGTGATGCAAAAGTTATACAATGAGTATGGCAGACATTGCTAGCTTCTTACACAATATCCATTCTTCCCTTATCTATTAATAGGGCCTTATTCCCCAGGCTCCCTTGTAGCTAGCAATGGCCACATGACCATCTCTGGCCAATGAGATGTAGGTAGAATTCTACTGGCTGGGGCTTCCAGAAAATCAATTGTTTTTCTGATGTAAAGAGAGCATTCAGCAGGCACATATCTTTTGCTTTTGGCCATTCCCCCTCTTCTAACCTGGAATGTAAGCATGATGCCCAAAGGTGCAGTAGCCATCTGTGAGATGAAGCAAACCATCCACCCCAACTGGCAGAGCAGAAAACCAGGAAGAGCTTCTGGCCCAGCTGTGGAACATCTTCCTATGCACTTCTTGTCTGGGGAGAGATAATAAGTCTCTTACTTATTTTAGCCACTGTAATGAGGTTTCTGTAACATACTGCCAGACACAACACTGGCAGATAAAAGAGGGGAGATGAGTCCTGAGAGACAGGAAGAAGGTAAGGAGGATATGCACAGAGAGGCCAGGTCAATCTATTTAATAAAGAACTAGACGAGGAAGGAAGAAGCAAGAGACAAATCAGCTCTGGATTGTGGTTAGAGGAGCAGCTTGGATGCTCTTATAGCACAAGAGACCATCTGGAGGAGCCGAGGAGTAGAGAGGCAAGGGTCCTTGAAAAGTGTAACTGTGGCTGGTGAATCTTATCCCCTCAAAGTTCAACAGAGTCGTGCAGCAAATGGAATTCCTTCTCAAGTACTTCTGGCTACTGAATTTTGTTTTGTTTTTGTATACGGAGAATTCTGCAGAGACTGAGCCATGTGGAGCCCCAGGGTTCACTAGGGTTATGGAAGAACTAATTTGGGAAAGTTATAGATGACAAGGACAAGGGTTTCTGTAGTGAAAAGGGCAGAAACAAGGAAGCAGGGGATATGAGTTCAAGTCCTCATTCTTTCACAATATGCTGTGAAGCATTAAGCAGGTGCGTTGTCACATCTTGCTTCAGGTGCCCTTTTGTAAAAGCAGGGAGGCAGACCAAATGTGCCATAAGAACCCTGTCAGCTCTGTGACTAGAGTATTCCAAAAGCTACTGTAAGGGAAGGACATCTGGACTCCTAGAAGGATATCCCTTCCTCAGGTAGCTTTTCTTCTTGTCTTTGATGGCACTATATTGGGTGCATGCGGGTGGGGTTTGCAAGGAAAAAGAGGTCCAATTCAATAACCAATACTCTAATTCAATAAACATCTGCTGATCACCTGCTCTGAGTTGAGCACTCAGATTAATGTGGCCAGAGGATTCCATCTGAGCTCCTTAGCAAGCCCCAGAGGCCCGCACCATAGGGCCCCTGTCTGACTCCTTGGCCTTACACCTGCTGGTTCTCACCCATGTCCTTACTTCTGGTGCCCCTCAGCCTCCTTGGATACTCGGTACCTCCCCAGGCCTACTCCAGATATGCCTTCTTGCCTGATATGCACATCCCTTTTTGACCTTTTGATCTGGGAAACTCCTACTCATCCTTCAGTGCCCAGAGGTGGAGGGGTGATGGGGAAGCAGCCTTGAGAGCTTTCAGTTGGTAGCTGGCCTCATCTCTACCTGCTAGATTGTGTTGTCCCCCTGATGAACACAAAACAATTTCACAGAATATCAGAAGCAGTTGAGAACTTCAGAAAGACTTCAGAAAGAACTTCAGGAGCAGATGGCTGCTCCATCATCAGACCTGAACAGAGGTAAAAACAAAGACCCTGTGCAATCACAAGAGTGACCAAACCGCCCCCTCCCTAGGCTAACACGAGATGCTGTTGCTTCTCTTCCAGTGATACCTCTAACCCCAGTATTAGTATATTAGTACTAGTATAAGATGCTCACTCACCAAATTGCCCCACTTTCTGACAGCACCAATCCAGAACAGAGCCCAACTTCATTGTACTCTTCCCCAAATCACCAAACACATGCCCAAATCCTCCAGTAAGCCCCACTAACTCCCTGTTATCCACGGTTCTCTGTGGCATTCACTCTCTTTTGGTGTAGCAAATTATGAACCCAACTTTAACGGCAGGTGTTTCCCTGGTGGCCTTTGGCAGGTGGCCATTGACAAACTTTTCCTCTCTGATCTTCAGTCCAGCAGAGCGAAACTTCTGTCTCATGTATTCCTGTGTTACCTGTGCACACTTCCAGCTTCCTTGAATCCTTGTTGGAACAACACTCTGTTGCAACACTTCTCACTCCATATTGCACTTCCTGGTATCCATGTCTCTCTACCTCTCTCCCCTATGACTGTTTATTCACCAATGACAGGGTCCATGTCTTCCTTACCACTTCCTGCCAGCACCTAGCCCAGGGCAATGGCACAGAGTAGGTCCCCATGATATCTTTGTTGAATAAATACCCCAAGACTCCACACCACAAAGCAGAATGGGCGGACCCTGAGAATCTCAATTCCAAGCACCAATGGGTTCATAACTCTCTTTCCTTCACAGCTCCCATCTCATGTGGAACCACAGGAGGAGGAGATTAGAAAGTTGCTCTTCATCAGCACTTCATGCGGCTTCTCATTTCTGCCTCGTGTGCTGTTCTTAAATTTGCAAAGTTGTCATCACTGTTGATTATCCAGTGAGGCCACCTCTGTGACTTCAACATCCCCTGACAGTGCTAGGCCCGTTTATTGAAAGCAGAGGACTGCAACTGCAGGCAAATAACAGGAACATGAGCTAATGAGTTGATAACACCAAGATCTTCATGAGAGGGAAGAAAACAAGAGTCCCAGGGTTTAAATCACCTCCATAAAACATCCACAAACAGGACTCTGTGAGGCTGTCGGGAGCCTATGGTTTCTGGTTAAAATGCACAATTAGCATTTTTAGGAAGCAGTCTTTTGGGGATAAGAATGTCCTGAAGTATACCCTTTTATTCCTTCTTCAGTTTAAACACTTCGGCTTAAAGGCAACCTGCACTTGCCCTGGCCCGTGCACCAACAGTGCACCATCCCTGGCTCCCCTCCCAACCCACCTTCAAAGGCGCTGTGGAAGAGACTGCAACTGCTTTCACAGGAAAATGTGATTTTTCTCAGTGTTACCGAAAGTGAAGCAAATATTTTTTAAGTGGTCAAAAACAACAAAAATAACCAAATAATTTTGGTGGGTTTTTTTTTCTCTCCAAAATGGTTCCCTCGGATGACAAGGGTTGTACAGACCCCATTCACTAAAGCTGCAAATGAAAACTTTACGTCCACGCCCGTGTCCTCACTCACTCTGCAACCCCTGCAACTGGTACCTCGCTTACGTCAGCAAAGAATTAGGGTCATGGACAAATACACAGGAACAAGGCGCCCAGCTGGCTCTCTGAAAAAAGAAAAGAAACAGCTCCCTTATTTGAAAGTTGAGGGGAGGTTTAAATATAGCAAAATGACCTTTTTTTCCAACAAAAGTTAATTCTACCAGCCACAGGAAGGGTTGTAAACCAGATGTCACTTCTCAATGGTTTAAGAAACATGTAACCTGGAGAATCACCTCAATTTTGTCACCTATAAAGCAAGGTTCTGTTACCTGACCCCAGCATCAAAAGGATGTTATAAGAAATATTTGTACAATATCTTTAAAGTGCCTGTGGTTTCTCAAAGAAAAAAAAAATGGAGTATGAGGCAAGACTATAAAATCAAGTGTGGGCATGTTCATAAATAAATGAAACAAGTTCTGAGACCACAAGCAGAAATTGATCTTGCTGCTTAGAATTCCAACACACCCAGCCAGGCGCAGTGGCTCACACCTGTAATCCCAGCACTTTGGGAGGCCGAGGCGGGTGGATCACGAGGTCAGGAGATTGAGACCATCCTGGCGAACATGGTGAAACCCCGTCTCTACTAAAAATACAAAAAAAATTAGCTGGGCGTGGTGGTGGGCGCCTGCAGTTCCAGCTGCACAGGAGGCTGAGGCAGGAGAATGGCGTGAACCCGGGAGGCGGCGGAGCTTGCAGTGAGCGGAGATCGGGCCACTGCACTCCAGCCTGGGTGACAGAGTGAGACTCCGTCTGAAAAAAAAAAAGAAAAAAGAATTCCAGCACACCCAGGACTGACCCAGGCTGAGGAAGCACCAGGGCCCTCTGGGAGTATAGCCAGGAGTCCTGCAGAGCTGGAATCAGGCACACACCTAGTTCCTGAAGTTGGTGCTACCATGATGGTCACAGCAAGGATGGCCTCCAAAGAGTCAGAGAGAAGCACTGGTCCTCCTACCTTGTCACCACTGCCAGAGCTCACCACCACCACACTGCTGCCCCTACGGCTCCATCACCACCACCACCAACTACTCCATCATCATTTTCCAACCTACACTAGCAACAGCTACCTCCTCATCGCTCCACCAACCCCTCATTATCATTCCATCAACCACACGAACACTACCTGTCCATCACTCCACCACCATCACAAACAGCCACGACAACTGACCTATCACTCCACCAACACCAACCACCCCACCATACCAACTATGCACCACCACCAGTCCACATCATTCCACCAACACCACCGTCATCAGAAACAACCACACCAACACCACCTGACCATCACTCCATCACCACCACAAACAACAGCCACTCCATCACCCCACCAAAGATGACTACCCACCACCACCAGTACACACCATTCCACCAACACCACCATTACCCCAGAAACAACCACACCACCACCAACTGCCTCACTACCACCTCCCAGGCATCATCACACCACCACTCCGCTACCACCCCATCTTCACCCAACCATCACTCCACCACCATGGTACCACCACAGTCCCACTGCCACTGATCCACTACCTCCACCATCGCCCCCACCACCATACCACCCAGGTTCATCCACCCCCATCCCATCCTCGCGCCACCATCCTAGCATGTTGAGGAAACAGGTTCCAGAGGCATGAGACCACTGGTCTAGACCGTCTAGAAGATTCACACAACTTTTTGTTATTATTATTATTACTATTATACTTTAAGTTCTAGGGTACATGTGCACAACATGCAGGTTTGTTACATATGTATACATGTGCCATGTTGGTGTGCTGCACCCATTAACTCGTCATTTACATTAGGTGTATCTCCTAAAGCTATTCCTTCCCCTCCCCCCACCCACAACAGGCCCCGGTGTGTGATGTTCCCCTTCCTGTCACACAACTCTTTAAATCTGTCATCAGAGAATGTTTAGCAAGCTGTCTAGGACAATAAGTAATAATAATAGCTTATAATTTTGAGTAATTGCTATGTACCAGGGACCATTCTAAGTGCTTTTCATGCGTTAACTCATAATAACTTTATGCAGAAAATACCATTATGGTCCCTACTCTAAAGATGGGAAACTAAACACAGAGACGCTAAGGAACTTGCTTAAAGCCTTGCAGCCATAAGTAATATCTGACACTTAGCCCAGGCCGTCCATGCTCTGCACCAACTTGTCACACTGTCATCTCACAAAATAAATCTTGGCACTTTAATGAAGAGTAGTTATTAAGTTCACCAGGTTACTGGCAGCACCAGTGCCATAAAGTGAGGCAGGATGCACCAGCAGCCCACGTGCTTGGCTACTAATATTTGCCTTTCCCATGCACACCACATGCTTAAGGAACAAAGCTGTGATCCTCAGTAACAATGGCCAGGCACGGTGCTAACTGTGTACATGATCTGTTTCCTTACTTCTCACCACAATCTCCTGAGGTATAAGAATTTCCGTTTTACGTATGAGGAAACTGAGGCTCAGAGGTGATCAACAACTTGCTGGTTACATGGTAGACACACCTGAGAGGACCCTATTCAGAGGGGTCATATTTACCCAACACGTGCCAAGCATCCTGTGAGCTCTAGGAGTCCACAGCACTTAGGGCTGGTTCCCTCCTGTGTTCCCAGCATTTAGGATGTAGCCTGTAAAGCCCTGCTTTCAACAGTGAGTTGTTCAAGGTTGCTCATAACTAACATTGGAAAAACAACAAAAACAGACAACAATCCCTAAAGGCCAGAGAGGCAGACAGTGTAACAAATGTTAATTTTGGAGTCACAAGTAGGTTTGAACTCAGAACTATGTTCTGTGGCCGCGACTGCACCCACGTGGACATCTGCTGTATTTCCTCCAGCCTGACCTACTTCAGGGCAAGTGAGGGACTGCAGAGCTGCTCCTCCCTAGGATGCTGACTTGTGAAAGTGGCTGCGGCCCTTTGCAATTAGACACTCGAAGACCTCAATTCTGTGCACTTAAATATATACAGTGACCTAAGTGCTGATGTGACCAAACGACAAGGGAAATTGTGAAATTGTTCCCATTGAAATCAGCCCTAGAGGCAACCACTGCATAACCAAGAGGAAGGCCTGGCCAGGTCCTCGGGTTTTTATCATAGGATCACAACTTCTCTCCACCTCCAAAGCTCTCATTTCCCTCCCTGCCACGCCAACCCTGCCTCTGCCCCCCTTCCCACATATACACACAAACAACACATTCTTCTAACAGCCGCTGTATCCGTGGAAAACCTTCAGCTGTGTTTCTAACTGGAAGGAGGGACTGTTCCTATAAAATTTAAAAAAACAGGTATCCTCTCTGCTCTAGTTTCGGGGGGGCGGGGGGAAGACAGCAAACAAGCTGGGGCACTAAGCTTCGCATTCTCATCTTGTGCCTGGGAGACTCACTTTTTCATATCACGTCTTCCTGGGTTCATGAGACAGGGATACTTCAGCTCTTGGCGGGGTATCTGCTACAGAGCCTCATCACAGCACCTCAATTACACTGCTAACAGTAAAGAAGAAAATTTGAACCAATTTTAGAACGAGTTAAGAGGGAATAAGAAAAATCCCAGCTATGATCGTTTTAAACATAAGTTATGAAATAGTTCCCTCTTGTGGCTAAACTGGGAATTGCCACTGTAACCTTCCGGTTCTCCAATGGCTGGAAGTTAATCAACTTTTTTTTTTTTTTTTTTTTTTTTTATTGTACTTTAAGTTGTAGGGTACATGTGCATAACGTGCAGGTTTGTTACATATGTATACTTGTGCCATGTTGGTGTGCTGCACCCATCAACTCGTCATTTACATCAGGTATAACTCCCAATGCAATCCCTCTCCCCCCCCCCATGATAGGCCCCTGTGTGTGATGTTCCCCTTCCTGAGTCCAAGTGATCTCATTGTTCAGTTCCCACCTATGAGTGAGAACATGCGGTGTTTGGTTTTCTGTTCTTGTGATAGTTTGCTAAGAATGATGGTTTCCAGCTGCATCCATGTCCCTACAAAGGACGCAAACTCATCCTTTTTGATGGCTGCATAGTATTCCATGGTGTATATGTGCCACATTTTCTTAATCCAATCTGTCACTGATGGACATTTGGGTTGATTCCAAGTCTTTGCTATTGTGAATAGTGCTGCAATAAACATACGTGTGCATGTGTCTTTATAGCAGCATAATTTATAATCCTTTGGGTATATACCCAGTAATGGGATGGCTGGGTCATATGGTACATCTAGTTCTAGATCCTTGAGGAATCGCCATACTGTTTTCCATAATGGTTGAACTAGTTTACAATCCCACCAACAGTGTAAAAGTGTTCCTATTTCTCCACATCCTCTCCAGCACCTGTTGTTTCCTGACTTTTTAATGATCGCCATTCTAACTGGTGTGAGATGGTATCTCATTGTGGTTTTGATTTGCATTTCTCTGATGGCCAGTGATGATGAGCATTTTTTCATGTGTCTGTTGGCTGTATGAATGTCTTCTTTTGAGAAATGTCTGTTCATATCCTTTGCCCACTTTTTGATGGGGTTGTTTGTTTTTTTTCTTGTAAATTTGTTTGAGTTCTTTGTAGGTTCTGGATATTAGCCCTTTGTCAGATGAGTAGATTGCAAAAATTTTCTCCCATTCTGTAGGTTGCCTGTTCACTCTGATGGTAGTTTCTTTTGCTGTGCAGAAGCTCTTTAATTTAATGAGATCCCATTTGTCAATTTTGGCTTTTGCTGCCGTTGCTTTTGGTGTTTTAGACATGAAGTCTTTGCCCATGCCTATGCCCTGAATGGTACTACCATCAGTCTGCTGTATTCAGGAGACCCATCTCACACGCAGAGACACACATAGGCTCAAAATAAAGGGATGGAGGAAGATTTACCAAGCAAATGGAGAACAAAAAAAAGCGGGGGTTGCAATACTAGTCTCTGATAAAACAGACTTTAAACCATCAAAGATCAAAAGAGACAAAGAAGGCCATTACATAATGGTAAAGGGATCAATTCAACAGGAAGAGCTAACTATCTTAAATATATATGCACCCAATACAGGAGCACCCAGATTCATAAAGCAAGTCCTTAGAGACTTACAAAGAGACTTAGACTCCCATACAATAATAATGGGAGACTTCAACACTCCACTGTCAACATTAGACAGATCAACGAGACAGAAAGTTAACAAGGATATCCAGGAATTGAACTCATCTCTGCAGCAAGCAGACCTAATAGACATCTATAGAACTCTCCACCCCAAATCAACAGAATATACATTCTTCTCAGCACCACATCGTACTTACTCCAAAATCGACCATGTAATTGGAAGTAAAGCACTCCTCAGCAAATGTACAAGAACAGAAATTATAACAAACTGTCTCTCAGACCACAGTGCAATCAAACTAGAACTCAGGACTAAGAAACTCAATCAAAACCGCTCAACTACATGGAAACTGAACAACCTGCTCCTGAATGACTACTGGGTACATAACGAAATGAAGGCAGAAATAAAGATGTTCTTTGAAACCAATGAGAACAAAGATACAACATACCAGAATCTCTGGGACACATTTAAAGCAGTGTGTAGAGGGAAATTTATAGCACTAAATGCCCACAAGAGAAAGCAGGAAAGATCTAAAATTGACACTCTAACATCACAATTAAAAGAACTAGAGAAGCAAGAGCAAACACATTCGAAAGCTAGCAGAAGGCTAGAAATAACTAAGATCAGAGCAGAACTGAAGGAGATAGAGACACAAAAAACTCTCCAAAAAATCAATGAATCCAGGAGTTGGTTTTTTGAAAAGATCAACAAAATTGACAGACCACTAGCAAGACTAATAAAGAAGAAAAGAGAGAAGAATCAAATCGACGCAATTAAAAATGATAAAGGGGATATCACCACCGACCCCACAGAAATACAAACTACCATCAGAGAATACTATAAACACCTCTACGCAAATAAACTGGAAAATCTAGAAGAAATGGATAATTTCCTGGACACTTACACTCTTCCAAGACTAAACCAGGAAGAAGTTGAATCCCTGAATAGACCAATAGCAGGTTCTGAAATTGAGGCAATAATTAATAGCCTACCAACCAAAAAAAGTCCAGGACCAGATGGATTCACAGCTGAATTCTACCAGAGGTACAAGGAGGAGTTGGTTAATCAACTTTTTAGTGTCAGAAGAAGCCTATGGACTTCTTCCGAAATTCATAATTACAAAGAAAACTAATTGCATTTCAATTAATTTATCCAATTATGAACAAGTGGGGGTATGCAGATAGATGTTCTTTTTTAACACAGTAAACAACAAGACCTAATGGCAGGTCTAATTACCGTAAATTCATGATATGCTCATTTGTGATGGGCATAAATGACATTTTGAGAAATCAGTGGCAGCTGTAACAATATGTGAAAAGCTGAGATATCTAGTAATAACAAAGTGTCAGTTTCTGGTACTACTACAAAGGTTGGTTTATTGCTATTTCTAACTGAAGGAAATTCTAAATTTCAGAAGTTAAGCTCTAATCTTCTCCCATTCTAGTTCATTGAGCTCTTGAAGCCTCAGCCTCCCAAAGTGCTGGGATTACAGGTATGAGCCACCATGACTGGACCTCTAGTTCATTGATCCTTTCAATTCTGTTCCTGGGCCCCTTGGGGTTGGTGAAACCCAGCTGTTCTAATCTAGCTTAATTCATTCATTGAGCAGTCTCTCTACATGAGGCAAAGTTACCAATTTTGTAGTATTTCCAGGGAAAAATCCTCCAAGGTGTGTGAGAACTAGGAAATCTGAATTAAATGGTCAACCCAAAACATTGTATCCAGCTGAAACAAATCCAAAAAGTCAGAAGCACCAGCTTCTCTCCTGTCCTGGCTGAACATCCCCCTGTTGAAGTGAATTTCAGCAAAATAAAGTGTAGAGAAGACTAGTGGCAGAGGAGGGCCATTAAACCCAGCAAAGTCTCCACAAGCGTGGGGTGGTGGGGGCAGGTTTGCCTGTACTAGGAATAATTAAAACAGCCAAGTGTCTGAGCATCTACCAGGGCCAGTCTGTTCCGCTTTCTAACACTTTCAAGAAGGGATCGTTACTCTCATTTCAACAGTGAGGCAATGGAGGCTTAGATGGAAAAGTCTTGCCCAGAGTCATACGGCTGTTTAGTGGTGAGGCCAGCACTGCCTCCCAGAAGACCCCATGGGTCCCCATGGCTTGGGGAGAAAAGCCAGTCCACAGGGAGGCTCCCTGTTGTGTCCATGCCTCTGGCAGAGGCAGCGAGTGGGCAAGACAAGGTCGGCTGAAGACCCCACAGCCACAGATAGTGACTCCCACAGCACAGCACCCATGGCCCACAAAGGACCCCCTGGATGGAGCACCCAGACCCCTCTCTATAAGCCTCTAATCTACCAAGGAATTCCGCACCAAGTCCAAATGTACTTCTCCCTGCTGAGCTTACTAACCCTCATCTGACCACCTCTCTCTTGTGCTTACATCTTCTTGGCGCTTTTTACATTTAACTGAGGTCTCCTGCCTGCTGCCCCTTCTCACCTCTGAACCCCCAACACATGGCTCTTTGTCTGAAACGCTCCACTGCCCAGCCGGCACAAGCACCACCTTCCCCACTCCACACGAAAGCACACCCAGAGCGGGCAGCAGTCTCCCTAGGAAGGAGCACCAGTGGTGTCCCGCCAACTACAGTCAGGTCCACCCTGGATTCCTGCCCCCAAGCCCTCCTCAGCCATTAACATCAACTGCAAGATTTCCTTATGGATGAACACCCTGTGAAATGTCCCATGTCTCCCCATATGTCCCAGTGGCCTCCTCAGGACCAATCCCCGAGGCAGGGTACGCCTGGTTAACCTCACTGTGCCCCCCACCAGTAGGCCCCCGCCCCCCACAAAGGGCAGAGGGTGGGCCCTCACTCTTGGGACCCAGGATTAAAAGCCCAGTTCCCAGGAGTTTGGGAGAGTCCTTCAGGATAATTAGCTTTGGTGACATGTCAGCATGTGCTGGCCTGAACAGCAAGGCCTGGGTGCGAGCCACCAAAATCAGCCTTCTCTTTGACTGGTTTCTGTCACCCACTAGCACCCAGCCTTTACAGCATCTGTGGTTGGGAGCAGGTGTGAGGGTGAGGGTCTGTTAGATAGACCTTGGCATGGGACAGGCCACCCAGGTTTGTCCACAATGTTCTGATGGCACAGCCCTGGCTTGTGAAGTTCGGCGCTGAGGACGAGCCCCTGCACCCCGTCCTCACTGGGTAGGTGCAGACACTGGTCGGCGGCCCACTGTGTGCTGGTGATGGTTGCAGCACCAAGAAGGCCTACTCTGGAGTTCTGAGTAGTCAGACTCAGCGCTGAAGCTTCCTGTGCTCTGAGAGAGCCCTGGGGCCCAAGGGCCTCACCCTTTTGACGTCACTGAGCTCTGCAGTTTCTCAGCCTCTGATCTGGTCCATCTCAGAAATGGGCCCCAGGGATCAAACAGGCTTCTTCTGACACTAAAATGTTGATTAACTTCTCGTGCATCTCAGAAATGGGCCCCAGCAAGACTCAGATGCTCTTCTACTGGGGCCAAGTGGGAGCTTCATTCTCCCAAAAACACCCATTGTTTCCAGTGGGTTCATTTCCACCATGGCAGCCTTCTCCACAGGTGGGGCAATGCATTGGCCTACGCCTTACGTAGCATGATCAGGCTGGGCCACTGTAGGAATATTCTTGAATGCCAGGATTCATGTTCTTCTTTCGCAGTCATAGGGCATTTTGCCTGGGAAATAAGAAAAAAGAAAAGAAAAGGAAACAAAAGAACACTCCTCAGCACTGTGGAGTAAGTGATTTACCTCCTCCCGTTCTGATGACCCTCATATCTGACCAAAGGGTGAAAACATTCAGGCTATACTCTTCAAACTCACTTTCATCCCCCTCCCAACAGCGGCTTCCGAGAGCCTTATTTCTGCTCACCGATTCTCCAATGGGCGTCATCATCAGACCATGGGGTGCAGTTGTGCATGATGTAAATATTCTTTGCCATTCCAGAGATGGACCAAATGTGGTGGGTGGCTGTGAATTGAAGCCCACCAACCCAGGGACACAAGAAATATTCACTGACTGATTGATTGATTGAATTTGTTTCTGACTCAGAAGCTCATTCCTCAGGGTGCTGAGAAATTCCGTCTCAGTAATGACTGGTTCCGCACACAAACACCCCAGGGGTTGCCAGGCGCTCCCTGGGCTACTGCCTGGCCTCACGGTCCCTTCAGATGTGGAAGCCCCACTGCGTTTGAAGCATGACCCCTCTGGGAATGCTGTGATCTCCTACACCAAAAACTCATCCTCTCTGAAATGTTACCACTCTCTTTGACTCCTGCCAGAGACCCCAGCTTCTGCTGCCACCCACCCTCCAACCCAACAAACAATCCCAGAGGCGGAAATATGCAACGGGTTTAGCCACCTGGCTGGAGATGAAAACAGGGACAAATACAAGAGCACTGCCACCCACAAATTCACATCTTAATACAGTATTCACTTGCAAACCTATCCCTCTAGCTCAATGTCCTTCTCTTCTGGAATACAAATTCCCAGGCACGGTTTAATCCCCAGCACCTAGAAGAGTAAGCAGTCTCTCGACATATAGTTTTGAATGACTAGGAAGAAAAAAAAATGAAGGGATAAACGATGGATATAAGGAATGAGAGCAAAAGTCTTTCTAAAAAACAAAACTCCATGAAACAGGAGAAACTTTGAAAACTAACATCTAACTGCAGTGAGATCCCAGCTTCATCACAGGCCAGTCCCAGGTATTCAAGCTCCCTGTGCCTTGTTTCTTCCTCTCCCGTAAAATGGGAGATCAAATCAGTGGCCACCTCACAAGTGGTGCTCAGCTAAAATAAGTTAATGGACTTTAAATGCTTAGAAGAGGACCCGTCACATGACAAGCACTCAGTAAGTGTTAGCTGTTTTCAGCAGCAGAGGCAAGAGCAGCAGACAAGAGGAAGCTACACTCATTGGAGCAGTTCAGCTGAGAGGCAACAGGGTGAAACGAACCCGAGCCCCAGCTCAGCTACTTGGCAGCCATGTGGCCATGGACAAGTTGCTCAGCTTCTCTACAATGAAGTTGACTCCTCTGTTTTGAATGAATATGAAAGAAAAAATACCATTTTCATAAGGTTCATACGAAACTTCAGTGAATTATTACGGGCTGGGCATGGTGGCTCATGCCTGTGTGAAAGGAAAATCTTGGAAATCTTGGGGCCCCGAAATTACTAAGCTAAAGGGAAAAGTCAAGCTGGGAACTGCTTAGGGCCAACCTGTCTCCCATTCTATGAAAACTCAACCCTCTGCTCACTGAGATAAATGCACATCTCATTGCCTTCTTTGGAGAGTCTAATCAGAAACTCAAAAGAATGCAATCATTTGTCTCTTATCTACCTATGACCTGGAAGCCCCCTCCGGGCTTGAGTCTTCCTACCTTTGCTTCAAGTTGTCCCCCTTTCCAGACCAAACCAATGCTCATCTTACATATGTTGATTGATGTCTCGTGTCTCCTTAAAAAGTATAAACCAAACTGTGCTCTGACCACTTCGGGCACGTGTCGTGAGAACCTCCTAAAGCTGTTTCACAAGCACGTGTCCTCAACCTTGGCAAAATAAACTTTCTAAATTAACTGAGACCTGGCTCATATTTTGGGGGTTCACACCTGTAATCCCAGAACTTTGGGAGGCCAAGGCAGGAGGATCACTTGAGGCCAGGAATTCAAGATCAGCCTGGGAAAAATAGTTAGACCCCCATTGCTACAAAAAAAAAATTGAAAATTAGCTAGGTGAAGTGGCACACACCTGTAGTCCTAGCTGCTTGGGAGGCTGAGATGGGAGGATGTTTTTGAGCCCAGAAGGTCAAGGATGTAATGAGCTATAATAATGCCACTGCTCTCCAGCCTGGGCAACTCTGTCTCTAAAAAGTAAAAATAAAATGAATTATTCAAACACTCATCACAGCGCTTAGAACTAGCAAGTGCAAATACGTAGTTGATGTTGAGCAAGTCGCTATTGTAAGGTCAGCCAAGAGAAAGGATGAGTAGACCCAAAGTCAGCCAAGTGAGTTTACTGACCTGCCAGGCTGCTCCTTGACAGGCAGAGGAGGCAGCCCCGAGCTCACACGCTAGGGGGGTTTATGGGGGTTGACTGTGGGGGCTGGCATGGCATACATTCTGAGTAAACCCACATCCTAGAGTTGTTTTGCTACATCCTAACAGCACTGCATTATTTCTAGCTCAGGTTACATAATATCTAAAGGAAATGGGGAGGGGGAATCCTTGCAGGAACAGGGGGCTAAGTTTCACCTATTATATAAAAGAGAGCGGCTACCATGATATCAGTGAAATCGAGCAGCTACTAACTAGAGGGGAAAATGTGAGATCAGTAAAGATTGTACCAAATCACAAACTATGATGGCCATATTTGAAAATTGTTTTGGAATGCTCAACATCACTAATCATCAGAGAAACGCAAATCACAACCACAATGAAATGTCATCTTACCCAGTCAGAATGGCTACTATTAAAAAGACAAAAATAAACAGATGTTGGTGAGGATCTGAAGAAACGGGAACTCTTATACAGTGTTGGTGGGAATGTAGACTAGTACAGTCACTATGGAAAACTGTATAGAGATTTATCAAAAAACCTAAAATAGGAGAGGTGGAGCAAGGTGGCCAAATAGAAGCCTCCAGCCATCACCCCCTCTGCAGGAACACCAAAGTGAACAACTATCCACAAAAGAAAGCACTTCACAAGAACCAAAAATCAGTGGTTGGACATATAACACATTCTCTATAAAAAACAGTACATTGAGAAGTAAAACTTAGTCATGACTTTATTAAATATGTCAGTCCCTAATCATTCTTACAGTATTTTGCTATGTTCAGAATATAAAAGAAAAAAAGTAAATTGCAAAAAATATTGTATCTATAAGAAATTTAAACATTTTTAGTATTAAATAGTTCAAAAAACTGGTTTTTTACCTTTTTTAAAACTAAAACTAGAATTACTACTTGATCCAGTAATCCTTCTATTGAGTATCTCCTCAAAGGAAAAATAAATCAATGTACCAAAGGGACACCGGCACACACAGGTTTATTCAGCACTATTCACAATAGCTAAAGTATGGAATCAACCTAAGCACCTATTAATAGATGAATGGATAAAGTAAAGAAACTGTAGTATATATACACACAGTAGAACATCATTCAGCCATAAAAAACAAATACAATTATGTCATTGGCAGCAACATGGATGGAACTGGAGGTCATTATCTTAAGTGAAATAAGCCAGGCACAGAAAGACAGATACTGCATATTCTCACTCAAATGTGGGAACTAAAAAATTTGATCACTTAGAGGTATAGAGTGGAAAACTAGACAACAGAGGCTGGGAAGGGTGAGTGGGGGCAAGGAGAAGAAGAGAAGTGGGGTAAAGGACACAAACATAGAGTAAGATGGAATAAATTCAATGTTTGATACCAGAGTAAGGTGGTTATGCTTAACAGAAATGTATTGTTCTTGGGTGATGGGCACCCTGAATATCCTGGCTTGATCACTACGCATTATATACATGTATCAAGATGTCACATGTACCCCATAAGCTTGGACTAATTTTTTCAAATACATTGGTGACACTGTGTGGCAGACCAAGTGCTGCAGAAAAAGGAATTGTGAATTAGATTATTTCAAGAAACTTCTCCAATCAAGAAAAAGGTTGAAGATTAAAATAATGGGTAGAAAATAATAGTAGCTAACATTACTAAACATTTATTATGTGCTATATAGATGAGAGATCTAGTATCTGTAACAACAGAGATTCCAGAAAGCAGTCGAGAGCGCATGGAAGAGAAGCGATAAATCCTCTAAGCTTACTAAAGGCTTGAGTATTTGTACCCAAAGCTCATCTGGACTTCTGGGGTTCTGCTCTGACGTGTGAAGAGCTCAGCAGCCACCCCTTCATCCTCACAACAGAAAAGAGCTGAACAAACTGAAAATCCACAACTCTTTTTTTCATCCACCAGAGAATCAAGACCGGAGAAATAGACGAATACAGAACCAGGAGCCAAAGCCACTGGAGCCAGGATCTAGGAGGAAAAAAACTGTAATGGACAAACTGCTGGAAGCTGAGTGGGGCCTAGACTGTGTGTTAAAAACTCCTGGGGCCCAGTCCTAGAGGGGCCTCCACGTTTTCATGAGTTTCACCTCCAAAAGCCCTACCAGAGTCTTGTGGTGAAAATTTGGGGGAAACCCCCTGATGCTTCCAGCAGAAGGGGAAAGTAACCATCTGAGCATTCTGTTCTCCACTTGCCCTCAAGGGAATCTATACTGGTTACAATGTAGGGGAAAGGAAATATAGTCCCCACTCTGTATCCATAGGTTTTGTATCCCTAAATTCAACTAACCTTAGACCAAAACAAATTTTTTTAATTGTATCACTACTGAATACCTACAGACTTTCTTTACTTGTCATTATTCCCTAAACAATACAGTATAACAATTATTTACATAGCATTTACATTGTATTTGGTATTATAAGTAATCTAGAGATAATTTAAAGTATATGGGAGGATGTGCATAGGTTATATGCAAATACTATACCATTTTATATCAAGGACTTGAGTATCCATGAATTTTGGTATTTGTGAGAAGTCCTGGAATCAAGCACCTGCCAATGCTGAGGGACAACTGTAACCAACTCCAGTCCCCTTTAACTAACTTCCTGTCTCACCTAAGGAGTAAAACAAAAGCTGGGAAGCACTTGTGAGGGTTACAGGCCAGGGCCAAAGGCTCCCTGAAAGATTGAGACCAAATCATAGGATTACAGAACACTTCTACCCTCACACCTCAACACCACATCAGTAGCGCTCCTGTGTAGTAATAACAGATTACAGCTGAAACAACTGCAAGCCTGAGGCTCTATTTAAGAAAGAATGTCTAGGGAAAATCAAAAGCAACAGGGAGAACAAAAATGAGGACACTAAAGAAAACTGAAATCTCGGACATCTACAGCTATGGTAAGTGATAAACACAGCCAAGTTCTTAACCAGATAAACATAAACCCTTATCCTAAAGATCTGTTTACCTCAGGCCCTTTTAGCCAATATATCAAGTCTGCCTTTCAACAATAAATTACAAGGCATATTAAAAGGCAAGAAAAACACTCTGAAAAGATAAAGCAAACAACAGAACAAGACTTACATATGGAAAAGATTTTGATATTATTTGACTGGGAATTTCAAATAATTATACTTAATATGCTAAGGGTTCTAATGTAAAAGTGGACAGCATGAAAGAACAGATGCGTAATGAAAGCAGACAGCTTGAAACTCTACAAAAGAAACAAAAGAAAATACTAGAAATCAAAAGCCCTATAACATAAATGAAGAATGCCTTTGATGGATTCACTAGTAAACTAGTTACCGATGAGAAAATATTCAGTGAGCTTGAAGATATGTCAAGAGAAACTTCCCAAACTGAAATGCTAAGAATGAAAAATTGGAACAGAATTTCCAAGAACTGTGGGATAATAACATAACAAGTAATATATTCACAAAGGGAACACCAGAAGCTGAAGAAAGAAAGGAGCAGAATGAATATTTGAAGTAATAATGGATTAGAATTTTCCAGGATTAATGATAGATACAAAACCACAGATCCAGGAAGCTTGGAGAACACAAATCAGGACAAATATAGAAAAGTCTACACTTTAACAAATCATATTCAAACTTGCAGAAAACCAAAGACAGAGAAAATCTTGAAAGAAAGTAGAGAAAAACCTGCCTTATCTATAGAAGAATAAGGATAAGAATTTCATTAGACTTCTCTTCACAAACAATGCAAGAAAGAGGAGAAGCAAGGAAATATTTATGGTGTTGAAAGAAAATAATCACCAACCTAGAACTCTGTATTTGGCAAAATTATCCTTCAAAAGTAAAGGAGATGATTGTAGACATAAATATAAAACACAAAACTACAAAATTTCCAGAATATAACATAGGAAAAAAGCTAGGTGACCTAGGGTTTGACACAGATATGATATAACACCACAAGCATGAGCCATGAAAGAAAGAATTGGTAAGTTTGACTTCATTAAATTAAAAACTTTCACTCGGTGAAAAAGCTTTTGCTCTACAAACTGGAAGAAAATATTTGCAAAACATATCTGATAAAGGAACTACATTAAAATATACCCCCAAAAAACATTAAAATTCAACAAGAAAATCCTATTCAAAAATGGATAGAGGTCCTGAACAGATATCTCACCAAAGATACAAGATGGCATATAAGCATGTGAAAAGATGCTCAACATCATAAATCATTAAGAAATTGCACATTAAAAATAATGATATACCACTACACACTTATTAGAATGGCTAAAATCCAAAAAGCTGACAATACCAAATGCTAGCAAGGATGTGGAGAAACAGGAACTCTCATTCAGTGCTGGTGGGAATGCAAAATGGTACAGCAACTTTGGAAGACAGTTTGGCAGCTTCTTACAAAGCAAAAGAGTCTTATATGATCCAGCAATTGTACTTCTAGGTTTTCACCCAAATAAGTTAAAAATGTATGTCCATACAAACCTGCACATTAATGTTTATTCATAAATGGCAAAAACTGGAAGCAACAAGTGTGTCTTTCAAAACATAGATGGATAACCAAACTGATATATCCAGTATTCTCATACAATGGAATATTACTCAGTACTAAAAAGAAATGAGCTATGAAACCACAAAAAGGCATAAAGGAAACTTACAGGCCAAGGAGGCGGTCTGAAAAGGCTACATATTGTATGATTCTAACTGTATGGCATTCTGGAAAAGACAAAACTATAGAGACAATAAAAAGATCAATGGTTGCCAAGGATTAGGGAGAAGGGTGAGTAGGTGGAGCACAAGGGATTTTTAGGACAGTGAAATATGAGACTGTGATGGTGAATACACGACATTATGCATTTGGCAAAACTCCATAGATGTACAACACAGAAAATGAGCCCTAACATAAATTATGTACTTTGGTTAATAATAATGTGTGAATACTGATTCATCAGTTGTAATCATGAGCTACACTAATACAAGATGTTAACAATAGGAGAAACTGTGAAGGGGTGGGGTAAGGGGGGTACAAGGGAACTCTATGCTTTCTCCTCTATTTAAACCTAAAACCGCTCTTAAAAAATCTATTTTAAAAAAAAAAAAAGTTCATATATTACCAGGTAATTTGACTAAAGACAGACCTTTGCTGGAGAAAAAATTCAATTCTAATGGTTAAAAGTTTTGTAACACTTTACTTATAAGGAAAAAAAGCCAACAGACCTCTCTTCCACAACACTGTGGTCTGTTTCAAAGTGCCTTCCCTTGTGCAGTTGCCTCATTTCCATCTACATTGTATTTCCTTTCTGAAAACCCCAACAGTGATAAAAGACACTGTTAGGGAAAGGGAATAATACAAAGACCTTAAAATATGAAATAAGAAGTAAGAAAGTGAATCTTCCTTTAGGAGCCAAATACTCTTTCATTAAAGGGAATGGTGCAGCCAACGCTGGGTGCACGTGGCCTTTGTGGAGTCACCACCGTGTTGTAAATTCCCACCTTCCTGCTGATGAGAGAAGCCAGAGGATGCAGCATATTCAGTATAACCCGGGGAGCGGAACAAAGAAATTGCTAATAAACCAAACTGAGTATAATTTATTTCCTGTTGCTATGGTAATAAACTACCACAAACTTAGTGACTTAAAACAACACAAATTTATCTTACAGTTCTGGAAATCTGAAGTCCAAAATGAGTCTCACAGAACTGACGTCAAGGCGCTGGCAGGCCTGTGTAGGCCTTCCTTCTGTAGGATCTAGGGGTGAATCTTCCTTCCCTTTCCCAGGCTCTAGAGGCTGCCCACTTTCTGTGGCTCATGGCCCCATCTTCTTAGCCAGCAGCATTGGGTCAAATCATTTTCATTCTGCCATCTGTCCTTTTCTCCTTTTTCCATCTCCTCCTTCCACTTTTAGGAAACGGAAATCACACTGGATCCAGCCTGATAATCCAAAATCATCTCCCTATTTTCAAGTCAGGCGATTAGCAATCTTAATTCCCCTTTGCCACGTAGCCTAACGTATTCACAGGTGCTGGGGAACAGACATAGGCCATTATTCTGCCCGACGTTGTCAAAAGGAATTAAATGTGATTATGCTCTCTTCCCTTTCTAGGTATAGCTATTCTCTGTGATTCAGTGTTAAAAGTTTCTTGCTGAAAACTACTTAAATATCAGTCTAAAATGCAAATCTTCATTTAAAAAATTATGATACATACTTTGGATAATTTTGAAAAAACATAAAGCATAGTGGGATTAGAGATTGGTAGTGATTCAATACATGTTACTGTTGTTAATAATGTCAGGTGTGGCTGAACTTAGAAATAATTCTCTAGCTAAAAACAGTCTTTGGTCTCTATGAAAGAAAAAAACTCCAGTTTTAGATGCAACTATCACAATTCACTGTGTCCCTTCCACAGAGGGTCACAACACACCTGCTTCTGGGAGTTGGTAAGTCTAAATACAACGTGAACCCTGCGTGCACTGGTAGTGGAGAC
The DNA here is from genome assembly GCF_024542745.1 of Macaca thibetana thibetana. Classification (NCBI taxonomy): domain Eukaryota; kingdom Metazoa; phylum Chordata; class Mammalia; order Primates; family Cercopithecidae; genus Macaca; species Macaca thibetana. The sequence goes on from NC_065579.1 coordinate 14,287,385, forward strand.
TGCCTTAAGGAAGAAAACTGGGTCAAGGGACGGGGCAGGAAGGACACTTACACCATTTTCTACCTTTTGAAATTTATACCGTGTGTGTATTGCCTATTCAAAAAAACATACTACTTTTAAAAAGAATACATTATGCAGCCCAGTCCATTGTGGTGGGCTGATGAAGGCTGAAGGGTCCATTCCTTCCGGTGTTCAGTGGAAAAAGAAGACACTGGCCCCTCGGGGAGTTCCTCATCCAGAATCGCTGGCACCTACTGGCAACAGAGAAGCCCACAGGCTGGAGGCAGAGTGAGACTGGTGTAAGACAGAAGGCAAGAACAAACCTCCTGAATGTTCAAAAGCCATCCCAAGAAGGGAAAAGAGAAGAGGACCAGCTATAACCAAGTTATAATAGACTGTGTTTACATATTTTATAAATCAAGTAATAAAAAAATGCAAATATCAACAAGTATAATCAAGATGTACAATGTAAAAATAATAGTGCATTAGCAATTATTAGCCTAAACCCTGTTTATTTGATTTCCCTTCCCCATCCCCTCCCCCTTTTCTTTTTTTTTTTTTTTGAGACGGAGTCTCGCTCTGTCACCCAGGCTGGAGTGCAGTGGCCGGCTCTCAGCTCACTGCAAGCTCTGCCTCCCGGGTTCACGCCATTCTCCTGCCTCAGCCTCCCGAGAAGCTGGGATTACAGGCGCCCGCCAACTCACCCAGCTAGTTTTTTGTAGTTTTTAGTAGAGACGGGGTTTCACCGTGTTCGCCAGGATGGTCTCGATCTCCTGACCTCGTGATCCACCCGTCTCGGCCTCCCAAAGTGCTGGGATTACAGGCTTGAGCCACCGCGCCCGGCCCCCCTTTTTTTTCTTAGACGGAGTTTCACTCTTGTCGCCCAGGCTGGAGTGCAATGGCCAGATCTCAACTCACTACAGTCTCCGCCTCCTGGGTTCAAGCGATTCTCCTGCCTCAGCCTCTCGAGTAGCTGGGACTACAGGCGTCCACCACCACGCCTGGCTCATTTTTTGTATTTTTAGTAGACACGGGTTTCACCATGTTGGCTAGGCTGCTCTCGAACTCCTGGCCTCAGGTGATCCTCCCGCCTCGGCCTCCCAAAGTGCTGGGATTACAGGCGTGAGCCACTGGGTCCAACCCATCCCCTACTTTTTAAGAAACAACATATGGCTGAGAAGGAAAACAAGAATATTAATGCTTTTAAAATTACAGGTAATAGTATTTCAAACAACTAGGAAACATAAAAGAACACATAATTCAAGCAATGAAAGACAGATATAGAAAACAGAAAGGATTAAATATTTGTATCAGACAAAAATATCAAAAGATCATTTAATTTTACCAAAATCGTTAAACTTCCCTTTTAAATTACAAAAAAAAAAAAAAAAAAAAGGTTGAGTCAAGTAACTAAATCTAAACATCTCAAACTAAAGCAGGTGCACACATTAGATTAGAAAACCTGCTAATACATCCAAAAACAAAACAACAGTAGTCATATAAAAAGGTAGCCAGGTGCAATGGCTCATGCCAGTAATCCTAACACTTTGGGAGGCTGAGGCAGGTAGGTCGCTTGAGCTGAGGAGTTCCAGGCCAGCCTGGGGAACATGATGAAACCTCCACCTCTACAAAAAAAGATATATATATAAATTATATATATATATAAATTAGCCAGGCATGGTGGCAGGTGCCTGTAGTCCCAGTTACTCAGGAGGCTGAGGAGGTTGAATCAACTGAGCCTAGGAATTTGAGGGTGCAGTGAGCCAAGATCGCACTCCAGCCTGGGCAAGAGCGAGACCTTGCCTCAAAAAATAGAATATACTGCAAGATAGAAAAGGGCCACTTCATGTTCACAATAAAGACAGACTTGATGAGTGCGAATCACGTGGGCTTCAAAGTGTGTAAAGCTTAAAACAGCTAAAAATATAGGAAAATTTTAAAACAGTGGTAAGAGACTTGAACCTCTTCACCTGTATCACTTGTGTTCATAACTTAAGCAACTTTTAAGCAGAAAGGATCACGGGAGCCACAGAACTGAGAGAAGCCAGGATCCTTTGCAGAGCACCAATGAGGAGAAAAGGCAGACAACTTGGATGTGTCCCAAACTGATAACCTACAAAGGTAAGATCAGTCATTGGGCAGGGACACAGACTGGCAGTAGCTTGTGGCCTGAGCCTCGGTGGGATGGAGCCCTCTGGTTCACAGGCTCTAGTCGATCTGCTCACAGGGCATTCCTAATCCAATCCTGCCCTGTGGTAGTGGTAAATACTAAAGCAGGCCAAGCATGCAGCTTCTCAGTCACCTTCACGCGGGCTGCAGCAGAACCCATCCCCACTCCCCTGATTAGCTGATTATTATGGTAATCTTGCTGATAATTTCCAAAAATTGACCTAAAAAGTGGTATTTGAAAAGAATACTCCTACAGTAAATCACATAAGCAATGAAAAACATGGCCCATCCATGACCACTAAATTATCAGGTTGCAGGTGTAAAAAAAAAAAAAAAAAAAAAAATTAAACACTATCTCCCTTTTGTAGTCTCATGCATTTAGTCAAACTGGGTATTTTTTTTACATTTTCCAATTCACCATTTGTCAAAGAAATAATGGAAACTATAAAGCTGAAGAATAAACACTTTAAATAAGAATTCATACTCCAAAGAAGTAAGAATCTTTCAACTTTTATTTCTAGGATACATTCATCTGGACCCTTTTTTTTCTTTACAATTTTCCCCCTAAGATAAATGAATACAATAAAAATATAATCCAACTACCAGCAATGTTTCTAACCAGAAAAGAATCTAAAATCTCTGGTGTGATAATATAGGATTTTTTTTAAAAATATAAACTTCATACCAGAAATAAAGCCTGAATATTCTCTTTCTTTAAAAATATAATTTTTCCTTCTTTGCTCTTCCATGTAAATCTTATAATGAACCTGTTATTTCTAATGTCTATTTTTAATCCAGCAACTATAACACTACCTAGCAGGGTTTTTTCCTTTACACCTTGTTCTGTACTGTGAATCAACTAATAATTGCAAACGTCTCTAAAAAGTGAGATGCCACTTGGCTGTAGCAAGATTCTTCAAGATATGCTGAAAATTAAAAAACACAAAAAATCCCTATTAGCAAACTGAAACCTACTTAACAAATTATATTATCCTGTTTCTGAAATCAGAACATGTATAAAAGCACTTTTGCTAACTGTAAAGCTCAAATGGAAAACATTTTTTAAAATCTGTTTTGACTATAAAGACTGCTGACTGGGATAGAACTTTAGGGACACGAGGCTCTGTGAAATCCATTCTTTTTTTCTGTAACTTCTTAGTTTTGAAGGGGAGGATTATAAATTGCAAACAAGCTGGGTATGGATACAGGAGTATCTCATAAAGATTGATTGGTTTGTGGTGACATGTGACTGTTTTTCTTAACTGAGAATAAAGACCAAGGGGCACAGGGAGAGTTCTAGATCAACACTTTATACCAGACTGATAAAAACTAAACAGTGTTTTCCCTACTTCTGACTAGTTCCTCTATGCAGAGCTTCATTATTTAAGTATAATCCAGTTTAAAATAGTATTCCAAAGCTCAACATAAATGGTCTGGGGATGATTTCCTTTCCTTGGTTTAGGAAGATAATAAAGCCTAATTATAAACATGGGTACAACACACCTGAACCACAGAGTAGTACCCTTCCAACTCCAAATCAACAGTATTATCCGTAACAGCAATAAAGGGCTGCATTTCGTGTGATTGATTGTGCCCAGACACAGGTGATCAAAAAGAAACCAAAGGATGAGTGAACTGACAAGAGGAAAAGGGTTTCGGTTGCTACATTTAAAAGGTTACACTAACAGAGCCGATGAGAGTCAGGTGTGCTGTGGCAGGAGCAGCTGTGGGGGCCTCCTTTCCTAGTTTCTGAATGATCTTCCTGTGGCTCTGGGAGCAGGCCCAGCATGGGGAATGGGCTAAAAGGCTTATACATCTCTTTTTGGCCCTCAGATGCACTTACCCTTTTCTTTGGTGCCCTCTTTCCCCAAGAGAATATTCAGGCCAATTTTGTTTTTTCCTTTTTTCCGCATTAGTAAGACATTATAAACTAGCAATTTGTAATACCTCTAACTCTCACTGAGTGTCTTATGTTAGTATAAAGTACCTCAAGTAATAAGAATGTGGAACTTAAATGCCACTTACAGAATAGTCAAACAAGCCCATGTCACACTTTGATAATCCAAAGTATTAAATCTTAGCAATTGATAAAGTAAAAAACTATTTTTGCTAAGGTTTAACTATTGGACTTTAAACCAATTTTAATATTCCATGAAATCAAAGCCATTGAATTAACATGCCTTCATGTTTCCTACACACAACAAAGTTTAAAATATACATATATTTTTAAACCAATTCACTCCCTTTTACAATCATACTTTCATTCGAACATTTAAAATATAAATCCAAACTGTCAATGAAAACAACAGTGGGACAAGCAACACTATCATTAAAATGAAACAATAATGCAAGAAAAGGTCAGCGTTGAAACTCAGAAAATAAACATAAATAGATTCATTGGAAATCTGCTCATACGCCTAATGTGTTCAGAAATGAACCTCACATAAAACAGATCCCACTGCGATGTTAGACAACTCATTCCTTTCTCATTTTCTCATTCCATGATGCATGTCTTCACTATTTTTACTGAGGTTTATACAGTGAGTAGATATCCTAACGGCAGAGATGAGTATTAAATACATAGCCTACTCCAGAATTGGCATATGTTCCCAACCATTTTTTTGTATGCTCCTTGAATTATAAAATAGTCCAATCTTTAAGGAAAAAAAATTAAATGGCTTAGATCTATTCATACATATTGGGCATTAAATGTCACTAAGTTAACACAGTAAGGTGGAAAAAAGGATAAGAGGGTACAGTAAGTGTTCCCCAAACAATTCCATTACATTATGAAGTATTGTCAATGGCATATTTATTTTAACCAGGTTATGGGGAAAAAAATGCAAGAATTATTACCAGAATTTGCATCAATTTTCTGGAGAAGCGAACAATAAAACATTAAATATACACATTTATTTGTATATTTATTTGAAGAATCTTTGGTAGCAATTGCTTGTTTCTTCCACATTATAGGACTTTTTAAAATAAATGTCAAAAGTCGTTTACTAATCAGCATATGAAAGATAAACTATGATACTATTCTTTTGGTTTCCCTATAAAACGTCCTTGATAATAACTTGTACTATTCATGCACTTAAAAAACAGTATATGTTTAACTCATATACATACAAAATGAGACTAATACCAGAAAAAAAAAATTAGACAGTAATGAGAATCAATAACAAAACATAACAATGACAACTGTTCTTAAGTAATTTATTTTAAAATTATAAGATTTACAATGCCTTGATTATGCAAAATAGCATAATGGAAATTAAACCAAATCAATAAACCAAAGGGAAAGAAAACTTAATTTTCTCGAGTATCCATACTTAAACCATCTTTGTAAGTATCTGATGTCCCAACCGTGTCTTATGTAGAAAGTATAATAGTTTCAAATGTTTCACTTGCAGGTTTAATTTCTCATTTTCAATTTTTATGAACTGTAATACAATTTCAAATCCTATTATACCTAGTGTTTATACTGCAACAGCAGCAAATCTCACATGTGTAATCAAATGTGGAAGTGGGGCACAGCTTCTAGCTGTAGACAGAAATTATACACTGCATTCAGTCCAGGAGAGTACATTACATTAACCAGAGCGTAGAGTTTAGTACACTTATTGCAGGGTTGGTATTTCTTTCCCTCTGATCTGAATCAGCTGAGCTGCTGAGCAGACATATTACTGCTGTGGATAGTAAGACTGCTGTGGGGGCTGAGGGAAGGGGTATGAAGGCTGCTGGGGTCCTGGGTATGGAGCCTGTCCAGGGCTCTGGTGATACACTGGTGGATATGGCATATTATACTGGCCATATGCATAAGGATTATAGCCCATGGGCATGGGCATTTGGCAATACCTGATAGGGAGAAGAAAACAAAAAAAAACTTGATTGGTAAATCAAATACTAAAAAATAAAACAATAATTATTCTAGAACTACTTTTTCATGAAAGTCATTTCTATTTGTTAGTCTATTAAAGAACAGTGGAGAGAGAAAAACTGTTTCAAGGCACTTGTCAGAGAAAAGCATTCCTATCCTGTTCTTAATTACAACAAAAGAGTACCAAGTGTTTAATACTATCCAAAAAAATACCGAAGAAAATAAGATTAAATATTCAAGTATTAAAAGAAAGAAAAACTATGGAGACCCTTCATTTTAACGTGGCAAAACTAGTCATCTAAATACATTCCTCTTCCACAATATTCAATATTCACTGTGATGTACATAAATTTACAACTTTAAAAGTTCTAATATTTGGAAGACAACATGTACTTACTAAGTAAAATTTAGAGCACACCTTAAAAGGTAGTCAAATGTTTGGATTTTTAAGATTAAGAAATTATCACAGAGGTTAACCTTTAAGAAAGTGCAACCCATAATTAGATAAATTTCTATTCAACTGTTTATTAAATGCCAAGTATTCTAAGTACAGGGATGTAAATAAGGCCTTATCAGTTTTGCTATGCTACGCTCAGAAAAGGTACCTGTTTATCACCTAAAGTCCAAGGAAACACCTACTGAACTCTATACAGAAGAGATTATTTAATATAAACCCAATATGTAAAGTATAAAAACAAATTTTAAAAGCCTAGGAAATAGCTATTTATGTAAGTGACCATAACATTATTTTCATTTCTGGATAAGCTGACAGTGCAGCTTATTCATTCATGACACTTCCATTTGTAGAAGGGGTGACCCTGTTTTTAACAGGTTAGCCAGAGCCTAGAAACAATATTAGCCAACTTGGGATACATGATGTTGAAGCCTTACCCAGGATATCCTGGATAGGTGGGATAGGGTGGTCCCTGGGCCTGTGGAGGAGGAGCTGAGCCAGGTGTTTGTGATGGAGCTGGTGCAGCAGTCCCAGCCCCCACTGGAGCTGGAGCAGTAGCAGAAGGAGCTCGATTTGCTGGAAGCACAGGTGGTGGAGGCCTGGCTGGGGGCTGGGGCTTAGTAGGCTATAAGAAAAAGTAAGCATTGACTATAAAATGTTTCATTTCTCTCAAATTGCTATTAATTAAAATTAATAAGGACATATGAGAAACTCTAGAATCCAACCAAATATATTTTTAATTCCCATTCTTAAATACTGGCTTATTACTATAGAAATATATCATAGTTGAATAATTCTCCAATCTGTGGAAACTCCATAGCCACTGCTCTTTTCCTGGTGCCTAATATTTAATCATTTACTGCTTCCTGAGTGGCTGGACATTTGAGGTGGAAGAAAGCAGCACAGGTACTGTTTACTACCATCATCTCCTCCCAGTCCCCAAACTCTATATGAAAAATGTCAAACACCAGAAAATTTTAAAAGAATAATATATAAAATAATCACACATCTGCCAATGAAATTCAATAACTATTAACATTTGCCGTTTCTGCTTTATCTATAACTACATCCATATATATTTGCAGAATCGTTTGAAGTAAGTTGCAAACTTCATGACACTAGCCCTAAAGACTTCAGCACTCAAGTTCTCATAAGGATATTATCCTACATAATCACAATACCATTTTCATCCTTAAAAAACTAATGCTATTCCCCAATGTCATCAAATATCCACTCCAAATTCCATTTTCCCTAATTAACACAAAAAAGCTCATATAGCTATTTTTATAAACCAAAATCAACTCAAAGTTCATATATTGCATTTGATTGTAAGGAAACTTTCATCTCTTTTCATCTAGAATATGCCCTTTTTTTAAAACCTATGACACTCACTTTTAGAAAAGATCAACTCAGTTATTTCATATAAATGTCCCATGTGATAGATTTGTCCAATTGTTTCCTAATGGCATAATTTAACTTCTCATTTTATCATTTGTTTTATTTGCTGTAAACAGAAAGTTTGTTTAAGGGCTTGATTAGATTCGGGTTAAGCATTTTTTTGGTTAAGAATTCTTGAATGATGCTGTGTTTTACATATCGCAAAATATCAGGAGGTTGGTTACCTGATGCAGGTGGTAACCACTAGATCCTTCCTATGTAAACCATGTTTTATCCATTAAAACAAGTAATCATCACTAATGTAAAACCTCTGTTTAAAATATTTATTTGCCTACTAACCGGCATGGTTCTTGGCGCTGGAGTTGGAGGAGTTGGTGCATGTCCTCCGGCTGGCGAGGACTGATATGCAGGTGTAGGAATTGAAGGAGCACTAGGTTCTCTGGCAATGCTTTGTTGCAAGTCCCTTATCAAAGACAAAGTGTTAAAAATTAACATGATAGAAAACAATGAACACACATAAAATACCAGCTTTTCTTTTCTTCATACACGAAACATAGAAAACAGATTCCAAACAATGATGGCATTTTAAAATATACTACATTTCAAATTAGTACAGCGACTATGGAAAACAGTATGGAGGTCCCTCAAAAAACTAAAACTAGATCTACCATATGATCCAGCAATCCCACTGCTGGGTATATATCCAAAAGAAAGGATATCCATATATTGAAGAGGTATCTATATTCCCATGTTTGTTGCAGCACTTCCAACAGCCAAGATATGAATGCAACCTAAGTGTCCATCAGCAGATAAATGGATAAAGTGTAGTATATATATGCAAGGGAATATTATTCAGCCATAAAAAAAATGAAATTCTGTCATTTCCAGCAACACGGATGGAACTGGAGGACATTATGTTAAGCGAAATAAGCCAGGCACAGAAAGACAATTGCATGTTCTCATTCATATGTGTGAGCTAAAAACAAGGAGACAGAGAGTAGAATGATGGTTACTAGAGTCAAGGAAGAGTAGGGGGTGGGGATCAAGAGAGGTTGGATAATGGGTACAAAAATACAGTCAGATAGAATAAATAAGTTCTAGTGTTTAATAGCACCATAGGGTGATGATAGTTAATGGTAATTTATTGTGTATTTCTAAATAGCTAGAAGATTTGGAATGTTCCCAACACAAAGAAACGGTAAACGTTTGAGATGAGGAATATCCTAATTACCCTGATTTGATTATTATACATTGTATTCATGTATCAAAATATCACATGTGCCCCACAAATATGTGATGAATATCCTAATTACCCTGATTTGATTATTACACATTGTATTCATGATCAAAGTATCACATGTACCCCATAATATGTACAATTATTTATCAATATAACAAAAACTGAAAAAAATAAAATATACTACATTTCTATTCTTGACTAGAATCTAAATCCTCTTTCTTCCTACTGTTTAATAAAATGAAGTTGTATCTTTTTTCTATTTCTGAAGACTAGGGGAAAAAAGTAAACATTTTCAGAGATCACAGTTATAGCTAGAGTAAGAAACATGTCAAACTGGGCAAGTAATCCTAAAAGACTGCCCACCCTCTAATAAAAGGTAGTCCCTGGATTTTAAAAACTCCTAACATCATCTATCTAAAAGTTATCAGAAAACTACAATGACTCATAGTTATGTAGCCAGTGTTTTAATCACTTTATCAGTGTTTATACAAAGTAAAACAGATGAAAAAGCTAACCTTTTATGCAAACCATTATGCAAATTTCTAGATAAAAACTTTCTGAAGATATTCAAAGAAATGTGGCATTGAGATATTTTATGTTAAAAGATAACACATGACCTGTCACTAAGGTAAACTCATGAAAGACATATTGCTGAAAATACTCTTACAATTTAGTACTAAAAATTAGAAAATTTTGTCTTCTCTAACAGTAATTTGAAATTCATCCCAAAACCACACTAAACAATACCTAAGGTAAAATGCACTCCATGTAATACATGATGTCAATCATCTTTTCACTGCACTGATTAATGTACACAGAGAAGTAAATATGACATGTCCCAAAATGTCTGAGACAGTACCTTTTGCCCTGATTTAACAAATAACAGCAAAGCCCAACATTGTCCGCATCCCAACTTCCCTCTCAAGAAGGGCCCCAATCACTCCAGACATAAAGAAAACTAGTATACATTCATCAAAAAAAAAAAAAAGCTACTTCTTAATACAAGTAAATAACTGCTTATTATTTATTAATAAGTTTTTAATATCAAAATTCTGAAAGGTCAGATTTGGAAATATCTAAAATATATATATATTATAAAGCTTTAACACAATACCTTTTTTCCTTTGATAAACTCTAGGGATGGATGCAGTAAATAACACATTTATAGGGCAAATGATAATTTCCTAGCCACTTACAAAAGATATAAATCAATGCTATTAAATAAAACCAATAATATAAAAGAGCAAAAAGATATTAAAAAAATGCCACCAGTATTCCTATGCCCAACAATCTGACAATGGTTTTGAAACCATTAGTAAAAAGAAAGTAAAGCTCAGAGTAAAACACTCATTCTTCTTAAACTCTTTAAATTTCTGATGAAAGATTTCAATGAAAACAGAAATTAAAAAGCAAAGCCTCCAGCTAATAAGCATATAAAAAGGACATATTAGTCATCAGGAAAATGAAAATTAAACTCATACAATGAGATAATACTACAAACCCAGCAGAATATAGCTAAGGGCAAAAATGTGGAGCAACCAGAACTCTCAGATATTGCTAGGAGGAATATAAATTAGTACAATCGCATTGGAAAACTATTTGAAATACCAACTAAGCATACACATATCCTTTGACCTAGATATATACCCAACAGCACTGCATATAACATGCTCACCAAAAGCATGTACTGTCTAATACAGTAACCACTAGCCACATATAGCTATCAAACATCTGAAATGTGGCTAGTCTGAATTGAGATGTGTTGTAAGTATAAAATACACATTAAACTGGGCACGGTGGCTCACGCCTGTAATCCCAGCACTTTGGGAGGCCAAGGCAAGTGGATCACGAGGTCAGGAGTTCAAGATCAGCCTGGCCAAGATGGTGAAACCCCGTCTCTACTAAAAATACAAAAATTAGTCGGGCTTGGTGGTGGGCGCTTGTAAACCCAGCTACTCGGGAGGCTGAAGCAGAGAACTGCTTGAACCCAGGAGGCAGAGGTTGCAGTGAGCCGAGGTCATACCACTGCACTCCAGCCTAAGCGACAGAGCAAGACTCTATCTCACCCAAAAAAAACAACACACACACATTAGATTTCTAAGACTTAGTATGAAAAAAAGTAAAATATCTCTCATTTATAATTTTACATTGATTATATGTTAAAATGATAATACTTTGGACATACTGGGTTAAATGAAATACTGAAATTAATTTCACCTGTTTTTTAACTACAGCTACTACAAATTTTACATTTTCCATTGCATATGTCACTGCATAGTACTTCACCATATAGATATAGTTTTATTTAATTAACCAGAACCAGACATTTGACTTGTTTCTGTATTTTTACTGCTACCAGCAATATTGGACAGCAGTGATTTACAACATTCATGCAAGCACTATTTACAAAAGCTCAAAAAACTAGCAACTACTCAAAATATTCAACAGAATAAACAACTTGTATATTCACATAAAATATATACAGAATTGAGAATAAAAGATCTACAAATACACACAACTTATACTGATGAATCTCACAAATATAATGTAGAATAAAAGCCAGTCATAGAAGAGTACATCATATGTGATTCTATTTATATGCAATGCAAAAACAGGAGAAAGTAATCTATGTTCTCTCACAAGTTAGGATAGTGGTTGCCCTGGAAGAGAAAGATAAAGAAAGACTGACTGGGTGGATGCATTAACAATGCTTTTAGGGTGCTGAGAATTTTCTGTGTATTGATCTAAGTGCTGCTTGCCTGGGTGTACTCAGTTTGTGAACATTCAACAAGATATACACTTATGTATACTTTTCCAGTATACATTATATTCCGTAAGATTTCAAACTATTTTGGCCTTGAGTATTAACAATGACTAACAAAATAAACTCTCAGATATTCAAAAGCTAATATTATATGGCCTACTTTTCCATCTTTCATTCACCTTTCAATCACTGAGCTGAAAATATTTGACAAGTGTATACAATAAATATACACACAAATAGCAACAAACCTGATTTTTAGATATATGAATTATAAAATATTTAAAATGACAATATTCCAATCTTTCTTCCTTAGAATATCCAGAGCTTCCTTGTGCATAAACAAGTCAATTTCTATGTTTATTATTTTCTTCCTTTTTACACAAAGCATACTCTACACACTGTTCTGCATCTTTTTACCATAACTATCTTGAAGATCTTTCCATATCAGTAAATTGAAAACATCCTGTTTTTTAAAATAGCTGCACAGCATTTCACTATACAAGTATAGCTTTATTTCAGCAGCCCTGGTCACTTTGTTTCTACTTTTTTACTGCTATTTGCAATGCAGAAATGAATAAGCTCATAAATATGTCATTTCTAGCATATTCTAATATATCCTCAGAATAGATTCCCAAAAACAGAATAGCTGGATTAAAGGATGTTTGCGTTAGTAGTCTTATTCTTTACAGCTAAACTGCCCAACACAAGGATTGCACCATTGTGTATTCTCACGGCAATATAAAATCTATTTCTCCAACATGTGACAACAAAGCATGTTATCAAACTTTCGGATTCTTGCCAAACTGAAAAATATTATTTCAGACTAATTTTAATTTGTATTTTATAATGAATGAGGGCATTCTTTTTTTTATTTCATTTATTTAAGAGCCATTTATAGTTCCTCGTCTGCAAAATTCTGTTTGTCTTTTCCTCAGTTTTCTATGGGGTTTTCTTCTCATTGATTTCTAGTTCTTTTCTAAATAAAGTAAATTAGCCTTTTGCCTGTGAATAAGTTTCAAATATTGGATTCCCAATTTGTTATATCCTGACTCTGTTTACCATATTTCTGTAAGGAACTTATTCTTTTTTTTTAATACCTTCTGGAATTTAAGTAGGAGTTATTAGATGCTGCCCATCCCAGCTTTATTAAGGAATTCTCCATTCTATTTTACACCTTATATATCATTTACAAATTTCAAGTTTGGTCCACTCAGAATTACTTTGGTATAAAGATAACTTTTATTTTCTAAATGGCTGGGCAGTTGTCCACAACCTCTTCTGGTTGGCTGAAGATCTTTTACACTAAATTCACATATGTATTTGAATCTATTTCTATTTTCTATTCTGTCTTTGTCTAATCATGTACCAGCATCACTGTGTTTTAATTAAACATGGTATTATATACCTTAATATCTGGTAGAACTAGTATCCCTTCACTATTCTTTTTACTGTTTTCCTGGCTGACCTTGTTTCTTTTTCTACTTGAACTTTAGGATCAACTTGTCTAATTCCAAATGAAAAGCTGCTGACATTTTTAATCAAAAGTATGTTGAATGCATATGTTTCTTTCTTTATTTATGTTTGTTATTAGATATAGGGTCTCACTGTTGCCCAGACTGGAGTACACTGGCTATTTACAGGTACAATCATAGCTCACTACAACCTAGAACCCTAGGGCTCAAACCATCCTCCCACTTCAATCTCCCAGGTAGCTGGGACTAGAAGTGCATGCCATCACGCCCAGCTGAAGTATAAGTTAACTTAGAATTGACATCTTTATGAAGTTGAGTCATCCTATCCAAGAACATGTTTTTTAACTTGCTCAAGTCTTCTTTTGTGTCCTTGAAATAGTGTTTTCTTCACATAGATCTCAAATATTATAAACTTATATTTTATCTTTTTTGTTGCTATTTTAAACGGGTCTCTTCCTCCATCTTATCTTCTAAAGGCTTATTTACATGAAAGTCACTGATTTCTACAAATTATATTTATGATCAACAACTTCAGTAATAATTATTTTATTATTTGCAGAGTTTTGGGGTTTTCTTGGGTTTTCAAGTAGTTGTACAATCATAATGTCTGTAAATAGTGCTAGTTTTACTTCTTCCTTTCCAATTTTTTAATTTCTCTCTCATGTGATTGCCTTGGCTGGTACTGCAGTACAGTATTTAAAAATAGTGCTGATAGTGGTATTTGTTTTCTGTTCTTGACTTGAGAGGGAACTCTTTATAGTGCTTCTCCATTAATCACTATACTGAGTTTTGGGCAGAAATATACACACACACAAACATATATATATTTTCATGTTATGGAAGTATCTATCTTCTATCTATTCTTATTGTACTGAGTATCAGAACACTCATTTTCTCAAATGCTTCTGCCTCATCTATTAAGACAAACCAGTGATCCTTCCTTTGATATGAAAACACTGAATACTGAATACTGGAATAAACGCCCCCCCCCCTTGTCAATAATTCTTTTTTAACGTCCTGGTGACTATTACTGTCAAATACTTTATTTAGGACTTTTGCATCCATATTCATAACTGAAACTGGTCTGTAGACTGTTTTGTATTAATTTTTGTTAGATTTTTTATCATTAAGACTAATATGGAGAATACTCATCTTTTTTTAGGCTGTGGGGGTGGCTCACACCTGTAATCCCGATCACCTGAGGTCAGGAGTTCGAGACCAGCCTGGCCTACATGGTGAAACCCTGTCTCTACTAAATATACAAAAATTAGCCAGGCGTGGTGGTGCACACCTGTAATGCCAGCTACTCGGGAAGCTGAGGCAGGAGAATTGCTTGAATCCAGGAGGCGGAGGTTGCAGTGAGACAAGATTGCATGATTGCACTCCAGCCTGGGTGACAGAGCAAAACTCCGTCTTTTTAAAAAAAAAAAAAAAAAAAAATCTTTTTTTTTTTAAACATTTAGAACATTTTTAAAACATTCTATTTATTTGCTTTTTATAGGTTTAGCAGAAATATTCTAAAAGCAACTGACCTGCTCTTTCTTAGAAGAAAATGGTAACTTCTCTCATGAACATGAGCAGAGAGGTGAATGAACATGAACATGTTCATTCTCTGTTCATGAATATGAACAGAGAGATGAATAAAGATCTAGTTGCCTGAAAGGGTCATCAGTATAAGATTCCTTCAGCTCTTTATATTTATTACTAATGAATATGAACTTTAGGATCAACTTGTTTAATTCCAAATGAAAAGCTACTGACATTTTAAATCAAAAGTATGTTGAATGCATATGTTTATTTATTTATGATGGTTTTTTATGTACCCGAAGTACAGTTTGGATATAAAATCTTTAGCTTGTATTTACTATATAAAATCTTTAACTCATATTTACTATCCTTGAGATTACAGCAATCACTCCACTCTCTTCTAGCATACAGTGCTTTCAGCCTAATTTTTTTCGCCTTTTTATAAATTGACTTGTTTTGCCTGACTGCTAAAGGATTCTGCCATTATCTTTTAAGGCCAATAATTTATATGCCTTGAAGCTGACAGTTCTTGATCATTTTCCCCTACCATATGATACACTCTTTCAACAACCTTCACTTACTTCAAGAAAATGTTCTTGAGTATCATTAAGTGTTCTGTTTAGAGAACGTTAAATAACTGCTCTGTCTGGTTTTTCTTGAGAGAAATTCAATTTTGCATATATTAGGTCTTCTGTGCCCATCTTCTCTCTAATCCTTTGTAATTCTTTCTTGACTTTGATTTCATTTTAATTTCCTAATTTCTACTCTGTGTTCCTGTGTGTTCTTCAGCATTTATTTGCCCTTTGTGCTCCTTCCCATTTCGTGATGGTTTTATTCTTCCCTTCTACTTCTTTCCTGAATTCTTACACCTCACATCTTATCACTTCCTGTTTTCTTACCATATTCCTGCAGTTCTGGAATTTCTGCTCAAAGTGTTCCTTGGAGTGCTTGCAGTCCCCAACCTTTTTGGCACCAGGGACCAGTTTCGTGGAAGACAATTTTTCCACAGGGGAGCGGGAGATGATTTCAGGATGAAACTGTCCCACCTCAGATCATCAGGCATTAGTCAGAGTCTCACAAGGAGCGCACAACCTAGATCCCTTACATGGGCAGTTCGCAATAGTGTTTGCGCTCCTATGAGAATCTAATGCTGTGGCTGATCTGACAGGAGGTGGGACTCAGGCAGTAATACTCGCCCAGCCACCTGCCTGCCTGCCACCCACCTCCTGCTGTCCAGCCCAGTTCCTAATAGGCCACGAACCAGTACCAGTCCATGGCCCCAGGACTGGGGACCCCGGCCTTAGAATGACTGCCTTCTTGCATTTGTTGTTGTTGTTTAGTTCATGGTCAGATGTTTGCTCATAATTTTCATCTATTCTGTGGCAATATTATTTTGGTAAATGTTCTTCATCTATGAAGTTTTATTAAATTTTGTTAATGTTTTTTACCTTTTATCAGCACTGTGCTACTCTGTATTGATTACTCAGCAGGAAATGAGCTGTATGTTAACTGGCCCTGCTTTCTCAGCAGCCTCCTTCTAAAAGTGATTTTGCTGGTATTCTCCGAGCTATTCATGCTGTCTCCTCCATGTTCTATAGCTGTAGTTTTATGTAAGGAACCTACTTGCTAGTTCAAACTAAATTGCTTGTATTTACTGGCACTTCCTGAGATCTGCCACCTGAACTGTTTTATCATTTCTGTGACCTCACTGTACTTCCTGCATCTAGAGTTTCTGCTTCTTTTCATCCTTTCATTCCCAGATTGTGCAGCTGTTTGCTTGTTGCTTTGTAAAATACTCGATCTAGTTCCTTCTTCCAGGAGAAAAGGAGGGAAATTGCTATCTCATATTACCAAATTCACACCAAAAGTCTCTACATGATTTTTTAAAAGAAAATTCTTTAAGTACAATTTGATACACAAAACAGACTTACTTTAAGAGTTCATCTCTTTCTGTCTTCCGCGCAAAAACTATATCACTGCATTTGTTCTGGAACCTGACCAGGATTTCAGTCAACTCATTGTAAAACTATAAGCAAAGAACAAATACAAGTAATGAACAAGAACAATTTTTTAATTCAGAGAGTAATGTGATCTAAAGCTAATTTGTCAATGATAGTTAAAGCCGAAGAACTGAAATCTGCATGAGATACATTCATACAATTTACTAGGCCCAACAACTTAATATTAAATGTGATCCAAGATTCCTAGAGAAAATAAAAATAAAATCATTTTTACAGAACATTATCATCAAAAACGTAACAAGTTAAAAGTTTCATGATCATGAAAATCTTCCTAATTCCTAGAGAAAAGTCAATTACTTAATAACATTAAACCTATTTAAGTGGAAGGATTAGGTTTTCATATTCACTACAGAAATGCAAGCACACTTCAGAAACCCTTAAAAGAATTTCTAAAGGCTCTCTGGAGGGTTTTCTCAGCTTACCTATTTAAACAAAGCATTTTAAACCAAATTAAAACGGCATTTTACTATCCTATTTGGAAGGCTTTGCAGTATTTTCACCCTTTCTTCAGAGGGTTTTACATTTTACCTACTGTATTTGTATCAAGGTAACTTTATTCAGTGAGTATTACGAAGTTAAGTACCAAAAGGAATTATGCATCTGAAAAAACTTAAAAGTCACTGCTCCCTCAAAAACAAAGTAATTGGTAAAAAGAAATATAAGCAAATTCCCTAAACTTTTTAAAGGACAAGACAAGAAAGTACTTACATATTTAGCAAGCCCTCTTGACGCTTGGGCAGGCCACAAGTCTGTCCTCAGCAAACCACCACACAGAATATAAAAGTCATGCCCCCCACCTTTTCTATCACAAATCAGTCCCCAAATTAGTCAATACTCCTGTCCTCTCAAAATTCATCAGTCAACTTCCTATCCCTTAAAAAGGTGTCACTGACATCTCTGCTAATTCCTGCTACCTCGAATATTTATACCCCTTTTCTACCAGTTGAAATATGCAATCCCATGAAATGTTGCCACCTTCATTAAGCTTTCTCCCTCCTACAACAAACTTCGCAGAGACAATAGCGTTAAAGCTAAAATTCCAGGCAAAGAGTAATTTGGTTCAACTGGAAATACCATTTAACTTCCAAACTATACGTTCACATCTGTACTTGCTAGCTATGATTCCTTTTGCATGTACTTCATACCTTTGTGCCCTCCTTCAAATTAGCTACCAGTTCAACAAAGTTGTCATATGCAGTAGCTAAATTCTTCAAAACTTCTTCTCTTAAGTTAGCTTCATTATTAGATTGTTTCATTTTCGAAAATTCCTGATGTGAGACCTTGTTAAAAGAAAGATTTATGTATTTACATTTATTTATAAAATATAGCTCATAACATTTTTATTGATCTTTTCCAATTATGAAAATCATATGTAATTAAATACATATCCAAAATTACTAGAATTACCTAGTATACTCTTTTGAAGTCTCATTATGCTTTAAATCTTTCTTAAGTAAAAATTTCAAAAATCCAATAGGAGTCAAAACAACCAATAATGACCATGGATTTCTATTAGTATATAACACTTGCAAAAAATATAACATGAAAATTATTTTACCTTTTGGAATATTTTATATCATATATAGATACAGTATTTAGGAGTAGAAATGCAAGTTTAATTCTGCACGTTAACTATTAAAAGAGCAAAATTTCAAGTCTTTGTTAGTCCAAATTACCTATCTGTAAACACGAACACTAACTTCAAACTTCTCAACATATTTAGTTTGCATTATCTTTTAAAAAAATGACTGAAGTCTGTACGTATGTTAGCCATATAATTAAAGGTATCAGTAATTCCAACTAATTTCGATTTTCCTCCTATATGGAAAAAAACCAAAGCTATTAAAAACTTGGAACCATGAAAAATATCTGAAGTATCAAGCACTCCTAAGTAATATGCAACATTTTAGCCATAGAAATGACTTTGTTTCTGCAGGGCGTGGTGGCTCACGCCTGTAATCCCAGCACTTTGGGAGGCTGAGGCGGAAGGATCACGAGGTCAGGAGATCCAGACCCTCCTGGCTAACATGGTGAAACCCCGTCTCTACTAAAAATACAAAAAATTAACCAGGCGTGGTGGCGGGCACCAGAGGCTGAGGCAGGAGAACGGCAGGAACCCGGGAGGCGGAGCTTGCAGTGAGCCAAGATCGTGCCACTGCACTCCAGCCTAGGTGACAAAGCGAGACTCCGTCTCAAAAAAAAGAAAAAAAAATGACTTTGTTTCATAGATATAAATAAAACTGATGTGCCAAGTTTAATTTTACAAAATACACATGTATTAAGTTCTACTCTTAACTACAGATATTCTCCAATGTCATTTTCCTAATTGAATATAGGTTTAGTCCAGACATATCCTTTCTGTAATTTTTAAAACATAGATCTTATTAAATATATGAATTTCACCTGAATATTTTTAAGAAGTCCTTCCTGTTTCTTTAGAGATTCTTGGACTTTAGTTGTAAGACCTCCATAGACTCGATCTAGTTCAGTAACAGAAAGAGCTTCTTCATTTATCACACCATCTTGAGCCAGAGCTGTCAAAAACTTGCTTGTCATGTCAAAATTCACAGATTTCAAGTCATTCTCCAGACCCTCTCTTTCCTTCTTTACTTCATCAAGATTTGACAATAAGGATTTTAAGACATTTACAACCTAAACAATAAAAAAGACACCTTAGTTTAACTGAAAAAAAAAAAATTTCAAAAAGGAAATAATATATAAAGGTTCATTCGGGCTAAGAGAGAGATGGTTTCTCAGAGAGCCAAATATAAATTGAACGTCAGGTTTATATAGACAGACATTGTACCTTCAGTTGACTCAGATTAAAACAAAAGCAGCATTAATAACAATAGCAACAGCTACAATTTACTGAACTCTTATGTGTTAGGCACCATGCTAAACACTTTAGAAATATAATTTTATGTATTCCTTACAATACCCCACGGGGTATATATATTTATGACCCCTATTTCAAAGATAGGGATAATGAGTCTCAGAAAAATTAAGTGACATAGTTATAGAGCTACCATGGGGCAGAGGTGAAATTTGAGACCTAAGTCTGACTAATTACAAAACCAATCTCTTAGCCACTCTACACTATACTCCCTCCCGACCATGGTTGTGAAGCAGGGGAAGGTATGATTTTGTAGGTAAGTAGATATCCTATTTTGCCTAGAGAGACTGAGAGAGACATAGAGAAATAGAGGTGAACATAGAAATACAGACAGTTATGAAGCAAGCATGGTAGATGGAGAAAGAAAGAGAGAAAGATACAGATATAAACCTATATACCACACATCTATTTTATACGCTGGGAGAGGAAGAAGGTAAGAGGGTTCTTGTGCCTCTCTTCAAATATCATTAAGAGTTTTAGGCCAGATGTAGAGGTTCGAGCCTGCAGTCCCAGCACTTCAGAAGGATCACCTGAGCCTAGGAGTTCGAGACCAGCCTAGGCAACAAAGTGAGATCAGCCTAGGCAACAAAGTGAGACCCCATTTCTACATTAAAAAAAAAAAAACTAGCTGGGCGCAATGGTGTGCACCTGCAGTCACAGCTACTTCAGAGGCTGAGACAGGAGGATTGCTTTAGCCCAAGGGATCAAGGCTGCAGTGAGCCATGATCATGCCACTGCATTCCAGCCTGGGTGACAGAGAGAAACCCTGTCTCAAAACAAAACACAAAAACAAAATAGAGATTTATCTCTTGTATTCAGTCAAGACACTCTCTGACCTATACCCACATGATTCATAAACACCCCTTCATATTAATAGTGTTCAAGCACCTTCTAATGAGCACTTTCAAGTTGCCCCTTTCACTCATCTCTTCATACTTTGCTAGGACCACCACGAAAAACATCAACCCAATCTCTCTATTCTGCTTGCCCCAATGAGGCTCATAGAAAGAAAATTGGAGGAAAGACAAAGGAAGAAGAGGGCACCATGAGCCCTGTCTCCACCCGTCTTTCTCATTACCAGCAGCAATTCCAATTCTCATGGATCCCCCTACCAAATGCCTGTTTCTAAAAATTCCTATCCTACTCTTCCTTCCACAGTCTTAGTTAGCTCCTTAATAGGAATGTCCAATGTAACATCCCTTTGTGAAGACCAGAGACTCAAGGTTTCTTCTAAATGTAGGTGAATTTCCTTTTTGGCCTCATTTACACCCATTATCTCCTAAATATCCTAATTTTAAAACGGAAGGAAGTGAAAGGAAAAGAAGGGGAAGGGAAAGGAAGAGAAGGGGGAGGGGGTGAAGAGAGGAAGGAACGGGGAAGGGAAGGAGAAAGGGAGTGAGAGAAAGAAGAGGGTACAGGGGAGAAGGCTGTGGAAAGAGAAACATGATTCCTAGAAAACATCAAACCACAGAAACTCTAAAAGGAAGGAGGAAGAGAAAGAATCATGCCTGGGTGGATATGGCAAAGTCTGTTTAAAGACCTAGTAGAACTTGATATTAGATGATGTGAGTAAAACTTTTCTTCCAAGTGACTTCCAGGATATATTATTAAATGAAAAAAAAAAGGGTACAAAGGCATATCTAGTATACTGCAATTTGAGTGAGAGAGAAGGAAAATCAGAAAATAAATATACACATATATAATACGTATATATGTATATGTATGTATTCATAATTTTGGGGGGTTTTTTGTTTGTTGTTGTTCTTGCAAAAAGAAAATCAGTAAGGACAAACCAGAAACTAACAAATATGGTTACTTACAGGAAATATACAGGAAAGAAGTAGAAGGAAAAGGAATGAGGCTTTCTGCATGTACCTTTTGAATCATGAACATTTACACACTCAAAAAACAAGATTAAGTCAAAACTTGAATAAGGAAACAAATGAACTAATGGTCTATCAAAGTGAAACGTAATTACATAGAAAAAAAGTAATTGCATAGGAAAAAAAAAAAAACACTTCAACTCTGACTATACTCCCTTAAAGACCATAATGGACTTAGTTACTGTGCAATCAAGGACAGGTTACTACTTAGAAAATCCAATTTTCTCAACTGCAAAATCGGCATAATAGTACCTATGTCAGGACTGTTGTGAAGACTGAGATAATCTATATAAAGTGCTCAACATAACTTCTAACAAAGGGTAAGTATTCAATCACATTACCTAGATTAGGAAGAAAAGCTAACCGCAACTTCCATGGTATCTAACCAGACGGATACAGAAGCTTTCTAACCAGACGCTACAGAGGGCCAAATAGTTAACAAATCCTGTGATATTCAAAAATGCAATAATTCTAACTTTCTGGAAAAAAAAATGCCATTTCAAACAACCAATTTATGAACAAACTTGTGGACTACCACACAAAGATAGAGATCCCTTGTATTATGAACATCTTTTTAAAAAATTTCATACACAGTATACTAGTTTAACATAATTCAGATTATATGACACTGGCCTCATTTTAACAGAGTAAATGAAGTAGAAAATGAATTAAACTGCTTCCACAAATGACCAAGATAATAAGAAAACCACTGCCTACATTTTCTTATAAATTCAAATTTGAGGTTTAACATGTTATCAAAGTATATAAATAATTAGAATCCTAGGGTATTTATTTCTTACATACAGCTCCAGCTATCTTTCAACTGCAATTAAATGTATCCCTTTATTAAGTTAGGCTGCCAGTGATGATCACTCAAACAAATACTTTTTGTTTTGGGTACCGTTCTAGATGCTATGGACACAACTACTAACAAAAACAGTCTTTTCCTTCATTTGGACACCAGAGAGGATTAAATAAATATGCAAAGGGGAGGATTAAACAAATACACAAAAATAGAATAATGTGGGTAGACAATGACAAAGATGGAGAAGAGGTGACATCTGAGACTAATGAAAAAGAGGTAATAGCCACGGAAATGGGAAGAAAGCCCTGCACAGAAGGAAACGCAAATGTATAAGTCCTGTGGCAGGCACAAGCTTGGCAGGATCAAAGGAAAGAAAAAAAGGCCACTCTGGCTAAAGTATAGTAAACAAAAGGCAGAACAGCAGATGAGGTCAAACAGAATGGCAGGAATGGCATCACCTAGGTTGTCAATACTTTGTCTTTTAGATCAGAATCTTACAAACTTTTTTGGTAAAGGACCAAACAGAAAATATTTTTGCCTCAGTAGGCCACAGTCTCTGTTGCAGCTCTTTAACTCTGCTTTGCAGAGTGAAAGACAATGTGTAAATGAATGAGCGCAGCTATGTTTCAACAAAAATGTATTAACAAACACTGAAATCTGAATTTTATATAAAGCCCATATATTAAAACATTCTTTTGATTTTTTTCCAGCCATTTAAAAAATGAAGTAGAAAGTTTTACATTTTTTTAAATGAGTTTCACATTTAAAAAATGTAAAACTCATTCTTAGCTCATAGGCCATACAAAGAGAAGAGGCAGGCTGGATTTGGCCCACAAGCCAGTTTCCTGACCCCAGTTTTAGATTTAAAACCCTCTGTAGCATTTAACAGCACCAAGTACAATATGAGACATAAGAAATGCCCTCAATGGTCTGGGAGCGGTGGTTCATGCCTGTAATCCCAGCACTTTGGGAGGCCAAGGCGGGTGGATCATGAAGTCAAGAGATCGAGACCATCCTGGCCAACATGGTGAAACCCCGTCTCCACTAAAAATACAAAAACTAGCTGGGCATGGTGGTGCACACCTGTAGTCCCAACTACTCAGGAGGCTAGGCAGAACTGTTTGAACCCAGAAGGCAGAGGTTGCAGTGAGCCAAAATTGCACCACTGCACTCCAGCCTGAGTGACAGAGTAAGACTCCATCTCAGAAAAGAAAAGAAAAGAAAAGAAAAGAAAAGAAAAGAAAAGAAAAGAAAAGAAAAAAAAAAAAAAAAAGAGAAAAGAAAAGAAAAGAAAAAAGAAAAAGAGCTACTCGGGAGGTTAGGCAGGAGAACTGCTTGAACCCAGGAGGCAGAGGTTGCAGTGAGCCAAGATTGCGCCACTCCACTCCAGCCTGGGTGACAGAGTAAGACTCCATCACAAAAAAAAAGAAAAAAGAAAGGAAAGAAAGGAAAGAAAGGAAAGAAAGGAAAGAAAGAAAGGAAGAAAGGAAGAAAGGAAGAAAGGAAGAAAGGAAGAAAGGAAGAAAGGAAGAAAGGAAGAAAGGAAGAAAGGAAGAAAGGAAAAGAAAGAAAGAAAGAAAGAAAGAAAGAAAGAAAGAAAGAAAGAAAGAAAGAAAGAAAAAAAAGAAAGAAAAGAAAGAAATGCCCTCAATGAAATCTTCTATTTTACTTTTATAACCTTGTCATTTTATTTTCAGAAAAGGCAAATAAGCAACTATCTTTACAGCAATGAAAGCAGAAACTTGATACATTTACCCTACACTAAAGGTAACCTAGAGGAGTTTTTTTGTCTCTTTATGTTAGGGACCAAGGTGCTCAGCACAGTTCTGGAATAGTAGGCCTTCAAAAAACACTTGGTGAGTAAATAAACAAACAGATTCCAGCCATTCTCAGTATGTCCATAAACCTTCTGTCATGAGGAATCAGGAGTAAAAGCTGTGTTTGCAGATCCTCCACTAGTCTGTGAATCCAAAAAAGGCACTCCTCTGGGAGGGCACACAGTTTTAAACAGCTCTCTTTATGCTGTACCTCTAAGGAGGTAAAGCGTTTTTTTTAAAGGCCCCCGCCCCCCCCCACCATTACTCCCAGCAGATGTAACACTTTGAGTGTAACTGAACATCATCCTTGAGCAAAAAAAGATGTTCCTTCCTCTGGCTAGACTCAGCCCCATATACATTAGGGCCAAGGCTTGGCCAGCCAACCATAGACTAGACTTCAGGCCACAGTAGATCATAGGCAACCAATCACAAGCAGTGATCCTAGGTATTTAATATAAAAATTTTTAAATACAGATTACCACTAGTCTGCAAAATTTTTCAGAGTATCTCAATATGTAAAACCAGATGCCTGAAGAGACTGAAAATAAGTAACTAGACAGTAGGCTTCTTCACAATAAAAGAAAAAAACAGCCCTACCATCAAACTTGGACTTTTTAATAAAACGTGTACATTGCATCATTCTAATCAGCAATCAAAAAACTCAGTTTTTATCATAAAAATTCTGGCTAAAATGTGTCATCAACTATTATGACAACCATCTGAAATAGCTTTGATAAACCTGATGCTTGCCTTATTTCATAAAGGCATATGACAAATGAATATACAGAGAGTGCTGAAATTTTTGTGGTTCCCTGTCAAGAAACTTCCATAAAATTACTTCATATTGACTACAAAAGTTCCTTTCTCCTGTGTAACACAACTAAGGATTAATAAAACTGATACAACTGAATAAAATATCAACAAATCAGTGCATACTAATGCAGATTTTGCTTAGCACAAACCATTTTTGCTTTTCTACTGAAAGCAGAAGAATCAAGGGATGAAAGCCACATAGTCTGAGTCATGTACAAGACACCAAAAAGAATACAAAGAGAGCACTAAACAGAGATCTTTTTCTAAAATAAAAAAGGTACCAGAATTTATTGCTGTTCCAAGGGTCTGCAGTTTCTTCTTCGGGTTCTTTGTTCTTTACAAGTTAACCTTCTGACCACCTCCCTTTTCTCCTCTACGTCCTCAAAGCAACTAACTCATATTCCTTGTTCCATTGGGTTCCCCTGTTACATTCAGGTTCAATGCACATTCAACTATGTAGCTTTCTCTTCCCTTTGAGAGGTGCCCAGTACCTGTGCATTTACCCTACACTAAAGGTAACCCAGAGGAGTTTTTTGTCTCTTCATGTTAGGGACTAAGGTGCTCAGCACTGTTCTGGAATAGTAGGCCTTCAAACACTTGGTGAATAAATAAATAGATTCCAGCCATTCTCAACATGTCTATAAACCTTCTGTCACGAGAAATCAGGAGTAAAAGCTGTGTGTGCAGATCCTCTGTACCTCTGATAACTCTCTAGACACAGCCACTACTCAGCCCTTCTCTGATCCTACACGTTTACTTTTTCTGCCTATCCACTCTGTTCTCGTAATGCGCCAATCTCTTAAGAAGCCTCTGAAGAGAACTGCTCCAAATTACTGAAATTTAAGTACTTCATCTAAATCCCCATAACATACTTCCTATACTTTCCCTGTGACATTTTTAAACTTCTTCCCTATATTACAGTCATCCTTGTACATGACTGATATTCCACAATGGATCATAAATTGAGGGTAAAGCCTGTGTATAATTCATGTTAATTTTCCAATGTATCCACCATAGTGCCTTACACAGAGCAGATATCCAGTAGGTCTTGGAATAAATATATGAAATATATAAAATGTTTCTATGGAAAGACAAATAAGGAATGAAACTAATACTTTTCAGAACTTACTATCCCAGGAAATTCACTTTTTTCAAGAAGTTTTCAGCAGTATTTCTTGCCCTTTGGCTTGTTTTCCTGTGCAGAGATTTGGGACCTCTATCTTATTCTACTAACTTACCCTACCTCCAGTGATAGGCCATTAAATTATACTTGCACTTTCTCTTCTTTTAGGACTTTCCAAATCAGATGCCCTACTATTCGATTTTCTCTTTCCTGTCATCAGTAGAAACACCATGATGGTGCTATCCATCTATTAACATGCACACCTTGTCAATCTTCATTTCAAAGGTAGTCCCAGGGAAACAAGGTGGAAGGGAGTATAGAATAATGTAAGAAATAAAGAATTTGTGTATCCGGCCATACCCAGTCCTTTCATTTCAGGAAATTTCTATACTTCCAAGTTTCTCTCTTTTATAAAACCCGAATTAAATAATGTTGACCTGTGAAGTATCTAAAATTTAGTTCAAAAAAGGGCATTCAATAAATGGAAGTTACTATTATAGGATAGTTAATATTAGTATAATTATCTATTACACAGTCTATATACTACTTTAAATATAACAACCCCAATTTATTTCTGCATTTTTTTAAAGATGACAATAAGAAAATTGGCAGTTCTTTATATAAAATGGCTTGAATGTGGTTTTCTTAAGCAGATGACCACCCACATCAAAATGCCCTTCTTACCTCACTGCCCTGCATGGTCTTTGCTGGATTAGCAGAAGGGATGGCAGCATTCAGCTCAGGCTCTGGCTTACACAAAAGCACGATGGTGTCACGATGAGACTGGTAACATTCTTTCACTTGTCCATCTGCTTGCACAGCTTTATCTAAAACTGTTCTGAAGTTGGTTCCCTCTGGGAGAAAATAAAAGTTTCGAGAGCATAGAAGTGATTCTAACAGCAACGTTTATGGGCTGGTTATATGTTGAGTTCTAGTTTCCAACTTTACTTATCTTCCCCTTCTATAGACCCCTATTCACTTAATAATAAAAACAGCTCCTAACAGTCTTTGCATTCTCGTTTTTGGAAAGATGACAAAATCACTTATAAAATCAAAAGCATAGCTATACCTTAAAATATACTTGGTAGTTATTATCTGCCAAATAAAAGCTAATTAATATTAATCTTTTCCTACAACTCATGAATGTAGGAAGAAATCATTCTCTCCAAAAATTGGTCCATTTATTTTAAAAGTACTCCTCTCTCAAAAGAGCAATGTGACTTTAAAAAAAAAAAAAAAAAGATTTATTTTTAGAAATATCTCAATAATATGCAAACTTTTTACAAAGATAAGTAAAACTAATCTGCAGCCACCATGAAGACAGCATTTATCTCAGCTAGCACAAAATCTTAATAATCCAAGTCTTAAGCAGCATAAATCTGGCCTCAAAATAACTTAAAGCTCTTTTTTTTTTTACCACCCAGGATTCACTACTAAATGAAAAAAAATTACAAAACCATAAATGCAATATGCCCTCATTTATATTTTTAAAATATGCACAGGGGCCAGGCATGGTGATTCAAGCCTATAATCTCATCAGTTTGGGAGGTAGAGGCAGGTGGATCACTTCAGCCCAGGAGCTCAAGACAAGCCAGGGCAACACGGTAAAACCTCATCTCTGCAAAAAATACAAAACAAAAATTAGCCAGGCGTGGTAGCATGTGTCTATAGTGTCAGCTACTTAGGAGGCTGAGGTAGAAGCACTGCTTGAGCCCTGGAGGTTGGGGCTGCAATGACCTATGATCCTGCAGCCTGGAGTGACCTATGTCACTCCAGCCTGAGTGACAGAGTGAGACCTTGTCTCAAAAAAATAAATAAATAAAATAAAATATGCACAGAGCTTGGAATAGAAAATGAAAGTTGGAGGATCATTTTAATTTTCACTTTATACCCTTCTTAAGAATCTGTACTTCTGACAATGGGCAGATTACTTTTGTGAACTTTTTAAATCTTTATACTAAAACTGAGGAAAAACAATTTCAGTAAAAATGAATTTACAACTGAGCCTAATTTAATCAAGCAAAAATGTGGGTCCAAATTGGGAATTTATTTATATGAAGGTCATTTATACACATTTTTACCTGCTCTTAAAGGCTTATACAGTTCATTGGATGGTGTCCTTTGCCAGCGTTCCTTAAATTTTGCTCTTAAATCATTATCAGTTGCTTCTTCTTCATCCAACAACCTTAACGACTTTAAACGGAAGCAAAAAGAACCCTGAAATGTCATTTCTGGTATAAAAATTGTAAAGCATTAAACAAATGTTCATACACAATATAAGTGAGAATTTGGTGAGATGGGAATACTAGGTTAGAATATAAATCGACTTTTTTCTTGCAGACATCTAAGTTATAATGCATTTAGCAAAAAGTCTTATAAATTTAAGGCTGAATTAGCTATTACCTTTCTCAGTTAAAAAAAAAAAAAAAGGAAAAATAAATAAGAGACTATTTACATCCATACACCAATTTAAAGAAAGTTTTAAGATTAAAATAAATAGAAGCCATAAGTAAAACAAAGGGGAAAACTGATCAATTACATGAAAATAAAAGATTTAGACTTCCATTCCAATACAATAAACAGAAAATTATGTTTACATATTTTTAAATGCCTTTTTAATGCATAGATGACAGGATAGTAGGGGGCCAGAAACACAAGAAAATACTAATCTACCAGTAGACACTGTGCTAGCACCAGCAATATATGACAATTCCTGATAGCTCAGGACAAAGAATAGCAAACTTCTGTCAAACACCACAGAGTAAATATTTTAGGTTTTGTGGGCTACCGTCTATGTCACACAGAATTCTTCTTTTTGACAATGCTCTAAAAAAGATAAAAATTATCCTTAACGACAAAAGCAGGCAACAAGCCAGCATTTGGCCCACCCATCCATAGTTCACCAGCTGTGTAGTTCACCATTGGCTTGGATTGTGAATTTAGAACATGGAAAGTCAACAAGAAACATAGGTAGGGACAATAAAAGGTGAGAGGTCAGATCAAAAGCACTCTCCACCTTCAAACCAGTATACTTCCAAATAGGTGATTCTCAGTGGATGAATCTTTAAAACAGAAAACTGCCCTACAGAAGAAAACATGTCTGTCTCAAGAAGTATTATCTGAGATTCCAGATCAAAAGCCTGAACTTGGGACTAGAAACCACACTATCTGTGTGACACAAAGTCCTAAGGTAAATTATAATTAAAAGATTATAAAAGAAAGGAAAAAACCTCTTAAGTTTAAGGAGGTGCCAGGTATATAATGCCTTTTTATGGCAGAAGCGAACACAAATCCTTTCTAGAATTCACCTTAAACCTAGATCTCAATGAATTCCCACAAATAAATTACAGGAAATATGAATGCACAATCAAAACTCACTGAGCACTAAATGCAATACAGTACTCTGCACTGGATCTGGGAACAGAAGGAGGAACATTGGTGGAGTAACTGGTAAAATCTGAATAATAATACTGTACCGCTGTCAATTTCCTAGTTTTAACAAATGTGCCATGACAGCATAAGATTTTAACTTTCAGGGAAGCTAGGTGAAAAATACACAGGAACCTTCTACACTAAATTTGCAAAGTCTCTGTAAATCTGAAACTATTTTTTAAAGTTTTAAAGTAAAAAACAGTAACAAAAAAACTGAACACAAGAGAAAACAAGCCACCATAAGCAAGAATCAGCAAAAACTACAAATCATAGAATCAAACCCACAAAAACTACAGATATTGGAATTACAAGATAAATAATATAAAATAAATACATTTAATATATTTTAAGAAATTAGGGATAAATTAAAGGGTTTAACCTTCCAGGTTAAGACAAATTAAATTAAAAAGAAAAATCTTGCTACATGCTATTTACAAATGACACACCATAAGGGCATACGAGTTGAAGGGCAAAGACACTACAAGAAAACTACAAACCAGTATCTCTTATGAATATAAACACAGTATCTTCAACACAATACTATCAATCCAAATCCAGCAGCACATTATAAGGATTATAAACCATGACAAGTAGGATGTCCCAGGAATGCAAAAGTGATTCACACTTGAAAATCAATTAATAGAATATTCCACATCATTAGAATGAAGGAAAAACCGTATTATCATCTTAAGAGATGCAGAAAATATATTTGACAAAATCCAACACTCATAACCAAAAAACCTCAACAAACTAGAAGGGAACGTCCTCAACCTCATAAAGGCCATCTATGAAAATCCCACAACCAACATACTTAATAGTGAAACACTGGAAGCTTTCCGCCTAAGATTAAGAACAAGACAAGAATGTCCACTCTCACCATTCCAACACTGTCACAGTCCAACTCACCAGTCCAACACCGCACTGGCCAGGGCAATTAGACTACGACAACAACAAAAAGGCATCCAAATTGAAAAGGAAGTTGTAACACTACCTCTACTTGCAGATGATATGACCTTATATATAGAAAATCCTAAATAATCCACCAAAAAAACTACTAGAAATAATAAATTCAGCAAAGTTGCAGAATATTAAACCAGCTGCATTTCTATACTCTACCAATGAACAATCCAAAAAGGAAATTAGACAACAATTCCATTTACAATAACATCAAAAAAGAAAAAAATACTTACGAATAAGTTTAACCAGAGAGGGACAAGACATTTACACTGAAAACTACAAAACAATGTTGAGAAAAAAGACCTAAAAAACTGGAAAGACTTCCTGGGCTCATGAATTGGAAAACTTGATATTGTTAAGACTGGCAATTCTCCCCAAATTGATCTAAAGATTCAATGCAATCTTTAACAACCTTCTAACTGTTTATTTTTGCAGAAATCAGCAAGCTGATCCTAAAATTCATATGGAATGGCAACAGACTGCAAACAGACAAAACAATCTTGCAAAAAAAGAGAAAAGTTGCAGGACTTACACCTGTTTCAAAACTTACTATACAGCTACATTAGTAAAACAATGTGGTAATGGCCTAAGTATAGACATATAAATCAAGCGATTTTCCAGGAAAGTGCCAAGACCATTCTCTTCAATAAATGGTGCTGGAAAAAACTGAATAACTAAACTCAAAAAAAGACGTTAGACCCTTACCTCACATCACATACAAGATATAATTCAAAAGGAATTAAACTCCTAAACCTAAGAGTTAAAAGTGTAAAACTCAGCCAGGTGCAGTGGCTCACACCTGTAATCCCAGCACTTTGGGAGGCTGAAGCGGGCGTATCACGAGGTCAGGAAATCGAGACCATCGTGAAACCCCGTCTCTACTAAAAATACGAAAAATTAGCCGGGCGTGGTAGTGGGCGCCTGTAGTCCCAGCTACTTGGGAGGCTGAGGCAGGAGAATAGCGTGAACCCGGAAGGCGGATTTTGCAGTGAGCCGAGACCGCGCCACTGTACTCCAGCCTGGGTGACAGAGCGAGACTCCGTCTCAAAACAAACAAACAAACAAAAAAGACTGTAAAACTCAGCCGGACGAAATGGCTCACGCCTGTAATCCCGGCACTTTGCGAGGCCAAGGCAGGCGGATCATCTGAGGTCAGGAATTCCGAGACCAGCCTGACCAATATGGTGAAACCCTGTCTCTACTAAAAAATACAAATTTAGCTGGGTGTGTTGCCACATGCTTGTAATCTCAGCTACTTGGGAGCCTGAGGCAGGAGAATTGATGGGAGGAGGCAGCTGCAGTGAGCCCAGATCTCGCCACTGCACTCCAGCCTGGGCAATAAGAGCGAAACTCTATCTCAAAAAAAAAAAAAAAACTATAAAACTATAAAAGAACAAATAAAGATAAGTCTTCATACATTTTTGGCAATGGAATCCTAAATATAACACTAAAAGCACAGGCAACAAAGAGACAGATAAACTATTGTATCAAAAGAACTTTCCTCCATCAAAAAAAATACTATCAAGAGAATGAAAAGACAACCCACAGAATGGGGGAAAATATTTGTTAATCATATATATAATAAGGTCTAGTATCCAAAATACATAAAGAGCTTTTATAATTCAACAACAAAAAGACAACCCAATTTTTAAAAGGGCCAAAGACTCAGACATTTCTCCAAAGAAGGCACATAAATGGCAACCAAGCACATGAGAAGATGCTCAGCATCACTGATCATTAGGAAAATGCAAACCAACACCACAATGAGATACCACTTCACACACATTAGGGTGGCTGTACTTTTTTTTAATGGACAATTATAAGGGTTGGTAAGGATACAGACAAACTGGAACCCTCACACACTGCTGGTAGAAATGTAAAATGGTCCAACTACTGTGGTAAAGAGTTTGACAGTTCCTCAAAAGCTAAACTTAAACCCACCAAATGACTCAGCAACTGTGCTCCAGGTATATGCCCAAGAAAATTAAAAACAGACATTGAAACAAAAACTTGTACACATATAGCAGCATTACAGTAGTCTCCCCCTTATCCATGGTTTTGCTTTCTGCAGTTTCAGCTACCCGAGTTCAACCATGGTCTGAAAATATTAAATGAAAAATCTCAGAAATAAACAGTTCACAAGTTTTAAATTGTACATAGTTCTGAACAGTGTAATGAAATCTCTTGCTCCCGCTCCTCCTGCCTGGGTTATTAATCATCCCTTCATCAAGTGTATCTGCGCTGTATATACTATCTGCCAGTAGTCACCTATAAGCCATCTTGATTATCAGATTTAAAAAAACAAAAAATACTAAGGTTCACTACTATCCAAAGTTTAAGGCCTCCACTGGGGGTCACGGGACATATGCCCTGCAGATAAGGCGGGGACTACTATATGTGGAATTGTCAAAAAGTGGAAACAACCCACATATCCATCAGCTGAGGAAAGGATAAACAAAATACGGTTTAAGAATACAATGGAATATTATTTAGTCACAAAAAGAAATGAAGGACTGATACATGCTACAACCTGGATGAACCTTAAAAACATTATGCTAAGTTAAAAAAGCCAAACTCAAAAGACCGCATATTGTATGATTCCACTTATATGAAATGTCCAGAAGACATTTCAATAAATCCACAGAGACAAAAGCTAAATTAGTGTTTGGCAAGGGCAGGGGAAAGGGAGAACGAGGAGAGACTGTTTATGGGTGCAGGATTTCTTTTGGGGGATGATACTCACACAACACTGCAAATAAACTGAAAACCACTGAAACATACACTTTGAGGAAATTAATGGAAAATTTACGTTATGTGAATTTTACCAAAAAAAAAACCTACATGCAGTTGTAAGATAAATATAGGTGAGTTTTTAAAACGAGGAATTAGAAATCTTAGAAATGAAAAAGATCAATAAAATTAACAACAACAAAACCACTCAATAGAATGGCTTAAGAATGTTAAAAAACACAGCTGAAGAGCCTATTAATGAGCTGGAAGGCTGGCCTAAGATAGTCTCCCTGAAAGAAGAACAAGAACACAAACAGGAAATGTTAAAGATAATGTTAAGTGATATGTAGAACTGATACTATCAATCTAAAGAAATTCATGAGGAGATTATGGAAAGAATGGACAAAAAGGAATGAACAAACAGAATCCATGGATAGGGATCTAAGACATAAAGATCCTAAGTATGATAAATTATTATTTTTTAAAAAACTAGTGAACACTTCAAATTTATAAAAATCAAGACCAAAACAAAATTTCTAAAAGCTACCAGAGATGAACACTCAAAAAGAGTATCAGCTTTACAACTTAAATTTACAACTTACTTAAAAATCAGACTCTCCAAGTACAAGTGACAGAATAACACACACAAGGCTGTTAGGAACATCAAGTAAGATAAATAAAAGTACCTCACATTAAGTTAGACAACAGACTTATGCATAAACACTAATGTGAGGTTTTTTTATGTTTTCATATTTCTAAAGATGCTTCTCACAATTGACACATTAGACAATGTTCCTATCAAAAAAAATTTACAAAACCAAACATACATATTCAATTAATAGCAACTTAAAAGGAAATACAGTTAATATTTATATACCTACTAAGTAGTACACACAAATTCCACTTCACAACTATCTTACTGGCTAACTAATATTAACCCTATTTTTTTGGATGATCAACTGAAACATGAAGATATTAAGTACTTTACCCCAAGTCACAAGTAGGTTTAAGAGCTGGGAATCAAATCCAAATACAACTCTACATTCTGAGTCCTTGACCAATGAATTATGTGTAAACTACCAACTATTAAATGATGATTTACTCTTACTTCTATTTGCTAAATGTCCCAAGACTGCTTTTCATTTGATGTGCTATGCCTGCATTTCTTAGTGTTTGTCTCCTCCCTCACTATCAGACAATTACTTCTTGCTGCTGCCACTTGCATGTGGTCTTATACAATACTCCCCACTTTCTTCTCCCTATGGCTAATAGAGAAATTATTAGACATAATTTTAAAAAGGACATTAGAAAAATGTCCTTTCAGTGAAACACCAGATCACATGCTTCTTTACTCACAAATCAACAAATTTTAAAGAACTATAAGGTACAACAGTGTTTGTCAAATTTTAATAGGCACACACAAATTACTTGGGAATCTTGTTAAAATTCAGATCCTGATACAGTCGGTCTGACATGGGGCCTGAGATTCTGCATTTCTATCAAGTACAACACAGAAAAGCTTTAGTACTGAAGTACGTAATACCAATTATGATTTCTTTAGTTTTTCTGTTTATTGAATGTGCCTACACAAATAAGGTTGGTTAATGTTAACTGTATAATTAATATAGAACCCCTCATAAATAGCAGCTTTCTCAAGTCAACAACTCAGTAAATTTCCACCTTAACCTTTTTCAAAAGCTGATTTGGATTGAAAGGTGAGTAACAATCACTATCTCATCATCCTAACAGTTAAAGTAACTGCAATACACCATCATCGTTAAAGGAATATAACAGTAATAATAGCTGTAACTTATTAAAGCATATCCTATAGTCCAAAGGCTAGGCATCTTACTGTTCTAGCTTAATTAATTATCTAAATGACCCTGGGAGGTAAATATTCTCATCCACAAGACTCACACTCTCTCAAGTACTCTGCCCCTACCCCAAAGTACTTGGAAATGGTAAAAATACAATATCCTCTGAAAGTTAACTGAAAAATCAAAACATCATAGATTAAAGCATTGATAAGTCATCTAAAAGAGATAACATGACTCCTAAACTGGCAAAAGCCCATATAACCAGTGAAATGTATTTTTGCTAAGGAAAGAAACTTTACCAATTAGGAAGAAGAGGTGAAAGCACTATAAAAAGAGAATAACACTGGCAAACAGTTAGCTTTAGCCAAAAAAACTGTCAATAATATTTCACTCCTACTAATAAAATGCCATCTCTACTGGAAAATGGATGCAGTTGCCTTATAAAACATCTGATGGCCTAACTTCCTTTGTCTAATTTCCATGATTACCAAGAAAGTTGATCTGCCTATGTATAAAATAAGTCAATAATTACAAAGACTGAACAGTTTGTATAATAGTTAATTTATCTTGGTATACTAGTTTTACACAGTGGTCATTTGAGTTTCATTAATGTGTACTTACTTACCCTTAAGATACGAATGAAACCCATTCTCACTCAACCAGAATTTCTCTTATGCTAAAGAGAAGGCTCTGGGACACAGTAAATTCACCAAAGTGATGAATACTAACTACACTGTGAACACTAGCATGAGGAAGTCTCCAGGCCCAATCCCTGCTGGACATCAAGGGATCACAGTGTTTATACTTGAAAAGCAAATCTTATAAAACATACCTCATCTAGGATTTCTCTATTTCGTTGCAGTAATTCAGGCAGCTCTTTAATCAACTGATCAACAGTCTGGATGCCTCCCTGTTCAATCACAGATCTGGATTTAGTCAATATAGACTGAGGTACAGTGTCTCCAGACACATCTTCAATTGCTGCTGGAAGATTAAGGGAAGCTAGCACCCTGAAAAAATGAGATACTATGTTATGTTGAAGTCTAAAACAATTTAAAATAACTCCTCATCAATATTTACTTTATTTAATTTAATCTTCTATAACCAAATCAACAGCAATGGAGTTAGCACCCAGAAAAACTAGATAAGCCCTGTCAATGAAAAACAAAGCAAAGATTAACAGTAAAACAAAACAAAAAAAATCAGTGATTGATGAAATTAAACCAAAATCATTAAAAAAATTAAGTTCACAATTCAGAATTAAAAGCCAAAAAATAGGCTGGTGCAGTGGCTCACACCTGTAATCCCAGCACTTTGGGATGCCAAGGCAGGCAGATCACCTGAGGTCAGGAATTTGAGACCAGCCTGGCCAACATGGTGAAATCCCATCTCTAATAAAAATACAAAAATTAGTCAGGCGTAGTGGTGGGCACCTATAATCCCAGCTACTTCGGAGGCTGAGGCACGAGAATCACCTGAAGCCAGAAGACGAAGGTTGCAGTGAGCTGAGATCTCGCCACTGCACTCCAGCCTGGGCAACAGAGTGAGACTCCGTCTTGGGGAAAAAAAAAAAAAAAAAGCAAAAAAATAAGAAAAACTATGACCACATTAAAATATATTAGGTATCATTGCTTTACAGTTCAAACTTCTTTCAGTCTAAGTAATTAAAAGTCAAAAATTCTATCCTAAAAAAAGTCTTTTATACTTTTGATTGTTACAGTATCTCTAACAAGTCAGAAACAATACACAAATTATTTTCTTTTCTGCTCTCTTTCAACAGAATCAATAGTTATAATTTCACATCATCTAGGCAAAATGTCAACAGAAAATAGATGCCCTAAGTATTCATTACAGAATCTTCATCTGTTCTCAGTTTTATGGCACAATAACAATTCCTGAGTTATTTCATTTACATGATGGGGAAGGGAGGAACATATCCCTACCTACTATGTAAAGACAAAAAGGCAAATGAAATTATGTAATACAATGAACTCCTCAGAAAATAAGCTCTGTAAAATCTCGGACTGTCTGTTAATCACATGCTAGAGTAAACTTATATCCCTTTCTTGTTAAAGAAAAATGATGGTAAAATCCATGCATTAATCAAAACTAAAAACATGAAAAGGCAAGCCAACTACGAGAGAAATATAGTTGGCCCTTGAACAACACAGATTTGAACTACATGAGTCCATGTATATGTGGTCTTTCACCTCTTTCACCTCTGCCACCTCTAAGACAGCAAGACCAACCCTCCCTCCTCCTCTTCCTCAGCCTACTCAACATGAAATCGACAAGGACGAAGACCTTTACGATGATCCACTTCCATTTAATCATAATAAATATATTTTCTCTTCCTTATGATTTTCTTAATAGCATTTTTTCTCTAGCTTGTAAGAATATACTATATAAGACATATACAAAATATGTGTTAACTGACTGTTTATGTTATCGGTAAGGCTTCCAGTCAACGGCAGGCTATTAGTAGTTAACTCAAAAGTTATATGCAGATTTGACTGTGCAAGGGGGTCAGCTTCCATAACCCATGTGACCGGCGCTATGATTAAGATAGAGAACATTACTGTTACCCTAAAAAAATTCTCTCATGCACCTTTCCCAGTCCTCCTTCTCCTGGCCCCTGGCCACTACTGATCTGCTCCGTGTCTTAAGTTTAGTTTTACTTTTTATACAACTTAAAATAAGGGTAATCATTCTAGCATATACATATACAGTACTTGCACTATGTACAGTATATACTTAGAATGTGTTTTGCTTTTTTTCACTTAGCTACAGTTTTTGAGATTCATCTATATTATGTGTATCAGTTTGAGTCTTTCTATTGCTGAGCAGTATTCCATTTTATGGTTATAGAGCAGTTTGTTAAACTCTTTCACCTGTTAATGGACATTTCAGTTTCTATGAACATTTATCGAAAATGTTATCGAAATTCGTTCAGAACACTAAACGTACCATGTATCTGAGTTCATTTCTTCTTCTCATTTCCCCCCAAATAAATACATCTTAAAATACAAATTTTTAATCAAATATCCTCACCTTGTTTCTATAATTTCTTCCAACTATATTTGCTAGAGCTTCATAAATACAATGTTCACCAAAAATGGTTGTGTGTCTCTACATTTTCTATTTTATGTACTCTTGACACTTAGCTCTAAGCTCAGAAACTAAAATGTTCATGAACTAAAGAACAACCAAACGGGAAACTTTAGGCTCTAAAATTAAGCTCTACCTACCCATTTGCCAAAGTGGTGGCTTCTCTCATCTGAGCAATTGATCTGTTAACCAAATCGGCTTTCCTCTGATTATAGGCAGCCAAAGACTGCTGCACTGACACAGGAACCATCTTCTCAAACAGATCTAAAATTAGGAAGAGAAATTACAACAAAATTTTAAGACAAAAATCCGAACTGTAAAAGCAACTGTTCCTATTTTCTTTCCAATATTTACACAGTCTATAAATATTTGATATTTAAAGTTCAAAATATCAATAGTCTATTGATATTTAAAGATCAAAACTAAATCACTATTTAAAACAAATGATAAAGAGAATTTTTAGATCACTACATTCACGGACAATGGCAACAATGAAAAGTTTCTTCTTTGAACTTAATTTTCTTTAACTTTTTCAGATGTGTGAGGGATCTTTGGTGACGCTGTTCATTTGTTGATTAAATTGACTGAGTAAGGGGTCAGGAGCAGTGGCTAAGGCCTGTAATCCCTCCCAGCACTTTGGGAGGCCAAGGTAGGCAGCTCACCTGAGGTCAGGAGTTCAAGACCAGTCTGGCCAACTTGGTGAAACCCCCATCTCTACTAAAAATACAAAATTTAGCCAGTGTGATGGTAGGTGCCTGTAGTCCCAGCTACTGGGGAGGCTGAGGCAGGAGGATCGTCTGAATCCAGGAGGCGGAGGTTGCAGTGAGCTGAGATTGTGCCACTGCACTGCAGCCTGGGCAACAGTGCAACACTCGGTCTCAAAAAAAATTAAAAAATTGACTGAGTGGGTCACAGCAGCAGGACTGCATTTCTGGCTCCAACACTTCCTAGCTATGTGACCTTGAGGAAATTACTTAACCACTCTGTGCATCAGTATCCTCATCAAATAGGGATAATAACAGTACCCCTCTCAGGGCACTTGTGAAAACTAATGAGCTAATATTTGTAAAGTGCTTAAAGAGTGCCTGGCACATTGTAAACACTTTGTGTTTGCTAAATAAACATATAATCACCCTTTCCCAGTAACAGAATGTTCTCCTTGGGATCTCAGCTAGAGGCTACCATCTGTTGTATACATCTACAATATAATAACATTTATTTATCTCATACAAATATCACTACAGAAGTTTACATGTTTAAAGAAACAGGCTGGGCACGGTGGCTCATGCCTGTAATCCCAGCACTTTGGGAGGCCGAGGCAGGTGGATCACCTGAGGTCAGGAGTTCCAGGCCAGCCTGACCAACATGGAGAAACCCTGTCTCTACTAAAAACACAAAATTAGCTGGGCGTGGTGGCGGGCACCTGTAGTCCCAGCTACTTGGGAGGCTGAGGCAGGAGAAATCTCCTGAACCCGGGAGGCGGAGGTTGCAGTGAGGGAGATAGTGCCACTGCACTCCAGCCTGGGCGACAAAAGCGAGACTCTGTCTCAAAAAAAAGAAAAAAAAAAGTATTTTTGTGGTTTATTTTTATATTCCATTTTTATTTTATTTCATTTATTTATTTTTTGAGAAGAGATCTCACTCTGTCATCCAGGCTGCAGTATGGTGGCACAATCTCAGCTCACTGCAACCTCCACCTCCCACGCTCAAGCAAACCTCCCACCTCAGCCTCCAGAGTAGCTAAAGCCACAGGCATGCACCACCATGCCAATTTTTTTTTTTTTTTTTTTTTTTTTTTTTTGGTAGAGACAGGGTTTCACCAGTTGCACAGGCTGGTCTCTAACTCCTGAGCTTGGCAATCTACCCATCTCAGCCTCCCAAAGTGCTAGGATTACAAGTGTGAGCCACCACATCCGGCCATATTTGTTTATTTTTAATGGCAGCATCTTAAATAACAAATGTTAACAAAATGACAAGTGCTACAGTCTTCATCAAACACACAGTTTCAAGTCTTCTAACCATTGCATACTTTACATATGCTTTGTTGTTTACTTTCCATCTTAACATTGCACTGACACAATACAATATTTATTCTTATATTCATTTTAAACAACATGAAAGCGAATTATATTCAAAGCATACAATAGCAAATATGTGATTTTTAGCTAGGAAAAACAGAGTAAACTAGAGGAAAATAAGATTAACGTGTGTCTGAATAATTGACATACCAGTAAATTTCTGACTGATGGGTACATTGACTGGGGTGGATTTCACAAGTGTGGCTTTGCCAATAGGATCTAGATCTTTAAGGTCTGGAACTCGATCATGATAAATGAAGTCATTATCCTTCTTTGCTGCAGTAAGGGCACGATTGATTTTGTCAGAAAAATCCTTCACATTAACATATTCATCATAGCGAGATGCCACTGTTTTAATCAGTTCTGCTGCATGCTAAAAAGAAAAACGTCAACAACAACAACAAAAAAAGGAGATGATTTTCTTTCTCTTTCCCCACCAAGTATTTAAGCATTGGTTTCAAAAATATATATTTAATTTGAAGACTTGCATTTCCAGCAATGTGGCTGACAGGATTATCTGGAAATTCTCCCATTACAAAATACCTGAAAACTGAAGGATAATACATAACAGCCATCCCAATAAACACATAGGCAAATTATCAAGATAATAAAAGAAATCCATGAGCCAATCAGTATAAACTGACACTGAAGAAAGCTGGCTGTTGGGTTCTTTCTTTTTTTCTTTCTTTTAGACAGAGTCTCACTCTGTGACGCCCAGGCTGGAGCACCGTGGCGCCATCTCGGCTCACTGTGACCTCCCAAGTTCAAGCAATTCTCCCACCTCAGCCTTCCAAGAAGCTGGAATTACAGGTGTGCGCACCCACACCAAGCTAATTTTTGTATGTTTTGGTAGACATGGGGTTTTATCATATTGACCAGGCCAGTCTCCAACTCCTGATCTCAAGTGATCTGCCCACCTCAGCCTCCCAAAGTGCTGGGATTACAGGCATGAGCCACTGTGCCCCATCTGGCTGTTGGTTATTTCTATATCCAAAGAATTAGCAATTAAAACTTATTAAAGGCCCTCATGGAGACCTGAAACAAGGGTCTTGAAACCACACAACACAGAGAATTGAGATGCACCTCTTTCACTCCTTCACATGAAGGCAGGAACCTCAAAGGGTAACACTCAGTGAAAGGGTGGATCTGAAAAAAATTACCCAACAACACAGGAAGTGAACAACATGTCAATATCAATAATAATTTTTTTTTAAGTTTGGCCTTATAAAAAAAAAGAACATAAGCCACATACAAATTTAGGTGATATTAGGTATAAAGACATCATATAAAATAGACAATGAGGCCAAAAGCATTATTAGGGATAAATATAATACATAATCTTTTAATATTTGCCAATTTACCAGAAAGATCTAAAATTTCTTACATTTTGCCTGTAATAGTTTCTATATAAACAATTATAATGAGAAATTGATACATCTACCCATAATCAAAGTGGAAGATTTTAACATATCTGTCTCAGCAATGGCTGGACCAGATTTTTAAAAAGTGTAAGATTATAGAAGATTTGAGCAACACAATTAACAAGTTTGGCTTACCAGACATAGAGAACACTAGACTCCACAAATAGAAAATATATTATATTATCAGGCATATAGAAAGCATCTACATCTATAAAATGACCAGATGAAGAGATAAGGCAAGTCTAAAACACCAAAATTACAAGAATACAAAAATGGTTTAATACTAGAAAATCTACTTATATAATTCTCGAAAATGTTACAAAATCAAATTTCTCCATAGATGCTGAAAAAGAATTTGATAAAATTCAGTATTCTTGATTTTTTAAAAATCTTAGTAAAATAGAAATAGATATAGTTCCTTAACATGATAAAAATCTTAACCTCCAAAGCTGGTATCAAGCTTAGAGAAAGACAACCAAAACAAAACAAAAGCTACCCTTCAGTGTAAACTAGGAAATGGGAAATTGCACAAATTTAAATCACTTTTTAAATTTGTAAATCAAATTTGATTTGTAAATGTGGTTGAACCCTCCCCCAAATAGCAAACACTAGTACCAGAACCATAGGTACCCTATACATAGAGGGGGAAAACAAGGGAGTGCTAAGGGTGCCACCCTCAGTTAAAACTACTTTAAGCAAATCTGAAAACAATAAAACAGGATGAGTAAACCTTGCCAGGTGATGATAAAGGCAAAGCCAACTGGCCCCTATCACGCCACCAGGGGATCACAGAAAAAAATGAGATGCCGAGGGGTCTCATCCCAAGAGAGCTGCTGAGAAAAAGAAGTAGACAGATTAACTAAAAAGACAGGGTTGCTAAGGGAAGCAGAAACAGAGAACAGAAAAGTAGGGAGGGAGAAGAAAAGGCATAAGCACTCAGAAAATGCCAGCAAAATATAAACTCTAAAAGTAGCTGCATCAACTTGAAATGCAAAGGCTGTGAGGAATTCAGGGAAGCACAGGTATGGAGGTAGTGGGATTCTTCCTAATCCAGGGTAGGCTTTAAGAGCCAGAGAAGTGTACCTTAAGAGGGAGCCCTTAACACAATGATGCTTGTAAAGCTAACCCTGCCCATTTCCCCACACAGGAACCTCCAGCAAAATAAATCTCATTCAAACACAAGTAACTGAAAAGGCAACTCATCTCTCAACACAAAAAAACCATAAGAAAAAAACTAAAACAAGCAGTATATCTTTCCAGTAGATAATGAAACTCACCAAAGAAATGTTGCCGC
Organism: Macaca thibetana thibetana; assembly: GCF_024542745.1. NCBI lineage: Eukaryota > Metazoa > Chordata > Mammalia > Primates > Cercopithecidae > Macaca > Macaca thibetana. The sequence continues at coordinate 14,330,481 of NC_065579.1, forward strand.
AAAGTAGATGAAAACAGTATGCCAAAAACTAAACTAAACTAAAATACTTAAGAACACAATGAAAGTACCAAAAGAACAGAAGACTGGATGGCCCAAACCAGAGTGAGTGATAGCCAAATAGCAAAAGAATATAAAACAGGAAGTGGCAGAACTCACAAAAGTAAAGAAAAACACAAATTTAAGAAAGCAAGACTGAGACATTTATACGAGGAGCAAAAGGGAAAATAGACATCACAGAAATCGTAGTAAAAAAACATACAAAACAAGAAAAAGTGAAGAAAACTCAACACAGAAGTTGGGAAGGAGAAGGCTGTTACAAATTAAAGATTCAGAGAGCATATCAACCAAATGCAAAGTGAGGACTTTGTGTGGATCCTGATTTGAACAAACCAAGACCCCTGAGAAAAAAATCAGGGAAAACTAAACTAGATGTGGATAATACTGGATTATGACTACTAATTCATATTAATATTAATTTTGTTAGATTGGGATAATGAGCCATCTAACAAAATTTTTTAATTGTTTAAATTTTTGTATTTTAATTTTTTAAAATCTTTATCTCTTAGAGATACAGGCTAAAAAACTTAAGAATGACATGATAGGTGAGATAGTTGTAAAATACTCCAAAAAATAAGAAGGAAAGGGGAAATAGCTAAAACACAAAATAGTGAAATACTGATAATCACTTAAGTTGCGTAATGGAAATTCAATGATCATACTTTTATATATGTTTGATGTTTTCCATAATAGTTAAACAAAAAAAAAATTTCATATGAAGAAACATATGCAAGAATAGTCAAGAAAATTCAGAAAATGACAAAATTCAAAAAACAAGCAAGAATAGGCAGAAAAATTCAAAAAATAAGAGATAATAATACCTATCAGACATTAAAACAGTCTAGTATAAACAACTAAAATGATATGGAACTGGAGTATGAACAGATAAACACGTCAATGAAACAACAAAAGCAGAAATAGATCCCAGTACATACCATGAATCCAATGTGTGAGAAAGTCAGAATCTCATATCAGTGAGGAAAACAAGGCTATTATAATAAATGGTTTGGGGACAACTGGCTAGCCATTTGGAAGAAGACTTTAAAAACTGGATCCCTATCTAGCACCACACATCAGGATAAATTCCAAGTGGATGAACAATCCAAATATATAACAAATTACAGACATATTTATATTTTGCTATCAGCCATCTCATTTCTATTAATTTATTTAAGATATACCTGCTGCTATGTACGGGACTGTGTTCCCCAAATTTCTTATTTTGAATCCCTAACTCCTAATGTGATGGTATTTGAACATGGGACCTCTGGAAAATAATGGGGTTTAGATGAGGTCACGAAGGTGGGGCCTCACAGGGGATTGGTGCCCTCATAAGAAGAGACACCAGAGGGCTTGCTCTTGCTGTTCACCATATGAGGACACAGAGAGAAGGCCATCTGTAAATCTCACCGGAATATGACCATACTGGCACCCTGACCTTGGATTTCCAGGCTCCAGAACTATGAGAAAATAAATTTCTGTTGTTTAAACCACCCAGTCTATGGTTTTCTTATGGCAGCCTAAGCTAAGACACCTGCTGAAGTACAAAATAACTTGTGTACGTGATTTTTTACTGTAGCACTGTTTATAATAGTGAATCTTGGAAACATTCAAGTATCCAGCAATAGGAGACAGCAATAAACTGTGGTTTACACAGTGAAGTATAATGCAGCTCTAAGGATGGTCTAGCTACTGCTGAATTAAGATGAAGAGGCCTTCAGGATACATTGTTATATGAGAAAAGAAGGTATATAACACTGTATATATTAATAGCATACTACCACTTCAGTAAGAATGAGAAGTGAGAATATGCAATGTGTGTGTGTGTGTGTGTGTGTATGTATGTGTGTGTTGTGTATGTATATATTTGCTTCTATTTCAAAGAAAGAAAAAGAAAAAAGAAATTAATGGAAATTAACTATGGGGCAGTGGGAATAATGGATGGAGGGAAAAAGAGGAACAGGAATTAAACTATATAATCTTATATATACCTATTTTCCCCATTTTGAAAAAGTGCAAGCCCACAAAATAATTACGTAGGTTCAACAATTACCATTTTGCCACATTTGCTTTATCTATTCCTTTCCCATACAAACACATAATCATGTACCTTTTTTTCTTTTATTGCAGAACTATCTGAAACTGAAGTTAGATGTTATGAGCCCTCATCCCTAAACACATCAGCAAGTATTCTTTCTATAAGGACAATCTCCTTAATACCTACAACCTAGTATCATAACTAAGAAAATACTTGCACAAAATCGATTTACAATCTTGCTAGGTCCTTCATTAATGAGTCAAATAAATCTTTGACATGTAGTCATTCTATGTGAGTCATGTTTTTGTATCTGTGTGTATATGTGTGTATTTCTATATCTTTTTGAAAATTGTATTTCATCATCTTTGAAGATCCACCAAGATGACCAAGAAGATCCATCTTCTGGGGCCACATAAACTGCACTGTTCAAGAACTGCAACTCATGAGCTGTATTAAGCTCAGGTACAATTTTTCTTGGCCCCAGAAGTGATTCCAAGCAGTAATTTTACCATTGCTGCCATTTTATCTATTGTTTTGATTTTCCTGATTGTGATTTTATTTTCATTTCTGGTTTGCATAGGACCAGTAAGTTATTTCTCTTTGCTAGTAGCCAAAACTAGAAAGTTGGTTTAATAGTGTGACCTCCTAATGATCTCCATCAGAATCATGGGGTATTATTCTCTCCTGAATGAGAAACTACAGAGAGTATGGTTTATTGGTCAACTTCTTGTCTGTTCTGTTTGCCTTCTTGGGAGTGTAAATCAATTAAGAATAACTGTCCTTTGAAATATGGACCAGTGAGTGTGTTCTGTGTTAACTTTTTTGAGAAGGGGTGTCACTATATTGTCCACGCTGACCTCAAACTACTAGCTTCAAATGATCCTCCCACTTCAACCTCCCAAGTAGCTAGACTACAGGCAGGTGCCATCACACCCAACTTCTGTCTTAACTTTTAACCTATAAATAAAGCTGTAAAACTAAAGCTGCTAAATCTATGTGTCTATAACTGAGGAAGTGTTTACCTCTCTCCCATTGTGTGAATTTGAAATAATTTCCATTTTCAGGGGTACTTAAAAATGAGATTAAATTTCAGAAGGAGTTCTTTCTCTGACTGATTATATTATAGAGACTTATATGGGCTTACTTAAATCTAATAGTCCCAGAAACCAGAAAATAAAGAAACTAAACTTATAATTTAAATATGCTAGCCTTAAAAAAAAAATTCTTTCCACAAATTCCTTGTTCAGAATCATTTTTATATATGAATCTAAGTTACTGTAATCAAAGTGAAGCCCCAGACAAATCTGGGTTTGACTTTTTTAAAAAGTCTTTCTCTCATTTGGTCACTGTGAGATGTTTCCCCATGAAAAGGCTAATTAATTAATCTGAACCTCCTAAACAACATTTCCATTGTTATGGTCTGAATGTGTCCCCCAAGTTCATGCGCTCCCAATCCCAAAGTGTTGGGACATGGGGACATAATAAGAGGTGATTAGATCAAGAGGGCTCTGCCCTCATGAATGGATTAATGTCATCATCAAGGGAGAGGGTTAGTTATCAAGAGAGGGGCTTCGTTAAGCAGTTCGGCTCCCCTCTTGCTCTCTCTCACTCACTAGCACTCTCTTGCCCTTCTACCTTTCATCACAGGTGACACAGCACAAAGTCCCTCACCAGGTGCCAGCACTTTGACATTGGACTTCCCAGTCTTCAGAATTGTGACAAATTTCTGTTCTTTATCAATTACCCAGTCTGTGGTATTCTGCTATAACAGCACAAAATGAACCAAGACAACCACAGTATCTTCTAATAATCAGTACATATTTAAACTTCCCTAACTCAAATGCCCTAAGTCATATTTCTATCCTCTGCCTACTAATACTCAAAACACAAACAACTCATACAAACAGCTCTTGCTCCTGCTGACAAGTTGCCTCAGGTGCCATAATCTCACAGCAAGTTTCTGACAACCCCAATGCCAACAGTATGAATACAACTGCACAGACGGTACTTGGCTATTCACAAGATATATATATGTATGTGTGTGTGTGTATATATATGTGTATCTGGGTGTGTATATATATATATGTACACACATCTCTCCACTGTCCTCAAGTAATGGAAGTATAGGCCCAGTTTAGACAAAGACCAGTCCACAAGTTAAACACTACACATACTCCTGGAGCATGGCAATTAATTTAGAATTATTTTTACGCTAAAATAAACATGAATAAAAAAGAGAACTGAATGCAAATTTTGCATGAATTTTTCAGAAAAAATATGAGCCCTCAAAAAAACATGCAGTAAAGTCTAAAGATAACAATCTGGAGATGGCAATTAATTTAGAATTATTTTTACATTAAAATAAATATGGACTAAAAAAGAGAACTGAATGCAAATTTTGCATGAATTTTTTAGATAAAATATGAGACCTCAAAGAAACACGCAGTAGATAAAGTCTAAAGATAAAAACAATCATTGTCGCTGTTGATAGGGGTGATTAATGGGAAAGGTTTTTATGGGCAAACTTGGAAATCTCACTAGGAAAAAAAGAAAGAGATCCAAGTTAGTTACTTAAATATTTATTACCAAGAGACTCACCTGTAACCTTGCAATTTCTTCTCCAAATTTCTTCTGCTGTTTTGCCAGGATAGACTGATGGTACTCAGCATTGGCCTGCATGATACAGTGCTTTGCAGCCAAGACAGGGAACACCTCCTGGAAATAAAAATACTGACCAGGGGAGAGTCCAACCACACAAACCATCACAGACAACATGGGATGCAGGAAGAAAAAGGAAAAGAAGACAGAAATTAGAATCACCCCATTAATGGTTTAGAGATTAAGGTTAGTAATTAGGTGTAAACAGAGAAGACAACATGATTTTGTATGGACTGAAATGTATGAATTAAATTTTTTTTCTTCCAATTGAAGGGGCTTTTTTTAACTGTTAACTGAAGCCAATTTAGGTTTTTACAATTCTCTTTAATTGATCCATGAAGTCAACATTTTGTTTACAAAAAGAAAGAAAAGCATGCATTATTAGAAAGAGAAGTAGAATGGACATTCACAGAGGAACACCAAGCACAGGGCTTTAGAAGCTTTCTTATGAGCCCTTACCCAGCCTGTAGAGTTAACTAAACCATCATTACTCACAAATACTAATGAAATTGCTCTATAGATGAAAGTTTCATCATGTTTTAAAAAAAAGACAGTAAATTCTCACTTAAATTCATATCCTACGATGGTTTCTTACTAAAGATGATTTTAGCCATATAAAAATGATTCAGTATCATAGATACACTAATATTTCAGTATCATGTACTCAAAAACATATGGACAAATGCACTAAGTATATGACCAATGATAATGATAAAGTGCTATTTTGCCTATTTGTTTTGAAAATAATTCCAGTCAAAATTAATTTTAAAAGATCCAAAGACATAAAGCAGAAAAGCAATTATACTAGCAGTGGCTCTTCCAAAATGCCAAATCCTAACCTGTAACCTCACTGCTTTTAGGAAGTATATGATATTAAAAAATACAAAGAATTAGGATAGACAATCACTGTCTAAATAAAAAATGTAAAAGAATCAAAAACTGAATTACTACCTTGTGTGCTTTCCTGTCTCCCAGGGAATAATGTCCTACCTTCCTGGATCACTACTTGCAGACATTTCAGTTTTATAACTAGAATATGAAAATACCTTATGAGCTTTATTAGTAAAAAGGAAAAAATAAAAGACATCTAAATTTCAAACTACACTCATGCCAATTCTCAGGGTAAGGCTGGAGCAACTTGATTCTGAAACAGGAGATTTTCAAGGAATACCAGGAATGCTGCAGAGGTAGCTTCCAAGTCTTTGTAGGTGACATTCTTCTCTCCATGACAGGACTGAACTAATGGCCCAACAGGAAGTAACGGAACACTGTGCAGCTGAACATGAGGTCTTTCAGATGAAAAAAACATGAGAGGAGATCCCGAGTCTCTTTTTAAGAGGAAGGCTACTAATACCCAAGAGTCCTGGGCAAATTTCTACTAGGCTCTTGGTGTATCTTAAATCCCCAGGAATCGTCACATTAATTCCTTATTGATCATTTTCTGAGTAATAAGTACTGCTGATGCACTTATCTGCATTTTTACTTTGCCCCCAAGTTGTCTGCAATTTTTTAATGTACAAAGATTCCTGAACATGACTTATAAATCCATAAATTCCCCTACCAAAAAAAAAAAATCATGTAACAGATACCATATGATGAAACTAATTCCTTGAACATTTCTGAAGGAAGTAGTTGAAACATATATTTCACTCAAACTTTAAGTTTTCTTTATTAATCATTCCAAATGTACCTGTTAGTGATTTGCTTTGTCATTAAATGATCATCACTAAATAGTCTTTTCAATTGACACTTCAGAAAGGTTTACATTAAAACATTATACTTCCTGTGATATGTGGTTTAAGATGGTTGCTTTTCCTTAGCTGTCCATTAGCAGCCCAATTTTTTTTATCCCTGTTGGCAAAACTTAATTCTAATCAAAGTATCAGATGAATTTGTTAAGTTTTCTTTTCCTTTTTTCTTTATGTCTGTTTCTGCGCTTTAAGACTCATCTTTAAGAAAACAGGACAATAATTAAAAGTGTGAATAATCAACATGCTCAAGTATATACGCTTGTACCAAGTCACCAATGATTCAGAACTACACAATCCCTTGATTTGATAAAAGTATTAAAAACAGATGGTCAACATTTTCCAGAAAGAGTTCTAGCTTGGAAAAACAAGCTTAGTAAAAGGTAAAGACAAAGACATCCCCTAAATATAAAAGAATTGTTCATGCATCTTAAATTAAAAAAAAAAAAAAGAAAAAAACTATTTCTACTATATACTTCAGATAACTATATTAAAACTTCAAATTTCTTCATAAGTTTCAACTTGCTTCTTATACACAAAAAAGTCTAAATATTTCCACATGCAAAGTAAGCAAGTGTTTATAAAAACAATAACTGACCTTGGGGAGAGTATCTTTGTATTGACACTGTTTGAAAGCATCACCAAAATAATCTGCAGCCTGATTAGCCAATTTAGCTATGATGGCATCTTTCATTTTATCTGGAATACAATACGAAGTTGACCATTATAATTAAAATAAATATGAGTTAATCTGACATGTCTCAGTATAAACATTGAGATCACAAGTTTGTACACGCATCTTAAAACATCTTTCTTGATAAATCACATTTTCTGCACAAAATTTAAAACAGACAAAATAGATTAGTGGTTGCCAGCAGTGGAGGAAAAGGGAATGAGGAGTGACTGCTAATGGGTACACAGCTTCTTTTTGGGATGATGGTAATGTTCTAAAATAAGATAGTGGTAATCAAAACTCTACGAATATACTAAAAATCTTATGTTGTACACTTAAAAAGGGCGAACTTCAGTGTATATAAATTCTATCTCAACATAAGTTGTTATTTTAAAAGAAAAAAGTATTCCAATTCCTATTTCTTCCACATGATGACTTATCTCTTATTTTCAATTTCTCTGTACTTACATATTCAGCCTATATTTCAATCTAAACTTATATGCCTTATAAGAATTATTCTTATTCCCTCATTCCCAGGGCCAGGGACTGTGCCTGGATAGTTCCTTCTTGTCATTTAGGTCTACTTTAAACAGGACCTCCTGAAAGAAAGCCTTCTTGACTAATGAATCTAAAATTAGCACAGCTTCCCCTACATCCCTATCCCATAACCATACCACCAGCCACTGTCATATAATTCTTTCTTATTTTTTATAGCAATTATTTATGAAATTAGCCTGGCAACTTAATTCTTGCTTATCATCTCTCCTGTCGCCAAAACATAAGGTTGTTTTCTAACTGTTTATCTAGAAACTAGAACAGTGACTGGCACAGAGTAAGTACCCAATAAATATTTGCAAATAAATGTTTGACATGTTAAAAACATACATAAATACTATTCCAGAATGGAGTGTTTAAAGACAATTACTAACGATCCATTTCATGACTTCAAACACGGCCTACATTCTTAAATGTGCATTTGTGCCACAAATTCAGAAAAGGATAGCTAAAAATTTTCAATAATCCATATATCAAGTTCAAGAAGGAAAGCTCAACACTGAACATATATTCTAATCACTTTCTTAATTTAAAAGCCTTATCGCTTCTTTTCACATGCAACGAAATGGAAGACAAATTGGAGTTACCTCTTGTGGCTTTTAAAAAAAATACTTCTTGAGCCTGTGCCAGCATAATAAGACTGAGGGTCCCAACAGTATCTGGAGATATGTCCACAGTAGGCTCTCGATTTAAGGCAGATAAAACCGTCTCTTTAATATGTAAAAAGGCACCACTAGCAAACTAAAGGGGGGGGGAAAAAGAATTTCTTTAAAACCTACAGGAACTCAGCAAGACTTAATTTCCTACTGTTACATATAAAAGTCACTTCAAATGTTAACTCAGTGAACACTTAATATATTTAAATTTTTATATTATGCAAAACCAATCTGAAACATCTGACCTACAGACAATAAGGTTATCTTTCTAAAACTCTATAGCGTAAGAAGAGATTTAACAAAAAATAAAAGTAAATTACAAGGAAAAACAAAGTAAACCAATGGAACAATCTGATTAAGCTATTTTTAGATACACTTCCTCAAAATTAACATGAGAATAGACGCAGGGATAAACATTAAAATATTTTTAGTACTGCAATACTCTTGTTTTGGTCCCAAACAAATTCATCTTACAAATAATTAAACATGCCATAGTTAGGGGACACCCCAAATAGCACATACACCTAGTCCTCTGAGGAACAGCATTACTACCCATTGCTAGTGATTTCCGTCTGGCCTTCAGAGCTCCCTAGCGAAACGTTCCCCTTCAGATTTCTCTTCTCAATTATATTTTGTTAATACTGAAATAATTTTGCTTCTATGAAACAAATTATACTAAGAAAAAGAAAGAAGTCAGTCTGGGATTAAAATGTGTCATGAGTTGGCCGGGCGCAGTGGCTCACGCCTGTAATCCCAGCACTTTGGAAGGCTGAGGCAGGCGGATCACCTGAGGTCAGGAGTTCAAGACCAGCCTGGCCAAAATGATGAAACCCCATCTCTACTAAAAATACAAAAATTAGCTGGGCATGATGGCACACACTTGTAATCCCAGCTGCTCAGGAGGCTGAGGCAGGATAATCGCTTGAAGCCAGGAGGCGGAGGTTGCAGTGAGCCAAGATCATGCCATTGTACTCCTGCCTGGGCAACAAAGCGAGACTCCATCTCAAACAAGGAAAAAAAAAGTGTCATGAGTTAGATAAATAGACAACACAGAGAAAACTCAAAGTCAAATGTATTAAAATGAAAAGCATGTTTGCAGTCATTAAGTATTATAAGACTAGAGTATCTGCTAGGAACGAACAACTGAACTTGTTTAGTAAACTAGTGAATCAAAGTCTAGAACAGCTAGGTGTCTGAGTCTCTCATTTACAGATGAGGAACTGGAGGTACTAAAGAGGTTAAAGAACTTGCCCAATGGCACAAAGCTTCTGGGTGGCGAGCAGCCTAGATAAGGACCTAGGTCTAATACCACCAGTTATCTTTCCATGATACCAGGTGCCCTGCTGTGAACACTCACAGAATGGAATGTTTCTTTCATAATTCTGAATGACCTTTCTAAAATATCATATACCAATTAACTGAGTTACAGTTAACCAAAAGCTAAACAAAATTTTACTTCGTTTTCACTATTTTATCTTATTTATTTTGAGACAGAGTCTTGCTCTTGTCACCCAGACTAGAGTGCAATGGCACAATCTCAGCTCACTGCAACCTCCGCCTCCCGGGATCAAGCGATTCTCCTGCCTCAGCCTCCCGAGTAGCTCAGATTACAGGCACCCGCCACCACACCCAGCTAATTTTTCTATTTTTAATAGAGACAGGTTTCACCATGTTGGCCAGGCTGGTCTGGAACTCCTGACCTCATGATCTGCCCACCTTAGCCTCCCAAAGTCCTGGGACTACAGGCGTGAGCCACCACGCCCAGTTCGTTTTCACATTTTAAAATATTTGCCATGTATAGCCTCAAAAAGAAACAGCATATGCATTATGTTTGTCATCTATGCCTATTCAAAACTGTAAGGCAAGCCACAATTTGGAGCATGTTGTTTCCTTAAGGTACATTTTCCTTTTACTTTCTCAGAATAGCATTACTCACCTCTCCCTTAAACATAAACAATAGGAAAAAGCAGACTATCTTTGAGACAAGCAAATTTCATGGGAGGTTTGGGGGTGAAATAGTGGAAGGACATTTGGAATTACATGAAATTTGGAATTACATGAAATTTGGAATCAGAACTACTGAAACCCAAATGGACTGCTATATTAAGACTTCTGACCTTTAGTCTCCTCATATGTAAAATGGGAATGACATTATATGACATACATTGCAAGGTTTATCTGAGGGTCAAATAATGTACACAAAAACACTTTGCAAATTAGAAAGTAATATAAAATGACAACATGATCATATATATTACTTGACACTAATCATTTTTTTAACCAAAACAAAAAAAAAGCTGAATAAATAATAAAACAACTGCCACAAAATAACATGCCATATTAGTAAATGATTAGTATGTAAAATAGTTAGGTAACTTATGAACATTACGTGTCTGACTACATTTAAATATGACCTCTCCACATGTCTCAAAGTTAAAATTTTATTTTCTTGCCAATTTCTTGTCTTTATTTTTGTAACAGTGAAATTTCAAGTGTGTCTCACTCTAAGAAAATATATGAAAATAATGTACAAATTTTTTAAATTAGGTAATTTATTTAAAATGGATTTACCCTAAATGCCTGAGATGAAATCTCAGACATTTCATAATTTCTTCAACCAACAATTATTGAGCCTCTATTATGTGCCAGGCACTGTGCTAGGTGCTGGGTATAAAACAATGAGGAAAAACAGACTTGGTCTATAGACAGTTTATCTAAGGGCTTCAACAGTAAGAATCAATTCATTTTAAAAGTGCATTCATTTAAGAAAACATCTGTTGGGTAAGAAGTATCTATAAACCTAAATGCAAATTATTTTCCACTTAATCCAATTTAGTGTTGATCATTATTGCAGTAACTACTTTTCCGCATACCTGGTAATGCTTAGCAGCGATTTTCAATCCTTCATCATTATCCAGGTTCTGTTCTGCTGCAATTTGGCTAGCTAAGGCTGCACAATTGAACAACACACAGCTCTTTTCATATCCTAAGCTTGCAAGAGCTGTAAAAAATTAAGAAGGAAAAATTTATCAGATTATTTTTTCTAAAGAAAACAAATGTTTCAAAGAGAAATACTATGACCTCTGTCATCCCGCTAACTCTCACAAAAACAAGTTTCCAGACCTGTTTTCTTGCTGTCATATGCTCCCATATTTCAAGCTGCCCTTACAGGCATTTATTTCCACAACAATATTCCCATCACCTAAAACGCTAAAGAACAGTAAGTTATTCTTTATCTCCTTCCCTTTACTTCCACATTTCTATTACAATCAAATTCAAATGCAAAAGTCATTTTCATGTCATTTCTCTCAGTTTCTTAAATTTGAATAATTATTTCCATTTTTCCACCAACTCTCAAAATCATTGTCCCACCACAGTCAAACCAGTTCCTCATTACCACAAATCTAAGTCAATGCAATTACTCCTAGCTGGCCTTATGCTTTACTCCCTCAGGCAAATACATTTCTCAAAGAGCTAGCAGATTAGATGGGCTAAAACCCAACTCTGATAAAAAATCTACACACCTCACATCCACTTAGGATAGCTCCTATTAAAAAACAAACAGAAAATAAGCATTGATGAAGATACAAACTGGAACCCTCATGTACTGTTGGAGGGAATGCAAACTGGTGGTTGGGTATGGTGGCTTACTCTTGTAATCCCAGCACTTTAGTAGGCTGAGGCAGGAGGATCTCTTGAAGCCAAGAGTTTGAGGTCAGCCTGAGCAACACAGCAAGACCCCATCTCTACAAAAAAAAAAAAAGTTTTTAATCAGCCAGGTATGGTGGTACATGTCTGTAGTCCTACCTACTCGGAGGCAAGAGGACCATTTGAGCCCAAGAGTTCAAGGCTGCAGTGAGCTATGATCATGCCACTATACTCCAGCCTGAGCGACAGAGCAAGACCCTGTCTCAAAATAAAAAATAAAAAAAGTGCAACTACTGTGGAAAACAATATGGCAGGTCCTCAAAATATTAAAAATAGAATTGCTATTTTATCCAGCAATTCCACTTTTGGGTATACACCCCCAAAAATAATGAAAGCAGAGTCTCAAAGAGATATATGTATGCCCATGTTCATAGCAGCATTATTCACAATAGCCAAACATGAAAGCAACTCAAGTGTCTGTGGACTGATGAATGTATAAACAAAATGTAGTATATACATACAATGGAATATTAGTGAGCCTTAAACAAGAAGGAAATCATATGCTATAACAGGGATGAATCTTGAGGACATTAAGCTAAGTGCAATAAGTCAGCCACAAAAAGACAAATATTGTATGATTCCACTTATATGAGTTACCTAGAGTAATCAAATTCATAGAGACAGAAATCAGAATGATGGTTATCAGGGATGGTGGTAGGGGGAGACGGACTGTTGTTCAATGAGTACATTATTTCAGATTTGCAAGATGAAAAAGTTCTGGATGTATTCTACAACAATGTGAAAAACACCCAACACTAGTGAACTGTACACTTAAAAATGATTAAGATAACAAACTTCATGTAGTGAAACTTTTTAAATGCAGTCTATGATTCTACAGTTAAATTCAGAGACAGAAAGAATGGTAGTTGCCAAGGGCTGAGGGAAGAATGGGACATTATAATTTTTTTTCCTTTTGAGACAGGGTCTCATTCTGTCACACAGGCTGGAGTGCACTAGTGCAATCACACTCATTGCAGCCTCTACCTCTTGGGCTCAATCGATCTTCCTGCCTCAGCTTCCTGAGTAGCTAGGACTACAGGCACAGGCCACCACACCCAGCTAATTTCTGTATTTTTTGTAGAGACAGTGACTCACTATGTTGCCTAGGCTGGTCTTAAACTCCTTGGTTCAAGCAATCCTCCCAACTTGGCCTCCCAAAATGCTTGAATTACAGGCATGAGCCACCACCCCCAGTCTGTGAAGTTATCATTTACTGGGCAGAGTTTCAGTTTTGTAAGGTGAAAAAGAGTTCTCAAGACGATGTTTGCACAATAATGTAAACGTACATGTACACTGAATATGCACACTGAAGTGTACACTTAAAAGGGTTAAGAAGGTATATTATGTATATTGTATCACAATTGAAAAATAACTTTTAAAAAAGAATCTATAATATCTCCCTGTTACTTACAGAATTCAATCACTTTGGAATTCAAGATCTTGCATAATGTGCAAGGCATTGACCACCAGGCAAAATAAGGTCCCTTACAAAAAACACTGAACAAACCATCTAGGAGAATCAGAACACTACATTTGTATGTTTGTACCACAGAGTAGTGCCATAAAGTAAAGCCCTCCTTGTTACAGTACTTTGGTGGCCTCCTATGTAATAATGGCCAGTTTTCAACTTGCTTCCAAACCATTCTAGTCTCCTCATTCTAAACTAAAGCAGACATAAACATTAGCATTCCTTAAAGAGATTCAAAGATAGTACATCCATAAAAGAACAGGATTTTCTTAATTAATAAGAAAAAGCTCCTAAAAATTAAAAACTTGATTGTTAAATTTTTTTCCAAAGTTTTAAAGGTGGTGGAAGGAAAAAAAATTTTCAAGTTTTAAAATTAGTATCTAGGCAATCTCTCAGAAGTAGAACATAAAGTCGAGAAAATAAAAATTACAAAAATTATGAGTGAACAACTCAGAACAATCAACATCTAAAAAAGTATTCCAAAGAAAGAGAGACAAAAGAGACAATTATCAAAGAAATATAAGAAAACTTCCCAGAGCTGAAGGGAGATACAAATGTTCAAACTAAAAGGGCCAAAAACACATGCCCTACAAATGAATAAAATGAAATCCCATTAAGTCTTTTGAGATTTCTAAACATGAAAGACAAAGAGAAGACTGTAAAAATATTCCCAAGAGCAATGAAACAGATCACTTACAAAATAACAAAACTCAGACTTTTCATCAGTAACATTAGATAATAAAAGGCAAGAGATTGGCTGGGTGCAGTGGCTCATGTCTGTAATCCCAGCACTTCGGGAGGCTGAGGTGGGCAGATCACCAAGTCAAGAGATCAAGACCATGCTGGCCAACATGGTGAAACCCCGTCTCTACTAAAAGTACAAAAATTAGCTGGATGTGGTGGTGCACGTCGGTAGTCCCAGCTACTGGGAAGGTTGACGCAGGAGAATCGCTTGAACCCCGGAGGCGGAGGTTGCAGTGCACCGAGATCCTGCCACTACACTCCAGCCTGGCAACAGAGGGAGACTTCCTATCAAAAAAAAAAAAAAAAAAAAAAAAAAAAAAGGCGGCCGGGCGCGGTGGCTCAAGCCTGTAATCCCAGCACTTTGGGAGGCCGAGACGGGCGGATCATGAGGTCAGGAGATCCAGACCATCCTGGCTAACACGGTAAAACCCCGTCTCTACTAAAAAACACAAAAAACTAGCCAGGCAAGGTGGCGGGCGCCTGTAGTCCCAGCTACTCGGGAGGCTGAGGCAGGAGAATGGCGTAAACCCGGGAGGCGGAGCTTGCAGTGAGCTGAGATCCGGCCACTGCACTCCAGCCTGGGCGACAGAGCGAGACTCCGTCTCAAAAACAACAACAAAAAAAGGCAAGGGATCCATGCCTTCAAGTTCTGAATATAATTTTAATTAATTCAATAAATATATACATTAGGCTAGTATGGCAGGAAAGAGCAAGGAACAAAATTAAATATCAGCCGGTCACGGTGGCTCACACCTGTAATCCCAGCACTTTGGGAGGCCAAGGCAGGTGGAGCTGTTAAGGCCAGGAGTTCGAGATCAGCCTGGCCAACATGGTGAAACCCTGTCTCTACTAAAAACACAAAAATTTGCCAGGCATGGTGGTACGCGCCTGTAATCCCAGCTACTCAGGAGGTTGAGGCACGAGAATCACTTGAACCCCAGAGGCGGAGGTTGCCCCGAGCTGAGATCACGCGGCTGCACTCCATCTCCGGCAACAGAGCAAGACTGTTCTCAAAAAAAAAAAAAAAAATGAATGAAATATATTCCGAACAAGAAATAAAAGTAAACTGTTTATATATCAGATACGTATCTCAATCTATTAAGTTGCCCATAAATATTATCATACCAGACTGTAGTATCTCATTTTATTTTGACAATTTCTCATGTATAAGAACTTTTATGAGATTTTACATATAAGAGCTATTTTGATCTTGCAATTAACTCTTATCTTTTTTCCTTTATTTTCTTCTATCCATCTAAACTTAAACCAGGTTTTCAAAACAATATTTTCCTTTTTTCAAAGATGACTTTTTAAATATTTAACTGTATTCTTGTTTCTTACTTGCTCTCTTTTTCATTTTTTCTTTTATCTTTTGTTTTCTTTTGAGACAAAGTGTTGCTCTGTCACCCAGGTTGAAGAACAGTGGCATAATCACGGCTTACTGCAGTCTTAACCTCCCAGGCTCAAGCGATCCTCTCACTTCAACTCCCCAAATAGTTAGGACTACAGGCACGCGCCACGATGTCTGGCTAATTTTTGTATTTTTTGTAGAGACAGAGTTTCATCTGTTCCCCAGGTTGGTCTTGAACTCCTGGGCTCAAGTAATCCGCCTGTCTCGGCCTCCCCAAGTACTGGGATTAGAAGCATGAGCCACCACTTCCAGCCTCTAAACTTTTCAAAATGAAAATAACTAAATTATAAATATAGTTTTCTAAAATTCAAACATTTTAAACTACAAAAAAATAATTAAAAATCACCCAAGATCTCATCTTCCACAGTTAACCAGAATTTATTTTTTGGTATCTCACAAATAACTACATACACATTCACACACATAACTTTTCACAAAGTGGATACTATACCACACTCGAGTTGCCTGGAATGCACAACTCAAGGGAGGAGGAACCACTCTAGGTTCTATATGAGCACCATCCCAAGGAGCCCAACTCAGGGGACCCTAGAGTTGTACGATGCAACAACTCTGAACTAAGGCAGGCCTTTTATTCAATATTCCATTGATAGAGCTTTACATATCAACAAATATATATATGCATTTTTATTCTTAGTATTCCAAAAGTACACAATATTTAAATGAATGAGTAGTCTTTTATTTAACCAGGACATTATTGAATGACATTTAATTACCAGTTTTTGCTACTAGAAATGCCTTGATGAACCACCTCCTGCTTTATGATCTAATTTTTTGCTTCCCAGTTCTTCTGGATACTTGAGTTCATCACTCAAGTGTCTCCTAGGTCTCCTGCCATCTGCTCCTTATTCGCAGCCTACTAAATTTCTTAAGTCATAACAACACTAAAAATCCTTTTCTTCACCTTGACTCCCTCTCAGAATGATGCTCCCTTTGTCCCCAAATCTTTTTTTTTTTTTTTTTTTTTTTTTTTTTTTTTGAGACGGAGTCTTGCTCTGTCGCCGAGACTGGAGTGCAGTGGCCGGATCTCGGCTCACTGCAAGCTCCGCCTCCCGGGTTTACGCCATTCTCCTGCCTCAGCCTCCCGAGTAGCTGGGACTACAGGCACCCGCCACCTCGCCCGGCTATTTTTTTGTATTTTTTACTAGAGACGGGGTTTCACCGGGTTAGCCAGGATGGTCTCGATCTCCTGACCTCATGATCCGCCCGTCTCGGCCTCCCAAAGTGCTGGGATTACAGGCTTGAGCCACCGCGCCCGGCCTGTCCCCAAATCTTTACTGTAAATTTCCTGAAATGAGCAACCCACATTTACTGTTTCCATTCCCTCACCTCCCATTCACCCCTCAATCTGATGCTTCTTCAGGAAACTCCAAGCGAAACTTCTCTCTGCCAAATCCAAGGACTTCTCCAACCTTACATGACTGAGTTCTGCCACAATGACTCAGTCAAGGATGTTCCAGCCTGGACCTGGGATGATCATCAGAATCACTTGGAGATTTTTTTTTTTTTAGACGGAATCTCTCTCTGTTGCCCAGGCTGGAGTGCAATGGCACGATCTCGGCTCACTGCAACCTCTGCCTCCCAGGTTCAAGCGAGTCTCCTGCCTCAGCCTCCTGAGTAGCTGGGATCACAAGGTGTGCACCATTACACCTGGCTGATTTTGTATTTTTAGTAGAGACAGGATTTCACCATGTTAGGCTAATCTCAAACTCCTGACCTTACGATCCACCCGCCTCCGCCTCCCAAAGTGTTGGGATTATAGGCGTGAGCCACCGCGCCCAGCCACCTGGAGATATTTTCAAAGATAATAATTCCAGTGCCCTACTCCAAAATTTTCTCCTATCACATCTGGCACTCTGTATCTTCATCTTTTATCTTACATTTTCCCCAGGTAATACTAATATGCAGCCAGGTTTGGGAACCACTGGACCACATCAACTTTGAAACTCTTCTGGCATTCCTTCACATCTCTATTTTACCCTGGTTCCTGTAAGATCTGAAAGCTTTTTCTCAACCTCATTCCCAGAACCTCTTCTTCTATTTCCCCGAATGTTATATTACTTAGCTCTGACTTTTATACTTTTCTCAGTCAATTATCTGCCAGAAGGAATAAATTTATTATCACCTAATAATTGTTCTCGAATGTGTATCTCTTTCTCTTCTGAGCTTTAAATCCTTTATTTCAGAATGCCAGAGAAATGTCTACCCAGAATAATACAGAAAAGTCAGACTCAAACTTTCTACTAAAAGGAACAAATATCCAATAGGTCAAACCAACTTATAAATCTCAGAGTCAAGCCTCAACTCCTACTCTTCCTTCTAACTGGTAGTCAGCAAATTCAGTCAACTTCACCTCTGAAAAGTCCGAAATCCCCCTCTTCTGTGACTCGCACACACTAGCTTGTCTAACCTCATTATCTCTCATCAGTCTCCTAACCGGTTTGTTTCTCTCTAGTCCCGGGAGTTAGGCTATCTAGATTCATATCCCAGCTTCATTAAATCCTAACCATATGACTTCAGAAAATCACGTAATCTTTCTAAACCAGTTTGTTCAACTGGCAATAATAGCACTTTCCTCATTAAGCTATTAGAGAATTCAGAAAGATTATTTATAAAGTCCCTTCCAGAGTGCCTGGGTAAAATAAATGCCCAATAAACATTCACTATTATTATACAAGAGGGGAAAGTAAAAAGTCAGAAGCATAATATTTGCAACTCTTCACAATCTGCTTTCTAATATCATCACCCTCCATAATCCCCAATTCAACCTATGGTTACAAGCCACAACAATAACTATCATTATATTAACATTATATATATCTACTATAAAATATATATTTCCATTTCCTCACCTATATATACGCCATAACAATAATTAAATTATTATATACAATATCTACTATAAAATATATATTTCCATTTCCTCACCTATATGTAAGTATAAACCCTAAATAAGATATAGATATATAGCCGGGCACGGTGGCTCATGCCTGTAATCCCAGCACTTTGGGAGGCCGAGGTGGGTGGATCACGAGGTCAGGAGATCAAGACCATCCTGGCTAACACGGTGAAACCCTATCTCTACTAAAAATACAAAAAATTAGCCGGGCATGGTGGCGGGCGCCTGTAGTCCCACCTACTCCGGAGGCTGAGGCAGGAGAATGGTGTGAACCCGAGAGGCGGAGCTTGCAGTGAGCCAAGATCGCGCCACTGCACTCCAGCCTGGGCAACAAAGTGAGACTCAGTGTCCAAAAAAAAAAAAAAAAAGATATAGATATATGTATGTATATGGTATGTACATACTATATAATACATATTATATATCTATATCTTATAAGGTATACAATATATATTATAGCATATCTTATATAATGTATATGCATGTTATAAAAGGAATATACTATATAAGGCATATTATACATAGTTATACATACTACATGTATATATACATAAATATAAATTATATATTATATAAATATATGTATAATAAACATATATGTATATGAATATATACAGTATATATACTATACATACACATATGTATATATGCATATATGTATACAAATATATGCTGTATATGTATGTATACGTAAGTATATATACATGTATGCGTATTATACATATATACATAATACACATATATACATATAATACACATTACAGACACATATAATACATATTATATACAAATACATATATACCATATATACATTGTATATACATATATAATATACACATATAATATACATATAATACATATATATCATATATGCATTACAATGTTATGTAATAATATAATTATTCATTGCAGCTAATACTTATTGAGCACTGTTCTTAGGACTTTACAAGTATTCACTCATTTAATCCACATAAGAATCCAATGAGATCAGCCAGGGGCTCACGCCTGTAATCCCAGCATCTTGGGAGGCCGAGGTGGGTGGATCACCTGAGGTCAGGAGTTCAACACCAGCCTGGCCAACATGATGAAACCTTGTCTCTACTAAAAAAATTACCCAGGTGTGGTGGCGGGTGCTTGTAATCCCAGCTACTCAGGAGGCTGAGGCAGGAGAATAGGGGAATCACTTGAACCCAGTAGGCAGAGGTTGCAGTTAGCCAAGATTGTGCTACTGTACTCCAGCCTGGGCAACAAGAGCAAAACTCTGTCTCAAAAAAAAAAAAAAAAAAAAAAAAAGAATCCAAAGAAATACATAGTATTATCTCCATTTCACAGATGAGAAAATTAAGGCACAAAGATGTTATCTTGCTGGAGCTGGTAGATCAAAAGTCCTCGCCCTTCTGACCCTATGGTTATGATTTTGTGTCTGTAATATTATTTTCTACAAATCCATCCTTCAAGGCCTAACTCAAACATTGTCTGCTTTCAAAAGGTAGAATTACTTTCTTCCTCATATATACTTCCGTGAGTTTGTTCATAGGCTGATATTACATATTACACTTTTACATGATCAACTATCTTCCCAACAACTGAGTACATCGGTTTTACTCATTTTTATAACTAGGACAGTGCCTGGCAAGGCATGGGCTCTCTACAAATATTTCAAAATTGCATTAAAAGTTGAAGTTAAAAAGAAAATGAGATGTAAAAAACTTTAGTATTTATAAAGAGTCATTAGGATAACAATTTTAAAAACTAAAAACAATGCAAAGTAGTTAGACCAATTTTCCTATCACTTTTATTAAAAATTACATACCCAGTTTTACAGAGCCTCCAAAAAGTGAACCTTTATCAAAAGCATCCTTCCAGGTAAATGTCAAGCAGATCTGGATAGAATGAAAGAAAATAGAAAATTATGTTACCTTCCTGAATCTCATTAAATATTAAGTCTCCTTTGAAGAAAAATCCACTATGAAAAAAAGGACAAAAGCTCAAGCTGTCTAAAATATTATCTCCTATAACCACCCAACTCCCTTTCCTTCTCCTTTTAAATTGAAATTTAAAAAAAGTAAAATACTGGCACTAGGATATTTCAAATGGTCATTCTGCCTCGGTAATCATAAACACTATCTTATTCATCTTTATAAACACCCAATGACTTTAATGGAACAAAGTAAGTAGTAGACGCTTGTCAAATAAGCCAAGTGAAGCAAGGGAAATAAAAGTAAGTACTACAGGTTTCCTAGATGAAATTAAAAACTATTCCATGATGACAAAAATAGGAGAATGGTTATTTTGGGGGATGGGTTAATATTTATCTAGGTGGTGGTTACACAGGCATACTCATTTTGTAAGATTCAAGCTATACCCATGATTTCTTCATTTTTCTGTATGCTACATGAAAATTAAATATTTACTTTATCAAAAAACTCTCTCTCTGCTCCTAAAATATGCATTATCACATACAAAGATTAGAAAGGAGTAAACCTCATTTAAATGATTTATTACAATCTAATATAAAAATGTCTAAATTCTTGATTAGGGAAATTTTCAAACATACAGAAAAACTACAGAGAATAAAGAGAATGAACTCCAGTATATCCATCAGCAGCCTTAGTCTTTTGCCCTTCTTGGTTCATCTACCTCCCAACTTGTCCTGCCTCCAGTCACCTACACTTTTTTCCCAGGAATATTTTAAAGGAAATCTCAACATATAATTATTTCACCTGTAAAAACTTTAGTACAAGAATGTTTAAAGTACTTTTCTTATAACTATTTTAAAATTTTAAAGTATCACTAATTTTAAAATCTTTATCCAATCTCCAAAATAAAACTATAAGAAATTATCAGCATTTTCAACATCTAGCCTTTAAGGAGAAGATAAAGTTGACATTTGTGTAATTAACATTTAATCACAACAGCATTTGCAACTTTTACATGCAAATGTAACTTGTGCAAATAATTTTTAAAGCACATAAACTGAGACTAATAATTCCTGAATTCTGCAGTTTCCTTCCTAATTCTGAAAAAGTCAAAGGGAAGGACACAGTAGATTAATCAGTCAATAAATCCTACTGACATAAAATGAAGTCCAAAAAAAAAAAAACAAACCATTGTTCTACATGAGCCCCAGAAGTGACTGAAGAATGACATGAATGGAATTCCAGGAGATTCTTTCTTCGGAAGCACATATATTCATATCAGACAGACCTAAAAGCTACTATTTTTATAACACTATCTCATAAAACTCTAAAGACAGCGAAGATATTGGCAGAAGGAAATGGGTGCCATTACCATATAATTTTAAGACACAATTAATGACTTACCTGATTTTCAGAAAATGGGAATTTGGGTTCAATAGAACAAATCTGATCATAATACCTAAAAAACAGAGTAGAATTAATAATTACCAGAGCCAAATATTACACACATTCATGTAATTACAACTGGTTTAAGATGATACAAAAATTATTCATGCTTACTTCGAGCAGCTATTTTATATTAAACAAAGTATTTTAATACATAAACCAGAAGCTAAAAAAATGTATGCAGTGAAAAACTATGAACAAAAACTCATACCCACCACCACAGAAAAATATTTATCAACTGTCATTGGCTAAAAGCAAACTAACATCTGCTCCGAAAACCAAAATATTTCTTAAAAATACTATTTCTTACTAAAACAACTATGTTTATATCCATTAGACAAATTAGTATCTCTGGTAAACTGCCAATTAAAAGCAGGCTTACCAACTTTCAAATGTTTTGGGTAAGCCCACCACTATCTGTCTCTAGCACTGCCACACAGCACATCAAAGCTACCACAGTCTTTCAGCTAGAAATCCAAAAGTTTCCTGGACAATCTCTCCATTTCCTTTCTCATTCTTTCCAACCTGTTTTCTGCATAGCAGCCAGAATGATCACAAAATATAAAGCAGTCTTCCCCCTATCAGGGCGAGCTTTCAGTCAGCAAGTCTGGCAAGGAAAGGAGTAGAAAAGGGTCAGGCCGAGCTTTCTAACTGGCCTCTAATCTTTCCTCCTTTCCTTTTTCCTTAAACGTCCCCCACCCCTTCATCAGGGGTATTTTTGTAATGATTATTTCTGGGGGCAAATTTTCAGCAGGAGTGGGCAACATATCTGAGACCAAGCTTTTGGCTGGCATGGCTAGGAGTTTGGTTATAAACAGGAAAAACTATGAAGTTAAGTAAATACATTGAAAATAATGGAAGCCAAGTTTCTCAAGGTCAGAGATACAAATACCTGAAAGGGCCAGGCAAGCGGATCATGCCTGTAATCGTAGTACTTTGGGAGGTTAAGGCGGGTGGATCACTTGAGCCTACAGTTCGAGACCAGCCTGGCCAACATGGCAAAGCCCTGTCTCTACTAAAAATACAAACATTAGCCAGGCGTGGTGGCACACACCTGTGGTCCCAGCTACGCATAAGGCTGAAGTGGGAGGATCACTTGAGCCCTGGAGGTAATGGCTGCAGTGGGCCAAGATGGCGCCACTGTACACCAACCTGGGCAAGATCCTGTCTCAAAAAAAAAAAAAAAAATCCACAAATATGAGAAGGCAGAAGGTTAGAGTAACTCCACAGTTTTAAACTGGAACTAGAGATATCAATGTAAACTTTGTTTGTTTACTGACAGGGTATCGTTCTGTTGCCCAGGCTACAGTACAGTAGCGCAATCACAGCGCATGGTAACCTTGAACTCCCAGGCTCAAGCAATCTGCCCACTTCAGCCCCTGAGTTGCCAGGACTACAGGTGCATGTCACCACACCCACCTAGTTTTTTAACTCTTTTTTTTTTTAAGGTAGCAGAGAGAAATAAAAACAAGTATAAAAGTGTAAGTATGTATTTCCTAAATGTATATGCTAAGAGGGCCTATAAGCAGTAACACTTTATAGTAGCAATAAGCACACCTACTGCCCAGATAATCTTTTGCATTAAAAGGAGCCAAGTGCTCCTTAGAGAAACTGCTGAATCCAGGGCTGAGACTGAAAAAATTCAATATTCAAGCCTAAAACATCTTGCTATGCCAGAAAGTTAAGGAAGTACTCAAAAAATGATGAGGACATGTCAAAAGGGCACAGGAGGTAGCTTTAAGGGGCTCCCAATGGCCAAGCATAGAACCAATCTAACTAATATAAGTAACAGTAAAATATAATCCATTGAGGAAAATAAGAACACTACTCTGAAGTAAATAAACAGGTGAATAGGGAAAACTCTACCCTACAGTACCATAATCTAGAGGAAATTAGAAAAATTACCATTTGGTACCTTTCAGAGTATAGTATCTAATTCTGGCACGGTTCATCAATAAAGGCTAAAATAATGAAAAGTGTGTAATGAAACAGGATATTACATAGTCTCAAAGTATCTCCCCACAAAATATTTACTAATTAGTACAACATACTTATTAACTGTAAGGTCAAGAAACCTGGCAAACACCATCTTAACCAAGTGATAAAAATAAACATTACCACTACAGAACAAATTCACATCATATTTTTCCTGATAAGCACTAGAAAGAACACAGCATTACTTCGCTGGCACTCCTATGCAAAAATGCAGAAATCACAAGAAAATGAGACAAGCCCTTACTGAGGAAAATTCTAAAACCTAGCCTGTCCTCTTCAAAAACGTCAAGGTCATCAAAGACAAGAGAAAACTGAAGAACTGGTCCAGA
The DNA here is from genome assembly GCF_024542745.1 of Macaca thibetana thibetana. Classification (NCBI taxonomy): domain Eukaryota; kingdom Metazoa; phylum Chordata; class Mammalia; order Primates; family Cercopithecidae; genus Macaca; species Macaca thibetana. The sequence continues at coordinate 14,354,803 of NC_065579.1, forward strand.
CTGAAGGAGATTAAAGAGACATAATAATTAAATGCACTGCATGATTCTAGATTAGATCCTGAACCTGTAAATAATATTGGGAAAATCAGCAATATTTGAATGAATTCTATGGATTATATGGTAATAATGAATCAATGCCAACTTCCTCACTTTGAAAGTTGTACTATGTAGGAGAATATCTTTGTACTCAGAAAATAAACTCTAAAGTATTAAGTACTGAAACCCTTTGGTGGATTCCCATTATACTTAAAATTACATCCAAAAATGTTGAAGATCTTACAGGATCTGGCTATCATCCAACTCTCCAGCCTCATCTCAGGATATTCACTATACATTCTAGTCACTAAATTATATGCTCTCCTTGCTCAGGGCCTTCACTCTTTTTATCACCATTTCTCACTTCTGTCTAGGCTGACACTGTTATCAAAGAAAGTTCCTCATTCATTCATTCAACAAATATATACCAAGAGCTTACTATGCACCAAACACAGTTTTAGGACATTAAGAATTCAGCAGTAAACATCTAAATATCTGTGCTCTTGTGAAGCTTTTAGAGGGGAAGACAAACAAGCAAAAATATTATATAGAAGACAGTGGTAAGTGCCATTGAGAATAAAGAGATAAGAGGAATAAAGTGAATATATGGGGAGAGGTAAGAAGGTTGTCATTTTAAATAACATGGTCATTTGACTACATGAAAAAAAAGCTTTAACTTTAAAACAGCATGACTATAAAAGGCGTGAAAAAGGTGGTAAGGTGAGCCAAGCAGATATCTGAGGATTTCCAATCTAGGGAAAATCAAGTGCCAATACCCTGGGATAAGAGCGTACTTGAGAAAGTATCTAGCATGGCAAGGAGACCAATATGGTCATAGAGTAAGCAAGGGAGAAAATAGTGAAGTCAAAGTAGTAATGATGCCTTGAGTGCAACTGTAAGACTTCTGAGTTTTACTATATAATGTGAGAGGGTGAACCACCAAAAGGTTTGGACAAAACAGTGACATGACTTATTTTCACAGAGTCACCATGACTATTGTGTAGAAAACTGACTGCAGGTGTGCAAGGGCAGAAGTAGAGATCAGTTAGGAAGCTACTGTAGTAATCCAGTCAAGAGACAACGCTAGCACGGATCAATGTAGTCCATGGTGGCAGCAGAAGTGATAAAGTCAATCTAGGCCAGGCGCTGTGGCTCATGCCTATAATCCCAACACTTTGGGAGGCTGAGGTAGGAGAATCACCTGAGCCTAGGAGTTTGAGACCACCCTGGGCAACATAGTGAGACCTCATCTCTATACATATACACACAAAAAATTAGCCAGGTGAGGTGGTGGGCCTACAGTCCCCAGGGAACTATGCAGGGGGATAAGGTGGGAGGATCACTTGAGCCCAGGAGGTCAAGGCTGGAGTGAGCTGTGATTCCACCACTGTACTCCAGGATGGGCCATGGAGTGAAATCTTGTCTTAAAAAAAAAAGTCAATATAACCCCTTTTTAAAATTAGTTCCCCCTCCATTTATAATCTCTCAGGTCCCTGAACATTTCCTTCATATGATTTAACACAATTTGTGATATATTAATTGTGGGATTATGTTTACTGCCTTTTCTCTCAAAGGATTCTAAATTCCATGAAAGCAAAGACTGGATCTATTTGCTGTTTTGTTGCTAGCCCCAAGCAAATGAATCAGTAAAATGCAAAGTTTTCTTCTATCTCTGAAAAGTAAAACCTAAAATTCTGGTTTGTGAATGAACAGGAGCTATCAAAGAACAAGCCCATAAGGAGGGAACAGCAAGCGCTAAATGCCTGAGGCAACCATGCCTAAAGGTGTGCTTGGCACAGCAAGGAGGCCAATATGACCATAGAGCCAGGACTGGCAAACTTTTTTCTAAACAGTGATATTCTAGACTCTGCTGAGAAAAGGGCTAAATCAAGCATGTAATAATTATGTAAGTACTTATATAACAAGAGAAAAACCCCTGCCCTCTACCTTTTTTGCCTAGGTCGGGCCATCCCAAAATTGTGGCACACAGCCGCCCAGGTGCCATCCTGGAGACATTCTCCAAAGAAAAAGTACCTGTCTGATGGAGAGGAGCCATGGGGAGATGGGAGGAGTGACCGACATGGTCAGTTTTACTCTGCCCCAATGAGACCAAAACTCTCAAGGAGGGCCTACCATGGGCACCTGCCCCAGCTGGTTGGAGGTGAGATAATTTGCTGAGTCACCAATTTCCAGACTGAGATTCTACCATTTAGTGCCAAGCCATTGCCAAGCAGAATACCCAATGTGTAGGCAGCACCAGAGTAAGTCTGGGCAGCAATAAAGCATGGCCACTGGCCAGGGGGACAGGAGCTAGAAGCAAAGGGGAGAATGGAACAGAGGCAAACAGCTAAGCTAGTTCTCCAACAGTCACCATGCTAACCCCCTGGAGCAGTGCCCATACGCCATACAAAAACAGGCAGCTGAGCAGGCCTTATTTTGCTGACCCTTGCTATAAAGTGAACAAGGAAGGCAGTAGTAGGAAATGAGGTTACTTGCTCTGCAAATGGGTGGGGAAAGAAAGAATGGCTAAACAGAATGCACTAAAATTTTTATACCCATTCTCTTCACCCCAAAGTTTTTGAAGCCAACTAACAAAACCTGAGCTGTATGGGGGGAACAGTGCATTTATATCCTATATCTGAATGATTCGAAGCTATGTGATGAAATCCTCAAAGTAAAATGGCTATCTTAGGACAGATTTAGAAGTTGAAATAAAAGTACAACAGGAGGGCAGTCACTGGAAATAAACAATGTCTGATCGGTATGGAGAAAACTCCAACAAAATGAGAGAGATCAATGAACCTTTACAAAAGAAAGTAGCCATTGCTAACTGCAGTTACCACAAGCAAAATGCTGTTCCAGGAGACCCAACTACCATAAGCTACTCCTTCAATATAATTCCACAAGGTATTACACTCACAGTTCAGCCTAGATCTCAAGTACCAAAGTTCTCTAGGTAAGCAACCCACAGAAACAAAAGAATCTACCACACCCTTCTCTTTAACATTTAAGTACACTTTACTACAGCAGCAGATTCTAGCCTAGAATGTATTTCTAACAAAGTAGACCTAGGCTGCAAGTTTTGTACAAGTAGGCACAGGGAAAGCCAGTATGCTAAGCCGTGGAGTTGGTAAAAACTAGCACACTGTGGAAAATAATACTGCAAAAAAATTGGTGTCTTTATAGATTCTATTTTAGAAATAAGCAAATTTTTTCACCAAAACTATAAAATCTCAAATATATTTAAAATGTATGATGTCACAGTCTTTCAAGTCAGATAGCCCTGAGTTTGAATCCCAACTCTTAGCTAAGTGATCATGAAAAAATTATTCAATCTCTCTGAACCTTTCCTAAAGAGTAATAATACCTCCTTTAAGGGTGAGGAATAAATGGTACTGTATACTGTATATCAAATCCTTAAAATAGAGCCTGGACACACAGTAGCACATGTATGACAAATGGTATAGATAATTATTTTGCAACTATGTAGAAGTGCTTATATATGTTCTCCAGTATTTTATAAAACTTAACCACTTTGGCACAAATATATAATAACTCAACTTAAAAATCTCATGGGGAAAAAGAAACTAGGAAATAAATACATTTCTCTGAAAATACTACAAATAGGTACAGGACAAATTCCCATTAGAAATTCTAGTTTAAAAAAAAAAAAAAATTGGCCAGGTATGGTGGCTCACACCTGTAATCCCAGCACTTGGGAGGCCAAGACAGGAGGATCACTTGAGTTCAGGAGTTCAAGATCAGCCTGGGCAACATAGCAAGACCTCTTCTCTACTAAAAATTTAATAATTAGCCAAGTGTGGTGGTATGTACCTACTTGGGAGGCTGAAGTAGGATTGCTTGAGCCCAGGAGATCGAGGTTGCAGGAGGCTATTGTGGCGCCACTGTACTCCAGCCTGGGCAACTGAGCAACTGAGCAAGGCCCTGTCTTAAAAAACAAAAATGCTAAAATTTTTAAATAAAGATTAAATTATACATTTAATTTTGAAAAAGCAAAAAAAAAAATTTTTTTTTTTTTTTTTGAGACAGCGTCTTACTCTGTCGCCCAGGCTAGAGTTCAGAGGTGCAATCTCAGCTCACTGCAACCTCCACCTCCCGGGTTCAAGCAATTCTCTGCCTCAGACTCCCAAGCAGCTGGGATTACAGGCACTCGCACCATGCCCAGCTAATTTTTTGTATTTTTAGTAGAGACAGGGTTTCACCATTTTGGCCAGGCTGGTCTTGAACTCCTGACCTCGTGATCCACCCGCTTCAGCCTCCCAAAGTGCTGGGATTACAGGCATGAGCCACCGCACCCAGCCGGAAAAAAAAATTTTAATTTAAGGGGAAGGTATGGGATCAAGAACAACCAATTCACGTGGCCAAAATAATACAGCAATGCTAACTGACACAACCTTATTCAGCTCCAATCTGTATTTAGGGATGTGCAACTCCAGACCACCAACTAGAGGAAGAAACAAGGGAATCAGAAGAGCTGGGCCAGAGATATTGGCTGCAGTTCATATATTCTTTGTGAACTTTATTTTCACACTTCTTTCCTCACCCAATTTAACACATGAAAAATCATTAATCAAGCACTACTGCAGCAGAGAGTATGGCAAAAAGTAACTAGCTGGGGAATCAAGAGGTCAGGATCTTAGTCCAGTTCTGCCATAAAGAGAGCTGTGTGGGCTTAAACATTCTGTGTAAAGCACCTCAGAAGATTCTTCTTACAGATACACAGAATGATAATAGTCCTGATAAGCTATTTACTAAACACCAGAAAAGTCAAAACACATAAAAACAATCAGATTTTAAATCTTTCCTTATGTATTCATCTATGTGGAATAAAATTACTGAGCCAAAAAGGTCTGCCAATTACAGATATTCCTTGAGACCAGGGACCAAGTATATCTTTATATCCTCCACATTGTCTCCTATAGTATGGTTCACACAGACTCTCCATTAGTATCTGGTTAATAAATTGTAGCAATGTCATTGTGCTAATATTATCTCAATATTGAGACAGCCAGGTGGGAGGGTGTCCCTGGAGAAACTCCAACCAGCCTGTTCACTAAGGTGGAGCCCCGAGAAGTTCTACAGGGAGGAGCCTGGCCCCGCCTCTTCCTGTGTGGAACCTGAGATTCAAACTGCAGGCGGAATGTGCTCTAGCTGGGACTCTAGCCTTGCGAGAGTTCCTGTTTCCCCCCTTCTTCCTTTTCACCCAATAAAACCCTGCTTTACTCACCCTTCAAACCGTCTGCAAGCCTAAATTTTCATGGCCGTGGGACAAGGAAACGTTCTGCGAACAGTATGTTCACCACCAAATCAACAATCAGAATCCAAACAACAGTTGTGAAGTAAAACAGAACATTTTCTTTCCTGATCTATAAAACACGACTGTGTAGAAAATATTTCAGAAATTAAAAGAGTATTCCATCAACTTCATTTTGCAAATGAAAAAGATAATAGGACGCAACCAATACAGACTGAGAAAAAAATACACAGTCCTAAAATATATTAGAAAAACCAGAAAGATGGAAAACTAACCAATCAATACAAAAAGACAGAAAAAGGGAACAAAGAACATTTTTTTTAAAAAATGAATGATAAGAGCAGAAAACCAACCAAAAAGCCTTGGTTTTAAACAAAGAAAAGGTGGCTGCGAACCTTTGGCAAATCTGAGGGAGGAAAATCGCACATAACACATGCACATTAGGAATATGAAAAAAAATCTTAACTACAGATTATGAGATGACAACATTTTGGGGGAACTTCCAAGTGACAAAAGATAGCATAAACACAGTTGAAAGACAAGAAAAATATTGGAAGATTTTTGCAACATACATAATGAAAAAAGTATAAATATCCAGAAAATGTTACAACTCCTACAAATTAGTCAGGAAAAAACAACTCAATAGAAAATGGGCAAAAGAAAAGAACAAGCAATCACAGAAAAAGAAACAAAGTGGCCAGTAAACATAAACTGTTCAACCTCAGTAAAATAAGAGGAATGCAAACTAAAGATAATACCTCTCACCCATCAGTTTAGCAAAAAGCAATAAATTAAATTATTAATCAGTATTAGCAAGGATACGGAGGAATAAAATACTCCCATATACCTGCTGATGAGAATGTAAATTGTTACAAGCACTGTGGAGAGCTGAAAATGTAAACACCTTCCTCTTACAGTTAAACAAATAAATCAGAATAAACACCCTTCTTTGCTTCCCACCAAAACCCACTAAAACAAGAATTTAAAAATGTAAAAGATGTACATGAACATGGACAAAAAGAATGGGAAAGGGCACACAGGATATAAGAGGTTTCAACAAAATTTATTGAAACGTGAAAAGTGAATAAAAAAGAGAAAGCCAAAATCTTAACTGGCTAAGAGGGAAGGGAGCCAAAGTAGAAGCCAAATCATGCCAGAGAAGCCAGGAAAGGATCTGAATTAAGAAACATGAGGTACCTCTGAATATAGTTCAATGTGAGGGTGGAACGAGAAGGTGTGGTCGAAAATCCTTCAAAGAAAACCTCAAGCTCCCAGATCCTCTCTGCTCTGAGGGTAGGTTCACTCTTAGAAAAATGTCAGAGATTGGCCCGGCACAGTGGCTCAGGCCTATAACCCCAGCACTTTGGGAGGCCGAGGCGGGTGGATTACCTGAGGTCAGGAGTTCGAGACCAGCCTGAGCAACATGGAGAAACCCGTCTCTACTAAAAGTACAAAATTAGCCGGGCAGAGTGGCGCATGCCTATAAATCCCAGCTACTCGGGAGGCTGAGACAGGAGAATTGCTTGAATCTGGGAGGCGGAGGTTGCAGTGAGCCAAGATAGTGCCATTGCACTCCAACCTGGGCAACAAGAGCGAAACTCTGCCTCAAAAAAAAAAAAAAAAAAAAAAAAAAAAGTCAGAGATATCAAATACAACTAAGGTGGAGATCAAGCACTGTTAAGTGGGGTAGGGAGTGCTAACTGACTACATCATTATCAGTCTATCCTATTCCTTATTAACAAAACCATGTATCTTTAGCTGAGTATACAGCTGTTCATAACGAAAATTCCTTTTCCCAGCATCCTATGAGAAGTGGACACACATGATGGCTGGTAACATACAGGCAGGGTGTTGTGGAACAGTTGCCAGGAAACACCCTAAAGGGCAAGCCCTGTACCTGGAACTTGGATGATTGCAACCTGGACCTGAGAACAATATTCTAGGTTTTAAACAGCAGAAAGCTGAAAGGACTCTGAGCCCCAATTAACTTTGCAGAACCACTATACCAGCCCTGGGCTACCAGAACTACCTACCTGCCAACTTTTTACAAAAGAATAAAATATTAACTCAGATAATTTGGGATCTGCCACATAGAAATGAATCTAACCCTAATGCAGGTGTCATACTAAAAATAGATGTACCTGACAGACTGCATACATGACTGTTAAGATCCCCAACCTCCGTTCCCCAGGATAAAATTTAGAAAGCTGATAAGCAGACTTTTTCATAGAAGGAGACTAGAAGCTTTCTCTCTAAAGAAATTGATCACCACAAAAGAAATTACACAATGCTGGTAACTGGTATATCTGGAGCTTCAAATAAAATACAAAATAAAAAATAAAAAACCAGCAGGGTTCCCATTTGATCACCCTAGGTCACCATTTACGAAGGTCTAATCAATTTTTAGTAACAGCCACTTTATAAAGGAAGAAGTATCATACAAAAGGGTTTTGTTGTTGTTGTTTTGTTTTGTTTTGTTTTGAGACAGGGTCTCAGTATGTTGTTCAGGCTGGCCTCAAACTCCTGGGCTCTAGTGATACTTCTGCCTCAGCTGGAATTATGAGTGCATGCTACCATACCCAGAACAAATGAGTACTTAAAGTACTCATTCTCATTATTATAATATGCATAAATGTACATTGTAGGAAATTTTAATAGAACACCTACAAGTTAGTAATAGGAAAACAAGTCTATCACTGAAGCTATATATGGAGCTGCATATCAGGACTTACCAAGCTAGCTTCAATTCTTTAGGAATTAGTTTAAACTCTCTTTTTAAAAGTTCATTAGTTTCATTAAGTTAAAAAATTAATGTTAAGTTTACACAATTATCCAAACATCATTATTAAAAGTAAAATATTCTGCCGGATTTGAATGAACATCACACAATTGATTCACATCTAATTTTACAGCATATATTCCTAAGCAACCTCTGTACCTATCTCCATTATAAACCTTAGTAATATCTCCAAGCTTACCCTAACCCCTCTAGAAGACCAAAAAGTGAAAATACTTAATATTTGTTGAATTAATGTGGCAGGAGGGGATTATATAGAGGTGGCTAAAGAAACATGGTTAGTTTCAAAGAGACTATATCTACAACAGGTTCACTACCTAGGAACAGTTCACACATTTAAGTCTGGTAAAAAGAATAAAAGAATGAACAAATGAATTAAGTTTTAAAGTTTACAGGAGAACCTTATCCAAACCATTATCCACCAACCTCCCACGTCTGTTAGTCTAAAACCCATGCACCAATTGCTTCTGAAGACCCCCAATCTGAGGGCTGGAACCAAATTTGATATATTCAACAAGATTTTTATCACAGGGTTCATTATACCACAACTATGTTTTCTTATTATTACTAATGGAAAATCCTCACTGAATGCTATTCATGCCTACATAAAAATTACCTTGAAATTGTTTAATTATGTTAATTCTAAAGAATGGCTAAGTATTCCTAAGTTAACTTAAAAAAAAATTGCTTATGCTATTAGACTAATTACCCTTGCAGCCCAACAGTTCTAGCTCTAAAAATTTGAAACCAAGGGGTCTTAATTCCTCTGAGCAATCTATTCAATATCCCTTCCTTTGGAGAACCAACCCTTCCCCAGTCCGGACTCATCTTGCTTTGACACATGGGGTAAGAGGAAATTAAATCGGTTGAAAGACTCAGATAAGGGCAATTAACTTAGCCCATTTCCCACCATCATAAATGGGTGCAAACAAACCCAGAAGCCTCCCATGGACTTCCACCAGAGCTAAGGAGAAAAGCACTCTCTTCTGTAAGATACTGAGTGTTGTGGACGATTGTAATTACACTACAGCCATCTCTCTCAATACAGGAACAAAGCTTTCGAGGGAAGCATCATGGAGGCAAGACGATCTCCAGTGATACCTAAAGCTAAGGAAAGAATATCCCTAGACTTTTCAGTTAGCAGAATAAGTCTTTTCTTTCTTTCTTTTTTTTTTTTTTTTTTTTTTTTTGAGACGGAGTCTCGCTCTGTCACCCAGGCTACAGTGCAGTGACGATTTCAGCTCACTGCAGGTTCCGCCTCCCGGGTTCACGCCATTCTCCTGCTTCAGCCTCCCAAGTAGCTGGGACTACAGGCGCCCACCATCACGCCAGGCTAATTTTTTGTATTTTTAGTAGAGACGGGGTTTCACCGGGTTAGCCAGGGTAGTCTCGATCTCCTGACCTCGTGATCCACCCGCCTTGGCCTCCCAAAGTACTGGGATTACAGGCGTGAGCCACCGTGCCCGACAGAATAAGTCTTTTCTCAGCTCAAGCTAGTTTAGCCTGGGTTTCTACTACTTGGATTGGAATATAGTTGTGATTCTCTTGTGAAACAAATAGAATATACTATACGGAGATGAACAAGGTAGGCAAAAGAAATTTTTAACTAAAAAATCCTATAAAAATGTTCTTATAACTATTAAGTATAATGAAACGAACCCTCATTAAATCAGAATGAGCTAAATAAGCATTTGCTAAAATAACAAATTTACTCTATTATGTATATACCTGTTTGTGAACAAACTGCTTTTAAACAACCTACCTTGAACGGTTCTATTATGTAACCAGAGTTTTATTTCAAATACTTGTAGCTCCTAACTTTCAGAATTCTCCATCTGTCATTTGATTATTTTGAACTGAGGAAGATGGTCCATTTCATGTGGACAATGTGATGAGTTGCTCAGACATTTGGTCCAGTGTCCCAATTCCCTCACTTCGCCCACTTCCTTCAAGCAACTACTATTATGAAATCTAAATTTGGCCCAAGAAAGACAGTGATGGAAAAATGGGGGGAAAGGGGAAGCTTCAGAGACCCAAAAAAGTGAAAACTACTTCTAAGTAAATGTGGCAAGAGAAATCAGTACATGGCAGACTGCTGCTCCCAGGCACCTGATCGACGGAGCCCTCGCCGACCAAGGGCTGGGGCAGGCGGGCAGGCAAGACAAGCGGGCAGTCACAGCCGGCCTGCAGGGCGGGTCCTTTTCACCAGCAAAGAATGCAGACCACACCTACGCGCCCGGTCAGGCCGGGGCGGGGCGGCTCGGCCCAGGTTACAGGATTGAGGGAAGCGGGGAGACAGGAAGAGGGGCGGCGAGGGACTGCTGGCAAACAAACTACCCACTCCCAGCCCCGCGCCCACCTCAGGAGCGTCTCGAGCGCGCCCTCGTGCTTGTCCAGCGGGCGACCGACTGCGGCGCGGCGCAGCTTGCTGAGCTCCTCCGCCGCGCGACAGTACTGGGCCTGCTCTTCCCCGCCGCTTGGGTAAGTCTGCTGGATGAACTTCACCAGCGGCTTGGCCAGGTCCACCTCTGAGGTCTTTTTCAGCTGCACCGAGATGAACGTCGCCATGATCAGCGCCTCCGCCGCCGTTCGGGCCAAACAGACAGCGGACAGCCTACGACGGCCGAGAAGAGAGAGGTACTGGTCTGGCGGACTGGCGGACTGACGGGCTGACGGACGTGCGCTCCGCCTGCGTTCCGGGTCCGGCCACTTCCGGGAGCTCCAGCGCAAGCGCACTGGATGCGGGGGTCCTTAAGCCGTTCGCGGTCACGTGAAGGTGTCGCGGCGGCGACGCCCTCCTGGACCCAGTTCAGGCTGTGCTATGCTGTAAAATACTACTTTCTCCGCATCTGGAATTCTTCCCTTCCTCCTTCTTGCCGCAGCGGTGTACTGAGCACTTTCACGTAAGAGTATTCATCCACTCGAACAACCCCCTGGAGAAGTACTCCTGTCACTGCCACCGGCGAGAGTTTGCGGCTACCTCCCCAAGATGCGGTCCCAGGGTTATTGTGACCTATGATGTTTATTAAGCTACTGTTGACGGGCTGCTGTGCACAGGAACGGAGTGCACAGGGAACCTGGTAGGCAAGACCCCTGCCATCGTGCAGCTTCCTGTCAGGTTGACACAGATACTAAGGTAAACGGAAAAAGTATCAGGAAGAAAAACAGGGTGCTTGGGATTTAGGAGATATTAAGATCGCTTGGAGGACCCTAATTTAAATAAGATAAAGAAAGTAGGTTTTCTCCGGAGTAGGTGAACTGAAAATGAACCTGTGTCTGTGGTTGCTGTTTTGTAGAAAGAACAAAATTTTAAATACGTTGAAAACGACACCTGTAATTTGAGAAGATGCTTGACATCAGGAGAGGAGAAGAGTGGAGAGAGGTGGAGTGGCAAAGGAGAGTCTCCAAACCAAAAGCCTGCGTGCAGAGGCCCTAGGAGGCAAGCACTTACCATGTTTCGGGAATAGAAACGAAACATATGACAAGACTCTTAAAAACAAATAGAATTGGGATGGAATAAAGTTGGATGAGTAAGCAGACATCAAATCGTTCAGAAACTTGTAGTCCAAGTTGAAGAATTTGTTTAGTATTGTATAATAAATGCAGAGGAAGCTATGTACATTTATAATTTACATTTTTTAAAGGCCACGTTGTAGCTCAATCGGATAGTTTGTCTTTTGATGGAATGTAGTATACAGTATCATCATGATATATTCCAGGCAAAAATATTTAACTTGAATCTATCAAGCCTTTGCATCTAACAGACTTTATAAAAAAATACAACTGATAGATGAACAAACTAAATGATGCCAGAGGAAGTAACTAGACAGAAGGTGAAACCAGAAGGTGAAACATTCTGCAGGATAACTGGCCCATCTCTTCAACAATTTGTCATGAAAAAAGCAACTGCTTTATGAAAAGAAATTTAAGGGACATAACAGTTTGACAGACTATAAAATGCATTTTCAGGAACATTAAAGAAATATGAATGTAGATGGACTGAGTATTGGATAAAATAGAACTGTATTGCCATGGAAAAGATCATTAACTGAAAAGAGCAAGTCACGAAGTAGTATGTTACAGCATCCCATTTTGGTTTAAAAATGCACATCTGTGTATTTAGGTACAATGAAAAAAATAGTGGCCTTATACCCTAAGGTGTTAGTAGTGGTAATCTTTGGAAGTGGAAATGTGTATTTTCTTATTTATGTTTGCCTATCTTTTTCATTGTAACTTTTGCAGCACATAGACTACTTTCATTATAGTAAAAGTTTATTTTACCACAATTTTTTTTTTTTTTTTTTTTTTTTTTTTTGAGACAGAGTCTCAATCCGTCACCCAGGCTGGAGTGCAGTGGCACAATCTCAGCTCACTGCAACCTCCGCCTGCCAGGTTCAAGCTATTCTCTTACCTCAGCCTCCTGAGCAGCTGGGACTACAGGTGCATGCCACCATGCCTGGCTAATTTTTGTATTTTTAGTAGAGACTGGCTTTCGCAACATTGGCCAGGCTGGTCTCGAACTCCTGGCCTCAAGTGATCCACCCACTTCAACCTCACACAGTGCTGGGATTACAGGTGTGAGCCACTGCACCTGGCCTATTTTACCACAATTTATAAAAAGTTTTGTTTATTTTAAGTTATTCTAGGTTAAAATAAGTAGCCACCCTTGGCTGATGCATAAATAAAACATTAGAGGAAGGAAAGAATGGAAGCAAGGAGGCAAATCATGAGATCATTTCAGAAATCAAGACAAGATCATGAAAGCTACCATTAACAAGAGTGAACCAAACGGTTAATATCTTTGAGTTTAAAACTGAAGAATTTACCAATGAATTGCATAGGAAAGTAAAGGGAGTGGTCAAGGATAGATCCTGGTTTTGGGGCCAGAACATCTGAGTGGTTAGTAGAATCATTACCAGTTGATAACCCATGGAAGAGGGTCGGGGATGGGTGGTGTCTTGTAGGTTGGTTGACAGGACTGACCCATTGGGAAGATAATGAAGAAGCAAAGTATATGAAAAGAGGAGGAGAAAGGGTAACCAGAGGAGGGAGGATACAAAGAGAGTAATTAGCCATCAGAAAGATGAGGGACATGACATTTGTTGAGGCAGATGACGGGGAAAAGAAAGTTAACATAAATATGGTTAGTTTTGTGACATTGACCGAAGGAAGATTAAGGTGATACTATCTGATGGCTTAGAATGAAAACCAAACTCCCTACCACAACATGATGGTCTTTCTCTGCAACTTCATATTTTGCCTCTTGTTCCTCATTTGTTACCACTGAGTCACAGTGGTCTTTTTAGTTTCTCAACTCACCAAGGTCTTTCTTGCCTCATGGGACCTAGAATGTTTTCTCCCTTTCTTCATGTCTTAGTTGAAAGGTCTCCTCTCCTCATCATCATACTATCTAAAGTACATTCCCTCCCTTGTTAACCTCTAGCGCAGCCATTAGTTCCTTCATAACACTTACCCTAACTTGCAAGTATTTTGTTTGTTGATTTAATTTTTATCTGACTTCCCCACTAGAATGTAACCTCCATGAGGGCAAAAATTGTGTGTTTTGTATACCGATATGTCTCTAACACTTGGTATAGCAGGCACTCAATTTCAATTTTAAACTCAAAGATAGTATCTTAATAAACATTTGTTCTTTGCTCACACAAAGTCTAATATGGAACAGGCTTAGAGTTGTCCTCCAACCAGTGTCTGAGCAATCCAGACCACTTTGATCTTGTAACTCTGCCGTCCCAACATGAGATGCCACTTTCACTGCAGAAGAGGGAATCTATAGCATCATGCAGTGGCTTGTCACTGCCTCAGCCCTCCCACTTCCACTTGTATTTCACTAGCTAGAACCTTTCATATGGCTCCGCCAAACTGCAACGGGACTGGGAAGGGAGAATCAGATATTAGGGAGCATTCATAATGCCTTCCGAGGGGTGTGTTTCACTGCTTCCAAACTTGCTTATGATGATGTTAGTTTTTCATCTATGTGATGAAATGCCATGTATTCTTAGTGTGTGTTCTCAGCATAACAAATACATTTTGGGAATATTAAGTAAATGGATTTTCTTTCTCGAAAATTCCTAGTTCTGGGCCTATCATTAACCCCACTGATTGAACCAGTGGAAATAGTTGCCTCTTTGAATGGACAGAACCCTGCTAAAGGCAGCTTTGAGTTTCAAAATAGTGTGTTTCAAGTCCACGTTGAGACAATAGCCTGAAAGTAAGCACTTACGATTTTTGGAGGAGACTTTGTTGTTAAGGAGAAAAGAGGCTTACAGAAGTCAGATTCAGAAGGCTGTAATATTTTTACAATAAATGAAAGTAAACAATATAAGAATTTGATGTAAGGGAAGTTCCTGCAGTGCAAGAAAGAAAGTCCTTTTGGTACTGAGCGGAAGAGTCTAAGAGAGAGAAGGTGAACAAAAGGAAAATGTAAATGTGGTATTCATACTTCCTTACTCCACACTCAGGATAAACCTAGAGTATGAGGTAGATGGGGGAATCTAGAGGGGAAGAAGCATGGAATAGGAACACCCAAATAGACTTGATGAAACAAAAAACATCAAGGATGGCTCCTGTGTCACCTGGGAAGACACATCTCTTGTGCGGAATGGAAAAAAGGCAATGGTAAAGGACCAGGGCCCTAGATTTTTTACAACGTGCGATAGAGAACTATTTGTCTCCTTAATTTACTAGCATATTTACCTTTAAAAATTGATGAATGAAAGAAAAATTACCCATTTTTCAAACATGGGTGTGTAAATTTTTTCCACTTTGTACAGAAAATTTTAAAGAAATAGAAACTACTGAACACCTTATATTCAGAATTATTCCCTGTATAAGCCCATTCCAATCCCATATACTGCTGATTAAATTTTCATCAGTTGGCAGTTCTCTAGTATCGGTTTCACTGCTATTTAAGTAACTACTGCCCTTTGCTACCAGTGTCTCTCTTGGGTGAGAGTCACTTTACTCGAATGAGATAACTTCTGAGAATAAATTGATGCACTATTTTGGAAGAATTGCTCTATAGAGTAAAAAATAATTCTGGATAATTGAAAGTTATCTTGTGAGTATCTGGACATTAAGGATACATTTCAAGACTCCCATTTTCACTAAAATCCCGTATTTGTTTAAGCATTTCAAGTTAAAGGGAGCACCCTCCTCCCCCTTTCACCCTGACTGTTGTTGTTAATTCGTTTTTGGAGCTATATAAGAATGTCTCTTTAATCGATTTTCCCTTAGGCATACATTAGCTCTCTGTTCAAAACTCAGTAGCAGGGAGTAGTAAGTAAATGGTTATTAGTGATTCTTCATATAAAGCACATTTTGAGTTTCTTAGAAGAAAATTATGCATAAAGATTACCTTCAGATATCATGTCTTTAGTTTGTTAATAGAGAAGTTTCTTTGGACATGTAAAACACTGTAATAAGATAAATTTTAAAAAAGAAAAGTAAGCATATATACAAAATGTATGCAATTTCATTTCACAATTGAAATGAAAACCAAATCCTACAAGCTTCTTGGTACAAAGTTTTGGTAACACTTGGATGACCAGACTGAGTTATTCAGCAAATATTTTTGGAGCTTCCACTGTGTGCCAAACAAAATGTAATTCAAGAGAATTCTATGACCAATCTATTAATCTATTGTATATATTTACAGAGGTCTTTATACCACCCTTATATAAGGTAGTTCAGCAAATAGTTCACAGGAGGAGGTCTAGGAAAGCAGTTAAGGAAAGTCGTAAAATGGCAGCTCTGCAGCAAGCAGAAAGTACAGCTAGCCCAGAATAAGGAGAGGGTGGAGGGCCGCAGGAGGAAGATCCAATAGAAACAAAAAAAAAAGGTTGGAGGGATGATTAGATAGAATGAAAACCACCGGGTTTCTCATTGGAAAAATTATTCTTTTCCCTTTGTAATTAACAACTAATTTGTGGGAATATAATTTGAGGCTATATAAAATGCTGTTCCACATTAAACTTTCTTCCACTAGTTTTAGCATACTTTGATGATTCTTGCATGAATCTAGTATTTCTATGATGATTGCAAAATGGCAATTTTCTTATTCATTATTATGCCTATATCTATTAGCTGACATTATTCTAGAAAGAAGAATTTTCTTTTCTCCTGTATTTATTCATTTATATGTTTATACCAACATGAACCCATGGATTTTATTCAATTTAGTAGATTATAAACCATTATTATTATTTATTTTGATGCTCAAATTGTCCAAGATTTGACTAATATGAACACCCTCAAGGTGGCTCCTATGTTCTTTTTCTTCCAATATTTCCTTTTCTTTTTTTTTTTTTTTTTTTTTTTTGAGACAGGGTCTTGCTCTTTCATCCAGGCTAGAGTGCAGTGGTGTAATCATGGCTCACAACGGCCTCAACCTTCCAGGCCAAGGCTCAAGCAATTATCCCACCTCAGCCTCCCAAGTAGTTGGGACTACAGGTGCACACTGCCATGCCCCGCTTATTTATTTATCTATTTTTTGTATTTTTTGCAAAGACGGAATCTTCCTATGTTGTCGAGGGTGGTCTCAAACTCCTGGACTCAAAGGATTCTCCTGCCTCAACTTCACAGTTGATTTTAAAAATTTCAGACACAGCACAGAGTTTTGCAGTGAATGCCCACCTACCCACCACCTAGATTCTAACATTAACATTTTACTATGCATGCTTTATCTCATATCTGTCCATCTGATCTTCCCTCTATCCACCCATAAATCTACATTGCTTTTTGGATCCATTTCATAGTACATTACAGTCATCAGAAAGGAAAAGTAAAATAAGTAAATTTATTGGTAAATAGGTAATTGATGGGAGTCAAGAGATATTTAAATGATATCAATGAATGTCGCTTAAAGCTGAAAAATCGAATAACAGAAGGAAGTAAAGAAAAAAGGAAGTAAAGAAAAAGACTTTTAAAATGACTCACAGAAGAAAACCCAATGTGATAGATTATAAAATTGGCCACACACTCTTCCTTTCCCTTTGTCATGATTTTGCAGTATGACATTGCAGATCTTCCCATCAGGAAGTGGAGTCTTTTTCTCCACCCTTTAAGTCTGGGTCGTTGATATGAGCTGCTTTGGCCAATGGGGCATTAGCAGTTGTGATGCAAGCAGACACTTCAGTCATCACGGTTTGTCCTCTCTTACTGCACTTGCAACCCTGTGACCTCCATGTGTGCCGTCTTGCCTGCTGGATTATGAGACACGTGGTTGAGTCACTCTCCTAGCCCTAACCAACAGTCTGCTAATTGTCGGACATATGAACAAGGCTATCTTAGATCATCCAAGCACCAGGCAACACCCTAGATGACCTCAGACACATAAGCAAGCACCTGAGAGATCAGCTGAGCCAATGTAGACCAGAAATGTTAAGCCAACCTACAGAATTATGAGCTAAATAAATGGCTGGTTTTTAAGCCACTAAGTTTTGGTATGGTTTTTTATGCAAAGAAGCTAACTGATACACTATCATTATGGTACGTACAAGCAACGTACCTAAAACAAAATGATTCAGAAAGGCTAAAGAGAAACAAATAGACAAACTAGGTGCTGTGGACTGAATGTGTACCCCTAACAGTCACTTCTTTTTTTTTGAGACAAATTCTCACTCTGTCACCCAGGCTGGAGTGCAGTGGCGCAGTCTTGGCTCACTGCAAGCTCCACCTGCTGGGTTCATGCCATTCTCCTGCGTCAGCCTCCTGAGTAGCTGGCACTACAGGCGCCCACCACCATGCCCAGCTAACTTTTTGTATTTTTAGTAGAGACGGGGTTTCACCGTGTTTGTCAGGATGGTCTCCATCTCCTGACCTCGTGATCCACCCGCCTTGGCCTCCCAGAGTGCTGGGATTACAGGCATGAGCCACCGCGCCTGGCCAACAGTCACTTCTTGAAGCTCAGTTCCAAATGCGATGGTATTTGGAGGTGGGACCTTTGGAAGGTAATTAGGTTGTGAGCGCAGAGCCCTCGTGAATAGGATTAGTGCCCTCGTAAGAAAAGGCACAACAGAGCTTGCTTCCTCTCTCACTCTGCTACGTAAGGATACAGTAAAAAGGTGTCTGTATGCAAAGCAGTAAGAGGGCACTCATCAAAACCCAATCATGCTGGCACCCTGCTCTTAGACTTCACATCCTCCATAACTGTAAGAAATCAATGTTGTTGAAGCCACCCAGTCTGTAACAGCCTGGACTAACTAAAACACCAGACAAATGGAACTAATAGGAATGCAGGGTCGTTCTTTTGATATCAGACAATTCAGACCAAAACGGCTTAAATGTAATTAAGGACATTTCATAATACTAAAGGCTAAAATTATCCAGGAAAAAAAAAATGTAGCTAAAAGCCACAGTACAGATAAAAGTTTGAAATATCAAACTTTTGGATCAGATAACCCAAAATACCTGTGTACCAAGTAACATAGCAACCCCCATCATAAAAAAAAAAAAACTATAGGATTACATTTCCAAGTAATAATTTCTCATATTTGGCCAACTCTGTGAGTAGCTAAGGGAATTTTAAAAAATATTACTCAGGGATGATCCGAAGAGGATACATTTGAAAGCAAGATTGGTGGACTAGGTCTGTGCTGAATAATAATTTGTCATACCTCATTATAAGAGATGTGGCCATGGCTGGGAGCGGTGACTCACGCCTGTAATCCCTGCACTTTGGGAGGCCAAGGAGGGCGGATCACTTGAAGTCAGGAGTTTGAAACCAGCCTGGCCAACATGGTGAAAACCCGTCTGTAATAAAAATACAAAAAAATTAGCCGGGCGTGGTGGCAGGCGCCTGTAATCCCAGCTAGTCAGGAGGCTGGGGCAGGAGAATCACTTGAACCCAGGAGGCGGAGGTTGCAGTGAGCTGAGATTGTGCTCTACTGCCTGGGTGACAAAGCGAGACTCCATCTCAAAAAAAAAAAAGAGAGAGAGAGAGGTGGCCTTGTGAAATTATAGGACAGATGGGAAAGTATCTTCTACCTTGTGGTTAGACTGTACTCTCTATGAAAATTAATATTTGTCCTTGGGAAATGGTGATTCAGCAGTCTCCTGCAGCAGAGTCAGGAGAACAAATAAGTTCATTAATAACTCACAGGAGAAGTGAGTTCCTTCACCTGTCCTTTAGTTTTTGGTGAAACTTGAATAGTTAAAGTTTCCCATGTACTCCATCCTAACTTGGAATATGAGAGAACTCCACTACTCTTACCCAGCACACTCTCCCCCAGAGGATTATTCTAGCTTACTTGTTATCAAATGGGTAATTTTGCTCTCCAGTGAACATTTTTGGTTGTCACAACTTAGTGGGAGAGGATGCTACTAGCCTCTAGTGGATAGAGGTTAGAGATGCTTCTAAACATTCTACAATGCACAGGACAGTCTCTCATAACAAAAATATTATCCAGTCCCAAATGTCACTAGTACTAAGGGTAAAATTCACTTAAAAAGCATATTGCTCAGAACAGGCTCCAATTTTTGAGAAATATACTGCTAGGGGTATAGTCTGATCTATTTGCAAGAGATGGGTTGTTCCAAAGAATGAGTAAAGTCTTGCTTTGAGAGGTGAGAAGAAGGAAGCATTGTTGCAGAGATGTTGGCTCCTAAGAATAGGGGAGAAAAATAAGGAAGTGGAGTACATCAATGAGGGGTGAACTTCCAGAGGAATTTTCCATTAAACTAAAGAGAAAGTTATTGCCATTTTCTTTGTTGACCCAACCCTCGTTAAAGGCAGAATGAAGAAACAAGACAGCAAAGAATGTGACTAGTCCCATGGAAAGGAAGCTGTATCCCATCCTGGGGACTCTGTCCAGATGTTCCAGGTGGTGACCAACAGCAACATGATATAGTGGTTTGTGCAGACTTCTCCACACATGTGAGGAGCAAGCTTGGAAGTTCAAGGGGTTTGATGTAAGTTACTGTCTGGTAGGTGTTGTGGTTCTTCTACCTCCCATATACTTTCACCCATTCACCCCTCTCTGAAGTTAGTATCCTGATCTCAACTGGATGTCCTCACCTCTCCCTCTTTGTTCTTTGTCTTAAGCCTTAAGGGATAAGGATGTGGCTCAGGCCTTAGATCATTATCATAATCCCATCCTCAAGCCCCAGTAGTACAGAAAAAAAAAGAAAAGAAAAAACATGACCCAATTCTGACTATAGAGATATAAAAAGAGGTTTGCCAGAGAGATCAGAGAAAGAAGCTTCTTAGCTCTTTTGAGGGCATTTCTGAAAGTGACCCGTCTCTCTAGATGTGGCTGAAAAAGCGTATCTCTGTGTATTAGGGTTCTTGCACACAATAGAAATGAACTGTGGATAATTTAAGCAGAAAGCAAATTTATTAAAGGATATCAGGGAGTCCATAGACTCTCTGGAAGACCACAGAATCCGCCTTTAGGGCCACACAACAATTTATCCTATTGTAGAACTGCTCCAAAGAAAACACCACTGTTGCTCCCAATGAGCACAAATACCCCACTGGCAAAGGGTGCTGGGCCCTGGGGATTTTCACCTGAACCTCTGCAGCTGCTGCTTCTGGAGATAGTACTGCCACTCTTGCGAGGAGGGTTTCTGCGTGGCGCTTGTATCTTCATGTCACCAGATTTCACAGAGCTGCAAGGGAGACTGGGAAAGAGAATTTCTGAATTTCACATTGAGGAAATAAGAACTTATAAGACGGAGAACTCTCCATAGGAAAGGTTTTCAGGGTGCTTGTGGCCATTAAGAAAACAATGTCCACTATACCTTGGGAGTTGTTGTCAGCCATCTGATAACTTTGATAGGGAATTAGCCTGATGTCCCAGAAGCCAGAAAACAGAAAGAAACAGGGTGGATGATGATATCTCTGAGATGCTGAGTCAAACCCCAGGTGAAGCCCACTCTATTTCTGAGATCTGGGTCCATTGCCTAATAAATCCCCTCCATTGTTTAAACATGTTTGAATTGGGTTTTTTTGTTGTTGTTCTTTACAAATGACTGCATCCTAATTGATACAATAAACAAATGAAAAAATCATTAGAAAACACTCCTAAATTTTTTTTTTTTTTTTGAGACGGAGTCTTACTCTGTTGCCCAGGCTGGAGTGCAATCAATGGCGCCGTCTCAGCTCACTGCAACCTCCGCCTCCTGGGTTCAAGCTATTCTTCTGCCTCAGCCTCCTGGGTAGCTGGGATTACAGGCGCCCGCTGCCATGCCCAGCTAATTTTTGTATTCTTAGTAGAGATGGGGTTTCACCATGTTGGTCAGGCTGGTCACGAACTGCTGACCTCATGATCCGCCCACCTCAGCCTCCCAAAATGCTGGGATTACAGGCATGAGCCACCGCGCCTGGCAACACTCCTAAATTCTTAATGATGGCATTACTGGATTATAGAGTATGCGCATTTTAAATTTGGGTATGTGTTATCCTAGATTCTCTTCCAACTTTTTGCACGATTTTTTATTTCCAGTAACTGTTTTTGATAATTTCCATATACCCTCACTAACACTAAATTCTATCCTACTTTTTAATATTTATTAACCTGTTAGATGAAAAGTAGTGTATTATTTTACTTTTAGTCTTTATGTTTAATGAATTATGAGTAAAATCAAAACTCAACATTTAAATTGATTAGGTGTACACAGTACATCATGTTTTCTATGTGTTTTTGTCCTTTTCATGTTAAGTTCAGGAACAGAGTCCAAAGGATCAATCCTGCTTATAACTGACTTTAAGAAAGATGGAGCCGGGCGCGGTGGCTCACGCCTGTAATCCCAGCACTTTGGGAGGCCGAGGCCGGCGGAGACCATCCTGGCTAACACGGTGAAACCCCGTCTCTACTAAAAATACGAAAAATTAGCCGGGCATGGTGGCGGGCGCCGGTGGTCCCAGCTACTCGGGAGGCTGAGGCAGGAGAATGGCGTGAACCCGGGAGGCGGAGCTTGCAGTGAGCCGAGATTGCGCCACTGCCTCCAGCCTGGGCGATAGAGCGAGACTCCCGTCTCAAAAAAAAATAAAAAGAAAAAAAGATGGAAAACTACTCCAGTCCAAACAGACCCCAGCCTCTGCCTCCTCTGTCCCACAAGGTGTCGCTGTTGAGACATAGAATGTCTACTGTAGCAAGACCTTTCACAAGATGGAGCTATTAAAATTTAAATACTCTGGGCCGGGTGCGGTGGCTCGTGACTGTAATCCCAGCACTTTGGGAGGTCGAGGCAGGTGGATCACGCGCTACTCGGGAGGTTGAGGCAGGAGAATCGCTTGAACCCCGGAGGCAGAGGTTGCAGTGAGCCGAGATCGCATCATCGCACTCCAGCCTGGGTGACAGAGCGAGACTCCGTCACCAAAAGAGAAAAAAAAAATTTAAATGCTCTGGCAATCTATGGTTCCAAAGTTACAAACACAAAGGGCTTTTTTCCTAGGACTCACCTGTGATGCTAGAGTAAAATTTATAGGAACTGAGCTAGAAACTTGTTGCAGCCAGGATTGTTAAGCCCAGATAAACAGTCCAGGCTCCCCTCTCCATGGTGAATTTCTCCTGTCTTTTGCTACCTTGTCAGGTCAGGGCCACTTCAGTCCAGAGGTGCTAGAGTAACATTAACCCTCCTAAAGGAAGTGATCAGGGGTCTCAGTAACTGCCTTCCCAGAAGCTTAGTCTTTGGGAAAATTTGCTGACTTTCTCCCAGCAGCCTTTGAACTTCTTGTACCAAAGAAAATGATGAAAAGAGCTTCATTGTAAATTCCCTCATGTCCAGGTACAGCCTTCCCCTGTGTTTCCTTACATCTACCTAATTAAAATGATCCCTCGGTGTGTCTCCCAGAACAAAGGGCTACTAGGGGATCTCCACTAACGGAGATGCTTTGCTTATTCGAGGCAGTTCAGTCCAGTGGATAAGAATGTCTGGAATCCTGACTGCCAGAGTTTAAATTCTAACTAAATATTTATCAGCTGTGTCACTCTAGGTGGTTCACTCAACATCTCCAAGCCTCAGTCTTCACACCTAAAGATGATAAAGAATACTACTTACCCCAAAGGACTATTGTGGGAATTAAATAAAATATATTAAATACCTGACAGGTTGCCCAGAACACAGTAAGTATTCAATGTTAGTTACTGTTGCTATTTTTTTTTTTTTTGTAATTTTTATCACTATCATTGCTGAAAGCCTCTTTTTTTTTTTTTTTTAAATAGAAATAGGGTCTTGCTTTTTGCCCAGGCTGGCCTTGAGCTCCTGGACTCAAGTGATCCTCCTGCCTCAGCCTACCAAAGTGCTGGGATTACAGGTGTGAGCCACCATGTCTAGCCAAAAGCCTTTCTTTGTATCTCCTCAACGTTTAGAAGTAGAAATAGTTCATCTCTAGAAAGAAAACATTCTATTAATAAATGATGGACAGAGTGCAGATTTTTTTTCTCACCAAATCTAATTTCAGTTCCCCATGAGTCAACCTCTTACCAATACTGACCACTTTCTATATGATAAATTGAATACTATATCTAGCTGTTAAAAAAAAAAAAAAAAAAACTTTAAATGAAATTAACACATTTATTTGAGTAAAAGAATGATTCATGAATTGGGAAGCACCAAGACCAAAAGAGGTTATGGGCTCTGCTCTGGAAGCAGCTACCTTTTACAGAAGCAAAGTAAAGAAATTACCTGAATTGCTACAGCTAAGCGTTTGCCTTATTTGGGTGTAGTCTGATGGGAGACCCCTAGTTATATAGCCAATTCACTCAATGGCTGTTTGTGACTGGTTAGGGCTGTATTTTTGTTTGTCTATTTAAGTCAGTTATAAGAAATACCTCTAAATTAGGCTTTGGTCTGGGCACAGTGGCCCACACCTGTAATCCCAGCACTTTGGGAGGCTGAGGCAGGCCGATCACTTGAGGTCAGGAGTTTGAGACCAACCAGGCCAACATGGTGAAACCCCATCTACCAAAAATACAAAAAATTAGCCCAGTGAGGTGGCATGTGCCTGTAATCCCAGCTACTCGGGAGGCTGAGGCAGGAGAATCACTTAAACCCGGGAGCCAGAGATTGCAATGAGCTGGGATCATGCCACTGTATGCCAGCCTGGGTGACAGAGTGAGACTCCATCTCATAAAAATACGTACATACATACATACATACATAAGGCTTCAGCTTGCTTATGTAAGGGCTCAGGGTGCAGAGACAACCTCAGGCTAGTGGCCTTTTTATTAGCTTTAAAACTGCTGAAACATCCCATTGCCATGGGAGTGATTTAAGCCAATTTTCTATTGTTGAGTATTTAGGTTGTTTCTGCTCTTTTTTTTTTTTTTTTTTTTTCTTTTCTCTTTTAAGAGAGTCAGGGTCTCACTCCATCACCCAGAGTGGAATGCAGTGGTGCAATCATAGTTCACTGTAGCATCAAACTCCTGAGCTCACATGATCCTCCTGCTTCAGCCTCCCAAGTAGCTAGTACTACAGGCAGACACCACCATGCCCAGCTAATTTTTAAATTCTTTGTAGAGATGGGGGTCTCACTATGTTGCCCAGGCTGATCTTGAACTCCTGGCCTCAAACAGTCCTTCTGCCTCAGTTTCCTAAAGCACTGGGGTTACAGATATGTCACCCCACCTGACCTGTTTCCACTTTCTTAACGTTGTAAACAAAATGGCCAAGATGGTAGCTAACTCTTTATGCTCATGTGTCATTCATTAGTATTTTGTTGCAATAAATTCCAAGTACTGATTTTTTTTTTTTTTTTTTTTTTGAGACAAGAGTCCCACTCTCTCACCCAGGGTAGAGTGCAATGGTGCAATCATAGCTCACTGTAGCCTCAAACACCTGGGCTCAAATGATCCTCCTGCCTCAGCCTCCCAAGCAGCTAGGACTTATAGGCACATCCACCATGCCTAGCTAATTGTTTTATTTTTTGTAGAGACAGGGTCTCACTATGTTGCACAGGCTGATCTTCAACTCCCGGGCTCAAGTGATCCTCCCACCTCAGTCCCTACATGCTGGGATTACAGGCCCGAGCCACTGTACCTGGCCTAATGTAGACGTTTTTAAAAGCTTTTGATCTGGCTTATGAAATTTTGCCTCATCTAGAAAAGATGGTTGACTGCATTTCTAACAACAGTGTATAAAAGTACTGAAATCTAACCAACATTAGCTATTTTGAGGTTTTTTTAATCTTCACCAATTAAAAAGGTGAAAAATTAAGTTTCTCACAGTTTTAATTTGCATTTATTTTATTTCTAGTAAGGCTATGGATTTTTTTTACTTGTTTCTTAGCTGATTTTTGGTACACTTTTGTACTTTTCTCCTTTTTTTCCCTTTCGGTTCTAGACCTACAGATGTACTCTTTTAAATTGCTATTTTGAATATGTCTTTTGGAGAATTTATTTTTTCTTCTAAGAGTACTTTCTATTGTAAGAGTAATAATTCTTTATTTTTCAAGTTGCAAATATTTTCCCCAATTTTTTGCTTGTGTTTTTGTTATATTTATGGAATTTTAAAGCATCAGGTTTCTGACATGGAATTTTCTACTCTTATAGGCCCATACATTGTGAAATATCAGAACATTAGAGACAAAGAGATAATGTTCTAAGTGTCTGGAGAGGGGAAAAAAATGGGCCATGCACAAGGAATGATAATAAAAATGACTTTGGGCTTCTCAGCAACATTTGAAGGAAGAAGACAATGGAAGAGTGTCTTCAATGTCATGGAAAATGCCTTCCAACCTAGAATCCTATAACCAAGCAAACTGGCAATGTGAAGATTGACTATAGACACTTGTAACATCTGAACAAAATTAGGCCAAACATGGTGGCTCACACCTATAATCCCAGCACTTTGGGAGGCCAAGGCGGGCAGATCACTTGAGGTCAGGAGTTTGAGACCAGCCTGGCCAACATGGTGAAACCCTGTCTCTACTAAAAATATGAAAATTAGCCGGGTGTGGTAGTGGGCGCCTGTAATCCCAGCTACTTGGGAGGTTGAGGCAAGAAAATTGCTTGAACCCAGGAGGCGGAGGTTGCAGTGAGCCAAGATCATGCCTCTGCACTCCAGCCTGGGCGACGGAGTGAGACTCCGTCTCAAAAAAAAAATCTGAAAAAATTATCATTTATATTGATTTTCTTTGCTGCTATAACAAATTGCTACAAACTTAGTGGCTTAAGATAACACAAATTTATTCTCGTACAATTCTGGAGATCAGAATTCCTAAACCAAGATGTTAGCAGGACTGTTTCCCTTCCAGAGGCTCTAGAGGAGAATCCATTTCCTTATCTTCCTTGTTGCCAGAGGCTGCTTGCATTCCTTGTCTTGTGGTCCCTTCCTTCATACATCCATATTTAAAACCAGCGCAGCTCTCTCTTCTCTCTCTCTCTCACTGTCTCTGTCTGTCTCTTTCTCTCATACATACATACACGTGCACAAATATACCTCCTACTATCTTATTATATGGACCTTCATTACTACATGTGGCCACCCAAATAATCCAGGATAATCTCCCAATTTAAACATTCTTAATGTGATCACATCTTCAAAGTCTCTTTTGCCATTTAAGGAAACATATTCGTAAGATTCGAATGTGGACATTTTAGGGAACCACTATTCTGTCTACCACATCACACAATCACATTGCCTGTACTAAGATGAGAGAGTCATCTGAGAAAGAAGAAAATACGGAATACAGAACGTAAGAGATTCAACACAGAGAAAAGGAAAAGACTCTCCATGCTGGTGGTGAAGTCGTGATGTTAAAATGACACCTGCACGCAGTCCTGATTGGGGCAGTGTGATATGAGAGATAGCCATGTCAACTGCTGTCCTTACCATGTTTCTGCCATTGTAACATGCTTTTAACTTGATGGATATGCTTCACCAAATAGGGAATAAATCTAAATATAGAAAGACAGATTAAGGGCCCAGAGAATCTAACTAGAACCCATAAGACTAGATAACAAAAACAAGAACCAACAGAAATAAGTGATGTCAAACAGCCCTGAAAGAATCCAGACATTGCAATTATTAAACACAAATAATAAAACAACTATATTTACTATGTTAAAGGACACAAAAATTATGCTTGAAAATTTCAGCAGGAAACTGGAAACTAACAAGCAACAGAGCATGTTTTAAAAAGAATCAGATTGGATTCGCCAACGGAAAGAAACCATAAATCAAGTTTAAGAACGGTGAATGGGTTTCCAGCAGATAGCAAACTGGAAGATATATCACAAACACAATCATAAAACACTGCGACACTGCTGGGAATTATATTCACATATATGTAATAATGTAAACACTGAGTATTGATTTGATCAACTATTGTAATATAACTGTATTGAGAAGATTAAGGATAGCAGAAGACAGAAAGGCATTGCAAGACAGACAAGTTCTCATCTACTACAATATGAAGCTGATAGATAATAGCTAAAGGTAGTATATGCCTATTATTTACAAATTAGGTAGAGATGTAAATGCCAGAGAGAGCTAGAAGCATAAAAAAATAGTTATCTCTAGGAAGGAGGGAAAAAAGTAGAGAGGGATGGGGAAGGGAAATGCTGCATTTTATCATAACCTTTTTGATACTACTTAACCTTTTTAAATGTGTATGTATTATTTTAACAAAATAAAATTGAAAAATAAAGATAAAAAATTCGTAGGACTGGATGAGATCATAAGATAGGCAGATAAAAACAAAAAAACAAAACACCAGTATATAAGCCCAGGTCCCTCCAATATTTAGAGGTCAGGTAAACGAAGAGGAACCAGCAAAGGAGAGAGCAGCCGGAACCATAGGAGAACCATAAGAGAATGGTGTCATGGAGTCCAAAGTATAGAAAATATTTCAAAAAAGAGAGAATGATCAACCATGCAAAGTGCTGTTAGGAAGAATGAAATTTGATTATTAAATTTGGTATCATTAAGGGCAACCTTCAAGAGCAATATTGGTGGAATGAAAGCCTAATCTAAGTGGGCCCAAGAGGGTGGAAAGTAAAGATGGCAGGAATAGCAACTCTGTGGTAAGGAAAAGAGAGTAGAAACGGGTGGGTCAAAAGAGGGTTTTGTCTATATGTGTGAGCCTGCGTGTATGGTTTCAATTTTTTTTTTTTTTTTGAGATGGAGTCTTGCTCTGTCGCCAGGCTGGAGTGCAGTGGCGTGATCTCAGCTCACTGCAACCTCCGCCTCCTAGGTTCAAGTGATTCCCCTGCCTCAGCCTCCCAAGTAACTGGGATTACAGTCACATGCCACCATACCCGGCTAAGTTTTTGTATTTTAGTAGAGACGGGGTTTCAGCATGTTGGCCAAGATGGTCTCGATCTCGACCTCGTGATCCACCCCCCTTGGCCTCCCAAAGTGCTGGGATTACAGGCGTCAACCACTGCGCCCTGCCAGTTTCACATTTTTAAAAAAAATTTTGGCCAGGCATGGTGGCTCACACCTGTAATCCCAACACTTTGGGAGGCCGAGGAGGGCGGATCACTTGAGTCCAGGAGTTCTAGACCAACCTGGACCACATAATGAGACCTTGTCTTTACCAAAAAAAATATAAAAATCAGCCAGGTTTGGTGGAATGTGCCTGTAATTCCAGCTACGAAGGATGCTGAGGTGGGAGGACTGCCTGACCCTGGAGAGGCAGAGACTGCAATGAACCAAGATCACACCACTGCACTACAACCTTTTTTTTTTTTTTGAGACAGGATCTCGCTCTGTTGCCCAGGCTGAAGTGTGGTGGTGTGATCTCAGCACACTGCAGCCTCCATCTCCCCAGGTTCTGGCGATCCTCCCACCTCAGCCTCCCCAGTAGCTGGGTCTACAGACGTGTATCACCATGCCCAGGTAATTTTGGTAGAGACAGGGTTTCACCATGTTGCCCAGGCTGGTCGAATAAAAATATTTGAATGTTGATGAGTGTGAACTATTATGTTATAGGTCAGAAACATGATTAATATGCATATATTCCTAAAATAAATTCTACTGTGCCAGACAGCATCTATCAGCTCCAGTAGCGATAAAGAATAATTGCTAAACAGGTATTACTGAAACCTTAAAGAGACAGCTGTCTTACTTATGGCACACAGCAGGCACTCAGTAAACATTTCCTGAATGAATAAATGTTATGCTGGCATTGTATCTGCTTTGCCCATCTAAACTGTATAACTCGCTAACCAAAATTTAAACGGGACTATAAAGCTTCTAAATATCTTAAAAGGGATATATTGCTGCTTATGTAAAAAAGAGTCCCCAAAACATGAACTAAACCAGGAAGGGACATTCAACATGAAACTGGTTTAAGCCATCATTCATGTTGTTTCTTAGAAGTACACTGCCAGATTCATTGAAGAAGAATTGAATTAGGTGATAGCAAGCCAGTTGCAATAATGAATGACATCTACAGAAAACTTGAGGCAGAGATGTGGTTCAACCAGTTACAGGAGCTTTGAAAGGAACCATTTCAACCTGGCCCCAGGTAAACTCATGAAACTGGCTTGGTCTGTCTGTGTGGCCCCTAGATCCCGCCTCACTCCTTCAAACTTTTTTCTAGGCTAACAATCCCTTCCTGTTTTCTCCACTCTTTCCAAATTATAAAGAACGTATGTAGTATGTTGAAACTATCACCAAACACACTCCTAATTCGTGTATCAAAATAGTCTCAGGGCAAATTCCCCAGAGATAGCATACCACCCCTGAGTTTAAATATGTTCTGGTATTTTCTCTGAAGGAAATGGCCATGATTTCTGGCCTGTATTTTCTACTTTTATCCCAAGTGTGTGATTGCTGAAAGCCCACTTTCCTCCTCAAGTATTGTACAGGTAGTTAGACAGGACTTGACATGGATCTTGTAGGGGAGGCGGTGCAGGGAAGTAAGCTCTTTAAGATGTTCAGTAATCACACAACAGCCCTGGAATTCAGGGATTATTTGCTATGTAAACACAGCCCCTAAACAACATTTGCCTGGAAAAGAAGATAATCTGATGCAAAATGAATTTCTTTGGCAACTTATTTAGAATCTCCTGTTCCTGCATAATTAGACCTACCCATGATTCTCATTCTGACCAATATTTTACTGCTTCACTGCTAGAGGGTAAAAGAATGTTGCATTTTTAATTCAGTACATTATATCTTGTATATATCCAGTCTTAACTGCTGAAAGGGATTAATGAAGACTTAATAAATCACTGTGTTACAGCATAATACAAGATAGCCCTTTAATACTGTGTATCTGGATCTGACATCTAGAACTGCTGCAGCCATCTTACATCCATGAAGAGACGAATACAATAAATTTTTGCTGAACTTTGAGTCTGTGCATTCAGATTTGCACACTGTATAACCAGAGCTCCAGGAGATGGAACCAGAGTAACCACTTTTCAGAAAGCTCATCAGAGTCAGTAGGAAAGCTGCCTGATGATAAATTTGTGCCTGTACATCTGGATTCGACAAACTGACTTGGGGCATAACAGTCAGCTGTGCCAAACTCCACTATAACCAATCAACTTTGAGCTGACAATCCAAAGGGTTGTTTAAACCAAGCAATCATTTTTCCTTGTGAAAATGTGTGATTTCTGCTGTTAGAGGTCCCATCCTTGCCTTGTTTTGTTTTTTGTTTGTTTGTTTGTTTGTTTGTTTTTTGAGACGGAGTCTCGCTCTGTCGCCCAGGCTGGAGTGCAGTGGCGCGATCTCGGCTCACTACAAGCTCCGCCTCCTGGGTTTACGCCATTTTCCTGCCTCAGCCTCCTGAGTAGCTGAGACTACAGGCGCCCGCCACCGCGCCCGGCTAATTTTTTGTATTTTTAGTAGAGACGGGGTTTCACCGTGGTCTCGATCTCCTGACCTTGTGATCCGCCCGCCTCGGCCTCCCAAAGTGCTGGGATTACAGGCGTGAGCCACCGCGTCCGGCCCCATCCTTGCCTTTAGTTGGAGACACAGGCTTCAGAAGTCTGTGCTTCGTTTTATATACCTGTAAACATGTGTAAATACTCAAGACTTTACACTAAAATTATATTCAAATTATATCTTTTCAGCTAAAAACTTACTCTGCCCCAGAATTTCTATTTTTCTTTTGTTTGGAGTCAAAACTGATATACCAAGGATGGCAAAGTAGAAAGAACCTGGTTTCTTGATGATATCCTTATGTTACTAACTATGAGCCCTCCTACCTCTGGATTTGTCATGTGGTATAATAAATTTCCTTTTTGGTTTAGGCCACGTTCAGTTGGGTTTTCTCTTATTTGTACCAAAAGTAAAAGAACTGATATACCTTATTTTATTGCTCCATCAAAAAGAGTGTCTCCCACTCCATCACACACTCCTTTATTTCTCTTTATATGACTTAATTACTACCTGAAACTACCTTATATATATACATATATATATCTTTTTTGTTTGCTTGCTTGTTTACTTGTTCATTATCTATAATGCCCACTAAAATATAAGCCCCATAAGGGATGGAGAATCTGCTCCCAAGCTGTCTCATGTGGTTGTTGTTAGCCCTCAGTTCCTAACTGGCTGTTGGCTAGAGGCCCTGTTTCTCACCACGCAGGCATTTGCATGGGGGTACTGCTGGACATGTAAGCTGGCTTCCTCAAGAACTAGTGATCCAGGAAAGAGAGAGCGAGAGGGCACCCCAGACAGAAGCCACAGCCTAATCTCAGAAATGACATACTTAGAAAGCTTTGCAGTCAGACTCCAGGATTTGGGTCCTGAGCCCCGTGGGTCACATACTGTTTGCCTCAGTTTATCCATACATAAAACGGGAATAATAACAATATCTACTTTTTGTCAAGGAATAAAATAGCTAATATATATTAAAAGCTTTGAATGTTATATTTATAGGTGAATTATAGGACATCTGATGTTTAATTACTCCAGAAAAAGAATGAGTTGGAGGAATGATAGTGATAGATAAATAGATATAGCAAAATGTTCAAATGTTGATAAATAGTTGAAAGTGGATAATGCACATATATAAGCTCTTTTTGTTTTTTTTGGGTTTTTTTATTTCTTAAGTGTGAAATTCTCCATTATAAAAATTTACATAAGGTTGGATGTGGGCTCATGCCTGTAATCCCAGCATTTTGGGAAGCTGAGGCAGGAAGATGACTTGAGGTCAGGAGTTCGAGACCAGCCAGGCCAACATGGTGAAACCCCATCTCTACTAAAAATACAAAAAAAATTCACCTGGCGTGGTGGTGCACGCCTGTAATATCAGCTACTCGGGATGCTAAGGCAGGAGAATCGCTGGAACCCGGGAGGTAGAGGTTACAGTGAGTCAAGCTCATGCCACTGCACTCCACCTGAGTGACAGAGCGAGACTCCATCTCAAAAAAAAGAAAAGTTACATAATTGTTTACATAAAGTGTTTATAATAGTACCTGGAACATTAAATAACTCAATAAATATTAGTTATTACTTGTTTTTTCTTTTGAGACAGAGTCACACTCTGGCCAGAGTGCAGTGGCACAATCTTGGCTCACTGCAACCTCAGACTCCTGGATTCCAGTGATTCTCCTGCCTCAGCCTCCCGAATAGCTGGGATTACAGGTGTGTGCCACCATGGCCAACTAATTTTTTGTATTTTTAGTGGAGATGGGGTTTCGCCGTGTTTGCCAGGCTGGTCTCAAACTCCTGGCCTCAAGTGATCCACCCACTTCAGCCTCCCAAAGTGCTAGTATTAGATGCGTGAGCCACCGCACCTGTCCAGTTATTAGTTTTAAAATGCTGGTTAAACAGATTTTTCTTTATTCAAATGCTATAACTTCTTGCCTACTGGGTCTTCATACAAGCATAATTCTTTTTTTTTATTATTATACTTTAAGTTCTAGGGTACATGTGTACAACGTGCAGGTTTGTTACATATGTATACCTGTGCCATGTTGGTGTGCTGCACCCATCAACTCGTCAGCACCCATCAACTCGTTATTTACATCAGGTATAACTCCCAATGCCATCCCTCCCTGCCCCCTCTCCCCTCCTCATAATAGGCCCCATTGTGTGATGTTCCCCTTCCAGAGTCCAATGATCTCATTGTTCAATTCCCACCTATGAGTGAGAACTTGCGGTGTTTGGTTTTCTGTTCTTGCGATAGTTTGCTGAGAATGATAGTTTCCAGCTGCATGCATGTCCCTACAAAGGACACAAACTCATCCTTTCTTATGGCTGCATAGTATTCCATGGTGTATTGTGCCACATTTTCTTAATCTGGTCGGTCACTGATGGACATTTGGGTTGATTCCAAGTCTTTGCTATTGTGAATAGTGCCGCAACGAACATACGTGTGCATGTGTCTTTATAGCAGCATGATTTATAATCCTTTGGGTATATACCCAGTAATGGGATGGCTGGGTCATATGGTATTTCTAGTTCTAGATCCTTGAGGAATCGCCATACTGTTTTCCACAATGGTTGAACCAGTTTACAATCCCACCAACAGTGTAAAAGTGTTCCTGTTTCTCCACATCCTCTCCAGCACCTGTTGTTTCCTAACTTTTTAATGATTGCCATTCTAACTTGGTGTGAGATGGTATCTTATTGTGGTTTTGATTTGCATTTCTCTGATGGCTAGTGATGACGAGCATTTTTTCATGTGTCTGTCGGCTGTATGCATGTCTTCTTTTGAGAAATGTCTGTTCATATCCTTTGCCCACTTTTTGATGGGGTTGTTTGTTTTTTTCTTGTAAATTTGTTTGAGTTCTTTGTAGGTTCTGGATATTAGCCCTTTGTCAGATGAGTAGATTGCAAAAATTTTCTCCCATTCTGTAGGTTGCCTGTTCACTGTGATGGTAGTTTCTTTTGCTGGGCAGAAGCTCTTTATTTTAATTTGATCGCATTTGTCAATTTTGGCTTTTGTTGCCGTTGCTTTTGGTGTTTTAGTCACGAAGTCCTTGCCCATGCCTATGTCCTGACTGGTATTACCTAGGTTTTCTTCTAGGGTTTTTATGGTTTTAGGTCTAACATTTAAGTCTCTAATCCATCTTGAATTAATTTTCGTATAAGGAGTAAGGAAAGGATCCAGTTTCAGCTTTCTACTTATGGCTAGCCAATTTTCCCACCACCATTTATTATATAGGGAATCCTTTCCCCATTTCTTGTTTCTCTCAGGTTTGTCAAAGATCACATGGCTGTAGATGTGTGGTATTATTTCTGAGGACTCTGTTCTGTTCCATTGGTCTATATCTCTGTTTTGGCACCAGTGCCATGCTGTTTTGGTTACTGTAGCCTTGTAGTACAGTTTGAAGTCAGGTAGCGTGATGCCTCCAGCTTTGTTCTTTTGACTTAGGATTGTCTTGGCAATGCGGACTCTTTTTTGGTTCCATACGAACTTTAAAGCAGTTTTTTCCAATTCTGTGAAGAAAGTCATTGGTAGCTTGATGGGGATGGCATTGAATCTATAAATTACCTTGGGCAGTATGGCCATTTTCACGATATTGATTCTTTCTATCCATGAGCATGGCATGTTCTTCCATTTGTTTGTGTCCTCTTTTATTTCACTGAGCAGTGGTTTATAGTTCTCCTTGAAGAGGTCCTTTACATCCCTTGTAAGTTGGATTCTTAGGTATTTTATCCTCTTTGAAGCTATTGTGAATGGAAGTTCATTCATGATTTGACTCTCTGTTTGTCTGTTACTGGTGTATAAGAATGCTTGTGATTTTTGCACATTGGTTTTGTATCCTGAGACTTTGCTGAAGTTGCTTATCAGCTTAAGGAGATTTTGGGCTGAGATGATGGGGTTTTCTAAATATACAATCACGTCATCTGCAAACAGGGACAATTTGACTTCTTCTTTTCCTAACTGAATACCCTTGATTTCTTTCTCTTGCCTGATTGCCCTAACCAGAACTTCCGACACTATGTTGAATAGGAGTGGTGAGAGAGGGCATCCCTGTCTTGTGCCAGTTTTCAAAGGGAATGCTTCCAGTTTTTGCCCATTCAGTATGATATTGGCTGTGGGTTTGTTATAAATAGCTCTTATTATTTTGAGATACGTTCCATCGATACCGAATTTATTGAGAGTTTTTAACATGAAGGAGTGTTGAATTTTGTCAAAGGCCTTTTCTGCAACTATTGAGATAATCATGTGGTTTTTGTCTTTGGTTCTGTTTATATGCTGGATTACGTTTATTGATTTGCGAATGTTGAACCAGCCTTGCATCCCAGGGATGAAGCCCACTTGATCATGGTGGATAAGCTTTTTGATGTGCTGCTGGATTCAGTTTGCCAGTATTTTATTGAGGATTTTTGCATCCATGTTCATCAGGGATATTGGTCTAAAATTCCCTTTTTTTTGTTGTGTCTCTGCCAGGCTTTGGTATCAGGATGATGTTGGCCTCATAAAATGAGTTAGGGAGGATTCCCTCTTTTTCTATTGATTGGAATAGTTTCAGAAGGAATGGTACCAGCTCCTCCTTGTACCTCCAGTAGAATTCGGCTGTGAATCTGTCTGGTCCTGGACTTTTTTGGTTGGTAGGCTATTAATTATTGCCTCAATTTCAGAGCCTGCTATTGGTCTATTCAGGGATTCAACTTCCTCCTGGTTTAGTCTTGGGAGAGTGTAAGTGTCCAGGAAATTATCCACTTATCTAGGTTTTCTAGTTTATTTGCGTAGAGGTGTTTATAGTATTCTCTGATGGTAGTTTGTATTTCTGTGGGATCGGTGGTGATATCCCCTTTATCATTTTTTATTGCGTCTATTTGATTCTTCTCTCTTTTCTTCTTTTTTTTTTTTTTTTTTTTTTTTTTTTTGTTTTTGAGGTGGAGTCTCGCTCTGTCGCCCAGGCTGGAGTGCAGTGGCCGGATCTCAGCTCACTGCAAGCTCTGCCTCCCAGGTTCACGCCATTCTCCTGCCTCAGCCTCCCGAGTAGCTGGGACTACAGGCGCCCGCCACCTCGCCCGGCTAGTTTTTTGTATTTTTTAGTAGAGACGGGGTTTCACTGTGTTCGCCAGGATGGTCTCGATCTCCTGACCTCGTGATCCGCCCGTCTCGGCCTCCCAAAGTGCTGGGATTACAGGCTTGAGCCACCGCGCCCGGCCTCTTTTCTTCTTTATTAGTCTTCTAGCAGTCTATCAATTTTGTTGATCTTTTCAAAAAACCAGCTCCCGGATTCATTGATTTTTTGGAGAGTTTTTTGTGTCTCTATCTCCTTCAGTTCTGCTCTGATCTTAGTTGTTTCTTGCCTTCTGCTCCTTTTGAATGTGCTTGCTCTTGCTTCTCTAGTACTTTTAATTGTGATGTTAGGGTGTCAGTTTTAGATCTTTCCAGCTTTCTCTTGTGGCCATTTAGTGCTATAAATTTCCCTCTACGCACTGCTTTAAATGTGTCCCAGAGATTCTGGTATGTTGTATCTTTGTTCCCATTGGTTTCAAAGAACATCTTTGTTTCTGCCTTCATTTCGTTATGTACCCAGTAGTCATTCAGGAGCAGGTTGTTCAGTTTCCATGTAGTTGAGCGGTTTTGATTGATTTTCTTAGTCCTGAGTTCTAGTTTGATTGCACTGTGGTCTGAGAGATAGTTTGTTATAATTTCTGTTCTTGTACATTTGCTGAGGAGTGCTTTACTTCCAACTATGTGGTCAATTTTCGAATAAGTGCGATGTGGTGCTGAGAAGAATATATATTCTGTTGATTTGTGGTGGAGAGTTCTGTCGATGTCTATTAGGTCTGCTTGGTGCAGAGTTGAGTTTAATTCCTGGATATCCTTGTTAACTTTCTGTTTCGTTGATGTGTCTAATGTTGACAGTGGGCTGTTGAAGTCTCCCATTATTATTGTATGGGAGTCTAAGTCTCTTTGTAAGTCTCTAAGGACTTGCTTTATGAATCTGGGTGCTCCTGTATTGGGCACATATATATTTAGGACAGTTAGCTCTTCCTGTTGAATTGATCCCTTTACCATTATGTAATGGCCTTGTTTGTCTCTTTTGATCTTTGATGGTTTAAAGTCTGTTTTATCAGAGACTAGGATTGCAACCCCTGCTTTTTTTTATTCTCCATTTGCATAGTAGATCTTCCTCCATCCCTTTATTTTGAGCCTATGTGTGTCTCTGCATGTGAGATGGGTCTCCTGAATACAGCAAACTCATGGGTCTTGACTATCCAATTTGCCAGTCTGTGTCTTTTAATTGGAGCATTTAGTCCATTTACATTTAAGGTTAATATTGTTATGTGTGAACTTGATCCTGTCATTGTGATATTAGCTGGTTATTTTGCTCCTTAGTTGATGTAGTTTCTTCCTAGCATTGATGGTCTTTACATTTTGGCATGTTTTTGCAATGGCTCATACTGGTTGTTCTTTTCCATGTTTAGTGCTTCCTTCAGGATCTCTTATAGGGCAGGCCTGGTGGTGACAAAATCTCTAAGCATTTGCTTGTCTGTAAAGGATTTTATTTCTCCTTCACTGATGAAACTTAGTTTGGCTGGATATGAAATTCTGGGTTGAAAATTCTTTTCTTTAAGAATGTTGAGGCCGGGCGCGGTGGCTCAAGCCTGTAATCCCAGCACTTTGGGAGGCCGAGATGGGCGGATCACGAGGTCAGGAGATTGAGACTAGCCTGGCTAACACGGTGAAACCCCGTCTCTACTAAAAAAATACAAAAAACTAGCCAGGCGAGGTGGCGGGCGCCTGTAGTCTCAGCTACTGGGGAGGCTGAGGCAGGAGAATGGCGTAGACCCGGGAGGCGGAGCTTGCAGTGAGCTGAGATCCGGCCACTGCACTCCAGCCTGGGCGACAGAGCGAGACTCCGTCTCAAAAAAAAAAAAAAAAAAAAAAAAAAAATGTTGAATATTGGCCCCCACTGTCTTCTGGCTTGTAGAGTTTCTGCCGAGAGATCTGCTGTTAGTCTGATGGGCTTCCCTTTGTGGGTAACCCAACTTTTCTCTCTGCTTGCCCTTAACAATTTTTCCTTCATTTCAACTTTGGTGAATCTAACAATTATGTGTCTTGGAGTTGCTCTTCTTGAGGAGGATCATTGTGGCATTCTTTGTATTTCCTGAATTTGAATGTTGGCCTGCCTTACTAGGTTGGGGAAGTTCTCCTGGATGATATCCTGAAGAGTGTTTTCCAACTTGGTTCCATTTTCCCCCTCACTTTCAGGCACCCCAATCAGATGTAGATTTGGTCTTTTCACATAATCTCATATTTCTTGGAGGCTTTGTTCATTTCTTTTTCCCTTTTTTTCTCTAGACTTCTCTTCTCGCTTCATTTCATTCATTTGATCTTCAATCATTGATACTCTTTCTTCCAGTTGATCAAGTCAGTTACTGAAGCTTGTGCATTTGTCACATATTTCTCGTGTCATGGTTTTTATCTCTGTCAGTTAGTTTATGGCCTTCTCTGCATTGATTATTCTAGTTATCAATTATTCCATTCTTTTTTCAAGATTTTTAATTTCTTTGCACTGGATACGTAGTTCCTTCTTTAGCTCTGAGAAGTTTGATTGACTGAAGCCTTCTTCTCTCAACTTGTCAAAGTCATTCTCCATCCAGCTTTGATCCGTTGCTGGTGATGAGCTGTGTTCCTTTGGAGGGGGAGATGCGCTCTTATTTTTTGAATTTCCAGCTTTTCTGCCCTGCTTTTCCCCCATCTTTGTGGTTTTATCTGCCTTTGGTCTTTGATGCTGGTGACGTACTGATGGGATTTTGGTGTGGGTGTCCTTTCTGTTTGTTAGTTTTCCTTCTAACAGTCAGGACCCTCAGCTGTAGGTTTGTTGGACATTGCTTGAGGTCCACTCCAGACCCTGTTTGCCTGGGTGTCAGCAGCGGAGGCTGCAGAAGATAGAATATTGCTGAACAGCGAGTGCCGCTGTCTGATTCTTGCTCTGGAAACTTCGTCTCAGGGGTGTACTCCGCCGTGTGAGGTGTGAGGTGTCGGTCTGCACCTAGTGGGGGATGTTCCCCAGTTAGGCTACTCACGGGTCAGGGACCCACTTGAGCAGGCAGTCTGTCCATTCCCAGATCTCAACCTCCGTGCTGGGAGATCCACTGCTCTCTTCAAAGCTGTCAGACAGGGTCATTAACATCTGCAGAGGTTTCTGCTGCTTTTTATTTAGCTATGCTCTGTCCCCAGAGGTGGAGTCTACAGAGACAGGCAGGCTTCCTTGCACTGCGGTGGGCTCCACCCAGTTCGAGCTTCCCAGAGGCTTTGTTTACCTACTTAAGTCTCAGCAATGGTGGGCGCCCCTCCCCCAGCCTCGCTGCTGCCTTGCAGTTAGATCTCAGACTGCTGTGCTAGCAATGAGTGAGGCTCTGTGCGTGTGGGACCCTCCCAGCCAGGTGTGGGATATAATCTCCTGGTGTGCCATTTGCTAAGACCCTTGGTAAAGCACAGTATTAGGGTGGGAGTTACCCGATTTTCCAGGTGTTGTGTGTCTCAGTTTCTAAAGGGATTCCCTTCTTCATTGGGCTTCCCAGGTGAGGCAATGCCTCGCCCTGCTTCAGCTCTCACTGGTCGGGCTGCACCAGCTGACCAGCACCAATTGCCTGGCACTCCCTAGTGAGATGAACCTGGTAACTCAGTTGAAAATGCGGAAATCACCCGTCTTCTATGTCGCTAGCACTGGGAGCTGGAGGCTGGAGCTGTTCCTATTCCGCCATCTTGCTCCGGAAATCCAAGCATAATTCTTAAATAAGTTAATTTAGGTCTTTACCATGTTCGTTTAAAAATTATCAATGCAGGCTGGGCATGGTGACTCACACCTGTAATCCCAGCACTTTGGGAGGCCAAGGCAAGTGGATCATGAGGTCAGGAGATCAAGACCATCCTGGCTAACATGGTGAGACCCCACCTCTACTAAAAAAAACACAAAAAATTAGCTGGGCGTGGTGGCATGCACCTGTAGTCCCAGCTACTGGGGAATTAAGGTGGGAGAATTGCTTGAACCTGGGAGGCAGAGGCTGCAGTGAGCCAAGATTGCACCACTGCACTCCAGCCTGGGCAACAGAGCAAGACTCCATCTCAAAAAAAAAAAAAAGAAAGAAAGAAAGAAAAATTATCAATGCATTCAGCTATAATCATCTTTCTACCAGAACCCAAGTAATCTTTGCAACTGCAAAAATGCAGGTAAAATTTCCTCTCTCTTATATATCATATATCCTATGAACCACAAGAGGGAGCCTATGTCCAGAAACATACAAAAAGGAATTAAACTTTTCGTGAAAATTTGTATGAATTTCAGTTAACCCTTCAACAACACAGAGTTAGAGGTGCTTATTCCTGTGCGGTCAAAAATCTGCCTGTAACTTTTGACTCCCTAAACCTTTAATGACTAATAGCTTACTATTGACTAGAAGCCTTACTGATAACATAAATGGTTGATTAAAACATATTTCATATAACATATGTATTATATACAGTGTATAACACATATACTGTATTCTTACAAAAAAGTAATTTAGAGAAAAGAAAATATTAAGAAAATTATAAGGAGGAGAAAATATATTTACTATTGATTAGCTGGAAGTGGATCATCATAAAGGTCTTTATTCTCCTCATCTTCCACTTTGAATAGCTGAGAAAGAGGAGAAAGAAGAAGGGTTGGTCTTGCTCTTCCAGGGGTGGCAGAAATCCACATATAAGTGGAGCTGTGCAGTTCAAATTCATGTTTTCCAAGGGTCAGCTATACCATTACCAAGAATGGTAGTCCACTGAGCTATTCTTCCGAACAAACAGAACTATCAGTCCCCAGATAACAGCATTCTCTACTCCTTCCCCCAGCAGAGAGGCCAACATTGTTTCTAAAGATTCAAGAAAACTTAAACAGAATCTTCCCCGAGTGAGATGGTGGGGTGGGCTATCTTGGTAGGGAGTGATGTTGGGGTGGGGAAGATTGAGGACATACTTTGATAGGCCTGGCAGAGTGACCTGTGTTTAGCTTTCTTGCAGTGCTTAGGAAAAGAGCCAGACACTATGGAGCCTGTCTCATGGGAAAAAGACTCACAACAATATAAAGGAGCACCTAAAGGCATTTCCTTTTTTACTTTTTTTTTTTTTTTTGAGACAGGGTCTCACTATATTGTCCAGGCTGGTCTCAAACACCTGGGCTTAAGCAATCCTCCTGCCTGAGGCTCCCCAGTAGCTGGGGTTATGGGTACATACCACCTCACTCAGTATCCCTAAAAGCATTTCTGAGTAAAATATAACTACTTGCTCTGGTGCCTCAGATTTTCCTGATTAGGATGATTCATTCCTTTAGAAGTTGACCATGCTTAAAATGCACTTAATCTCTGGATGAGAAAGAAGACTACTTTTCACTATCCTGGGGCTATTTTTCAGGTTACCCAGGAAGAGCATTGGGAAAGGAATGAATATCAGGGTCACATGAAAAAGGCAGTTCTGGGAAGGTACTAGGCACCTGGATTGGCAAGCTAGAGGAGCTTAACAAGACACTACCAACTTCAGACTGTCCCAGAGTCAGTGTGAAAAAGCATATAATAGGTAATTCCCAAGACTGGGGTTTGCCTAATTGGTATAATCTAGGATTCAGTCACATTAATTTTCAGCTTTGAAAACCATTTTTTGTGGAAGCTTTATGAAATATGCCCAAGGTTGGTAATTTTGAGGCAAACAAATTTTCCACTTTTTTCATTTCTCCTGATTACTATCATTTTTTTAGTCTTATATAAATACTTCTCTCTCAGAATTATGAACTTAAGAGCTCTGTGTAGAATGCAATTTTTCTTTTATCTCTTTTTTTTTTTTTTTTTTTTTTTTTTTTTTTAGGAAAGAGCTTCACTCTGTCACCCAGTCTGGAGTGCAGTGGTGAGGTCTCAGCTCACTGCAACCTCCACCACCTGGGTTCCAGCAATTCTTGTGCCACAGCCTCCCGAACAGCTGGGACTACAGGTGCGCACCACCACGCCCAGCAAATTTTTTTTCTTTGTACTTTTAGTACAGATGGGGTTTTGCCATGTTGCCCAGGTTGGTCTCAATCTCCTGGCCTCAAAAAATCCACCCACTTTAGCCTCCTAAAGTGCGGAGATTACAGGCATGAGCCACTGCCCCCAGCCTTTTCTCTTAATACATAGAAATTTTACCTATATGGCTGGGTGTGCTGGCCTACGCCTGTAATCCTAGCACCTTGGAAGGCCAAGGTGGATCACTTGAGGTCAGGAGTTGGAGCCCAGCGTAGCCAACATGGTGAAACCCCATCTCTAGTAAAAATACAAAAATTAGTCATGCATGGTGGCACATGCCTGTAATCCCAGCTTCACAGGAGGCTGAGGCAGGAGAATCGCTTGAACCCAGGCTGCAGTGAGCTGAGATCGCACTACTGCACTCTAGCCTGGGCAACGGAGTGAAACTCCGTCTCAAAAAAATAATTTAAAAAAAATGTTACCTATCTGTTTATGGATTTGGATCTAACTTTGGTTGTAGTACAGCCTTTTTAAAAAAATATCCAGCATATCAAGGTCCAACCATGGTGTACAAAAGACACATTTAAGCTTCCCTGCAATGTTAACTTTATATATGGATATCTAATAGACGTGTATTAAAAGTAAACTTTGTGGGAGTACCAACATGCATAAGATCAGTGGGGTTTCTGAGTCTAATTTTTTATTTGGCTGGGAGGAGGGAAGGTTATAATAATTAATGCAGCTTATGTTAAACTTGGGGGTGTTCTATACTCCTACTTTTTATTTATATCATCCTTAAGGTTGCAGAACAAAATCATAGAGATGCCCTAGAGTAGCCGGGTAAAAGGAACTTTTTTCCGGGCAAACACATGCTTTTAACATACCTGATACTTACTGTGATGGAAACAGAGTTGGTAAGAAATACTGATATCAGCAAACGCCTCCTCCTCTTCTAATAAAGTGAGGCCAAAAATGGTTTTAGAGACCACTTGAAGAAAGCTTATGTAGGATTCTCCCAGACCAGAGGGGACAGGATGGACTGGCTTAGTAGAGTGATGTCAGGGGATGGGGAAAGTCTGCAAGGCTGAGGGAGGCATAGCATTTGG
Organism: Macaca thibetana thibetana; assembly: GCF_024542745.1. Taxonomy (NCBI): domain Eukaryota; kingdom Metazoa; phylum Chordata; class Mammalia; order Primates; family Cercopithecidae; genus Macaca; species Macaca thibetana. The sequence continues at coordinate 14,397,827 of NC_065579.1, forward strand.
TGGGTTCAGTGGAGTGATTTGTGCTTAGCTCATTAAAGCTCCTAGAGGAGTATTAGGCAAGCTTAACCTTGAAGCAGCAAAGCAGCCGTCTACCTAAAAACCCAGAATGAGACAACTGGTGAAAGGCCCCAGAACTGGCCATCAGTGTCCTTCTTTGTTGTGACCTTTGCCCTGACCTTGCATCTCTTAAGTTGTCACAGAGGAGGGAGATACCCACATTGCCTTCCTTGTAATGTAGTGTAGTAGGGAAGTTCAGAGGAATTCCAAGGCATGAATCTTGTCCAGTAGTTAAAGAAGACAAGGCAGGGAGGCATAACCGCTCATTATCGCAAAATGAGGGATCTTTTTTCTTTAAGATGGAAATAGCTTTACTGATTTTTATGATTATAAATATAACACATGTGCACCGCACCTGATCTTAGCCAAAAGGCAGAGAAGTCATAACACATGTGCACTGCAAAAATGCAGACAATAAGGAAAGAATGAACTCTATGATTTCAGTGGGATTAGTTCATAAATGCTGTTTGATAGCCTGCTTTTTTCACCAATAATATATTTTAGACATCTTTCCATGATAATGAATATCATTGTGGCCACAGGGTATGTCTTTGTGTGAATATGTCAAACTTAATGCCTGCAGGTAAAAATTCACACTGCTTACAGTATAGTTTCTGAATGAAGAAATAGTGACGCAATAAACAAAGAACTTTGCACACTGATTCAATTATTTTCTTAGGTTATATTTCTAGAAGTAAAACTGTTAAGTCAATTATTACATAAATTTTTAAAATCTTGATGCAGACTACCAAGTTGCCTCCCAGAAATTTAGTACCGATTTGTATCTTTCGCAGCAGACTATTGACAATATCTATTTTCTATATCCTTATCAATTCCACACATTGTCATTTTTAACTCAACAAATTTTATTCCTTACTCAAAATTTTAAGAAACTTCCAAGCCCTAAACAGCAATAATATGAGACTTTTTAAAGTTTATGAAACAATAATAGAATAGTAGTCTATCAAACATTCAACAGTATACTTTTTTTTTTTTTTTTTTTTTTTTTTTGAGGAGACATGGTCTTACTCTGTCGCCCAGGCTGAAGTGCAGTGGTACAATCATAGCCCACTGCACCCAGCCAAGAAAACTATATTTTTTAACAGTCACTCCTTCTTCCGTCTTCTCCCAATCTCTGGCAACTGCAAATCTATTCTCTTTCTGTTTGCAAATCTATTCTCTATCCACTTTTTAAAATTTTAATTTAAACTTATTTATTTTTGAGACAGGGTCTTGCTCTGTCTCCCAGGCTGAATGGAGTGTAGTGGCATAATCATGGCTTACTGCAACCTCAACCTCTCAGGCTCCAGCAATCCTCCCACCTAAGCCTCCTGAGTAGCTGGGACTATGGGTGCACTCTACCCTGCCCAGTTAATTTTTTATTTTTTGTAGAGACAAGTTCTCACTATGTTGGCCGGGCAGATCTTGAACTCCTGGGCTCAAGCAATCCTCCCACCTCAGCCTCCCAGGCAGGGAGGCTGTGTGTCACCAAGATTGGTGAGATTCTTCTTAGCAAGATCAAAGTTTTGCAAAGCGTCATAGAAAATCTGGACCCAAGATAGGGTGATGGTAGGAGAGAAGATCTTTGAGCTCTTGAGGAAAGTTACTTAGATGCTCTGGGTAGCAGTGAACAATCTGTGCCATAAACAGAACCAGCTCTGCTAGTTCTTTGCTCAGTTTATTTGGTTGGTATTTGAAAATCTCCACGTTGGATTTGTGGTGATTATACGGCTGTAGAAACTTCTCAGTGTGGACGGGTGAGTCCTGCTTGATTAGATTCTGTCATTGCACCAGGTTGCTGGGCAGCTTGTTGTTTCTGTTGGATGTGTTGGCTGCAGACTGGCTCCATGGTGAGCAGTTCTACAAAAACTCAGATGGCCAACAGCCACCAATCAGTTTTAGCTGCAACTTCCATCAGACATTTTTATTATAGCCATCCAAGTACTATGTGAAGTCGTATCTTTGTTTTTGATTTGTGTTTTCCTGATGACTAATTATGTTGAGCATCTTTTCATGTGCTGATTGACCATTTTATTTATTTATTTGTTTATTTATTTATTTATTTATTGAGACACTGTCTCACTCTGCTGCCCAGGCTGGAGTGCAGTGGCATGACCATGTCTCACCACAGCCTTGACCTCCCTGGCTCAAGCAATCCTCCCACCTCAGCCTCCCCAGTAGCTGGGACTACAGGCATGCACCACCACACCCAACTAATACTTTAATTTTTTGTAGAGATGAAGTCTCACTATGTTGTCAGGGCTGGTCTCAAACTCCTGGGCTCAAGAGATCCTCCCACCTTGGCCTCCCGAAATGCTGGTGTGAGCCATCACCCAGCTCTTGATTCAAGACTTCAGCTTTCACTCTGGTCCTCAGTTCACTCCTTGGAATTGAGAACAGGATTCCACGACCTGGCCTTTGTTACTCCCCAGCACTGGACTCAAATTCTGCCAATGGACATTTCTGGCAACTACCTTGCTTCCCCCACCTGCTTCCTACAACGTCATCCGGACTTTGAGATGCCCCGTGTAGGGTTTTCAGATAAAATACTTGCAATGTTTGGAACAAATTTACACTAAGAATTAATTATTCATTTGAAATTCAAATGTGATTGGATGTCCTGTATTTTTATTTGCTAAATCTGACAACCCTAGCCCCAGGGCTCTGCCAAGAGGATTCAGGAGAGGGGAGAAATGCATTGAAAAAAATTCATGAATACTTTTTATTTTTTTCTTCTCTTTCCCAGTATGGCCATTTTTCAAAGCACCACCTGGGTCTGTATGTCAAATACTTCAGCAGCCAAGCCAATAGTCACAAACTCAAATTTAAACACCTATAATCCTGCCTTCAAGAGAGAAGATATTATACATTGAATCTGGTAGTGTTTTATTCCACTGGGATTCACTGTCATCTAATGTATTATGTTATAGCAAGCTACATTGTATGGACATTTAACCACATATATTTACAATGTGCTAATTTATACTGAAAAGCGTATTTTCACAAATTGTTACAAGCAGGAATCTCATATAGTGAGTGTATGTCAAAGTTTTATTTAATTAATAAAGCAACCAGAAGAAAAAGAAAATAGTTTGATGAGGATATGAGAAACTGGAATATATGTGTCAGTGGGAAAAGAAATGCTGAAATCAGATTGTTATACAAGATACGAGCTGGGCACATGGCTGATTCCTGTAATCCCAGCACTTCGGGAGGCCAAGGCAGGAGGATAACTTGAGCTCAGAGGTTCAAGACCAGTCTGGGCAACATGACAAAACCCCATCTCTACAAAAAATATAAAAATTATCCAGACATGGTGGTGCATGCCTGGACTCCCAGCTACTCAAGAGGCTGAGGTGGGAGGATCACCTGAGCCTCAGAGATCAAGGCCCACTGCACTCCATTCTGGATTACAGAGTGAGACCCTGTCTCAAAAAAAAAAAAAAAAAAAAAGTTAGGTATAAAACTGGTTATAAGCTACAAGGCAATAAGGCCGGGCGTGGTGATTTACACCTGTAATCCCAGCACTTTGAGAGGCCACGGTGGACAGTTCACTTGAGGTTAGACCAGTTTGGCTAACGTGGGGAAACCCCGTCTCTACTAAAAATACAAAAATTAGCCAGGAGTGGCCGGGCACGGTGGCTCACGCCTGTAATCCCAGCACTTCTGGAGGCCAAGATGGGCAGATCACAAGGTCAGGAGTTCAAGACCAGCCTGGCCAAGATGGTGAAACCCTATCTCTACTAAAAATACAAAAAAATCAGCCAGGCGTGGTGGTGGGCGCCTGTAATCCCTGCTACTCAGGAGGCTGAGATGGAGAACTGCTTGAACTCCGGAAGCAGAGGTTGCAGTGAGCCAAGATGGCTCCACTGCATTCCAGCCTGGGTGACAAAGGGAGACTCCGTCTCAAAAAAAAAAAAAAAAAAATTAGCCAGGTGTGATGGCGGGTGCCTGTAACCCCAGCTACTTGGGAGGCTGAGGCAGGAGAATCGCTTGAACCCAGGAGGTGGAGGCTGCAGTAAACCAAGATTGCCCCACTGCACTCAAGCCTGGCTAACAGAGCAAGACTCTGTCTCAAAAAAAAAAAAAAAAAAAAAAAAAAAAAAGCAGCCAGTCAATAAAACCATAACCTTTGGGTTAACTTCTCTACCAGAGAGAGGGAAAAATCTCATACCTTACCAGGTTTTACAAGTTAATGTCTATTAAAAACTTTTATGAAGTCACATTTCCTGAGCAATATCACCCTCAGGTGGGTCTATTAGAAAATGTCTAATGTGATTTTGGAAGGCCACTTAGTAGAGTTTTTTGCCTTTTTTTCAATTTTTGGAAAATTATTCATGTATAACATGTACTACATTTATCACCACGTAATTAGACATGGAAAAATAAGGGATCGAGACAAATAATATGCTTGATCTCCCTACCAGTCTATTCTGGGGTGAGCCTGAGATAAGGGATTAAAATACTCGCCTTTAGTTCCTCTAAGTATCCTGGGGACTCAGATCGATGAATATGAGCTCAATGTTTAATGTTGTAGATTTTCCAAACAGAAGGTTACCTAAATGCAAGCCAACTATTAAACGTAGTGCTGGTCCAAAGAAACATAGTCTGTTCCAACACTACTGGAAGAAATGACCAGTTTGGGTCCCAAAAATTGCTAAGGATTTCCAAGGCTAATTTTTACTGTTTTAAATTTTGGCATACGTGCTGAATTTAGAATCCATGCAAACCACAAGAAGAGACCCTTCTGTAATATTTATTTTTTAACTGATTTTTTTTGAGGAGGTAAATACATATTTTATAGATTTCAGAAAATACAATGAGGTTGTAGCAGACACCTATCAGGCCCACCAGATTCCTTTTTCTAATCTGGTTCCTTAGTGGCTCTGAAGGTGAATTGCTAATTGCTCAGAGCTGTCTCCTTTTCTAGAGAATTGCCCTGGCCAGTAGAAGCCACCTTTCCTGAAAGGGCACCTCCTCCTGAGGGCAGCTCACAGCCAATGACTGACTGAGAAAGGTACAAAAGCCTGGCCCCTTTGTCTCCAGGTAGGACCAATTCGATGGAACTATTCACACTCCAGAGCTCTTCAGGGTTTCAAGTAGAAGCTAGGCTCCAGCTAAGACCACATCCTTGCTTGATTTTTGATCCAGGCCCTGTCCTGCTGGCCTCACTCTTAGAAGAGCACAGACTCAAGAATCTCTGTCTCAGACTCTAATTATGGAGAAACTGACATAAGATGAGGACATAGAGTGAAAAGTCATACTCCTTGTGTCTTTCCTTCAGCCACCCAGTCACTAAGAGGGGATAATCAAGGTTGCCAGTGTCTTGGGTAAACTTCCAGAAATATAAAAATATACATATATAATACATAAATGTATAATAACTATATTAAATATGTGGTTTTGTGAGTTTATTTTTGTTTTATACACAAATGGTATCATACACTATCACTATTCTTTCCTTTGGCTTTTTGTTTGATACTGTATCTTGGAGACAGCTCCTAACCAGTACACATAGTGCCGTTCCTTTTGTAAAGGCTGTTGAATATTCTGTTGTATGTATCTACTGTAATTAAGGTAATTGGTCTCTTAATTATGGACATATAGGTTATGTTATGCTGTCAAATAATAGGTCTTATTCATTCTTTCTAACTACTTTTGTACCCATTACCATCACCACCTCCCCCCAGTTCCCCACTACCCTTCCCAGCATCTGGTAACCATCCTTCTACACTCTATGTCCATGAGTTCAACTGTTTTGATTTTTAGATCCCACAAATAAGTGAGAACAAGCGATGTTTGTCTTTCTGTGCTTGGTTTATTTCACTTAACATAATGATCACCAGTTCCATCCATGTTGTTGTAAATGGCAGGATCTCATTCTTTTTATGGCTGAATAGTACTCCATTGTGTATAAGTACCACCTTTTCTTTATCCATTCATCTGTTGATGGACTCTTAGGTTGCTTCCTAATCTTAGCCATTGTAAACAGTGCTGCAACAAACATGGGAGTGCAGGTATCTCTCTTCGATATACTGATTTCCTTTATTTGGGGTATATACCTAGGAGTGGAATTGCAGGATCATATGGTAGCTCATTTTTTAGTTTTTGAGGAACCTAAACTGTTTTCCAGTAGTGTTTGTACTGACTTATTTTCCCACAATGATGTCAAGGGTTCTCTTTTCTCTACAACCTTGCCAGCATTTGGTATTGCCTATCTTTTGGATATAAGTCATTTTAACTAGAGTGAAATGATATCCCATTGTATTTTTTATTTGCATTTCTCTGATGATCAGTGATATTGAGCACCCTTTTGTATACCTGTTTGCCATTTGTATGTCTTCTTTTGAGAAATGTCTATTCAAATCTTTTGCCCATTTTTGATCAGAATATTAGATTTTTTCCTATAGAGTTGTTAGAGCTCCTTATATATTCAGGTTATTAATTCTTTGTCAGATGGGCAGTTTGTGTGTGTGTGTGTGTGTGTGTGTGTGTATACATATATATGATACTATATATATGCAAACATATGATATATTTTATCACATTATATATTATATCATATATATACATATCATATGTATCATATATGATATGTCCATTTCTGCTTTGGTTGCCTGCACTCAAGGGGTACCACTCAAGAACTTTTTGCCCAGATCAGTATCCTGGAGATTTTCCCCAATGTTAGCTTGTAGTAGTTTTGTACTTTGAGGTCTTAGATTTAAGCATTTAATCCATTTTTATTTGATTTTGCATATGGCAAGAGATAGGAGTTTAATTTCATCCTTCAACATGTGGATATCCAGTTTTCCCAATACCATTTATTGAAGAAACTGCCTTCCTCAATGTATTTTCTTGGCACCTTTGTCAAAAATGAGTTCACTGTACATGTTTTGATTGTTTCTGAGTTCTCTACTCTGTTCCATTGGTCTATGTGTCTGTTTTTATGCCAGTACCATGCTGTTTTGGTTACTATAGCTCTGTTTTATAATTTGAAGTTAGGTAATGTGATTCCTCCAGTTTCGTTCCTTTGCCTAGGATAGCTTTGGATATTCTGGGCTTTTTGTGGTTCCATATAAATTTTGGGATTTTTTTTTTCTATTTCTGTGAAGAATGTCACTGGTATTTTGTTTTTTGTTTTTTTGTTTTTGATGTCACAAATTACATGTTTTTATATTGTGTATTCATTAACATATTTCAAATAATTATTTTTTATACTTTTGTCTTTTTTAAAATTATACTTTAAGTTCTGGGATACATGTGGAGAACCTGCAGGTTTGTTACATATGTATACATGTGCCATGGTGGTTTGATGCACCCATCAACCCATCATCTACATTAGGTATTTATCCTAATGCTATCCCTCCCCTAGCCCCGCACTCCCCCAACAGGCCCCAGTGTGTGATGTTCCCTTCCATGTGTCCATATGTTCTCATTGTTCAACTCCCACTTATGAGTGAGAACATGCAGTGTTTGTTTTTCTGTTCTTGTGTTAGTTTGCTGAGAATGATGGTTTCCAGCTTCATCTATGTCCCTCCAAAGGACATTAATGCCTCCTTTTTTATGACTGCATAGTATTCCGTGGTGTATATGTGCCACATTTTCTTTATCCAGTCTATCATTGATGGGCATTTGGGTTGGTTCCAAGTCTTTGCTATTGTGAACAGTGCTGCAATAAACATACGTGGAATGTCACTGGTATTTTGATAGAGATTGCATTGAATTTGTAGATTGCTTTGGGTAGTATGTATATTTTAACAGTATTTATACTTCCAATCTATGAACATTGGAATATTTTTTCATTTTTTGGTGTCCTCTTCAATTTCTTTCATCAATGTTTTATAGTTTTCATTGTAGACATTTTTCACTTCTTTGGTTATGTTATGTACTAGGTATTTAGTTTTATGTGTGGCTATTGTAAATGGGATTACTTTCTTGACTTCTTCTTCACATTGTTCGCTGTTGGCATATAGAAATGCTATTGATTGGCCAGGTGCAATGTCTCATGCCTACAATCCCAGCACTTTGAGAGGCCAAGACGGGTGGATCACTTGAGGCCAGGAGTTCGAGACCAGCCTGGCCAACATGGTGAAACCCCATTTCTATTAAAAATGCAAAAGCTAGCTGGGTGTGGTGGCACACACCTGTAATCCCAGCTACTCAGGAGGCTGAGGCACAAGAATCACTTGAACCCGGGAGGTGGAGGTTGCAGTGAGCCGAGATCATCCCACTGTACTCCAGACTGGGCAACAAAGCGAGACTCTGCCTCAAAAAAAAAAAAAGAAAGAAAGAAAGAAAAGAAATGCTATTAATTGTTGTATGTTGATTTTGTTACTGAATTTGTTTACCAGTTCTAATAGTTTCTCATGGAGTCTTTAGGTTTTTCCAGACATAATATCATATCATTCACAGACAAGGATAATTTGACTTCTTTCTTTCCAATCTGAATGCCCTTTATTTATTTCTCTTGCCTGATTGCTGTAGCTACAACTTCCAGTACGACGTTGAATAACAGTGGTGACAGTGGGCATCCTCATTGTGTTCCATAATGATTATTTAAAGGTTTGGTAAGTCTTCAGTGAAAATGGTTGTGCCAGGATACTTTTTGGGAGGAGCTCGTTAATGTTTACCCCCCACTTTTTCTATGGTAATCAGTCTATTTATATTTTTTATCCATTGTGAGGTCCGTTTTTGTAATCTCTTATTTTGATCTAGGTTGTCAAATTTATTTTTATAGTAATTACCAGGTTGTCTCTTCTGAATCTTTAAGTTTTTCATTTGTTTATATTTAATTCACCCATATAAATTTGTATTTTACATGTTTATGATTCCACTGTTTTCCCTCAATGAAATCAAATAAATTTGTTTTTTTAAGAATTAAATTTTAGATGTATTTATCATATATGTCATCTTTTCAAAGTTTTACATTTCTGCCTTTATCCTTATGAATTCACTTATTTTTATTTCACTAATTTATTTTCTTCTGCTTTTTATAATACCTTGATTTGAACATTTATGACTTTGCATTTTCTTTCAAGCATTGCTTTATATGTATTGCAGATACTCTACTATGTATTTTCTCATTTCAATTTCCTTTTTGATGGAAAAAATGTTTTTTGATTCGTTGGCACAGTTTTGTTACTAATTTCTAATTTAATTGCATTACGTGCAAAACAATGTTGCCAAAGGCTAATGTTGCCCATAATATTTTTATTTGTAAAAATTTTGTTTTTTTGTTTTTTTTTTTTTTTTTTTGAGATAAGGTCTCTGTCAGCCAGGCTGGAGTGTGGTGGCATGATCATGGCTCACTGCTGCTTTGACCTGCCATACTCAGATGATTCTCCTGCCTCAGCCCCACAGGTAGCTGGGACTACAGGAGCATGCCACCAAAGCTGACTAATTTTTGTATTTTTTGTAGAGATGAGGTTTTGTCCTGTTTTCCAGGCTGGTCTCAAACTCCTGAGCTTAAGTGATCCTCCTGCCTCAGCCTCCCAAAGTGTTGGGATTACAGGCGTGAGCCACAATGCCCAGCCTGATTATTTTATATGGACTATTATATTCATCATGCTTTGTGAATATTTCTTGGACATATAAAAAGAAAATGTATCTCTGTTTGGAGAATATGAAGTTATATAAATTAGAATTACATAATTATTTATTAGTTATGTTTTAAGATGTTTACATCTGTTTATTAATTAAGGCTTTAGGATGTTATTAATTAGATGTTACTTAAGATGCTTAAATTCGTGGTGGAATGACACAGAAAAAAGGACATTTTAAAAGATGTTTTTCAACAGACACTGAGGTCTACTTGAGGCGGGAGGGTGGGAGAAGGAAGAGGAGCAGAAATGGTAACTACTGGATACTGAGCTTAATACCCAGGTGACATAACAATATCTACAACAAACCCCCGTGACATGTGTTTGTCTATGTAACAAACCTTCACATGTACTCTCAAACCTAAAATAAAAATTTGTTTAAAGATATTTTTAATACTCCCTTGTTGTAGGCTGTTTCTAGTATTACAGGGACAAGAAAAAATATTGCTGTTTGAAAAATTATAGCCATACTTTTTGTCTTTTGTTTTATAGGTTATTAGGGAAAACAATATAGTTCTAACAACCTATAAAGCAAAAGACAAAAATAAAGCAAAGAGTGTTAGTTGTTACAAAATAACCAACATTTTATAGTATGGATGATTTAGGAGTAATGATGATTGATGATATACAGTTTTATTTTTATTTTATTTTTTGAAACAGGGTCTCGCTCTATCACCCAGGCTGGAGAGCAGTGGCAAAATCATGGCTCACTGTAGTCTCAAACTCGTGCGCTCAAGCCATCCTCCCACCTCAGCTTCCCAATTAGAAGGGACTACACGTGCACATCAACATGCTCGGCCAATTTTTTATTTTTTTTTATAGACAGGGTCTCACTATGTTGCCCAAGCTGGTCCCAAACTCCTGGCCTCAAGCAATCCTCACACCTCAGCCTCTCAAAATGCTGGGGTTACAGGTGTAAGCCACTGCACTTGGCCTTGGTAAACAGTTCTAATGTGTTATTTTTTTCTACAATAATACTTTAATAATATGCTAAAACTTTTGATAAGCCTGATATATGAGGCGTTACAGGGGAAACGGAAACAAGACATCTTTGAAACCTTGATGCGGCAGAGGGCTGCAACCACCTGGGGCAGTTATGATATGGGAAATGGTGACCAGCAGGAAAAGGGCCTATTTTGGTGCTGAGGATTGAGACCATGAGGTGGTAAACAGGAAAGGTTGGGTTCAAGTGTGGATTATTCAGGAGTAGACTTGAGATTCTGTCTTCTGGAATATATTAGGTAGTCCAAAATCTTGAAACAAGAAGTGACAGCCTGCTGATCCATGGGTTGGTACAATCTGGTATATATCTAGGTTATGCTATGTTGTAAATAATAATAGCTCAATGCTTTATTGAGCACTTACTATGTGCCAGCCATTAGGTTGAACTATATATATATATAATATATTCATTTAATTATCATTACAACCCCATAAGGCAAGTGCTAATATAATCACTATTTTACAGATGAGAAAACAGAGACTTAAAGAATCACCCAGGATGGCACTACTGGGATTTCAAACAGGCAATATGACTCACAATTACGTCTTTCAGGTATGAGAAACTAAACTAAAGAGACTTCCAGTTGTGGACAAGATGAAATACACTCTCATTCCTCCCACTAAGTATAGCTAAAAAACCCTGAACATTATATATAAGACAAATAATAAGGTGACTCTGAAAGATGGAGGAAAGAAAACAGAATGGCTTGGGACCTCAGAACCCCAAAAATGCCAGGCATTGTTTACCCTGGATTTCCTCCCCCTCCCCGCCCCCCGCCTTTGTATCCTCACCTGGGTACTGGAGAAGCTGGCAACCAGAAATGCCAACAGACATAAATAAAAGGAGGAAAACATGTTCAAGAAAAGCCTGTTATTTCTCACCAAGGGACAGAACAGGAGAAACCTAGCAAGAGAGAAAACTTAGACAATAATTGTCTTACTGTAGTGAAATGCCACAGGAAAAATTGAGGTCCCCATCCCCACCCTTGTCAGCAACTTAGAGGCTGAGTAGAGAGCTTAGACTTCCACCCTCACCCAGCTGGCATGAGGTATTCCTCCTCTCCTCCTCCCCCAACACTGTGATGGTGTCAGAGAAGACCAGGTGGGGCACCTAGGATTGTCACCCTAATCATGCAGTAACAAGCCCCTCCATTCTCCACATTTTCGGGGGAGACCACAAGAAGAGCTTGGACTTTTGCTTCCACTTGGCAGTAACAAGGCGCTTCAACCTTCCCCCGACTGGAGCAGTATCAGAGGAAACCTGATAAAACCAAAGATTTAAATAAGATCCAGAGTCTCACAACATAATAACCAAAGTATCCAGGGTTGCATTTTCAAAATCATTCATTATTCTAAGAACCAAGATCTTAACTAGAATGAGAAAAGGCAATCCACAGATGGCAGCACTGAGACAGCACAGATACTTGAACTGTCTGACAAGGATTTCAAAGCAGCCATCATACAATGACTCGATGAGAAATTTTGAACATGCTTGAAGCAAATGAAAAGTAGAAAGCTTTGGTGAAGAAATAGAATATGTAAAGAAGAGCCAAATAAAACCTTTAACTGAAAAAATACAATAAAATGTTAAAACTCACAGGATGGGCTCAATAATAGATGAAAGAAGACAAAAGAATACATCAATTAATTTGAAGTTAGATCAATAAAATGTAACCAACTTCAACAACATGAAGAAAATACACTGAAGAAAAAATCAACAGAACCTTAGGGACTTGAGGAACCTTAACAAAAATCAATAAATTGTATTATCAGAGAGGAATAAGAGTGAGATTGAAAAAGTGTTCAACAAACTCACAGCTAAAATTTTCCTGAATTTGGCATAAGACATAAACCTATAGATTTCACAGGCTAATTGAGCCTTAAACAACAACAACGACAACAACAACAAAAAGAACAAAGAAATATAACCAAGACACATTATAACCAAACTTCGGAAAACTAAAGACAGTGAAAAGGTTGAAAGCAATAAGAGAGAAGTGATTTACCTGTAGGAAAAAAAACAATTCAAACAACAGATTTCTCATCCAAAACCATGCAGACCAAAAGGAAGTGGGACAAGATTTTTGAAGTGTTGAAAAAACTGTGGGCCAGACGTGGTGGCTCACGCCTGTAATCCCAGCACTCTGGGAGGCTGAGGCAGGTGGATCACTTGAGGTCAGGAGTTCAAGACCAGCCTGGTCAACATGGTAAAACCCATTCTCTACTAAAAATTAGCTGGGCATGGTGGTGCATGCCTGTAATTCCAGCTACTTGGGAGGCTGAGGTAGGAGAATAGCTTGAACCCAGAGGCCTGCCACTGCACTCCAGCCTGGGCAACAGAGTGAGACCCTGTTGAAAGAAAGAGAAAGAGAGGAAGGAGAGAGAGAGAGAGGAAGGAAGGAAGGAAGGAAGGAAGGAAGGAAGGAAGGAAGGAAGGAAGGAAGGAAGGAAGGGAGGGAGGGAGGGAGGGAGGGAGGGAAAAAGAGAGATGGAAAGAAAGAAACAAGGAAAGAAAGAAAGAAAGAAAGAAAGAAAGAAGAAGGAAGGAAGGAAGGAAGGAAGGAAAGAAAGAAAGAAAGAAAGAAAGAAAGAAAGAAAGAAAGAAAGAAAGAAAGAAAGAAAGAGAAAGAAAGAAAGAAAGAAAGAGAGAGAGAAGAAAGAGAGAGAAGAGCTGTGAACCCATACTTTTACATATGGGCAAAAATAGTTTTCGGGAATGAAGGCCAAAATGAAGACATTCTCGTATTAAGCAAAACTAAAATAATCTGTTACCAGCAGACCAACCTTAAAAGAATGGCTAAAGGAACCCTTTTTTTTTTGCTTTTTTTTTTTTTTTTTTGAGACGGAGTCTGGCTCTGTCGCCCAGGCTGGAGTGCAGTGGCGCGATCTCGGCTCACTGCAAGCTCCGCCTCCGGGGTTCACGCCATTCTCCTGCCTCAACCTCCCTAGTAACTGGGACTACAGGCACCCACCACCACGCCAGGCTAATTTTTCTTTTCTTTTTTTTTTTTTGGTATTTTTAATCGAGTCAGGATTTCACCATGTTCGCCAGGATAGTCTCGATCTCCTGACCCCGTGATCCTCCCACCTCAGCCTCCCAAAGTGCTGGGATTACAGGCATGAGCCACCGCGCCGGGCCTAAAGGAACTCTTTAAACAGAAAAAAACTAGAGGGAATCATGAAACATCAGGAAGGAAAAAGGAACAATGGAAAGTGTAAAAATGTAGATAAGTACAACAGACTTCTCTTCTTGAGTTTTCTAAACTATGATTGTTGAAGCAAAAATTATAACATTGGCTAATGTGATTCTCAAAATACGTAGAGGAAATATTTTAGACAATTATATTGTCAATTGGGGTGGATAAAGGGAATTAAAGGGAGGTAACTGTTCTATACTTCACTTAAATTGGTAAAATGTTGACACCAAAAAATAAAACAAAAGGCCGGGCACGATGGCTCACGCCTGTAATCCCAGCAGTTTGGGAGGCCGAGGCAGGTGGATCACCTGAAGTCAGCAGTTTGAGACCAGCCTGGCCAACATGGTGAAACCCCGTCTCTACTAAAAATACAAAAATTAGCTGGGCGCGGTGGTATGCGCCTGTAATCCCAGCTACTAGGGAGGCTGAGGCAGGGAGAATCACTTGAACCTGGGAGGCAGAGATTGCAGTGAGCCAAGATGATACCATTGCACTCCAGCCTGGGTGACAGAGAGAGACACTGTATCAAAAAATCAAATGAAATAGTTGGCCAGGTGCGGTGGCTCACGCCTATAATCCCAGCACTTTGGGAGGCCGAGGCAGGCAGATCACGAGGTCAGGAGATCAAGACCATCCTGGTTACCACAGTGAAACCCCGTCTCTAGTAAAAATGCAAAAAATTAGCCAGGCGTGGTGGCGGGCACCTGTAGTCCCAGCTACTCGGGAGGCTGAGGCAGGAGAATGGCATGAACCCAGGAGGCAGAGCTTGCAGTGAGCCGAGATCGCGCCACTGCACTCCAGCCTGGGCGACAAAGCGAGACTCGGTCTCAAAAAATAAATAAATAAATAAATAAATATCCAAAGAATACAAAAAGAAGAAAGTGATCAATTTTGCCAATCCCATTTTTTTTTTAAGTAAACCGAAAAGCTTTTGAAATGGAATTGTGAAAGACTCCACATTACTAAATTGCTCAATATGACAATGATAAAATCTCTTCATACTATAGGCAGACTATTTTAGAAAAATGATTGTATTCTATGCCCTAAAGAGCAGTGAATAAATATATGTGTGTGTGTGTCTGTGTATGTGTGACCACATTCAAGTTTTGGCTCAGCCTGTTTTCATGATCAGCTTTATGAGACTTTAATGACAATATGCAATAGGCACTTACGGGGCGGGCATTCTCCCCACCCTGATTTGAGAGCCCACACAGCTCTGGCAGCCCTGGGAGGTAATAGGGAACTCGGGAGAAAGGACTCTTCTTGGAGAACCCAGACAGTCAAGGAAGTTGATGAGAAGCAGGAGCAGAAGAGTAAGAGTAATTTTGTCCCCAGCATGTGAGACAACACCTGGGGAACTATGAGAACAGACAGGGCATATGTGAGCAAAGATTAGGTACTTTAGTGGGTAGGCAGAAGCTCAAAGTCATTGTAATTAGAATACTAAAGAAAATGTAGCCTTTTTTTTTTTTTTTTTTTAACTGTCTCTCTCTATTGCCCAGGCTAGAATGCAGTGGTGCAATCTCGGCTCACTGCAACCTCTGCCTCCTGGGTTCAAGAGATTCACGTGCCTCAGCCTGCTGATTAGCTGGAATTACAGGCACTCGCCACCACGCCTGGCTAATTTTTGTATTTTCAGCAAAGATGGGGTTTCACCATGTTGGCTAGGCTGGTCTCAAACTCCTGACCTCAAGTGATCCTCCCACCTCGGCCTCCCAGAGTGCTGGGATTACAGGTGTGAGTCACTGCACCTGGCCAAGCTTCGTTTTATTTTTAAGTTTAGTGAAACTTAGGCATATAAGCTATTGTTGCATTCTCAGATGTCTTATGATACGACTTGTTCTTCAGTTCTAGGTAGCTAAATCACTTCTGATGAATGATTGTTTCTAAAAATTATAAAAAAGAATTGTGTATATTCCCTCACTACCTCTATTCATTGTCTAAGAGATATTACTATTTTAAACTTGCTCCTACTTTTAAACTGTACTCTCCCAAGATGTATTTAAATTTGATTTTCTCATATTTTGTTTTCATTTCAGTTGGAAAACAGCTGACCTTCATATTTATTTTTAGAATTGTCTTTTGAAAGGATATTATTAAATCATTATGATTGCATCAGTTGGGATTTTTTTGTTGTTGCAAGTCACAAAAACTCAAACTAGCTCAAATAGAAAAGGATTGTGGTTACCTTCAACTACAGTTGGATTTGGGGGCTCAAACACAGTTCTCAGGGACTCATGTTTTCTCCTATAATCAGCAGCTATGTCAGTCTCTCAAAAACTCTCTTTCCAACAAAAAAGCAAGAAAAGCCTGGAGAGTACTCTAATTAGTCCAGCTTGGTTTACATGCCTATGTCTGAACCAATCACTGTTGCCAGGGAGAAGAATGGCCAGGCCTGGTCACCTATGAGTGAGTGAACATGGAGAGCCTCACCAGAACCACAAGAAATGGCTCCCCTACAGAAAAGCAGTGTCCTAGTACCAGAGTAAGAGGAAAGGAATGTAAATCACACCCATATGTCCAACAGATGTCTACCTACTGTTCTTGGCAATGTGAATACAGAGGTAATAAAACATGGACACCACCCTTAATGGGCTCATTCTCTCCAGTTTTCTTTCTTTTTCCTCCTTGATTCATTTGACGTTTTAGTAAAGTGCTTTACCTCATTTGTAAGGTGCCACTCCAGATTGGAGCCTTCTGATTTCTGTTTAAATATCTTTGCTATCTGGGGGTTTCTGTTTTGGAATTACACTCAAGAAAAATTCCTGAACATTTTGGGACTCTCCCATTCACTGTGAGAACAAAAACATTTTAAATTAAAAACATTATTTGCCTAATGTTGTGAGGGGTTGTAAGCAAAATGTAACTGGTAAAAACAGGCTCCTTTTATTAAAGGAAGTAATGCATGATTGAAGCAATTCTGAGGAAAATAATTTCAATCTAGATCTACCAATCATGGTGTAGGTGTGCCTCTGGCATGTACACACATGTCCTATGCATACCTTACATATGCACATCATTCATGCTCACCCCACCCCTCCCGGGAACCTGTAGAGTCAAGGACTATTTCAGTTATTACTAAGACTTGAATAAAGAGTGGGGGTGGGGGTGGGGGTAGAAGTATATATGAAACTGCAAATGCCAAGACCCACTATCTAATTTACCTGCCTCCTTCATTTTTAAGATTACCATTTATAATATGACTATTTAATGACTGATATATATATCAAAATATCAAATATATATATATAAAATACATTTAGTCTAATTTACCTGCCTCCTTCATTTTTAAGATTAACCATTTATAATATCACAATTTAATGACTTTGATATATATATCAAAATAGCAAATATATATTTTATATATATTTTAAAGTCATTAAATATGACTAATGACTTTGATATATATATGTGTGTGTATATATATACATATATATAATATAAAGAGAAAAGAAACTGAACGATTGCTTAGTCTGTTTTCTTGCTTCAGGGACAGAGCTGTACCTGATTCAACTTAGGAATTAATCCTTGGTCTATAACATTCCAACCACTCTTGGTAATTTACTGCATTGGGGCCAATCCCTAGTACCCTACCCAGAACTTAGTTGGGTTGGAGAACAAGATAGGGCATAAATGAATGGAAGTGTTAATAAGCGATAGAGAGAAAGAGAGCAAGCAAAAAAGCAAAAGCAAAAGAAGGGTGGTTTTTGAAATGAGAACAGAATTATTCAAAAAGTTACGTGATTCAATTTTTAGTTAAACATGGCAAATGAACCATATCTATTTATTTTGCTACCTTCTAAAACTTCACCAATGGATTTATTGGATTAATGGATTTATTGGATTAATGGATTTATTGAGGTACACTTGACATACAAACTACACACACTTAAAGTGCAGAGTTTTATAAGTGTATGCATGTGTGTGTATGTGTGTATATATGTGTATATATATGTGTATCCATCACTACCATTAAAATAAAGATAATGAACTTACCTATAATCCCCAAAAGTTTCCTTGTGCCCCTTGTAACCTCTTCTTCAGATTCTTCCCCATCCAATACCCTTTCCCAGGGTATTGATCTGCTTTCTTGTCACTATATGTTGGTTTCCATCCTAGAATTTCATAAAAAATCATACAGTTCGCAGTCTTTTATGTCTGGCTTCTATCATTTGGCATAATTATTTTAGAGTTATGTTGTAGAAGCTATCAGTAGTCCATTCCCCTTTATTGTGGAATAATATTTTGTTGTATGGACATACCAGACTCTGTTTATCCATTACTTGATGAACATTTGCATTATTTCCTGTTTTGGGCTATAACATAAACTTCCTAAGTATATTTGTGAACAAATCTTTGTATGGATATATGCTTTCACTTCCCTTGGGTAACTACTTAGGATTGGAATGGCAGGATTGTATGATAGGTATACATTTAACTTTAAAGAAATTGCCAAGTTGGTTTCCAAAGTGATTATTGTCCAGCACTGTAGAAACACCCTTGACAATGGTTGGTAGAGTCAGTCTTTTAAATGTTATTTATTTTAATAAGTCTGCAATGGTATCACATTCTGATTTTATTTCACATTTTCCTAATGACTAACGATGTTGAGCATCTTTTCATCCATGTATCTTCTTTGGTGACATGTATGTTCAGATATTTTGCCCATATTTTAACTGTGTTGTTTGTTTTTCTATTATTGGCACTAGAGAGTTCTTAATATAATTTAGATACAATTCTTTATCATAATTTTACTTTGAAAATCTTTTCTCTGACTCTATGGCTTGGCTTTCCATGCTCTTAACAGTGTCTCTTGAAGAGTAGACATTTTAAATGTTGTTGAAGTCCAATTCTTCTTCTTGTTCTTCTCCTTCTCCTTCTTCTTCTCCTTCTTATTCTTCTTCCTCTTCTTCTTCTGATGAAGTCTCACTCTGTTGCCCAAACTGTAGTGCAGTGGTACTATCTCAACTCATTGCAACCTTGGCCTCTAGGGTTCAAGTGATCTTCCTGCCCCAGCCTCCTAAGTAGCTGGGATTACAGGCATGCACCACCACGCCCACCTAATTTTTGTATTTTTATTACAGGTGGGGTTTCACCATGTTGGCCAGGCTGATCTCAAACTCCTGACCTCAGGTGATCTGCCTGCCACAGCCTCCCAAAGTGCTAGAATTTTAAGTGTGAGACACTGCACTCAGCCTCTATCAATTTATTCTTTTATGGATTGTGCTTTTGACATTATATTTAAGCAATCTTTGCTTAATCCAAAGTCACAAAAATTTTCTCTTAATGTTTTCTCCTGGGAGTGTTATAGCTTTACATTCATGGCCATGATCCATTTCAAGTTAATTTTTGTATAGGGTAAAAGCCATTAAATGAAATTTTAAAATTTATTTATTTATTTTTATTTTTTTAGAGACAGAATCTGGCTTTGTCACCCAGGTTGGAGTGCAGTGTTGCAATCCTAGCCCACTGCAGCCTCCAACTCCAAGGCTCAAGTTATCCTCCTACCTCAGCCTCCTGAGTAGTTAGGACTACCAGTGTGCACCACCACACCCAGGTTTTTTCTTTTTTTAAGAGACAGGATCTCACTGTGTTGCCCAGGCTAGTCTTGAGTTCCCGGCCTCAAACAATCCTCCAACCTCAGCTTCCTAAAGTGCTGGGATTACAGATGTAAGCCACTGTGCCTGGCCAAAGTCTTTGTTGTTGTTGTTGTTGTTTTGTTTTTGTTTTTTGTATATGGATGCCCAGTTGTTCATGTGGAGGCATTTTTTGAAAAGACTATAATTTCTCCACCGAATTGCCTTTGCATACTTAGGGGAAATCAGTTGTCCATACATGTATGGGTCTATTTCTCTTCTTTCTATCCGGTTCCATTGCTCTATTTGTCTCTCTTCATGCCAATACCACCCTGTCTTGATGCCCATAGCTTTATTCTTTTTGAAAGTAAGTGGTGTTAGTCTTCCAGCTTTGTTCTTCTTTCTCAAAGTGATTTTAGCTGTTGTAGGACCTTTGCATTTTCATTTGAATTTTAGAATCAGCGTGTCAAATTCTATATAAAACCCTGCTGGGATTTTTATTGGAATTGCACTGAATTCAGAGTTCAATTTGGGGAGTTATATGGTTTGACCATGTCCCCACCCAAATCTCATCTTGAATTGTAGCTCCCATAATTCCCACATGTCATGGGAGAGGCCAGTGGGAGGTAATTGAATCACAGGGATGGATTTTTCCCACACTATTCTCATGATAGTGAAAAAGTCTCATGAGATCTGATGGTTTTATAAAGGGCAGTTCCCCTGCACATGCTGTCTTGCCTGCTGCCATGTAAGATGTGCCATTCCCTCTCCTTTGCCTTCCACCATGATTTTGTGGCCTCCCCAGCCATGTAAAACTCTGAGTCCATTAAACCTCTTTTCCTTTATAAATTACCCAGTCTCAGGTATTTCTTCATAGCAGTATGAAAATGTACTAATATAGTAAATTGGTACCAGGAATGGAGTGCTACTATAAGGATACCCGAAAATGTGGAAGTGACTTTGGAACTGGGTAACAGGCAGAGGTTGGAATAGTTTGGAGGGCTCAGAAGAAGGCAGGAAAATGTGGGAAAGTTTGGAACTTCCTAGAGAATTGGATGGCTCAGAAGACAGGAAGATGTGGGAAAGTTTGGAACTTCGAAGAGACTTGTTGAACGGCTTTGACCAAAATGCTGATAGTGATATGGACAATAAAGTCCAGGCTGAGATGGTTTCAGGTGAAAATGAGGAACTTGTTGGGAACTGGAATAAAAGTCACTCATGCTATGCAAAGAGACTGGCAGCATTTTGCCTCTGCCATAGAGATCTGTGGAACTTTGAACTTGAGAGAGATGATTTAGGGTATCTGGCAGAAGAAATTTCTAAGCAACAAAGTGTTCAAGAGGGAGCAGATCGTAAAAGCTTGGAAAATTTGCAGCCTGACGATGCAATAGAAAAGAAAACCCCAGGCCGGGCGCGGTGGCTCAAGCCTGTAATCCCAGCACTTTGGGAGGCCGAGACGGGCGGATCACGAGGTCAGGAGATTGAGACCATCCTGGCGAACACCGTGAAACCCCGTCTCTACTAAAAAATACAAAAAAAAAACTAGCCGGGCGAGGTGGCGGGCGCCTGTAGTCCCAGCTACTCGGGAGGCTGAGGCAGGAGAATGGCGTAAACCTGGGAGGCGGAGCTTGCAGTGAGCTGAGATCCGGCCACTGCACTCCAGCCCGGGCTACAGAGCGAGACTCCGTCTCAAAAAAAAAAAAAAAAAAAAAAAAAAAAAAAAAGAAAACCCCATTTTCTGTGGAGAAATTTAAGCCTGCTCCATAAATTTGCATAAGTAAAGAGGAGCCAAATGTTAATCATCAAGACAGTGGGGAAAGTGTCTCCAGGGCATGTCAGAGACCTTCATGGCAGCCCATCCCATCACAGGCCTGGAGGTCTAGGAAGCAAAAATGATTTTGTGGGCTGGGCCCAGGGCCCCCCACCCCACCCTGCTCTGTGCAGTTCCCCTGCTCTATGCAATATGATGTTCTGCATCCCAGCTGCTTCAGCTCCAGCTGTGGCTAAAAGGGGTCAATGTACAGCTCAGGCTGTTGCTTCAAAGGATGCAAGTTCCAAGTTTTGGTGGCTTACATGTGGTGTTGGGCCTGCAGGTACACAGAAGTCAAGAATTAAAGTTTGAGAACCTCATCCTAGATTTCAGAGGATGTATGGAAATACCTGGATGTCCAGGCAGAGACGTGCTGTAGGGGTGGAGCCCTCATGGAGAACCTCTGCTAGGGCAGTGCAGAAGGGAAATATGAGGTGGGAACCCCCACATAGAGTCTCCACTGGGGCACTGCCTCGTGGAGCTGTGAGAAGAGGGCCACCATCCTATAGACCCTAGAATGGTAGATCTACCAACAGCTTGCAGCGTGCACCTGGAAAAGCCACAGACACTCAACGCCAGTCCATGAAAGCACCTGGGAGGGGTGCTGTATCCTGCAAAGCCATAGAAATGGAGCTTCCTATGGCCATGGGAGCCAAGCTCTTGCATCAGCATGACCTGGATGTGAGACATGGAGTCAAAGGAAATCATTTTGGAACATTAAGATTCAATGACTGCCCTATTGGGTTTCTAACTTGCATGGGACCTGTAGCCCCTTTGCAATAGAAAGGTTGAAAATTACAACAGAGGAAGTCACCTAGAAAGCAGAACAAAAACCAAAGATATGGAAAATAGAAGAAAAAAATATGAAAATTAGTGAGTGCCTCTAGTCCAGGAAGTCCAACATCCAACAAATAAGAGTTCTGGAAAGAGAAAACAGAGCAAATACAGGGAAGAAATTTTTCAAAGAGTTAAGACAAAATTTCTCCAAATTAAAGGACATGGATTTCCAGATTTTAAGGGTTAATGAGTGCCTGGAAAAATATATTACAATGAACTATGTCGAGATAGATCATCCTGAAAGTTTACTACAATTGAAATAAAGCATTCTAAAACTTCCCAGTGAAAACACTGAAATCCAGAAGACTTTGAACAATGTCTTCTAAAATGCAAGATACATTTATTTACAACACAGAATTCTATAGACAAACCACTGAATAATAAGTGTAGAATAAATACAGTTAGAAATTCTAGGTCTAAAAAAATTTATCTTCCAGTGGAGGATATGCCTCACAAGATACAGATATAAACCAAGAAGGAGAAAACTATAGAATCCAAGACAAGATACAGGTATAAACCAAGAAGGAGAAAACTATAGAATCCAAGACAAGATACAGGTATAAACCAAGAAGGAGAAAACTATAGAATTCAAGACACAATAAACCAGAGAAGGGGAATTCCTTGAATTTTAGTAAAATGAAGTCAAGACAGCTGTGTAGCCCACCTAGAAAGCAATTAGCCTAGGCTAGGACAGAACAGAGGGCTCCAGGAAAAATATCAAGCAATTGCATTGATAAACTTCTATGTGTTTATAGCCATTGGGAAAACTTTTATGATTTCTTACAAATATTTTGAGAATGAATTAATGCTAAATATGTGAAATATTAAACAAAAAAACCAAGGCAATTATATATTCACAGGTTGCATGACCAAAAAGTTGCACAGAAAGGAGATATAATCACAATTTTCTCTGTGGCTCAGTAATAAACAACAGTTACATAGTTTTTAATAACATTACTATGAATATTAAGCTAACCACAAATTGTGATTTAAATATATTGGAAAATGGGATGAGAGAAAGTGAAGGTGAGGAAAGGAAAATGGACATGTAAGAAAAATAAATTCTCAATTTCCATTTGGAAAAGATAATAGCTAACATTTAATTTTGAAAAATTTTTTATATGGCCTCATAAACTGTTATTTAGAAATATGGTAGTAAGTACCAAAAAAAAAAAAAAAAAAAAAAAAAACCAGCTAAAAATGCTTAAACAGGTTACATATGGGGAGTGGAAAGGAAAAATGAGGAAAGGTGTGCTGTTTTTTACTGTCAGGTTTATTGAACTATGTGACCTTTAAAAATTATTCATGGTGGGCAGATCACCTGAGGTCAGGAGTTTGAGCCAGCCTAGTCAACGTGGTGAAACCCCATCTCTACTAAAAATACAAAATTAGCCAGGCGTGGTGGCACATGCCTGTAATCCCAGCTACTTGGGAGGCTGAGGCAGGAGAGTTATTGAAACTCTGTCTGAAAAAAAAATTATTATTCATATGTATAATTAAAATATTTTATTGAAATACAATATGCATACATAGATGTTCACATTTACATGTAAAATTTTGATTTTAAAAATACATTTAAGTAAATCAAAGGAACCGTAAAAGGCTTTACAGGTGTGGCCTTGGGCATAATTTACTGTTGATGGAAACGATGAGCCACTGAAAGTGTTTCTGAAGGTATGATTTCAGAAGCATTGATCTGTGGTTCTCAAGCACTTTGGAGTTTTCTGAAGAAAAAGCAATAAACAATATGACT
This sequence comes from Macaca thibetana thibetana, assembly GCF_024542745.1. Classification (NCBI taxonomy): domain Eukaryota; kingdom Metazoa; phylum Chordata; class Mammalia; order Primates; family Cercopithecidae; genus Macaca; species Macaca thibetana. The sequence continues at coordinate 14,421,658 of NC_065579.1, forward strand.
CATTCTTTTGAAATAAAAGATTAACTGTGACTTTCTCAGAAAGCTGGTTACATTCTTAAAAGTATTACAGTCTTTTTTTCTCTACACTGTTCTGAAAGTACATCAGCAATTTCAGTCTTAAAGGAGGATCTGAACTGCTCATTTTGACTAAAGTTCAGTTAACCAGATATAGATTATCTTTGCCAGAGTGTTTTGGAGTTATTTCTATGTGATTGTTTACTTTTGCCAAACTTAATAACATGGCTCTCGGAAGCCAAAAGTTAGTAATGAAAACAGTAACTGAAATACTACCACTAAGAATAATTTAGCTGCTCTAGGCATTTGTCAACATCATTTGTTTGGGCTAAGCCCAAATTCAGAAAGCCTTTAAAAATGAACAATAGGCCGGGCGCGGTGGCTCAAGCCTGTAATCCCAGCACTTTGGGAGGCCGAGACGGGCGGATCACGAGGTCAGGAGATCGAGACCATCCTGGCTGACACGGTGAAACCCCGTCTCTACTTTAAAAAAATACAAAAAACTAGCCGGGCGAGGTGGCGGCGCCTGTAGTCCCAGCTACTCGGGAGGCTGAGGCAGGAGAATGGCGTGAGCCCGGGAGGCGGAGCTTGCAGTGAGCTGAGATCCGGCCACTGCACTCCAGCCTGGGCGGCAGAGCGAGACTCCGTCTCAAAAAAAAAAAAAAAAAAAAAAAAAAAAAAAAAAAAAAAAAAAGAACAATAAGTGGAAATTTCAGAACTCCAAAGAAACGGTAATCAGTGAAACATTCTGCTGCTCCTTTTTCTCCACGGCAGTGCCCCCAAAGCTTGCCTGCACGCTGGAATCACTGGGGGAGCTTTTAAAGTTCCAGTCCCCAGGCCACACCTCAGAACAGGTAAGTCAGAATCTCTGGAGGTGGGACCCAGGCACTGGTATTGTTAAAACTCCTCAGGTGATTTCAACATGCTGACAAGGCTGAGAACTACTGCTCAAAGGAAAATCATAATGAACAACATTCAGATACTATCACATTGGTTTCAGTCCTTTTTTTTTTTTTTTTTGAGATGGAGTTTCGCTCTTGTCACCCAGGCTGGAGTGCAGTGGCACGGTCTTGGCTCACTGCATCCTCTGCCTCCTGGGTTCAAGTGATTCTCCTGCCTCAGCCTCCTGAGTAGCTGGGATTACAGGCACTGGCCACTACGCCCAGCTAATTTTTTTTTTTTTTTTTTTTTTTTTTTTTTTTTTTTTGTAGAGATGGGGTTTCGCCATGTTGGGCAGGCTGCTCTCGAACTCTTGATCTCAGGTGATCTGCCTGCCTTGGCCTCCCAAAGTACTGGGGTTACAGGCGTGAGCCACCATGCCTGGACGATTTCCGTCCTTTTCTTAAATAATCCTTAAACCTCTGCTGTGAGATCCTCCAACTTTTTTGAGGAAAAGGCATTAGGGAAGGGGAGATTATCCTCTCAACCAGACACTGGCTTTAAAGGAGATGTTTGCTCCAACCCCCAGTATAACCTAGCTTAGGGCGGTAAAGATTGGCTGGGATGACATCCAATCATAACTCCATTACCCACTTAAGCTTAGCTTCACGAGCAAGTTCCTCTCTGCTCTTTAGTTGCAATATTAAACAAAAAGTTAGCACATTTTAAAAAATAACAGTTTCATTGGGATATGATTTATATACCATAAAACTCATCCTAAGTTTGCTGTCTTAAAAAAAAAAGTCACTCATTTAAAGTGCACAATTCAATGGTTTTTTTAGTATATTCAGAGAGGTGTGCCACCATCATCACTAATTTCAGAGCATTTTGATCGCCACAAAAGAAACCCCATATCCTTTAGCAGTCACTCTCCCTCCTTCCTCTAGGGAATTCCCAGCTCATAGGCACCACTAATCTAATTTCTGTCCTGTAGATGTGCCTGTTCTGGATATTTCATATAAAAGGAATCACACAATATACAGTCTTTTATGGTGGCATCTTTCACTTAGCATATTTTCATGGTTCATGTTGTAGCATGCATCACTGCTCCCTTTATTTTTATGGATGAATAATATTTCATTGTATGAATATGCCATATTTTCTCTATTAACTCATCAGTTCATGGACATTTGGGTTGTTTTCCTCTTTGGCTGTCATGAATAATACTGTTATGAAATCTGCATACACATTTTTGTCTATTTGTATTTCTCTTGGGTATATACCTAGGAGTAGAATTGCTGAGTCACACAGTAACTCTATATTGAACTTTTTGAGGAACTGCCCAACTATTTGCCACAAATTTTGCAAGTTTTTTTGAAGTCATGTGCAAGTATTAAATGTTTAATTTGTAACAATGAAATAGAATAGAATTTATTTTTCTAAGAATGATGTTCAGATTTTCTTTTTTTTTTTTTTTTTTTTTTTGAGACAAAGTCTCTCTCTGTCACCAAGGCTGGAGTGCAGGGGCATCATCTCGGCTCACTGCAAGATCCACCTCCCGGGTTCAAGCGAGTCTCCTGCCTCAGCCTCCTGAGTAGCTGGGATTACGGGCACCTGCCACCACGCCCAGCTAATTTTTGTATTTTTAGTAGAGATAGAGTTTCACCATCTTGGCCAGGCTGGTCTTGAACTCCTAACCTCGTGATCCACCCACCTTGCCCTCCCAAAGTGTTGGGATGACAGACGTGAGCCACCACACCAGGCCGATGTTCAGAGATTTTAATGTGACTTTCTTGAGAAACATAGTTAACAGCTATCCTCACATTTTAACTTCCATCTCTTCCCCACCCCTTTCTGGAAAGGAACAAACTGTTTTATGGATGATGAGGGGACTTAAGACTTATAAAAGTGGATTTAAACAATGATCTCTTGCCAGGCGTGGTGCCTCATACCTGAGATTCCAGCACTTTGGGAGGCCAACACAGGCGGATCACTTGAGACCAGGAGTTCAAGACCAGCCTGGCCAACATGGTGAAAGCCCATCTCTACTAAAATACAAAAATTAGCCAGGCATGGTGGCACGTGCCTGTCATCCCAGCTACTAGGGAGGCTGAGGCAGGAGAATTGCTTGAAGCCGGGAGTTGGAGGTTGCAGTAAGCCGATACCATACCACTGCACTCCAATCTGGGCAACAGAGTGACACTCCGTCTAAAACAAAACAAAACAAACAAACAAACAAAACAAGTAGCTCCTGATAAGTTGTCACAGATCTTTAGAACAAATATATAATGGATACGTGTATCCAACTATATTTTTATATATTACTATGACTATTTGGACTTTTTGTGGGAAGCTCAGAAATTCATTTTTCCCCAGTCCACAGTATATAGCCTGTTCTGAAATTTTGTCAATTACTGGTGTAAATTCATCAAAATATAATTTTGTTTTCAAAAAGACGCAGTGACCTTGCTGGTAAAAATCTATTGTGTTTCTTTCTTGAATTGGTGCAAAATAATAACTTCTAGTAAAGCTAGTAAGTCTTGTTACAAACATAGAAGAGACCCAAACTAGAAAAACATCATTCATTGTTGCACTCTAGGTAACAAAAACAGGAATAAATTACATTATTGTTAGCCAGGCATGATGGCTCACACCTGTAATCCCAGCACTTTGGGAGGCCGAGGCGGGTGGATCATGACTTCAGGAGATTAAGACCATCCTGGCTAACATAGGGAAACACCATCTCTATTAAAAATACAAAAAATTAGCCAGGGGTAGTGGCAGGCACCTGTAGTCCCAGCTACTCAGGAGCCTGAGGCAGGAGAATGGTGTAAACCTGGGAGGTGGAGCTTGCAGTGAGCCGAGATCGCGCCACTGCACTCCAGCCTGGGCGACAGACAGAGCGAGACTCTCTCTCAAAAAAAAAAAAAAAAAAAGAAAAAGAAAAAAGAAAAAAAAGAAATCCTGCACAAAAAACAACCAAAAACAGATTAAGAATCAATTTTTTTGGCCAGGCGCCAGTGGCTTACGCCTGTAATCCCAGCACTTTGGGAGGCCTAGGAAGGCAGATCACCTGAGGTCAGGAGTTCGAGACCAGCCTGGCCAACATGGTGAAACCCTGTCTCTACTAAAAATACAAAAATTAGCAGGTCGTGGTGGTGCACACCTGTAATCCCAGCTACTCGGGAGGCTGAGGCAGGAGAATCACTTGAATCCCGCAGGCAAAGGTTGCGGTGAACTGAGATTGCCACTGCACTCCAGCCTGGGCGACAGAGCAAGACTCCGTCTCAAAAACAAAAACAAACAAACAAAAAGAATCAATTTTTTCTCTATCCCAAGTTGAAATATTTACATTTCTAGTTTGGGGTATATGTTCACGCAGTATTGAAAATGGCGTCAGTGAGAAATTGCTCAGTGATTTCAGGGTTTACACTTGATCATATATTGAGGAGTAGCCAACGGTAATAACCAAAACAGACTGCCAGTCCAAATGATCTGGAGTGGAGCTTAAGGTCAACTACTTTAGCAGGTATATCATCAAAAAATAAACCAAAAAATAAAAATAAAAACTCCACTGGATATAGAGCTTGACCTACTGCTCAAGCTGTATAGAAATTCTTTTTGAAAGTCTTCAAGTAACATCATCTGTTTCACACACGCTAACCTTTATTCATTACAAAAATGTAAATGAATCTTTTTTTAAAGTTTCCTAAATTTGGTAATCCAAACAGCCGCCAAGTAGCCCATATAGGCAAAGTTTGAGAAACTATGTTGACCTCCAAGACTTACAAATATTTTGGGCTGGTCTCCAACATACTTTGGACCACAGGGGTTTTAACTATTTTAATATATACATTTTAATTTTGAATAAAGGTTTTGATTTTCATGACTTAAAACAATTTTTAATTTGAAATAATTTCAAGCTCACAGAAAAACTGTAAGAATAGTACAAAGAACCCCCATACATACCTCACCTAGCTTTCCTAATTGTCAATATTTTACAGTAATTTTATTTTATGTAGTTTTATTTTTAATTATAGAATTATTACACGTTTATTGGGGAAAATTATTTAAAATATTTAATAGAATAAAGAACATAGATATCATCGATAATCCACTACGAAGAGAGAGCCACTGTTGACATCTCTTTTATCTATGTTAGGCTAAAATTTTTATTCTTCAATGCTTTTTTGGTAATGATTGGTATTTCTTTCCCAGTCTGGGATTAGGGTGAGGTAAGTGAGGTGTTTAGGGCACAAAATTTAGGAGGCTCTCATTTTCAGAGTTCTGTAGAGTGAGCGTTTATACAGTTCTGAGAGTGAATATGTCCTTACATTTTGTGCTGCAGGCCCCTCAGTTGCCTCACTCTATTCCCTGCCCTGTTACTTTTTTTTTTTTTGAGACGGAGTCTCGCTCTGTCGCCCAGGCTGGAGTGCAGTGGCCGGATCTCAGCTCACTGCAAGCTCCGCCTCCCGGGTTCACGCCATTCTCCGGCCTCAGCCTCTCGAGTAGCTGGGACTACAGGCGCCCGCCACCTCGCCCGGCTAGTTTTTTTTTGTATTTCTTAATAGAGACGGGGTTTCACCGCGTTAGCCAGGATGGTCTCGATCTCCTGACCTCGTGATCCGCCCGTCTCGGCCTCCCAAAGTGCTGGGATTACAGGCTTGAGCCACCGCGCCCGGCCTTACTTTTTATATCTTCTTCCACCCTCCATTTCGAGCTATGAGAGCAGAAAGAGAAAAGGAAGTCTCTTTCTCACTTCAGAGTTTCAAAACCCTTAAGGATGGAAAGTGCTCAATGAATAAACAACGTTTGGGAGGGAAAAACCTTGAATAACATTTATACCAACTCCTGCCTTGTTACTAAAACTTATTTTATGAGTAGGGGGAAAAGAAGAGGGGAAAGAGAAATGATGGGAATTTAAAGGAAAATGAGACCTTGCCTCTTACCCACTCTGGGAGAACGCGAAAGCCAACTCCCAGAGTGTATCATGCTATAGTGTAGCATGGGAATAGCAGTGGGACCTGAAGGCACCTTGAGTATAGGAATTAGGGTCAACTCAGCAACGATTTGCCTATGCCTGATAACCTAGGTATCAAATGCTGAGTTGAAGGTTATCAGGGCCCTACTAAATTCCCCCAAGGGCTCCTGGAACTTAGATGCAACTTGAGAGAGAAAGGGTAGCTAGAGGGACACAGAATTTAATGAAGATTACATTTCTACCTCCCACCCCGGCCCAGTGGAATGGAGGCTTACAAGAACAATTATACAGGAAAAGATATGTAATGTTTTCTGTATACCTGAACATGTCCCCTAAGATCTGTGTCCATTATACAAGAGCAGAATGACCCACTGATCTGAATCGTATTATATGACCATGAGATATGGGTGGGTGAGTAAAGGTTGAAGTTACATGGCAGAGATTCAGTCTTTCAGAAGACAGATACTCAGAAGACAGATCCCCTTGAGAGGGGATCCTCTCAGGAACCCATTTGCCACTACGGCTTTCTTTGTGTTCTCAACCGTACATGTTCAACTACCCATACTATTTCCCCCAGTTAACACAGCCTCCACTTCCAACATTTTGTTTGGAAATGTTATCTGCCTTCTAAAACCCAGAACATAAGACCCACTCCAAGACTTTCCTGATCACGAAGCCATGGGCACTTCTTCCCCATCTCTTCGGGAACTCACCATGTGTACTTAGGGGATATTTAATATTTTCTGCATGAATATGTGACATGTGGCCTCAAATCATACTGTGGGTCTCCATGTCTTATTAATAAATTTGTACTATTCGTGCAAGTATGAACTGTATCATACACATAAACATGAAGGTGTCTTAAGAGTACCCAGTATGTATAAGAGGTATTCAGTGTGTGTGTATGAAAGGATGAATTCCCACGTGGTCTATCCACCAAAATGGAATACCTAGTGTCTTAGATTGACTTCTCCTAGAAGCAGACTCTGAGCCAAAGTTTCAAGCGGAAGTGATTTATTAAGAAAGTGCACCCAGATCAAACTAGCAAGGGAGTGAAACAAGCAGGATAGGAAAGAAGGTGCAGACAAGCAGGGTACAAGTTTAGATGACTTCCTGGACTCACTCTGATCCTGTGGAGAGCTCTATAGCATAAGATACATCTGTGAGTTCATCCTGTCTTGAGGTTAGGGAGCTGGGCTTTTGTACGCTAGTCAGTGGCTGGCTACCAGCTACTTGGGGGGATGTGAACTCCCAGGCATCTCCAACCTTCTAACTGGAGGTGGCTCCAATAGCCCAGGGGCCATCCTTCAAAGAAGGTTGCAGAGGAGATTCTGAGGGGATCTGAATGGGGTACCAGTATATTCACTGCACCTGATAATACAGTTTTCTGGGCTTCATTCTGAGGAAGATGCTCCTGTTGATCTTTGTTTTTTAGTCAGTTATTTCATTTCTTTTTTTGGTCTGTTTGCTAATTTATATCCTATCTCTTTGTGTTGGTTTCTACAAAACAATAAAACATTAAAAAGTTATCCTTAAAGAAAACTAAATATCAGATAATCCAAAGATTTATATCTGGAAAAAAGGAAATCATAAAAGTTCTGGAAGAAGGCTCAGAGGGGCTTTGGGAAGCTGGAGCTTAAGAAGGTTAAGCTGCTCTGTAGAAGAACATAGAAAGAATTTGGTTTTTATATTTCTTTTTTTAACTCCGAAAGGCAAGCCCAGGGAAGACAGAAGTAAGTATGGAAAGAAAGGATGTAGCCAAAGGACTACTGAGAAGAAGAATATCTGATGTTTGATCTTAAGATGACTTTGGTTTCTCATAAATGGTTTGGCACCATCCCTTTGATGCTGTCCTTGAAACAGTGAGTTCTCATGAGATCTGGTTTTTATAAAAGTGTGTAGCACCTCCCCTCTCTCCCCCTTGTTCCTTCTCTGGCCATGTGAAGTACTGCTCCCCCTTCTCCTTCCACCATGATTGTAAATTTCCTGAGGCCTCCCCAGAAGCCAAGCAGATGCCAGCATCATGCTTCTTATACAGCCTGTGGAATCATGAGACACACAGACCTCTTTTCTTTATGAATTATCCAGTCTCAGGTAATTCTTTATAGCAATGAAAGAATGGACTAATACAGCTTACATGTAGTATGATTGAAAACAAGGACATCTGTGACTATCTGTAGGTTATCTTATATACTATTATTTTGGAGGGGAAAAGTGTTGCTGTATTTTTTGGCTCATGGGTAGATACAGTAAAAGGAATCAGAAATCAGGGACATGGGAGGTGGTCGAAGGAGGAAGCACCATGCTGGATGGTGTATTAATTTCCTAGGGCTACCATAGCAATTTACTATGAACTTGGCTTACAACAGAAATCTATTCTCTCACAGCTTTGGAGGCCAGAAGTTCAAAATCAAGGGGGTAGCAGGGTTGGTTTGTTCCTTCTGGAGGCTCTGAGGGACAATCTCTTCCATGCCTCTCTCTTGGCTTCTGGTTACCAGCAATTCTTGGTGTTCCTTAGCTTGTAGACATATCACCAATCTCTGCTTTTGTCTTCACTGGCTTCTTCCCTCTGCGTCTATCTATTCCCTTCTCTTCTAAGACCTTTGAGGTCCAAGGACCTCATCCCTAATCCAAGAAGATGTCATCCTGAGATCTTTGACTTAATTACATCTGCAAAGATCTTTTTCCAAATACTGTAATGTCATATTCACAGGTTCTGGGGGCTAGGATACAGACATACTTTTTGGGAGGCCATAACTCAACCCACTATAGATTTTCCAATACAGTAGTTTTCATGTGAGTCAAAATTATTTTCATAATAATACTAAGACATTATCTGCCATTTGCATTGTGTTGACATTTGCACTGATGATACAAAAGCAATAGTGGGCAGAACTGAAGTTTCCTTAGCATGAACAATGCAGGAGGCCAACTGCACCTGAGAAGGTGCAGGTGTAGAAGGTGCAGGGGGAGAGAGGTGGGAGAAGCAGGCGTGTTCTGGAGCTGGGTCTTTGGCAGCTGAGGGCCATCAAGGCTGGTCTTCATAGAGCCACAGTGGACCCCAGGAGGACTAAGCAGGAACAAATAGCTGAGACTCGGGCTGGGGCAGAGCAGCAACTATGGTTGAGAGGATAGTGATACACACTTGGGTAGCCTAGAAGCAGGCACTAGCCCAGCCTGTGAAAAGGTCTTAGGTACCAGGCTGTGTCTCCTTTTCCTGCATACAAGTTTTTAGGGCCCTAGGGTACAAGATAAAGTATAGTCTCAGTGGCAAGTTTCAAATGTCAAGTTTTTTCCTGAGGCAGTAAAATAAGTGTGTACCTCCCCAGAGGGACCATGGTGACAACAGCTCTTAGAGAGCATAGATGTCTAGAGGCTGGGTGCTGGGGTCAGACTTGATTGGATTTTGTCTTAGCCTGGGTTCTTCCAGATGTAAGGATTTGGGTGCAAGTACTTGATTCAGGAGATAATCTCTGGACAGGTGGTAAAAGAGTGGGGAAATAAGACTTGGAAGGAAAGATAGACAAGAAAGGTGGTGTTAATGAATGAGTTCTTGTAGGAGGCAACTGGGACTTAAGCCCTCTGGATCAATGTAGAATACTTAGAAGCGCCTCACACAGAGGCAAGTAAGCTGGAGAACTTAATAGTTCAATTCCTACATCCCCTTTCTGTTGAGGGTTGCCCCTTGGGTCTAAACTCCCCAGTCATAATGTCCTTGCCGGAGAAAACTATCAAAAAGAGAAATGCAGGAATTGAGGGTATAGAATGGTCTGTAGGTAGGGGCACAGTCGAAGGACTGACAGTTTTGAATTTCCTTTCCCTAAGCTAATTAATTACATGGCTTTTATTCTCTGTGCTTCAATTTATTCATCTACAGAAGGATGATGATAATAATCGAAACTCATAGGGTTGTCATAGGAATTAAATGACAAAATACTCTTATGTAAAGTGCTTACAAAATTCCAAGAAGCAGACTAAATATGACTATCAAATAACTTCTGGAATGTTCCTTAAGTTAATTATTTAAATTTGTTATAGTTATCTCTCTCTTATAACTTAGAAAGGTGATAATTTACTTGGCATTAGTTGCTCTTCCTTTAAAAAAGCAACCTAATGGTTTTTCCCAACAGATTTTCAGCTTCACTGGTGTACAATTGTGAATTTCCCTCCATCACTCATCAGTATTTTTTTAGCTGTGTGATCTTTCTTTTTTCTATTTTGTTTTTGGAGACAGCGTCTCATTTTGTTGCCCAGGATGGTCTACGAACTCCTGGCCTCAAGCTAACCTCCTACCTCAGCCTCCCAAATTCCTGGAATTACAGGTGTGAGCCAGTGGGCTTGGCCAGCTGTGTGATCTTTCATTAACTGAACTGATTTCAGTTGTCTGGAAACTGCAACATTTTCATTGGGGCCACAAATAGAAATAAAAAACTGAAGTGTCTTTCACTTCACCTCTCCTAGAATGCCAATGCAAAACGTGATAAATGTATTTATATTTTCCAACCACAGTATAGGTTTCTAGAGATATTCTGCATATATTTAACTAAAGTGTGCCTTCATAAGCACAGATCCTTATTTATTTATTTATTTATTTATTTATCTATTTATTTTGGCCTAGGCATCAACCAAGGTGGGGCGAATGAAACAGCCTCACAGGTGGTTTGCTGTGCTTAGCAATTTTTTAAATACACAGATGAAATTCTGTTGCACAAATTCATCTAGGAGCTCTGAATGATTCGGGACCATAAAATACATCTCTCCTCACCTGTTTATATTTTTTATCTCCAAATGATGACTTAAACTGTATATCTTGAGCATCACCACCCAAATTGTATCCTTTCCTCCCCTAAATGAGCATAGCTTTGTAATTAAGCAAGGGATTTGGGGCCAGATTACTTGGATTCAAATTTTGTCTTTGACATTCAATAGCAGGATGAACATGGAGAAGTTACTTAATCTCCATTTGCCTCTATATCCCCATCTGTCCATTGGGAATATTCATAGCACCTACCTCATAAGTTTATTATGAGGATTAAATGAGCCTATATTGTACAGTACTCAGCTCTTAGTAAATGCTATCTAAGAGTTTTCTTAATAAAAATAGAAAACTTTGTATATGTTGACTGTTTAGTATTCAATATATACTTTCCCTTTTATGACTGGTGCTTTGTGTGGATCAGGTGGAAAGCAGAATAGGTAGCCATTTATCTTTGTGGAGGCTGTCATTTCTCTTTGTCTAGACAATTTCACTGAACTTTTGTAGGAGAGTCTCATCACTGGCCCTCTCTTGGCCATAATTCTAGTTTTTTCAAAAAGAATTTTTTTCTTTTTTGTAGAGATGGGATCTCACTATGTTGTCCAGGCTGGTCTTGAACTCCTGTGATCCTGAAGTGGAAGGACTCAAAGTGATCCTCCCACTTCAACCTCCCCAAAGTGCTGGAATTATAGGTGTGAGTTACTGCACCTGCCTCAATAGTTCTGTATTAGGGTTCTTCAAAGACCCAATAGGAGATACACCTTTTTTTTTCCCCACAAAGAAAAATAACTATTCAACCTTGAGATAGAAAATTCTGACCAGCAGCTACTCTTGGCTAAGCCAGTATACATCTATATAGTAAAGAAAGCTTTAAAAATAAACATGTTCATTATAAATTTGACTCAAAAATCAAATAATCAAGCCATTTAATTTTTTAAAGCAACATTTACTTCTTTACTACTCCTCTGAGAAAATAGAAAAATAAATTATCTGCAGCAAACTATTCTTGGGGCAGAAGCCTTGAAATAGGCCACCTCTTCATGGAGTTGTGTCAGGTATTTGCCTTTATCTCTGCATACTCCCATAGATTCATTTCCAGAAAATTCTCTGTGTTAAAATCTTTTACTATCTGGTTGAAAATGTTTTCACCAGTTATTTTACTAACATGCATCTTCACAGACATCACCGTTACAAATAAAATAAACAATTACCTAATCAGTAACAATCATGCCTTCATCCAAATATGAGAAAAAGAACTGGGTTACATATGACTTTTTTTAAAAATGAATATTCGAATGTGTGCATTAACCATGCCATTTTTATAAGAACACATTTTTTGAATGATTGGCAGCCTCTTTTCACCTAAACAGATATGGACATATCTACCTTTTAGGGTGTCACTAATTTTTCTTCTTTTTTATAAACCAGTTTCCTAAGGTAATTCAACAACCTGTTTTATGCAATTTTTAATGATTAGCATGTTTAATTTTTTTAGTATGTTTAATTACAATACTCCACTCAGCCTTCTCTATAACTGAAGAAAGTGATCATAGTTTTCTTTTAAAGTTTGTAAAATTGCTTGTTAAATGTCATTTCAAATATAATGGTTTCATGACCAGGCACGGAGGCTCACATCTGTAATCCCAACACTGGGAGGCCGAGGCAGTTGAATCACTTGAGGCCAAAAGTTTGAGACCAGCTTGGCCAACATGGTAAAACCCTGTCTCTACTAAAAAAAAAAAAAAAAAAAAAAAAAAAAAAATTGCCATGTGTGGTAGTAGGCGCCTGTAACCCCAGCTACTTGGGAGGCTGAGGCAGGAGAATTGCTTGAACCTGGGAAGTGGAGGTTGCAGTGAGCTGAGATCACACCACTGTACTCCAGCCTGGGCAACAGAGCAAGACAGTCTCAAAAAAAAAAAAAAAAGAAAAAAGAAAAAAAGAAATAATAATAATAATGGTTTCAGGAAATTATTGCTCAGTTTTCTCAAATAACAAATATCAATCTTTAGGCTCATTCACATATCCATAATAATGGAAATTTGTATTATAAGTAAACCTCTAAGCATATCCTGTACATTCTGGATGGACTTCAGCTTATTAGAATGGTGACTGGAATACCAATGACCACAGTTCAGGCTGTCAGTAATCTCAGTAATTTCAGTTTTTTCTGAATATTTTCTATTTTCACTGTTTCAAACTTAAAATTAAAACTTACTCCTTCTGGGGGGAGGGGAGAGGGGGGAGGGATTGCATTGGGAGTTATACCTGATGTAAATGACAAGTTGATGGGTGCTGACGAGTTGATGGGTGCAGCACACCAACATGGCACAAGTATATATATGTAACAAACCTGCACGTTATGCACATGTACCCTAGAACTTAAAGTATTATAATAATAATAATAATAATAATAATAAAATAAACCCTTCCCCTGAAGGATGGAGCAATTAAAAATAATAATAATAATAATAATAATAAAAATTAAAAAAAAAAAAACGTACTCCTTTTGAGGAGAACAAGGTGGCCCTGCTGAGGGCGCCCCATAGCTCTGCTCCACATCCACCGTGATCCACATCCACAGCGAGACCGCCATGTCGGACCATGTTGTCTGGTCCCTGTTCAACTCGCTCTTCATTGAACTGATGCTGCCTGAGCTCCATAGCACTCACCTACTCTGTGAAGTCTAGGGACAGGAAGATGGTTGGCAGCCTGACTGGGGCCCCAGTAAGCCTCCACTGCCAAGTGCCTGAACATCTAAGTCCTGATCTTCGGCATCCTTGTAACCACTGCACTCGTCATGATTTTCACCACTAGCTCAGGGATAATCTTCCAAGCAATTTCTCAGACGATAAAGGATCTCCAAGGCCAGTAGTTGTGCCCACACACTCCACCATCCATTGCTGGCCTTGCACCTTGCCCTGGGGCTGTTGGCCCTGCCCACTTGACTCTGGCCATTTATGCTGCAGTTTATATGCACATACTTTTCTACGATGGTATTCGATAAAGTGCATATGTTCCTGAAAAAACAAAAAAGCTTACTCCTTTTAACCATTGACTCACGCTCCTGTTTGAAAATAAAATGTAAAAAAGGATTACAATTAAAGATCGTGTGATAGTCAGCTTCCGAAATGGTCCTCATCTTTGCTTCCAGCTTTTATGTCCTAGCATAGTTCTCTTCCACACTGAATAGGACTGACCTATGTCCGCAGTGGACTATGGTGGAAAAGATGGTGTGTGACTTCTGAGACTGGGTAATAAAAGACATTGTGACTTTCTCCTTGGTATTTCTTGGATTACTCACTTTGGAGGAAGTTGGCTGCCATGTCAGGAGGACGATCCTGATAGCCCTATGGAGAGACCCTTGAGATAAGGAAGTGAGGCCTCCTGCCAGCAACCATGGGACAGAGCCACCTTCCCATGGCTGACATCTTGATTATAACTTCATGAAAGAACCTGAGCCAAAACCATCTGGGTAAACTGCTCTCAAACTTCTGGCCCACCAATATCTGTGAGGTAATAAATATATGTTGTTGCTTTAAACCATTAACATGAAGATAATCTGTTACTCAGCAATAGATAAACGCATATAGAAACCCATACAGATATCAAAGTTGCAACACAAACTTTTCAGTACATTTTTCCTATTAGAAAACTCTGCTAAATGGGTGGGCGCAGTGGCTCATGCCTGTAATCCCAGTACTTTGGGAGACCGAAGTGGGTGGATCACTTGAGGTCAGGATTTTGAGACCAGCCTGGCCAACATGGTGAAACCCCAACTCTACTAAAAATACAAAAAAATTCGCCAGGCATGGTGGTGCGCACCTGTAGTCCCAGCTACTCGGGAGAGTGGGGCAGGAAAATCTCTTGAACCCAGGAGGCAGAGGTTGTGGTGAGCCAAGATCGCCCCACTGCACTCCAGCCTGGGTGACAGAGAGAAACTCCATCTTAAAAAAAAAAAAAAAAAAAAAAAAGAAAAGAAAAGAAAAAAAAAAAAAAAAAAAGGAAAAAGAAAACTCTGCTAAATGAAATGGAAAAGGTGCCATTTGGAACAAAACATCTGGTCATAGGCAACTGGGATGGGAATTTATTTTATGGGAGTTAATGAATAATTTTTTGTCACAAAAAGTTTTTCAAGTCTTTCATAAGGTGGAACATTTATTTTTGAAAATACTAGCTGGGTGGATCCTTACAGACTAGTCAAGAAAGGTCATATTAATACAGTGGGCAGCAGTAATGTTTTCATGGTCTATCTTACCACCATCTGACACGTTTTTGATACATTTGACAGGAAAACATCACTGGACACCCTGGCAACATCAAAGCACCAAATTTTCTTGTCATTAATTGCACATAAAAATGTTCTATTTCTCCTGGCTGTGGAAAACAAAAAATTGACTGTCATGAAAAAGTGGTATATTGTTTTATTTTCCTTATTAAATGCATGTGACAAAACCTTTTTAGGGCTTAAAAATTCCAACAAGAACCCTCTCATATAGGTCCCAGAAAGCAGCTGAACTAGCGTGGCCATGATTACCGAGCTCTGCCTGGCATTTCCTCCATCGGCCTCCAGACTTCTCATCCCTGAGGTTTCTTTTCTGCCTCTCCCTGCTGAAATCACCCCCATGGTCCCACTCACCCCATTTGCTCCCATATCAAGAAGTTTCTCTTGAATCTTCCATGTAAGAGTACTCTCTCCCAGCTTGGACCATACCAGTTTATGACTATTCCTATAGTTAGCATTTATAATTTACTCGTTTTTGGAGTTGGAAATGTGGAGTTAAATTTTTCTCCCACAGAGGAATTTAAATTCCTTCTGGATTTGAATTATACTTTATAAGAGCTTAGCTCAAATTCTTGAAAATGGTAGGAGGCCCAAAGGTATTTCCAAATGGAAGGGTTACATGAAGAAGTCCTTCTGCACCTTGAGGGAATAGTGGGATGTTAGGAGAATGGAAGTCATTGGTGGTGCAGAGATGAGAAGTCTTTTCAATGGGCAAGGGGGTAGAAACTCCGCAACTCTCAATTTTAACTCCTAGTCACTTTCTTCAACAAAGCATTGCACTTATTGGGAACCCACCTTTGACTTTCTTTCATTGGAAATCAATGAGCAAATATTTACTCACAGAAAATGATTTTATTGCAAACATTGTTGGGACAAGTGTATTTACTTACAGAAATAATTTTATCGCAAATATTGCTTGGACAAGTGTATTGCATCCTTTATTAATTTCTGTAGCAATTATGAAGCTTTATTTGGCCTTCCTAGCTTAACTTCCTTAATAATGGTACCAACTAATATTGGTATAAAATATATTTACTACATTTATGGAGTTATTTCACTTTTTAATAGATTCAATTTGATTATTACCATAAAAGAAAAGGAAAAAAAAACAGCCTTTGGTGGTGGGTGACAGGATTTTTTAAACCCTGTTTACAAACTAATAACTTAGCCTATGACTATTTCATTGATGCTGGCAGAAAACCCGAGACTCCTGGGTCAGGGACAAAGGACTTTTTTACTCACAGCACAGCAAGTACTGTAAAGTCATGTGCTTTGCCTCCCAAATCTCATGGACAGAAACACTGAAGTTGGGGATTCTGCAATTTTATAGAAAGCAGTAAGCAAATCTTTTCTCTGTCTGGGAGGGAGACATTATTTCATCCCTCCAGATTGCTCGCTGCAAACATAACCCAGAGAAATAGCCCAGATAATGAGTAGTCAGTGCCTTGTATTCTTGGCATACCTAGCAAAACATACGCAAGACTCATGGAAAAGTATCTCTCCCAACAATCATTGTGAATCTGCATTATTTAGACTGAAACAATGAAGCTCCAGGAAGGTAATAGATGACTTTATTACATTTACAAAGTCATTAGTATCAAAACCTGGGTTTTCCCAAGAAACTTGCACTAATATGTAAAATATTTTATATAATTTTTTGTTTTAATCACAGGCTTAAATGATATTATTTGAATATAAATAAAATATTATTAAGTACAAATAATATATTATCAACACGAAATTTAGGCCTGGTACAGTGATTCATGCCTGTAATCACAGCACTTTGGGAGCCCGAGGCAGGAGGATCGCTTAAGCCCAGGAGTTCGAGACCAGCCTGGGCAACATTGTGAGACCCTTTCTCGACAAAAAATAGAAAAAAAATTAGCTAGATGTGGTGGTACATCTGTAGTCCTAGCTACCCAGCGGGCTAAAGTGAGCCTAGGAGTTTGAGGTTGCAGTGAGCTGTGATCTTGCCACTACACTCCATCCTGGGTGACAAAATGATATCTTATCTAAAAAAAAAAAAAGATATTTAATAAAGGCATACTAAAACGTGATTAACAGAACTTTATTAAATATTTTTAAAATATTGCTATATAAAATACTATTAAATATAATTTATATATTAGTAAACACAACTTTACCTTTTTTCTTTACTTTCTAAAATGTGTTTACTAGAAAAATTTCAATTACGTATACTATATGCTTACATATATATTATATTTCTATCGGGTAGCACTGAAATAGACTGTAACTGCTTCATCTCCTTTTTTCTTTTTAAATCTCTTGTTCTGAAGCTCCACCCCCAATCCTTTTTTGGGTACAACATGCATATAGTAAATGCATCATGTACTTATCTTAAGCACAGAACTTGCTGAATTTTAACCAATGCATACGCTCTTATCATCACCACCCAGATCAAGATACAGAACATTTCCATCACTGCAGAAAGCTGTCTCAGGCCCTTTTCTAGTCAATGTCCACTGACTCCCTTCTTTGGTGATACCCACTATTTAACTTGCATCACCATCAGTTAAGTTTTTCCTGCATTAGAAGTTCATGTAAATGGAATCACACAATATGTACTCTTTTGTGTCTGGCTTCATGTGCTGAATGTGATTTTTTAAAAGGCTTAGCCTCATTGCTGAATATATCAGTACTTTGGTTTTTACTGCTTTGTAGAATTCCATTGTATGGCATACGACATTTATCTATTTTCCAGTTGATGGATATATGGGTTGTTTCCAGTTTGGGCTATAATGAATAAAGCTACTATGAACATTCGTATATATGTATATCCCTTTTAACCTTTAAAGAAAGATTGTGATAAATCTTTGGCAAGACACTCCCATCTATTCCCCCACCCCCACTCCAGTACCTAACACAATGCCCTTCTTGAAGGATATTTGCTGAAGCATGATTTCAAACCAGCTGTGTGGTGATTTATTTGTCTCCTAGCCTTCGTATGGAAAATAAATTCCAGTGGCAGAACAAAGTCTACTCAAAGTTTCCACTATTATCACAAATAATGAACAAATAAGTCAGGAAGTCAGTTTGCTGTATTTAAATGATCTATTTCAGTTTCGTTGCCAGTTAAAAATAGACTTCTGCTCCCAGATAAATTTTAGTGACTGATCATAAAAGAACGCAGATATTTCCTACACCATTTTCTTTTCTAAAATTCCTCACCATTTTCTCCATCTCCTTTCTTTTTCCTTTCTAACAGAAATTCAGATAAAAACAGGTCCTAAATGAAAATATAAATAAATATTCAAAGAAATGCAATGTGTTTTGCAAGGAGTGTTATTATTGTGGTAGTTAATTCAAAACTTTCTTCTTCCAATTTTCTTTTCTTTATGTCTATTTGAAAGACCACAGAAGCCAGACATCCTGGGTTTGAATCACGGATCTGAAATCATGAGTGAGGCTGGGAACTTAATCTCTGAGCCTCAGCTTTCTCCTTGCTAAGTTGGGGATATAATATCTTCCATACGGGGTTGCTTAGAGGATTAAAAGCCCTAACATGTGATTAGGCATGAATCTTTGTGAAGCTGAGTCCTTATTGGAACCCATACCTCTTCCTGCATGATTACTACTTGTTTCTTGTTCTCTTTGTCTCTCTGAAAACTTGGGTATCATCAGGGATCTGTCTGTGCCAAAGTTCCCAAATTGTGTGACCAGCACCCTGGGGTGCCAAAGCACACTCACCAAGAGCACTCCAGGATATTTACAGTTTTAAAGGGCAATGGTGATCATTGGCATCTGTAAGACATATAATGGCTCCAAGTAGTGCATGATTTCAACATCAGATTGTGGTACATTGTTTTTCATTGATGTCATATCTTTGCATTGTAGTACATTTTTTTTCATTGATGTCATATCTTTGCCAGGCTGTGTTTTTTGTGGTTGCGTTGATTAAAAAAAAAAAACAATCGAATCCTTGAGCCCAGGAGTTCAAGACCAGCCTGGGCAACAAAATGAGACCATGTCTCTACAAAAAAATTAAAAAATTAGCCAAGCTGGGTGTTGATATGCTCTACTGCTTGAGTATCGATGTGCAACAGGATGAGAATGATGATATTCAGTCCCATTCCAAGGTTAGAGAAATTGGACAGTAACCAACAGGCACAGACATCTCATTTGTGTTGTTCAAGAATGATATTTAAAATAAAATTTTTGATTTGCATATATCATTTTTTCATATGCCTAGCAACTTGCTAGGATATAAATACTAAGCTGTTTGGATCTCACTTATCTGGTGGACTTCTTAGGTGTTTCTTTTGGCCTAGGGATGCTGTGAAAAAGTGACTGAGATGCTAGCAATTTTGTGAACTTTCTGCTCTAACAATGTTGAACGTAGGACAGACAACGGTGATATACATAAAGACGTAGATTTTGTAGTGAGTATATACTGATAATAACAAATAGTTAATCAAAATAGTTGAGACTACATCTTGTAGACAAACATGCAACTCCCCAGGAAACCAATTCTTTCATTAGTTAATTCCTAGTTATCCTCAAAGTTCAATTTAAATATAACCTCTTCCAAGAAACCTTTAATTTGTAACTTTTTTACTCCCATACTCAGTACTATCTAGATAAGGAGCCTCTCATCTAGTTTCCAAAAACCCTCTGTTTACTCTATCATAGCATCTCACATTTTATTTTCTTGTGCCTATTAGAGCTTGTGGGCAGAGACCAGGTCTAAATGAATTTTGTGTCTTTGGAACTTTGGCACAGTATCTAGCACAATATAGGTGCTCAGAGGATATGTGTTAATGAATTAAAATGAAACACAGAAAGAATATATAAGTAATAGTAACCAATGTTTACTATTAACTTTATAGGCCAGGTGCAGTGGCTTATGCTTGTAATCCCACCACTTTAGGAGGCCAAAGTGTGAGGATTGCTTGAGGCCAGGAGTTCGAGAATAATCTGGGCAACACAGTGAAACTTCATCTCTACTAAAAATAAAACACAATAAATGATAATTAATAATAATTTTATAGGTTCTTCCAGAGTTACTCCTAAAGATGATTTAGTTAACTTATAACTTAAAAACGATCTAGTGTGATTTTCAATTTACATAAGTTCAGAAAGGGGAATAGAGACAACCAAGGGGGAAGAGCAGCAGTCACTTTTGGTCATAGGAACAGGTAGAGCTGAACCTAGAATCCAGAGCTCCTGCATTTTTTTTTTTTTTCCTGTACCACATACTGCACCTGGTCACTAGCAATTACAGGGTAAAGTTCTTCTGGATAGGATTCTCTTTTTATATCTTTCTGCAACCCTTTAAGAACAGAACCTTTGGACACTCAAACCCAAGGAATGGTTACCATAAAAGTCAGGGTTCTCCAGAGAAACAGAACCAGTAGCTAGATATGTGGAGAATACTTAAAAAAAATTTTTTTTTGAGACAGGGTGTTGCTCTGTCACCCAGGCTGGAGTGCAGTGCCACAAACACAGCTCACTGCAGCCTTGACCTCCTGGGCTCAAGTGATCCTCCTGCCTCAGCCTCCCATGTAGCTGGGACCACAGGTGTGTGCCACCACACTTGGCTAATTTATTGATTTCTTGTAGAGACAAGGTCTCAATTTGTTGCCCAGGCTGGTCTTGAACTCCTGGGCTTAAGCGATCCTTCCACCTCAGTCTCCCAAAGTGCTGGGATTACAAGTGTGAACCACTGCACTTGGCCTAATGAGAGGATAATTATTACAGGAATTGGCTCACATGGTTAAGCGGGGCAAGAAGTCTCATGTCTGCTGTTTGCAAGCTGGAGAGCCAGGAAAGCTGGTGGTGTAATACAGTCCTAGTCTAGAGGACTGAGAATTGGAGGACTGATGACATAAGTTTCTGTCTGAATCCAAAAGTTCAAGAACCAGGAGCACCCATCTTTGAGAGCAGAAGAAGATGGATGTTTCAGATCGAGCAGAGAGAGTGAATTTGGCCTTTCTCCACCCTTTTGCTCTCTTCAGGCCTCAACGAATTGGATGATGGCCACTGACATTGGAAAGGGCCATCTGCTTTACTCAGCTCACCAATTCAAATGATAATCTCTTCCATAAACTCTCTCACAGACACACTCAGAAATAATGTTTTGCCAGCTATTTCGGCATCTCTTGCCCCAGTCAAGTTGACACATAAAATTAACCAACACACATAGTTTACTAGATTGAGGCACAGTCTGAGGGAAATTACAACCAATTAAAGATGGAAGAAACTTTACAACTGTGAAGTACAGAAATACTGAAAAAATAACACAGAAAACAGTCAATTTCTTTGAATTTTGAGTTTGTTCTTATTTAGCGATTGTGAATATTTCAAATATCAATTTTTGTTGAATTCATTCACTCATTTAACTTAAATTGGCCACCTATTATTTGCCAGGCACCATCCTAGGAAAACACAAAGGTTCCTGGAGCTTTCTGTGTATTAGAAGAGAAAGATATTACATAAATAGTCATTTCATTGTGTTTGGGAATAACTGTCAAGATAAATACAGTGTGCATTTGGAATGTATTAGACAACTTTACCCCCACTAGAAGGGCTGAAACGAATAACCCTTACCAAATTAAATATTGTGGAGCAACTGGAACTCTCAAGCATTGCTGGTGGGGATTTAATATGATCCAGTCACTTTGGTAAACAATTTGGCAGGTTCTTCTAAAGTTAAACATACAACTTACAGGACCTAGTAATGCCAGTCCTTGGTATTTACCCATGAGAAAAGAAAATATATCCACACAAAAACTTATGCACTAACCGTTGTAGCAGCTTTATTCATAATTATAAAAAATAGGAAACAACCGAAACATCTACCAACAAGTGAATGGATCAACAAATGGTAGTGATTCCACAAAATGGAGAGCAATAAAAAAGAATGGACTTGTGAGACACCGACAGCGCTGGATGGACCTCAAACACTATGCTAAAAGAAACCAGACTCCAAAAAAGTAGACTGTATGAAGTTGAGGAACAGGGAAAACTATGTTACCGTGATAGAAATCAAATCAGAACTGCCTAGGGAAGAGGCGGTAATTGGGAAGTGTCTTGGGACTTCCTGGGGTGTTGGAAACGTGTTGTACTCTCACTGGGGTGGTGATTACACGGATGAATACATTTGCCGAAACTCATGAAGTGTACGCTGAAAATCTGTGCGTTTTACTTTATGCAAACCGAATTTTTTATTTTTTTTGTAAGTATTACACAGTGACTGCGGTGGTGGCTGGAAGCAGAAGTCATGAGTGTATTCTGTTTTTTTTGTTTTTGTTTTTTTTAAACCGGCAGTGGGGGCGGGAAAGGGGGATGCTAAGTACCAGAAACTTTCCTAAGCGTTGAACAGAAGTGGAGGAAAACTTGGAAACGTTCTACATTTCACAGGGCGAGGGCACGCTGCCCCAGCAGCGGCTAGCGAAGAACGGCCCGCCTCCCGGCAGGCTCGAACCAAGTAGAACCCCAAGTCTCCCTAGAGGTCCTACCGCTCCCAGCGGTTTCCGCAGCTACCTCCACCACCTCCTCAGCGAAGCGCTAGCCGGACGGGAGGGCCCTCGCCGGCGTCGTGCTGACGTCACGCGCGTGCTGACGTCGCCCGCGGCCGCGGCTTCTGAAGCGGGCTGGGGCTCGGGGGGCGCCGAGTTTGACTAGTTTGGGGGCGGCTGGGCGCTTGGCGTCCCTCCCGCTGCCCGCTGCGCCCCGCAAGCCGCTCCCCTGGCGGGCTAAGTGAGTCCCTCCCGCTCCCGCGGGGACCCGCACTAGAGGCTGGGCGGCGCTCGGCGAAAGTTGGCCGCTCACAGACTGGCAGGCGGGCAGGCGGCCGCAGCCATGGAGCCCCGCAGCATGGAGTACTTCTGCGCCCAGGTGCAGCAGAAGGACGTCGGCGGCCGGCTGCAGGTCGGCCAGGAGCTCCTGCTCTACCTTGGCGCCCCTGGCGCCATCCCGGACCTGGAAGAGGACCTGGGCCGCCTGGGCAAGACCGTCGACGCGCTCACCGACTGGGTGGGTTCGAGCAACTACCGGGTAAGCGACGGCGGCGAGGCTGGGCTGGTCACGCCCTCCGCGGCGGCCCTTTAATCCCCGACGCGAGCGCCGGGCCGGGAGAGCTCCCGTCCGAACCACCGCTTAAGAGGGGAAACACACTTTTGGGAGGCCGAGGCGGGCGGATCACGAGGTGGGGAGTTCGAGACCAGCCTGACCAACATGGTGCAACCCGTCTCTACTAAAAATACAAAAATTAGCCGGGCGTGGTGGCGGGCGCCTGTAATCCCAGTACTCAGGAGGCTGAGGCAGGAGAATCGCTTGAATCTGGCAGGCGGAGGTTGCAGTGAGTCGAGATCGAGCCACTGCATTCCAGCCTGGGCGACAGAGTGAGACTCTGTCCCCCCCCCCCAAAAAAAAGAAAAAAAAAAATAGGGGAAACGGGGGTCGCGCGTCCCCACTGGGCAGCGAGGACTGACTTCTGACCACGTTTTTCTACACTTGTGAACAATGACAAATTCAGCGATTCCGTGACACGTTGCGGAGTTACTAGGACACAGTATTGATCACTTATTTAAAAAAAAAAAAAAAGTGAAAGACTTCGACATTTGTGTTCACCTGTGTAAACATTACCCAGACCAACACTTAGAACATTAGGATACGATTTTAGGTTAATGTGTCTTAGTAGATAGGCTAATGCTGGGGAAAAAAAAGTTACAAGGATGAGGTACAAGAAGGAATGAGCCTTTCTAAAGAGTCGGTAGTAGGCAGGTTGTAATGTAGCCACGTTGGGAGGCCAGGTAAATATTTTGTATTTAACTTGCCCCGTAGTCGTTAGTAGTTACTTTTCTTTCTTGTCTTCTGGTGGCAGTGTTGCTTTAAAATGCTGCCTGCAACTTCCCATGGATGAAGTGATTCTTCTTAGTAACATATTCTCATAATCCAGCGAATAGGCTGTACTTTGAAACCTTTTATTCAAAAAGAAGAAAGGCAAACTCTAGAATTATGATGCAGATTTAATGGTAAAGCCCGGATGAGTTTTGGAAAGGTCAGACTTTTTACAAGGATAATAAAGTTTGAGAACCGTGTCGATGCTTCATTACATACCATCTCTTTATTATTTTTAAAAAGTTTGGGGAGTAATTTAATAATATATCATTACCATTTGGGAGATTATTTCTTCTTTGGAAGAAACAAGCTAAATTTACTCTGTAAGAAAGGCATATACATATTCACACTCAAGATAGTTGATTTTATGCTACAGCATAGACTGTTGTAGAAAGACAGCGCTTTGGTAATGTTTGCACCCCTTCCCAAGTGAAGATCGATTTGCCGTCTTCTTTTACACGTGCTGTTGTGAATTGGCTTTGGGCCGTTTCATTCATCAGATGTGCACTCAGTGAATGACAGTTGAGCAATCATGCTGATATTCTGTGATACTACAGTATGCTAATTTTCTGTTATGCCTCTGAGCCCTACTTCTACTCGGTGCTGTGTTTTTAACTGTTCTTTAAGAATTAGAATCCATCAGGGGTCTCATCCGGGTTCTTAACTGTTTTCACTACACATTTTCTCCATGCTCCTCACTAGAGAATGTAGCCAAAGACAATTTCAGCAATCAGAAGAGAACTGCCATAGTCTCCCACCACCTATCTATACACTTCCTTGTAGCTGTGACCATATAATCTACCTTCTTCCTTATTAGAATAGATAAATTGCCTGTTTTCCTCATTTATGCCATTTCCTCCACAAAAGTATTAGATTCCATGCCTTCTTGCTTGCTCAAGGACATTGATCCATCAATTCTGCTCTCTTTCCTAAATCACTAGTTCTCCCCTTTCTGTTGAATTCTATAGCATAATAACTTTTCTGACATTGTTAGGGAAAGGGCATTCTAATTAATCTGTTGCTTTAGGTTTTATAAACTAAGTTACCCAACTGGGTAATCTTTTTAATTTTTTTTAACTTAAGATACAATAAAACATATTTAACTATTTTAAAAAGTGTGTCATAGGAGGTTTTGAACATACAAATAGAATCATATTTCTATTTCAGTTTATACTGAACAAAATACAATTTTTCTTTGGATTGGTAGTACTTCAGAATCTGAGTGTCTTAACAGTCATTGTGTTAGTAAATTTGAGTGCCTCCTGTATGCTGGGTATTCAAGATGCTAAGGATCCATCCAGCTTTAAACAAGACAAGGCCCATTCATTCAGCTTCATTAGGATATTTATCGATGACCTGTATTATCAGGAACTTACTCTTCTAGGCATTGCAGATACAGTGTGAAAAAAGACAAATCCTTGCCTTTGTGGACTTAGATTCTAGTAGGAGGAGAGGAATAAGCAAGAAAGATAAATAAAATATATAGTGTGTTAGATGGTGTTAAGTGGTTTGGAAAAAAAAACAGTGAAGGGAATAGGGAATACTAGGCAAGATGCATATGTTGGAATTTTAAATAGTTGGTTATTGAAGACCTCATTGAGAAGGTGACTTAACAGAAAATGGGAAAATGAGATCCCTGCCATTGCGTTAGAAAGAGGTAGACAGGTATAGAAATTAGATCATTTCAGGTAGCATGTGCTTGTAAGTAAACATGGTTTGAAATGCTTATGAGACTCTACTTTGGGTGGTCAAAAGAGGTGACATGTGAGTGCAGACACTAAAGAAACATAAGAGTGAAGAATAATTGAAGCAGAGAAAACAGCAAATTCAAAGACCTTAGTTTTGTTGAGGAACATAAAGAAAGCCAGCCTGGCTAGAGTTTAAATGAGTGAGGTGTTAAGAAAGACGAAGTTGAGGAAGCAGGTATAAAGTCATAGGATTTTATTCTAAATATGGTGGAAGTAGCTGGGCAGGTATGAAGTCATAGAATTTTATTCTAAATGTGGTGGAGGTAACTGGGTGTGGTGGCTTGTGTCTGTAGTCCCAGCTACTTGGGAGGCTGAGACAGAAGGCTCACCTGAGGCCAGGAGTTTGAGACCAGCCTGGGCAACAGAGCAAGTTCCCGTCTAAAAAAAATAAATACAGTGGGGGGTTTTATGTGTGTAAAGGGTGGCTGCTTTGTGGAGAGTCGACTATAAAGGAGTAACAGAAGCAGCAGAGAGATAATGGTGGCTAGGCCTGGTTTGATAGCAATGGCAATGCTGAAAAGTGGAAAATTTGGGCTATGATTTGGTGGTAGATCCACTAGGAGCTCCTGTTGGATTGGATTTGAGGGTTGAAAGAAAGAGAGGAATTATGGATAATTGCCTTGCTTCAGCAGTAGGTTAGATTGTGCTATTTATTGAAATAGGGAAGACTGAGAGAAGAACAAATTGGGTGAAGGATATAAAAAGTTTAGTTTTTACTGTGTTAGGTGTGAGAAGATTGTTTAACATACAAGTTGAGATGATAGACAGTTGGGGTCCCAAGTTCAATGGAGAAGTCATAATTGAAGATTCAAAATATGGAAATAGGCATATATGTAATATAGGTAGTCTGACATTTGACTTTTACTCAGAATGGTCCTACAATTTCAGGAGTTCTCAAATTTTTACATGGTATTACGGCAATAAAAATTGCTTCATAAAATACAGTTGAGTATGATAACTACCATTTACAGAGTCCTTAGTGAGTACCAGGCACTGTCTCAAATGCTTTATTTGCATTGTATCATTTAATCTTTAAGATGGCCTTCGGAAATCGGTGTACTATTATTTTCCTTTTTTTGTAGAAAAGGAGACATAAGTATATTGCTTTAGACCACAGACCTGGTAAATTAGTGGAGGAGTTGCTTGAGCCTCGGAAGATTAGAATATCCATATTCCTTTTCTCTACTTTTATAAACCTCTTCAATATTCTATTATTTGCCAGCTCTACTTTTACTTTTGTATATTATGAGGATTAGTAACATTTACATTTCATCTGCAACCACAGGGTAAGTTGACGTTAAAAAATGGAGAAAACGCAGCCTGAGCAAGATAGTGAGACCTCATCCCTACAAAAAAATTAGCCCAGGATATTGAGACTGCCCTGAGCCATGGTTGGGCCACTGTACTCCAGCCTGGGCAACAGAGCCAGACCCTGTCTCAGGGGGAAAAAAAAAAAAAAGAGAGAAAACAGTGAAAACATGTATGTAGCGCTATGTAGTGCAGGGCTGTGTGGTAGCATTCCATGTATTTTCTCAGAATTTAAAATCATAGCCCCTTTCGCATTCTGAGGAGGATACTTCCCACCATTGGTGTCACCTCAATTATATATCCTATAAACTATTAAGAAATATGCCATTTTTTAGTTTGCCGAAAGAGGTGAGGTTTATCTACCCATTAATACGTATTGATGTTGCCTATTCCATTTACCTGCTGTATAGGTGAACATTCAGTTGTTTTTATGTTGCCTATTCCATTTACCTGTTGTATAGGTGAACATCCAGGTTGTTTTTAATTCTTTATTTTTAACATTGTCCTTTTTGTCACCTTGTTACATATGTGTCAAAAATTTTTCTGTGGTGGTGATTCTCAATCCTGTCAGAGTCAGTTCCCTCTTTTAATTACCCCTTCTTCGTTTTCAATTCTGAAATAAAATTTATAGATAATATCTGATACACATAAATTTTAAAAACCCTTGTAATGTACTAGCTGTACTATAAAGGAAAATCACACATAATTTATGAGGTAAAATATATTTTGACATGTAAGTATGTCAACCTGACTACCCATGAAAACATAATGATAGTTACATGGTTGTAAATGCTGCCGCCACGAATTCAGACCACTACAGGTATGTAGTTGCTGGTGATTCATGCTTTTTTTTTTTTGAGATGGAGTTTTGCTGTTGTCGCCCAGGCTGGAGTGCAGTAATGCAATCTCAGCACACTGCATCCTCCACCTCGTGGGTTCAAGTGGTTCTCCTTCCTCAGCCTCCCGAGTAGCTGGGATTACAGGCGCACGCCACCACACCCGGCTTATTTTGTATTTTCAGTGGAGACAGGGTTTCGCCATGTAGGCCAGGCTGCTCTCAAACTCCTGACCTCAGATGATCCACCCGCCTTGGCCTCCCAAAGTGTTGAGATTACAGGCATGAACCACTGCGCCCGGCATTGAGTCACCCTTTCACCAGTGACATTACTGTTGGTGATTATGATATTCTGGAACTCTAAATTCTGAACCTCATTTCTTTGAACTTGAAGAGTTTTACCACCTCACGTGACATCTATTTCATTAAGCTCACCCATTAATCATACCCTTTCATTCATTCTTTTTTTAAAAAAATTTTTATTATAATTTCAGTGGTTTTGAGGGTACAGGTGGCTTTTGGTTATGTGGATAAGTCCTTTGTTGGTGATTTCTGAGATTTTAGTGCACTTGTCATCCAAGCAGTGTACACTACCGATACATAGTCTTTTATCCCTCAACCTCCTCCCTGAGTTCCCAAAGTTTGTTTTATCATTCTTATGCCTTTGATTCCTTATAGCTTAGCTCCTAACTTGTAAGTGACAACATACGATGTTTGATTTTCTGAGTTTCACTTAGAATAATGGCCTCCAGCTCATCCAAGTTGCTGTAAACGACATGATTTTGTTCCTTTTTATGGCTGAGTAGTATTCCATGGTGTATGTGCACCACATTTTCTTTATCCACTCATTGGTTAATGGGCACTTAGGTTGGTTCCATGTCTTTGCAGTTGTGAATTGTGCTGCTATAAACATGCATGTTCCTGTGTCTTTTTTATATAATGACTTCTTTTCCTTTGGGTAGATACCCAGTGGGGGGATTGCTGGATGGAATGGTGGTTCTACTTTTAGTTCTTTAAGGAATCTCCATACTGTTTTCCATAGTGGACACCAGCAGTGTAAAAGTGTACCTTTTTCTTCACATCATATCACACCAACATCCATTGTTTTTTTGACTCTTTAATTATGGCCATTCTTGCAGGGGTAAGGTGGTATCTCATTGTGATTTTAATTTGCATTTCCCTGATGATTAGTGATGTTGCACATTTTTTCGTATGTTTGTTGGCCAGTTGTATATCTTCTTTTGGAAATTGTCTATTCATACCCTTTGCCCACTTTTTGATGGGATTGTTTTGTTTTTTTTCCTTGCTGATTTGAGTTCCTTGTAGATTCTGGATACTAGTCCTTGCATTCATTCTTAATTCTATTTTCTCTCTTCATTCTTGTTTTATGGTCCTCATTTGATAAAATGTTATACTGAGCTGAGCATGGTGGCTCACACTCGTAATCCCAGCACTTTGGGAGGCTGAGGCAGGGCGATCACTTGAGGTCAGGAGTTTGATACCAGCCTGGGCAACACGGTGAAACCCCGTCTCTACTAAAAAAAAAATAATAAGAAAAATTAGCCAGGTATGGTGGTGCATGCCTGTAATCCTAGCTATTTGGGAGGCTCAGGTGGGAGGATCCCTTGAACCTGCTAGGCAGAGTTTGCAGTGAGCTGAGATTGTGACACTACACTCCAGACTGGGTGACAGAACGAGACTTTGTCTCAGAAGAAAAGTGCAATACTGGTTAATCCCACTCTGCCTACCCTATACCTGCACTAGTGCAACTGAAGATGTTTGGGGAAAAACACAAAACCTCTTTAACTGGCTTCATTTTAAATTCCTGACCATCATGTGGGCCCTTAATGCTGCCTGAAAGTCATACTATATTTTCTTAGTTCATTCACTTTTTCACTTAAACAACTATTCTACATCTTTTCCTTTCCGCTTGGTCCTACTGGTACCTCTTCTACAATCATTGTCAGCTGAGGCAGGCATTGCTTCCGACTTCACTGAGAAAATGGAAGGAATCAGTTTCTTTTTTGAGATGGAGTCTCACTCTGTCTCTAGGCTGAAGTGCAGTGGCATGATCTCAGCTTACTGCAAAGTCCGCCTCCCGGGTTCAAGCGATTCTCCTGTCTCAGCCTCCAGAGTAGCTGGAACTACAGGTGCCCACCACCAGGCCCAGCTAATTTTTGTATTTTTAGTGGAGACGGGGTTTCACCATGTTGGCCAGGCTGGTCTCAAATTCCTGACCTGTGATGATCCGCCCGCCTTGGCCTCCCAAAGTACTGGGATTATAGGCGTGAGCCACTGCGCCTGGCCAACTCCTAGGTAATTTAAAGTGTGAGTATCATAAATGCTATTTGTTCTTTTGTATTTTTATTATTTATTTATTTTAGAGACAGGATCTTGCTCTGTTGCCCAGGCTGGAATGTAGTGGCACGATCATAGCTCACTGTATCCTCTAGTTCCTGGGCTCAAGTGACCCTCTGGCCTCAGTCTTCTGAGTAGCTGGAACTATAGGTAAGAGCCACTATACCTTTAAAAATTATGTTTTTTGGCTTATAGAAATAAAATGGCATTTGGTATATTGATTTTTATGGCTAGCCTGCTTATTATTGTAATAATTAAAAACATTTCTTCTCCAATTTATAGATTTTTAAAAGGTTTTCTCTATGTATATCACAGACTAACCACAGTCTTGCTTGGTTTTGGTGTATTGGCTAAGACCCTTAGGATTAAGATGAATAAAACACCTTGTGTTCTGGGTACCAAGGGTGTTTTCTAACATCTCACCATTAGGAATCATGCTCTCTTTAATTACAAAAACTTTATTATGGAGAATTTTGAACATATGTAAAGGTAGACAGTAAAATAAATTCAGCCACAATGTTTATCAGCCCATGGCCAATCCTACCCCATCACTATGTCACAAACGACAGATATCATACCGTTTCATCCCCGGGACTTCCTAGTTACTGTCTCAAAGATACATGTTCTTTTTAAAAATTTATTAATGTAACCTCAACATCATCAGAATTATAAAACAATAATTCCTTGATGTCACATGTCCAGGGTTCACATTTCTAAATCTTTTAGTAAGTTATTTTAAGAAAAGTTAGGAACCAAATAAGAGCCACATCTTGTGATTCATTAATATATTATCTTCCTATTGCTGCTAACAAATTATGACACACTAGCTTATACACTTATACATTTTTTGTTTTACAGTTCTATAGGTCAAAAATCTAAAATGGGTTTCATTGGGATAAAATCAAGGTGTCAGCAGGATTATATTCCTTCTAGAGACTTTAGGGGAGAATTTTCCAGCTTCTAGGGGATGGCTGCTTTGCTTGATTCTTGGGATCTTTCTCCATCTTCAAAGCCAGCAGTATAACATCTTCAAATCTCTTCGTCTGACCTCTTCTGTCATCAAATCTCTGACTGTGGCTCTTGGCCTCCTTTTTATAAGTACCCTTGTCTTTATAAGGATTCCCCCTTATAAGGACCCTTCAAATAAATCCACACATACATAGCTAATTTTTGACAAAGACACCAAGAATACACAATGGGGAAAGGATAGTGTCTTCAATACACAGTATTGGAGATACTGGATATACTGGATATCCACATGCAAAAGAATGAAATTGGACCCTTACTTTACACCATACACAATAATTACCTCAAAATTGATTAAAGACTTAAATGCAAGACCTAAAACTGTAAAACTCCTAAAATAAAACATAGGGGGAAATATCCTTGACTTTGGTCTTGGCAGTGATTTTTTGGATTTGACGTGAAAATACTGCCAACAAAAGCAAAAATAAACAGGGGAACTACATCAAACTACAGAGTTTTCTGGACAGCAAAGGAAGCAATCAAAACAAAATGGCAGTCTACTGAATGGGAGAAAATACTTGCAAATCATATTTGATAAGGGTTTAGTATCCAAAATGTATGAGATGCTCATCTAACTCAATATTTGAGAAGATACCAACATCAGTAATTGTTAGGGTAATGTAATTCAGAACTACGATGAAATATCACCTCATACCAATTAGGATGTCTGTTATCAAAAAATCAAAAGATAGCAAGTATTGGAGAGGATGTGGAGAAGAAAATTGTACACTGTTGATGGGAATGTAAATTGGTACAGCTATCATGGAAAATGGTAAGGAGGTTCCTCAGAAAATTAAAAATAGAACTACCATGTGCTCCACTTCTGAGTATATATCCAAAGAAAATAAATCACTGTCTCAAAGAGATATTTGCATTCCCTTGTTCATTGCACCATTATTCACAATAGCCAGGATATGGAAACCACTGTGTCCATAAACAGATGAATGGATAAAGAAAATGTGGGATGTGTGTATGTATGTGTTTATATGTGTATATATATATACACATACACAACACATAACACACACACAAAGGAATATTATGCAGCCTTAAAAAGAAGGAAATCCTGCCATTTGTGACAACATGGATGAACCTGGAAGACATACTAAGTGAAATAAGCCAGACACAGAAGGACAAATACAGCATGATCTTACTTTTATGTCAAATCTTTAAAAAAAAAAAAAAAAGTCAAATTTATAGATAGTAACAGAATAGTATGGTGATTACCAAGGGTTGAGGGATGTGGAAAAAGGGGAGATATTTGTCAAAGGGTACATGTTTTCTGTTATGAGTAAGTTCTGGAAACCTAATGCACGGTATGGTGACTATGGTTAATCTATATTGTACTTGAAATTTACTAAGAGCGTAGATGTCACGTTCTCACCACAGAACAGATGGGGAGGGAGACCCTTGTGATACCTTTAGGCCTAGGATAATCCAGGGTAATTTTTCCCTCTCAAGATCCTTAATTATATCTGCAGAGTCCCTTTTGCCAAGTGTGATACCATATTCAGAGGTTCTGGGAGTCAGGATCTGAACGCCTTTGTGAGGTTATTATTCTGCCTGCAAGAGTCAACGTATTTATTAAGTCTCTTTTAATGTTTCCCCCTTAGTCTCTTTCTATTTAAAAAAATTCTTGAGTTTTATTTGTGTAAATTTTTCCCACAGTCTGGATTTTGCCAGTTTCATTTGTGTAATGATGTTTGACTGTTCCCTCAGTTTTTCCTGTAAATTGGTAATTTAGTTGGATCTGAAACTTAATTTGAGTCCTTTTTTGGGGGGCCGGGGGGCAAGACTATTTAATAGGAAATACTCTCCTTCCATCTCCTTCCTGGAGGCACATGAGATATGGAAGGCACACAAGTTCTAGGTCTGTTTTTTTGTGTGTGTGATGTTAGAGGCCATTAGCATTCAGTGTCTAGATCTATTAATTCATTAGAGTTTGCAAAACGATGATATTTGAATTCTGTTATTTCTTCATTTATTGGCTGGAATAGTTTTATAAAGAGAAACTTTCCCCATTTACAGTTATTTACCCAGTGATATGGTTTATATAGAATGGTAGGTATATTTCTGTGATTCTTTGCATTTACTTACTAATTGTGAAAATAATGGTTTTTTTTTTTTAGTATCCTTCAAATGTTTTGGTTTTGTTTTCATGTAATTATGAACATATGTATTTAAATATACCTAATGTGTTTCAAGACAATGCAGTTATTATCCTTTTTGATATTCAAACTGTCCTATCTTGACATGACCCTAGTAATCTTTGACTGCTTCTTTGCTGTCTGATATCACAAGATGTATTTCCTCCTCCAGCCCAGGAATGAGCCACCTCTCCATGAAACTCTTGATCTTTTTTCATGGGAAGGGGTGCCTGGAAACTGCAATGTGGTGCTAGTAGTATTCATTGTCCTTGTTTGGTCATTGTTTCTAGATTTCTTTCAGTGGACAGAATTAGATCTTATTTTATTTGGTTAATTTTTATTTTTATGTTTTGAGACAGAGTCTCTCTGTCTGTTGCCTAGTCTGGAGTGCAGTGGCACAAACACAACTCACTGCAGCCTCAACCTCCTGGGCTCAAGCAATCCTCTTACCTCAGCCTCCCAAGTAGCTGGGACTACAGGTGCACACCACCATGCCCAACTAACTTAAAACATTTTTTTTCTAGAGGTAGGATCTCCCTGTGTTGCCCAGGCTGGTCTTGAACTCCTAGGCTCAAGCAGTCCTCCCGTCTCAGCATCCCAAAGTACTGGGATTACAGGCATAAGCCGCTACACATGACCTAGATTTTATTTTAATTTTAAAGAAAAATATATCATGAGTTCATACTGATATTTCTAATTCAGATTTAAGACTACAGTTTTTACTTCTGTCTTCTATCTGTATCTTTTTTCTGTCAACAACAAGAAGATTTATAAAGACCATTAGCTGTATTTTTCAGTTTTGTTTTTGTCTCTAGGATATATCCCATTGACAAGATAGGGCCAAATTACTGTGTTTCAAGTCACTTGGAAATAGTCTTTTTTGTGGTTATGCTACTAACTCGATGTAAATTTAGATTCATTTATTTTATTTCATTGAAAATGAAATGAAATGAAATAAAATAGTTGTTTTTCATTGAAAATGAAATAAAATAGTTGTTGCTAAAAGAAGGTGTCTTCAAAGAACTCTAGTTTCTCTCTCTGTTCCTTGTATCCTGTTCTCACCGTTAAAATTTTATTTTCCATCATTGTGTCTGTGTATGTTTTTTGTTTGTTTTTTGGGACAGGATCTCACTCTGTTGCCCAGGTTAGAGTGCGGTGGCACCATCATGACTTTCTGCAGACTTGATGTCCCAGGCTCAGGTGATCCTCTCACTTCAGCCTCCCTAGCAACTGGGACCACAGGCGCATGCCACCATGCCTAATTTTTTATGTCTTGTAGAGATGGGGTCTTGCCATGTTGTGCAGGCTGGTATCAAACTCCTGGGCTCAAGTGATGCTCCTACCTTGACCTCCCAAAGTTCTGGGATTACATGCATGCACCACCGCACCCAGCCATCGTTTTTTTTTTAAACATTTATGTCTGTCTATATCTATTTAATTCCCCTTTTTTTGATATACATACTTCTCCCAACTTTGCTTTTTTCACTTAACAGTATATTGTGAAGATTGTTGCATAGCAGAATTAGGGTAGTCTTCATTTTTATTTTTAAAGTGTCATAGTATCCTGTAGTGTGGATAGACCATGGTTTATTGAATCTGTCCCATATTGATGAATGTTTGGATAGTTTCCAGTCTCTTGTAGTGAATAATTTTTGCATGTCTTTTCATAATTTTACTTGTATATCTTGGGGATAGATTCCTAAGTATATTCTTAAGAGTACACATTTTTCCTGCTTTTTGAGATAACTGCTTGGCTCATGTATGTGTAGTTGAGTCTATTTTGGATTTTCAATTTTGTTTAACAGCTCTATTGATATCTCATTCTATATAATTCACTCATTTGAAGTGTATATTACATTGATTTTCTAATAGCTACAGGTTTGCGCAACCATCACGACAGTAAATTTTAAAACGTTTTCATCACCTCCAAAAGAACTCTATACCCTTTAGCTATTATCCCACCCTCCATACCCACCCCAACCTAGTCCTAAGCTACCACTATTCTACTTATCTTTATAGATTTGCCTATTGTAGACATTTCTTATAAATTGAACCATATAACATGTAGCCTCTTGTGACTAGCTTCATTGAATTGAGATATTTTCAAGGTTAATCTATGTTATAGCATGTATCAGCCATTCCTATTTATGGCTGAGTAAAATTCTATTGTATGCATATACCACGTTTTGTTTATCTGTGCATCAGTTGATGGACATGTGGGCTGTTTCCACCTTTGACTATATTGTGAATAATGCTGCAGTGAACATTGATGTACAGGTACACATGGCTATATCTGTTTGAGTTCACTTCCTTTGGGTATATACCTAAGAGTGGAATTCCTGGGCCATGTGGTAAATTTATGTTTAGCTTTAGAAGGAACTGCCAAACTGTTTTCTTCAATGGCTGCACCATTTTACATTACCACCAGCAGCATATAAGGGTTCCAATCTCTCTGCTCCTGCTTCAGCCTCCCAAGTAGCTGGGACTACAGGTGCATGCCACCATGCCCAGCTAATTTTTGATATTTTTAGTAGAGACGGGTTTCACCGGGTTAGCCAGGATGGTCTCAATCTCCTGACCTCAGGTGATCCACCCACTTTGGCCTCTCAAAGTGCTGGGATTACAGGCGTGAGCCACTGTGCCTGACTGCCATTCGTATATCTTATTTGGAGAAATGCCTATTCAAGTTCTTTGCTCATTTTTGTTTTTTAATAGGTTTTATTTTTTTAGAGCAGTTTTAGGTTCACAGTAAAATTGAGTAAGAGAGACAGATTTCTCATATATCCCTCTGCTTCCGCATAATGCACAGCCTCCTCCACTGGCAGCATTCCCTACCAGAGTGATACATTTGTTATAATTGATGAGCCTACATTCACACATCATCACTCAAGGTCCACAGTTTACATTAGGGTTCACTCTAAGTATTGTACGTGCTATAGGTTTTGATAAATGTACCTAACATTATAGTATTATGCAGAATAGTTTTATTGCCCTGAAAATCCTCTGTGCTCTGCCTAAAACTTCCTCTTTCCCCCAATACCTGGCAATCCTTTTACCATCTCCATAGTTTTGCCTTTTCCAAATGTCATATAGTTTGACTCCAACAGTATGAAGCCTTTTCAGGCTAACTTCTTTTACTTAGTAGCATACATTTAAGGTTCTTTCATGTCTTATTCATGCCTTGATAGCTCATTTCCTTTTAGTGCTGAATACGATTCCATTGTCTGAATGTACTACATATTTATCCATTCTGCTACTCAGGGACATCTTGGTTGCTTCCAAGTTTTGCTAACTGTGAATAAAGTTGCTTTTTTTTTTTTTTTTTTTTTTGAGACGGAGTCTCACTCTGTCGCCCGGGCTGGAGTGCAGTGGCCGGATCTCAGCTCACTGCAAGCTCCGCCTCCGGGGTTTATGCCATTCTCCTGCCTCAGCCTCCCAAGTAACTGGGATTACAGGCGCCCGCCATCTCGCCCAGCTAGTTTTTTGTATTTTTTAGTAGAGACGGGGTTTCACCGTGTTCGCCAGGATGGTCTCGATCTCCTGACCTCGTGATCCACCCGTCTCGGCCTCCCAAAGTGCTGGGATTACAGGCTTGAGCCACCGCGCCCGGCCTAAAGTTGCTTTAAACATGAGTGTGGGCTGGTCATGGTGGCGCATGCCTGTAATCCCAGCCCTTTGGGAGGCCAAGGCGGGTGGATCGCTTGTGTCCAGGAGTTGAAGACCAGCTTGGTCAACGTGGTGAAACCCTATCTCTACAAAAAACAAAAACAAAAAATTTGAGTTTGTAGGTGTTTTGTGGACATTAGTTTTCAACTCCTTTGGCTAAATACCAAGGAACATGAATGATCACTGGATCATATGGGGGAGAGTATATTTAGCTTTATAAGAAACTGCCAAAATAACTGTACCATTTTGCATTCCCACCAGTGGTGAATGAGAGTTCCTCTCTCTCCCTACCTTTGTCAACACTTAGTGTTGTAGGTGAATTGGGTTATGGCCATTTTAATAGGTGTGTAGTGGTATCGTAATTTTATTTGCAATTCCTAATGACATATGATGTTGAGAATCTCTTCATGTGCTTATTTGCTGTTTATGTATCTTACATCTTTTTTGGTGAGGCACTGTTTGGATCTTTTGCCCTGTTTTTGAATTGTTTATTTTCTTGTTGAGTTTTAAGAGTTCTTTGTATATTTTGCATTACAGTCTTTTATCAGATGTGTATTTTGCAAATATTTTCTCCCAGTCTGTGGCTTGTTTTCTCATTCTCTAGACATCTTTCATAGAACAAAAGTTTTTAATTTTAGTGAAGTCCAGCTTAACAGTTATTTCTTTCATGGACCATGCCTTTGGTATCATATCTAGAAAGACATTGCCACACCAAGGTCAGTTAGATTTTTTCTTATGTTATTTTCTAGGAGTTTTTTATTTTACGTTTAGTTTTATGATCCTTTGAGTTAATTTTTGGGGAAGGACGTAAGGTCTCTGTCTAGATTAATTTTTTTGCATGTGGATCTCAATTGTTGGAATACCATTTGTTGAAAATCTTTTCTTCATGATACTGCCTTTGCTTTTTTGTGAGAGATCATTTGACTATATTCATGTGAGTGTATTTCCAGACTTTCTATTCTTTTCTGTTTGCTCATTTTAAAAAATGGATTATTTGTCCTTTTACTATTAAGTTGTAAAAGTTCTTATGGATACAAGTCCCTTATCAGATATATGTTTTACAAATATTTTCCCCTATTCTGTTGGTTGTCTTTTCACTTTCTTCATGGTGTTTTTTTGAAGACTAGGTGTTTTTCGTTTTGATAAACTCTAATTCTTTCTTTATTTGTTGTTTATGCTTTTTATGTCCTGTCTAAGAAACCATGGCCAGTGTCACAATGATTTACCCCATGTTTTCTTCTAATAGCTATGGAGTTTTAGCTCTCACATTTAGGTTTATGATTCATTTTGAGTTAATTTTTATGTATGGTGTGAGGTAGTGGTCCACATTCATCCAGTTGTCCTAGTACCATATGTTGAATCATTCCCCATTGAATGGTCTTGACACCCTTGTTGAAAATCAGTTGCCCATAAAAATATATGGTTTATTTCTGGACTCTGAGTTCTATTTCATTAATTTATATTTTTCTCCTTGTGCCATTGTCACACTGTCTTGATTACAGAAGCTTTGTAGGATGTTTTGAAATTGGGAAATTTGAGTCTTCCAACTTTTTCAAGCTTGTTTTGACAATTCTGGGCCCCTTGAATTTTCATATGAATTTTAGAATAGGCTTGTTAAATTCTACAGTGAACCCAGTTGGCTATCAGATAAGTATTTTGAAAATATTTTCTCTTAATCTGTGCCTGGATTTTTCATTTTCTTAGCCATGTCTTTTAACAAGCAGAAGTTCTTAGTGAAGTCTGCTTCATCAATTTTTAAAATTTTATGTTGTCTTCAAGAATCTTTTATGTTTTTTTCTTTTATGTTTCTTTTCATGTTGTCTCTAAGAATTATTTGTGTACTCCAGGTGTAAAGATTTTCTCCTGTGTTTTCTTCTAGTAGTTTTATAGTTTTAGGTTTTATGTTTATGTCTGATACATTTTTGAGTTGATTTTTGTAAATTATGTGATGTATAGGTTGAGGCTCATTTTTTATTTTGCATATGGATATCCAATTGTAACATCACCATTTATTGAAAAAGTATATTTCTTTCCTTCATTGAATTGCCTTTGCACAGTTGTTGGATATCAATTGACTATATATGTGTATGTCTATTTTCCTACTCCCTCTTCTGTTTCATTCATCTATATATTTGTTTGTTCTTTTGAGACAGGGTATTACTTTGTTACCCAGGTTGGAGTGCAGTAGTACATTCATAGGTCACTACAGCTTCAAACTTTTGGGCTCCAGTGATCCTCCTGCTTCAGCCTCTTGAGTAACTGGTATTACGTGCCTGTGCCACCATGGCCAGCTACTTTTAAAATGTTTTTTAGGGACAGGGTCTCACTATGTTGCCCAGGCAGGTCTCCAGCGATCCTCTTGTCTCAGCTTCCAGAAGTACTGGGATTACAGGAATGTGCCTCTGTGCACAGCCCCCACATTGTCTTGATTACTATAGGTTTATATTAAGTCTTCGAATCAGATAATTGCACTTCAACTTCATTTTTCTTATTCAATATTGATATGAGTGTTATAATTCATTTACCTTTCTATATACATTTCAGGATCAGCTTGTCAATTTCTGCATCAAATTCTACTGGAATTTTTATTGGGATTGCATTCACACAAGAACAATTTGTGGGGTTTCAAATCTTTATAATATTAACTTGTCCAATTCATGAATTTGGTATATATATATATCCATTTATTTAGCTCTTCTTCGATCACTTTCATTAGCATTTTGTGATTTCAACATGTAGATCTTGGACTTAATTGTTAGAATTATATCTAAGTATTTTGTGATTGCTGTTAGTTTTGTAAATGATACAGTATTTTGAAAATTCCCGATTGTTGAGTGCTGGTATATATGGATACAGTTGATTTTTTTTTTTGAGACGGAGTTTCACTCTTGTCACCCAGGCTAGAGTGCAATAGCACGATCTCAGCTCACTGTAACCTCTGCCTCCCAGGTTCAAGTGATTCTCCTGCCTCAGCCTCCCTAGTAGCTGAGATTACAGGCACCCGCTACCACACCTGACTAATTTTTTTGTATTTTTTAGTAGAGACAGAGTTTTACCATGTTGGTCAGGCTGGTCTCAAACTCCTGACCTCAGGTGATCTGCCTGCCTCACCCTCCCAAAGTGCTGGGATTACAGGCATGAGCCACCACGCCTGGCCCACAATTGATTTTTTTATAGTGACCTTTTATCTCATGACTTTACTAAACTCAATATACCTAGTATTTGTTTTAGAGTGTCAGTTAGTTTTTAGAGTAATTAAATACATATATTTTATGTATTTTAAAGGTTTTTTTGTTTGTTTGAGACAGTGTCTTGATTTGTTGCCAGGCTGGAGTGCAGTGGCACAATCTCAGCTTACTGTAGCCTCTGCCTTCCAAGTTCAAATGATTCTCGTGCCTCAGCTGGGTAGCTGGGATTACAGTTATGTGCCACCACACCCAGCTAATTTTTGTATTTTTAGTAGAGATGGGGTTTTGCCATGTTGGCCAGGCTGGTCTCGAACTCCTGACCTCAGGTGATCTTCCGGCCTCCCAAAGTGCTGGGGTTATAGGCACGAGCCACTGTCCCCAGCTTATTTTTAAGGTTTTAAATATTTATTTTAATTTCAACTATTTCCTGTTATTTCTTAGTGTAGATCTAAGTTTTTGTCTGCTGTCGTGTATTTTTTTCCTCGAAGATTTTCCCTTAACATTTCTTGTGATACAGGTCTCTTGTAATGAATTCTATCAGATTTTGTTTGTTTGAAAAACTTTTTATTTCTCCTTTAGTTTTAAAATACCTTTTATTTTAACTAGGTATAGAATTCTGAAGCGACAGCATTCTTTTTTTTTTCTTTTGGTAGTACAATAATCCATGGTTTTGCTTTCTACGGTTTCACTTACCTGTGGTCAGTTGTAGTCCCAAAACAGGTAAGTACAATATAATATTTTAAGAGAGACAAAACACACTTACATAACTTTTGTTATAGTATATTGTTATGGTTATTATACTTTATTGTTGTTGTTACTCTTTTACTGTGCCTAATTTATAAATTAAACTTTATCATAGGTATATATTTGTGGGAAAAATTATATATAGGACTCAGTACTGTCTGTGGTTTCCGGTATCCACTGGGGTCTTGGGATGTATTACTTAAACAGATAAGGGGGGACTGCTGTACTGTAACAGTGTCATTCCATTGTCTCCTTACTCTCATACTTTTTGGCCGGAAGTCTTCTGTACTTGTGTATTTAATGTCCTTTTGTTTTTTCTCATTGACTTTAAGATTTTTCTTTCTTTTAGTTTTAACAGTTTGAATAGGATGTGTCTTGGTGTTTTTTGGAATTTTCTGTTTGAGGGTTCTCTGAGACTCTTAGATGTATGGTTTGATGCCTTTCATTATTTTTACTATATTCTTGGCCATTTTCCCTCCAAGTATTTCTTCTACCTTGTTCTCTCTTCTAGAATTCCTATGACATTAAGTTGGACAATTTGATATTATCTCACTGCTCTTGAATGCTTTGTCTCTCCCCTTCCCTTTTTGTTCCTTTTTGTATTTCAAATTGAGTAATTTGTATTAACGTATTTTCATATTCCCTGATTCTTTCCTTTTCTGTGTCAAATCTTTTGATGAACCCATCAGAGGCATCTTAATCACTTTTGCCTTCCTTTTAATGCATTTAAAAAATTATTTGCATTTTGAGTCTGCCTTTAAGTTTTCATCTCTCTGCTGAAATTCCTTTTTTTCATGCATGTTGTTCTTTTAACTAGAACACTTACTACATTAATCACAGTTATTTAAATGCTCTGATAATTCCAGCTTTCAGATTATCTATGTATTTTGTTCCATGCTTTATTCTTGATATTGGTTTGTATCCCTCCTTGCTTTTTTGTCTGTCTCATAATGTATGGTTGAAAACTGGACAGTGTTTGAGATGTTTAAGACTAAGTTAAGGCCGGGCGCAGTGGCTCACGCCTGTAATCCCAGCACTTTGGGAGGCCGAGGCGGGCGGATCACAAGGTCAGGAGATCGAGACTACGGTGAAACCCCGTCTCTACTAAAAAAATACAAAAAACTAGCCGGGCGCGGTTGTGGGCGCCTGTAGTCCCAGCTACTCGGGAGGCTGAGGCAGGAGAATGGCGTGAACCCGGGAGGCGGAGCTTGCAGTGAGCCGAGATCGCGCCACTGCACTCCAGCCTGGGCTGGGCGACAGAGCGAGACTCCGTCTCAAAAAAAAAAAAAAAAAAAAAGACTAAGTTAAATAGTACTTATGCCTGGAAGTGACATGCCTTTTTTCTGCTAAGCTTATATATAGTGTAGAGCTGTGCAGTCAGTCTAGTCAGGAGTTGAGTTAGGTTTCGATGTTATGATTGCTATAGTTACTTTAGTTCATATTTGCTTCACATTTTTTTGTCACTTGGTTAATTTTATGAAGGGTTTTCCTCAAGTTTCTACTCAACTCTGCACTTTAGGTTTTCCCTATTTTCTTGTGCTTCATAGAGGATTCTTCTTTGTGTTCTTGCCCCTTCCCCACTGGTAGACTGCTGTTGCTTCTTATTTCATGCTTGCCGGTCTGGTTGGGGGAAACAGGGTCATTCTTTGTTTTTCTGGTCCAGCTTCAGTCTTAGGAAGCTTTTTGTCCTGAGTCTTGGGGTAAGGCTTTATAAAGACCATGGCTCTCCCCAACTATATGGGCCCCAGGATGTTTTTCTGCTCCTTCCTCTGGGGTGGAGGCTTTTTATCTTTTTCCTCTCCTTAACAGCGTTGAGTTCTACCTGTGCCTTAGGAGTAACAGTGTTTCATAGCCTTCACTGAGGAGCATCAAACTTTTATTTCTTAGCTTCAAATTTTTGTTTTTTACAGGACAAGGGTACTAGGTGCCTTTGTGCCTTTCCAGTATCCTGCTCAGCCCTTAGTCTTAAGAGTGTCCAGTGGAGGTTTGTGGAGAAAGAGCTTGAAAGTAGATGTGAACTAGAGCCTGTAAGTGGGTATGAATTCTCCTTGTGTCTGTGGCTAGTAGGGATTGTATTTTCATGCTAACCCACACTCAGTTGTAAATAGTTTTGTAAAGTATAACTGACTTCTTCTTACTCAGTTACATCATGGGTTCCTTTTCCTCCTGTCCTGTCACATGTGACCTACTGGCTGTGTCCCATGTTTAGATTTCAGGTTAGTTGGTTATTCTCCAGCCTTAGCTTTCTGATGGATTCAAGAGCAGTTAGGATTTTGTAGACCCAGTAGGCTTTTTCTTGTTAGAATGAGAGAGATGTTCTTTCTAGTTTCTACATCCCAGACAGAAGATGAAATTCCTCTGTAATTAAAGAGGCTCTTCATTTTTAACTGTTTCATTTAGGAAACATTTCAAAGTTACAAATATAGTTATGCATACCACATAACAACATTGTGGTCGGTGATGGACTGTATATACATTGGTGGTCCCATAAGATATAATGGAGCTGAAAAATTCCTACTGCCTGGTGACGTCATAGTTGTTGCAATATTGTGCTTGCATCACCTTTTTTATGTTTAGATACACAAATACCGTTATGTTAACAGTTGCCTACAGTATTTTGCACAGTAACGTACTGTACAGGTAGTAGCCTAGAAGCAATAGCATATACCATGTAGGTTTGTAGTAGGCTATATACTACCTAGGTTTGTGTAAGTGCACTCTGATGTTTGCACAATAACAAAATTACCTAATAATACGTTTGCTAGAATTTATCCCTGTCATTAAGTGATGCATGACTGTAGAGTCAGTAAACTCCTGTGTAACTTCGTCTAATTTACCAGTTAACATTGTACCAAATACGCTTTATCGCGATCTTCCTATTTACACATTATTATTGTTGTTTTTATTGTTGAACCATTTGAGATTAGAGTGCTCCAACCTCATGACTGTTTACCCTTGAATACTTAAATCTCATTTTTTAAAAATGTAATATATTTATGAAGATCTTTTATATGTCAAAAATTATATGCTGATATTAAAGTATGCATCAGTAATTTATATTCATTAAAATCCCTTTTTATCGTAGGTATCATTAATGGGATTGGAAATCTTAAGTGCCTTTGTGGACAAATTATCAACACACTTTAAATCCTATGTAGCAATGGGTAAGTTAACTTTATTTACAATTCTAAATAAGATTTGACATGATGAC
This sequence comes from Macaca thibetana thibetana, assembly GCF_024542745.1. Lineage (NCBI taxonomy): Eukaryota > Metazoa > Chordata > Mammalia > Primates > Cercopithecidae > Macaca > Macaca thibetana. Next base: position 14,465,664 of record NC_065579.1, read on the forward strand.
TTTTTTCCTTAGTTTTTGTTTAGCAGAAATAGTTCTCTGTAAATTAAAAAATGTAATTTCTGTAATCCCAGCACTTTGGGAGGCTGAGGCGGGTGGATCGCCACAGGTCAGAAGTTCAAGACCAGCCTGGCCAACATGGCATAACCCCATCTCTACTAAAAATACAAAAATTAGCTGGGCATGGTGGCATGTGCCTGTAATCCTGGCTACTTGGGAGGCTGAGGCAGGAGAATCGCTTGAACCCAGGAGGTGGAGGTTGCAGTGAGCTGAGATCGTGCCACTGCATTCCAGCCTGGGTGACAGAGCAAGACTCTGTCTCAGAAAAAAAAAAAAGTGATTTTATGTAACCCAGAGATCTGCTACTTAGCATTTCAGTTTACCCAGAGACAAGGTTTTAAACTTACTTAAATCACCTTTGAGGCAAAAAAAAAAAAAAAAAAGAAAAGAAAATTTTTTTACTGGATCTTTTACTGTTTTGTGAAATGCCAAAATTTGTAATATAACTTACAGTGCCATGTTTCAGACTATTTGTGGGGAACGATCAGTTTCTTCATTGCCAGCATGTTGCAGACCAATATTTTATAAAATATAAGAAAAATAAATTACAGCAAAATTAAAGGAAAAAAAAAAACAAGGCTCAATTTTTTATCGTTAGATGCAACAAACAAAATTTCTTTGATCAAATTGCTTCAAAAACATTTTCTAAGTACTCTAAATGTCCTTATCATAGACAGTCTGTAGATTGATCCTAGGCTGTTGATCATACTTTGAATAGCACTTACTTACAATGTGTTTGTAGTACAGTACGTATGGTAGGATAATGCTCTTTGTATAGTTATTAGGATTACAGAGTTGGCTCTGACTTATTTTCTAAACCCGAATGACCTTCATGTACCTTTAGAGTATGTTATAAGTGGATTTGATCCTATTATATAGCAGCATTATATAGCATATAGAAGGGTAGCCTCAGATATTAGTGATTTTCTTTGCTTTTTTCTTTTGTATTTTAAAATAGAGATGGGGTGTTGCTATGTTGCCCATGCTCAAGCAGTCCTCTCACCTCGGCTCAAGGTGAATTCCTGGGCTCAAGCAGTCCTCTCACCTCGGCCTCCCGAAGTGTTAGCATTATAGGCATGAACCACCATACCTGGCCAGGGATTTTCTTTTGTGGATTAAGTTAATGCTTCCTAATATCAGTATATCATCACATGTACTTTCTGATATGTTTGGTTAACTTTTTTCTTCATGTTTGGTATGCTACTTACCCTTCTTTATCAGTTTTTTCTTTTATTTTCTAGTTATCTTTTCAACAGAAGCATCTGATGGGGTTTTCTATCTTTATTATTTAGTTTTAATCAACACCAGGTTCCACTTCATCCTTTGTGTTAATATTTTCTGAAATTTTTTTTTTTTTTTTACTGTTAGTCTCCACTTACAACTCTATAGTAGGCCCAGGGACTCACTGGCTCACACCTGTAATTCCAACACTTTAGGAGGCTGAGGTAGGAGGATTGCTTGAGGCCAGGAGTTTGAGACCAGCCTAGGCAATAGAGTGAGACCATATTTTTACCAAAATAAATAAATAAATAAATCAGCAGGCTTAGTGGTGTGTGCCTGTAGTCCTAGCTACTCTGGAGGCTGAGATGGGAGGTTGGACCCAGGAGTTCAAGGTTACATTGAACTAAGATTGCACCACCATGCCCTGGGCAGCAGAGTGAACCTCTTGTCTCTTTAAAAAAAAAAAAACACACACACACACACACACACACACACACACACACACAAAAACTATGGTAGATATTGAAAACTGCTCTACAAGCATTTTACTTGTTTATGTTTTCTTTCTTTCTGTCTCTCTCTCTCTCGCTGTCCCTGTCTGTCTCTTTATTTTCTTTCCTTTCCTTCTTTTTTCTTTTTTGAGATGGGATCTTGCTCTGTCACCCAGGCTGGGGTGCAGTTGTATGATCGTGGCTCACCGCAGCCTCAGCCTCCTCAACACTCAAGCGATCCTCCCACCTCAGCCTCCTGAGTAGCTGGGATCACAGGTGTGAACCACCATGCCAAGGCTACATTTTCTTGAAATATTTTGAATCAGTGTTTAAAATTGAGAAGTTTTACATGAAAATTCGTATTTCTAGCTTGTCTCAAGAAATTGCCTAATGTAGGAACCCTGATCAGAAGTTGCTTTGTAGTTGCTCTCATGTCTAGTTAATGATCTTTCCCATTCATAAAACCTCCTCCACCCCCAAAATCCTCTTGTCTCTTTGTAACTGAGAAAGTTAGGTATAATATGGTAAGGTTGGAATACTGCACTTCTTAAACTGGCTAAGTATCAGCATTTCCTGTGTCTTCTTGGATGTAAACATTTGTGTTTGTGACTCTTGCCCTGTAGTAGCTCCCTATTCTTAATTGCTACAGAGAAAATTTAGACTTAAGGGTAGTTCTAGGTATTATGTATCTCACTTATTTTTCAGACACCAGGAGTACCACATGGGGTTTTATGTCCTGACTACACTCAGATTGAGGCAATGGGAATATTGGGACCGGAATTGTAGTTTGACTCCCAACACTGTCCTGCTTTCAGAACTTACTTCTCTAAAGCTGTCTTTTACCATATATGTTCCTTCTCCTTCTCAGTAGACTTTTTCTTTGTAATCTTTAGCAAGTACTTTGTCTCCACTTTAAGCTAATCAGAAACTTGCTCACTCTTTCTAGGCGTAGCTGAACTTGTTTATGCCTCTGCTGTGCCCTTATTTCTTTTTGAAATCTTCACCTCTTCTCCATGGTCCTTTCTTTCCCTTCTAAAAATGTACTTCAGATTTGAGAATCTCAGGAATTTGCAGGTTAACCTCACCCTATGTTGAATTTTTCTTTACTCTGTGATTCTTATACAGTTAAATACTTAATAACATTAACTTGCTTTTGTTGGTTAGTGTTTTTCATTTGTGTTTGTGCAACTAGATGGCACGTGTTCATACACTCTTATATATGTATAATTTTTTTTTTCTAATCTCCTATTCTTTCTAGTTATCCCTGTGCATTTACTGTTAGTATTGTTTTCACTTTGAATCATAAGTGCTCATCATTGTCCTTAATGAAACTTGAACTTGTTATTACTTTAGGATAATATACAGTGTGGTATAATAGGAAAATTTTATTACAGCTTTGCTATCATTAATTGAATGCCTACTTTTTACCCATTTTTGTCCATTTGCCTTTTACCCTTTTACTACTTTTCATACATGAAAGATTATCCTGACTTCATTTCTAATTTGTAGAATAGCTTTGCAAGATAGGCAGCATACCTGTATGCTCTTAGAAAGGTATGGAACTGGAGTAAGAGTCCCAGGGTTAGCTTTTTGGTTTTATCTCTCTTACAGAACTTAGCCAGATCACTTTAGGAGTCTTTCTTTAAAAGGACGGAGTTGAATTGGATTATGTCTGGAAGGTTTTTTGGTAATCTAACTGCAGATATATATAACTTGATTTGAGAGATAATGTTTAGTTTTGGTGCACTTGGGTTATTAGTTATCATTACAGGTATTTTTAATATTCTTTTATGTTAAAAGTGAGAAGTGTTTTAGGAAAATTGAGATTCATTTTCAGTTTTAGATACAGTTCCAAAAAGAGTATAAGCTCTATTAATGTAATTCTTAAATATATAATCTATATATATGCATGTATTAATAATAGAAAATATTTTAGTTTCCTTTTGTGACCACATATATTGTGGGAAAATATAATTTTCAAACAAAAAATATATAATTTACATTTAATATTGATCACCAGCCCTGGTTTTATAACTGATTCAGTAAAAGATCTCATATCTTACAAATTTTGTAAACTGTTTTAAAATTTTAAACAGTTTTATCCCAAAATGTTACTGTAGAAGGAAAACAAAAATAGGCTACCCGGTTATCACTTTTATAGAATGGTTTGCATCTTGTACGATGCTAAAAGAAAAAAAAATACTAAGAGTTATGTTTCAGCCTTCTTCTGTGTGTCATTGTCCAAATTCCAGTCTGTGATAGATTGATTCATTTGTTTAACACATTCATATGGAGAGCCTATTGAGTGAAAAATTCTGTTCTGGATACCCCATAAATATTTGTTGAATATTCATCATATTAAATGATAATGATCATGGGCTTGGCACAGGTGCTTTTTCCTTGTTTTACTTCATCCTTTCACTAGTCATGTGAGGTATAGTTCTGTCAGCCTTCCATATTTTACAGACAAGGAAACTTTGAAGTTCAGGGAATTTTCTGTTTTGTAATTAATAACTGATAGAGTTAGGAATACAATCTTGTTCTGTTTGACTCCAGGGTAGCATGTGTTAAAAGGCGATCCAGTGCAAAAACAGTATGAATTTCTTGTTTAAATTATTAGCTGTAATACTAATTTTATGTAATGTGAGGCTTTTTGTTTTTGTTTATGTTTCGTAAAATGGTTTTTAATATTGAAGTGAGCCCCTGTTTGGGCTAACATTTGAATTTTCTTGTTGGAGTTAAGAGAGTTTCACCTCTCAGGAATGAAGGATCTTTTCTTTTTCCATTATTGTTATATGGTTGTTAACATATACACACACACCCAAACACCTCAAATTGTAAGTAAATGGAGATGGTTATGACTGTGATCTCACATTGTCTAGATATTTATTTATTATTTTTTGAGACAGGGTCTTACTCTGTTGTCCAGATTGGAGTGCAGTGGCATGATCTTAGGTTACTGCAGCCTCTGCCTCCTGGGATCAAGCCATCCTCTCACCTCAGCCTCCCAAGTGCTGGGCTATAGACACGCACCACCATGTTTGGCTAATTTTTACAGTTTTAGTAGAGACGGGATTCCATCGTTTTGGCCAGGCTGATCTCAAACTCCTGGCCTCAAGTGATCCACTTGCCTTGGCCTCCCAAAGTGCTGGGATTACAGGTGTGAGCCACTGCACCCGGCCAGTATAGATTATTTAAAACCTGGTTTCACTACTTGTTGTTTGCGTGACCTTCGATAAGTTATTTAATCCTTTGTGCCTTCTCTATCAAATGGGCCTACTCTGTTTCATAGGACTGTTGAAAGGATTAAATGAGATAATTTGGTGGTTAGTGCATAATAATATCTAACATTTGTTAAGTGTTTACTATTGTCTTCTGCCTTTCAGAAGCTATCAGAACCAGAAGCCCATAATGGCAATCTTATAGATGTTGACAAATTCCTCTAGTGTTAACAGTACATCCAAGATGTATGAGAAGAATTTATATTGTTCCTATTGATGAACATTGTCCCATAATTAGACTTATGATTTTTATGTCGAGGACATTGTTTTCTTACACAGTCATTTCTTTGATTAAGCTTAAGGCTTTTGGATGATATCTTTCCATTTGGTATGTTGCTTTCTCACTCTAGTCATTTGTTTCCCAAAAAGAATGTAATTTCTTTTTTCTTTAACTCTTGTTGTTCATTATTACATCAGTTTTGGTTATTACATTATAGATAATAGATTGGCTTCAGATTATATACACATTTAATTATATATGTTTATAAATAAACTAGAGAAATATTTCTTTCTTGATCTGATTTATTTCTCCTTCCTTTGTTTAAACTAGACTTAGTCCTCCGTTGATTCAGAGAAAGAAAAGCTATGTAGTAGTCCCCCATTATCTTCAGGGGCTGTGTTCCAAGACCCCCAGTGGATTCTTGAAGCCTCCGATAGTCCAAACCAGTCCATGACCTGTTAGGAACTGGGCTGCACAGCAGGAGGTGAGTGGCCAGCAAGTGAACATTACCACCTGAGCTCTGCCTCCTGTCAGATCAGCCTCAGTATTCGATTCTCATAGGAGCACGAACTCTCTTGTGAACTGTGCATATGGATCTAGATTGTGCACTCTTTACGATGCCTGATCCCAAAACCATCCTCCCCGCCCCCCGCCACTGTGGAAAAATTGTCTTCCACAAAACCAATCCCTGATGCCAAAAAGATTGGGTACTGCTACTATACATGTGATGTATTTTTGATCTGATAACCGAAACAGCTACTAAGTGACTAATAGGCAGGTAATGTAAACAGTGCAGGTATGTTGGACGAAGGAAGGATTCACATCCCTTACTGAATGGAACAAGAGAGCCCAATATTTCATCATACTACTCAGAATGGTGTACAATTTAAAATGTATGACTTGTTTATTTCTAGAATTCTCCATTTAATATTTTCAGAGCACAGTTGGCCATGGGTAACTGAAACCACAGACAGTAAAGCTGTGGATAAGGGGGGACTACTGTATAGCTGTAATATCAAAAGAGAAACAAAGGAAGTGTCCTTGCTTTTGAACATGCAGAAGGATGATAATGATAGTGATAGTAGGTGACATTATAGAAAGTGCTTACTCTATGCCCTTTACTCTTTGAGTTATGTGTATTATTTTTTAATTTTCAATAATCCTCTGAGATGAGTACTGCTACCCACATTTATGGCTGAGGAAATAGACGAAAGGTATCTAAAAAATAGACATTAGGTCACACACCTAGTAAGACCACACTAAATGGTAGTGGTAATTTAAGGGATTACAGGAAGGTAATTTTGACTATGAGGTATTTTTGCCCTATGAACTGACTTTAGAACCTGTTCCCTTTGAATTCTACTTCCTCCTTGTCCCCTCATCTATACATTTCTCTCAGAAAAATAATATTTAGTTTTGCCCGTTTTTTGAACATTATTATAAGGAGATGTCATGCTGCATGTATTCTTGTGAATCTTCTCAGTTATTTTATTGGATTCATGTGTAAAGAACTTAAAACAATTTCTTTACCTCACAACTCTTCATTTATGGAAACAATTGCTATTTGTAATTTTGAGAAATATAGTTTTTAATGGAGATGAGTTATAAGTAAACACTCTTTTACTCCCTCCCCTTCTTTAGTTATTGTAGCTTTAATAGACAGAATGGGAGATGCCAAAGACAAGGTTCGAGATGAAGCTCAGACTCTGATATTGAAGTTAATGGATCAAGTAGCACCACCTATGGTAAGCTTACATTTTAAAATTCAGATTTTGCTAATGGTAATCACAGCAAATCATTAAAGCCACAGCAAGCATGAATGCTGACATTTTAAACAATCATTTGTTGCTAATGCCTTTAAGAAGTCGACATTTAAGATTAAGTGTCAATGTTTGACTCTGGTTTTTTGCTTCTTATTTTGTACTCTTTAATGCTTTTTTTTAAAGCTAACTAATAGATTTCAGTGGTTTGACAGTATATGGATTATATTATACTTCAGGATTTTTTTCGTTTCTCTTTTTTGTAAATTGTAAAATGTTTGAAAAAGCTTATTTTGAGAACTACTGAATACTATATTGTTCATTTCTGCAACTCCTACAGAGACCAGAAGAAAATTTTTTCACAAGTGGTTACTATGTTTTCCCAAATGTTTTGTATTTCAGAACTAATTTTTTTTTTTTAATATTGTGGTGAGTGTCCTTCCACTGTTGTTTATTCATTTACATTTTAGGTTGTTTTTGTCTTTCTGTGATTACAGACATTACCATAAGGGGCATCCCTTGTACTTCTATCTTTGAACATAAATATAAGTATTTATATAGAATAGCGTTCCAGAGGTAGTATTGATGAGTCAGGTTACCCACATTTAAGATTTTCTTTTTTTTTTGGTAATTTCTTAAGCCACCTTCTTGAAAGTTTAGTAGGGAGAGAGAAATATATTAGTAGAACTGAATACAGACTCCAGAAAGAATACTGAGTACAGAAAGAGGATGGCTGTGTATGTTGTATATTTGAATTTTGTAAAGGGTAAAAGTGCTATTTCCAAATGTGGAGAAAGGATTGATTAGTACAGTTGGCTTCACGTTTGTAAAAGTAAAGTTGGATTTCTTGTTACACCCAAAATAGTTGGTTTAAATTATTTGTATAGGTTTATCTATGCTTTTTCTAACAGAAAAGTGTGGTAGGTAGCTATAAAATCGATTGTCCAAATACATTTCTGTATTTGGATCCAACATTGAAAGGAAAAAAGTCTGAATTATAAAATGTCCAAAAAAAAAAAAAAAAAAAAAGCCTGTTCCGTGTGAGTCTATATTAGTTACTACGCAATGTTGGACCACTTAAATACTTACTGGACTACTGGACTTATAATGGTAGCATTGTTATTGAAGGTTTCTTAATTATAGAAGAAATCGTGTGTCCTTGGAAATTCTAAGGTTTTCAGTTGTTGGACATGGTTCTTCTGAGAATAAATAAAATCTAAAGTGAAATATATGTAAGTACTAAAATGTGATTAAGGTAATAAAAATAGGTGAGAACAATTGTGTAGTTTGGCTTAGAAAAACTTGTAAGTAGTGGAGAAATGAACAACAGTCTGATGAAAACATTCAGTTACCAGTAAGGTTGGTAGTAGGATTGGGAAGAAATAAAAGATTGTAACATGAATAATTTAGTTTTTTGTTTCACATTTTTACTTTTCTTTCAAATAGTACATTTGGGAGCAGTTGGCTTCTGGTTTTAAACACAAGAATTTTCGATCTCGAGAAGGCGTGTGTCTGTGTCTTATTGAAACCTTAAACATGTGAGTTTTATGATTACTGAAAATAACTGTCTTTTTTTTTTTATTTCTCTAAAAAAACCTCAGTTCACAAAGTCAAGGAAAGCTATGGTAATAACACATTTAAAATTGTTATTAAAGCATGTAACTTTTTATTTGATACCTTTACTGTTCATTTTTTGTGTATGTTATCTTTCATGTTCTTAATTTTTCAGTTATGTCAGTAATAAGTGTTTCTCTTTTTTTCTTTAGTATGTAGCCACCCAAAACAGATGGTCATGGAACTGATATGCTGATAACTTAGTATCTATTTCTGTTCTGGATCGAATTTGAAATTTTTTTAAATTCAATGATATTTCACATATTATAGCCATTTCCCATCCCCACCCTCCCCCAGAGCAATGTGGTGGGTACCAGAGTCATAGACCAAGCAAAACTTTCCCCGGTAACTAGACAGTGAGGCTGGTAGCCGTGTGCAGAGTTCTGGCTGCCATAGTTGCCACAGAAATATGACTGATCTGAAAAAGTGCTAGGACTTTTGTTCTTGCGCTGAATTATGTTTTTAGGTTCTATGCAATGTCATAGGTCATATGTAGTAGCTTTCAACTTTTCCTATAGTGCTATTTCCGTTTCTTAACTATGTTTTCATTTATTTTCTTTTATTACTTTGTAGTCCTTTCTGCCCTCTAGAAGCCTATAAGTGTACTTCGTCTACACAGCTCTTTGTGCTTGGTTTTGGCTCTCCTGCCACAAGCATAAAGATCTTTTAATTTCGTTATTTCATTGGAATGCATTTATATGAGACCCAGAGTCTAAAAAAATCACAATTTTAAAAGTGAAAACTCTGATTTTCTTAAGTTATTCGTAGGTTGCTAGGTTTAAGAGTGCCATTGTTGAACATTTTAATCTATTGGATTATGTGTTGTCGTCACTCTCAGTTGTGATTATTCAAATTTGCATACTTCACATTGCTTAGAATTATTTTTGCTTATGTCTCATATCCTTCATGTTTTAATGATGTGTGCCCATCTTCTCCACCATATTTGTCTTATTGCTACAGACAAGAAGGTATAAGGATATTTTGTTCACTGTTTATTAAAAACAAATTCTCTTTATTTTTTTCTCAAATTATATTTAGTTTTGGGGCTCAGCCGCTAGTCATCAGCAAGTTGGTACCACATTTGTGTATCCTGTTTGGAGATTCGAACAGTCAGGTAAAATTTTATTTACATTCAAGCATTGACTGATTTTTTGGCTACCATTTCTTTTCTAGTCCTCTTATTCTGTTTTTAAAAAAGAAGAGAGAGGATGGAGGGGGTTGCTGAAATGAAGATTTTACTTCATTAAAAAAATCCATCAAAGTTAGTTTTTAAAAACATTATATTCATGAAAGTTGCTTATGTTTGTCAGTTGTTTGGCTAGTAGTAAGGACAGATGGGACTTAAAGTTTAGTTTTGAGTGTGAGAGACTGAGTAACAAAGAGCTTAGATTCCCTGCTACAGTCTACCTGTATGTTAACTGTGGGACAGATTGTCAGCTTCCTTTGGTTATTGCTGAAATTGGCTGCATAACATTTTGCAGTTGTAAGAACCCTACTTAACAGAGAGGATTTGTATCAGTGGTATATCAGTTGTTAGAAACTTTTTTATCTGAACTGTCTATACCAGTAGTCCCCAACCTTTTTGGCACCAGGGACTAGTTTTGTGGAAGACAATTTTTCCATGGGAGGGTAGGGATGGTTTCGGGATGAAACTGTTCCACCTCAGGTCATCAGGTATTAGTTAGATTCTCATAAGGAGTGTGCGACCTAGATCCCCTCGCATGCACAGTTCACAATAGGGTTTGTGCTCCTATGAGAATCTAATGCTGCCTCCGATCTGACAGGAGGTGGAGTTCAGGCGATAAAGCTTGCTTCCCTGTCACTCACCTCCTGCTGTGATCCTTGAACAGGCTACGAACCCATATGAGTCCATGGTCTGGGGCTTGGGAACCCCTGGTCTGTACTATAAGGTATAATACAGGAATGTGTTCTGGATCATGTCCCTCATGGTGAACTTGAATCTTGACTGTAACCTTTTTGGCACAGTTTGGCCATTTGGAGTGACCTCGGGAAAGATTTTCCCTTCTTTTAGATCCTACCTGCTCCTCAAGAGGTTTGTAGAGAATTCTACTGTCTCTTCAGTTGCTGTTTCACAATGAGCTGTGCAAGGGAACTGGAGCTACCTTTCAAATTCCTGTATTCAGACCACATTCTTTTTTTTTTTTCCTTTTAATTGTAGCAAATACAATATAAAATTTACCATTCTAACAGTTTTTAAGTGTAAGTTCAGTGGCATCACATACATTCACATTGTTTTGCAACACCCATCACTGCCATCTAGCTCCGGAACTTCTTCATCCTCCCAGACTGAAACTCTGTACCTGTGAACAGCAGCTCCCCAGTCCCTGGCAGCCCCCCAGTGGCCCCCCATCCCCAGCTCCTGGCAACCACCGTTCTCCTTTCTGCCTTTGTGAATTTGACTGTTCTGTGTACCTCACAGAGGTAGAATGATAGAATATTTGTCCTTTTGTGTCTGGCTTGTTTATTTAGCATAATGTCTTCAAGGTACATCCATCTTGTGGCATGTATCAGAATTTCCTTCCCTTCTGTTTTAGGCTGAATAATATTCCATCGTGTGTATATAGCACATTTTGTTTATCCATTTCTCTGTGGATGGACATTTGGGTTGTTTCCACGTTTGGCTATTGTAAATAATGCTACTGTGAAAATTAGTGTAAAAAATATCTGTTTGAGTTCAGGCCGCATTCTTGAAATGCAGTTTTAATACAGGAAAATACATTAACCATGATAATAATTTGTATTAATATAATTATTGGCAGTTGTTTACATAATCTTACTACAGGTAGGGTTTTTTTTTGTTTGTTTGTTTTGTTTTTTTTTTTTTTGAGACAGAGTTTCGCTCTTGTTGCCCAAGCTGGAGTGCAATGGCGTGATCTTGGCTCACTGCAACCTCCACCTCCCTGGTTCAAGCGATTCTCCTGTCTCAGCCTCTCAAGTAGCTGGGATTACAGGCACGTGCCACCACGCCAGGCTACTTTTTTGTATTTTTAGTAGAAACGAGGTTTCACCATGTTAGCCAGGCTGGCCTCCAACTCCTGACCTCAGATGATCCACTAGCCTTGGTCTCCCAAAGTGCTGGGATTACAGACGTGAGCCACCGTGCCCGGTCTACAAATAGATTTTTAAAATTTTTTTATTATTGTTTTATTTTATTTTATTTATTTTTTTGAGTTGGAGTCTCGCTCTTTGTCGCCCAGACTGGAGGGCAGTGGCACGATCTCGGCTCACTGCAACCTCTACCTCGGTGGTTCAAGCAGTTCCCCTGCCTCAGCCTCCTGAATAACTGGGATTACAGGCGCATGCCACTACGCCCAGCTAATTTTTTTGTATTTTTAGTAGAGGCGGGGTTTCACCATGTTGGCCAGACTGCTCTCAAACTCCTGATGTCAGTCAATCCACCCTCCTTGGCTTCCCAAAGTGCTGGGATTACAGGCATGAGCCACTGCACCCGGCCACAAATAGATTTTTAAAAAGCTTAGTAAGTAACTTTTATTGACAAGTTTCTCAAATTTCTGTAAAATCATCTTTTAGTAGTTTTTTCTAGAAGTATCTTGGCAGGCCCTCTTGGGTTTTTACTGATGACAAGCCATATATGCAGGGGTTTAGAGGCATTAAACCCCACTTAGAGCTTCAAGTTGATCTATTAGTGTAATGTTACCTTGAAATGAAGTATTTTATTGTATCATATATAAGTTTGTTAAAAAGTTCTGAATTCTTTGACAGGTGAGAGATGCTGCAATATTGGCTGTAGTGGAGATTTATAGACATGTGGGAGAAAAAGTGAGGATGGATCTTTATAAGAGAGGAATTCCCCCTGCTAGGTAAGTCTTGCTGAATTTGGTTCCTTTTTTTTCACCACTAGTTTTAAAAGTTTGCATTTTGTTTATTTTAATTATTTATTTATTTTTTTGAGATGGAGTCTTTCTCTTGTTGCCCAGGCTGGAGTGCAATGGCGTGATCTCGGCTCAATGCAACCTCTGACTTCTGGGTTCAAGTGATTCTCCTGCCTCAGCCTCCCGAGTAGCTGGGATTACAGGTGCATGCCACCATGGCCGGCTAATTTTTTGTATTTTTAGTGGAGACGGGGTTTTTCCATGTTGGTCAGGCTAGTCTCAAACTCTCAACCTCAGGTGATCCACCCACCTCAGCTTCCCCAAGTGCTGGGATTACAGGCATGAGTCTTTGCCCCCGGCCTATTTTAATTTCTTTTTTTTTGAGACAGAGTCTTGCTCAGACTGCAGTATAATAGCGCGATCTTGGCTCACTGCAGCCTCTGCATCCTGGGCTCAAGTGATTATCCCATCTCAGCCTCCCAAGTAGCTGGGACTACAGGCATACACCACCACACCTGGCAAATTTTTTGCATTTTTAGTTGAGACAGGGTTTCATCATGTTGACCAGGTGGGTCTGGAACTCCTGACCTCAAGTGTTCTGCCCGCCTCAGCTTCCTAAAGTGCTGGGATTAGGCGAGAACCACTGTACCCAGCCTGTTTATTTTAAATAGGTTCAAATTTTTGAAATTTTTGTTTTGTTTTGTTTGTTTTTGAGACAGGGTCTGGCTCTGTTGCCTAGGCTGTAGTGCAGTGGTACGATCTCCACTCACTGCAACCTCCACCTCCGGGACTGAAGTCATCCTCTCATCTCAGCCTCCCAAGTAGCTGGGATAACAGACATGTGCCACCACGCCTGGCTACTTTCTGTATTTTTTTGTAGAGATAGGGTTTCACCATGTTGCCTAGGCCAGTCTTGAACTCCTGAGCTCAAGCGATCCTCCTGCCTCTGTCTCCCTGGGATTATGGATGTGAGCCACTGCAGCCAGCAGAAATGTTTTAAAATTCAAAAGATACAAAAGGATATGTATGTTATCACCATTTAAAAAGTTCTTACGATCCTATAATATTTTTTGCCATCGTTTCATTATATATTCATTTATTATTTAGTATGTAATTATGTACCATTATCAGGTGATAATAGTCATTATTTGGGAGATGCTTGAGCAAGGATTTACTAAAAATATTAATTCATTCATCAAGTAAATACTTTAAAAGTATGTACTGTTGAAAGGTACCATACAATTTATTTAATAACAGAAACTGTATGAGAATCAGTTTTTTGTTCTTTGTTTTTGGAGACGGAGTCTCACTCTGTCGCCCATTCTGGAGTGCAGTGGCGCAATCTCGGCTCATTGCAAGCTCCGCCTCCTGGGTTCATGCCATTCTCCTGCCTCAGCCTCCCGAGTAGCTGGGACTACAGGCGCCCGCCACCACGCCTGGCTGATTTTTTTGTATTTTTAGTAGAGACGGGGTTTCACCGTGTTAACCAGGATGGTCTCGATCTCCTGACCTCGTGATACGCCTGCCTTGGCCTCCCAAAGTGCTGGGATTACAGGCATGAGCCATCGTGCCCGGCCACGAATCAGTTTTTTAAAAGCTTAATAAGTAACCAATTCTAGGGTTCTTACAATTGCAAAATGTTTTATAGCCAATTTCAGCAATAACCAAAGGAAGCTGACAATCTGTCCCACAGTTAACATGCAGGTAGACTGTAGCAGGGAATCTAAGCTCTTTGTTACTCAGTCTCTCACACTCAAGAAATAACCATTAAGTCCCTTCTATCCTTACTTCTAGCCAAACAACTGACAAATTAAAAAAAAAAATTAGTCACTATTCTTAAAACCTACTCTTAAAACATGTTCAAATAAAAAAGAAATCAATAATATATGAGTAGTATGGCATCAGATTGCTAAATAATCTTCTAGTGTATCAGAAAACATTTTTCAATGGCTTTTTTCTTTATTACTTATCAGCTTATATACTTTTATTAAGGATATTCATATTGAAGTTTTTTTTTCTTCATAATGAAATTTTAAGGGCATTCACTAAAGGAATTTTTTTAACTTTTTATTAAGGTATTTAGCATTTCAAACAAATGCTAAAGGAGGTGGAATAAAATAATGAACCTTCATTTACCTATTACTGGGTTTGAACAATTATCAGTGTGTATCCAGTTTTTTATGTTACACCCTAAACTACTTACCCTTGTGCTGTATTATGTTGAAGCAAGTCCAAGTTATGACATTTCACTTATAAATATTTCAATACATTTTTAAAAGAAAAAAATTTTTGTCAGTCACAACAACAATACCATCAGCATGCTCTAAAGTTTTTTTTTCATGTAATTCTATAATATCAAATATGTAGTTAGGGTTCAAATTTACAGTCGTTTCATAAATACTGTAAGTGTGTGTCTTAATCTGTTTTGTGTTGCTGTAAAGGAATATCTGAGGCTGGGTAATTTATAAATAAAAGAGGTTTATTTGGCATGTGATTCTGGGGGCTGTACAAGAAGCATCGGGCCAGCATTTGCTAGGCTTCTGTTGAGGGCCTCTGACTGCTTCCACTCACGGGTGGAAAGCGATGAGGAGGCAGTGTTTGCAGAGATGACCTGGCCTGAGAGGAAGCTAGAGAACAAGAATCAGGCTCTTTATAACAACCAGCTCTCATAGGAACTAACCTAGGGAGAACTCATTCACTCCTCCTTGCCCCAGGGAGGACAGGACATTATTCATGAAGGATCCACACCCATGACCCAAACACCTCCCATTAGGCTTGGAGATCAGATTTCAGCTTGAGGCTTGGAGGGATCAAATTCAAACCATAGTAATATGTATGTGCTTTTAACAGTTTGTTGAATCAGGGTCCAAATAAAGTCTGTATGTTACATTATGTTTTGTTAAGTCTTTTAAAACCTTTATGTACTCCAACACTCTTTTATCCTTGTGTTTTATTTGTTGAATAAGCTGATGGTTTATTCTGTGAAGTTTCCCCCATTCTGGAGTTTGCCAATTCTTTTCCTGTGATATGGTTTAACATATTATTTTCTCTTCATATCCTGTTATTGTGTAGTTAAATCTAGAGATTTCAACAGGTCTTTGTGGGAGGATGTCAGGAAGAGCAAGGCAACTTCATAGGTGGTGATGTGTTCTAGTATGATGTGTCTCATCATATTTGGTTTTCTCTCTTAGCAGTAGTTGTTTGCCAGTACCAATTATTTGCTGGTAATAAGATTGTCTCAGAAATAAGCTTTTTGTTGACTTGATCATCTATTCATTTTCTACTTCCAGGACTACCAAGAATTCCATTTGAGTAAATTCTACATCATTTTATGGAGGAAAGAAAGAAGTGATGTTAACATATGTATTTTGTGTGTATGTGTGTATACATATCTTTTCTAAATTTATATTGAAATTATTTTATTCTTTTTTTTTTGAGATGGAGTCTCGCTCTGTCACCCAGGCTGGAGTGCAGTGGCGTGCTCTCGGCCCACTGCAATCCCTGCCTCCCAGGTTCAAGCAATTCTCCTGCTTCTGCCTCCTGAGTAGCTGGGATTACAGGCATGTGCCACCATGCCTGGCTAATTTTTGTATTTTTAGTAGAGAGGGGGTTTCACCATGTTGGTCAGGCTGGTCTCAAACTCCTGACTTTGTGATCCGCCTGCCTCCGCCTCCCAAAGTGCTGGGATTACAGGCATGAGCCACTGCACCCAGCTTTATTATTCTTAAATAGATTTTAATTTAATTTTTTTGAGACTAAGTCTCACTCCTGCCCAGGCTGGAGTGCAGTGGTGTGACCATGGTCCACTGCAGCCTCAACCTCTTGGTCCCAAGCAATCCTCCCACTTCAGCCTCCTGAGTAACTGGGACTACAGGTGCACACCACGACACCTGGCTAATTTTTAAAATTTTTTTGTAGAGACAGGGTCTCCCTATGTTGTTCAGGCTGGTCTTTAACTTTTGGGCTCAAATAATTCTCCTGCCTCAGCCTCCCAAAGTTCTGGGATTATAGACATGAACCACCATGCCTGGCTGGACTTTATTTTTAGAGAATTTTTTGGTTCACAGTAAAATTGAGTGAAGATACAGAGATTTCCCGTATACTCTGTGTCCCTGTACATGCCTAGCCTCTCCCGTTCTCAATATTCCTCAACAGAGTGGTACATTTGTTATAATTGATGAACCTACATTGACATATCATTATCACCTGAAGATTATAGCTTGCACTAGGGTTGACCCTTGGTGTTGTATATTTTATGGGTTTGGACAGATGTATAATGACATGTGTCCACTATTGTAGTATCATACAGAATAGTTTTACTGCCTTAAAATCCATACTGTTTCACCTGTTTATTCCTCCCGCTGGCCTAACCCTTGGCAACATTCTTCTTTTTACTATCTCCATGTAGTTACATTCATACAGTATGTAGCTTTTTCAAATTGGCTCTTTCACTTAGTAATACATATTTTAAGTTTTCTCCATGTCTTTTCATGGCTTGATAGCTCATTTCTTTTTAGGGTTGAAAACTTTTCTATTATCTGGAAGTACCACAGTTTTTCCATTCTACTGTGGGACATCTAATTTGCTTCCTAGTTTTGGCAATTATGAACAAAACTGCTAAAAATGTGAATTTGCAGGCTTTGTGTGGACATACATTTTGGTCTCCTTTGGGTAAATACTAAAGAATGCAATCACTGTATTGCATGGTAAGAGTAAGTTTAATTTTGTAAGAAGTTACCAGACTGTCTTCCAAAGTGCTTGTACCATTTTGTATTCCCACCAGCAGTGAAGGAGAGTTCCTATTGCTTCACATTCTCACGAGGATTTGATCTTGTCAGTGTTTTGGGTTTTGGCCATTTTAACAAGTATTTGGTGGTATCTTGTTTTAATTTTGCATTTCCCTGATGACCTATGATTTGGAGTACTTTTTTGTATGCTTGTTTGCCATCTATATATCTTCTCTGGTGAGATGTTTGTTCAGATCTTTTACCCCTATTTAAATTGGATTGTTAACTTTCTTATTGTTGAGTTTTAAGAGTTCTTTGTTTACTTTGGGAAGCAGTCCTTTAACAGATATGTCTTTTGCAAATATTTTCTCCCACTCTGTGGCTTGTCTTATTCTCTTGACAGTGTCTTTCAAAGAGAAGAAAGTTTTAATTTTAATGAAGTTCAGCTTATCAGTTATTTCTTTCATGGTTCATGCTTTTGGTGTTATATTTAAAAAGTCATCACCAAACCAAAGGTCAATTAGATTTTCTACTATATTATCTTCTAATCGTTTCATAGTTTTGCTTTTTGTATTCTGTGATCCATTTGAATTAATTTTGGGAAAGCATGTAGGTCTGTATCTAGATTCATGTTTTTGTGAATGTCCAGTTGTCTGAGCACAGTTTTTTGAAAAAACTATCTTTTCTTCATTGTATTGACTTTGTCCCTTTTCCAAAGATCATTTTTATCATATTTATGTGGTTCTCTTTCTGGGCTCTCTATTCTGTTCCATTGATCATTTGTCTCTTCTTTCACTAATACTACACTGCCCGTAGTTTTGTAAGTTAGGTAGCGTCAATCTTACAACTTTGTTCTTTTCCTTTAGTAGTGTGTTAGCTATTCTAGGTCTTTTGCCTCTCCCTATAAATTTTAAAATTGCTTTGTTTTTATCCACAAAACAACTTGGCTGGAATATTGATTGGAATTGCATGGAATCCATAGATCAAGTTGGGAAGAACAGACATCTTGAAAATACCAAGCCTTCCTATCCATGACTGTGGAATATATCTCAATTTATTTCTTGTTTTTTGGTTTCTTGCATCAGAGCTTTGTACTTTTCCTCATAAAGTCTTACACTTACTTCGTTAGATTTATACCTTTATGTAGATCTGAATTTTTGACCTGTATCATTTTCCTTCTCTCTAAAGAACTTCTTTTTAACATTTCTTGCAAGCATTACTACTGACAACAAATTCCTTCAATCTTTTTTTGAGAAAGTCTTTATTTCTTCTTTACTTTCAAAGGATAATATTACTGGGTATAGAATTCTGGATTGGTAGAAAAGAAAATCTAAAAAGAATTGTAGATGAGTGTGTTTTTTCTCTCAACACTTTAATATTTTATTTCACTTTCTTCTTGCTTGCACAAGGAGACATGGGATGTAGTTTTTATCTTTGCTCCTTATAGGTAGTGTTTTCTTCCCCTCTGGTTACTTCAAGAATTTTTTTCTTTATTTTTGATTTACTATAGTTTGAATATGATATGTGTAAGTGTAGTTCTTTTGTCATTTGTTCTGCTTGGTGTTCTCTGAGCTTCCTGGATCTGCAGTTTGGTATCTGACATTAATTTGGGGAAATTCTCAGTGATTATTGTTTCAAGTACTTTTTTTCAAATACTTTTTCTGTTCTGTCTTTCTTGTTCTATTATCCCCATTAACATGTATATTACACCTTTTATAGATGCCCCACAGTTTTTGGATAGTCGCTTCTGTTTTGTTTTCCAATCTCTTTTTTCCTTGCTTTTTCAGTTTTGGAGAATTCTATTGAGATTTCTTCAAGCTCAGAGATACAGCAGTGTGCAGTCTAGTAATAAGCCCAATAAGGACATTCTTTAATTTTGTTAAGTTTTTGATCTCCAGCTTTTTTATTTTTATTTTTTTGGTACTTTGTTAGAATTTCTTTCTCTCTTACCCACTATTTTCTATTTTCTTTTTTTTTTTTTTTTCCTTTTTGGCATGCTGTCTACCTCATTCTTTGGCACCCTTAGCATATTAATCATAGTTTAAAAAAAAATTCCTGGTCTGGTAATTCCAACATACCTTCCATATCTGGGTCTGGTTCTGATACTTGCTCTCTGTTTTTTTTTTTTTTTTTGTCTTTCATAATGCCATGTAATTTTTTTTTTAATAGTTGAACATGATGTGACAGGTAAAAGGAACTACTTGAAACAGGCCTTTAGTAATGTGTTGGTAAGGTATGGGGTAGAGGAAGTGTTCTATAGTCCTATGAGTAGGTCTGTTTTAGTGAGCCTGTGCCTCTGGATTGTGAACTTCATAAATGTTCGTTAAATATTTCCCGCTGTCCCCTCACTTAGGTGGGACAGGATGGCTAGCTAGAGTGGGCGGGAATCATGTATTTCCCTTTTTTTGGTATGGAAGAGTATAGTAGACTGGAGTTCGGGATTTCCATTTCTCCACTTGGAGAACTAGAGCAGCAGGAGACGGGTATTTTCCTAGGTCAGTTAGGCTCTGATAAAACCCCAGCAGGTTAAGTCTAATTAAATAGTTTCACTTAAGGTCAGACATTGTTAAGGAGAACAGAATACTCACATATTTCAAATTGGTTCTTTTTCGGTTCTCCCTGCTGGAAACATGATAGGATTTTGCACTGATACTCACTCTGAAAACCAAGTTGAACTCTTGGAGGTAAAACTCAAGAAGTGTGGTCTCCCTCTGCACCACGATGACTGGGTCCCCTGGAGTTTTTGACTCTCAAGAGTTGTCCACTCTGAGCCTCCAGCAATTTGTTAACTACAGGTCAGGTTTTCCTACTCTGACACTGGTTTTCACAGAGTCACAGAGGTTTCTACTGATGGGTTATGCTCTGGTAAGTTGTGATTCTCTGTTTTCATCTCTCCATCTCTTAATTTTTGGTGCAGCTGTTTGCCCTGTGACCTCCCTTTTCTTACAAATGTAAGAAGAGTTGTCGATTTTTTAGTTTGTTTAACTTTTTACTTGTTGTTAGGGCAGAGTAGCAACTTTCCAAGCTTCTTACATATGGAAATCAGAGGGGGGAATTACTTTTTAAAAAAATATTTTAAATGTTTATTCTGGTAGGAACTCCATACAGAAAAGTGCACAAATCATTAGTATACAAATCTATGAATTATAACAAAGTGAGTCCATGCAAGTATCCACCACACAGATGAAGTAGAACATTACAACATCCCAGAAGCCACTTCAAATCCTTTTAAATGTTTACCTCTTCTCTTCCTGAAAGTAACCACAATCCTGACTTCTAACACCATAGTTTAGTTTTGACTGTTTCTGAATTTTATATTAATAGAATCATATACTTCTTTGTGTCTGCCTTCTTTCTGTTAAAAATTATGTTTTTTACGTGTGTGTGTGTGTGTGTGTGTGTGTGTGTGTGTGTTGGGTTGTTGGATCCAGCTACAGTTGTTCATTTTGATAGCCTTATCGTTTTCCATTGTATGAATAGACTATACTTTATGAATTCAAAACTGAAGATGGACATTTGCATTATTTTTCGTTTACGGTTTTTATGAGTATGGCTGCTAATAACTTTCTCGTATATGCTTTTTGGTGTACATACTAATTCATTCTTGTGGAATATATCTTAGAGTAGAATTGCTACGTCAGAGGTGATGTTCACATTTAGTTGATATGGACAGTTTTCCAGAGTGGTTGTATTCCATTTATATTCTCACTGGTACTGTTGCAAGTTTCCATTATTCTACATATTCACCAATATTTTGTATTGTTAGGCTTATTTTTACTAATTTTAGGTTCTTAATGGGTGTGGTGTTTCATTGTGGTCGTAACATGGATTTTTCTGATTACAAATAGAGAGGAGCACGATTTAATCTGTTTATCAGCCATTTGGATGTCTTTTGTAGTGTTCTTTTCAGGCCTCTTGCCCTTTTTTTTTTAAATTGAGTTCTCTTTTTAAAAACTTGATTTGTAGAACTTTTTTATATGTTCTGTGCACAAGCCATTGTCAACGCTGTATGCTTCAAGTACCTTCTCTCTCTCTGTGACTAGCTTTTGTACTTTCTTGGTGATACCTTTTGATGTACATAAATTCTTAATTTTAAAGTAGTTCTTTTTTTTTTTTTTTTTTTTTTTTGAGACGGAGTCTTGCTCTGCTGCCCAGGCTGGAGTGCAGTGGCCAGATCTCAGCTCACTGCAAGCTCCGCCTCCCGGGTTCACGCTATTCTCCTGCCTCAGCCTCCCAAGTAGCTGGGACTACAGGCGCCCGCCACCTCGCCCGGCTAGTTTTTTGTATTTTTTAGTAGAGACGGGGTTTCACTGTGTTAGCCAGGATGGTCTCGATCTCCTGACCTCGTGATCCGCCCGTCTCGGCCTCCCAAAGTGCTGGGATTACAGGCTTGAGCCACCGCGCCCGGCCTTTAAAGTAGTTCTTAGTCATTTTCTTTATGAGTAGAAATTTCTGTGCCCCGTTTATGAAATCTTTGCTTACCCTAATGTATGAAGACATTCTTGTATGTAATTGTCTTGAAAGTTTTATTCACATTTAGATCTATAATCCACTTGGATTTGTGTGTTTGTTTGTTTTTTGGCAAATACAATGATTAAAGACTTCAGGTCAAAAAATTTTTCATGTGGATACTCACTTGACTCAGCACTGCTTTTTGAAAACATCTTTCTTCGTTTCTTATTTTGTTATAAATTAAGTATGCATATATGTGCTTAGAATTTTTGCATCTATGCTCAAAATGACATTGACCTATAATTTTCCTTTCTTCTTGATTTATATCTTTTGTTAGTAATGTTACTTGTTAGAGGAAACTCTTTATTTGAGTTTCTTCTCATCAGAATTAACCTCATAGGGGTTTTATCATATGCAAGTAGCTAATACTTTAATGGTCTTACTGAAATAGGCCAATGACTTATTACCCCTAGCCGTTCTTACCATTCCTCCCTCCTCTAAGTCGGTAGTCACTTGGCAGATGAAGACTCTGAGACCCAGAGCAGCGACAGCTAGTCAGTAGGAGGTTGATGGCTTCCTGACACCCAGTCCATTGTTCTTTCTTCCATGCTATGCTTGTGTCATTCTTCCTGGTGATGCTTCTTTAGCAGGTAGTAGGCAATGGAGAAGGACTCTGTGTGGGTACCTGAGCTTTGCTTTTCAAACACGCAGAGTGTTTTCTATTCTTGATGCCTATGGCCTCATTATTTTATAGGTAGTATTTCGAATCCTCAAAATAACAACACATATTAAACAGTTCTTAAACTTTTGTAAGTTAAAGCATAGATTAATTTTGGTTTACACCTTTCTTCAGACTATTGTTCCACTATTTCCCTTTTTCCACTACCATATATTCCCAAGAGTTTATACTGAATATTACATTCATTTGAAACAAGTACTCTTTTGTTATGGTGATCGAATTCTAACTTTAATTTTTAGAAGGGATAGTTTTGATTCTCAAATATAACTCCCTTTATGGTTTCCAAATTTTCTGTTTGATATAGCCTGCTAAGGTTAAAGTTTGTTTTTGCCCACTCTTAAATTTTTATCAGAACCATTCTTCTTTGTTAAAACAACTAAACTTAAGTATGGTTCATAAAGACATTAAGTCAAATAGTGTTTTTTTTGTTGTTGTTTTTTTTTTTTTTTTTGAGTTGGAGTCTCGCACTGTCACCGGAGCCGGAGTGCAATGGCATGATCTCAGCTCACTGCAGCCTTCGCCTCCTGGGTTCAAGCGATTCTCCTGCCCCAGCTTCCCAAGTGGTTGGGATTACAGGCCCCTGCCACAACACCTGGCTAATTTTTTGTACTTTTAGTAGAGATGGGGTTTCATTATGTTGGCCAGGCTGGTCTCGAACTCCTGACCTTGTGATTTGCCCGCCTCAGCCTCCCAAAGTGCTGGGATTACAGGTGTGGACCACTGCGCCCGGTGAAGTCAAATAGTTTTAAAATAATAAAAATAATAAAAAATTAAACAATTTTTTTCTATTAAATATATTTTAAAAGGTAAGTTCTGATAGTATGGTCCTAGCATAACACTAGATATAGATCATTGGAACTATACTGAAGTAAACTTGTATTTTTGGTCTGTTGATTTTTGTCAAAGATGCCAAGACCATTCAGTAGGGCAGGAAAGAATGGTCTTTTCAACAATGGTGCTTTATAAACTGGATATCCCCGTGCAAAAGAATGAATTTGCAACTCTTCCTCACTCCACACCCAAAAATTAACTCAAAATGGATTATAGAACCAAATGTAAGAGCCAAAATAATAAAACTCTTAGAAAGCACTAGGCAATGGTTTCTTAGATACAACACCAAAACACAAGCAACCAATGGAAAAAATAGATAAATTGGATATCACCAAAATTAAAAACTTATGCTTCAAGGAATGCCATCAAGAAAGTAAAAGAAAACCCATATTATGGGAGTAAATACTTGCAAATCAATTTTTAAATTTTTGATAGTCTCACTCTGTCACCCAGGCTGGAGTGCAGTGACACGATCTCGGGCTCACTGCAACCTCCACCTCCCTTCAAGCAATTCTCCTACCTCAGCCTCCTGAGTAGCTGGGATTATAGGTGGACACAACCATACCCGGCCACGTTTTGTGTTTTCAGTACCGATGGGGTTTCACCATGTTGACCAGGCTGGTCTTGAACCTTTGACCTCAAGTGATCCTCCTGCCTCGGCCTCCCAAAGTGCTGGGATTACAGGCATGAGCCATTGTACCTGGCCGAAATCAAATATAAGACACGTATCTTGACTATTATAAAGGGCTCTTTACAACTCAATAGTAAAAGGACAGATAACCCAATTTTTAAAACAGACAAAATATTTGAATTTCTTCAAAAAGAGTATACAGATGGCAATAGCACATAAAAAGATGTTTAACACCATTTAACCATGAGGAAAATACAGATCAAAACTATTATACACCCCCAGGATGACTAAAATAAACAATGATAGACAAATAAAAATTGATAGACAATAACAAGTATTGATGAGGGTGTAGAGCAATTGGAACCCTCATACATTGCTATTGGGAATGTAAAGTTGTGCGGCAACTTTGGAAACAGTTTGTAATTCCTCAAAATGTCAAACATAGAATTATCTATAACCTAGTAATTCCATTCCTAGCCATATATGCAAGTGATATGAAAACATTCCTCACAAAAACCTACACACAGGTGTTCATAACAACATTATTTGTAATAGCCAAAAAATAGAGATACCCCACATCTATATATGTCCATTACTTGGTGAATGGATAAACAAAATGTAGTAAATCCATACAATGGAATATTATTTGGTCATAACAGGGATGACTGATACATCATGCATCAACCTTGAAAACATTCATGAAAGAAGCCAGTCACAAAAGGCCACATATTGTATAATTCCATTTATATGAAATGGCCAGATATGGCAACTCATAGGCTAGATATAATCTTTAGGGAAAGGAAGTAGATTAGTGTTTGCCTAGGACTGGAGAGATCAGGGTAAATGGGGAAGGATTGCTAATGGGTATGTGGTTATTTTTTGGGGTGATGAAAATGTTCTAAAATGGATTATTTGGTTGCACAACTCTGCAGATATACTAAAAATCATTTTATTGTACACTTTAAAGAGGCGAAGTTTGTGGTATTGAATTCTATCTCAATAATACTGTTATTTTAAAAAGATAAAGTCTGAGATACCTAATTGTCTCTTTCATGTTATACTTGGGATTTATTATTCTTATTCTAAACTTTTAAGTCTGGACTTTGGTTAGAGTTACTTTCCTAGTTATGTCCTCCATACCCTATGAGTCAGAACCTTCTAATGCTTTACTGGCCCCTATCCTTATCCTAAGTCAGAACCTTCCTAGAGCTTTGTAGGCCTCCTAAATTGTGTTTATAATCTTTTGGACAATCCAGTCTCTGTTGTATTTTTCTTCCATTGAATTTCCTAATTTCTTCCCCTGAATTACTTAAAATATCTTAGACTGTTCGTTCTGCTCTTAAATTGTTTGTTTCTTCCTTTTTTCACCAAATTATATGTACAATAATCATCTATTATAAATGCGTTTGTTTTTCTAAAATAAGTGTATAGAGTTTAATGATGGGGTTGGAGGGATTCTGTGAGGGCCACGTAGAAAATTATACTGTGTTTGTTGTTTTGTTTGCTTTAAAGATAAGTTATGAACTTATCCTTTATAAAGTTTTGAACAGGTGACTAAAATATTTTTAATAAATAAACAAAAGTCAGATGTTAATTTTACTTGAAAGTTGGTAAAGTGAGAAGCATTAGAAGGAAAGAGTGACTGAGGAGAGTACAACAGTCATAGGAAGAGTGTATAGAGTTACTGAAGAACTGGCAGCAAGGTTAATGCTGTGAGGTAATCATCTCCTCTCTGTGTCTATCTTAGCCCAACCCAGTCCCAAAAGACCTTTGGGTGATACCTTCTACTCTGACCCCTTCTTCCTTTCCCCTCCCCTCCTTTCTCCCATATTCTTACTATATTTGCCTACTATTTCATTTGACCCCTCTTCCACTAAAGCTGCTTACATCTAGATTCCTGTCTCCATGTGTTACCTGCCTTACCTTAATTCCTTGCCAGCCCACTTCTCAGCTTTCTGTCCTAAATTTTCTACTCCTGTTCTTCTATTCTATAGCCAAATGTTAAGCCCCTTCATGTCTTGTTCTGCTTTTTCTCAGACAGCACTCCTAAATCCTCTCCTTTCTTTCCTTTTTTTTTTTTTTTCTGAGACAAAATCTTGCTCCATCACCCAGGCTGGAGTTTGCAGTGTCAGGATCTTGGCTCACTGCAACTTGCGTCTCCCAGGTTCAAGTGATTCTTGTGCCTCAGCCTCCCTAGTAGCTGGTACTGTAGATATGTGCCACCACACCCAGCTGATTTTTGTATTTTTACTAGGGATATGTGATTTGCCATGTTGGCCAGGCTAGTCTTGAACTCCTGAGCTCAGGTGATCTGCCTGGTTGGCCTCCCAAAGTGCTGGGATTATAGGCATGAGCCACCATGCCCGGCCTCCTTTCTGAGGTTCCAGCCTCCAATTCCAATGCTTCCTTCTATCTCATGTCCACCTATTGTGTGTGGGCAACCTGCTTGGTGTCTGTCCAACCCTCCAGAATATACTACTCTGTAGGATAAAGAGACCTGTGTCTTTGAAGTGAAATGCTTTCAGATATGTAAATAGTTGTATTTGTTGAATTTACTGGAAGTAGGAGGTGATGTTAAGGTTTAGAAATCCTATTATAATGAATTCTTAGAGGAGATTTCAACTAAAAAATTTTTTTAGTTAGTCCTTACTGAAATAAGCCAATGATTTATTTCAAAAAGTACCTGTATCTTTAATTTACTGGTAAGAAATGACCACAATGAGGACCAAGGCTTAAGTAAGGTTTTAGGAAATGAAATTGTGACAGATATATATGGGTAAGTCAGTGAAGAACATTTGGCAACTAAAGGCAATATGACAGTGACCCTCCTCCCTTCCCCAGTTCTCTAAGTCACAAATTTAAGAATGAGTCATAGCACAATATATTGGAAAGGGAAAGAAAAGCAAACAAAAAAAAAGGGCTATCAGTGTTATCCCATTTCACTCTGAAGGAAATTTGTATATGAATATAAAAGTATCAGAAAGGATACAGTTAATATATTCTGTGAATGATAGAAATGTGGTTTTTTTCTTTGTTCCTGTTTATATTTCCTAATTTTCTTCTATAATGAATGTACATCACTTTTGTAATAAACACATTTTTAACTAAGAAAAGTGATAGCAGAAGTGCAGAAAGTAATTATCCTGAATATAAAATTAGAAGCACCAGTGGAATTGGTGTTGTATGAAAATAGTCATGTGAAACAGGGAAAGCATTGGATTATCAGTGACATTAGCCATCTCTTTAGTTTTTGATATTTGATATTTTGTTGTTTTTGTTTGCCTTAAGTTACTTTGGCATGATTTTTATGTGCCTTTAAAAGATGTCTTGGTGACTGAGTAGACTTCTTATGAGGTTGAAACTAGAATATTTTTGATGGATTTGGAGAATTGATTTTATGATGAAACATGAGAAACTGCTTTGTGTAAAAATTGTCTTTTCACAAACATACCTGCAAATATGTAGTCCTAGCTATATTTGACTTCTTTCAACTGAAGAGAGATGGGTTTTGTGTCTTTTTTCAGTGATTTAATTGTGAAAGAGAGTTGTATAGAAAACTAGCTGAATCCGTACAATTGTTTTTTCTAAGGGAATGGTGAAAGAAATTGTTTCTATTTTATCTATATGTTAAAAAAAATCAAACAAACACAATTTATTCTTTATTCCCAGATTAGAAATGATATTTGCCAAATTTGATGAAGTGCAAAGTTCAGGCGGTATGATTTTGAGTGTCTGCAAAGGTAAGAGTAATTAAGCTCTCAAATATTTCTAAGACTATTTAGCAAAGTTTTAGGCACTAAAATGTATATTACTGGTTCAAAAGAGTTGATTTTGTGGCCTGAAAACTTAGTTGAGATATAATAACAAAATATTTACATCCTGCTGACAATTATCCATCCTCTGATTCTTTTGGAGTGAGTGAAAATTTAATAGTGGGTCAGTTGTGTAAAATGATACTGTTCTTTTTTTTTTTTTTTTTTTGGTGATACTGCCTTATATTTTGTGTCTTCTGGGTCGAGGTATGATGACCTTCGTGCCCTCCATTTTCTATGCATAAAATGTGTTTTTATACCTAGAATAATTGTTTTATTTAGTTGTCTTTAACAGAAATTGTGGGGTTGATGGGTTCTGTATATAGACTATCTGGGATGATACTGATCAAGAGACTCATACACAGGAACTTCACTAGCATAATCACCTTGGGCTTCTTAAGTAGAATGAGACCAAGTTGGAATTCAGGGATGTTTGGAGTTAATATCTGGTATTGACTTGATTTTTGTGGTTCCTCTCCTTTTTGTAAAGTTGATAAATTATGATTAGCTTTGTTGGGTAGCATTTGCTTACACTTGAGACTTTAAATATTAATTAGCCATATATGTAACAAATGTATTCTGTTTCCAAAGATAATATAGGTTGTTTTTCCACCTAGTAGTTTCATATTAAAGAGAGTGTGGTTAATTTAGTAATATAAATGATGTTGGAGTAAAAATTTGGTGTGTGAATTTATAGTCAAATAATAGGAAAACTAGTTACTCATAAAATTTAGTTACTGTTCTTTGGGTTAAACCAAGACTGAGGATGTGTTACAGGAAGTCAGAAGGAGTAAGTGAGTGTTAGAAAGAATGTGTTTACCCACATCTAAACATAGTTCCAGAAGCATAAATTGACTTCAGTGCTACCAGTCCTCACCTTGAATGCCAGAAGATTCTCACTTCACTTCTCTGAATAGAAAGTGTTTTATAAGTACCTTCTCCTTATTTTTCTAGCAGTTACCTCTGTCAATTTCTAAAGAAACCAGAAACAGTAGGAAGAGATTAGACAAGATCCTTGAACTTGTGTGTTTTCATAACATGATCGTTCGTGTATTTCAGACTAAGTAGTTACAACTCTAAGGAAAAAAAAGTAGAATACTTTTAAAATCTGAGGTATTCATTGTTTGGGTGTGGTTTATTTCGAAAGCACTGTTATTCTTGTATTTTGTGACATTATTTCTGTTACCTTCAAAATAGAGCTTTTTTGTTTCTTATTCTTTAGTTCCCATTCCTTTTTCTATTGTTTATCACTCCATAAACAGGGAGGTTCAGAGTTAGTCTCTGGCGTTTATTTTTTTTGAAGAAGAAGACTTCAAAGATTGTTTGCATTGACAATTACAGTCTGAATATTGCAACTATGGTCAAATGTGAAAGTTAAAGTCTATATTGGTCATAATGTTTTTGATGATAATATGCTGTTATTGAAAAATTCCTTAATGAATTAATCAACAAGAAGATGCTAGAAGAAGGAAACCTATTTATCATGTTGGAAAATCCCAGGGCCCAGGCCTCCTCTTCCCTGTTTTTATTCTCTTTCTTAGTGATCCAACCCGGCCCAAAGGCTTTACATGATAACTCTTTGCTAATGATTCCCAATATGTAGTTCCAGCCATCATTCATCTCTCCTTTGGGTTAGGTCTAGACTTAGTAGCCTGTGGCCTTGATGACATTCCCATTTGGCTGCCTAATAGGCATTTCAACTTACTATGTCCAAAAATGAAACCTGTTATCTTTTCTTGCCCCTCAGATCTGTTCCTTCTCCAGTATTAGCCATTTTAGTCAGTGGCACCATCATCAGCTCAAGCTAGAAACCTGACTTGATTTCCTATTCTAACTGATCAAACATTTCTACTTCTGAAATACTAACATATTCCAAATTTGTTTATTTTTTCTATCTCCACTGCTAATATCCTCTCTAAATCTCCTTTAGCTTTTGCCTGGACTACTTCTGTAGACTTCTGTTCCATGTTTGCCCCCAGGAATCCATTTGCTACTGAGAAATCATAGGGATCTTCTTAAAATGTAAATTAGATCATGTCACAACAGGAAGAAGATAATGAAATTTCTCCCCTTAAGGAACCTGTAATCTAGTGATAGAGATAGATCATAAACAAGTATATACAATGTGGTTACAGTTGGTAATGGAGGAAATATAACTACGCCTTGTTTAATGAGTTTAAATTATTCATAAATACCCTGTGCCAAGTGAAAGACCATTAGATGAAAATATTATTTTCAGCAGTATTGATGAGAAAAATTATGGTGTGTTTTATCCTAGCCCATGATACTTGAGTTGTTTTCCCAGGTAGAAAAATATATCAATTGAATACTGAAAACAAATTTTTATAAGTAACAATTTGAAGGGAAGTTGTACGTAAAGTAATATCATGGAGTTTAATTCAACTTCTTCTTTATTTCTGCACAATTTTTCCCCACAAAATTTTCAGGCCTTTGTTGATTCATTTTTATTGCACACTAAAACTAAAACTGTAAATAAAGTGATAGAAACAGAAAACATTTTAGGAGAGAGTAAAAGCTCAGCATGAAATCTTGTGGAAATAGTTCATGCACACAAAGAGCTGTTGAAGATACTACCTTTTCTCTCCCTCACTTGGTGTTATTTATGCAAAATAAATTATTTTGGGTCCAAACATAGCATGCAATTCAAATTTGTTCCACTTGATATTCTGTGACCAGAAACTATTATGGTAAACAAAATTTTTTGGTGTGTCTTTGCCTGAAACCATAATAATGAAACATCACATATCTTACAGCATATTGATTTAGAGTGTTTTATGATGAAAAAATCATTTTACTAAATACCAGAAGCCAAAGGATTTGTTGTAAAGGTGCTACAACTTTTTTATAGCTAACAGTTGTCATCTGAACAGTCATAAGTGAGCTATAGAGTATTTGATGGTTTTTTGAACTCAATTTGTCATTTAAAAGTTAGGCAGAGTCCCTAAGTGCAGTAGAATTAGCTCTGCTATTAGAAGAAAACCGGACTTAAAATCTGTCAGATTGTGACTAGAAGGAGGGAACACCAGCCCTGTAGGAAAGAAAAGACTGAAAGTTGGAGGTCCCCTGCGATTATGGCAGACTGTCGTGTCGTTATGGAGCTTTCCAGACAGTCTCCTGCACAAACCAAGGATGTAAACACTAACAGTGTTGGTGGCTGTAATTGCAAATCCTTTTCTCTTTCACCGTGAAAAAAACTATGCATAATTATTATTTGTCGAGTGTGTGTGTAGGACCTAATACAGTCTTGGCCATGCAGTCCTTGTAAAGTATTTTCTGGCTTCTCTGTTGGAAACAGTTGCTAGGAAAAGAATTGTTCTTGGAGGCTGGCAATAAAATAAAGCCTGGAAATGAGGCTTTGAAATTACCTTAATATTTGGCTTCTATGAGTCAATAAGATAACTTCCAATCTAGTTTTGTATGTTTTTATAACATACCCTTTAGTGAAAAGCAAAGCAGCTCTTTTCTTTGGTTGATTTTTAAAATGTATCTGTTTGTGACCATGAGCTCCAGGACCTTCCTTCAGAGCTTGACAATGTGCTGATGGTTCTGCAGCTTGGATAGAGGGTGCTCTGCGCCCCTGCAGCTGCGCATTGGCTAGGTTCTGTCTCCACCAGAAGCAAGCTTTGTTCCGTGTGGCCCTGCTGTCCGCACACAGAGCAGCCTTTGATGGGCTGCCTTTGACGTGATTTGTTTACGGCAGCCAGAAATGCTTCCTGCATAATGAGAGCAGTTAATCATGGAAACTGGGCTATTCCTGTTTGTGCACTTCTAGCTGTCTTCTGTTGTAAATATTAAAAGGTAACGACAAACGGATGAAAACCTTTTTAAAAAGGCGCAAATCAGTTAATCCATCAGATCATGTGATTGCTACTGATTACATGGATATCTTTAGGGAAGCAGAAAATGATTGCTGAACACATGCCTTGTGTTTTGATGATTGCATTAAAAGTCCCCCAGCGGGATGGCATTTATTGGCTCTCAGAGCTTTTCTTAGATTAAATTTCAGACAGCCAGTACAAGGAGAAACATCATAACCTGTATCCAACAGCATATGTGCAGCTAAAGAATAATCTTAATCAAGTCCTTCTAGGCTCTGCTAAATAAACGAGGGTTTTCAGCAAGACCCCAGACTTTTATTTTGAAGTGGAGTAGCAGCTGTTGGCTATTGCGGTGCAGAGCTGCAGCGAGGCCTGGGTCACACAGTGCTCCGGGTGTCTGCAGGCTGCAGGCCGAGCCCAGTGGCGCAGGCACTGGGCTGTACTTATTTGCTGTGCTATTTGACCTCTTGATTTGAGAGAGCTCCCTGGACCATCTAATGGCTATGGGAGATGGTGAGTAAGATTTATTTTTCTTCTTTTGCTTGTGTTATACACTTCCTTTTAAGGTGACGATCATTTGCTGTGTAAGAAATACATTTCTCCCTAAAGAATGAAGGACACTTGTGTGTTTGTGTGTGTGTACACTTGTGTGTGCATTTATGCATGTGTGTGCATGTCATTTGACGTCTTTTTTTACTTGATGTATCTGTGTGGGATCTGGCAAGTATAAGGTGACAATTTACCTTGTAACCCAAGCAAGCTTCAGTCTTGGTGGTAGATACGAAGGGATATTCGAAGAAGCGTGGAATATGTGCAGAAGCTTAGAGGAAGAACACTGCCTTTGGAGGAATGACAGATTTTGGCAGGAGGATTTGACTAGCTAGCTTGATATCCTTCCTGTTATATTTGATACAAGTAGAATTATGTGGAAGTAAAATATTTAAGGAAGCAAAATGGCTTGCTATGGGCATTATTTTAATTCATATGATTGTTAATTGTCAGTGTCCCTAGTAAACACTTTTCTAGAAAATATTTAACCTTTTAAGATGCACAAGGTGTAATTTGATTAAAAATAGATTTTTGCCAGTGTTTCAGTTTGGTAAGAATAATTTTAAAAACACATTATTTCTATAATGCCTAATAGTTCTCCAAAGCACTTTTGTATACTTGATATATATTAACTCCTCAGGTATGAACAACTCTATGAAGTGTTCAGAGTATTTTGGTATTTCCATCTTACAGATTGGGAAACTGAGACCTGCTGAGACAATATGTCCCAGATCCAGGCACAGAAAGCAAACCAGAACCAAATCTAGGGTCCCAAATGTGCATTTGATATTTTCCATTATAACACCTAATACTTGAGCTTTTTTTCTTTTTCCGTTACACCTTTTTCTGTTATGAGGCCTAGAGATATACTTTATAATCACATCAACATCACAGATATGTATGAAGGGAAATCTGAGGTTCCTCAAAAATGTTTTGAGTGTTTTTTTGCTAGGTTCTTAAGGAAGACTGGTCCTTATCTGGAGGTTTTAACTCTTAGTGGTTTCAGCCTTCTTTGACTATGTATGTAGTGAACTCTTCTAAAAAGTCATTCCCCTAGGGGCTATAAGGGATAGGATACAAATGTATCAAAATGATGGTATTGGTAGACAGTCATTTAAACTATTAATGTACATTTAAATGGAAATCTGATAGAAAATTTGGTTTGGCATATCGTCATGATTTATTCAAAGAATTTATGTAACCATTTTATATGATCTTATGGAAATAAATGAGAAAACAGTTTTTCAACTATCAATTTTTAAGACAAAAGCAGGATTAACAAATAAGTTCTCATATACTTAAGGGCATTGCCAAGTTTCTCCCTTTTTTTAAAAAAAAAAAAACCTAATTTGTAGATAACTCTAAATGTTGCATTTGGTGTAGGCCATATCCAGATTTTATTTTCTTTCTTAAACATTTTAGGTTCAATGGTTATAGTTTTATGTTTACTTTGTTTTTCTTTTTTTAGATAATACATAACATTTGGACTGTTTAGGAATATATTGATTATTTTTTTAAAAAGTAACCTCTGACGAAGATGAGAGGATAACATTTCAGCTAATTCTCTTCTATAAAAATGTATACCTTTATAAAAAATTTAAACAATAAAGATATGTATATAGAATAGGCTGTCTTGGAATTTATATAGTTGTTAACAGTTTGATATATACTCCTGCATATTAGTCTTTGTCACATCCAATGCACATACACTATACCAGAGTCATGTAAACATATAAAACAGGAACATATAAAACAAATGGATTATAGTGCCCCTACCTGATGTTTTTTGTTTATTTTAATTATGAACTTAATATACAATGTCATTGCCCTTTCAAAATTCAAACAATGAAAATAAAGCAAAAATCCCTTCAAAACCACCTTCAAGACCTGATCCCAGGTATAAACAGAGGAGAACACTTTTATTAATATGGAGCATGTCTTTTTCTACCTGTTACTGTGCCTTTACGTACATACTAAGTATCAAAGTATATGGTTTTGCTTTGACTGTGTTTACATAAATGATACCATTCTGAATGTAATTTTGCCATTTGCTGTGTTTACTCAGTATGGGATGGAGCTTTTTAAAAAATACCATTGTGTTATTCTGCATCATTTTTTTAAACGGTTTGTAATATTCTATAGTATGGACATATTATAACCATTTTGTCTTCTATGGAAATTTATTTACTATATATAATTTTTCTAAATGGTTCTGAAATAAGCACCTTTGTACAAACCACATGTGTTTGTGTATACACACACACATATATATTTCTTAAAATAGTCTGGATGTGGAATTTCTGAATCAAAGTTTTCATTCATTTTAGAATTGTGTTAGGTATAGCTAATTTGCTCCAAAAGAGGCTAAAGCCACACATACACTCCCACCAGTAGTGCCTGCTGTCCTACATTCTTTTCAGTTCTGGTTATTATTAAAATTTGCCTGTCAGATGGTTGAAAAATATCTCACCCTGTATAAACATCTGTGCTTTCTGATAAGATTGATCATCTTCATATGTTTGGTTATTTATATTTCCTTTTCGGTAGATGCCTTTCAGCATCGTAGCCAACTTTTTGGTTGTTGTTTGTTTATACTTGCTTTTTATATATTCCAGTTATTAATCTATTATCTATTGAATATGTGATGTAAGCTTAACTTCAAGACCACGTGAAAGATTTCATTAGCAGTTTTATTTCTAGGCAAACTTGGATTTGTGAAGCACTATAATGGCTTTCACTTAAGAATAGGGGGCGGGTTTGGGGGGCTTTTCAATTTAGTTGTCCTCACCCTTACCCATGAGTATTAAACCAAGCAGTCATATAATCATGCAGTAGCTCTGGTCAGTCAAACCAGATAGAGTTAAAAACCTGTAGGATTATTATGTGGTGCTGAGCCCTGCAGTCTGCCTCAAAAAGCAGGCAAGAGGAATTTGGCCTTTTGTTGTTATGCTGCAGAGTGGCTGGAAAGAAGTAAGGTTTTGTTGTAAATAGATTGTTTCTAAACTTTTAACATTTCAACACAATCTATTATTCCAAAAATGAGTTTTTAAAAATGTATGTACAAGCGATGATATAACCATGACTTTCTAGAGACCAGCCTTCTGGGACTGCATCGAACTAATATATAACTTGGTGTATATATATATACACACACACATATATATAACTTGATTTGTATACATATCTATAGCTTGGTGTATATATATACACACACACACACATATATATATAACTTGGTGTGTGTGTGTGTATATATATATAACTTGATCTACAATTGTTTATAGGATAATAACAAGAAATTAATACTAAATAGATCTCTCTTCTATGCTGTTGAATATTCTTTGTGATACACTAGGACTGGGTAATTTAAATTAATGACAGAAAGCAACCATTTGACTTACTGGCAGGAAGGCTAACTTTTCTTGTAGGAACATTGATAGAGGGAAAAGAAGTCTGTAAGGTGAAAAAGTAAATTACAAGGGACAGAAGACTGGGCATTAGCAGTAATACAGGCAGTAAGTAGCAGGCACTAAGATTGAAAAAAGACAATGACTAAAATAAAGCCACCCTATAGTACCTTCCTGCTGTAGCTGTTGAAGGTGTTGTACAACCATCCTGTGTTTTAGGTCTGTGTTAAGGGCATCTAAGTGCATATACTTTACCTTTGAATAAATAGTATCCTTCTAAGGCAGTCTCATTTAACCCCTTGGATCCAGGGTGTTGGGCACCAATAGTAACATATCCTCAAACCTGGTGTTGCTAATAAACTTGAATCTTCAAGAAAAGGTTTACATATTTTCTTTGTACATATAGAATAGTACAATTGATGTTCTTACAGCTGCAATACTCTAAACTGTCTTGAAAATTTAAGTACTTGAAATGACTAAATTTTGTAAAGGTTCTAAGTAAACCTTATTCTGAGCCTCATTTGTTATTTAGTTTGATATTATGGCCATTATGGCATTTGATATTATGGCCATTAGGGCATGTGTTATTTAATTTCATTAACACCAAATAATGGTTTAAATTGTGATTGTCTCTTTACTTCATTGGACTGTTCAAAGTCTTGAATTTTTAAAGGACCCCATTTAAATAAAAGGGCAAAAGTCTTCAAATATATTTTTAACTAGTCAGTTATATCTACCTAGAAATTTCAAGATACTTTATCAAATATCTTGGCCTCTATTCCGCTTTGTATAGAACTGACTTTCTTATAAATAAATAGTTAACTAAGGTTGTGCTACTGAGAATACTGCATCTTCATGTGAATATTACAATATAGCCAATTGTCTTATTTTTGAAGTGCTTGAATTTTCAATTTCTAATAATTTTACTAAAGTTTTTCATTTTAGTTTAAATTGAAGATGTTTTAAATTTTTACTATTTGATTCTTTTACTTCTGAAAGCTTGTGATTTTCTTTAGCTGTGGGAAGCTTTCTCCTATTATTTTTTCGTAAGTTTTCCCCTTTATTAGTTTAGTCTTTTCTTACCTATTATTCAGATATTGAACTTTCTGGGTTGATCTTCCGTCTTTTATGTTTTGTCTTCACTTTCCAGTTTTATGTCTTTCTCTTATCCTATATTCTGGGAGATATCCTTGACTTTCTTACCCAATCCTTCTATTAAATTTTAACTTTGACAAACAAAAGTTTAAATGTGTCTAAGAACTTGCTTTTTCCTTTTTCCATGGTTCCATTTCCACAAAATCCTGTGTGTGTGTGCACGCATGTGCACATTTGTGTGTAAAATGTTGTGCTCCCTGAATCGGGAATGAGAAAGAGTTTAATAAAACCATTCCATAGATTTTCTGTTGCTCCTTGTGCTCATCCCTGTACTTTCTGGCTTAGAAATAGTCACTTCTCTGTTATTTTAGCTTCTGAGAATCACAAGTTGTGGCTTTACTGTGGTGTTAATGGTGTTATTCTTCAGTAGCTGTTCGTTCTTTTTTTTTTTCTTTTTTTTTTTTTTGACAGTTCAGAGCAAAAGGAATGTGCATTCTTTTTATTTGCATCTTTTAAGAATTCATTGTAATCTTTTAGATGCTGATTTCACATATTCCACCTTCATCTCATTTTCTTTACCTTTTTGAGTTATTTTATTGGGATGCCACTGCAGGATTTTAAACAAGGGAGTAAAGTGATTAAAATTATTATAATTTTTTAATGAAGCATTTCAAACATACCCAGAAATAGAGAGTATTATAATGAACTTCCATTACTACTCATCATCCAGTTTCAAGAAATTATCAATACATGACTAGTATTTATTCATCTATATCCCTACCCTATCTTTTCCCAGCCATAGTATTCTGCTGGACTGAGATGTGTGTATATGTGCACATGGTACTCATCATGTATATCAAATAAAGTGTCTTTTAGAAAGACAGTTACAATACCATTGTCACACCAAAAGTTTAACCCTTAGTGTCAAATAATATGTTCACATTTTCTCAATTGTTTTATAAACATCTTTTTACAGTTTGTTTTGAATCAGTGTTTGAAGAAGGTTTACCATTGCAATTGGTTGAGGTACCTCTTAAGGCTCTATTCATCTATAGGATTTATCTCACTTTTTTCTCCTCTTGCCATTTATTTATTTATTTATTTATTTTTGAGACGGAGTCTCGCTCTGTCGCCCAGGCTGGAGTGCAGTGGCCGGATCTCAGCTCACTGCAAGCTCCGCCTCCTGGGTTCACGCCATTCTCCTGCCTCAGCCTCCCGAGTAGCTGGGACTACAGGCACCCGCCACCTCGCCCGGCTAATTTTTTGTATTTTTTTAGTAGAGATGGGGTTTCACCGTGTTAGCCAGCATGGTCTCGATCTCCTGACCTCGTGATCCGCCCATCTCGGCCTCCCAAAGTGCTGGGATTACAGGCTTGAGCCACCGCGCCCGGCCACCATTTATTTATT
The DNA here is from genome assembly GCF_024542745.1 of Macaca thibetana thibetana. Classification (NCBI taxonomy): domain Eukaryota; kingdom Metazoa; phylum Chordata; class Mammalia; order Primates; family Cercopithecidae; genus Macaca; species Macaca thibetana. The sequence goes on from NC_065579.1 coordinate 14,503,651, forward strand.
GAAGAAAAAAATGTGTTAAATATTCTTCCTGCACACTAGATTTTTTATTGTGTTGTATGGTGCTTTTATATTTCTGCTTTTTAATGTTTATCTCCTGTATTTCCTCAAAATTGAAAATTTTTCTAATGACTTGATCAGAATCAAGTCTCATGTGTGATATTTTGGATTTCTGTCAGAAGGCATACACTGTCTGATTGTCTTTCTTTGTGATGCTAATATTGAACTGTGAGTTTAGGTGTTACCAGCCTGATCCATCCTTTATACAGTTCCCCCTCAGCCTTTCATTTAGTGATTTTGGCAGGCATTGATCCCAATTGCTTTTTTAGAGGATTATATTGTCTACTTTGTGATTTGGAAGGAAGTCAAAAATAGAAGCAAGGAGACCAGTTAATAGACTGTGGTAGTAATATAGGCAAAGACAATACTGGTGTGGCCTTAGATTAGGAGTGGCAGCAGAGGTAAAGAGAAATAGGTGGATTTAAGCACGAGAACTGTTGGTAGATGATCTCTGTGGGTCAAAGGAAAACTTGAGGTGGGTTACAACATTATGAGCTTGAGCAGCTGAATAGATGGTGACGTTATTTACTGGGATTGGGGAAGACTTGGGGAGATCAGTTTTGGATGATGTTGGTGTTACGTATCTATATGAAATTAGAGTGACTTGGAGATACCCATGGGGGTGGATATCTAGTAGGCAATTGGATGTATAGGTCTGGAACTCAGAGATGGTCTAGGCTAGAGACAAACATTTGAGAGCTGTCAGCATATAGAAGGTATTTAAAACCATTGAGAATAAATGAGGTCATTTAGAGAGTGTGTAGTCTGGAGAAAAGGAGAATATTCAACATTTAATTGTTGGGTAGAGAAAGAACAGCCAGCAGAAGAGACTTAGCTTGAGGTACCTGTGAGATTAGAGAAAAGCCAAGGAGAGCTTCCCATTGCAAAAGCACAGTGTGGAAAGTGTAGACAGCTGAAATTTGAGTTTTCCGAGGCATCTGTGGTATAATAGTTTATAGGGATTATTGTTTCCTAATCTCAGTTTGTAATTTAGCTGTTAGATATAACCATAGTCACTGCTGGATATGCAAGGGTGTAAAACAGTTTAGAAATCCCACGTCTTGTTGTTCATTGTTTTAATTAGAATAAGGAAGGATACAACTTCAAGGGAAAAGAGGAACTTTGGTATAAGAAACTACTTAATGTGAATCGGAGCATATTTTATGCATGAAAATTCATGGTGTTGGGGGTTCTTCTTACTGAACTGTTTGTTTCGCTGAAGAAAATTCACACAAGATGTATTTTTTTTTTCTATGAGATGTGGTATAAATTTTGGCTTGCTCTTTTATTTGCCATGTAAAATGGAGCAGTTTTTCATCTTTTATATGAATTTGAGAAGCAGAAGTTTCGGGTTTTGGAATACATGTACCCATAAAAGTGAAGTGGAGGCCGGGTGTGGTGGCTCATGCCTGTAATCCCAGCACTTTGGGAGGCCAAGGCGGGCAGATCATCTGAGGTCAGGAGTTTGAAACCAGCCTGGCCAACATGGTGAAACCCCATCTCTATTAAAAAGACAGAATTAGCTGGGTGTGGTGGTGCATGCCTGTAATCCCACCTACTTAGGAGGCTGAAGCAGTAGAATCGCTTGAATCTGGGAGGCAGAGGTTGCAGTGAGCCAAGATCACACCATTGCACTCCAGCCTGTGTGACAATAACAAAACTCTGTCTCAAAAAAAAAAAAAAAAGAAAAAAGTGAGGTGGAAAGTTTAGAAAGCCATTTCAATACATGGCTTTCCTGAAGTGAGAAAAAGAAAAAAAGGGACAAGGCATGATTAATATAAATTCACAGACCCTTATCTGAAACCTTGGGGTCCACTTGTGTTTTGGAATTCGGAATGTATTAGATTTTAGAAAATTAACAAGGTCATACCCCGTGCATTATGTAACTGTTTCTGCTGGGCTTGGGGCAGTACCCTATAAATCAAGCACATTAATGTTTTTTGGGTTTTTTTTTTTTTTTTTTTTTTTTTTTTTTTTTTGAGACAGGATCTCACTCTGTTGCCCAGGCTGAAGTGCAGTGGCGCGATCTTGGCTCACTGCAGCCTCTGCCTCCTGGGTTCAAGGGATTCTCCTGCCTCAGCCTCCCAGGTAGCTGGGATTACAGGCATGCACCACCACAACTGGCTAATTTTTGTGTTTTTTGTAGAGATGATGTTTCGCCATGTTGGCCAGGCTGGTCTCAAACTGCTGGCTTCAAATGATCCACCCACCTTGGCCTCCCAAAGTGCTGGGATTACAGACGTGAGCCACCACGCCCAGCCATGTTTTTGCCATTAAATGTATGTGAGTTCATACTGAGTAGAATACACATAAATAGCTTCGTGTCAGTTCACATCATGTTTTGTCATAAGCTGAGTTCAGATCAGTTTTATGCTACCAAATGAGTTTAAAAGACAAAAGCTGGGTTTTCAGAGCTTTTTGACTTTCAGGCATGCAGATACGTCATTGTGGGCCTATAGTGTTTCAGTGCTTGCTGGGGACAGTTTCCAAGTGTTACTTGAGGCAACAAAAGGCAAAACCTTATCTTAACTTGGTCTTCTTTTTCCTTCTCCCCTTCTCCCTTCTTCTACTCCTTCTTTCCTTCAGTCTCTTCCTCCTCTTTTTCCTGCTCTATTTTAATCGCTTCCTCCATCCACTTCCTCTTCCCCTCCATCCACCTCCTCTTCCCCTCCATCTCTTCCATTGTTCTCCATTTCCTCCTCCTGTATTTCATCTCATCTCCCTCTCCTGCCTCCTCCATTTCCATCTCTTCCTCCTTCATTTCCATCTCTTCCTTCTCTATTTCTATTTCTTCCTTTTCTCCATTTCTTTCCTTCTTTCCCATCTCCATTATATAGAAAACCACTGCAGCCTGCTCACTTTAATAATTTCTATCCTTCAATATATTTTAATATGCTTATCTTGTTCAGTTTCTGCACCCAACCATACCACTCTCTTTTTGAAACTTTGGAGCAAGAACAAAAGTGTCAACATAATCATAATTTGTAGTTTGCTTTTTGTGTTTGATTCTTCTTTTGTTTATTCAGTATTATAGCACCTACTATATGTATCCTAAATAATATGTTCTGATTTGTCTTTCAATTCACTAATGATCCTTTGAGTTGTGTCTAAGCTACTGTTATGCCTGCCCACTGAATTTAAATTTCAGTTACTATATTTTTATTTGTAGAAATTGCATTTGGTTATTTTAAAAATCTATGTCACTTTTAATAATTTTTCAATTCCCAAAGTCAAGTTTGCTTAGTTATTGCATAGTCCATGTCCGATAACTCTAGGATTTTAAGTGGGTCTTTTCTTACTGTCTTTCTTTTTATATTGTTCTTGGCTCATGGTTTCTTGATTCCTGTTGTACCTGGTGCCTTTTGGGAAATTATTTGTGGGAATAATTTGAGGCCAGACACTTCCCAGGGAAAGTTTGCATTTTGTTTGGCTGTTGGTTGGAAGTACTACCTGTCTGAGCCCACAGAGTTTAAGGTCTTGGGTGTCTGGACCGCCCAAGCAGTTGACCTTAATGAAGCACTCTATTTGATTCACTTCTCTGTTATTCTCTTTCAAGAAGAGCTTGAAAGGAATTGACCATAGGAAAATTAAGATCTTATTTGTGATTTACTTTAACCTCGAGGGTATAGTTGTTTGGTATACCAGCTTTTTGGGGAAGAGTCCTCTGTTAGACACTGCACCTAATGTGGGTTTTGAATTCTGTTCCCTTTGCCCCACAAGGCCTTCAGAATAGAACTAGCTCCACTGTACTGGTTTTATCCTTGTATTTTTTACTATATTACAAAATATTTATTGCTTTTATTATGTATAAAATATTTACATTATTTAGTGTGTATCATTATTTGCATTTGTAATATTGCTTTAAATAACTTAGTAATGCTTTCACTGGAGACTGAAAGTCTCCATACTGTGAAATGTGTGCCATTCTAGATATTGTTCCACATGTTGAAGATATAACAGGGGCAAAGCTGACAAAAGTTTGTAATCCTATAGCTCATATATTTCAGTAGCAGGACACAGATAAGCAAAATAAATAAAATATATAGATGATAAGTGCTAGGAAAAAACAACACAGGCAGGGATACATCAGAGTACCAGGGTATTGGGAAGTTTGTGATTTTAGTATCCAGAGAAAACTTCATTGAGAAGGCAACAGATGAATAAAGACATGAAGATGGTAAGTGAACAGTATGGATGTGGATGAAAAAAGCATTCTAGGCAGAAGGAGCAAGTGCAAAGGCTCTGCCATGAATCATTAGAGGGAGGCTAGGCTGGTGGGGGGGATTAGAGAGAAAGAAGTAGGAGATAAGGTTGGAGAGACCTGCGTGACAATTAAGATCTTAGAGTTCTGGTAGACCTTTTTATGTAGTTACAGGAGGATTTGAACAGTGGTGTGATAGGACTTTGTTCAACCCAGGATGCCATGTTGAGAATAAACTTTAAGGGACAAGGTAAGCAGCAGGAAGAGTTAGTTGGCTGTGACGATTATTCCTAGACTGTTCTAGGTAATGGGGTTGCAGCATAAACAAGACAAAGTTTCTGCTCCTTAAGAAGCTTCCAATCCACATATAAAAATCAGTGTCTGTTATTTCAGTAAGTGATAGCTGCTAGGAAGAAAATAATCGAGACTTGTTTTGATATTTCATAGTTATTTAGAAAAAAATTTAAGCCCAGAATATTTATAACCCTTTACAAATGTTTAACAAATTTTAAGTTTTAGGGCTAATGATAATGAATTCGTTTTATGGATTCTTTTAGCCAATAGTAAAAAAAATCTATAACCTTATTGGAAGTGGGTAAAATTTTATTTCTTCCTATGTTTATAGATTTATTTATTTTTCTTTTTAGTTCAGTTTTTGTTTTATATATTTGAAGCTGTGTTACTGGGTACATAAATATTCAGGGTTCTGATTTTTTTTTCCCATGGAATAACCTCTTTCTCATTGTTAAACATCTCTATCTCTAGTAATGCTTTTTCAAGCTGCTTTGTTTGAAATTAGTGTAGCTACACCAGCTTTCTTTTGATTTGTGTTTTCCCTGGTCTATCTTTCCCTAACCTTTTTGTGACCTTGTATGTAAAAATATATCTCATTTAAGCAGTCTGTTTTAAAAAAATCCAGTCTGGGTTTTTCACTTGTACTAGTTCATTTATATTTAAGAGAATTACTGATATACTTGGTTTTATATTTACTATTTTATTTTCTATCATGTCCACTTGTTTTATTTTTCTTTTTGTCTCTCTTCAGTTAATCAGATATTTTAAATTTATTTTCTTTTTCTTCTATGTGTATACTTTTCTTTTCTTTTCTTTTTTTTTGAGACGGAGTCTCGCTCTGTCGCCCAGGCTGGAATGCAGTGGCGCGATCTAGGCTCACTGCAACCTCTGCCTCCCGGGTTCACGCCATTCTCCTGCCTCAGCCTCCCAAGTAGCTGGGACTACAGGTGCCCGTCACCACGCCTGGCTAATTTTTTGCGTTTTTAGTAGAGACGGGGTTTCACCATGTTAGCCAGGATGGTCTCGATCTCCTGACCTCGCGATCCACCTGCCTCAGCCTCTCAAAGTGCTGGGATTACAGGTGTGAGCCACTGCGCCCAGCCTACCTACTCTTCTTTAGTAGTTAGCCTAGAGCAGAGATTGGCAAACTGTTACTTGCAGATCAAATCCATCTGCCCTCCTGTTTTTGTATATAAAATTTTCTTGAAACACAACCACACCCATTTGTTTACATATTGTGTGTATATAACTGCTTTGGTGCTATAATGTCATAATTGAGTAGTTGCATGGAAAGGCCATATGTGTATGGTTTACAGAGCCTAAAATATTTGCTGTGTGGTCCTTTATAGAAAAAGAATGCCATCCCCTCCCCTAGGGAGTGATTTTTAAACTCAATCATGCATCAGAATGACTAGAAGGGCTTGTTGACACCCAGATTACTAGGCTACATCTCTAGAGTTTCTGATTCAGTAGGTTGGGTTGGGGACCAAGAATTTGCATTTTTAACAAATTGCCAGGTGATATTTTGCTGCTGGTATAGGGGCCACATTTCGAGGACTGGTGCCGTAGATATTACTATGCATCTTTGACTTACTATAATCTAAAATAAATTATTATGTTTACTACTTCCTCAGTAAGGCTCAAATCTTTAGACTTGAGTTTGTTTGCTTACCTCTCAGTAGTACCATTTTACCATAACCTCATACTGGAACAGCCCGTGTCTGTCAGTAGTAGAATGGATATTAATAAATTGTGGTACTTTCATACAGTAGAAAACTATCAGCAATGAAAATGAATCTTCCAAACATTATCTTCCAACATTGAGTAAAAAGAAGCTAGATACCAGAATATATATTGTATGATTCATTTTATATAATGTTCAAAAATGAACAAAACCAAGTGTTGGAATTCAAGACTAGTTAGCTTTGGTAGGAAATGTAGACTTTTAGGAGTCTTGAGGGCACTTACAGGATGCTGGTAATAATCTATGGATCTGGATACTGGTTATACTGCATGATCATTTTGTGAAAATTAATTAGCTATATACTTATGATTTGTATGCTTTGCTGTATTTTGATAAAAAGTTAAAAAATTAATTTCCCAGTAGTTTGAGAAAAGAGTTAATTTTTTTTTTAATGGTATGGACATATTTACTCTTTTCAATTCTTGTGTGTGTGTGTAGGAACAGAATACTGTTTCCATGGGAACTTCTGGCTACTCTGTGTTTCAGTGCTTAACTTTCTGTAGATTTGTATGTCTACTCTGTCTTTCTTAACTGCATTTTTTTAACATAACAGTAGCAAAAAAGTTTATTTGGATTTGTATTAGTGTTTTTAACAAAGCAGTCTATGTACTGCATAGGTTTTAAGCTTATTAATTTATCCAAACTGATTCCCTAATAGTGTTATGCTAAAAAAACAATTTTTTAAGAGTAGAAGATAATTTTTTCCTGCAAGTTGTATTACTTAAAAACACTTTCTGAAATAGAGTGTGTGGCTTTAGAGTGTCTATTTGATTCTTTTTTCTTTTAATAAATAAAAGTCTTAAAACTTTCTTGGCATATTTTCATTAAAATATATTTTAATAGTTATATTAAATAGTTATATATTAAAAATAGTTATTTTTCTTTAAAAATATTTAATAGTATCTCATAGGAATTATTTAATTCTAGGTGACTGGGTATTTGTTTAAGTAAAGAAAGTCCATTGAAAGGAAAAGATTCTGGCATATTCATCTGAAGTGTGTGGTAAAGCTGCTTCTCTGCCTCACCCATGTTGTTTGTCATGGTTGATTTGTGCAGGGTCCTAGAGAAAACCATCTTCTCAGGAGAGTAGAATACACTGTGTGTGTGTGTGTGAGAGAGAGAGAGAGAAAGAGAGGATGCTGGGAGGTGTTTCATTTGCATATAAGTAGATGATACTAGTGTGGTCATTCATATTCCGAAAGGAGCCTTGTAGAATCATTTATGAAAACAAATTGTTTTGTTTGGTTTCTATGGCTTAAATAAAGAGCAGACTTTAAGATTACAGAGTTAATTATGCACAGTAATGAGCACTGTGGCAGTCTATGCTTTACTGATGCAATAAGCATCCCAGCAGAATGAATATTGCATAAAACCTTATTTTCTATTTATATATATTTTCATGTCAAATAAGAAAAACATAGATTTCTAAACCTTTAGTTTTGAATGCCTTTGAAATTTTGATATAGAATAAAGATTATAGCTAATAGAGAATTTTTTAGATGCATGGAGAATTTTTACCTTTCATCTGGCAGTAGCTGCCATAAGATGATGTCACCTTGTAGCTGATTGGCTGTTGCAGCACCTAGGGCAGGGAAGAGAAAGAAAAATGCCGGCACAAACCTCAGTGGTGGTTCTGTGGTTGTTTCTGTCTTTTTTTGATAGAATCTTTGATTAGTATCGAATTTACTGTATTTGGCCATGTGAACTATTGGGAGCCTCCTAGGGTGAGGGAAATTAAGAGCTTTCAGAGGAATGAGGCGACTGATTTGCAAACGGATCTGTGATTGTAAGTTGCAGCATCTGGGTATAAGGAATAAGGCAGGGCATGCTAGAAGATACACTATGGGAGGAGCTGGCAGAAAATGCAGAGTAGCAAAAACATGAAAAATACTTTTACTACCTTTAGAGTTAATGTTTTGTTTTATGTTTTGACTTAATATGTATAAGTAAGAAGTGTGAAAATAATGCATTTTGATTTTGAATTACAGAGGATTATTTTATATGGTGTTAGCCAATATATAAATGCTTATTCAAAGGACCTTTATTATATATGATATATCTTACCAAAGTAATGATTTTATATATGGCTTTATTTTATTTTTTAGCTTTAGGGAAAATGGATCAAAGCTTAGTTCTCTTAAATACATTTTTCGAATGCTTTGTGCAGATAAAAGCTTCGATGATGAAGAATCAGTGGATGGAAATAGGCCGTCATCAGCTGCTTCAGCCTTCAAGGTTCCTGCACCTAAAACATCCGGAAATCCTGTCAACAGTGCAAGGAAGCCTGGTTCAGCAGGTGGCCCTAAGGTTGGAGGTAATGTAAATCCATTTCGAATCTGTTATGCATGCTCCATGCCCTTGATATGGCCACACATACTTAGAACTTCAGAGGAATATGTTTATTCATGACTGCAGCACGATTGCAGATCTGGAGTCTGTTGCAACACTCAGAAGAATATGATACCCTTTTGAAATGTATAAAATATTGTATACTGCTATTTCCTCTAAGAACATATGTGAATTAGTCTCTTCTTGAGGGTATTTATTTTTCAGATGCCATTTTGAAAAAGATTTATGGAAGTTTTTTGGGGTTTTTTTTATTTTTTAAGCAGAGAACAGGTTTTTCAGAATTTGGCTACTAATTTTCAAGTACAATAAGCTGTTACAGAAATGTTGAATTATGTAATGTTTTTACACCTTCCTCTAGGTAGTAAGTCTTAAATACTGCAGCATTTAAAAAATGGTTGAAGATACTGGGTATTGAATCATTTGTCACAATAGGAGATGGGTGGTGGTCAAGTAAAATTGCCTCAAAAATGGTTCCTGTATTAAGTCATAATAGGAAAATAAGAAAAAGCAGGTTTCATGCAATTTTACAACACATAGCATATTTATTGATCATATTAGAACTGGTTTTGGCATATTGTTTATCTTTAAATTTTTTAGTGGATATTCTTTCATGTGTTAATTAGAAAACCATGAGTATATTTCCGGTGTTAGTTTCTGCCAAATCTTTCTGATAAAGTGAATCTGTGAAAATAAGGGTAAGTATTTAATTCTAAAAGGACGGTAATCTCTTTCTCTTTTCCTTCCTTTCCTATTTAAAAATAAATTTGTGTCTTAGTTGTGATATTTTGGGAAAACAGATCTTTCCTTGTTTACAATAACTGGTGAGAAAATCATGGTCTTGAGGATTTTTGTTTTTTCTTTTTGTCTATAGTACTTTTTATTAAAAACCAAAAAGGAAAGAAAAATAAACTATGTATCTTGACCAGGTTCCATAAGGAGTTGTGTTCCCTTGATCTTTCTATACAACCTCCAATTTTTTCCCATCATATGAGATTCTAAATATAGAAAAACTATCATAAGTATTTCATTTAAACTATCTTCTGTGTCATATAATTCGCAATAAAGATGCTATGATATATATACATACACATATGTGTGTATACATATATATGCAGATGTAACTAAATAGCTGAAATTAAAATGTCTCACTGATTTCTCTGGATGTTTCAAGTAATCTGTACTTTAGATTTTTAATTATTTTCTTTTTGTCTTGTAATTTTATGGTTATATTCTCATCCAAATGTTAGTTATGATATCCTATTAGAAGATAGTTATTATGTTGCGTTCCTATTTACCGCTAGTAAAAAGTTTATGACATTTTTTGGTTTCTTCCTTTTATAACAAATAGCTCTCTTCAGTCATTACAAGGAAAATATTTTTCTTAATTTTGAATTACAGAATTCTAATCTATGATACTATAATAATTTTATGAAACTGTCTTTTTAGCTCAAAATAGATGAATATTTGAGATTTGTGGTGATAATATTTAACATTTTATGAATTGAATCAGTGGTTTATAATTTTTTTTTTCCTGGTTTGGTATCTTTTTAGAAGAAAATTGAAATTTACCTATCATGAACCACTTAATTCTGATATTAATCATATTGATATAATCAGATACTCTTTTGTAAAAAGGATAAACTTTCTTAAGCTCCCCCACCCCCATTCTTGTAGTTTCTGTTCCTACCAGTTAAATGAAAAGGTTAAGTAACTTTCATGATTATAGTAATTAATCACTTAAAGATTTTATTAGCCATCTAGGCAGCAGCCTTTCTGCCAAAAATAAGGGAGAAGCCTTCGTTCTTTTCTCATTTTTCTCTTCCTCTTCTTCCTCCTTCTTCTTCGTTTTGGCAATTGCAGGTATATTCTTGTTTTTTTTTTTTTGTTTTTTTTGTTTTTTTAAATCACAGCTCATTTAGGTTCATTGCCCATTTTTCTATCTAAGAAAAGAGCTACTGGCCAGAGGATATTGATATTACTTCTGAAATAAATGCCATTCTTGGCTGTCAGTCCTTCTTTGAAAATTTAACTTTAGTTTTTCTGGTCTTGGCAGAGAGACTTGTTGATTTTTAAATTGGTTGTGGAAAGTTTTCTTACAGTTGTAGAATTTTTGAGTTGGAAAAGACCTTGGGAGTCACATAGTTTTTTAATAAAATTCCTGATAGATGATTATTCAACTTGACTAAAGTAGTACCATCTGCTCTGAATTAAAATTTAGAACAAAAATTACCTGCCGTGCCACTACACATAGACATAATCAACTGCTGAATTATGATTTTTCTTCCAGTTACTTTTCCAATTATTTTTACGTATACAAATATTTTCTTGGGAGAAGAACAAAATTGGCACTATTCATTATATAGTTTTTTCTAACTTATATTTTACCCTAAGCATTTTCTCATTGTTAAATTATTAATTGAAAATTATTCATGGCTAAACAATACCTAGGTTGCCGTAAACCTTTTCTCCTTCTATAAACCGTGTCAGCATTCTTTTACATATATCTTTCAGCACATCTGCAATGATTTCTTTGGAATAAATTTCTAAAATTCACTGGATCGAAAGAGCAGGGATTTTTAGCATTCTTTCAGTTTGGCAAAGTATTTTCCAGAAACAAGCCCATTTCAATTCTGAATAAACAAATTATTTTTTATGTTGCATTAAAATCTACCTTCTTGTAGCATATGCGGGGAAAATGAATTATTTGTCAACATGCTTTCAAATACTTGAAGATTGTTCTGTTTCTCTTCATGACTATTCTGTTTTCTGGACTATACATTCTCTTTCCCGTGATTTTACATTCAATGGTGGTGATTCAGTCTAAATGTATTATTTGCTATTCCAAGGTATATAATAAATAGATAAATGTAATTAGCTTCTAATTAAAGGAATATAGTAGGTGGAAATGTATAATAGTGACATAAGCTTGACACAGCCCACTGGGTTTGACAAATCTCATTTTCAAGTAAGATTACCAAAATAAAAAAAAATACAGTGAGCTTCTTTGGAATCGTGACTTAATCTGCTTTTGTAGTTTTGGAATGTATTTTACTTCTTCCAGAGATATCTATCAAGATTAGGGCTGTATGCTATTTTTAGCAAAGTATCCTATCCAGTTAATTAAAGCTCATAAGTCTTGTGTTTAATCTTTAGTGTACGTTAATTTGCTTTGTTCTTTGGCCTTCGTTTGCCAACCTTTTCTTCTCATACTGTATTAATAATTGTGTAGCCTTTAAGCCAAGGAAACTTGAAAAAAAGGCTATGGCTAGGTTCATACCAATATAAATATCATTGCTATAAAAATCCATATATGTAAGTGTTGAAAGTGTTACCTTTGTGCATTACTAATTAGAATAAGGATAAAGTAAATTCTCAAATAGTCTGTTTTCTGAATAACACTTCTAACTTCATAACAGGAATTTAGATAAACACATTTTTCTTCTTTTGGCTCAGTGGTTACTAGAATTGTTGAAAGTACCTGATTATTTAAAATATTTATGTCTTTACAGTATTTTAGGTAACAATTTTTAATACAATTCTTTAATGTTCTTATATATATTCTTTCATTTAAATTTCAAAATGAAAGATTCTGAGATTTAAATGAAAGAATATATGTATATAAGAAAATCTCTGAGCAAACTGATTTTACTGATGAGCAAACTGCAATTTGGAGAAGTAACTTGCCCAGGGTCATTTATCTAGTAAGAGGACAAAGCACAAAAATCACTTTGTTATACTGCCATCGTACTAATTTCTATTGGTAAATAAGGTTTCTTTTAGATTCTATAGCACTGAGATTGTAATCTACAGAAATGATCACTACTTTTCGGCATCCATAAATCAGTCGTTTTAAAGCTCAACTAGTATGATTCCCAGCAAAATAGAGCATTTGGAATAAGCAGACCTTTAATTTTTACATTGTAAATAGAAATGCTTTTCAGTATTTTCTTGTTGAAATTGCCTTCTTCAAGTTTATTTTCTGGGTTACAATATCCCTATTCCTGTATCAATCATTTTGGCTGCTACTCTTCTTTAAAAATAAGGGTTGAATTAGATGATGATATAATTATCATTTTAGAAATAACTAGTACCAGATTTTGAGGTTAGTGATTTGTTATTGAAGCTTGTATGTAATCATTGAGACACATCATTGACCAAATCTTCAATTCTTAAAGTTCTCTTGTACTCACTCACTCACTCACTCACTCACTCACTCACTCACTCACTCACTCACTCACTCTCTAGTGGACAGTGTATTTTCTCTAAATTGTTTCTATCTAATGTAAAAGACTACTTTGAAATCATTTTAACTTTCAGTTCTTATAATTAGGTGATTACTGCAATTTAACATATAGTAGTACTTACTAATAATCTTTAGGATATTTTCTATTTGTTTTACTTTATGTCTAACCTGAAATTTTAAGAATGTCCAAATACTATTTTCTACAAATGATGCTAGTTATTCCCATTTTTCCCTTCATGCAGACAACAAAATTGTTTTCTTTTGAACAATAAAGATCACATGAATCAGTATATGTAATAAAACAAATCTTAAGAATTTTTTAAATTCTGGAATCCCAAATTTTGACTAGTAGACCTTAATTATTTTGTTTTTGAGCTTTCTGTGAAACCAAATAACACTTCTGTGTTTTGGTTTTGTTTTCTTCCTCTCTTCTTCCCTTACTGAAGAAGATACTAAAACTCAGAAGATTTTCACCCTAAAGGGGTGTTAAAGATGATCTGACCCAGATTCAGAAAGAGAGATTGAGCCTCAGAGCATTGAATGATGTGCCCAAGATCAGACGGTTATTAGTAACCATCTAATGAGACAAGATGAGACGAGAACCCAGTGCTTGACCCACTGTCAGGGGCTTCCTCTTGTATCATTTCTGGGTAATCTCCTAAGTAATACTGCATATGGTACATATTTATTATTTTTAATCCCGTGTAGCAGATCACTATTATCGAAATCTGGAATTTAGGGATTGGCCAGTCACCGGTCTCTCTGAAATTACTGTGAAACCCAGATCCTTGCCTATCCATCCCTGATGCTTTCTGTCTTAACTTTGATTATACAGTACGTATGCTTTGAGTAAATAACATATAAATTATTTTAACTATAAAACAGTAAGTTGCGTTATTTCTTACTATGTATAAGAATATGTGTTTTACTGTAATATTATTTGACACCAGTTTTGTTTTACCTCCTGTGCAAAAATTAAAGTGACAAAGACATTTTATTGTGCAAGATTTATTTTTTGAGGAATTCAAAATGTTTAAGAGAAATTGAATAGGCCAACTGAAGACCTAGCCTTTCTGTGGATAAGTTACTGTTTCTATTTACATTTGTATATAGAGCTTACTATGTGCAAGGCTCCATGTTAATCAACAAAGAGGACCATATCGGGGCTGGACATGGTGGCTCATGCCTGTAATAACAGCACTTGGGGAGGTGGAGGTAGGCAGATCACTTGAGCCCAGGAGTTTGAAACCAGCCTGGGCACCATGGCGAAACCCTGTCTGTACACAAAATACAAAAATTATCTGGGCGTCATGGCCCATAACTATAGTCCCAGCTACTAAGGAGGCTGAGATGGGAGGATCACTTGAACCCAGGAGGTTGAGACTGTAGTGCACTGTAATCACACCACTGTGCTCCAACCTGTGGGACAGCGAGACCTTGTCTTCAAAAAAAAAAAAAGGACCATATTGGAATGTTTAATTCATGGTTTTAAACTTACTACAAAAAGATACAGTACCTGCCCATTATTCTGCCAACTAGTGTTAATTATTGTTAGCATTTTGGTCCTCCCATACTTTATTTGCCTGTACTTTTTGACTGAAATTTGGGTGTTAGAAAATTGTGAAATCTCTTATGGGAATACAAATTGAAGGTTTACCTCAGAAAAGAGTGAAATGTTACTATTATAGGTCTCACATATGAAGAATTTTCCATTAGTTAGAATCATTATAGTTGATCCATATGAAGTAGAAATTATAATAACTGCGTGCTCAGCTTACATTTATCACTTACATTCTAATATAGTTGATTTGGTAAGAAGCATTGTTTCTATAAAGGACATGTGAATATAAACTGTTTTTTTCACTAACTGATCATTTCTCTCTTTAAAAACCAGTTTATGTGTTTCTTACTAATAAAAAGAATTGAAAGACATAATTTGATTTTTAAAAAGAAAGTCATCCTCATTGTTAAATCAAACAATGGAGAGTTTTAAAAAACTTTAATAACATCTTGCTTCTCTAATCCCATCACCCTGAGGTGTAACTAATGTTAAGTTTGATATGTATTCTTCAACATCCATGTTCATTTATGTAGGCACTCATATTAGGTTTTATTTTTCCCGTGTAAAACATACTAATAAAAACTTCACAAGTTGTTTTTTTTCACAGAACATCCTTCAGCATCAAGAATGACAGCTATTGCATCCTTTTAATTAGTGATACAGTATTCCACATTATTGATGCACCATGATTTAATAAACTCTTTCCTTGTCGATGTCATGCAGGTTGTTTGCATCCTTAAGTCATTGCAGAAAATTCAGATCTTCATGTACTTACATGTTTTGAAATTCTGCTGTTTCTATTTTATAAAATAAATTCCTCTAAATGGAATTGTTTAATCAAAGGCTTTATGTGTTTTTAATTTTAATAAAGACAATATTTTACCTTCTGCAGCATCGAATATACCGGCCTCATTAATTATTGCCATTGTGATGGGTAAAAAATGATGATTCTTTAATTTGCATTTTTTTCCTCTACCTATCTGTCTGGCCAACAGCTTGCAAATATTTACTGAAGGCTTTTAGTGTGCTGCTAGTTTTGAAGTCTGTGGGAAATGTAAATGAACAAAAGACCTTGGCCTCTTGGAGTTTATATTCTAGTGAAGTTCAGATTTTTTTTTTTTTTTTGAGATGGAGTCTTGCTGTCTTGCTAAGGCTGGAGTGCAGAGGCGTGATCTCGGCTCACTGCGACCTCCGCACCCCAGGTCAAGCGATTCTCCTGCCTCGGCCTTTCAAGTAGCTGGGACAACAGGTGCCCACCACCATGCCCATTGTATTTTTAATAAAGACGAGGTTTCAGCATGTTGCCTGGCTAGTCTTGAATTCCTGACCTCCAGTGATCTGCCTGCCTTGGCCTCCCAAAGTGCTGGGATTACAGATGCAAGCCACCACACCTGAGAATTCTATAATGTTATCTGTAAAACAGTTCCCTCATCAGTTTTTATCTCTGTGACATTGACTTTTTGGAGTCTAGGCCAGTTGTTTTTTAAGATTGTCCTGTGTTCTGTATTTGTCTCATTTCTTTGTGATGTTATTTATTTCTCTAGCTCTTTTTTTTTCTGTAAATTTACTAACCTATATATTCACTTCCTTTTAGTCAGCTCATCTACATATTTAAGTTTTCTCAGTTGTCCTAAGAATATTTTTTATAGCTTTTAAAATTCAAACCAGAATATACTTATTCTCTCTTGGATAGTTGGTAATTTACTGTTTATTTCTCAGATGATTTTGTCTTTAAACAAAATTTTTGGCCAGGCATAGTGGCTCACGCCTGTAATCCCAACACTTTGGGAGGCCGAAGTGGGCGGATCACTTGAGGTCAGTAGTTCAATACCAGCCTGGCCAATATGGTGAAACCTTGTCTCCACTAAAAATACAAAAATTAGCCGGGTGTGGTGGCATGTGCCTATAGTAGTTCCAGCTACTCTGGAGGTTGAGGCAAAAGAATCGCTTGAACCCAGGAGGTGGAGGTTGTAGTGAGCTGAGATCACGCTACTACACTCCAGCCTGGACAGCAGAGCCAAACTCCGTCTCAATAAATAAAACAAATAAACAAACAAAAATTTTTTCCTGACTTTAGCCAGCTGTCTTTTCATATCTTTTATATATATTCAGAATTTTTTATATTCTCATTCATCTTTCTTTTATACCTGTAATTGCTGTTTAGTTATATTGAATTTATGTTGGAGAATTATGTTATAGTTTTTTCCTTCTTTTTAGGTGTTTTTTTAATTTTAGGGAGTTACTTTTATCAACAGAAAATATTTCTGTTCTTTTGTTTTCTTATTGAAGAACAGTATAGATGTCAGATTATTTATTTTGTTTATGATGATATATTGGATTTTCATAGACCTCAAGAAACAAGTGGATTCCTTGAGGCCAGGAAAAAAAGGTTTGCTTAGTTTTTAAGTTTAAGAGTGCCCTCTTCTGTTGGTATAGTGAAATGCACCTTCTTTACTACATGATTTGTTGGGGGCTTTCTACTTCTGATTCTGTGATTACCGTCTTATTTGAATAGAGCCCTTATCTTTTGTTTCTTCCTTTTCTTTATACACCAAGATTCAAAAGGATACCTCCCGCTTCTAATTGCTATTTACCTCTTGTCCTAGAGAGAACCTTAGTTGGTATCTACGTTATACAACTACCAGGATTCTTTTCTACATAGTTTCCTCTGATTTTTTTCAATAAGGGCTCTGTAACATTGCTTGTCTTGGATGTTTATATTTTCCTCATTTACTTGAAATGAAATTTGAAGTGTTATTTGTCTCATTTGTATTAAAAGCAAGGGATATGGGTAATTTTATTTGCTCTCTGTGGGTTTTGGAATATTTGTTTGTATATTTGATTTGAGTTTGGATGCCTACCATTTTCCTAAGGGAAGTAGAATGTCTACTGTAAGTTTTAATACTGGACAAGGAAAAACTTAAAAAAAAAAACGAATAATCCGTTGTCTCTGCATTTTGTTGAATTTTGGGACATTATTATTGAATAGTTTCTACCTTCCCCTTTGATCTGAGTCACTTCTTTTTCATATATCAAAATTTCTTACATTTGTAGGTCTGTTTTAGAACTTTCCATTTTATTTATTTGGTTCGTTCATCTATCCCTGCACTAAAACTTTGTAAGTCTTGATGTCTGGCAGCGCAAGTAGCCCCTCTTTTCTTCTGCGGGAGTGTTTGGCCCATTGCTCTTCCAAACAGATTTTAGAATCAGCTTGACAAGTTCCACAAGAAACCTTTTTGGAAGCTTGATTATTATTGCAATACCTAGGGAAGACTGGACACTTCATGATACCATTCCTTCTTGTTCATGAGCTTGGAATATCTCTCCATTTATTTCATTTGTAATTTTTTTTTCTTTTTTGAGACAGAGTCTCGCTCTGTCACCCAGGCTGGAGTGCAGTGGCGCGATCTCAGCTCACATTCACTGCAACCTCTGCCTCCCAGGTTCAAGCGATTCTCGTGCCTGAGATTACAGGCACACACCACCACTCCTGGCTGTTTTTTTCTTTATTTTTTATTTTTAGTAGAGACATGGTTTCTTCATATTGCCAAGGCTGGTCCCAAACTCCTGAGCTCAGGCAATCCGCCTGGCTCAGCCTCCCAAAGTCCTGGGATTACAGGTGTGAGCCACGGCACCCGGCTCTCCATTTATTTCGGTACTTTAATATTACATTAAAAATTATTATTTTCCCAAATTTTTTCACTCTTTAAAATTTCTAACTTCGTTGCTAGTACTTAGCAATGAAATTGATTTTTGTATATTGATTTTATTTCCAGCTACCTTAGAAAGTTGAATTTTGAATGATTTTACTATATATGTGTGTGTATATGTATAGACAACTAAAATTATGTGTATTTATTGTGTACCACATGTTTTGAAATACATATCCGTTGTAGAATGGCTAAATTGAAGTTAATTTATACATTATCTCACTTCAGTTTTTGAAGCCTAAAATATTACTGTGTGGCCCTTTATAGATAAAGTTTGCCACTCCCTGATACCATCATACCATTTTAAATAGTAATGACGGTTTTGTTATATTCATTTTCAGCGCATCTAATTTTTTCCACTTGTAGTCCAAAAAATTACTTTTGCTAGGTACACAATTTAGATAATATTTTGCCAATATTTTCTTCTTTCAAAACTTGCAAGATATTATTAGTATATTCTCCCTGGCTTCCACTATTGCACTTGAGAAATCTGTTGTTCAAATTGTTGTTCCTTTCTAGGTGATCTCTTCTTTCTCTGATTACTGTCTCTGTCTTTGGAGTTGTGCAGTTACACCGCCAAATTCTAGGTTTGGATTTCTTTTTATTTATCCTGCTTGGGTTATGTTGCACATCCTGAATTTATAAAGATTCTTGTTTCATTAATCTGGAAATTTCACAGCTGTTATCTCGTTAAATATCTTTCAGACGCCCCAATAGACGTATGTTAATTAGATATTCTCATGCTGTCCTTTGTATCTCTTTATGTCTTTCCATTTCCTTTTTCTCTTTGCCACATTTTGGGTAATGTATTCAGGTGTATCTTCCAGCTCTCTAATTTGTTCTTAAATATGTTTAATTTTTAAAAAAATTTCAACTGTTGTATTACTCAGTTCAAGTTGTTTCATCCTCCTACCCCCAAGTTCATCTGTTTATTCCTAATGGCCTCTTGTTGATTGTCATCTTTGAGTCCATCCTTGATTTCTTTAAACATATACACATCTGTTCTGTAATCTGTACTGGACAATTCTAATATCGACAGTTCTCAAATCTATTATCTGTTGCCTCTGACTCTTGCCTTCTTGTGTATTTGATCTTTGATTGTGAACTCATTGCTTGAACTTAGTTGGTGGGAGTCCTTTGGACCTACCAGAAACAACTTTCTTCCAGAGAAGATTTATTCCTGCTTGACACTGGGGAATCATCAGTCAGAACTGCCTTCGCCTCTCTTGTCTCAACTCAGGAATTGTAGGGTACTCTGCCCCACTTATTGGTTGGGGACTTTGTTTTTGGATAGGATGAGCTGCAAAGTCACATTGTAAAAGGAGCCTGCATTCAGGAATGAGAACTCAGGGACTCCACAGATCTGGGACTCAGACCTCTAAGGAGAGGGTGGAAGCTAGTTGGTGCTATGTGTTGGCACAGTGAGCTGATTCAGTGAGTGTTAGAAAAACTGCAAACTGGAGTCAGGTGCTGCTCCTGGAATGAGTGGTCTACCAGAGTTGTTAGGATTCTACTGCAAAGAATGGAAAGCAGTCAGGAAGAAACAGGTCCCTTCCTTTAACTTCCAGTCTCTCTCCAACACCCCCGTTGCCAGAGTTTAAGAGGAGAGGTAACCATTAAAATCAACAGAAAAATTGGTTTAATGAATACTAGGTTCAGCATCTCAAAGCAGAGTATATATAGGAGAGTAGGTTTAGAGCTGAAAGAATAGCTTAATTATTGGCTCTTCAATAACTACTGCCTACTAAGTTTACTTTTTTATTGTCAATGTGCAATAACGGAAGATTTGTTTGTGTAATTAAGTTTAATTTCAACTCTCACTTCTTTCATGAATGCTTTCCTGACCATGGTAGCATACACAGATTTTCTGCACCACTCTATCAATTACTGACATTTAGTGTCATTTTAAGTTGCTGTTCAACTTTTAAAACGTTTATCCTTATGTTTATGTGTGTTTGCAAGTGCATTGAATAGGGAGGTGGGTTTCAGGGCTGTGTTCTTACAGTTCGAATATTACAACCAGCCTAGGCTAGCACCTTATACTTAATCGGCATTACAAAGTACCTTGACCTTTCTGAAAGTTGGAGATTTTTTTTTTTTTTTTTTTTTTTTTTTTGAGACGGAGTCTCGCTCTGTCGCCCAGGCTGGAGTGCAGTGGCCGGATCTCAGCTCACTGCAAGCTCCGCCTCCCGGGTTCCCGCCATTCTCCTGCCTCAGCCTCCCGAGTAGCTGGGACCACAGGCGCCGCCACCTCGCCCGGCTAATTTTTTGTGTTTTTAGTAGAGACGGGGTTTCGCCGTGTTAGCCAGGATGGTCTCGATCTCCTGACCTTGTGATCCGCCCGTCTCGGCCTCCCAAAGTGCTGGGATTACAGGCGTGAGCCACCGCGCCCGGCCTTGAAAGTTGGAGATTTTTTAAATGCTTTCTTATAAAATGGAATATCCCTCAAAATTATACTTTTGTTGATATCAAAAGAGTTTTATTTTTCATGTTGTCATTAATGTTAAGATGCTTAAAAATGAATCTTAGGAAATTAATTTCCTTTTAATTAGCAGGTGCTTCTAAGGAAGGAGGTGCTGGAGCAGTTGATGAAGATGATTTTATAAAAGCTTTTACAGATGTCCCTTCTGTTCAGGTAAGGCTACCAGTGGCACTCCCCATGAATATTACCTATGTGCCTGTTCGTATAATTATTTGTCTGTGTCCCTTTTTAAGAATTTTTTTTTTGTTAAATAGCTATATAAATAAAATATTTGGCTTATTACCACCAAGCCATTATTTGTTGGTACAATTAGATTTTCAAGTGATTTTTCAGTGAGGCTGAAATAGAATTGAATCATATTGTTGAATCACATTATACTGCAGTGTTCAGATTCTTAAATTAATGAGTTTTGAGCTCACAGAGTATAGATTAGTTGATGATAGAAATTTGGAAGTCATTCATACAGCTGTTATTGAAGTAAAGTGGACACATGCATAAATAAGAGTATTATTTCCATGACTTAAAACTACACATAAATGTTATATTGTATGTAACATTCTACAACCTGACTTTTTACAGTGGTGTTATTTATATTTTTTCCCAATGTAAAATTTGTGATTCTAGTTCATTCATTTGGATTGATAGGTGGTATTCTATTGTATGAACAGACCACGGTGCGTTTATAGGTTGTTTCTGGTTTTTGGCTATTCCATATCATGCTGCAATGAATTTTTTTTTTTTTTTTTTTTTGAGATGAAGTCTTGCTCTGTTGCCCAGACTGGAGTGCAGTGGCACAATCTTGACTCACTGCGACCTCCCACCTCCTGGGTTAAAGCGATTCTCCTGCCTCAGCCTCCTGAGTAGCTGAAATTACAGGCGCCCCGCCACCACGTCCAGCTAATATTTTGTATTTTTAGTAGAGACAGGGTTTCACTATGTTGGTCAGGCTGGTCTCCAACTCCTCACCTTGGCCTCCCAAAGTGCTGGGCTTACAGGCATGAGCCACCACACCAGCCTGCAATGAATATTTTTGTACATATGTCCTTGATTATTTGTAGGTAGGAGTTTCTTTAGGGTATAAACACAGGAGTACAATTGCATGGTTATAATCTTTAAGTTTACTTAGATGTTACCCTGTAGGGTTGTTGTACCAGTTCAGACTCCTGTGAGAAAGGTATGATAGTTCTAATTTCATCACATCCTTGCCAATACTTGTTGTTGTAACTCGGAATATTTTTACCAGTATGATGGGTGTGAATACTCTTTAGCATGTCTATTTGAAAATATTCTCACATCGCTTTACTTGCGAACTACCTTCTATTGCCTGTATTACCTTTTTAGCTCTCTGAAAGGAAAATTGTCCTTAAGGTATTTAAGATCTTAAAAAGTTAGAAGAAAGCTTCAAAAAGTTTTCTGGTTTGACTGTATTTTATCCCTTTATTGAGACATATGTTTTTTCTTATTTTAAGATATTTTTTAAATAATAGGGAAAACATATCACTTCCTCCTTTTGTGTTTTACAGCCTTTCATATAAGGGGAAGATTAGTGTTGTAGGAACAATCAGTAAAACTTAGTTGAACTTGAATATTTTTATTGTTCAGTATGTTCTTGTCAGACTGGTAACATCATGGTATGGGCAGCCAAGGGCTACTCAACTATATGGAGGGGAAAAGGCTATTTTACAATTACTCATTGCTTTCTTCCAGCTGGGCCTCTCTGCCACCCTCACCACCCTGTAAATGTTCCACACCTTCCATTGTTCCCTTGGAAACATCTTTTTCATAAGCAGCAACTCCCCTAAGCTTTAACCCCATTTTTAAAGGGTCCATTCAATGTTCTTTCCTTGATTAGAATCTGATTTTTTTTTTAACCCTCTTTAAAGATAAAGCTGTTTATTATTCCTGGCTCTCATACTCTTAGTAATTGATAATAAGTTTATTATGCTTTCACTCCTCATTATTACTTTGTGACCATTATTCCTATACCCATTTATATGAGGTTCATACTCCCTGGCCAGCCTTCTTATTATTGGTATGTACTGATCTTGACAACATTCCAGTGCTGCCTACGTTTGAATCCCAGCTCTACCACACTAGCTGTGTAACCTTAGGTACATTACTTAACCCTCTGTACTTCAGTTTCCTCATCTTAAAATGGGAATTATTAGTACTTATGCCAAGGGTTATTGTGAGGCTAGCTATGACAGTACAGATGAAGTGTAAGAAGTGTATGTTAGCTATTATTATTTTCCTAAATTTTCACACATTCTTGATGAATTCAATTTCTAGACCTCCTCCTCACTTTCACCATAGCTACCCAGTTCATAGTCACACGTTGGATTTTGATATCATCTCTGTGTTACTGTTATGTTTCCAAAGTTGTTAATTGAAGTATCTCATTACTGACCAGGATTCCCTTGCTTTTTGAAGTTCTAACAACTACTTCTGCATGATTTCAAGGATGTTCAGTCCATTGTCTTTTCTACTCACTCTCAATTAATCATCCATCACTTTATACTTTCCTTCTCATCTATGCTTTGATTTCCTTCTTATCTAAGCTTTGATACCATGGTTTCTTGTGGTAGGACTGTACATAATATACTAAAATCCCTTGCTTTTCTGTTTTTTTTTTTTCATAACAAAGTATTAAACAGTGATTTTTTAAAAATACGGATTTTACAAACCTACAACTGTGGATATTCCCAACTTTTTATTTTCTCTATGTCCTGAAACCGTGCTGTTAGAGAAAGTCACATGTTAGGGCTCATGATTTTTAGTGGAATTCACATAAAATGAGCCCTCAGCAATCTGATATCCTTACTATGTTTCTGTGATCAGTTATTTCTCTGCTTAATATAGCTATCAGACATGTTTCTTTCCTTTCTATCCATCAGCCTGTCTCTGTCCTCCTCTCTTCTCTCAGCCCCTTACTTTAGTAAATAAGCAGTCACCATCAAATGGGAGCATGATCTGTCTGTTAACATTCTTCTCTACTGTACATTCCTTCTGTCCTGTTGCTCCAGGAACATGGTCCTTCTTCAAAGGCCAGCACCTCCACCAGTGCTCCAAAGCCTAGTATTTTCTGCTTCCTTAATACATTTACACAATCAGTAATCTCATGTGGGTTCAAGCTCTTTCTGTTTATCTCTTAACGTGGCTGGGTTCTTCAGTTAAAAAAACAAAAGTCTCACTGGACTCCGTGTCTTCCAGACACTATATTTTATTTTGACCCTCACAGTCAGCTTTTCCAAAAGAGTTGTCTGTACTTGGTATTTCTATAACTTGTTACTCACTTCATCCCACTTCTTTCTAGCTTATTCTTACGTTGAAACAGGTCTTGAGTAAATCACTGATCATCGTTGAGGCACCAGAATCAACCCGTTTGGAATTTTTTTTCCTTGTTCTTTTATCAGTATTTAGCACTGTTGACTATAGCCACTGTTTTGGCGTTTAATTTTAGGTGCTTGTGATGTAATGTTCTTCCATTTTATTTCCTCTACATCTTTGTCCACTTCATCTCTGTCTCTTTTATAAGCACATCCTTCTCTACTTGGCTGTTGAATATTGGAATTTCTTAAGGGTTAGTTCTGGGCCCTGTCTTCTCATTCTCTGTTTTCTTACTGAGTCACCTCCTTCAAACCGCTGGCTTCAGTTCCTACGTTTTATCTAGGTAATGCCCAGATTTTAACCTCCAAGCCAGATCTCTCCTGAGTTCCAAAATGATTTGTCCACTGTGATTGTTTACCTGACGCCCTCTTTCAGATGTCTCAGACACCTCAAACTTATCCTGTTTGAAACTGAAATAATGGTCTTCCAGTATTCTCTGTGTGTAAACCATTACTTAATCAGTTACAAAAGTTAGAAACCTAGGAATCATTCTGCTGCAACAGATACCTAACTTAGTGGGTTTTCAAGCTTCTTTTGCTTGTATTACCTGCTAAAAGAACGTTTAAAGAAGTACATTTTTGAGTTGACTCTCTTCTTCCTTACTGGAGGAAGGGGAACCTTGCATTGTGTTCCAGGGGAATGCATCATAAGATTAGGGGTGGTAGAACATTCTGGAAAATGGCAGAGGGGTATTGTGAAGAGAAGGTGAGAGGCAGGAAAGAGCTAGCTCAGAAGTTTCTTTAACCACATAACAGAATGTTACCTGGTCACCATCTACCTCGTCCCAGCCTTGTCTCATGCCTTGCTCTCCTTTGCGTTTGCAAGCACTCTCTTTCTCTCTCTCTTGCTCTTACTCTCTGTTAAGCAAAAGGTGAATTTAATAGCGTTGAAAGTGAAAGATGTAAGGCAATTTGATGAAGAGACTCAGTTGGTATCACCAGGAGTCTATTTCTCATTTCTAATTCCTCTGCATTGTCTCCTCCCATGGTCAACAATGTGGTTATAGCTGTTCCATCCTCACACCTGGGTCATTGGCTCTTCTCCCAGTTCCCTTTATACTTTTTATTCCTTACTCTGGCCTTCTTTCATTTACTTTGTCACAGAGCCTTTGCACATGATATTAACTTTCTAGGGAAAGCAAATCTCTCCACTTTGCCTAATGATATCCTACATATTATTTAGCTCTCAGCTCAATCTTGACTTTCCTCATAGGTCATACCCCTTTTATGTATAAACTTTCGTTTTCTTTTGTGGGACTTCCTATTTGTAGTTTCATGTTTGATTGATTTTTAAAATCTCCCTGAGTAGATTGTACTCTCCATAAAGCAAAGACCATGTCTATTTTGGCTAACCATAGTCCTCCCCATTGCCTGGCATAGTACCTTTGTGTTATGTGAATATTTTTTAAGTGAATGAAAGAATAATGGTGAATAGCAGTTTGACAAAGGATTGGCTCCAGAGGGAACAAAACATGTAGCTATCCTGACTATAGTTTATCATGACAGAAGAGAGAAAATCAAAACTAACTTAAAACATGTCCTTTTGGTAATATTGTGTAATATGTATATGAATGCAATAAGATAGGTTATACACTTGAAGTCATTTTGAGAAATTAGACTTTTATTTATTCTTAGATATTTGACATCTTGTTTTTAAAATTACAAAGCATTTTAAGAGCTTATTTGAAGTTATTTATGAGGGAAGAAATAGCAAAAATGGTAACAAGTAAGGAAGAAAAAGCGTTTTGTGTTACTGTTGTCTATAATGTATTTCTATTCTCCATTAGAAATGGTGCTAGAATGAGAAATAAACTTAGTAGGTGAAAGATTATTTTAAACATCAGGGCATAATTTTGGTATTGTTCATGGCAAGAAACACTGTTATAATTCTGAATCTTTTTTTTTTAAGATTTATTCTAGTCGAGAACTCGAAGAAACATTAAATAAAATCAGGGAAATTTTGTCAGATGACAAACATGACTGGGATCAGCGTGCCAATGCAGTAAGTTTTTGTCTTTAATTTTATCTTCTTTATTGATGTTCCTTTTAAAAAACATGGAAATTCAGTAGTAGTACTATATGGTATTCACTTATAAAATAGAGTCTGGTAGGTAACATTTCTTTCTGGAGAATATATTGATAAAATACTCATTTTCTGGTTTAGGATCGATTTTTATTTTGGTTTGGCTTATCAGATGGTGCCTACACATTTGGTAGCCTCACCACATGTGCTGTTTTTGACTGATCAGCGCAATGTGAGATTCACAGGGCTTTGGCCTTTCTGTGGACTTATACAGTTGCTTATTAGCACTATCCTCAAGTCATGTAAGGTTTACCGGTAAAGCAGTTCACTTTACCTGCATGCTCAGTGTTTTTATAGCACTTTACCTGCATGCTCAGTGTTTTTATAGCATCAATATAAATTCACAACAGAATGTGCATTTATCTGGCTTTTTTTCTTCCCATGTGAATGTAATGCATATTTCTCCTGTGATTTCATTTATAAAGGTCAGATACCCTTGAGTTAAGAATATTTTATTTAGCCTAAATTCCTTAAGGAAAATATTTGATAAAATTTAAAATAATATTTGTGTTGACAATAAGCAATATGTTGTTTAAATTTGTGAACTTATTGTTTACATAACCAGATTACATGTACCAAATGAGTACCTCAGAGTTTTCAAGAAGCCAGAGAAAAGGGCTGCATTTGAAGACTGTTCTGCTCTGAGAGGCCCCAACCTGGCTGATCATGAAAATCCCCATTTTGATTAATTAAATCAAATGCAGGGTCTTTGGACAAATGTGGCTTTTATGACACCATGAGCAAAGGACCATTTTTGTCTTTGTTAGGAAGTCTACATATCTTAAAACATTGAAATACTGTTTTTAACAGAGTGTTCCTCCAAATTTGTTAAATATGGCTCCTATTCTTGTTTGTCACAGGTGATCTGTAGAGAAACATGACAGATTAAGTATTGTTAGTATAAAACGTCATCTTTTTACTTAAGGGTTTTTTTTTGGGTTTTGCTTAAAAACTACCCATTTGGAAACAACAGATGGTCTTTTGATTTTTTTTTTTTTTCATTAGAAAAATGACACAGGCTTATTGTAATGAGTGAAACAATGCAGAAAACTACAGAGAAAAAGTTAATAGTTTCCTACCTGTTAAAGAAATAAACTTTTGTGGAGGCTAAGATGGGAGGTTGCTTGAGCCCAGGAGTCTGAGGTTACAGTGAGCTATGATTGTACCACTGTGCTCCAGCCTGGGCAACAGAGTGAAACCCTGTCTCTTAAAAAAAAATAAAAAAACACACTTTTCATTTTAGAGTATATCCTTTTCTGTGTTATATGTATTTAAACATATATGACAAGGTACGCACAATTTTCCCCTACTTTCTTTGTAAAAAAAAAAAAAAAGAGAGATCATACTTGATACATTATTTAGTAACTTGCTTCTTTTTTTTTTTCTTAACAAATCGTGCTCATTCAGTACACCTGGTATAGATGTCAGGCACATAATAGTTGCTCAGATATTTATTGAGTGCAGATCAATATGTACATATATTCCTTAGTTTAATATGTATACATGTAATTTGTGTATGTGTGTTATATCATAGGAATCTGATCTTTTGTTTGTTTCTTTTATACTTTAAGTTCTAGGGTATATGTGCACAACATGCAGATTTGTTATATATGTATACATGTGCCATGTTGGTGTGCTGCACTCATTAACTCATCATTTACATTAGGTGTATACACCTAATGCTATCCCTCCCCCATCTCCCCACCCCACAACATGTAATTTTTAAAATCATTTGCCATTTGATGGATTTTCAGTTTTTTTTATTGTTTTGCTATTTTAGCAGTGTTTAAGTAAACATCCTTACACACATTTGTAACAATGGTGCTTTTATTTTTGTAGGTTAGATTTTAAAATGTGGATTGTTGGGTAAAGAGTTGCTGCAATTTTATTTTAGTAGATGCTGCCAAAATATTTTGAACAAAGGTGTTAGTCACATATAATCTTACAGTGTTTGAGAGCATCTGTTTTCTTTTCAAATTTAAAAAATTTTTGCCATTGTATTGGGGAGAAATGTGACTTTGTGAATTTATCACTAGTAACTTTTAACATATTTAAATATATTTATTTTACCCAATTTAATCACAGGTTACAATAGTCCCCCCTTACCTATGGTTTCAGTTTCCATGGCTTTAGTTACTCATGGTCAACCATGGCCAGGAAATAAGAAGATGCTTTGATAGACCTACATTCACATAATGTTTATTACAATATATTATTATAGTTTTTCCGTATTATTGTCATTAATCTCTTACTGTGTCTAATTTATAAATTAAACTTTATCATAGGTAAATATTTATGGGAAAAAAAAGGTATATAGGGTTCAGTACTATCTGAGGTTTTAGGCATCCACTGGGGGTCTTGGTACATATCCCTTGCAGGTAAGGGGAAACTACTGTATTTGTCTTTTTCTTATTTTATTGTCATTCTTTGTGTGTCATCTTATATACGTTGCAGGTAATTTTATCCTACCGTATTGTGATGTTTATTTTGTTTTTAGTTATAATTTAGACACTTGAAAATTCTCCTCTGTTTATGATAGTTTTCCCTTCCTCATATGCCCAGGATTGTATAACATTCTTTTGATTTTTTTCCTAATGTCCATAGCAGGGTTTTTTTACATTTACATCTTTATGCATCTGATTTAACTTTAAAGACTTATTTTATTTTATTTTATTTTATTTGAGACAGAGTCTCACTCTGTCGCCCAGGCTGGAGTGCAATGGCCGGATCTCAGCTCACTGCAAGCTCCGCCTCCCGGGTTTACGCCATTCTCCTGCCTCAGCCTCCCGAGTAGCTGGGTCTACAGGCGCCTGCCACCACGCCCGGCTAGTTTTTTGTATTTTCTTAGTAGAGACGGGGTTTCACCATGTTAGCCAGGATGATCTCGATCTCCTGACCTCGTGATCTGCCCATCTCGGCCTCCCAAAGTGCTGGGATTACAGGCTTGAGCCACCGCGCCCAGCCTAAAGACATTTTAAAATTTAGAAAACCTCTGAGTTAAATGTGAAATTATATACAATATTGGTGTGATAAGTAGACTTTTAGCTTCTGAGTTTGTGTGAGCACAGATGTGCACGTGTGTTGTATCTCTTTTGATCAATGTAATTTTATTATGTATGTATGGTTTTCATGTGGATGACATTTGTCAATCAAATACTGTAAAAGTAATGCCTTTTCTTGTCTAGTTACTCTGGCTAGGCCTTCTAGTACTCTTGAATAAAAGTGTTGAAAGTGGGCATCCTTGTCTTATTCCAGACCTTAGAGGAAAGGCTTTCTGTTTTTCGCTATTCAGTATGATATTGGCTGTGGGTTTGTTTTACATACCATGCTGAGGTATATTCAGCATGCTGAGGTATATTCATCATGCTGATGTATATTCCTTCTATACTTAGTTTTTTGAGAGTTTTTATTATGATGCAATGTTGAATTTTATTGAATATTTTTTCAGCATCTGTAAAAAGGGTCATGTGGTTTTTGTCCTTCATTCTGTTGATCTGATGTGTCACATTTATTAATTCATGTGTATTAAACCATCCTTGCATCCTGGGATTTATCCCACTTAATCATGATGAATGATCTTTTAAATGTGTTGTTGAATTTGGTTTAATAGTATTTTGTTGAGGATTTTTGCATCTATGTTCATCAGAAATACTGGCCTGTAGTTTTCTTTGTTTGTTTTGTCTTTGGTTTTGGTATCAGGATGATACTGGCATCGTAGAATGAGTTTGGAAGTATTTCCTCCTCCTTGATTTTTTTTTTTAAATAGTTTGAGTACAATTGGCATTAGTTCGACTTTAAATGTTTGATAGAATTCAACAGTGAAATAGTCAAGTCTTGGGCTTTTCTTTATTGAGAGACTTTTAATTACTACTTCTATCTTGTTACTTGTTATTGGACTTTTCAGGTTTTGGATTTCTTCATGGTTCAATCTTGGTAGGTTTTTTGTGTCTAGAAAGGTGTCCCATTTCTTCTAAAGAAATAAAGAGCATCCAAATTGGAAAGGAAGAAGTCAAATTATCCTTGTTTGCAGATGATATGATCTTATATTTAGAAAAACCTGAAAACACCAGCAAAAAAAATTCAGTAAAGTTGCAGGATACAAAATCAACGTACAAAAATCAGTAACATTTCTATATGCCAACAATAAACAACTTGAAAAAGAAACTGAGAATGTAACCCCATTTACAATAGCTACAAATATAACCTCATTTACAGTAGCTACAACTAAAATATCTAGAAATAAACTTTACCAAAGAAGTAAAAGATCTCTCCAATGAAAACTATAAAAACATCGATGAAAGAAATTAAAGAGGACACAAAAAACAAAGATATATTCCATGTTCATATTAATTGGAAGAATCAATGTTGTCAGAAAGTCCACAGTCCCCAAAGCGTGTGCAGATACAGTGCAATCTCTATCAAAATACCGATGACATTCTTCATAAAAATAGAGAAAACGGTACTAAAATTCATATGGAACTACAAAAGATCAATAATAGTGAGTGAAGGCAATCCTAAGCAAAAAGAACAAAGCTGGAGGCATCCCTCCTGACTTCAAATAATATTTACAAAGCTGTAGTAACTCAAATAACATGGTACTGGCTCAAGTGACCCACCCACCTTGGCCTCCCAAAGTGCTGAGATTACAGGTGTGAGCTACCACATGCAGGGAGAACAGTATGGAAGTTACTTAAAAAATAATAAAAGTAAAAAAGAGATAGACCAGTGGAACAGAATAGAGAACCCAGAGATAAATCCTTGCATTTATACTCAACTCATTTTCAGCAGAGGTGCCAAGAACACACAACAGAGAAAGGACAGTTCAATAAATGGTATTGGGAAAACTGGATATCCACATTGCAGAAGAATGAAACTAGACCCCTATGTCCCACTATACATAAATCACATCAAAATTGATTAAAGACTTAAAGACCTCAAACTATCAAACTACTACAAGAAAACGTTGGAGAAACACTTTCTAGGACGTTGGTCTGGGCAAAGATTTCTTGAGTAAGACCTCAAAAGCATAGGCAGCCAAAGCAAAAATGGACAAATGAGATCACATCAAGCTAAAAAGTTCCTGTACAACAATGGAAACAGTCAACAAAACGAAGAGACAACCCACAGAATAGGAGAAGATATTTGCAAACTACCCATCTGATAAGGGAGTAATAACCAGAATATATAAGTCACTCAAAAAATTCTATAGGAAAAATAAGTAATCTGATTTAAAAGTGGGCAAAAGATCTAAATAGACATTTCTCAAAAGAGGAGATACAAATGGACAACACGTATGTGGGAAAATGCTCAACATGACTAGTTATCAGACAGATACAAATTAAAACTTCAGTGAGATATTATCTCACCCCTGTTAAAATGACTTTTATTTAAAAGACAGGCAGTAACAGGCAAAAAACAAGAATGCTGGCAAGGATGTGGAGAAAGAGGAACAGTTGTACATTGCTGATAGAAATATAAATTTTATTTTAGTTTAGTTTCGTTCTTTATTTTAGCTTAGTTTATTTAGTTTGGGTATTGTATTGTATTGTATTGTAGTTGGGGACTGGGTGTCGCTCTGTTTCCCGAGCTGGAATACAGTGGCGCAATCATGGCTCACTACAGTCTTGACCTCCGGGGCTTAAGCAGTCCTCCCACCTCAGCCATCCAAGTACCTGGGACTATAGGCACATGCCACCATGCCCAGCTAACTTTTATCTCCCTATGTTGCCCAGGCAGGTCTCAAACTCCTGGGCTCAAGTCACCTACCCTCCTTGGCTTCCCAAAGTGCTGAGATTACAGGTGTGAGCCACCACATGCAGGGAGAACAGTATGGAAGTTTCTTAAAAAATAATAAAAATAAAACCACAATATGATCTAGCAATCCCACAGCTGGGTATATATCCAAAAGAAAAGAAATCAATATATTGAAAAGATATCTGCACTTTCATGTTTATTGCAGCACTATTCACAAAAATCCAAGAGATGGAATATACCTAAATGTCCATCGGTGAATAATGGATAAAGAAAATGTGGTACATACACACATTGGAATATTATTCCACCATAAAAAGGATGAAATCCTGTGGTTTGCAACAACATGGATGGAACTGGAGGACGTTATGTTTAGCGAAACAAGCCAGTAACAGAAAGAAAAAGATTGCATGTTCTCACTAATATGTGAGACCTAAAAAAATTGAACTTGAGATAGAGAGTGGAATAATGGTTACCATAGACTGAGAAAGGTGGTTGGGGTTGAGCAGGGAAATAAAGAGGAAATAGTTGAAGGGTACAAAAATACAGTTAGTGCAAGAATAAGATCCAGTGTTAGGCAGCACAATAGGGTGACTGTAGTTAACAATAATTTATTGTATATTTCAAAATAACTAAAAGAGTAGAATTGGAATGTTTCTAACAGAAAGAACTGATTGACATTTGAGGTGACAGATACCCCAATTACCCTGATTTGATTGTTACACATTGTGTGCTTTTATCAAAATATCACATGTACTTCATAAAAATGTACAACTATTATGTATTCATAATAATTAAACATTTAAGAAATTAAAAATTCAACAGCAGGCCAGATGTAGTGGCTCACTCCTGCTGGGAGGCCAAGGCGGGTGGATCCGTTGAGGCCAGGAGTTTGAGACCAGCCTGGCCAACACAGTGAAACCCCATCTCTACCAAAAATACAAAAATTATTCAGGCACGGTGGCATGTATCTGTAATCCCAGCTACTGGGGAGGCTGAGGCACGAAAACCACTTAAACCCTGGAGGTGCAAGTTGCAGTGGGCTGCAGTGGCACCACTGCACTCCAGCCTGGACAACAGAGCAAGACTGTCTCAAAAAAAAAAAAAATGTTCCGCAGCAAAAAAAAAGTAATGCTAAAAGTTTCCAAATTTGGCACTTTTAAAAATAGGCTCCCTTTCGTAGATAGTGATGGTAATGGTCACACAACATTGTGAATGCACTTAATGCCACTGAATTGTATACTTTAAAATGGTTAAAATAGTGAATTTTGTTCATGTGTATTTTACCACAAGTAAAAGAAAGACTCCCTATTATCACACTGGGGATTAAGCTAAAAGACACATGAATAAATAAATTAAATGGATTCCCTTAAAACTTTACAATTTATGTACTTATAGATTACATTTCTCTGTTGTGCTTATAACTAAATCTATAATACTATTTTTCAGACAGCTTTTTGTTGGCATATTTATTTATAAGATACTTTTTTAATGCTACTAACTATTTAATGCTACTAAAATGTCTGAATATAGTAATATAATGAAACATTACATATGTTTCATTTTTAGAAAGTTTTTGTTTAAATAATGTAGTTTAGGTAGCTTTTTTTTTTTTTTTTTTTTTTGCACTTCCACCTTTTTTTGTCAATAATGAAAATTCTTTATTTCAGCTGAAGAAAATCCGATCACTGCTTGTTGCTGGAGCTGCACAGTATGATTGCTTTTTTCAACATTTACGCTTGTTGGATGGAGCACTTAAACTTTCAGCTAAGGATCTTAGATCCCAGGTGGTTAGAGAAGCTTGTATTACTGTAGCGTAAGTATATTCCTTTTATGATAAGTGTTTTTTATGAATGAATTTAGTACTCACTGATTCAGTGCTCATTAAGTCAAGCAGTAGCAAGATAGCCAAAAAAGTAGGTGATCCAAAAATCATTTTTGTTATACATAAGGAGTCAATCTGTATGATTAAAAAAAAATTCCTTAACAGCTCTTTATACCAACATTTTAAGGTTGGTATAAAGATATTTAAAATATCTAACGCCTACTGGTGGATTTTTTATCATTAATTCTTCAAGTATAAGATGAAAATGAATGGGTATGGAAACTGGCTGTATTCACTTTTCTCACTACTAATTTGGATATTAAATACTCAATTTCTGATATTTTAGCAGTTATTCTGGCATTGCAACATGCATCATTAACTTAGCAAAATCTAAACTTTTAAGTTTGTAGTCTTCCACAATACAAGGATGGTAGAACTTAAATTCTATTTATTACTATTTTTGACCTAAGCAGTGTTGTTGCATATGCATTCCTTTGAAGATAGGGAACACAAAAGTGCCTACTAGCAATATTTCTAATCAGGATTGTATTATATATTCTAGTCAGAAATGAAGAAAGAAAAGGCAATATAAGGATTGCAAGAAAAGGAACAGAACTGCCATTATTAACAGACGATATAACTATCCATGCAGAAAACTGCAAGAGAATCTACAGATAAATTATTATAATAAAGGGACTTTGGCACAGTTGCAAGATACAAGTCCCAGTATACCAAAATGGCCCAATATCTCCAACTAGCAAAGAAAACCCGAATTAATACAAAAATCCATAAAATGTAACCATGAAAAATATACTTAAAACATGACTAGTTCTCTTGCAGAAAACTGGACAATATATGTGAAACATCTGTTTCCAGATAATAGACAGCAGACAGGGTAGGAATGGAATTCTGAAAAGATGCAAGTGATGTTGAACAGTATGAGTTTTGACCTGGAGGCACTCTGGGGAAGGAAGGGGGAACCTAAGCAGAGCAAGGCAATCTCACTGAGGTGAGGAAACAGAGACTAGAGTTTCAGAGGCTGAAGTGGTCAAAATCGGCAGTGCGGAATACTGGAGAGAAGATGGGGAGATTCTCTCTCTCACACACACACACACACACACGAAGAGCTACAGAGATCATAATATGGGAATCCATGAGTCTAGATGTATACTTCCCTGTCCATGTGAAAGGTACAACTCTGAGGAAGGAAGGGAACTAATGCCTGGGAGCTATAAGGTAAACAATTCCCAGAGCTCACATAGGGATAGGAGAGGTTTAAGATCTGACCAATCAGAATGGAAAAACCTTGGTGAACACCCAAGGCAGTCAGTAGAAACCCCAGAAAGGCCATTGCATAGGAATAGTACTAAACCAGTTCTAAAGTAAGGCATCTCTAGACTCTGCCTCTCCCAACAAGCTTATAAAGATCAAGCTGATTCTCAAGTACATTACCTGTCTACCAAAGTAAAACTCATGCTCTTTAAAGGAAGACAACATCCAAACATATCCACACCTCCCTGCTTTTCATTTGAGGATCCTCTTTGCCTGTGAGTTCAGACATTAGGAAACTAATACTGTAACAGCATAGGTCTATGTACATAAATGTACATCGGTCTAAATCTGAGCTCCTGGAATCAAGAACCTGAATTATTGGAGCTAACTCTATCCCAACCATGTATTTTCAGTAAGATATAAATATATAAAAATTAACCAGTATTGCAAAATTGTTGGCACTTTGAGTGGTTACCATATCCCTTCTAAGCGTTTTAACTAAAATCATGCAATTAAAGGCTGATTTAGTTGTTTAACTATACAATTGGAAAGAGAAGTCAGATGTCCTAAAGATCACCCAATAAGATATGGTAGAGTTGTATTTTTGACTGCGGATTTGGAAATCCTACTCCAAAGAAGTAAGGGAGTATTTATGACTAAAAAAGGGGTGATTCTATTAATATAAATAAAGAACATCTTGAGGAGCATTGATTTGAGTAAGATTTTGAACTTGTTTGTAAAAATATGCTGAATTTAAGATTGATAATGGATCATCAAAATGGAAGTATCTCCTGGATCAAGACCAAAGGTCAGAACCATCAGAGCTGATTATTTCACCTGATGTGTCCTTAAGAGTTAATAATTAAATTCTGAAATCAAATGGCTTCTCCAAGTGCTATTGCAAAGAGATGAGGAAAATGCCAGATTTCAACTTTGGACTTGCCAGTTAAACAATGGGGAACAGAAGGAAATATGTAGTATCTAGGTTTCCCTATCTTTCTTCCATTTTTCTGCCATTCTGCCATTACAACTGATTAAAATACAAATTCCTAGGTTAATTCAGTAAAAGAGTATTTTAAAATTATATGGTTCTATCTATATTTAATGTTAAACTATTAAAAAAATACTTTTTGTCTTCCTTTGTAGCCACCTTTCAACAGTTTTGGGAAACAAGTTTGATCATGGCGCTGAAGCCATTGTACCTACACTTTTTAATCTTGTCCCCAATAGTGCAAAAGTCATGGCAACTTCTGGATGTGCAGCAATCAGATTTATCATTCGGGTAGGTTTGCTCTCTCCTTTTCCACTGCTGCCTCCTCCGCCTCCCTGGCTTTTTCTTTCTTCTTCTTCCCCCTTTTTCTCTCCTTTCCCCACCCCACTCCCCTCTCTCAGTGTACCTAAATAAGTCACTGAGTTTCTTTTTGAACCCCAAAGGCAAATCATTTTTGAATTATTTTTCTGATAGTAAAAGCCATAGATGGTCATTATAGAACTAGAGGATTGCAAAGTACACATGTTTGTATATGGAATATAATACATACATACATGTACATATGAATACATATACGTATCTACAGTTACGTGTTACAGAAAATAATAAAAGGCAAATTTTTAATATAGTTATGTGCCATCTGACAAAGTTTCAGTCAATGATGGGCTGCATATGCAACAGTGGTCCCATAAGATTATAATATTATATTTTTACTGTATCTTTACTACTTTACTACTGTTGGATATGTTCAGGTACACAATACTTAGTATTGTGTTACTCTATCCTAGACTATTCAGTACAGTAATATTCAGTACAGTATTCAGTACAGTAATTTAGCTACAGATTTGTAGCCTAGGAGCAATAGGCTATAACATACAGCCTAGGTGTGGAGTAGGCTATACCATGTAGGTTTATGCAAGTACACTCTATGATGTTCATATTATGATGAAATCACCTAATGGATTTCTCTGAATGTATCCCGATCGTTAAGTTATGTATGACTGTATTTCTCTTCACTCATATCTTGAGGAAGTCCAAAAGAACAGAGTTGAAAAAACAAATCTCTCCCCTTGAATTCTATTCCTTTGTTACTAATCACTCTAGCAATTTAATGTGTACTTTTCCAAACTTCTATTCTGTGCCTTTACAAATGTATTTGCTACACATATAGAACATGTAAGTATATATAATATATTCTTTGACTTATTTATTTATTTATTTATTTATTTAGAGATAGAGTCTCACTCCGTCACCCAGGCAGGAGTTCAGTGGCGCGATCTCGGCTCACTGCAACCTCTGCCTCCCGGGTTCCCGCAATTTTCCCACCTCAGCCTCCTGAGTAGTTGGGACTACAGGCACCCACCCCCATGCCCGGCTAATTTTTTTTGTATTTTTGGTAGAAACAAGGTTTCACCACGTTGGCCCAGGCTGGTCTCAAACCCCTGGCCTCAAGTGATCCGCCTGCCTCAGCCTCCCAAAGTGTTGGGATTACAGGCGTGAGCCATCATGCCCAGCCTGTCTTCTTTTTAAACTTCATATACTTGGGTAGCATCCCTTATCCATATATGTAATTCTTTTTAATGTCTAAATTAGTCTTCTGTTAAGGATATATCATCAAATTATCCTTACCAGGCCGGGCACGGCAGCTCACGCCTGTAATTCCAGCACTTTGGAAGGCCGAGGCAGGCGGATCACCTGAGGTTGCCAATTCGAGACCAGCCTGACCATCATGGAGAAACCCCATCTTTACTAAAAATACAAAATTAGCCAGGTGTGGTGGCGCCTGCCTGTAATCCCAGCTACTCGGGAGGCTGAGGCAGGAGAATCGCTTGAACCTGGGAGGCAGAGGTTGTTGTGAGCCGAGATCATGCCATTGCACTCCAGCCTGGGCAACAAGAGTGAAACGCCATCTCAAAAAAAATAAATTAATTAAATAATCATAATAATAATTATTCTCACCATTCTTATTCTTGCAGTCTTCTTCCTGGAGTCCTTTTTCTCCATTCCTTTGCCAATATTGTCTTTTATCAGTATCTTTAGGGTTTTATAATTTAATAACCATTATTTCATATTATACTTTGCATCCCTAGTATTAGGGATGTTAGCTATTTTTTTCCTTCTATAATTCTATGGATTGCCAGGTTATTCTCTGTGCATTTTTTCTCACTTATTTCTAAGACCTTTTTATATATCATAAGGATATTAATTCTGTGTTGTATATGTTGTGGTATTTTCTACAGTCTGACATTTCTTCAAATATTATATAAGCTCTTTTGTTACATATCAGAATTTTAAATGTGTATGTATTGAGACTTGTTCATTTTGTGGGTTTTATTATAGTTAAGACAGCTTTCCCAATTTCACAGTTACATAAAAATGTTCAATCATTTAGAACTTCTGTAATTTTTTTCTTAGGTTTAGATCTAACTGGATTTAATTTTTGTGTGATTTATAGATTTCTAACTTGATGTTTCCCCCAATACAAAACTAGTTGACCTAGTAGCATGTGGTGAATTACAATGTAGCTTTTTCTTGAAATGGTGTTTTGTGTAATAAATTTTCATAAGTACGTAAGTCTGTTTCTTAAATGTATTTTCAGTTTCTTTAATCAGTTTGTCCTTTCCTGTTAAAAAAAATTAAGTTTATTCATAATATTACTTTCCCAGGAAGTGTTCTTTTTCACCATTTTCATATTTTAAATTAGAAAATGGTCCTTTTTTCCCATTTCAGGCTTTTTTTTTTTTTTTTTTTTAAAGATTGTAGACAACCTTAATCCAGAACCTTTGTAACAATATCAGAAAGTATAGAGGCTGGGCACGGTGGCATATGCCTGTAATCCTAGCACTTTGGGAGGCTGAGGCAGGCGGATCACAAGGTCAGGAGTTCGAGACCAGCCAGGCCAATATGGCAAAACACCATCTTTACTAAAAATACAAAAAAGTTAGCCAGGCGTGGTGGTGCATGCCTATAATCCCAGCTACTCCGGAGGCTGAGGCAGGAGGATTGCTTGAACCTGGGAGGTGGAGGTTGCAGTGAGCCAAGATTGTGCCACTGCACTCCAGCCTGGGCGACAGAGCAAGACTCTATCTCAAAAAAAAAACAAAGGAAGTATAGTAGGAATTATTGAAATGTTTGTTTTATCCCTTAATTGGGTGGGATCATATTTAACTTCAATTAAATAAGATTTTTAATGGGTTTCTGTGGATATAGTATATTAGATTATGGAAATTTCCTGCTGTTCACATTTTGCTAAATTTTGATCAGGAGTAGATGTTGAATTTTATCAGATAGCCCTTTAATATCTTTAGAAATGATTATCTTTGTTTTTTCATTTATTCATTATACATTCAAGAAATAAATTCTGCTCGGCCATTGTACATTAAGATACTGCTAGATTTGGTTGGCTAATGTTTAGTAAGATTTTGGCATTCATTTAAATGAGTAAGTATTTTGTGAATTTTTTTTCCTGTTTTGCATATTTTGTTAATATATTGTTCTGCTATTAGGGTTTAATGGTCTTTAAGATTATATAATAATATTTCCAATGTTTTAGACTCTGGGCATCTTGAATCTTTATTTTGAAATGTTGGTGATCCTCTCACCTCAGCTCCCAAGAAGCTGGGATTACAAGTGTGAGCTACTGCACCTAGCTGACTTTTTCTTATTAGAATGTTATGTATTTTATATATATTTGACAGAGGCATTATTTGGGGTTCTTTATAAACATCTATTTATAGTTTCATTGGTTGTAGTGAGATTATTTAATTTTTCTAATTCTTTAGTTTCTTTTTTTTTTTTCCAACTTTTGGCTCATTTTATTTTTTTAGATTTTTGTGGTATATCTTTAGACAATTTGCATTGCTTTTTCTTTATTATTATAAGGCTTTGGGTTTTCTTCTGAGTTTGGCTTTGGCAGCATCTCGATTTAAATTTACCACATTTTATTTATGTTTTCAATCATTTGTAATTTCCATTTCAACTTCTTTGAATTGCATAATAATGTTTTCATTTTCAGATGGTGCTTTTGTTCTTACTGTCATTATTTTTGAATTTCATGATGTTCTGATCAGGGAATTTGGTTGTATGATTTATTCTTTGGTGAATACCTTGAAATTTTATTTGTGTTCCGTCATCAGTTTATATAGGTAGGCTGTTAGCATTTACAAATGTGGAATTCTTTGGCATAGAATCGAGTACTTTGTTCATCACTAAATCTAGCTTATGTTTTATTTACATTATTCAAGTTCTTTATGGTCTCATTTTTTAAAAAATCTACTTTATCTGGCAAATTCTGATTCTAATTTTGTCAGTTTCATTTTTCTAACTGTTCTTGATATATGTACTTTATGTATGGTCAAGGTTTTTTACTATTATCTTGAAATCGTATTTTTTTCTTATAGTCTGCTTTCTGTTCACTGTGCTGCTTTTCTTTCCTTTTTTTTTTTTTTTTTTTTTGTAATTTAGAAGTTCCTTATTGTCAAGAATAAAACCTTTGTTATACTCGTCTCTGCCTTTTAAAAAGTATGCATTTTATTTCATTCATGCCATTTTTTCCCTTACCCATTGAATTAAATTTAACAAAGATATTTTCATTTTCAGCAACCGTAATTAACTGTAGTTTTTTACTACTTTTATTTCTGACCCACTTATTGTTATACTCTCGCTTTCCTTTTTTTAATTGATTCTGGGTCATTCTTGTTTGGCTTTAGTGTTTTCTCACTTTTCATATATGTTTTTATCTTTGTATATTTTGATTTGTCTTTTCCTTGCCAATTTAGAATATGGGGACTAAAAATTTGACCGTTGAACTTCAGGTTCACTTTCCTTTTCTTTCACAAATTTTGTTGTTGTTGTTATGGAGTCTCGCTCTGTTACTCGGGGGAATTCAGTGGCGCCATCTCCACTCACTGCAACCTCTCCCAGATCAAGCTATTCTTCTGCCTCAGCCTCCCAAGTAGCTGGCTTTTCAGGCACCTACCATCACGCCTGGCTAATTTTTGTATTTTTAGTAGAGGTGAGGTTTCACTATGTTGGTCAGGCTGGTCTCAAACTCCTGACCTCATGGCTCACGCCTGTAATCCCAGCACTTTGGGAAAGCGAGGTGATCCGCTTGCCTTGGCCTTCCAAAGTGTTGGGATCACAGGCATGAGCCACCATGCCCAGCCCATTTTCTTAACTTTTTATTGTTGCCTCTAAAAATGAGACTGTTTGATTATTTTATAGCAAAACAACCACCACGACGACCAAACAACCTTTAGGAAGTTTTATAAGGCAGTCCCTTTGTGTGAAGAGTTTCCCCACAGCAGGTCTAGGAGTTGATCGTCTTTCATTAATACTATTCTTAATACAGTGGACAAGGATTTTGGACTGAAATTGGTTATCTTAAATTTATGTTAATTTTCATGGATCTTTTCTTTATTTAGTACTTCTGTCTTATTGGCTCAGATCTTTTCCTGCTGTTACTTTTGTTACACAAATTCTGAAATCCTCAATGTCATTTATCATTTTTTGAATAACTTTTTGTCTCTTTGTCTTACAGCTGTGTGTATTTTCAGGAAAAATTCCTTTAAATTCTACTTATTTGAAAGTACCCATTTTGTAATTC
Source organism: Macaca thibetana thibetana (assembly GCF_024542745.1). NCBI lineage: Eukaryota > Metazoa > Chordata > Mammalia > Primates > Cercopithecidae > Macaca > Macaca thibetana. The sequence goes on from NC_065579.1 coordinate 14,545,205, forward strand.
TCAGGCTTTATACTCTTTATACTTTGTTTTCAAATTGCTCATTTTTCATGTTATTATACTAGCCTATCATCTCACCAATAAAACAATAATTTTTAAATATTACCTCCTGTTTTTGTTTTATTTCCTAAGAGTACTTCCTTAGATTGCTGTATTTAATTTCTAATTCTCTTTTTAATTTTAGAGAGGCTTTTTTTCCTGTTGTCAACTTGTATTAATAAAGTGTAAATTGTTCTTAGTGTTTGATTGAATGCTTCATCTGTAATTGATTTGAGGTAAATTTTTACTTTCCTTTGGTACAACTCCCCCTGGATATGATGTAGCAGTAGTTAGGTTAGTTTATCTCTCCATCCTTGCCACTGTCATGGATGTGATTAACCCATCTTTAGGATTTCGGAGAGGTTAGAAGAAAAAGAGAGGAGTGTGGTGGGTAAGACCTCCTTTATAGTTGTTGTAGCTAGGGGATCTCCATGGGTTTTACCTCCACAGTAATATTTGGGAAATGGGCTCTTGTGGATGCTGTAGGGAGCAGGTCCACAGAGTCCTTCCATGCTGAATTGAACAGTTGACTAACAGGCATGTCAGCACACTTTCTTGAATTATTCTCATCTTCAACAGCTTCAAGCCTATAGATGGTTTCTCTCTGTAGTGGCTGAAAAAACATTTTTCCTTTTATTTTGGTTGAGTTAGCTGTGGCAAACACTGATGTGCCATATACACTTTCCTTCAATGAAAGACTTGTTTCCCCAATGCTAGGAGAACTGTTAGTAGACAGCCTTCAGCTGCCAGTCTCCTAAAGGATTATTTCAGCTAGAGAGCTGCCTTTCCCAAGGTCTTGCGCCTTCCCAGTATTGCCCGTATCCAATAACTGATTGATGTGAAAGTATAAAGGTTTGGCTGTCTTGGACCAATTCAAGAGTATTCTGAGGAACTGTTTCAGTTCTAGAGCTTCGTAATGGCTTTGGGCAAAGATAGCCTTGGGTCATGTCACAGTTTGATTTCTTCCTCTGCCCGCTCCACTCCTGCTTCCTTCTCCCGTCACAGGTGGTAATCCCAAGGGCACTTAACAAAAAATTAATATGTAATGGATGTACATATTTTGGGGGTATATGTGATATTTTAATGCATTCATATGTGTAGATGTCCAATTAGGGTAACAGGGAATTAATCACCTTAAATATTTATCTTTATGCTAGGAACATTCTAATTATTCTCTTTCAGCTAATTTGAAGTGTACAATAGATTGTTGTTAACCATGGTCAACCTACTGATCTGTTGAACACTAGATCTTATTTGTTCTAACTGTATACCTATTAATCAGTCCCTTTTCCCTCCCTCCTCCCTGCTATCCTTCCTAGCCTCTGATCATGACTAACCTATTCTCTATCTTCATGAGATCCACTTTTGTTTATCTCCCACATGAGTGAGAACATGTGATATTTGTCTTTCAAGGGCACTTCCTAATACATATCCTGCATGCTAAACTCCATCTCATAGCCTGCTTCCTAGATAACCCAGCCTGTACCATTAGCTCAGAAGGAATACAAGAGATTTAAGGAATTAAATATGTATGCTTGTGTTAATGTCTATTATGAACTTGTTAGTGTTGGCTTCACTAAAGAAGGGTATAAGAATTAATAATAGAAATCAGAAGATTATGTCTTTGTGGAACTTCTACTTGAATTCTAGAGAGAGATGATTCAGCCAGAATGAAGTGAAAGTTCTATTAAGACCACCATTTCAAAGTGGATTCCCAATAGTTAGGGAAATAGATTCACTCGACTACCTGCTTTGATGACGTTGCAATTATGATTTTTTACCAGCAGTAGCCATAGTACTTCAGAAAATGTGGCCAATACATGCCCAGTCTCTTTTAGTGCTCCCTCTCCCCCAGAATTATATTGTCCTAACAGTTCTTTGCAGTTACACAGTTAACTTTTCTTTGTTAGGTCATATTATATCCACACCTGTCCTTTTGAAACTGTATCATCATGACATTATGTTAATTCAGGAAAACGTTTCCAAACTGGTCTTAATTTCTTTCAAATCTAATACCTGGTCTTTTTGTCCTCTGTAACTAAATACTTGAATGTAAGGCAAATAGAAGAAAGGACCACTTGAAGTGTGTAGTATTTTCAACCTTTTCTAAAACATCTTTTTCAGCATACTCATGTACCCAGACTTATACCTTTAATAACAAGCAATTGCACATCAAAATCAGTTCCCGTGAGGAGGTAAGTTTAATTTTTGTTGTTGTTGTTGTTAGTATAGCGCTGATACTGCATTGTTTAATTATTGGTCTGGTGCAAGAATTGGTCATTAATTTCTTGCCTTCCAGAAAACCATTAAAAAAATTTTTTTTTAAATCATATCTCATGTAAGGGAAAAGGGATGAAGTGATTATTATAACCACCCACTTTTCTTATTTTATCATATTAAGCTTTGGTTTATTTGGGCTACTGGTTGCCTTGGTTTTCAGAGAACAAGGAATACAGAGTCAGGTCTGGGCTAGAGTCCTACAACTGCCATTGACTGTTCTACCTTAGGCAATTATTTAACTGTTCTGAACCTTAGTCCCTGCATAGGTTAGTAGAGCTAATAATGTCAAACCCATAGAACATAAGGATTAAATGAGATACATACTAGTAGAATATAGCCGGTGTTTGGAACAGAGTATATAGCCCTATCAGGTCTTTCAGTTAGTGTCTGCCTCTGTCTCTGGTTTCTACAATTTTTAATGTCACACCTGTCAACCTAAATAACAGAGAGGTTCTCTGAAAGAAAATGATATTAGTATTTATGCAGGAATGAGCATTGCAGTGGTAATATGCATACAATAGCAAACTATGTGCATATTCAGGGATGTAAAGGAAAACAAAGGTTTTTAAAGGAAAAATGAGGAAGATTACATAATCATTTTGAGGTAGTTATCCCGGGCTACAAGGATCAGTAACAAGGGTGATGCCAACTTGAGGCTGGACAGGCAGTTGCTGGGTAGATGTCCTTGTAGAATTTTTGTTTGTTTGTTTTTTGTAAGGTTGCGATAGCCTTTGTGCAGGTTGTGTTTTTTTGGAGTCTTTTGTGATAGCTCTTGTTATCAGTCATTTATTCATGAGAACTCTCCCTTAATGGCCTTCCTCAGCTCTATTTGTCAATTTTGTGTGTGTGTGTGTGTGTGTGTGTGTGTGTGTGTGTGTGTGTGTGTGTGTGTGTGTGTTGTAACACAAGTGACTTCATTTTGATTCTGACAACTTTCACACCACTATTGCCAACAATAAAGTTAGGAAAAACAGATTTGTACATTTGATGTTTAAGAAGATTGTAAAGAACTCTACCTTTTTTAATTAGATAACTATATTTAATTAAATACTGTGTTAGGAAGAAGCTGAATAAGACATTGTTATTTTAAGTGGTTCAAACTTTTGACAACAATTGTTCAGTCATCTGTCTTATGTCAGGGGTCAGCAAACAACAGCTTGCAGGTAAAATGTGGCCAACAGTCTGGTTTTGTACAGCCTACATGCTAAGGGTGTTTTTTACATTGTTAAAGGGTGATTTAAAAGGTAGGGGATGAGAGGTAAAGAATATGAGACAGAGACTGTATGTGGTCCACAAAGCTTAAAATATTTACTGTCCAGCCCTTTACAGAACAGTTTAACTGACCCTTGTCTTACATTGAGGAAAATGGTAGTTGGAGAAATAAGAATGTGACAGAAGACAAAATCAGAAGATGTGTCATAGAATTGCCTTAAAAATGGTGAGCAATCCATTAACTATAGGGAGAGTGAGTGGAGTACAACCTAAGCAGAAATGTAAAGCTATGCCATATGCTGCAGAGCCATCAGATAGGCCCCTGAGGCCAGAACATATGACAAATGGAAGGTTTCAGTGGGAAAAGAACCTGGTTGAGGGCTGGGGAGTAGGTTGAGATCATAGTGTGGAGGGCTTTGAAAGTTATGAAGAGGAATTTTGACATTATTTCATAGATAGTAGGAATCTTTGACAGTTGTAAATTTTTGGTGAGGAGGTGATGTCCAAGGCTAATTTTTATTCCAGCTATGAAAGTGATTGAAAAGAAACTGAAAAGGATTGTTTAATTAGGTAGGAGTTGTTATAATTCATGGAAGAGAAGGGCAGAGTCTGAACTAGAACTGTGTGGAACTGTGTTGATAATTGAAGGTTTTTTTAATTAACAAATTCAAAACATATTTCATGTGTAGAAATGAGACTTGGTAATTTTGAATATAGATAAGGAGAGTGGTGTCAAGTGCTTCAGACTGTGAGCTCTAGAGTCAGAATGCCAGGGTTTAAGTCCTAGCTCTATCACTTCGAGCAAGTTAATTTAACCTCCCCATTTCTCATTGCCTAATCTGTAGTATATGAGCTAAAAGAGTAGATTTGAAAGGGTACGAATTAATTCGTTGTTTTCTGTGTAGTGTTTGAGTTGACATTCACTGCCTATGTGGAGACATCCATAAACTAGTTGGAACTTTGACAGCTGAAGTGACATACCAATGCTGGAGATACAGGACTAGATGTGGTAATTATATCTCGTAGGCAGAACTAAGAGTACAGATTATGTTGCCTCAATAAAAAGACTGTAAAAAGATAAGTGGGCAAATACTGGTACCAACCAGGTGAGCATCTGTTTAAGGGAAAGTGGAAGAAAAAGTGTTAATAAAGGAAGAAATACAAGTCAAAGCTGTGTCATCAAGTGCCAAGGAAGGAGAGGAGCTCAAGTATGAGACAGTTGAAGAAACTGAGAAATAGAGGACTTAGGAGAAAATGTACACAAACTTTATGTAAAGTCATATACATACATATGTAAGGAAACAGTGTAAAAATGAAGATCCAGATTATTGGGGCTTTCTTGATCACTATTGTATATCTTCACTGTCAAGTGCATAGATGTTTAATAAATATTTTTAAATTAATAAATGAAACTTGTTACATTTTATTTATTTATTTTTGAGACAGTTTCTCACTCTGTTGCCCAGGCTGGAGTACAGTGGTGGGATCTCCGCCTCCCGGGTTCAAGCGATTCTCTTGCCTCCACCTCTCAAGTAGCTGGGAGTACAGGAGTACACCACCATACCCAGCTAATTTTTGTATTTTTAATAGAGACAAGGCTTCACCATGTTGGCCAGGCTGGTCTCGAACTCCTGACCTCTAGTGAACCACCCACCTCAGCCTTCCAAAGTGCTGAGATTATAGGCATGAACCACCGCATCCAGCCTTAAGTTTTATATTTGACAAACATTTTAAGTTAAAATTATGGGGAACTCTTAAAGTCTTTTTGAACTGTTTAGCATAGCAGTAATTGGATCCTGAGTAAGTTAGGTATTCACAGCTACTTGGGAGGCCGAGACAAGAGAATCACTTGAACCTTGGAGGCGGAGGTTGCAGTGAGCTGAGATTGCGCCATTGCACTCCAGCCTGGGCAACAAGAGTGAAACTCCGTCTCAAAAAAAAAAAAAAGAGAGATCTAAAATCATGTCTTATGCTTTAATTTAGGGGACAAAGTGTAGTAGTATCAAAGAAAGTGTTAATGTATTTCTCAGTACAACATTTAGTTATCATTTAACTTTTATTTTTCAGACGTTCATTTGAATTTTTAGACTTATTGTTGCAAGAGTGGCAGACTCATTCGTTGGAAAGGTACGCATTCCCTCTTCCTTCCTCCCACTTCCCTCCCCATTGTCACCAGTTTGTTAGAAGTTGATGGTATTGGTTTTACATTATTTCTCATTTTGCTTCGAAGGTTATTTGTACTGGTTTTCCTTTAAAGCTGTGGTGGTGTTGTGCCCCTCTTACTCATTACAACTATGAATAGTATGATTTTCTTCTTTGTGAGATGGGTAAGGGTTTCTCAAATAGAATGGGTTATATAAGATACTCCAAGTTGAGTTGGGCAAAAGTTTAAAAATGTATCTCTAGTCATATGATATAAGTTTCCTAAGTGTAATCAATCATGTAATGAATGATTTAAGATGGAAGGAACCTCCTTTCAGAGGAAAGAGATTTTTAAGAAGAGGTATTTGTTGGGAAGTTTCTCCACACCAGCTGTTAGATGTCATTGATCAGGTATATACTGGGCAATGTCTAGTGTAACTCTGAAATGAAGGAGAGGAAAATGTGGGCAGCTGATTGGTTGCTGGCTATTTGCATGGCTATATTTCTTATTAGCTTCAAGTTTGAAGCTTGGAAGATACTGTATTTACCTTGAGTATATGGCTGGTTTTTCATTTTCATGAAAATTCTTGAATTCTTAAGGCTCATTTTTTAAAAATAGAATTTGTTCAAGTTTTCTTTGCGTTCTTCTGTGGCAGCTACTATTCACATTTGGTCAGATCACAACTGATCACACTTAGCAAATCATTTCTACAGTGGTAGATTAGTGAGGAACCACACAGAAGATTCTTTTTTCTCTAATTTATTAAAAATTAAAAATTTAGGTACTATATATACTATCTGAATTCCATATAAAAATAATTACTTTTAGATTTACAGTAATTGGATTGTCAGAAGGAAGCCATACATTAATAAAACATATGGGACAGATAATTAGAAAATCTTATGGTCTTAGATTTATTATTGTGTACTAATTAATTTTTATTTACCTCGCCTACCCATTTGTAATTAATATGTAACATATAAGCAGTAAGTACCATTTGTGGTGAAACATACAGCTTTATCATAACTCTAAAAATGTATTTTATTTTATAGACATGCAGCCGTCTTGGTTGAAACTATTAAAAAGGGAATTCATGATGCTGATGCTGAGGCCAGAGTGGAGGCAAGAAAGTAAGTCGGTATAGTATATTTTTGTGACAGTTTAATCTTTTTTAAAAAAAACAAAAACAAAATGTATTGGGAGAATGAAAATATCAGAAGTGTCCAAGTATTTTACTTGACTAGCCCTCCAGTAAAATTAAGAATGTTTTTTCTCCACTACATCTGTGCTAGACATCTAACAGCCTCCTACATATTGCCACTGACGTATAATCATCAGTATTCTTTTTTTGTCATAACCTATTCACTTTCATCATGAATAAAAAGAGCTGTCATTTATCGTTTGTATTGTATACCTGATATTGTTTGAGGTACTTGTTATATATTATTTTCTAATCCTTAGAATGATCCTCCAAAGATAGTGTTATCTCCATAGACGGCAACTGAAATTTGGACACTTAGGGGTTTACCCAAGGCCACACAAACCATAAGTGGCACAGCAGGTTTTGGACTGAGATCTGCTTTTCTCAACAGCCTTCAGTCTTTCCACTGGAACTTGTTCAATTTAGAAAGTGTTCACCTGATACATAGCAGATAATGCTGAAAACCAGTAGGCTTACCTTCATCCTTCTTGAATGTACATGTTACTGTTAATGTCTAATTATGTAAAGCTGTTACTTCATGTGCTTTTCTTTTTTTTAACAGGACATATATGGGTCTTAGAAACCACTTTCCTGGTGAAGCTGAAACATTATATAATTCCCTTGAGCCATCTTATCAGAAGAGTCTTCAAACTTATTTAAAGAGTTCTGGCAGTGTAGCATCTCTTCCACAATCAGACAGGTCCTCATCCAGCTCACAGGAAAGTCTCAAGTAAGGTCATATAAATGATGATTACTAGTCTCTTCCTCTCCTCAACTCCCTAAAGTTTCATAAGTTGGATACTTGAATATCTGTTTGCTTTCACCTAAAGCCTTGAAAGAATGATAACTCTAATATACTTATTTATTTTGGTCTGCTGTTTCCAGAGTTGGATAGCTTGCCAGCATAATTCCTTCTCTTTGGATAAAGAGTTCTATGATTCATATTTTGCTTCAATATGTTTATGTCTGTAAAAGTCTGGGAAGTACTACATTTTTTTTAATACCACAAAAATAGTACTTATAATAAATAACCCATTTAATGGAGGAATTGTAATGGAGATTCAGAAGTTATCTTGAGAATTCTACAACACTATGTGACTGGTAAAAAAAAAAAAAAAAAAAACAAAAAACAAAAAAAAAAAACTCTACTACTTTCCTTCCTAACCTCTGACACAGCTTAAAAATTCAGGAAATCCCTCAAGGGACAACATTATCTAGTATCTGACTTAGTTCTCTGCAACTCCATTCTCATCTTGATGTTGACTACCTCAAATCCTTACTGCGTTAGCCACCGTAACCCTGTTTTCTGTCTCTCTGGCCCTATGAGATTGCTGAAATTCCTGATGCCTTCTCTACTTCCTAGCACTGGCCCTGTCCATCTTCGTGACCTCTTGCCCTGTGCCATGTATCTGCAGATTTCCCCCAGGGAAGAGCAGCTCAGAGAATGTCAGCCTAATTAGGCCAGACATGGTAGCTCATGCCTGTAATCCCAGCACTTTGGGAGGCCAAGGCGAGCAGATCACCTGAGGTCAGGAGTTCGAGACTAGCCTGGCCAACATGGGGAAACCCCATCTCTACTAAAAATTAGCCAGACATGGTGGCGGGTGCCTATAATCCCAGCTACTCAGGAGGCTGAGGCAGGAGAATTGCTTGAACCTGGGAGGCGGAGGTTGCAGTGAGCTGAGATCGTGCCACTACACTCCAGCCTTGGCAACAGAGCAAGACTCTGTCTCCAGAAATCCTCTCTGTAATTTTTTTCTTTTGGGGATCTTGACCCCCACAAAGATTGCTGGTTGCCTTGGCAACTCTGATGCAGAACTGGGACCAGGGGGAGGCAAGGGGGCACCTAGGGTACAGAATTTAAGCAGGCACTCACTGGGTCATTCAAATACTGTACTGAAGTTCAGTTTCTTGTAGGTTTTCAGAATAAAAGTAGATACAATCTGATTTCAAAAATAATTGTTGTAGGAATAATGACCTATCTAAACTTTTATTTAAATTTCTGTTTAAACTTCTGTTTAAATTTGTGATAAGTTCATCATCTGAAATGAGCTGTCTTTGTTGCTTTTGTTCTCTTTTTATTAACTATGCTCAAACTTTAAAGTATACACGAATCACCTGAAGATCTTGTTAAAATCTGGAATCTGATTCAATAATTTTGGGGTGGGGCCTGAGATTTTTCATTTTTTGCAAGCTTCTAGGTGATGCTAAGTGCTGTTTGTTCATGGACCATATTTTGAGTACAAAGGATCTAAAGGAAGATATTTTATATTGCTCTAATATAACATTTTTAAACATAAACAACTTTAGATTCTGTGAACCTTAAAGTGATCTGTCTCAATCTAAGAGAACAACAATTTTAGGAGACACTTACAAAAATAATATAATGTTAGCTTAAACATTACACGGACATTACAACCTTACAACTTAGGTGAGAGAGGCTTTGGTTATGCTGAGTTGCCTATGTGCTAGTGATAACACTACCCCTTTCTTCTTCTAAGTAAAATATCTCAGGATACAAGTGAATAACAATAGTACTGTTATTGAGTTCTCTTTGGTGGTCACCATGATGTGTGTTGAGGAGCAGAGTGAACAAAGGCAACCTGATCTCTATCTCTGTAGAGCTTACAGTCTTTATTCACTGCCAGTATTTTATCTTTGCTTCATAGCTAATTGAGACACCATTGATATATGATGATTGGGAGGAACTGTTCTAATGCGATTTGTAAAAGGAGAGTTAAAATTAGAAGTACCAGCTAGGCATGGTGGTTCACACATATAATTCCAGCACTTTAGGAGGCTGAGGTAGGAGGATCACACTTGAGCTCAGGAGTTTGAGACCAGCCTGGGAAACATAGGGAAACCCGATCTCTGTTAAAAATGTAAAAATTAGCCATGCTTGGTGGCATGCACCTGCAGTCCCAGTAAACTTGAGAGGTTGAGGTGGGATGATCACTTGAGTTGGGGAGGTCAAGACTGCAGTGAGCCATGATTGTGGCACTACACTTTAGCCTGGGTGACACAGCAAGGCTTTGTCTCAGAAAAATAAAAATAAAAAAGAAATACTTCTCAACTTTCCACAAAATTCAGTAGTATTTTATTGGTTTTTATCAGAGGAATGTTAAATTGTCTTCTTACTAAAAGCATTTTTTATACCTTGCAGTCGCCCTTTTTCTTCCAAATGGTCTACAGCAAATCCATCAACTGTGGCTGGAAGAGGTAATTTTCTCTTTAAGTAAGAGTTATAACCTATTTTATCTTTAAAACAGTAGCTTTCAAACTCTTTTGATGTGCTCCATAGTGAGAAGATCATTTTACATGGTAACCCGGTACCACACATAATGAACTTTACCTGTATATGTATACATGTATACATACATAATATAACCCAAAGTTGCAGGAAGCCATACTTTCTCTTACTTGTGATGCACTCTGCTTTCAGTTGTTTCATTTCTTCATAATGGCTTCTCATGATGCACTCAGTTGATTTTACAGCTTATTAATGGATCATAACTCACAGTTTATAAAACTCCTGACCAGACTGGCCAACATGGGGAAACCCCATCTCTACTAAAAACACAAAAATTAGCCGGACATGGTGGCACATGCCCATAATCCCAGCTACTCAGGAGGCTGAGGCAGGAGAATCGCTTGAACCCAGGAGGTGGAGGTTGCAGTGAGTCGAGATCGCACCACTGCACTCCAGCCTGGGTGACAGAGCGAGACTCCATCTCAAAAAATAAATAAATAAATAAAAATAAAAAACTGAAAATCTAAAGACCAGAAATTGAATGACTTAATTTGCATTTCCACAGAGTGGCAGAACCTCCATTAATTTTTTAATATCTCTACTCCTGGACTAGTTTTTCTTGTATTTTTCTTATAGTAAAAAATGATACTGCTGCCTTCTATTTATCTTGTATAGTGCTTCCTTTGCATAAATCAGTCCTAAACATAATCTCTTCACCTACAAGACAGTCCTGTGAATTTTATAGTCAGAATGTTATCATTTTTCCCATTTTAAAGGAGAGGAATAAGGCAGAGAAATATTGAGAAAATTGCTGAAGACTTAGTTGTAATTGAAACTGAGGCATTCTAACTTTAAAATACTTAATAGTACTGTCCATTTGGCCACTGCCTTTTTGTTGACCATTTGTCTTCAGATTAACTCATGGTGGTCAGGTTTATATAATTTTCATGTTTTCAGTGATTTAAATGATACAGGTTACCTTTGCTTTGTCTTTGATAGTATCAGCAGGCAGCAGCAAAGCTAGTTCCCTTCCAGGAAGTCTGCAGCGTTCACGAAGTGACATTGATGTGAATGCTGCTGCTGGTGCCAAAGCACATCATGCTGCTGGACAGTCTGTGCGAAACGGGCGCTTAGGTGCAGGTGCCCTGAATCCAGGTTCCTATGCATCACTAGGTAAGACAACTGATTATGGAAAATTGTACCATGTTCTCTCCCTGATCTCTGTGAAGACAAGTTCATATACCTTAATCATTTCTATTCATTCTTATTATTTAAGGATAGTCCATATGTTTAAATATAATTCTGTATTGGGGACATGCTTCTGAGGAATCTGAGCTGCCTTGTTTCTCCTTTTCCCTTGTCTTCATCATCATCTTGATCAAAGCAACAATTCTTGAGTCCATGATTGCCTGTAGAGTTTTCATAACTGCACTTCTACCACATCTAGCCACTAGTTTCTAAGGGGGTTTGGGAAGGGAATTGGTCTTGTATCTAGCTTTCTTGTTTTCTTTCTCCTACTTCTCTTTCTCTTATCAAGAATGTGAAGCCTTTTGGAGATCTGGGAGAATGGCAAAGCTCTACTCTGTCTAACCAAACCCTAAACATATATTCCAAAACTCTATTCAGTTTGTTTTTTTCATGTTTTTATGTCCATCAAATTAAAAAGTTGAGGTTGGTTATCTGTATTGCATATCTCTTCATGCTTCCTTTTTTTTTTTTTTTGGGTAGTACTGGTGGAACACTAAGCAAGCAAATGACCTGAACACAATACAAGTTGAGCATACCTAATCTAAAAAATCTGAAATCTGAAATGCTCCAAAATCTGAAACTTTTTGAGCACCAACATGGCACTCAGAGGTATTTCAAACCAAGGCGGGTGGATCACCTGAGATCAGGAGTTCGTGACCAGCCTGGACAACGTGGCGAAACCCTATCTCTACTAAAAATGCAAAAATTAGCTGGGCATGGTAGCTCATGCCTGTAATCCCAGCTACTTAGGAGGCTGAGGCAGGAGAATTGCTTGAACCCAGGAGGTGGAGGTTGCAGTGAGCCAAAATCGTGCCATGCACCTTCAGCCTGGGTGACAGAGTGAGACTCCATCAAAAAAAAAAAAAGGTATTTCGGATTTTGGATTTTTGAATTAACGATGCTTAGGCGTGCTCAATCAGTTAAGTGTGAATGCACATATTGCAAAATCTGAAATCCTAAAATGTTTTTGGCCCCAAACATTTTAAATAAGGAGTACTCTTATAGATTAAGGTTTCTTATAGGTTAAGAAATGCAGAGAATTTAGGTATGAATATAGTACATGATAAAGTTGGTACAGCTGCATTCAGAACTGTGAAGAGGAGTAGATTATTCAGTAAATTGTGTTTAGACACATGGTTTATAATCTGGTATAAAATTAAGTTAGAACCATGTTACACATCATATAGAATTATATTCTAGATGATAAAAACATTAAAAACATAAAGCAACTTGATGAAAACATAATAGGTGAGTATTCCTCAAATCTCAGGTTGACACAGGAATTCCTATACATAAAAGCAAATAAGCCATGAAGGACAAAAATCTCTTGAATTTAAATCTAAAGTATGAAAATATGAAATCTTAAGCAAAAACTAAAAGAGAAAAATATTTTGCCACATACTAGTAAAAAAGTTGAGAAGTTTTTCAAGTCCATTAAAAACAGATGAACTCTATATATCAAGAAAAGCATGTATCACAATTGCCAACAAATACCAGAATAAATGTTGAACCTTAGCTGTAATCAAACAAATGCAAATGGATAGACCTATAACTATAACAAGAAAGTTAAGGGTAGTGCCTACTGTTTTCAAGAGTGTGGTAAAAAGGGCCTCATCAGGCAACGCTGATGTGAATTAGTGATGGGACACTTTTTCTGAGTTCCAATTTGGAATTCCATGAAGCATTTTTAGATCAGAATTTTTGCCCCAGTAATTCAATGTTTACATAATAACATTTTTAAAAAGAATGTTCGTGTTTTTAATAACATTATTAGCATCAACCTTAATGTGTAACAGAGGGGATAGTTGAGTTATATTGTATCCTTATATATGTTGTGTGCAGCCATTAAAAAGTCATATTTTCAACAAAGATTGAATTATGCAGGCTACCAAATAGTATGTAGTAATTTCATCATTTTGTGTAAAATTATACATGGAAGAAGGACTGACGTGATATATTAGAAAGGTGTTAACGGGGTTGATTACTGCTTTTAATTTTCAGAAAACTTTTTGTTTCAAAGCATTACATTGCCAAGAATGCAAGGTTATTTCAGTATGTGAAGACCAGTCAACGTATGTACCATATTAATAGAAGAAAGACAAAAACCTCATGATCATCTCAGTACCAGCAGAAAAAGCATTTGACAAAATTAAAGACCCTTTCATAATAAACATACTCAACAAACTAGGAACAGAAGTCATTTTTCTCAACCTGATAAAGAGCATCTTTGAAAAATCCACAGCTAACATCCTACTTGATGATTAAAAAACTGGATATTTTTCCCTAAGATCAGTAACAAGACAAGAATGTGCACTCTTGGCTCTATTTAACATTATGTTGGAGTAATGTTAAATTGGAGGTGCTAGCCAGGGCAGTTAAGCAAGAAAAGAAATGGAAGGTATCCAAACTGGAAAGGAAGAACAAACTCTGTCTCTTTGCAGAAAACACAATCTTGTGTTTAGAAAATCCTAAGGAATCCACTATATGTATGTGTGTGTGTGTGTGCATATATATATATATATGAGCAAAACACATTACATTGAATATTATTTTTACAAGAAGAAAAATATTGTATTTAAAGTGTTTTAATGTGCACTAGAAAGCCAATTTGGAACACTATTTTTTTTGCGAGAACCTATTGTTGTTCTTTAAGGTTTGAATTTCATGTTTCATTGTAAAAAGGAGAAATGCCACTACTTTTTTCTTTTCTTCATCTGATCCAGGTTCCCACTCAGGGACAATCAGATACCTGCCTGTGGCTTTTTCAGGGGTTGGATAAAGGATGTTCTCCTTCTTTTTCCTGCTTCCCTTTCTCCCTTTACCCCACCCTACCCGCTGTGTCTCATGTACCCTTCTTACACACATAAGACTGATATAAACTCTGTTTTCTTCTACTTTGAGCCTCACTTATTATGGCTATACATATATGGATTAGAGGGAGTGTTCTATTAGTTTTCAACACACACTTACTTGAGCACTTAGTTTTTGCTAGGTACCAGGGATCCAGAGGTATATGCTTCTATACTGAATCTCTCAGTCTATTGGTAGGTTGCTGAAGGAGGAGCAGCTAAAAGTTTGTTGCGTTTTATGCATTTTGAGTTTGAGGTCCCTGTGAGACTTCAAACTGGCAGTTTTCAGTGGACCCTTGGTATACAGTAGTATATAGAACTTGGCAGAGAGGCCGGCACAGTGACTCAACACCTGTAAACCAGCACTTTAGGAGGTAGAGGCGGGTGGATTGCTTGAGCTCAGGAATTCGAGACCAGCCTGGGCAACGTGGCAAAACCACACCTCTACCAAAGCAAAAAATTAACCAGGTGTGGTAGCACGTGCCTGTGGGCCCATCTACTAGGAAAGCTGAGGTGAGAGGATTGCTGGAGCCTGGGAAGTCGAGGCTGCAGCGAGCCGTGATCACACCAGTGCACTCCAGCCTGGGTAACAGTGAGACCTTTCCACATTCTCCAAAAAAAAAAAAAAGAAAAGACAACAACAACAACTTAGCAGAGATCTGTGCTGATGATTAGATTAGATTTGGAAGTCATTAGATCATTTTTACTTACTGTAATCAGTATTAAACTCGGAGCATTCCTTCTTAAAGCAGTTGCTACTGGTTTTTGTTATCTCTAAAGTACTGAAGTTTTTGGCAGCAGGGATATCATAAGTGTTTTGAAGTTCACCCTTTAACTTCAGCCTGAAGGGGAAACTTGGTGGTAGGAAACAGGAATTTAAGTTAAGGTAACCTTGGTGTATGAGTGCATATTTATGAATATTTATTCTAGCAATTGAGTTTGTGGAATTGCTTGAGTGGAAAAGAAAATATAATTTCAGTGAGGTCATATGGACAGAAGTCAGATTTTAGTTGGTTGGTTGAGAAGTTGGAAAGAGAATCTGTACAAGTTATTATTATGCCTGATGGTCAAGAAAAGGGGTGAAAGAATGGTAAGAATTATCTGTGGTTGAAAGAACTTATCGTCTTACAAGATTGGAAAAGTGAATTATGTTTGTATCCTAAGGTGGCAAGTCAGTAGAGATGGAAAAGTTAGAAGTGTGAGGATGAAGGGAGATAATTAATAGCTAAGTTGCTGTGGAAGGTGTGAGGAATGGGATATGGAGCATAGTCTGGGAGTTAGTCTTGAATGTGGAAGGGTCAGCCATTTCACTGATGTAGAAGGGAAGGAAGTGGAAGAGGTAGTAGATATCAGATATGATATTTTAGAAAGTTGGGCATTAAGAAGAGTATGATTGGGGAGGTTGTTGTGACTTTCTGCCTAAAGATTCAGTCAGGATCATGTGCTAACAGGTGACTTGAAGTTTAGAATAGCCATTTGGGGGGAGTAGACACAAGAGGTGGGGCACTCGTGGCTGACATTTATTAGAGCAAAAGGATTTATTAGAGCAAAGAAAAAGACCTGTTAGTCTGAAGGAGTCTAGACACAGGCTTTCAAAGTTTGTCTCCCAGAGATAGGGTTGAGGGGCTACTCCTTCCTCAAGCAATGAAATAGAGCAATGCGGGCAGGGCACAGTGGCTCACACGTGTAATCCTAGCACTTTGGGAGGCCTAGGCGGGCAGATCACTTGAGGTCGGGAGTTTGAGATCAGCCTGGCCAACATGGTGAAACCTCGTCTCTACTAAAAATACGAAAATTAGCCAGGCGCGGTGGCAGGTGCCTCTAGTCCCAGCTACTCGGGAGGCTGAGGCACAAGAATCACTCGAACCTGGGAGGTGGAGGCTGCAGTTCGAGTTGAGATTATGCCATGGCACTCCAGCCTGGGTGACAGAGCGAGACTATTAAAAAAGAAAAGAAAAGAAATACAGCAATGCAACATGTTCGCAGTGTTTCTGCCTAAGGAAGCTCACTTAAGACTCACGCTGGGGGGCCAGTAGGGGATTGGGAGTAGTCACATAAGGCACTCTGCTTGCACAACCAGCCACAATTACCAGAATCCCAGATTCCCAAAAAGAAAGGAGGTGTTCACCATAAATCACACTGTTTGCAAAAACAGCTTAGGCGAACCGTAGCAGAGTTCTGTGTCCCCACAACTCCGCACACACACTTAAAATAACCTTATTAATATAGGGAGGATCCGGCCGGGCGCGGTGGCTCAAGCCTGTAATCCCAGCACTTTGGGAGGCCGAGACGGGCGGATCACGAGGTCAGGAGTTCGAGACCATCCTGGCTAACACGGTGAAACCCCGTCTCTACTAAAAAATACAAAAAACTAGCCGGGCGAGGTGGCGGGCGCCTGTAGTCCCGGCTACTCGGGAGGCTGAGGCAGGAGAATGGCGTAAAAACCCGGGAGGCAGAGCTTGCAGTGAGCTGAGATCCGGCCACTGCACTCCAGCCTGGGCGACACAGCGAGACTCCGTCTCAAAAAAAAAAAAAAAAAAAAAAAAAAAAAAAAAAAAATATAGGGAGGATCCAAAATGATTACCAGAGACCAGCCCCACAAGCGTACACTTCTTAAGAACAATATCAGTCCTGCTATGTTAAATCCTTTTAGCATGGGCACTAAACACCAAGTCAGATATTTATCCCAGTTTCTAGTATTGCCAGTATGCATAACTTCATGGTTGTGTAGTTTTCTCTATGGGGCATCTCAAGTAATAGAATAGAGAAAGTGAGTTAGATTCATTCAGATGTGAAATTTTATAGGGGCTGAAAGTTCTAAGAAAGGATGTGGGTGGGGAAGCAACAAGGTGGTAAACAGAGGCTAATGATGAGAGAGCCTAAGTGTGGAATTTGGGGGTATACTATAGACAAGAGAGAAAAGAAACAAGGCCATGTGACTGGATGGGAAAAACTCAGACTAGAGCAGGGGATTGGCCTGACGGCAAAGTCCAAGGCTAGGACGTGGACCTCACTAACTTTTCTCTTTTTAGGCTAGTGAAAATAAGACTCATTATCAACTTTTAAAAAATTATCTACTTAGTATATTAGGTGAAGTCTTTATCTCACATCTTGTTTAATTTCCTAGTCTGTTTTAGTTGAAAACAAGCTTGATATGTATGTCTGTGCTATGAATTCTGTCTTCTTAAAGAAAATGTTTTCTAGGAATTATAAAAATCATTTCTTCTAATATACTAAGTTTTCCTCTGTTCCTTGCTTGCACTTTCATCAAAGAGGATACTTCTGACAAGCTGGATGGTAAGAACTTCCTTTCCTAATTCTACTAAAGATTTTTATGGAACCTGGATTCTATATAATATTCTTGTTCATTCTTCTCTTATTTTCTGAAAATGTATTATTAATACTTATTTAGTGATAACGTTAATGTAAAAATGGCTACATAATTCTCTGAATAAAGTTGGGGTTATATCCCAGTCTACTCAAATACTAGGTAACTATTTTGTTTTAACTTAATTACCTTAAAATGTTTTCCCGAGCTCTTAGAAGTACGCCTCTGAATATTCTCGATTTAAGTCTTCGTAAAAAATATTGGATTCAGAAGAATGGAAAGAAATCTCCTAAATCATTTCATTCACCTCTTTAGTCTACTAACTGATACGACAAATGACATATTTCATAAGTTCATATGATTGTTTTTGAAAATGAAACGCAAGTTACAGAGGCTGACTTTTTAGAGGGCGTTGTAAACTAACATTTAGTCAAAATTGAACTTTAAACTTTGCCCTTTTAATTTCAGTATTCAGTTGCTTACAGTTTATCTGTAGTGGCTCGGTTCAGTAACAACCCTGTATGATATTTTTTGTCTGATACTAGATAGTATATTATCCACACTTTCCCTTCACTGCAGCAGATACCATAATGTTACCTATGAGCTTGACCTTTTTAAAATAACTTAAGATACTAAATCTGTATGCCACATTATGAGATCTAAGAAAAACAGAGACACTATATATTTTTCTGTAAATTATTATGTAAATGGAAAATTGATCTAATATATCTTCTGTTTTAATGAGATATAACATTTATTAAACCTTGGGTTAGGTACATGACTGCTAGTTATATTAGTCTCTGCTTTTCTATATTATTATAATAAAATATTGAATGAAATGATAACCCATCAAGAGTTGGTTTCTATGTATCAAACCCCTTGGATATCCTAATATTGATATTCTGAATCCTTTATAAACACTTTTATCACTTTCCCATTCAAAATATTTTCCTGTTTGGGTAGGAAATATCAATCTATTTGAGGAGTCACTTCTGTTATGTGATGTGATACTCTTACTGATGTTCAATCCTATGTTTAAAAAAAATACACAGACATGTATATTATTGCCCTTTAGTAGTGAGTTATGATGTTTGTACTTAGTCATTTTTTATAGATTTCATCGACATCTTAAGGAGTCCACATAAATGTTGAATAAATAGCTAATGAATTGGATTGATAGGTTTTTACTTTGTAGATGCTTTGATGAAAATGGGCAAATGAGGCCTAGGTCATAGATTTTATTCCTATGTTTCTTAGTTAGCTTTTTCTGATTCCTTTATGGGCTACCTTTTGAAAATGCAGAGAAAACATTTCTACCCTGGAAAGAGCTATAAAATTTCATTTTCAAAGAGTAATTACAGAGTTACATTTTTTGAGGGATTAATTTCTCTAATTTTTTATACCATTTCAAATTTTAAGAATGAAATATAGCAGACAAAAAATGTTTCCTATAGATTTTTGTTATTTTCATTTGCCTAGTTTCAGCCTTTTTCTGTGTGCTGTGAATCATTGGATTTCCTCAAATTTTGTTTTTCTCAAAATGAACCTTCCCACAGTTAATTTAAGGCTGTCAAAAAGTTACGTTTTGCTTTTACCCTTCATTATAGTGTTGGGTGGGGATTGTGAGGCAGGTCTTAATATCAACATTGGCAGAATTTGTTGAAATACTGTTTTATTTTTCTTATTTAGGAACAGCATCTGAAGATGGTAAGAATTATATATTTTGTTAGTAACACAAATACATCTACATTACTATTTTCATTGGTAGGAATTAAATATTAAAACTAAAATAGGCTAATTTCTTTGCAAGTCTTTATAATTTGCCAGTGGTAGTAAGTTCTACATTTTATATTTGGTTGTCTTAGTAATGTGTGGATCTTTTTTTTTTTTTTTTTTTTTTTAATTATTCATCCTGCTAGTTTGCTTTGTACTTCAGATCATCTCATGCTGGAAAAACATAATTGCTTAACATGTTTAATAATACATAGTATAATGTAAGCATATAATTCATTTTTTATAGTAGTGACATTAATGCTTTTCTTACATGTTTGTAGTTTTTTTTATTTATGCCAATTCGTTTATACTTTAAGAGATCATGCACCATTGCTTTATCATTGAAGTTTTAAATGCATTTACTTAGTCTGCTTTTAAAATATGTCTTCTCCTTTTGAATCAGTAAGTGGGGAATTGGTCACTGATTCAAATTGAATTACACCAGAATTGCTACACATATCTTACTGAGTCAGTTCATCTTAAAAATCATTTTTATAGTTTTGAGTTTGTAGAAAGGAATTTAGTGTTTATATTCACTCTACCTGAAATCTGTCTTTTTAAAACCTCTGATTCAAAATGTAATTTTTCCTCTAGGTGTTATGTGAATGACTATTTTTTGCGATACAAAACCAAGTAGAATAAAAAAGTTATTTGGTCTCATGTTTACTCTGATATATTTAAAATAATTTTGTATTTTAAGTTTTAAATTGGAATACTCTATAAAAATATGATCTCTGGCCTGGTGTAGGGGTTCACACCTGAAATCCCAGCACTTTAGGAGGCTGAGGTAGGAGGATTGCTTGAGCCCAGGAGTTTGAGACCAACTTGGGCAACATAGTGAGAACCCATCTCTACAAAAAATTATAAATTTAGCTGGGTGCGGTGACACGCTCCTATAGTCCCAGCTATTCTGGAGGCTTAGGTGGGAGGACCACTTGAGCCTGGGAGATCGAGGCTGCAGTGAGCCATGATCGTGCCACCGCACTCCAGCCTGGGCAGCAGAACAAGACTGTGTATCAAGAAATAAATAAATAAAAATAAAAACATGATTTCTGGCACTGTGGAATTGTAATTTCAAATGTTAATATCAAAATAATTAACATCCTCATTTCTTTGTTATATACAATGTAGATAAATTCTCCATTTCAAAAATAATAATTTGGTCATTTTGTTTTACTTTTTAGTCAAGAGAACTTTGTGTCCTGCTTAAAATAGACTGTAAAAGGGTGAGAGGCCTGAACCATGGGCTCATTAGGGGCCTTGAAGTTGATAGTATGCTGGTATTCTACCAATTAAACTTCTGGTTTTGATTCTGTTTTATTCCTAGTTCTTACTACTCTCTTATCTTTTCTCATTTCTTAATTTTGTGATATCTCCTTATTCTTTAAGGAGTTTTTATTCTTATTATTTAGTATGTTTTTTCCTAATTAATATGGTCATATTGGGCTAGCCAGTATTTCATGTATACCCTACAAGTTGTATCTTTTAATTTTAACTAAAAGTAGTTCTGAGCCCTTCTTTTTAAATGACAAACCTTATTGGTTCTGATTTGATAATAGTTGAGACTATTGCTTAAGAACAACAAAGTACCATCCAATAATATATTCTGTCCTCACTTATTTTTATTAACTGCAGCTAACTTAAGCACTTGAGAAACATGTTTCTTGTGGTTAAAGAGCCCTAGAAATAGAGTGAGGATGTTTGTGGCCTACTTTTGTGGAGGGGAATGAGGCAGTGGTAGAGTAGAAAGGAGCAGTTCGGGAGGTATGAAAAGAAATATATTGAGAAAAATGCCAACTCTTATGTGATACATATTTCCTGAAATCATTTTCTAAATGAAATGGTTGATTGGAGGAAGAGAGCAGTAAACATGTCCATATACATGTGTAGTAATCTGATATAAAGAGATTAAATCTTTTGCCTAATTATATCTCTTCCTTCAGATCCCTTTAGAAATACATTTTCAGTCAAAAGGATGGTTTGAATTGTTCCTAAGATTAGGCTTATATTTAAAACTGTAGGGTTGAGTTGAGAATAATGTAAACTTCATGGAAACTAAAATTTCAGAATTGCAACTACCAATTGAGAAACAAATGACATGCCTATGGTAATTATCTTAATGATAACTGCTGGACTAATAATTAAACTAAGAATGTAAATCTTTTAGTTTGATTCTTTTTACCCTTGAAGGAAAGTTAGCTTATTGTATAACACGTAAAAACGAAATACTGTTTATAAAATTTTTAAGAGAAATAGAACCCATAATTGATGATTACATTATTACAGAATTTGGCAATACCTAAAAATAGTGAGATTTTTCTCCCCTCATTATTAAACATTATTATAGAAAAATGTTTTTAATTATGTAATTATTTTATTTCTCAGGCCGGGTGAGAGCAAAACTTTCAGCACCACTTGCTGGCATGGGAAATGCCAAGACAGATTCTAGAGGAAGAAGTCGAACAAAAATGGTGTCTCAATCACAGCGTATGTATTGCCTATCAGCCCTCCTATATTTGTCACTATGTTAGGATAAGTGTGTTCCTTGTATATTACTGTATTAGATGATTGACCAGTGGATAAAGACAAAGCTAATTTTAAAAAAGACAAGCCACATACTGAGTTCTTGTTCTGTGCTTTAGGTTCATCATCACCTGACAAAAATGAAGGTATTTTTTTCAATGTTTTGGATCAGTTGTTGTGCATGTTTTGGAATTTTTTGAGTGGGTGTTGTCTTGTCTTTGGTGTGTTATTAGGGCTGCATCATTGATATCTGCCACTTAGAAAGAAAAACTTCATCTGCCTTACAAACTTTTGCATGGAGATATTTTAAATAGCACAAATCCTTAGCATTAAGGTGTTCACATTCTACTCAGACGCTAATGTAGAAAATTGTGCTTTTTAGAGACAAAATAATTGCCATATATTAGCATCAAAATATGGTTATATTTTAGGTAACATTATTCAAGGACAGATACATGGTATCTTATTTTCCCCAAAATCTATTAGATTATCTATTTTTGGTTAGCATTTTTGGCAGGTATATGCTAATTTATAGTGAGGAAACGTAATTTGAAATGACCAATTCTGTTGCATTCATGTTAAATTTAGGATTTATATTTTTGCTCTTTCACTGGAAGCTGTCATAAGTGCGATTATTAAAAAGCACAATTTTGAGGTCTAGCTAAAATTAATCATTTATTTCTATGTTTCAGAATAGTAAACATATATTTATGGCATTTTTAAAAACTATTTATTTATTTATTTATTTATTTATTTATTTATTTATTTATTTATGAGAGATGGGGTCTTACTCTGTTGCCCAGGCTGGAATAGAGCAGTGTAATAATAGCTCATTGCAGCTTCCAACTCCTGGGCTCCCACCTTTGCCTGTTGAGTGGCTGGTGCCACAGGCTTGCGCCACTATGCCTGGCTAATTTTTTGTTTATTTTAAGAGATGGGGTCTTGCTGTGTTGCCCAAACTGGTCTTGTTCTTCTGGCCTCAAGCAATCCTCCCACCTCGGCCTCCCAGAGTGCTGGGATTACAGGTGTGAGCCACCATGCCTGGCCTCATTTATGGCATTATTAATTTAAAATCATTTGTTCCTCTTCCTTCTTTACCAAGAGATTTTCCTTAGTGCTTACCTCTAAAACCAGGACAGTTTTCTAGGGAAGTAATTGTGGGAGTTATTCATGTGCTTCACTATTTGTTTTTCTTTTTTTGAGACAGGATCTCACTCTTGTCACCCAGGCTATAATGGTGCAGTGGTGCAATCATTGCCCACTGCAAGCCAGGAACTCCTGGGCTCAAGGGATCCTCCTACCTCAGCCTCTCAAGCAGCTGGGACTACAGGTGCATGCCACCACTCCTGGCTAATTTTTTTTTATAGAGGTGGGTTCCCACTGTGTTGCTCAGGCTAGTCTCAAACTCCTGGGCTCAAACCGTGTTCCTGCCTCTGCCTGCCAAAATGCTGGGATTATAGGTGTGAGCCACTGCACCCAGCCTTCTTGGCTATTTTTGAAAGAAATAAATGTAACTATTTTCTACCATTGTTTAGGTGATTTATTAGAATGTGGATGTCCTATTTGTTTGTTTTTAACCTGATTCCTGAATCTTGAAATCGGGAAAGAGAATGGGGCATTGAAGGGCAGGATAGTGATTACACAAGTCTTACCAACCAGATCCTTCTCTTTTTCCAAAGTCAGAAAATCCAGGCAGAGTAATGATTGGAGCACTCAAGAAGAGTCCTAAAAATAAGCGGAAGTAAATTGGTTTGCAGCTTGAAGGTTATTTACGAATAGGAAAACTTTTATCTCAACTAAATCAGTAGATCATATCATGTTCTTCCCTGATCTTGTATATTTTTAGAGTAACTTAATCTTTAGTAGTGTAGCATAGTAGTTAGAAGATGTGTTCTTCCATATGTGCTGCCCAGACCAGTATTAGCATCATCTAGGAGCTAGTTAGAAATACACAATCTCATATGCCATTACAGATCTACTGAATCCAGTCTTTAACAAGATCATCAAGTGATTTGTATCACAATTAAGTTTGAGAAGTACATACCGGTTTAGATCATGGACACTGGAGTCTGCCCAGGATTGAATACTGGCTCTTTGAGGTTATTTGAAGTTACTGTACTTCTATAATTTCATCTGTAAAATGAAGAGGATAATAGCATCTACATAGGATTGTTGTGAGGATTAAATGATGTAGTGTATTTAATATACATAAAATATTGCTTAGCTTTGAATAAGCACTATATATGTTAGCTAATAAAATTGTCATTTTTAAATTTTTTTAAAATTTTAAAAAATTTTAAATACTACAGATGATCCTTATTATTATTCTTAATCAAATGTCAACTGAATTTTAGACTGCTTTTGTGTACTTCTGTACCTTGTTATTCTTAGTGCCTTCAGTAAACAGATAAATAAATAATGAAATTAGGAAAATTAAAGCATAAAGATAACAACCAGGAATTTCCGTGTCCATTGTCTAAGGATAAAAATTAATTGTGAGATATTAGTTCTTTTCTGAAACAATACTGAGGCTGATATCAGGGCAAAGAGTCCAAGGGCCTTTTTTTTTTTTTTTTTTTTTTTTTTTTTTTGCTTTTTTTAAAATACTTAAGAGACCTCCTTTTCATGTACATTGTAAGTAAAGATCACTTCACTAGAAAATAGAATAATTTTTTGCATTTGGCTTTTCACTTTGAAACTCGTTCCATAATCCTCCACATCTCCTAAATTGTGAAAACACAATAATTGGCTTTCTTAGACTAAATAGGACTTTAAGATTAGAAGACTTTCCCTCTGTAAAATCATTTGGGTTTTATATTAGAGGGACTTTTGTTTGTTTGCTTGCTTACTTATTTGAATGACTATATGTTCCATTCCAAATTCTTTTGTTAAAAAGGTATTATGTAATTTGTATGCAAGTTTCTTTACAATATATTTGCACAGAAATATTACTGTGATCATCATCCTTACTTTGTCATAAAGTGATTCATTAGGGCTTGCATGGTCTTACCGTACCTTTGTATCACAACTTAGAAAAAAAAGCCTCTCAGATCAAAGCAGGTGTGTTCTGATGGCTAACCAAAATAAATAAATAAATGGAGACTCAAAGGAGAGATCACTAGACCTGTATTTATGACAGAATTGTGTCTCTTTTTCTGTTGGTAGTGGCTGGTTGTATACAAATGGTTGTACAGCCTGTCAGAAACTTTGTCTCCTCTCCTCCCATCTTTTGTTTTTTTTTGGTGCATCTTAAGAAAGATGACATTTGTAGCTTTTTCATGTAATTTTTCTTCAGCTGTACAGTGTTGTAGTTGTTCCTTGTAAGTAGTTTTAAATTAAATGTTTAATGAAAACAAACATTTAATGATTTTGATTTCGACTGTCAGTAGTAGAAAAGCTGAAGAATTTACATTTACTGTTGCAATCTCATTTCATCTGCTTTGTACATGAGTGTCTGATTTCAGTTGATTAGCTTTAAAAACTACTAAATGTACTGCTTTTGTTAAAGACATCTGTGCTTTTGGGATTTTTTAAAGTTTGCTTTTTTTGCTTTAGGGTTTTTAATTTTCTGAGAACTGACTAAAGCTTTCTTATTTCCATCTGCCATCCATTTAAAAACTGCTCCTTCCCTCTTCATGGATTATAATCCTTACCCTAATTCTGCCTTTACACTTGTTCAGGATCACAATCTGCTAATACCATTGGTGGTAAGAATCTATAGACTTTATGTGTGCATCTATTGTTTGATCCCCTATTTTCATTATGAAGAATGGGTTCTATTCAGCAGAAATTCTTAACATCATAGTCTATCATTTGTAGTCATACTGGGGCAGAAATTGCCAGTTGTGATTTTTCTTTGGCCTTTGTCTTATTACCAGAATTTTGATTTGTTTTTTTTAATGTCACAAGTTAATACTGTGGATATAAACATTCAAAAGAAACAGGAGCTTTTGTCATGCTTTGAAATGCTATAAAAACTATAAAATGGTAGTTTGAAAACTTTAGGTAACACAAGAGAAAATAGGTGTTCGATGTCAAGTTTTGCAAATATGGGTATTTTCTGGTAGCATGCTATTCCTTGGATATATCATGACACTTTTCATCAACTCTGGTTTTCCTAAAAGAAATAATTAGTGTTGGCGGCTCTTTACTGGGGAAGGAGCCTTGGTATTTTTTCCTAAGTATGAATAATTCCAAACTGGGTCATAGGTACTAGAATTATCACACTCTTGGTGGGAATCAGGAGTATTGCACAGGAGAGGGTAATGATTAAAGCAAAATGAACACTGACAATTTTATTTCCTAGGATAGGGCAGGAATGAATTTAAATTTATAGAGTGCACTTGCATAATTTTTAATAAATTCAGTAAATGTAAAGTAGAAAGAGAAGTTACTCTGTTTCTGAACTGTAAGTTTCCTATCTGCTGAATAGACCCACATTTCAAGAAATTCTGCAGTCTCTCCTACCAACACTTCCACCCCCCAAATTTATATTGGTTTTAATAGAATACCATATTGTATGTGCTCAGTTCATTATTTATACATTTTATATTGTTGCGAGTTTTCCCATAAAATATTCCATTGGCCTATCTTGCATTGTGAGTTGTGGCATGTTGGGTGTTTGGATGTTTTTGGTGTGTGTGTTTAGTTTAGACACTGCATGGAGAAAACAGGTTCCTTATATGAGTATCCTTAAGGTTATAACTGAAAGAAACTGGATTTAAAGATTCTTCACTTGAAACATCATGAAACGTTCAAATGAGCTATTTTAAAATACACCTGAATAATTTCCTTACAATAATTTAGAATTCCTTCTATACAGATAGTAAATTGTTAATTGCATTGGAAGCACTGCTTTGTTTTACAATATTGTTATCACTAATAGGAAATAAGTTTCATTTCGTATGCTGGTAAAGTTTAAGAATTAAGCAGGAATATAAATTGTATTCAGCAGGACCATTCCAAGAAAATTGTAGTAAGAATCACAGATCGCCAGCCCATGGACCATGTCTAGTCTGTCTCCATTTATGTATTATTTGGCCTATAGAATATGATAAAAATCTGGAAATATCAAAGCTTTCATTTTTGAAAAATCCCAAGACCTATCCACTATCACCTCAAGACAGAGGTGGCTAGAACTAAAAAGTCACCTCTCAGTCTAGGAAAGGGCAGGCACTCCCCTCTTGATCAGTCGTCTTACTACTCCCTGCTTTACACAGTGCCCCTCGCTTTTTTGACATCCTGTGCTTGTCCCCATTGGCATTTGAGTCTCTGTGGAAATGAAGCCTGTTTGGGTAAAACTGTATATCATGTAATTGTACAGCCCTCTTACTGGGTAGAAGTAGTGCCCACAAAGGGAAAAGGTTGCTTTCATGAAGATTAATTTAACTGCAACTTTAATTTTTCTATTACTCTTCTGAATCTACATTTAGACTATATCTTGGAGTTCTTATCTAGTCCGTTTTTCTATTCAACGTAGACATAAAGTGCTTTGATTGACAGGGAGCTTATCTCCTTAAAATTTAACCCTTGCATTTCTAGTTTAAAAACATGTTTTTAAAACTTTTTAAACCCATGCACAGTCTCTGAAAAGATTTTACTAACTCTGCCTGTGTTCCTGACCACATGCCCACCTTCCAAAATGGAAAATTACTCATTTGAAAAGAGACCGGGCGTGGTGGCTCAGGCCTGTAATCCCAGCACTTTGGTAGGCCAAGGCAGGCAGATCACGAGGTCAGGAGTTCGAGACCAGCCTAGCCAACCTGGTGAAATCCTGTCTCTACTAAAAATACAAAAATTAACCAGGCGCGATGGCGGGCGCCTGTAATCCCACCTACTCAGGAGTCTGAGGCAGGAGAATCGCTTGAACCCGGGAGGCGGAGGTTGCAGTGAGCCGAGATCGCGCCACTGCACTCCAGCCTGGATGACAGAGCAAGACTCTGTCTCGAGGTGGAGGGGACGGAAATACAAGAAAAGAAAGAAAAGGATCTGATTCATTTGATGTTTTCCCCTTACTCCCTTTCTACCCTTAGAACTTCTGTAACCCAGAATGTCACTACCCAAGAGCGCTCTGTTATTTGAAGACAAATAGCAAAAAGCAAGTTTCTTTTTCAGCTGGCCCACTTTTGTCAGCATTTGAAATTTAATTGTGTTAAGTTTAAAAATATGTCTCATAGTAAGACAGATAGCTTTGCTGTACCCATTCAGAGAAATCTCAGCAGGCAAACTATTTTAAAATGCCAACAGTTTATCATTATTATATACTTAACAAAAAAATAGTGATAGAATTGCTGGTTTTTTTTTTTTAATACAGTCATGCTCTGCATAACCACATTTAATCAATGACCACATATGTGACAGTGGTCCCATAAAACTATAATACTGGGAAGCAGGTGAGGAACAGAAGACTACATATTGGGTACAGTGTACATTGTTCAGGTGACAGGTGCACCAAAATCTCAGAAACCACCACTAGAGAAGTTATGCATGTAACCAAACACCACCTCTACCCCAAAAACTATTTGAAATAAAGCTTTAAAAAATTATAATACTGTACTTTTACTGTACCCTTCTATATTTAGATATTTTTAGATACACAAATATTTACCATTGTGTTACAGTTGCCTACAGTATTGTTAATGGCATACTGTATAGGATTTGTAGCCTAGGAGCAATAAGCTATATGCCATATAGCCTAGATCTGTAGTAGGCTATACCATCTAGGTTTGTGTAAGTACACTGTGATGTTCACACAATGATAAAATCACCCAACAACATGTCTCTCAGGATGTATCCCATTGCTAAGTGACATATGACTATATAGCTTGTTCACACAGAACATGATAGCCATAGGAAATGGATTGTCAGATAAGTGATTTCTTTGGAAACCTTGTATACCATTTGTGTTCTAAAAATTATGATGATATTGTCCTTATTAAACATAGTGTCTTATACCTCCAAAACTCGAAGTATATTTAGGTGATTTACCATTCAGTGCTCATATATATAGTATACCTTTTTTTTTTTCCAGGTTATAATTATATTTAAATCTTCCTCGGTCTATTTCCTTTGAGTGTAGAACCTGTCATACTATCACAGTTTTCTCTGTATTATCAATATTTCTTGAATTTTTATCCTTTCAGCAAATTCTGTTGGTGTTTAATCTTAACATTTGTATATGTGTTTGGTGTTCAGCTGGTAGCCGGTCTGGGTCTCCAGGAAGAGTTCTGACCACAACAGCCCTGTCCACTGTGAGCTCTGGTGTTCAAAGAGTCCTGGTCAATTCAGCCTCAGCACAAAAAAGAAGCAAGATACCACGGAGCCAGGGCTGTAGCAGAGAGGCTAGTCCATCTAGGCTTTCAGTGGGTAAGATTTTTTTTTTTTTATGTGAGACATGTGACCCTTTTTAAAATTTTTTTATTTTTTTCAGGCTTTAGCAACATTGAAGACTTTGGAATACAATTAGGCACTTACAAATTGGAAGAAAATAACTTAAAAATTCAACAGTTGAAGAATAGGTTATGAGTTGAATTAGGTATCTTAAACGTGTAATTCAGGGCCTGGCGCAGTGGCTCATGCCTGTAATCCCAGCACTTTGGGAGGCTGAGCGGGGTGGATCACTTGAGGTCAGGAGTTTGAGACCAGCCTGGCCAACACCGCCATCTCTACTAAAAATACAAAAGTTAGCCAGGCATGGTGTTGCATGGCTGTAATCCCAGCTACTCGGGTGGCTGAGGCAGGAGAATCTTTTGAACCCAGGGTGAAGGCTGCAGTGAGCCAAGATCACACCACTACACTCCAGCCTGGGCAACAGAGACTCTGTCTCAAAAAAAAAAAAAAAAAAAAAAAAAAAAAAACCCAAAACAAAACAAACAAACCCTGTAATTCATAGGAGCTTTGAAAAATATAGCTAGTATTTTAAAGGAAAAGGTTATTGTGGAATTTTATAACATATTTATCACATATACACATATATATATATACACAGTTGCTTGTATATTTGACATTCGTGTTATAGTTCAGCCCTGTTCAAATACTAGTAAACTTTAATATTTTCTCTGTGTATTGATTAGGACATTTTAAATTTCAGATGATAGAAATGACAGTCGAAGCCAGCTTAAACAATAAAAATGGATTTATTGGTTCTTTTAAGTTTGAAGATTGTACAGCCTTCAGGATTGATTGATTAACATTGCTATGATGAACCCAGAATCTGTCTTATTTTCCCTTTCTCTCACTCTCCCTTCCTTCTTTTCTGCTTTATCAACCATGTTGCTGGCTTTGTCCTTAGGATAGCTGCTGCTTGATACGTCATTTCCAGAGCAGAAAGCCCCTAATAATTCCAGTTTATTTTTAATAATTTTTTATTGTTTTAAGTCTTTTGCAGATTACCTATGTAACTTTAAAAATATTCTCATATTTAAAGAAAATACGCACATTTCTATTTCTTGTTTCATCAACCTCAATCAGTATCTCAACTTCCATACTTTTCCTCCCTTCACCTTCCACTCTTAGAGTTATCAATTTTTGTATTATTAAAGTTTACACATACATTTTCTTCTGTATCCACAAGCAAGTCTTATGTATTTGTTCCATAAGTTGGCTTTAAAAGATGAAAAGCTATAAATAACATATACTGTGTTATGAGTAAATGAATGTTGTTTGCAGCCAAGACACATAGTGTACTGTGAACCCATTTCTTCCCAAAGGTACACTGATTGTTAGGAACCACTTGAAGGAGAATGTTCCTGTTATAAGGAGATGAATTCTTTTCTCTTATATTCCTACCAGTTACTTACAATTATGCCACGTTTTCATTTGCTGTGTATATAGAAAGTGACTAACAGTAATGTGCACTTCTCATATCCTTTAGTATTACTTTCCCTTCAGTATTGCTGAAAGGAAATATGCAATTCCTTATTTTTTTCCAGACTTTCTTTTCAGTACTCTCTGGATTAGTTGCCGTCTAGGCCTCTTGCTCAGCTATCTTCTTGAGATTCCCATTTGCTGCTTTCCTGGTTTGAATCTCTCCCTCCTGGATCCTCTTTCTCTTCCTTTGCTCTTTTGCTTTGCTCATACACATTCTCAAGTAAATTCCTTAGAAATTGTATGTAAGAGTCAAGCTTTTTGAAACCTTGCTTGTCTGAGAATGTCTTTATTCAGTAGATGGCACAGATTTCTTTTGGGCGTACAGACTTTGAATTACTGTTCCTAGCACTTTTCATTTGTTCTGTGCCTGGTATTTGGCCCATGAGCGTCTCAAGTTTTCATCTAACTAATTCACTTCCTTTTGTTTTCCAGACATTATTTTAAATTCTCTGCTCCACCTTTAGTCAGTCTTCCCTCCTGTTTATTGTTTCTTTCTTTCCATATTTGTGGGGTTTTCATTTGTGAGGAGGTGAGAAAAAGAATGGGAATTGAAAGCACTGGCTTATTTTTTCCTCCTTTGTTTTTGTCTGTTTTAGAGACAGGGTCTCGCTCTGTTACCCAGTCTGGAGTGCAGTGAATGATCATAGTTCACTGCAGCCTGGACCTCCTGGGCTCAAGCAATCCTCCTGCCTCATCTTCTTAAGTAGCTAGGACTACAGGCGTATGCCACCATCCCCAGCTAATTTTTGTATTTTTTTTTTAGTGAGACCAGGTCTCACTATGTTTCCCAGCCTGATCTCGATCTCCCAGCCTCAAGCAGTTCTCCCTCCTCACCTACCCATGTTGCTGGAATTACAGGAATGAGTCACTGCACCTGGCATTTTTTCCTCTTTATCTTGAACTAAGAACTTAAGAATAGGTATTTTACTTTAGATTAATATTTGATAAGTATAGGGTTTTTCTGTCTATTAAAACCAAGATTTTAACTTAAGATACCAAAAGTGTTAGAAACCTCTATAGTTCTGTGAACAAAGAGAAAAATTAAGTTGTACTATATTGTACAGTATGTTAAATCTTTTTATTTGCAGCATTTTTGGTTTAGTAAAATATTATTTGCCGTTCTAATTTCATACAAACTAGAGGACCATATTTAAGAATTTAACTGTATTCCTGGTAATGCTTCAGCAAAAGTAATTTCTTTTCAACCTTAGAAAAATGTAAGTTACTGATCAGTCTTTAAGAAAGAAAAAAACAAAATTTTTTAAGATGCAAACTCTGTTCTGTTTTCTCCCTTACTGTACTGCTGTTGCTTCACACCAGCCCGAAGCAGTCGTATTCCTCGACCAAGTGTGAGTCAAGGATGCAGCCGGGAAGCTAGTCGGGAGAGCAGCAGGGACACAAGTCCTGTTCGTTCTTTTCAGCCACTTGGTATGTATTCTGGCAGGTGTTACGTGCATTGCTATCCATTGTGTTATCACTATCCGATTAACTTCAGCATACCTGGGATTCAGCTTTCTTTGTTGACAGATCTTTTTCTGTCATTTTGAGGAAATTTTTTTCTGTCATTTTGAGGAAAGGGAATTACATGTTTGGGAAATTCCTTTGACTTGATTTACATGTCTGAAATGAATATGTTAGTCATTGTATTAACAGATTGCCTTCATAATCAAGTAAATGTCACATAGATTTAAACTTCAGAATATTGAAGTCTAGATCTTTCTTAACAGGTAAACCTACAAATTTAAAGATATTTAAATATTTAATCTCAAGTGAAATGTGGACTAGTTTGATAAAATACTTTTGTCTTTTTCAGCGGAAATGTTAACATTTCAGCTTAGATCATTTAACTTAGGTTACTAAAAAGAATGCCACAAAATAATATATGAACTACTTGTTAATGGTAGGGATTAACATTTTTATAGTATTTTACAGTTTAACAGTCATTTCCTATGAGCTAATGCTCTTGTCACAGCAGTAAAACTTGTTTGTCCCCAATTGTATTGTAACCTTGATTGTAATACTGTATTTACCTCAATTATAAAAATATTAAATGATTTCTTAAACAGTCAGTATTAGGATAACTGGAGAGGTATAGTTGTGTATGTACCTTGAGAATCTTTAGAATTTCTGCATAATCCTTCAGCATTTTAACTAGTACTTTGTTTAAATGCACAAGCCTGTAGCCATTTCAGATTTTTTTTCTTTTTAACACAGTGTAGTTTACTGTAAGACTTAGAAGGTTGCTCTTCAGACTTTGAAATGCTCAGGGAGAACATAGTTCTACTTATCCAGTGGATTCTTATTTTCTCAGATATATATGGTAGTATAGAATTTTCTTTTTTTTTTTTTTTTTTTTTTTTTTTTTAAACTATGGAGTCTCACTCTCTTACCCACGCTGGAGTACAGTGGCACAATCTTGGCTCACTGCAGCCTCCGCCTCCCAGGTTCGAGTGATTCTCCTGCCTCAGCCTCCCGAGTAGCTGGGATTACAGGCACCCACCACCACACCTACCTAGTTTTTGTATTTTTAGTAGAGATGGGGTTTCACCATATTGGACCAAGCTGGTCTCGAACTCCTGACCTCAGGTGATCCACCCCTTTCGGCCTCCCAAAGTGTTAGGATTACAGGCGTGAGCCACCACACCTGGCCAAGAATTTCTAATGGTTAATTTCTCATTCTCTAGGCCATTTGGCTCAAATATACTAGGCATTTTTGTACTGACCTAGAAAACCCCATTAAAGCTAGAGTCACAGGAATATGCTCAACCCTTGTTTGTGTTCCAACCCCGGGTGCCAGAGAGTTTCCCTCTTTCTTTTCCCTCTGTGGGGAGGTGCCAAAGTAAAAAGAACTGTTCCACATCACTAAGGCTGTGTGTGGCAGGTACTTTGTCAGAGATATTTTTAGTTCATATGCAATAGAGTTAGTCTGCAGAGTGTCTGTATGTGTGTATGTGCACGCGCACACACATATACGTGGTGCATCCTCATGGATATACATTTAAAGAAATGAAGTAAATCCGGCGTGTGTATAAAATAATCATGCCAATTTCAGAAGTGGAGGGAAGTGGAGTTGGATGTGTAGTGGTTTAAGAATGTATGTTATAGGGTCAGGTGGCCTGGGTTCATTCCCCAGCTACGTAACCTTTCTATGCCTGAGTTTCCTCATCTGTAAAACAAGGACAATAATAGTGTGTACTTCTTAGGATTGTTTCGGAGACTCATAAATGAGAAATACATTAAAAACTCCCTCAAGGCAGTGCTTGACACATAATGAGCACTCTGTCGTGGTCATCATGGTCATCATCACTGCCACCACTGCTGCTGCTGCTGCTACCATTCTACCTCTTCCCCCTGAAACTCTAATCACTTACCCTAGAAACAGTTAAATTACACTGCAGTGGCAAGGATCTCAGATTTCTTAATGGTACGGGCACCTGCATTTATATAATGTTGATATTGCAGGTTACTAGAAAACATACCAAGAAGAAACCAAAATGTGTTTCTGGACTTTGTAAATCTGTACAATAGTTAGAGATTAGAGGACCTTTATAATCCACTACTAATTACTGTAAAAGTAAGCATGGTTTAATATGCCAGTTCTTAAAGAAATATTTTGTCTAGTCGTTAATATTCTAGATTCATCTCAAAGCTTCCATTTGACAATTTAAAAATTACTTAAATTTTGATATTAAAGGAAACCATTTTCCTGATTCTCATGAAAGTTCCTATTTGCACTGAAGATGACTAAACCTTTTAGTCATAGTTTTAGAAGAATTGGCTTTTTTATAGCCGTTTTATTTACATATAGGTACTGCATAGCAAGGCAGCAGATTAGCCCTGTTTGTTTTGCAGGAATGCAAGGTAGCATTCCCAGACATTAAGTTGTTTTTGCTATTCCCATTCTCTGCTACATTTGCCTACATTCTTTGGTCCTTTCTATTATTTGTTTCTTTGGTGGAATCCCCTTGTTGCTCGTGACTGGATATTGTTACTCAGCAGATGAATCACAAGTTTAGTGTGAGGGCCCTAAAGCATCAGAAATAAATCAGAGCCAAGCAAAGTTTAACTTCTCTGGAACTTGCACCTTTAGTTTCCATTTATTTCTGGAACCAAGATATTTTAAAGGCTTACTTAATTTCAGACACCTATTATCTTCAGTCACAGATAACTATTGATTCTGTAAAGTGTTTCAAAGATTTTTGTCCACTAGACATTTCTAAACTTGTTCAGCTCTTCCTTATCATTTTAGAAATTATTTCTGTTAGGTAAAATTAAAACTAACAATGTATTTTAGTTTATTTTTCTAATGATACCAGTCACCTTTCAGGGCTAACTAAACATTTTGTGCAGCATTCTCTTAATTTAATCCTCCTTTCTTTCAGTCTTCCTGTTTGTTAAGGCTGTCCTGTAGCAAACAAAAGAGTGACATTTTAACTGCTGTAATATATCTGGGGAAGAATAACTTTCTAAATTAAAGTAATATCTTTTATTAAATATCAAAATGCATTTTTTGGCTATTCATTTCTATATGTAAGAAAAGTTGACTTTATGGTGTTATGCAAAATATGCTAAATTTAGATTTTAGAGCAGTATTAGGGAGATATGTCACAAATTTCTACATTTTGGTTAAATTATTAGTATGTTTTTATATTCAAATGTGCCTTGATATTTAAATAATCTGCTGAATGCAGAATTGGTGTTATGTGAACCATTATGGAAAATGTTAATGTTAACAAAATGAGGTGTTTTAACTTTTGAACAATGTAAATTAAAGATGGTACATCTACTGTTTAAGGGCAGAGGAATTGAAAGTACAGATACTGAAGTGTATCACTAGTAGTGTGGCTATAATCAAATTAATTAATCTCTCTCTAGGCTTTAGCTTTCTCATCTTTCTTAGTTTGTTCAGGCTACTGTAACAAAATAACATAGATTATGTGCTTTTAAATGACAGAAATTTATTTGGCATGGTTTGGGAGACTAGGAAATCTAAGATTAAAGAACCAGCATATTTGGTGTCTGGTGAGGACTCATTCCTTTGTTCATAGATGATGCCTTCTCATTGTGTTCCCAAATGTTAGAAGGAGCTAGCTAGCTTTCTGGGGTCTCTTTTATAAGGGCACTAATCCCAATCATGAGGGCAAATTGGCTCCCAAAGGCCCTACCTATCTCCTAATACCATCACCTTGAGGATTAAGATTTCTACATATGAATGAATCGGGTGTTGGAGAAGGTCAGTCAGTTAGACCATAGCACCATCTGTAAAATTGAATACTAATTTACTGCCTCATTGGATGTCAGAATTAAAGGAGATAAGATTTTATTAGTTACTAGTTACCATGGTGGTTTTTTTTTTAAACTATAATGTTCGTATTTTTGTTTCATGCTTGTACCTTCAACATTTCCTTCCATTTGAATACTTCTTTTGTCTCCTGTAGGCCTGTCTGTCCACTTAGGTGTAAGATGTGTTTTTGTGTCAGGAATGATGGTGCAATGCTAATGTTCCATTGCCCGATTTGGCAATACTCTGATCATTGACTATAAAGAATAACACCAGTGTTAACTAACTCTCCTTGCCTGACAGTAGTGCTGCCACTATTCCTTGTTTCTGTGGTAATAGATGAGGTTTGTATGGTCCTGTTATTCCAGCCTCCAGACACCATTCCAGATCAACTGGTGCCCTCTACGCCCCCGATGTGTATGGGGCCTCAGGTGAAGGATGAGTACATTTTCACTATCATCTGGCATTCATCTCAGTTTTCATCCTTTTCCGTTTCCACTAAATAATATTCATGTTTTAAAATTGATTTGTTTTTATTATTTAAATTTAATTCGTTGGAGAATAAACTTTTTTTTTCTTTTCTCCCAAGTAACATTTTCCCCTTTAGCAGCTATATTGAGCATTTTTCTTACTGGTATATGGACATTTTTTGTATAACCTATTGTGTCATTTTTAAATATAGAATTGTTTTTATGTTCTCATCATTGTATGTTGTGTTTTTTTTTTAAAAAAAAAAAAACCAAAATGGTGGATGAAGTGTTTTAATTGTAAATGATAGTATAGAAAGCAGTTGAGGGGGAGAATTCATCTCTGGTTTGTCTCTGTATACCTCAGAATGTCGGGCACATAGTAGACACTTAACAGCTATCAAATAGATATCTCTTAGTTGTAGAATAAAACCAACTTATCTTGAAGGAGAGGAGATGATAATTAGAGCTTATTTTCCTTGTAAATTTCTCGTGTCTCTTCATGGATCTCCCTAACCACTATTGGTTGAGGATTGATCTTTGTTCTGGGTTACTCTGTGATTCAACCATATGGATGATATTTGCCTGAACTGATAGAGCTGGATTACAGGGCTATAGACTTGCAAGCCCTTAGTCTGCCAGCCGTGCTTTCTTCTACCTTGTGGTTATAAATAAATAGCGAAATAGTGACTGTTCTTTATTTTTCATACATTGTCAGTAATTTTAATTGCCTTTACCCTTTTATTTTGCCAAAAACTAAATGTGCCCAGAAA
This sequence comes from Macaca thibetana thibetana, assembly GCF_024542745.1. Taxonomy (NCBI): domain Eukaryota; kingdom Metazoa; phylum Chordata; class Mammalia; order Primates; family Cercopithecidae; genus Macaca; species Macaca thibetana. The sequence goes on from NC_065579.1 coordinate 14,582,437, forward strand.
ATACAATATTGCTTTTAAAATGCTTTGCCCCATTGGTTTTTTTTCCTTCCCCTGTAAGGGTCTTAAAGTCTCCCAACCTGACCCTGTTATATTTATGACTCCTTTAATTCTGTTTTCCTTCTTTTGATGATTTAGGTCCGGGTTACGGGATCAGCCAATCAAGTCGACTGTCGTCTTCTGTTAGTGCCATGCGAGTCCTGAACACAGGTTCTGATGTGGAGGAGGCGGTAGCAGATGCCTTGGTACTCTTCTCCATTTTCTTATCATTATAAATGTTCCAATTATGAAACTATTGAATGAGTAAGCCGGTCTATCCATGTGGGAAAGGGGATGGGGAAAAATCAGTGATTAAATCTAAAGATAAAATGTGGACAGTGTAAAAAGCAGAACAATATAATTATTGATCTTTATTAATCAGAATTGTATACCACGGCCGAAATTACTGATGGGCTATCAGAAATATAAATATAGATGTCTTTAATATGGTAATATGTTTTATACACTGTAGTATACTTAAGGTAAGGGAGATAAATTATATAAATATGTACACTTAAAAGCATGTAATTTCAAGTCTAGCTTAAACTTTGGTATTTAGGGATTATTTTACTTTGGTGTTGGATTTTGTTTAGTCTTCTATCTGTGTTTTTTGAACTAAAATAAAGTACAACCTCGACAAATTATAATTAAGATACAATTATATCTTACAGTTAGATATAATTCATGATTCTTTATGTCTGACACATTAAACAGTGAGATTTAAAAACATGCTCTACAGATCCATGATAGCTTGTCAGAAAATTGCTATACATATATCATTGTTGTTTTTCTCACTTAAAATTATGTAAGAAGTAGCATTTTTAAAAATGTATATAATTGGCTTTGGCTAATTTCCCAATTAATTCAGTATCACTTCCTCTTTCAAATTATAATACTAATCCTATGTTTGAGAAACATTTACTCAGTTTCTTACCCAGAACTTATAAGAGATCTCATCTTTGTTTTGAAATTTAAAAAAAAATGTTTCCTAAAATTGTAGATCCCATCTTAACTAGTGTTGATATAATACAATGTTTGCCGCATAGATTTGAAAAGGCAAGTTTTTAAAAAGATTCATTGGTAATAGCTATAATTTATTGAATATCACATGTGTAGTTCTGTGCTAACCATTTCACTGTGCTGAATATTTCCCGTTACTTCAGCCACTTGATTATTTTTTATAAATTAATATAATTAAGTAGGGACTTTGTTCTCCTCAGCATGGGATATATTGATCACATCTTGTTCTGATGATATTAAATTAATCAGATGTTTTTGATTTGCTATTCCTCATCCCTGTATCTCAAATCATGTTTTCTGGGTTTTTTTCAATTGGATAATTTACCAGTTAAATTCTACTTACATAAATGTTATGAATTGATTGGCCTATTCTTGAACTATTACTTAGAACACTGAGATGGTGTGTTTGAATTATATGAGGAATGTTTAACTACCAAGGCTAAAGTTTGACTCCCAGTAATCTGATTCTGAGTACTTCCATTACTTGCAGAGCACAGAAGTTCCACTTACAACTACCAATTTTAAGGAAAAAACTTTCCAGCTAGTAAGCCTGATTTGTGCTGGAGAAGATCAGAAATACATTTAACTTTGGAAATGACAAAAGGATCCAAATAGGAAGAACATTTAGGTTTCTTTGAGAAAACTGGTTATGGGAATATTTTTGTAGCATCACTATTTCTCTTTGAACTAAAGAATATTGACAAGATTAAAGATAGAGCCTGCTAATAAGCAGTTCTTTGTACCTATGTGTGAAAAAAACGTAATGTTTCTGATCATAGGCATTGTTAATGCCGACTTCACTGTGCTGATTAGCAAAATGTTCTTCATTATTTTCAATTTTTCTCTTTAAAAATTTACTGCTCTCAGCTCTTAGGAGACATACGGACTAAGGTATAGACATTGCTATTTTCTGACATCTTATGATACGATAACTTTTTTTTCTTTCATCAATTTAACAAATGATGGTCTTCTATTAAAAATTAAAGTAGAAGTAAAATCCTTAGACATACATCTATTTTTCTGTAAATATGGTTATCAAAAGAGAGATACTGCTTGAATAATGTCCTCTGGAGGTGCTCATTCTTTCAGCTTGACTACTTCATACAAATGAAATGAGGTCATTCACACTGATATCTATAACAAAAGTGATCCTAGAGCTTAACACAAGAAACATTACCATTCAAAATTAAGCTAGTGTCTCTAAATCAATATAAGGTTTTTAGTGATGGAAACATCTCTTAAAACTATTTTGAATTAAATCGTGTTTTTTTAGATTTTAGACTTTGGATAACTTACTGCCACCTGGAACTATTTTAAATTATTGTGTTTAATCTGTTTCATAGACATCTTCACCACTCATCAACCAAAATTCAAATATCAGATAACATAAAGATTTGTTTTCAACTCTTTTAAGGAAATCTTAAATAAACTATTTATTCTTTCTCATTTCACTTGAAATATGCAAAGTATAACTGGCAGTTACATATATTAAATAAGATTTAGATGTAAAGAAATCAAAGGAATCTGAATATGCTTTCTTATGTTTATTGAAGTAAACAATATAGATACATTGAGAAAAGCATAGAGGGCTCTCAAGGAGTTTGCCTCCTTAAAATAATAGTAGACTAAATAGTTTTTCATCATTCTTTGTATTTTATTTCTCTAGGAGACATGAGGGTTGGGTACAAGGGAAGGAATAGTGGCAAGAGAAGTGGTAATGGAGGTTAAAGGAGAATAAAGAAAAGATAGAAAGACAGAAAAAAAATGGAACTTTATACATGGAAAATATTTTTCTGATCCATTATACTCTTTCTTTAAAAAGGTAATATTTTCTTCTTACCAACTCAGATTTCTAATACAAGTTCTGTTCATTTACATTCTAGTAGTTCTTGGTTTTTCATGAAAAGGGGAAAGGAAAAACCCAATTTTTTAGCACTTCCCACTTTACATATCTGAACTTCCATATAGTCTTATTCTGCTTCTACCACTTTCCATAGTTAAAGAATGTTTTACCTTCTGCTAACTTCTAAAACTTGTTTTCTGAAGGAAAACTGAATACCGACATTCTGTTATTACAATGATTAGGAGCATGCTTTGCATTGATTTTAAAACAAAAATCAATCCTTTTGTGGTCAGTAGAAATTATGAAATGCCAGTGTATTCTTTTGGCCACTGCTAATGAGATTCTTGATGTATAACAGAAAAAACCAGCTCGAAGAAGATATGAATCATATGGAATGCATTCAGATGATGACGCCAACAGCGATGCATCTAGTGCTTGTTCAGAACGCTCCTATAGTTCTCGAAATGGTAGTATTCCTACATATATGAGGCAGACGGAAGATGTGGCAGAAGTCCTCAATAGATGTGCTAGTTCCAATTGGTCAGAAAGGAAGGAAGGCCTCCTAGGTCTGCAGAACTTATTGAAAAATCAGAGAACACTAAGGTGAGATGTTTTGTCTTATTTGACTTTGTTTCTATAATACTTTAGAGATATTGGTATAGAAACAGACTTGTCCTGAACTCATATGGTTGCATCAAAGTGTTTTTCCAAAGCTTCAGTCTTTGAGGACCATCTATACCTTCATTTACTAAAAAAAAAAAAAAAATTGGTTGTTTTGTTTTGTTTTGTTTTTTTGAGATGGAGCCAGACTGGAGTGCAGTGGCACAATCTCGGCTCACTGCAAGCTCCATCTCCTGGGTTCATGTCATTCTCCTGCCTCAGCCTCCTGAGTAGCTGGGACTACAGGTGCCCGCCACCATGCCCGGCTAATTTTTTGTATTTTTTTAGTGGAGACGGAGTTTCACCATGTTAGCCAGGATGGTCTCGATCTCCTGACCTCGTGATCCGCCCTCCTCGGCCTCCCAAAGAGCTGGATTACAAGCGTGAGCCACCGTGCCCAGCAATTGTTCTATTTAACAAAACATTTTAAAAGGAAACTTTTTATTCACACATAGAAATTAAATTTAAAATGTTATTACTTTTAATATTAAATAATAAAACTGGTTATTAAAATTTATTCCTGGTAAGTTTTTCAATGAGAGGAAGAATGTTTATGCTTATTTGGAAATGAAGATATATTCTTAGTGTGTGTGTAATATGTGAATTTTAGTGTAATACAAAGTTGAATTGGAAGGAATTTCTTTAAGAACAGATATTTGTTAATATTTTGGGTTTGGGGTTTTGTTTCCTTTGCTAATGGCATTATCATGTCTTTTTCCCCCTACTTGCTTTATTGTCCTTGTCTGTGTGATGTTTTAAACCTATAGTTGACCCCTTTGAGAACCTAGCTTCAGATATTTCATAGGGTTAAGCATGGTGGAATGTACAGGGTTACTTCCTGACTTGATACCTGTGAAATAAGAGTTTGATGTACTTACTTCCTGTGTATTTGTTTTAGGACATATTAGAACTATATAATTTAAAATAAATGTTTCTGTATTACCTAAATATATTTTCATGTGTGCATATCACACATCATGAATCACTGCAATCCACCATCATAATATTGTTCCCAGCCCATCAAGATTAAGTTAATATTAGATTCAGCATGCCATTTTAAATGACAAGGGAGTAGGCATAGTTTAGAATGATTTTAGCCCGTAAGCAGCAACATTTAAGAAAATGTCCTAAAAGGATAGAATTCATGTGTTGATCATTTTAAATGGCAAGGGAGTAAGCATAGTTTAGAATGATTTTATCCCATCAGTAGCAACATTTAAGAAAACATCTTAACACTTAAAATGATAAAATTCATGTATTGGGAATGCCACATGTAAAATATCCTTCATCCCATTAATGAAGGATAATTGTATTTCTCTTCTTAACTTTTAACCTTTAAGATAGTGTGAGCTACAACAGAGTAATTGTTGTATTTAGTAACTTTGTATTTAGCCCTGACTAGGAAATCCCACAAATTTCTCAATTTTTTAGGGCTGATGTTTTTTAATGATTTCGTTGTTGTTTCTGATTTTTAAGAGATGAGATCTCGCTTTGTCACCCAGGATGGAGTGCAGTGGCACAATCATTGTTCACTGCTGCCTTGAATTCATGGGCTCAAACAGTCCTCTCGCTTCAGCCTCCCAAGTAGCTGGGACTACAGGCATGCACCACCACACCCAGCTGATTTTTTTTTTTTTTCTTGAGACAGAAACTAACCCTGTCACCCAGGCTGGCGTACAGTGGTGCAGTCTCAGCTCAGTGCAACCTCTGCCTCGCAGGTTCAAGCAGTTCTCCTGCCTCAGCCTCCCGAGTAGCTGGGATTATAGGCGTGTGCCACCATGCCCAGCGCAGCTACTTTTTTGTATTTTTAGTAGAGACAGGGTTTCACCACGTTGGTCAGGCTAGTCTCAAACTCCTGACCTCCAGTGATCTGCCCACCTCAGCCTTCCGAAGTGCTGGGATTACAGACATGAACCACTGTGCCCGACCATTCCCAACTGTTTTTTTTTTTTTTTTTTTAATTTATAGAGACAGGGTCTTGCCATTTTGCCCAGGCTGGTCTTGAACTCCTGGGCTCAAGCGATCCTCTCACCTCGGCCTCCCAAAATGCTAGGATTAAAGGTGTGAGCCACCATGCCCAACCTAACCTTTTTTTTTTTTTTTAAGAAAATTATGTGTAAAGTTACTTTTATATGACTTCTTGCTACAGCAAGATATTAATTAACCGCTGTATTATTTTGGCAGTCGAGTTGAACTGAAAAGATTATGTGAAATTTTCACAAGAATGTTTGCTGACCCTCATGGCAAGGTATGTTTTAGTATTTAAGATTATTTATTTCTATAGGGTATCATTTGTATATTGTCAAAGTAGAAACACTGTAGGCCATTCTTATTTTATTGTCCCAAAATGGCAGTAATATTTTCAAACATAATTAAAATTGTTTGGTATCATACATAATTTAGAAATTAATCTCTGGTAACTTTTTGAGCTTCTCCAATGATAGATGGTCTAAGACTGAAAATTAAAGGGGATACAGTTACAACTCATGTAATTTAGTCAAGTTGGTGTATTTTGTGTTACTAAGACTGTTTTAGTGTTTGTAAAAGACATAATTGGGGTAAGTTGAAAAAGTTTTTAACATTTTGTTTTTGTCTGTGATTAATTACAGCATCGATGTAAATATATTTCAATTTTAAAATAATAATTTTGTAGAAAAGAATTGTCATTAATTAACACAAAGGCACAAAATGTGGTTCCAGCCATAGTTTGGTGGTAATATAAGAGACATTTCTTATATTGAAATAGTCTGTAAAAATTTTCAGAACTTTGTTCATTTTTAATGTTGATTAAAACATATTTATTTAAGTACTTATATGTAATCTGCATGTGTACTGTGAAATTTTGGTTTACCTGGATGCATAGTGCTGTTATAAAACTGTGGTCACATATTCCGTTTCCAGCAGTATGTTTGACAATGGTGAAATCTTCCCTTAGGATACCAAATGTCTACAGGAGACTTTCTAACCTAAGTGAGAGGGAAATATGGCAAGGAAATGATAAGAAAAATATTAACGAATTTCAGTTTACTGTTTATTGTCTTCACTTTATTGTTGCACATCTCATTTCCTCTTTTTTTTTTTTTCCTATTTTTGGTATTTTCATTACTTACAACACTACTTAAAGATAATGAAATCCACTTTATACATAAACTAAAATCCAGCTAATGATTTAAATCCAGTGGGGGATATACTTATCTAAATAAATTGCTTATACTTTAAAACAATATTTTCAAAGATTATTCTATCAGAAGTTTTATTTATTTAAGGATAAAATATCCTATTAAAAGACAAAGAAGAAAATACATTTGGTAAAGTTTGTAACTTATAATTGAACATGCAGGTAACTGTACCATTCTATATTGATATTGCTATCACTGATTACAGCTGTAAGTCTTTAATGTAAAAATTTCTATAAATCCTGAACAAATTAACTGTTGATATTTTTAGTTGGCAATATAAGCCGAAGGACAAGACAGTTATTTGGGTTAACTTGTTTTATTAAACATTTAAATTAATAGTCTATTCAACTTTGAAATACATAGTTATTAAGCATCTTCAGTAATTCCTGCTACTGGAAGATATAAGACCAAAGCTAGATTATTTCTTGAAGTCACAGTTTTTGACTTTCTTTTAAGGCAATAATGCAGTTTGATTGGATGCCATGATATATAGTGATAAAGACAAACATTTTTTTAAAAGATCAAATAGGAAAGCTGAGTTTAACACTGGTATAGAAACTTAACTGAGCACAAATGTTTGGCCTCTCTTAATACATGTGGAGAACCAGCTACTATTTTCCCTAGGATTGCATCAAATTTCTCTTCTTAGGGCTTTAAAGCAACATAAAATTCTTACCTACCCATCTGGTTTGTTTGTTTGATTTTGGTTTTTGTTTTTTAGTCAATTCTGTGAAGACAAATGTAATGGGAAGATTTTCATATTTTTGTGTGGCTGTTGATTGTCCATCAGAGACTCTGTCAATAATGTAATTCATTAAGGATAGACTAGACATGTCACCATCCTGTGCTGAGTTAAAAATGTTTGAGTTTTTAGGCCGGGCGCAGTGGCTCAAGCCTGTAATCCCAGCACTTTGGGAGGCCGAGACAGGCGGATCACGAGGTCAGGAGATCGAGACCATCCCGGCTAACACGGTGAAACCCCGTCTCTACTAAAATACAAAAAACTAGCCAGGCGAGGTGGCGGATGCCTGTAGTCCCAGCTACTCGGGAGGCTGAGGCAGGAGAATGGCGTGAACCCTGGAGGCGGAGCTTGCAGTGAGCTGAGATCCGGCCACTGTACTCCAGCCTGGGCGACAGAGCGAGACTCCATCTCAAAAAAAAAAAAAAAATTTTGAGTTTTTGCATTGTATTCTGATATTTTTAAAATAGCTGCACCCCTCCCTTTTTAATGTATTTTTAGACCAACAGTTCCATCTTCAGAATCAAGCAACTTTTTTTGGTATCTTTTTTCTGAATGCAAACTTGTTCTATATCAGACTCAGCCACTATTTTCTGTAAATAATGTAGCTTTGCAGACCATAATGGTCTCTGTCCCAGCTACTCAATTATGCCATTATAGCACGAAGGCACCCTTAACAGGCAATAAATAAACAAATGTGTGTGTTGGGTTGCAATAAAACTCTATTTGTGAACATTAGAATGTGAGGGTATATGTGTGTGTGTGTGTGTGTGTAATTTTTTTTTTTTTTTTTGGATACAAGATCTCTTTCTGTCACCCAGGCTGGAGTACAGTGGCATGATCTTGGCTCACTGCTTCCGCCTCCTGGGTTCAAGCGATTCTCATGCCTCAGCCTTCCAAGTAGCTGGGCTTACAGTCATGTGCCACCACACTCTGCTAATTCTTTGTATTTTTAGTAGAGACGGGTTCTCGCCATGTTGGCCAAGCTGGTCTTGAACTCCTGGCCTCAAGTGATCTGAGGTGACAAGCCCATCTTGTCCCCCCAAAGTGCTGTGATGACAGGTGTGAGCCATCATGCCTGGCCATGTGTTTATATAATTTTCATGTGTCACTAAATACCCTTTTGATTGCTTTTAAAATCATTTTTTAAATGACTGTAAAAACTTTTTAAGAATTAGAAATAGCTTGCAGGCCATACTTTGCTGACCCCTGTCGTATATGCTCAACTCTTTGTCATTGACACTAAAATAGAAACATATGTTCAGGAACCTATACCCTTGGAAAGCTGAAATTATTTGATGTCTGTAATTTGATAAATGAACTTTTTATTTCATATGCCCGTATAGAAACAAGTAATTAACCACAATATCTGTAAGACAATAATTTAGACCATAAATCAGCAAATGTGTTATTTTAAAGCCTTTTAGTATTTGTTATAAGTGAAGTAGTACAACAGATGTTGTACTGCAAAATGGTAAGCTTTGGACATTATCTTGAGGGCAGTGAGCGGTCACTGAGTAGATGAGACGTACCTTTGGAAGCATTACTTCAGCAGTGTGAGGGAGAATTTAAAATACCAAGTATGGATAGTGAAGCTAGATTGCTTGGGTTCAAATTCTACCTCCAATTTATTAGCAGTATGTACTTCAATTATTAATTATTAATCTGTAAAACAGTTAATAGTAATATCCACCTCATAAGATTGTGATGATGATTAAATGAGTCAATATATGTAAACCCTTAGAACATACCAAGTACCATATATAAGTTTTTTAGAGATCAAATAAATTTTTTAAATTAAGGAGTTTGAGGCAGATTTTTATTTTGACTGCTCTGGATCCATTTTTTGCCCATCAGATGCAAGCAGTATCAGTTGCCAAAAGCTATCCCATATATTTTTGGCACTTGACTCTGGAAAGAACTGCCTTCACTGTGGTGCTTGCTTTGAATTGACATTTTATGGTATTTGTAACACTACCTCTTGAATCATAATGCTCTTAAGTCTTGGACAGCAAGGGTAGGAATTCAATCTGTGGCTACTAAAATGAGGCACAGTTGAATCTCCTGACAAGCATTCTAGGAAGCTCAGCTGCCTGCAGTCTTGGGATCAGGAGACCATAACATACATCTTACCTAGGGAAAATAAAAAGTACTATAGTTACTTTTATTACTTCCAGTCAATAGTTATTGTTTCAAGCCTTCACAGAAATATTTTAACTTGTGAAAGTATTGCTTCTGAGAGGAGGAAAAAAAGAGAAAAGAAAGGAAAAAATTCTATAGACTATGCTTTGGAACCAAATGTTGGCCCTGTTCAGAAGTGGGAGTATGTATCTATTATTCTTGGATTCTTTTCAGATGTTTAACCTCAAGGATTGGTAGGGTCTGGAAAAGAAGAGTTTTTGTCTTTAGTTTTCTTAATTTTCCTGGCAAGGAGGTGCAAGAGAAACAAAATCATATGTTCTTCTCCCATACTATTCATTTAAGTCTTGTTTTAAAAACTATTTTGAGTTTATCATAAAACTTTGAAAACATTTGTCACTTTTATTTTCTAAGTGTTTTTCTTCCATACAGGAACTTTGCATTGATGGCGACTAATTTGTGTGTTTTTCTTTTTTTTCTTTTTTTCTTTTTGCATGCTGTCCCCTGTGTTGGAACTCTCAATAGAGAGTAAGTTGGTTCAATATTTGTTGGAAACCTAACTTTACTGCATGACTGTGAAATTAACCCTTTTTCTCTGTTTTCTCTCCCGAAGAGTTCATGCAGTGTTGGAACCTTTGCAATCCACGAAATGCTATTTGCAGTTATGCAAACTATCATTCTGTTTGGAGATATGCTTTTTAATCTACTAATTAATCTAATTTGATTATGTTCTTCTGTTCTATATTTGATGACTGGCACACCTAAGATATAAGAGAGTTAAAGCAAAGTCTGCCTCAATTGTAATAGCTTGAGTATTTTAATTCTTTTCCAACAAATTATATTTATGAGATATGTGGGATAATAAATTGATTCTGTTGAAGATTGCTTCCATTGAATTATTTAAAAATGATTCTGAAGTTTCACAATTTTTTTTAAAAAATTTAACCCCTACCTTCCCACAATTGACATTTTATTAATGTCATTCCATAAAAGCAAACAGTGGATTATGGAATAGTAATTCTCATCTTTGTCTTCTGAAAGAAAATGTGAATCACTAGTATTATATTAGCATAGCCATTTTCCACTTTGTTCTTTAATCATAGATAAGGAAATGGGAGCATATTAACATCTGACAAGAACCCTTTTTATTAGGGCAATCAAGTAAGAAATTTTGTATATAATTTTCAACAAATTTTAGATATGGATAATGAATGAAGATAGATCGGTGTATATGTATCTATATGTAAGTACAATTGACTTAGAGAGGGACACAGACCTCTGTGGAATCGAAAATCTATATATAATTTTTAACTCCCCAAAACATAACTACTAATAGCCTAGTGTTGACCAGAAACCTTACCAATAACATAGTCAATTAACATATATTTTATTTATTATATGTATCATACAGTGCATTTTTTTTTCCTTTTTTTTTTTGAGATGGAGTCTTGCTCTTTCGCCTAGGCTGAAATGCAATGGCTCAATCTCAGCTCACCACAACCTCCGCCTCCTAGGTTCAAGCAATTCTCCTGCATAGGGGGGATTACAGGCATGTGCCCACCACGCCCAGCTAATTTTGTATTGTAGTAGAGATAAGGTTTCTCAATGTTGGCCAGGCTGGTCTCGAACTCCGGACCTCAAGTGAGCCACATGACTCGGCCTCCCAAAGTTTTGGGTTACAGGCATGAGCCACCACGCCTGGCCTATATACTGTGTTCTTATAATAAAGTAAACTAGAGAAAATAAAATGTTATTAGCCAGGCTCATGCCTGTAATCCCAGCACTTTGGGAGGCTGAGGTGGGCAGATCACCTGGGCTCAGGAGTTTGAGACCAGCCTGGCCAACATGCTGAAACCCTATCTCTACTAAAAATACAAAAAAATTAGCCAGGCATGGTGGCGCTGACCTGTAATCCCACCTATACAGAAGGCGGAGGCAGGAGAATCACTTGAACCTGGGAAGCGGAGGTTGCAGTGAGCCGAGATCGCACCAGTGCACTCCACCCTGGGTAATAGAGTGAGACTCCGTCTCAGAAAGAAAATAAAATGTTATTAAAATTACAAGGAAGAGAAAATATATTTACTTACTAATTATTAGGTGGAATGGATCACCATAAAGATCTTCATTATTGTCATCTTCACCTTGAGTAGGCTAAGGAGGAAGAGGAGGGGTTGGTGTTGCTATCTCAGGGGTGGCAGAGGTGGAAGAAAATCCACGTATAAGTGGACCCACACAGTTTAAAAGCATGTGGTTCAAGGGTCACCTGTGTATGTGTGTGCATATGATCATTTACTAAGTACCATTGATAGGATATAAGCATTTTTGAAAAATAATAGTACAGGCTGGGCACATGGCTCACATCTGTAATCCTAGCACTTTGGGAGACTGAGGTGAGAGGATTGCTTAAGGCTGGGAGTTTGAGACCAAGCTGGGCAACAAAGGTAGACCCCATCTGTGCAAAACTAAAAAAATTAACTGGACATAATGGTGCATGCCTGTAGCCCTACCTACTGAGGAGGCTGAGGTGGGAAGATGGCTCGAGCCCAGAGGTTTTAGGCTGCAGTATGCCATGATCGTGCCAGTACACTGCAGACTGGGTGATAAAGTAAGACTGTCTCAAAAGCAATAACAAAATTTTAAAAATAGTACAATTTCTTATGTAGAGTACAGCAACTAACATGTCCACATTTTTATTTAGCTACTCATGTTTTATAACCAAAAAATATTTCTACTTAGGAAACTCAGAGATGCCTTCTTGAAGAAAATGGATCTTAACAGAACATGAGCTTCGGATATGTCAGTGTGAGAATAAAGGCTTATTGGAAGTAGCTAGCCTGAGTCCAGAAAAAGAAGTGGGAGATGCTAGAAAGTTTATGGGAAATAAGAAGTTAATCTTGGCTCGAATAAAGGGAAGGTCTTCCCTTGCATTGAAGAAAAAGGGTTGGATATATGAGATGGGTTCAAGGATAAAGAGTTTATGTTTCCAGATAGCCCAAGATCAATTTGGAGTTAGAAACTTGTCTAAGTATTTTAGACATTATCTTATAGACAGTGAAGGGACATTAAAGGATTTTGTTTCCATCCAAAGAATGATACCACAATCTGATGATGACAAACATGAGTTGACAAACTACAGCCTGCAAGCCATATCTTTCCTGCTTACTGTTTTTGTGAATAAAGTTATATTGGCACACAGCCATGCTTATTTGTTTATATGGTGTCAGTGGCTGTGCTAAATGGCAAAGTTGAGTAGTTGCGATAGAGACCATATGGCTTGCAAAGCCCTAGGATATTTACTATCTGGCCTGTTACAAAAATGGTTTACTGACCCCTGGTATACAGAAAATATAAAACTAAAGTCAGGCTACTACAGAAATCCAGATCTGAGGTCGGAAAGGTTTGGTGCCTTTAGTGATGGTGTGGTAAACAGATTTGGAGGAGGTCAGGAAAAAGCTGTTCTAGAGGTTCTGAGGCCTCATGGGATAGATCAGAGAGACTATGTCAAGTAGGTCACACTTATGATAAAAAGAGAATCAGGATGAAGACATGCAAAAGGAGAATTCCTGGCAAACAGAAAGAAGGGAAGTAAGAGGAAAGCCGTGTCAAGTTACAGAACGGCCAAACATACTAAACTTAATGAAGACGCTGTTATACATCATGATTAGAAAGTAATTGGTGGGAGCAATAGGATGGAAACAGATAATTTATTGGGATGACTTCTGCATCTGTAAGCAAAGGATTTAGGTAGAGAATAAAAGAGTAAAGATAGAGGAGACCATGTTTTAGAGAGCAAGAATATAAAGTAGAAAGATTAGCCTTAAAATGAAGAAAATCACTTCTTTCTTGAAATGATGATTAGAAGGATAGGTATAGAGGAAATCAAATTGAGGGAAGAGTCAATGGAGAATTTCATGTTGAATGACAATAAAGAAGATAAGTTAGGTCATCTGGTAATAGAGTGGATGAGCACAACTGAAAACCAAGTGACCTAGCTTTAAGTCCTGGCCTGGCTATTAACCATCTGTGAAACACTGGGCAGATCATGTAATTCTCTGGTTCCCTGTTTCCTCATCCATAAAATAGGAGGGTTGACCTAGGCATTCTAATGTCTGTGATTTTCAGAATGGATTTTCATATAGGAAAGCTTGAGGTTGTAATCTTCAGGAGCATAGACAAGTGTTGAAACAAGGGTGAAAGTGAAACAAAGAATAGGATAATGGTGTCCTAGTAAATGAGCTTTGGGGGAGAGCCAGGAAGCTCTGATTTGTAGTGTTTGCCCATTTCTGAGATGTGAATACCCCATCCACTTCGCAAAATTCCTGAATATTTAACAGTTGACTGTCTAGACAGGTGCAAACTGAAGCCAGCACATCACTGAACAGATTTGCTAGGTAACAATAAGAATGAGTACCAGATTAGTTACATGCATTTGTCATAGACTAGGTCTAGTGAAGTTCCTGGACAGTATTCGTGGCCCTCAGGAGAAGGCCAGAGACAGTTTAATGAAGCAGTTGGCCAAGTTTGGAATCTAAGAGAATCCAAGTTCTTGGGGGATTGTTGGGGTAGGGGTGGGACAAGAGTTAAAGGAATCCACACTGAGTAGGAACATTGTTGAAGCACACACTGCCTGGGGACCAGAGAATACTCAAAAATTTAATTATAGTTTCTACTGTTACCAGTATAGTGCGTCTTAAGCAAATAGCTAAAGTATATTTTTATTTTTAACTCAATTTAAATGTTGAAGCTTAATTACAATTCTGATAAAGAAAATCCTTCATTTCTAAAGAGAAAAAAACAAGAGTTCATCTATAACTGTATAATGGGAATTCAAGAAATAAAATATACATTGAGAGCAAAACCCTTAGTTCTCAAGTTAACATATTTACTTTTTGAGATTAACTTGAAAAGTTAACAATTTTCAGATTTTTTTAACCCATAGTTTTTAATCTATGATTAAAATGTTTATTATAATTTGTCCAGTAATACATTGTGGCTGACAGAGTTTTTTCTTCTTTACCTAGAAACTAATTTTCCAGTATGGGATTGACTATCTTATAAAGAGATACAGCCTTGATAAAGGTCCCTTTTCACAAGTATTTTAATGAGCTGCATCACTTATAAACATTATCTTTCCTTCACTATAATAATTTTTTTCTACCTTATAAAAATGTGTAAACCAATAGATTAATATTGGAAGTAAGTAAAAAACCCATAAATGGATATGGAGACTAATAGTATACCATCTCGGACTTTTTAAAAATCACTAAAATTTAGATGTAGACATTGATCTTGGATTTATTTTATTTTAGATGGAGTTACAGTTGAATCATTTAAAATTACCATTGAGGCAGTTTTAATAAATAATATATCCCATACCAAATTATTTGTGACAGTTGTCATTTTGAGAAGTCTGAGGATTCTCTAATTAGTCTATTATGCCAGGTAAATTTTATACTTTAAGGTCATTGTAGTCTTCTCATTTACTCAGTACCACTCTTCGGAAGAACTGAGAGTTAATGAAACTATAGTTTTTTCCCCTACATTTTATAGAAAACAGATTTCACTTTAACCAGTTTAAGCTGTGGCATCATTGATAATATTAGGTGTGCCAGCCATTATGGCCAAACTTTCTTTACCAAGTGATGCTGCATGGAATAGCTAATTGTCGAACTTCTGCAGAAGTTGGATAACAGTTCAAATGTACTCTTGTATCACAGAGTCCAATGAAAAGCAAGAGAGATTGTTTTTCCGCTTGGCTGCCAAACGCTGTGCCTCTGATTCCTGTGTTCCTTTCTATATTCATTTTGAATTGAACATAGAGGTCAATATTTCCTCTTTTTTTCTCCCTACCTCTCCCCTTTATCAACTGTAGGTATTCAGCATGTTTTTGGAAACGCTAGTGGATTTCATACAAGTCCACAAAGATGATCTTCAAGATTGGTTGTTTGTACTGCTGACACAACTACTAAAAAAAATGGGTGCTGATTTGCTTGGATCTGTTCAGGCAAAAGTTCAGAAAGCCCTTGATGTTACAAGGTAATATTTTTTTCATATATTTCAAGTTAACCTGATAATAACTAGGAATATCTAACCCCCATATTAATAGTTCAGATTTCTGAGTCCCTTTGAACAATTTAGATTGCATGGACTCCATTTGAAGATTGTTAATTATGCCCACTCATATCGTATATTTAACGCAACATTTTTCCTTGGGTCAAGCCCTGCATTTCTTTTATAAAAATTGTATTAATATTGGTTGACTAGTTCAAGGTGGTGTTTTATCTTAATTGATATATCAGCAGCTGGGCATGGTGGCTCACACCTGTAATCCCAGCAGTTTGGGAGGTTGAGGCAGGCAGCTCACTTGAGGTCAGGAGTCTGAGACCAGCCTGGTCAAAATGGTGAAACCGTATCTCTACTAAAAATACAAAAATTAGCCAGGTGTGGTGGCAGGCATCTGTAAGCTCAGCTACTCGGGAGGCTGAGGCAGGAGAATCGCTTGAACCCGGGAGGTGGAGGTTGCAGTGAGCTGAGATTGTGCCACTGCACTCCAGCCTGGGCAACAGAGTGAGACTCTGTCTCAAAAGAAAAAGTAAAAAAAAAAGGTATCGGCAAAGTAAGGTTGAAGATTGAAGATTTTATTTAGTCTACTATGAAAAGTATTTTCTGTGTATTTAAACAATGTTTTATTATGCATTTAAATATTCTAAATCTCTTTTCAGAAGGTTTTGAACCAATGATACAGTTCTACTTTCTTGTGTAGATTGTTGAAATAAGAAACACTTATTTCAAATATCTGTTTACTAGGTTGAGGTGAGTTAGAATTCAGATTTTAGGTGTAGAGAAACATTTCTGAGAATGTTAAGCTTTTTGCTGAATACATTTTTCTGATTAAATCTATAGTTGAGGCAAGATAGGCTATTATTTACTGTAGTGTTGCTTTTTGTTTGTTTGTTTGTTTGGGATGGACTTTTGCTCTTGTTGCCCGGGCTGGAGTACAATGGCGTAATCTTAGCTCACCGCAACCTCTGCCTCCTGGGTTCAAGTGATTCTTCTGCCTCAGCCTCCAGAGTAGCTGGGATTACAGGCATGCACCACTATGCCTGGCTAATTTTGTATTTTTAGTAGAGACTGGGTTTCTCCATATTGGTCAGGCTGGTCTCGAACCCCCGACCTCAGGTGATCCGCCCACCTCAGCCTCCCAAAGTGCTAGGAATACAAGCATGAGCCATTGCGCCCAGCCTGTGGTGGTGCTTTTTAACCCAGTACTGAGTACAAATTCAGATGTTCATATTCTTCTGAGGATGCATTTATTGTATACTATACCAGATGGTTTATACCACATGCAGATACTACTTCATGGATGTTTTTTGGATGACATTATGTTTGTATTAAGCATAGTCTTTTGCTATTACATGCGTACTTGCTAACTAAATTTTTGTTTTGCTTTGCTTTGTTCTCGTTTCAGAGAATCTTTTCCAAATGATCTTCAGTTCAATATTCTAATGAGATTTACAGTTGATCAGACCCAAACACCAAGCTTAAAGGTAAAAATTTGAGATCTTTTGAAGACATTATAAGGAATTGAAATATTTATTAATAAAGTTATGTTGATATTTGTATTTCTGTCACATGAGAAGCTGTTCAATCAGTGGGTTTTGTTTTTATAAACTTTCAGACAGTCAAGCCAGCACTTCGGGACCAGCTTCACTCTTTTTGGAGCTCCAAGGTTTTATTGTTTTTGTTTTCATTTGCATTATTTCTTTTCTTAACTCTCTGCAGTGTTTGCATCTATATTCAACTACTAACCTTTGTAAGCCTTTTACGCATGCACATATTTGATTTCAAATGTTATTTAAATGCAATGCCAGACTCTGAGTCTTTTGGAGAAACTTAATGGTAATACACATTTGGAAGGCATCACAGTATTGCCATCTAACCCTAAGCTGGTAATGCAAACGCACTCTATAAAGTCTTATCTAATTTTATGTTTGTGATTTCCCATTAATTTTTTTTTTTTTTTTAAGTGTCAGGCATTTTAACAGGTATTTTAGGCAAAATGTCAGTTTTGCCTATGTATTAACTAAACACAAATTTTTAAATTTAACCTCAGTCCCTTTCTTCAAGTATCCTTAACTGAAATAGTAAGTTTTTTTCTGATGTATGCGTAACATTTGGAATTATAATTAACTTTCTCATTTGTTACATACACACATTTTCCAGTTAATGTGAAAACTAAGTGGATTCCAATTTGTGATTTAAAATGATGATTAAATTTTACATAAAAGAAAAAAATTAATGTACAAGAATAGCTCGTGAATTCTTTACTAAAGGGTTTTTTTAGTGAGTTTTATTAAATGAGATTAAAGTCAGGGAAATAACAAGCATATGTACTTACACAAGTCCTTTATTTTTCTGCTCTATCCTGCACGAAACATATTTCTACAAGCATTACTGCCCAGGATTGATTTTTCCCTTAAGTTTCTGAATGCAATTGTGCCTCAGAATCACAATTACGTTTCTTATCAGGGTTGACTTTGTAAACCGAAAAGTGTCTGAGACAAGTCTCAATCAATTTAGAGTTTGCCAAGATCGAGGATGCATCCAGGAGAAAGAGATACAAGCTACAGTAGGGTCTGTGGCCTGTGCTTTCTTCCAGAGAAGGCTTTGAGGACTTTAATATTTGAAAGAGAAAGAGCCAGCAGAAGGGGAAAGAGGAACAGTCAGGCATTCATCTAGTGTTCAGTAAATCTGATCTTACATAAGAGAAAGTAAACATAGAGTAGAGGAAGAAGTCAAATATGTGTTTGTCTCTGGGTGAGTGGGGGATGATTTCTAGTCTCATCATTGTCCTCTAGCTGTGAAGATAAACTGTTAATTTACATTGTCAGCATGAGGGATACCACCTGAAGAGCTGTGTAGCCTTCTATCTTGCAGCTGTCTGTGTATGAACAAATGGGAGGCAGTTTTTTGGATGACTCAGTTCCCAAGCCTAACTTTTCCCTTTGGCATAGGCCATTTTATTTTCCTTTCACAACTTACACTCAATATAATGTTGTTTTCTTAGAGCTGCTAGGGGAAAGAGGTTTCATCTGTTTGATTTTGAAAAGGGACTTGCAGAAGAGTAATTTACTTGATATTATTAATAGATATTTTTGAACTCAAAATGACCAAGGCATTGTGCTAGGTGTTCCTGGGAATATAAAGTTTGTAATTTTATCATTATTACCTATAATATATAATAAACTCTAAACAGTAATAAAAGTTATGATATAGGTACCTGTAGTGGTGTTCAGGTGCTACACCTGAAATGTATGTAGAGTTAACTAGGTGTGGTAGTTCATGCCCATAGTCCTAGCTACTCAGGAGGTGAGGCAAGAGGATTGCATGAACCCAGGAGTTGAGGTTACGGTGAGCTCTAATCACACCACTGCACTCCAGCCTGGGAGCCTCTTTTTTTTAAGAGACAGAGTGAGACCCTGTCTGTTAAAAAAAAAAAAGAAAAAAGAAGAAGTAAAGAAAGAAAAAAAGTAGAAAATGTATATAGAGATGTTTCATGGGCCAGTGCAAATGAAGGTATAAACCAGCTTAAATAAGGGTGAGGCTGGACACAGTGGCTCACACCTGTACTCCCAGCACTTTGGGAGGCTGAGGCAGGTGGATCATCGGAGGTCAGGAGTTCGTGACCAGGCTGGCCAACATGGTGAAACCACGTCTCTACTAAAAATACAAAAAGTTAGCCGGGCGTGGTGGCATGCACCTGTAATGCCAGTTACTCGGGAGGCTGAGGCAGAAGAATCGCTTGAACCCAGGAGGTGGAGGTTGCAGTGAGCCGAGTCTTTGCCACTGCCCTCTAGCCTGGATGACAGAGTGAGACTCCATCTCAGAAAAAAAAGAAAATCACTTTTCAACTCTTACATCAGTGTTTAGAATAGCAGGGAAAAGTTATATTGGAGCCATACCTTATGCCAAAAATAAAACCAGCTTTCAAGTGGGTGACAGGATTATGTATAAAAATTTTTAACAGATTATAGAAAACCACATGTAACTTGAGTATCAGATCTAGAAAATTTTTTTATTTATCTTTCAGATAAATGATGGACGTTTATATAAAATTTTACATCTCTTTTCGAGTGTAATGTGATTACATGTCAAGAGGAAGAAATGGGGGGAAATGGCAATACAAAGTGATTTTATTTGAATTAGTAATACTTTAAAGATAAATGTAATTTTTGCTGACCTCTTTTTCTGGGTTTCACAAACAAAGAATTTCACATCCCTTAGCAGCTAGATTGTTTTTCCTTCTCTGAAAAAGAATGCATGTTTGCTGTGTTAAAATTATAAACTAGGTATAATCTAGTAAAATATCCTGATAAATATACATGTTCAAATGATTATATATGTATTATGGTTATGTTGCCTGTTAGTATAGTAAACACATACTTTCTGTGAAACCCTTGTAAAATTTTGCATGACGATAAATTGCCAAGGCACTGCATTAATTGAATCTCACATAGTGTTAATAAATATATTCAGTTATCGATGGTGGCAAATTATAAACAAAATATATTGATGTTCATTTTTTGATTTAACATAGTCATCTTCCATCTATTAACACTGAGAGAGGATGACATTGCTTCAGGAATTCAGAATATTGGCCAGGGAATGGTGGCTTTTACCTGTAATCCCAACGCTATGGGAGGCCAAGGTGGGCAGATCACTAGAGCCCAGGAGTTCAAGACTAGCCTGGGCAACATGGCAAAACCCCATCTCTACAAAAAAAATTTTTTAATTAGCTGGACGTGGTGGTGCATGCCTGTGATCTCAGCTACTCGGGAAGCTAAGGTGGGAGGATCACTTGAGTTGGGATGTCAAGGCTACCAGTGAGCTGAGATCACACCACTGCATTCCATCCTGGGTGACAGAGTGAGACCTTATCTCAAAAAAAAAAAAAAAAAAAAAAAAAAAAACAGAATATTATGTGCTATCATAATTTAATTGTGCCTGGTACTTTAAAACTAACCAGAAATCTCTTTTCCTGTCTACTACACATTTCTGATGGCTAATAGGTTAACTTTTGGTTTTTTCAATAAATTTATTTAAAGTTACAAATATGCCTTTTAATTGACAAGTAAAAATTCTATATATTTATGGCATATAACATGTTTTGATATATGTATACATTGTGGAATGGCTAAATCAAGTTATTTAACGTTTGTATTACCTCATAAGTGTATCTTTTTTTGTGGCGAGAACACAAAATTCACTCTTTTATCAATTTTCAAATATACCATATATTGTTCTTAACTATAGTCACCATGACGTACAGGTCTCTTTTTGTTGTTGCTGATTATTTATCAAGAGAAACTGTTTCTTACCCCACATATTCATAATTCATAGTTCAGAAACACAAGTTAGTTACAAACTTCTAGGTCATTCAGCCTGAAGAAATTCTTTATATTCCATAATCCCTTTGCACCCTGGAAGATACCAGCCTTTCTCATCTCCTCAAAATCTTTCATGGAATCATAATTTCCATAGAAATCTTCATGTGCCTTCTTGCCTGGTTTAGCTACAGCAAACTTATAAAGAGCTGCTACCCCCAGGGATACAATGAATGCTCCTACAATATGAAATTGCAGACATTTGGCCAGAAGACCGTGCATCTGAGATTTCATCATAGCACTGGGAGCCATGGTAGTTGCTGTCCTTGATATCTATATCAGCCTCTACACCAACATCTTCCTGGCTGATGGAGAAATCGTATCTCTTAAACCTATTACTCCTGTCTAACTAAAATGCTGTGCCTTTTGACCAACATCTCTCCAGTCCCCTACCCTCCATTTTACTCTCTGTTTCTATAAATTTGACTTTTTTTTACATGCTGCTTGTAAATGAGATCATACAGTATTTGTCTATGGCTGGCTTATTTCATTTAACATATTGTCCTCCAGGTTTATCTTCATTATCACAAACAACAGAATTTCCTTTATAAGGCTGACTAGTATTCCATTGTGTATATATATATACCACAGTTTCATTATCTTTTCAGCCATTGATAGACACTTACGTTGATTACTTTTTTTTTTCCTGAGGCAGAGTTTCGCTCCTGTTGCCCAGGCTGGAGTGCAGTGGTGTGACCTCAGTTCACTGCAACTCCGCCTCCCAGGTTCAAGCGATCTCCTGCCTCAGCCTCCCGAGTAGCTGGAATTACAGGTGCCCACCACCACGCCCAGCTAATTTTTGTATTTTTAGTATAGACAAGGTTTTACCACCTTGGCCTGGCTGGCCTTGACCTCCTGACATTAGGTGATCCGCCTGCCTCGGCCTCCCAAAGTGCTGGGATTACAGGCGTGAGCCACTGCGCCTGGCTGATTCCATATCTTGGTATTATGAGTAATGCTGCAGTGAACATGGAAGTGCAGATGTCACTTCCACATTGTGATTTCATGTCCTTTGGGTATATACCCACTATGGAATGCTAGATCATATGGTGGTTCTATTTCTAATTTTTTGAGGAACCTCCATATTATTTTCCATAATGGCAGTACTAATTTACATTTCCACCAGCATTGTGGAAGAGTTTCATTTTCTCCACATCATCACCAACACTTATCTTTCATCTTTTTGATAACAGTCATTCTAACAGGTGTGAGGTGAATATCTCAAATGTGGTATTAGTTTGCCTTTCCCTGATGAATACTGATATTGATCATTTTTCCATACACCTGTTGGCCATTTGTATGTCTTTCTTTGAGAAATGTCTATTCGGATCCTTTGCCCATCTTCTAAACAGTTTATTTGTTTTCTTGCTATTGAGTCATGTGAGTTTCTTACATATTTTGAATGTTAACCGCTTATCAGATGTATGGTTTACAGTACAATATTTTCTCCCATTTTGTAGTTGTCTCTTCACTCTGTTGATTGTTTCCTTTGCTGTGCAGAAGCTTTTTAGTTTGATGTAATCTCATTTGTCTATTTTTGCTTTTGTTGACTGTGTAGAGTTATAAATACTTCTTAAAATTCGTTATGAAAGAAAAATGTAATTTGATCTCTTTTTTTAACGGGAAGGAGGAAGGGAAAAATGTACACGTGTCAGAACCTTATTTTAATATTTTACTCCCGTGAATTTATTCAGTATGGCACTTCCCAGAGACCTTATTTCACCTGAGTGACAAAAATGACATTAAAATCAATACTAAGGGAAGAAAAAACATAGAAAAACATATTACCTTTAAATTTGACAATTTCTTCTCAAGTTTCAATCATACATTTAAACCTTCATTATTCTAAGTCAGCAAATTAGCATTTAATATGTGTTCAGCATCCTTGCTGTATCCAAGGACTGTGTACTGTGTCATGTGCTGTTTCTTAAGTGCCCAGGTAGAACATGGTGACTTTAGTTAATAACAATGTATTGTATACTTGAAAATTGCTAATGAGGGGATATGGAATGGGGAGCTGTAGGTCAAAGTGTACATAGTTGCAGATCTATAGGATGAATAAGTCTAGAGATCTAACAGACAACATGAAGACCATAGTTCATAATATTGCGTTATATGTGGGATTTTTGCTAAAAGAGTAGATTTTAGGTGCTCTTGCTAGACACACAAAAGGGGTAACTGAGATAATGGATTCATTGATTTGCTTGACTATAAGAAACATTTCACTATGTATATGTATATCAAAACTTGTACACATTAAATATATAAAACTTTAAAATTGAATTTATAAAAAGAAAATTGCCAAGAGAATAGATTTTAAGTGTTCTCACCACAAAAAAAATAAGTATATGAAGTAATGCATTTATTAATTAGCTCAATTATAGCCATTCCACAGATACATATATTTCAAACATCTGCCTTCCGTGCACCTACACATCAAGAATTACTGGGAGAATAGGCCGGGCACGGTGGCTCATGCCTGTAATCCCAGCACTTCGGGAGACTGAGGTGGGCAGATCATGAGGTCAGGAGTTCGAGACCAGCATGGCCAACATGGTGAAACCTCGTCTCTGCTAAAAATACAAAAAATTAGCTGGGTGTAGCGCCTGTAATCCCAGCTACTCGGGAGGCTGAGGCAGGAGAGCTGTTTGAACCCAGGAGGCGGAGGTTGCAGTGAGCCAAGATTGTACCATTGCACTCCAGCCTGGGCAGCAGGGTGAGACTCTGTCTCAAAAAAAAAAAAAAAAAAAAAAAAATATATATATATATATATATATATATGTATATAAACCTACACAGAACATTTTTATCCACAGAGGTGTTGTCTTTTCTTCACTGGTACTTGTGTAACTCATTTTTGTGACAGTTCTTTTGGAAGGCAGGTCTAACAACTGGTAGACTCACTAAGGAACCTCATCTCATTATGTGAGTCTGTGTTTAACAACAACAACAAAAACAACTATATTGCCCACCTTGATTGCTACCTTGATTTGCCATACCTTTTTTTTTAAAACACTTTGGTTCATTTTCCCAAAAACAAAATTACAGAGTTAATAAAGACTAGCTCCCTGTGAGGCTGGCCAAGAGTCAGCCATAAGCTCTGAGGACTGATTTAAGGAAATGTTTATAATCTTGTCAAGATAGTCTTCAGCAGTTGTTCAAACCTTGGGAATGAAACACCTGGGACCTCGAAGTTCTGATTGTGTGTGAAAAACAAAAGTCATCAACACTGTCATATACTTGTACCTCAGGTAGGTAGGTGATTGTATCACGTGGCTGGGCATGATGGCTCATGCCTGTAATCCCAGCTCTTTGGGAGGCGGAGCTGGGAGGATTGCTTGAGGCCAGGAGCTCAAGACCAGCCTGGCCAACATAGTAAGACCCTTTCCGTATATAAAAAAATAATCATCATCACCTGATTATTTTTGAAATGTTCTCTAATGTCTCACAATAACCATCTTTCTGTCCTTTCTCTTTGTGCTTTCCTCTGCAGGTGAAGGTTGCTATCCTTAAATACATAGAAACTCTGGCCAAACAGATGGATCCAGGAGATTTTATAAATTCCAGTGAAACTCGCCTAGCAGTGTCTCGGGTCATCACTTGGACAACAGAACCCAAAAGTTCTGATGTTCGGAAGGTATGTTTTAATATGAGGTTTAGAAGATAAATTGGGAAAGCAAGTCAGTTATTGTGGATTGCCAGTGAAGTAAGCTAATATTTTCAGCACCTTAGCAGTTAGCAGTGAGTTATGAAGAGCTTTTTAAAAAAATCTTTAAAATTGTTTCAAATTTTACCCAATTAATGTGAGTGTAATTTTCAAACCTAGAATCAAAAGTAGCTGCCCTTACAACGATTCTCACTCTAATTTTATAACCATTCAGAATATTTCAAATCATTCCCCTTGCATTTACCTATACATTTCAAATAAGAGCTTACACTATTGTTTGATTTATCAATTTTTAGACTTTTTTTAATCTATTGATAAATGTAGACATTAGGTATATCCATCTATCTTGATAAGTGAGGACTTAGCTTTCTCATACTTTCTGTATCCTTTCTAAGGTATTCATAAAATACTTATGAATCAATTACTAGTTATCAGTAGAAAAGATTTACATTTGACTATGCAGGTATTCACTTCTATACCAAGTGATTTGCGACTGCTTTCTTTCTTATAGAAACGTTATTTGTCCTGGAGTTGATAATTTGCCTTGCTTTTTCATTTGCCTACTTTTTTTTTTTTTTAAGTATCATAATATTTTCAACATCTCTGCTATACGTGTATGGCTATTATTTTTCACATGCTCAAAAACATAGATTAAACTTATTTTATTTTCTAGAGAGCTCCTTCCTAGACATTCTGTTGTTTTCTCCAGTTTTGACATGTTTCTCCCCAGGCCTGCTGCACACACGTCTGCCTGCAATTTCTCTTGAGCATCTTCCTGAGACTTATCTTCATCCCTGTTTACTTCTTGCATCTTTTTTTTTTTTTTTTTTTTTTTGAGACAGAGTCTCGCTTTTTCACCTAGGCTGGAGTGCAGTGGCATGATATTGGCTCACTGCAACCTCCACCTTCCAATTCAAGTGATTCTCATGCCTCAGCCTCCTGAGTAGCTGGGATTACAGGCACCCACCACCACACCCATCTAATTTTTGTATTTTTAATAGAGATGGGGTTTCACCATATTGGACCAAGCTGGTCTCAAACTCCTATCCTCAAGTGATCTGCCCACCTCGGCCTCCCAAAGTGCTGGGATTACAGACGTGAGCCACTGCACCCAGCCTGTTTCTTGCATCTTGTATTTACTTCTATTTACTTTCTTTTCTGGTGAATCATTTCCATCAACATTTGCTGCAAAAGGAGTACACATAGGCCGTACGCAGTTGGCTCATGCCTGTAATCTCAACACTGGTAGGCTGAGGCAGGGGGATTGTCTGAGCTCAGGAGCTTGAGACCAGCCAGAGCAACATGGCGAAACCCTATCTCTACTAAAAAATATTAAAAAGTGGGTGCAATGGCATGCACCTGTAGCCCTAGCTACCTGGGAGGCTAAGGTGGGAGGATCACTTGAGCCCAGGAGGTCGAGGATGCAGTGAGAAAGATCATGCCACTGCACTCCAGCCAGGGTGACAGAGTGAGACCCTATCTAAAAAAAAAAAAAAAAGTACACAGAATATACATTTTTTGTGATCTTTATTTCCAGTGACGAGCACTGCACCCAACAACAGAAGAATATTCTTCTCCAGTACACTTGGAACATTCTGCATGCTAGGCCATGAAACAAATCTCAATAGATTAAAATGCTAGAACTAATACACAGTATGTTCTCTGACCACAATAGAATGAAATTAGAGTCAATAATAGAAAGGAGTTTGGAAAATCGACAGACAGCTCACTCTTAAGTAATCAGTGGGCCGAAGAGGAAATCAAAAGAGAAATAAGAAAATACACTGAGAAATACATTGAGATGAATGAAAATGAGGACATGGCATACCAAAATGTATGGGATAAAGCTAAAGCAGTGGTTCTAGGGAAATTTGTCACTCTTAATGCCTACAATAAAAAGATAGCTCTCAAATCAGTAAAATCAGTAATCCAATTCACCACCGTAACACACTGGAAAAAGAAAAGCATACTAAACCTGAAGATAGCAAAAGGGAGGATATAATCAAGATAAAAGCAAAAGTTAATGAAATAGAGACTGGGAAAACCAGTGAAACCGAAAGCTGGTTCTTTGGAAAGATCAACGAAATTGACAAACCTTTAGCTAAACGTATCAGGGTAAAAAGAGAAAACATTCAAATTACTAGAATTATAAATGTACTGGGTGTGGTGGCTCACACCTGTAATCCTAACACCTGGGTGTGTGGTGGCTCACACCTGTAATCCCAAGGTAGGAGGATCACTTGAGGCTGGGAGTCCGAGACCAGCCTGAGCAATATGACCTCATCTATGCAAAAAAATTCAAAATTAGGTGGGTATGGTGGTGCCTGCCTTTAGTCCTAGATACTCAAAAGACTGAAGCAGGAAGATCACTTGAGCCAAGGAGTTCAAGGGTGCAGTGAGCTATGATCGTGCTGCTGCACTCCAGCCTGGATGATAGTGAGACTCCCAACTCAAAAAAAAAATGAAACCGTAGTCGTTATCTATTGTAGTAGGAAATCACTAGAAAATGTCTCAAGCTGATAGTGAAGAAATAATTGTATAGGCCTGTCAATCCTATCAGTAAAAACAAGCATTACAAAAGGGGACTCTGGAAAGCTGAAAAAGGGAATTAAGATTTATAAAATGATGGTCAGGCACAGTGGCTCACGCCTGTAATTCCAGCACTTTGGGAAGCCGAGGCAGGTGGATCATGAGGTCAGGAGAGCAAGACCATCCCAGATAACATGGTGAAACCCTGTCTCTACTAAAAATACAAAAAATTAGCTGGGTATGGTGGCACACGCCTTTACTCCCAGCTATTCAGGAGACTGAGGCGGGAGAATGGCCTGAACCCAGGAGGCAGAGGTTGCAGTGAGCCGAGATCGCAGCACTGCACTCCAGCCTGGGCAACAGAACGAGACCCTGTCTCAAAAAAAAAAAAAAATATATATATATATATATATATAAAATGTTTTCTAAAACTGTTTTTTAAAATCTGTAAATATGTATTTGATTTAAAGACTTAAAAATTATTTTAATATGACTACTGAGCTTACAAAAAAATCTTAGGTGAAATGAACAAATTCCTAGAAAGATACAAACTACCAAAACTGACTCAAGAAGAAGTAGATAGTATGAATAGAACTCTAACAGGAAATTGATCCAGTATTCAAAAACTATGCACAGGCCAGGCACAGTGGCTCACACCTGTAATCCCAGCACTTTGGGAGGCTGAGGCAGGTGGATTGCCCGAACCCAGAAGAGACTAGCCTGGGTAACATGGTGAAACCTTGTCTATACAAAAATTTAATTGAGTGTGGTGGCATACGTCTGTAGTCCCAGCTACTCGGGAGGCTGGGGTAGGAGGATCATTCGAGTCCGGGAGGTCGACGCTGCAGTGAACTGTGATCACACCACTGCACTCCAGCCCGAGTGACAGAGCAGCACCCCATCTCAAAAAAAAAAACATAAAATAAAACTGCAGGAAGAAAAGCCCAGGCTCAGATGGCTTCATTGGTGGTAAATTCCACCAAACAATTAATAGCAATTCTTCACACATTCTTCCAAACAAGCAGAAGAGGAAGGAATACTTCCCAGTGTATTCTGTGAGACCAGTTTTATTCTGATACCAAAACTAGACAGAGACATCACACATCAAAAAAACACTACAGACCAGCATCTCTTTATGAATATGAATGCCTTAATCTTCAACAAAATGCTGGCAAGCCAAATTTAGCAACATATATAAAAGAATTATATACCATGACTCTGTTAGTACGTTTTCATGCTGCTGATAAATACATATTTGAGACTGGGCAATTTACAAAAGAAACGTTAAATTGTACTTAGTTTCATGGGACTCGGGAAGCCTCACAATCATGGCAGAAGCCAAGGAGGAGCAAATAATGTCTTACGTGGATGTCAGCAGGCAAAGAGAGAGAGAATGAGCCAAGTGAAATGGGTTTCCCCTTATCAAATCATCAGATTCGTGAGACTTACTCACTACCACAAGAACAGTGTGGCGGAAACCACCCCCATGATTCAGTTGTCTCCCACGGGGTCCTTCCAACACATGGGAATTATGGGAGTATAATTCAAGATGAGATTTGGGTGGGGACACAGAGCCAAACCATATCAATGACCAAGAGGGGTTTATCCCAGGAATGTAAGGTTAGATTAACATCCAAAAATCTATTAATGTAATATACCATATCAATAGTAAAAATACAAAAACCACATAATCATCTCAATAGACACAGGAAAATAAAACACTTAAAACAGGAATAAATCTTCATGAACTCGGATTTGTCAGTGGATCCTTCGATATGGTATCAGAAGCTTAGGCAACAAATGGAAAAACAGATAAGTTGGATTTCATCAAAATTTCAATTTTGTGACAGTCCAAGAACAAGAATACTGATGTGACTATAGAAATTATTGGCACATTTTTAAGTCACGGAGTAATATGATTTATGTTTTTAAAGATTATGCTGTCTGATGTGACAAAAATGGACTAGTATAAGGGAGAAGAAAGAAGAAAAGGTAGAGCTGATACTGAAAGGAGCCTAAGTCCTCATCTGTTGTAGGAAATCACTAGAAAATGTCTCAAGCTGATCAATGAAGAAATAATTTTATAAACCTATGAATCCTAACTATTTGTAAAAGCAAGCATTACAAAAGGGAACTCTGGAGAGCTGAACAATGGAATTGAGATTTATAAAACCTTTTCTAAAACTGGTTTTTAAAAATCTGTATATATGTATTACTTTGATAGAAAGACTACAAATAGAAATTTGTATTTCTACAAAAAAGAAATATGAAATATATCTAGTAAAACAAATATGACATTAGGAAATTTAAACCACAAGAAAGGAACGATACGATCAAAATACACTAACGCTATGTATTTTATGTCATGTGGTGTTAGTACAGAAATAGAGAAATAGATCAATGGAACATGAAGGAAGGTCCAGAGACACTTAGGTTTATATAGGAGATTAGTTCATTATGCAAGTGTCACTTCAAGTCATGAGGAAAGGATATACTCATTGGTAAAGGGTTTGGGAGCAATTGGGATGTCTGTCCCTACAGGGGAAATAAAACTGAATCTCCAAACCAAAGTAAACTAGATGGAATAAAGTATATATTAACACTTACTAGTTCATTTGCTCAAGTTTACTTGTGGTCCATTCAATGTGGTGGTTCCAAAAAAAGTATGAGATTGTAACTTTTGTTTTCAAACTGCAAATATTAATAGCTTTATTTAAGCACTATTAACATGTTAGATACCCAGAGTATATACCCACACAACTTATACTTTTTTGTTTTTAACAAAATGTGCTCATATTATAGCACTCCTTTTTTTTTTTTTTTTTCCTTCCCTTTTGAGATTAAGTCTCAGTCTGTCTCCCAGGCTGGAGTGCAGTGGCACGATCTCTGCTCATTGCAACTTCCACTTCCCAGGTTCAAGAGATCCTCTGGCCTCAGCCTCCCAAGTAGCTGGGATTACAAGCACACACCACCACACCCAGCTAATTTTTGTATTTTTAGTAGAGATGAGGTTTCATCATGTTAGCCAGACTGGTCTCAAACTCCTGACCTCAAGTGATCCACCTGCCTTTGCCTCCCAAAGTGCTGGGATTACAGGTGTGAGCCATTGCACCTGGCCTGTTAGAGCAGTCTTATAGTTTTTCTTCAACAGTATATAATAGACCTTTCTCAATTTCTACATTGAGAGCTATATCATCTTCCAAGATTGATTGTATAGTATTCCATCGTTCCAATATAACATAATTTAACCATTCCCCTTAGTGTTCTATATTCAGGTGTATTTTTCATAGAGTGGGTTCAGAAAGGTCCAAAATGAAGTGTGCAGATTTGGATACAAGTCATGTGATCATAAATGATTTGAGTTTCTCCTTAATTAAGTATATAATTTGAATTTCAAAGTTTGGCTTTTAGTAATGCAGTTGATCACTTCAGAAGCAGAAAAGAATTGTATAACTTTTCTTAACTGATATGAGTAAGCTGTATTTTGTTCCCATTTCCACAGAACATACTTTAGCTTCAAATTGTAGAGTTGTTATGTTAACTGCTTGTGAGAAGATTAGATATTATTTCTCCTTGTAATCGTTTATTGGAAAAACTAAAATACTGTAGTAGTATGTAACAGAGTAACCCTGGAAACCGTCATGGTTAACTTTTCCGTTGTCTATTAGGTAATATTTGTTACGCTTTTCATATTCCCTTCTTACCTTCAAAAAAACTGGTAGGTTAATTTTTTTTTTTTTCCTTCCAGCAAAACAGTTTGAAAGCAAATAAGAATATCTTCCTTTTCCTTTTTGGGAAAGATGGTCAAGCTTCATGCTATTGAACAGCAATGTAGGGGAAGAAAATGGTCTCGTTTGAGTAACAAAAATATATTCATCTACTGTATGCCTTTGTTTTTTAGGCAGCACAGTCAGTACTGATTTCATTATTTGAACTCAATACCCCAGAGTTTACAATGTTATTAGGAGCTTTACCAAAAACTTTTCAGGATGGTGCTACGAAGCTTCTTCATAATCACCTTCGAAACACTGGCAATGGAACCCAGGTAATCCTTACTGATTTTCTTGGCTGTTATATAATGTGATGGTTGATTTAACAATAATTGCTTTCTTTTATACGAGGTAAACTTGATCCTTAATATATAATTTTTGCATCTTTATTTGGCAGCATTTCCTGAGCAGAATTAAATATTGTCTTGGAAGAATCCCTATGCCTGTCCTGTTCATATAATATTATAATTTGTGTACATTAGGATGGTGGTAAACAGTGGCCAGGTATGAACAAGAAGAGCAAAATGTGAGCAAAACATAGATGAGAGCACCAGCTGGAAGCCATTAGAATCAGGACATGCTCTTTAGATGAACCAATTCTTGTTTGAGGTCTAACAGGGATGACTTATTCCAGGGTTAGCAAATAAGATTCGAAGGAGGTAGTGCTTTAAGAAGTGTGGTCACATTAAATGATCGCAGGTTTGTCAGTCCGTTTATACTTGGATGTGCAGGAATTTGTTTTGAAGAAGTAAGTTCTGAGTAAATGAAACATTGAAATATGTATATTTATGTGTATACATATATATTTTACTCTTATGTAATAATTTACATTATATGCCTAAAGAATTGAACTAAAGCATTAAAAAGAAAGACATTTGATAGCAAATAAAAGAGATACACTGATGGCAGGCTTAAAGTCTGAGGAGGGTTAAAAGTAATCCTAAAACAATTTCTTGTGAACCAGAGTCAGTCATCTTTTTAAAGGGAGTAGGGATTATTTTATCATATCTTAAGAATAAATGTATTAGTATGACCAGATTTAACTCTCTTGGTGTAAAGCAAAGTCAAGGAGGGATAAAATTTGAGCATTAGTAATGGTTAGAAGAAGGAAATTAGCTCAGAACAGGAAGCTACTTTAAAATTATATTCAATCCTTCAGGGAAAGGATGTTGATAATATTTGAGAACAGGTAGCAGGTGAGAACAGAAAAAGACTAAAGAGTTATATTACTAAATAGGGAGAAATTTTCCCCCTGGAAACCAGACATAAGTACATGAATATTTAAAATATTAACCTGTAAATATGGCCCTTTAATATGGTTCAACCTCATGTTTGTGTTAAGTGAACTTATCTGTAATATGTTAATATTTCTTTGACTCCCTTCATCAGAGTTCCATGGGGAGTCCTTTGACAAGACCAACACCACGATCACCAGCTAACTGGTCCAGTCCTCTTACTTCTCCTACCAATACATCACAGAATACTTTATCTCCAAGGTAATAAAAGGATGATTTTTCATGATGGTTTGTATTTGTAAATTCCCTTTTTTTTTTTTTTTTTTTTTTTTTGAGGCAGAGTCTTGCTCTGTCCCCCAGGCTGGAGTGCGGTGATACGATCTCAGCTCACTGCAACCTCCACCTCCCAGGTTCAAGCAATTCTCCTGCCTCAGTCTTCCAAGTAGCTGGGATTACAGGCGCACCCTACACCCGACTGATTGGTGTATTTTTGCTAGAGACAGGGTTTCACCATGTTGTCCGGGCTGGTCTCGAACTCCTGACCTTAGGTGTTCTGCCCGCCTCGGCCTCCCAAAGTGCTGGGATTACAGGTGTGAGGTACCACCCCTGGCTGTAAATTCCATTCTTAAGAAAGGAAGCATTGATATAATTCAAGTCAATTCCTACTTGACTTAAAAGGTCTTAGAAAAGTAGAAACTTAGCACATTAAAAAAATTCAAAGTTTATTTGAAAGCCAGCTACTTAAATGATAATGTATAGGATATGGAATTTTTTAATAAGTGGAAAGAAAACCTACCGACAGCTTTTTGAAATAAATTACTGTTTATTACGTTAAATGGCATAGTTATATTTCTCAGAGATGCTGTATAAATCCAGTAAATTGCAAATTGTGTCTTTCGATTACATTATACTACTCAGTATAAGTGGTGATGAGGTCAGTTATAATGATGAGTTTAAAAAATTAAGCTTGCAAACAAAACATAAATAACAAATAGGGGAGGGCTGAATATATAATGAATATATGGCATATTATATATGTGTAATATATAATGAATTACATATATAATAAATCACATATGAATTACATGTTTATATAAAATAAATTACATATATAATGAATTACATATATAATATGTCATATTTATATATTTATGACATATTAGGTCATATTATGCTTTTCATATTCAGAATGATTTATTTCATATTCAGAATGATTATAACTGATTTATATTCATATATTATATATTTATTATATTTTTCTATATTTAACACTATTTTTATATTTATTATATATTTAACCCTTCCCTATTTGTTATTTTTATGTTTTGTCTGTAAGCTTAATTTTTTCATTATATATGTATTGAATTAGATATAATTCAATACATATATAATATCTATGTAATTCATTGTATATATAATGATATAGATAACAAATGTCATATTCATTATATATTATATATATAAATATATATAAAATAAATAGTTATACATACCTCTGAGGAAAAAATATGACTCAGATTGGTCCTTAATACAAAATAAAAGATGTGTACAATTTTCACACACTTGTGCAATTCAAGCATGAGCTGTATTTCAAATGACGTTCTTGACTGCTTAGTAGACTAAAATTTTATTTCCTTTTCCTAGCCTTTTGAAAAATTGTTTGCATAGAAGTTCGACATCACTGATCATTAGAGAAATGCAAATCAAGCCCACAGTGAGATACCATCTCACACCAGTCAGAATGGTTATTATTAAAAATTCAAAAAATAACAGATGTCGGCAAGGTTGTGGAGAAAAAGGAACACTTTTACACTTTTGGGAGTGTAAATTAGTTGAACTATTGTGGAAAATAGTGTGGTAGTTCCTCAAAGACCTATAGACAGAAATATCATTTAAGCCAGCAATCGCACTACTGGGTATATACCGAAAGGAATATAAATCATTCTGTTATAAAGACACATGCACATGTATGTGCACTGTAGCGCTATTCACAATAGCAGACACATGGAATCAACCTAAATGCCCATCAGTGATAGACTGGATAAAGAAAATGTGGTACGTATACACCATGGAATACTGTGTGGCCATAAAAACAAAATAAGATCATGTCCTTTGCGGAGACATGGATGGAGCTGGAGATCATTATCCTTAGCAGACTAATGCATGAACAACGACAAAAAAAAAAAATACTGCATGTTCTCACAAGTAGGAGCTAAATGATGAAGACACATGAACACATAGAGGGGAGCAACACACACTGGGGCCTACCAGAGGGCAGAGGGTAGGAGGAGGGAGAGGATCAGGAAAAATAATTAATGGACACTAGGCTTAATACCTGGGTGATAAAATAATCTGTACAACAAACCCCATGACACATGTTTACCTATATAACAAATCTGCGCATCCTGAACACATACCCCTGAACTTAAAAAGTTTTTTTAAGAAGGAGTTGGGGCTGGCTGTGGTGTATTCCATGGTGTATACGTACCACATTTTCTTTATCCAGTCTATCACTGATGGGCATTTAGGTTGATTCCATGTCTTTGCTATTGTGAATAACGCTGCAGTGCACATACATGTGCATGTGTCTTTATAACAGAATGATTTATATTCCTTTGGGTATATACCCAGTAGTGGGATTGCTGGCTCAAATGATATTTCTGTCTATAGGTCTTTGAGGAATTGCCACACTATCTTCCACAATAATTCATTCACACCTGTAATCCCAGCACTTTGGGAGGCTAAGGCGGGAGGATCACTTGAGGTCAGGGTTCGAGACCAGTCTGACTAACATGGCAAAACCCCATCTCTACTAATAATACAAAAATTAGCCAAGCGTGGTGGTGCATGCCGGTAGTGACAGCTACTCAGGAGGGTGAGGCAGGAAAATCACTTGAACCCAGGAGGCGGAGGTTGCAGTGAGCTGATGTTGTGCCACCACACTCCAGACTAAGTCACAGTGCAAGACTTCATCTCAAAAAAAAAAAAAAGAAAAAAAGAGTTGGTATTTACAGTTAATAGCTTCATGGTCATTAGCCATATATTATAGTGTGCTTCATCAAGTTATTCATTAAAAGTATTGGATAATACATCGACATCTGAGAAAAATATATTGCAAACATTTCCTACCCTATTTTTTCTGTGTTCTACATATATGATAAATTTGGTAGCTAAATTACAGCTTCAGTTGAATTTCAGCGTTTGATTATAAAGTTCATGTCTATAACATGATATGGCTCACACTTGCAATCCTAACTGTTTGGGAGTCCAAGGCAGGAGGATCACTTGAGGCCAGGAGTTTGGGACAAACCTGGGCAACATATTGAGACCCCATCTCTACAGAAAAATTTGTAAAAATCAGCCAGGCATGGTGGTGTGTGTTTGTAGTCCTAGCAACTTGGTAGACTGAGGCAGGAGGATTACTTAAACCTAGGAGTTCAAGGCTGCAGTAAGCTATGTTCGCACCACTGCACTCCAGTCTGGGCAGCAGCAAGACCCTGCCCCTTAAAAAAAAAAAAAAAAATTGGCACAGTGGCTCACGCCTGTAATCCCAACACTTTGGGAGGCCAAGGTGGGCAGATCACCTGAGGTTCGGAGTTCGACACCAGCCTGGTCAATATGGTGAAACCCCGTATCTACTGAAATTACAAAAAAATTAGCTGTACGTGATGGCAGGAGCCTGTAATCCCAGCTACTCGGGAGGCTGAGGGAGGCTGAGGCTGGAGATTCGCTTGAGCCCGAGAGGCAGAGGTTACAGTGAGCCAAGGTTGCGCCATTGCACTTCAGCCTGGGCAACAAGAGTGAAACTCCATCTCAAAAAAAAAATTATGTTCAGTATTAAAAATCCTCTACCTTCTTACAAATTTATGTTAAAATACATTTATCTCTTCTTCAAGCAGTACCATTATTGGGAGTTAATCACAGAGATTGGTAAACTTTCTGTAAAGGGTCGAGTGGTAAATATTTTA
The DNA here is from genome assembly GCF_024542745.1 of Macaca thibetana thibetana. Taxonomy (NCBI): domain Eukaryota; kingdom Metazoa; phylum Chordata; class Mammalia; order Primates; family Cercopithecidae; genus Macaca; species Macaca thibetana. The sequence continues at coordinate 14,618,666 of NC_065579.1, forward strand.
GGCTCTTTGAGTCATGGTCTTTGAGTCTGTTCTCAACTCTGCTATTGTACGAGAACAGCCATCGGCAATAGAAATAGAAAACAGCCATAGACAATACCTAAATAAATAGTCATGACTATGTTTAATAAAATTTTATTTATGGGCCGGGCGCAGTGGCTCACGCCTGTAATCCCAGCACTTTGGGAGGCCGAGGTGGGCGGATCACCTGAGGTCAGGAGTTCAAGACCAGCCTGCCCAACATGGTGAAACCCCGTCTTTACTAAAAATACAAAAATTAGCCGGGCTTGGTGGCTGGCGCCTGCAATCCCTGCTACTCAGGAGGCTGAGGCAGGAGAATCACTTGAACCCGGGAGACGGAGATTGCAGTGAGCCGAGATTGTGCCATTGCATTCCAGCCTGGGGGACAAGAGCAAGATTTTGTCTCCAAAAAAAAGAAAAAAAAATTATTTATGAATACTGACATTTAAATTTTATCTAATTTTCATGATTTTTTTTGTTTTTTTTCAACCATTTAAAAATGTGAAAAACGTTCTTAACTTGCAAGCCATCATAGTTTGCTGACCTCTGGTTAATCAGAACATTTTTCAAGGTAGAAAGACAAACCAGTTATTAAGGACTGTGCATTGTAGAGTAACTGTAAGGTGTCCTTGGTGGAAGGACAAAGAGACATGTACTTTATATATAGCTGCTATTTTTTATTTTGCTAATGATGCTCTGAGGATATACATTCTCTAATCTTGTCTTTATAGATATCCTTATATAATCTCCTCAGATGTGTTTGTATTTTATAACTACACTTTAGTAAAAATTAGTGTCGTCTTTTTCATAGTGCATTTGATTATGACACAGAAAATATGAACTCTGAAGATATTTATAGCTCTCTTAGAGGTGTCACTGAAGCAATCCAGAATTTCAGCTTCCGTAGCCAAGAAGATATGAATGAGCCATTGAAAAGGGATTCTAAAAAAGACGATGGCGATTCAGTAAGTATTTTAATATCCTTACTTTGCAGACTATTTCATTGTTCATTAAGCATTATTTTAATTACATTTTGCTTTCTGTCATTTTCGAATATGCTTTTCTATGGGTCAGTCACTCTACAAGTATTTACTGAGTATCTGCCACATACCAGGCACTGTTTGAAGCATTAGATTTATACGACAAAATCACTGCCTTCAAATTCCTTTTAGATTGTCATATAGAGATGAATATTATAGAGTTTTAGGATAGAATGTGCTTTAGAGGAAAGTGAGTCTGTTTTAGATTTTGTGGTCCAAGAAGGTCTCTCTCCAAAGGTAGCATTTGCATTGAAACCTAAATAAAGCCACATAAAATCTAGAGGAGAATTCCATGAAATAATCAGCAAATCCAAAGACATTTAGATGTGAACAAGCTTTGTATAGTTGAGGACTAGGAAGAAAGCCAGTGTAGGTGGACCATTGTGAGAGAAAAGGAGTGGAACATGGGCCAGATCACTTTGAGTCTTGTAAGAACACATAAGGAGTTTAGAATTTTTTTTTCCCTGTTAGGTGTAGTGATAGTAATTTGCATCATCAGTTTGTGTGGCTACAGTTAAGAATGTGTTTTGTTTTTTTAATAATGTGCAAAGTGTTTTATTTCTCTGGTGTGCAAGTAACTGACTCTCAAGTATTTTTAAAAACACAAAACATCATTACATTGAAGCAAGAATGTTATAATCTACAACATTCTTACATATTTAATATTATTGACATATTTGAATATTGTTTATTGCTTCTGCCATTATACACAGAATAGTTTTTTACTTTGCTCCTTCTCAGACTTGTCTCTGACAGCTTAGACTTTTCACAAAATGAGCCATCCCACCGGTTCCTATGGAATTCATTGTTTCTCAATGTTTGCAAAGTTACAGAAAATCTCCAAAGGACTTCTTCCTCTGCCTTCCTGCCATCTGTCCTGCAGTTGTTTTTCTCACTGTGCCTATCTGGCAGAGCTAGATTGTGGTCAGCCTAGTAAACTGGCTGCCAAAACCAGCTTATCACTGATATTTGAGGTTCCCTACTCTTCAAAGCTGCATATGGTAGCAATCGCAGATCGGTAAGAATCACTGCTTCACTGAGACTCAGTTTTGTTTTGTTTTTTTTCAGACACAGCATGGTACAGGGTAGGGCACTCAAATTGTGAATTTTGGCAGAATGAGTTCAAATCCCAGTTCCTGTCAGTTACTAGCTAATCAGGTGATACCTCTAAGCTTCAAAGTCTTCATTAAGAAAATAGGGATGTCACTGCTTACCTTAAAAGTTGTTGTGAGTATAATAAATACTATGATTCTATTCAGCTTAGACCTCTTTCCTGAGTTCCACATTCACATTCAGCTGCCTGTTTGGACTCCTGGTCTTCTCCCCTAAAGCTGCTCTTTCCTATCTTAGTTAATGGCAACCCTAGTTGCCTAGTCAAAACCCATGGACAAGAGTTTGTTGAGTCCTCTGTTTTTCTCATCCTCTATACCAAATCTGTCAGGAAATGTGCTGACTCCACTGCAGAATGTATCCAGAATTCAGCCTATTCTCACCACTGCCTTTCTGGTTTGAGCCATCGTCTTCATCATTTCTCTCACCTGGATTATTAAAATTTGTCCTCCTTGATTATGCCCTTGACCTCCTATAGTACATTCCCACTCTCACTCAACTCTGTAGGAAGTCTCTGTCTCAGAGTAAAAACCAAAGTCTACACAATACACTTTTTTTCTGTTACCTTTCTGGCCTCATGTCCTGCTAGTTTCTTCCTTGTTCACTCTGCTTCTGCCACACTGGCCTCCTTGCTGTTCCTTGAACTTACTATGCATGTTCCTGCCTCAGGATCTGTGTATTGGCTGTTTTCTCTACCTGAAACACTCTACCTCCAGAGAGCCCCTTGGCTAAAATTCCCTTACTTCCTTCAAGTGTTTACTCAAATGGCTTCTCAGTGAACCCTACTCATCCTATTTAATCTGTGAACTGTCCTCCCACCTCAGCATTCATGATTCCTTCTTCTGACATGTCATATACTTTATTCATTCATTGAAGTTTTTTTTTTTTTTTTTTTTTCGTCTGTCCCTCCACTAAAATATAAACTCCATTGGGGTAGACATCATTCTCTCTTTTGCTCACTGATGTATTCCCAATGCTGTGAACAATGCCAGGCATTTAATAATAGGTGCGTAGCAAATATTTTAAGAATATTTGTAAAGCGCCTAGCAAATGGCTTGGCACATAGTTGCCCAGTGGATGGTGGTGATGCTGATACTCATGGTAGTAATCATTTTGATACCAGTATTTGTATCAATATTCATATTCATATTTTGGTAAGTACATTAACGTACCCAAATTCTTTTGGCATCCTTCCAAAAGTTATGCAGGCCTTTTAAGCCTTTCTTTTTTTTTTTTTTTCCCTCCTTAAAGCAAGCCTTTTAAAATTTGATTTTACTATGCTTTGTTGACATACTATTGTATGATATACCGTTACTTTAATAATGGAATCTGGCAGCTTGTAGTGCTGTGTTGCTTATGAAAGTTCTTTCATATCTTTAACTGACATGGAGAAGCTGCTGGTAATCACACTGTACATATTGTCTGGTCAATTCATTGGCAAAGGAACTGTAATAATCATTAGAGGCACCATTCTTTTACGGTTCTTATTTGCCTTCACAGCTGTAGTTTATATGTTTAAGCTTTGACATCTGGAATATAAATTGTAACTCATAATATTGATTGCCATTACTTAAATTTTTTAGCTGGTTATTGTTATCTTTTTAAAATTGTCTTTTAAGCAGTAGAGAAATATCTTTATAGAATGTTAAATAGATACCTGCAAATGAGTTAATTTGCTGTGCCTTCTCCTTGCCATTGATAGATGTGTGGTGGTCCTGGGATGTCTGACCCAAGAGCAGGAGGTGATGCCACTGACTCAAGCCAAACAGCTCTCGATAATAAAGCTTCATTGCTTCATTCAGTGCCTACTCACTCCTCTCCACGCTCTCGAGACTATAATCCATATAACTATTCAGATAGCATCAGTCCCTTCAACAAGTCTGCCCTCAAGGAAGCCATGTTTGATGATGATGCTGACCAGTTTCCTGACGGTATGTTCTGGGTCACACTGCTACTGTCTGTTTTGGAGAACCTGGTAATCGATGAAGTAGAAGAAATGCATATGCTCTTTTATTATAACTCCCAAAAAGCAACAATTTTTAGAATAAGAATGTTTTCTCCCGTCTTCTAGGAACTCATCTCTAGTGCTTTGGTCATTTTCTACCCCTGAATGAGAAACAGGGTAGTCATCTTGAGATCATGATCAAAGTCAAGAAAACCTTAGTTACCACCCAGAAATAACTAAAACCAATTGTAGCTTATACATTTACTTTATCTCCAGACACAATTTATTTGATCATTAATTTTTATACCACGATGACAAAACCTTTGAAGAAATACCCATTCTTTATAGTAGCCCTTTAAGCATGAAATCATCAACTTTTTTATTAGTAAAATACATTTCAAGGACGAAATATAAGGAAAGTTACCATTAGGATTTGGATTTGGGTAAAATGGGCTTAGTTCTAAGCTCTAACACTAAGCTGCATAGCCTGTCAAGATGGTTAACTTTCCCGAGTCTCAGTTATCACCTCCAAAAGAGGATGATGATGATTATACCACCTGTCCTAATCCCAGTGTGCAGTAAGATGCAGGTAAGTTATATAAAAATTGATACTATAGTACAAAACACTACGAATGTTTTAGTGTTTTGTTTAAGAGACTAGGTGTCACTCTGTTGCCCAGTCTGGAGTGTAGTCGCTGAAATATAGCTCACTGCAACCTTTTCCTCCTAGGCTCAAGCGATCCTCCCACCTCAGCCTCCTGAGTAGCTGGGACTACAGACCACCATACTCAGCTAATTTTACCTTTTCAAATAAATTTTCTATAGAGATGGGACCTCCCTGTGTTGCCTAGGCTGGTCTTGAACTCCTGGCCATAAATGATCCTCCCACCTCAACCTCTCAAAGTGCTGGGATTATAGGTGTGAGCCTCTGTGCCTGTCCTAGTTATTTTTTATAATAAGGAAACATATCTTTTCTTAATTACTTAATTCATTAATACTTTTTTAAAGATTCTAGTACTATATAGTAATACATAACTATACACAGATAAACTTGAAAGTCTTTCTGTCAACACTATCCCATGATTCTATATTCAGGTTTTTCTTTATTCCTATAATGTTGCTGTCAATGAACATATTTCTGCCTAAACCTTTATGCCCATAAATAAGTAATTCTTTTTGTGTGTGTCAAGAATCTTAAGAACAATCAACGGCCGGGCGCAGTGGCTTATGCCTGTAATCCCAACACTTTGGGAGGCCGAGGTGGCTAGATCACTTGAGGCCAGAAGTTCGAGACCAGCCTGACCGACATGGTGAAAACTTCTTTACTAAAAATACGAAAATTAGCTGGGTGTGGTGGCACGCGCCTGTCATCCCAGCTACTCGGGAGCTGAGGCAGGAGAATCGCTTGAACCTCCCGGGAGGTGGAGGTCTCAGTGAGCTGAGATTGCACCACTACACCCAACCTGGGCGACAGAGTGAGACCCTGTCTCAAAAAAAAAAAAAAAAAAAAAAACAATCAAGATAATTTGCTTTTAAGAGATTTCTAGAGATGGAATTGCTCACTTAAAGGATAGGTGAATTTAAAGTTTCAGACTTACTTCCTATTTACATCTCAAAATACTTGGCTAGTTTAAGTAGTGCTGATTTTCTCACCAACACAGAATGTTTAAAAGTTTTTATGATTGTGATGGAATGTGTATTTCCTTGATTATTAGATATTGAGGAATTAAATATTAGAAATCTTTTTAAATTTAAAAAATTTTTATTAATGAGAAATAGCTTCATTTGTAGTTCTTTGATTACTAGCAAAGTTGAGGAGTGTTTTTATTACCTTCTGTTTAATATATCACAAATATCAAAAAGCCAAAATTATGACAATTTACCAAACTAAGTCCAAATTGCATAAGGATATAGAAAATTGCCCCAATTATAGGCTTTGATGTGTTTTAATCTGTCACAAATAGTTGACTGTCTTGCTGAGGTTTAGTTATGATAGCGGTGTAACATTGGTGAATAAATTGGACATGGCATAAAAGTATCCACTGAACACTATGTAGTAGCATCAGCCTGGTAAATTGATACTTAGCTTCAGTAGCACTAATTATTTAAAAATCATTTATGCACATAGGTCACAAACTGTCAAACTAAATGTCAACTGACTTTTCTTGCCTCGATTGTACTATAAATATGTATTTTTTTCATCTTAAAATGATCAAGAACTTAAAAATTGGGAGAACTTTTTCTTCCTGAAATATTTGAAAGTAAATTACCAACCTGATGCTGTGTCACCCTAAACGCTTTAGGATTTATTTTCTGCAAAGACATTCTCCTGCATAACAACAAAATACTCATCAAAATCAAGAAATTAGCTAGCGCCAGTAGTCCCAGCTACTCAGGAGGCTGAGCCAGGAGGATCCTTTGAGGCTTGGAGTTCAAGGCTACAGTACACTATGATGATGCCTGTGCAGAGTCCTATACTAAAGCCTGGACAACAAGTGAGATTCTGTCTCTAAAAAACTAATAATTACCAAAAAAAAAAAATTTTTTTTCTTTTCTTCCCCCTAGACCACAGAATTTTTAAAAATTTTTTTAAATCATGAAATTATCATTGGTATATTAATAACGACCTAATCCTTAAACCCCATTAGAATTTGCCAGTTGTCCCAGTAATGTCTTTTTTCCAATTTTGTTTTGCTGTGTTAAAATACACATAAAATTTATTATCTTAAGCATTTTATATATACAGTTTAGTGATTTTAAATATATTCATACTGTTACACATCCATCACAACCATCCATCTTAGTTAATTCTTTTCAAGCTGTAAAACTGAAACTCTATACCCATTAAATAGTAACTCCCCAATTCCACCCTCCCTCCAGCCCTTGGCAACTGCCATTCTCTTGTCTGTCTCTCTGATTTTTGTCTACTCTTAAGTACTCTGTATAAGTGGAGTCATACATTACTTGTCATTTTGTGACTGGCTTATTTCATTTAGCGTGGTACGCTCAAGGTTGATTCATGTTGTAGCATATGTCAGAATTTTCTTCCTTTGTAAGGCTGAATAATATTCCATTGTGTGTATATGCCACATTTTGCTTATCCGTTCATCCATTGATGGACACTTGTGTTGCTTCCAAGTTTTAGCTGTTATGAATAATGTTGCCGTGAACATTGGTGTGCACATACCTCTTCAACACCCTGTTTTCAGTTTTGATGGGTAAATACCCAGAAGTAGAATTGCTGGATCATATGGTAGTTCTGTTTTTAATTTTTTTAAGACACTGTATTGTTTTCCATAACAGCTGTACCATTTTACGTTCCCACCACCAGTGCAGAAGGGTTTCAGTTTCCCCGTATCCTCACCAATACTATTTATTTCATTGTTGTTGTTGTTTTATAGTATCCATCTGAATGGATGTGTGGTGATATCTTATTGTAGATTTTGTTTTTGTTTTTTTTTTTGAGACGGAGTTTCGCTTTTGTCACCCAGGCTGGAGTGCAATGGCATGATCTCGGCTCACTGCAACCTCCGCCTCCCAGGTTCTGAGTCGCTGGGATTACAGGTGTGCACCACCATGTCTGGCTAATTTTTGTATTGTGGTAGAGACGGGGTTTGTTCATGTTGGTCAAGCTGGTCTCGAACTCCTGACCTCAGATGATCCACCCGCCTCGGCCTCCCAAAATGCTGGGATTACAGGCTGAGCCATTGCACCTGGCCCTCATTGTAGTTTTGATTTGCATATCCCTAGTGATTAGTAATGTTGAGCGTCTTTTCATGTGCTTATTGACCATTTGATTACCGTCTTTGGAAAAATGTCTTTTCTACTCCTTTGCCCATGTTTGAATCAGGTTGTTTATTTTTGTTGTTGTTGCAGGAGTTCTCTGTATATTCTGGATATTAATACCTTGTCAGATATATGATTTGCAAATATTTTCTTCCATTCTGTGGGTTGCCATTTTACTCTGTTGATACAGTTTTTTGAGACACAAAAATTTTTAATTTTCATTAACTTTAATTTGCCTATTTTTGTTGTTGTTGCCTGTGCCTCTGAGGCTGTATATTACATTCTGTTGTTCTATGTGTCGGTCTTTATGCCATTAAAATGCTGTTTTGATTACTGTAGCTCTGTAGTAAATATTGAAATCAGGAAGAAGTATGAGTCCTCTAGCTTTGTTCTTTTTCAAGACTGTTGTGGCTATTTGCTGTCACTTAGGATTCCTTATGAATTTTAGGATAATTTTTCTATTTCTGTAAAAAGTGTCATTGGGATTTTGGTAGAGATTGCACTGAATCTGTAGATGTCTTTGGATAATATTGATATCTTAACATTATTAAGTGTTCTAATCCATGAAAATGGGGTGTGCTTCTGTTTATGTATATCTTCTTTTATTTCTTTCAGCAGTCTTTTCTAGTCTTCATTGTACAAGTCTTTCGCCTCGGTTAATTCCAATGCACAGTCATGCAGCTCATAACATTTCAATGTCCGACTCCATTTATGACAGTGGTCCCATAAGATGAAATAGAGCTAAAAAATTCCTATTACCTAGTGATATCATTGCTGTCATACCATCATAGTGCAATGCATTACACATTTGTGATATTGCTGGTGTAAACAAACCTACTGCACTGCCAACTGTATAAAAATATAGCACATACAATTATGTGCAATACATAATACTTGATAGCCATAACAAACGACTGCGTTACTGGTTTATTTATTTATTTTTGAGACAGGGTCTTACTCTGTTGCCTAGGCTGGAGTGCAGTGGCATGATCTTGGTTCATTGCAGCCTCACCCTCCTGGGCTGAAGCTATTCTCCTACCTTAGCCTCCTGAGTAGCTGGGACAACAGGTATGCACTACCATGCCCAGCTAAATTTTTTTGTAAAGTTGGGGTTTTGTGATATTGTCCAGGCTAGTCTAAAACTCCTGGGCTCAGGCAATCCGTCTGCTTTAGCCTTGCAAAATGCTGAGATTGCAAGGCATGCGCCACCATGCACAGCCTGGTTTTAGTATTTACTATACTTTTCATCACTATTTTACAGTGTACTCATACTTATTTTTTAAAAAAAAAAAAAGTTAATTGTAAAACAGCCTCATTTGGGTCCTTCAGGAGGTATTCCACAAGAAGGCATTGTTGTCATAGGAAATGACAGCCCCATGCATGTTATTACCCCTGAAGATCTTTCAGTGGGACAAGATGTGGAGGTGGAAGACAGTGAAGTTGATCTTGACCTTGTGTAGGACTAGACTAATGTGTGTGTTTGTGTCTTAGGTTTTAACAAAAAAGTTTTAAAATTTTTAAAATCTTTGATAGAAAATGGCTCCTAAAAGAAGAATGTGAAGTGGCTCATGCCTGTAATCCCAGTACTTCAGGAAGCCAAGGTGAAAGGATCTCTTGAGGTCAGGAAATTGAGACCAGCCTGGCCAACATAGGGAGACCCATCTCTACAAAAAAATTTTTTTTTAAATGTAGCCAGGGCGCCAGCACATACCTTCAGTCCCAGTTACTTGAGAGGCTGAGGTAGAAGGATCACTTGAGGACCAGGAGGTACAGTGAGTGCACCACTGCACTCCAGCCTGGGCAACAGACCAAGACCTTTTCTCAAAAAAAAAAGAAAAAAGGATGTAAAGAAAGAAAATATTTTTGTACAGTTGTACAGTGCGTTTGTGTTTTAAGCAGAGTGTTACTACACAAGAGTCAAAAGATTTTTAAAAATTTGTTTGTAAAGTACAAGTGTTATAGTAAGGTAAGATTAATTTATCACTGAAGAAGGAAAAATCTTTTTGTAAATGTAGCATAGCCTAAGTGTATAGTGTTTATAAGTCTTACGGGAATGTCCTAGGCCTTCACTTTCACTCACCACTCACTGATTTCACCCAGAGCAACTTCCAGTCCTGCAGGTTCCATTCATGGCAAATGCCCTATACAAGTGTACTATTTTTTATCTTCTATATTTTTACTGTACCTTTTCTATGTTTAGATACACAAATACTTACCGCGTTACAGTTGCCTGCAGTATTCAGTACATTAATATGCTGTACAGGTTTGTAGCCTAGGAGCAATAGGCTATCTTTAAGTTCCTTTTTAGAGTGTTCATTGTTAATGTATAGAAATGCAAATTATTTTAGAGTGTTGATTTTTGTGTCCTACTGCTTTGCTGAATTCATTTGTTCTAATTTATAGCCTAGGTATATAGTAGGTTATAGCGTTTGTGTTAATATACTCTGTGAAGTTCACACAGTGAGGAAATCACCTAACACATTTCTCAAAACGTATTCCAGTTGTTAAGCAACACGTGACCATATTTTTTTCTGATTGATGCTCGTGAAATGGAATTATTTTTGTAAGTTCCCTTGTAGATTGTTCATTGTTAATGTAGAGAAATGCAAATGATTTTTGGGTATTGATTTTGTGTCCTACTTTGCTGAATTCATTTATTCTAATTTTTGTGTGTGGAGTCTAGAGTTTTCTAAATATAAGATTGTATTATCTGTGAACAGAGATAATTTTGCTCCTTCCTTTCCATTTTAGATGCTTTTTTTTTTTTTCTTTTTCTTGCCTGGTTGCTCTGGCTAGAACTTTCCATACTATGTTGAATAGAAAAGGCAAAAGCGGGTGCTGTTACCTTGTTTCTGATCTCAGAAGAAAGTATGATGTTTACTGTGGGTTTTTCATATATCACTTCTATTATTTTGGAGTAGTTTCTTTGATTCCTAGCTTATTGAGTGTTTTTTATCAGGAAAGAATGCTGAATTTTATAAAATGCTTTTTCTGTAAGCATGGAAATGATTGTATGTGAGGATTGTTCCTTCATTCTGTTAATGTGGTATATTACATTGATCAATTTTTGTATGTTGAGCCATCCTTGCATTTAGGAATAAATCCCATTTGGTCATAATGTATAATCCTTTTAATATGCTGCTGAATTTGGTTTGCCAGTATTTTATTCAGGTTTTTTGCATCAGTGTTCATAAGGGATATTGGTCAGTAGTTTCCTTTTCTTATAGTATCTTTGTCTGGCTTTGTATCAGGGTAAGCTGGCCTCATAGAATGAGTTAGGAAGTGTTCCCTCCTCTTCCGTATTTCAGAAACATTTAAGAAGGGCTAATATTAATTCTTCTTTAAATGTTTGGTAGAATTCAACAGTGAAGCCCTCAGGTCCTGGACTTTTCTTTGTCAGGAGATTTTTTATTACTGATTCAGTCTCCTTAATAATACAAAGATTTATTCAGATTTTTAAATTTCTTTGTGATGTAGTCTTTGTAGGTTTTGTGTTTTGAGGAGTTTATTTCATCTGGGTTATCCAGTTTGTTCATAATACTCTTTCATAACCCTTTTTGTTTCTATAGAATTAATAGTAATGTCCCTGCTTTCATTTCTGATTTCAGTAATTTGAACCTTCTCTCTTTTTGTCTTCGTCCATCTAGCTCTGGGGTTCCAAGCCCAGGCTTGGGACCAGTACCAGTCTGTGGCCTGTTAGGAACCGGGCTACACAGCAGGAGGTGAGGGGCAGGCTAGTGAGTGTTACCACCTGAGCTCCGCCTCCTGTCAGATCAGCAGCAGCATTAAATTCTCATAGGAGCGTAAATCCTGTTGTGCGAGGGATCTAGGTTGCACACTCCTTATGAGAATCTAATGCCAGGTGATCCGAGGTGAAACTGTTTGATCCCGAGACCATCCCCTGTCTGCCCTGGTCTGTTGAAAAATTGTCTTCCACAAAACCAGTCTTAGTGCTAACAACGTTGGGAACTGCTAATCTAGCTGAAGGTTTGTCAACCTTTTTTATCTTCTCAAAGGACCAACATTTGATTTCATTGATTTTTTTTATTTTCTGTTATTCTGTTCTCTATTTTGTTGCTCTCTGCTCTGATCTTTATTATTTTCTTCATTCTGCTAGCTTTAGGTTTAGTTTGTTGCTTTTTCTAGTTGTAAAGTTAGGTCGCTGATTTGAAATATTTCTCATTTGTTTATTTTTAACTTTTAGGTTTGGAGGTACATGTGAAGGTTTGTTACATAGGTAAACACATATCACAGGGGGTTGTTGTACATATTGTTTCATTACCCAAGTATTAAGCCTAGAACCCAATAGTTATCTTTTCTGCTCCTCTCCCTCCTCCTGTCCTCCCACCCTCACCCCCTCAAGTAGACCCCAGTGTCTGTTTCTTTATTTGTGTTCATAAGTTTTTATCGTTTAGTGCCCACTTGTAAGTGAGAACATGCAGTATTTGGTTTTCTGTTCCTGCGTTAGTTTGCTAAGGATAATAACTTCCAGCTCCATCCATGCTCCCAAAAAAGACATGATCTCATTCTTTTTTATGGCTGCATAGTATTCCATGGTGTGTATGTACCACATTTTCTTTATCTGATCCGTCACTGATGGGCATTTAGGTTGATTCCATGTCTTTACTATTGTGAATGGTGCTGCAGTGAACATTCGTGTGCATGTGTCTTTATGGTAGAATGATTATTATTCCTTTGAGTACATACCCAGTTGATGGGATTGCTGGGTTGAATGGTAGTTCTGCTTTTAGCTCTTTGAGGAATTGTCATACTGCTTTCCACAATGGTTGAACTAATTTACACTCCCACCAACAGTGTTTAAGTGTTCTCTTTTCTCCATAACCTCACCAACATCTGTTATTTTTTGACTTTTTAATAACAGCCATTCTGACTGGTAAGAGATGATACCTCATTGCGGTTTTGATTTGCATTCCTCTAATGATCAGTGATACGGAGCTTTCTTTCATATGCTTGTTGGCCATCTGTATATCTTCTTTTGAGAAATGTCGGTTCATGTCCTTTGCCCGCTTTTTAATGGGGTTGTTTTTCGCTTGTAAATTTGTTTAAGTTCTCTATAGATGCTGAATATTAGACCTTTGTCAGGCACATAGTTTACAAATATCTTCTCCCATTCTTTACTCTGTTGGTACTTCTTTTTGCTGTGCAGAAGCTCTTAAGTTTAATTAGATCCCACTTGCCTATTTTTGCTTTTCTTGTGATTGGTTTTGGTATCTTTGTCATTAAATCTTTGCCCTTTCCTATGTTCAGGATGGTATTGTCTAGGTTGTCTTCCAGGGTTTTTATAGTTTTGGGTTTTACATTTAACATCTTTAATCCATATTGAGTTGATTTTTGTATATGGTATAAGGAAGGGGTCCAGCTTCAGTCTTCTGCATATGGCTAGCCAGTTATCCAAGCACCATTTTTTGAGTAGGGAGTCTTTTCCCATTGCTTGTTTTTGTCATCTTTGTAGAAGATCAGATGATCACAGATTTGCAGTCTTATTTCTAGGCTCTCTATTCTGTTCATTGGTCTACGTGCCTGTTTTTGTGCTAGTACCATGCTGTTTTGCTTACTGTATCCTTGTAGTATAGTTTGAAATCAGGTAACATGATGCCTCCAGCTTTGTTCTTTTTGCCTAGGATTGCCTTGGCTATTTGGGCTCTTTTTTGGTTCCATATGAATTTTAAAATAGGTTTTTCAAGTTCTGTGAAGAATGTCATTGATAGTTTGATAGGAATAGCATTGAATCTGTAAATTGCTTTGGGCAGTATAGTCATTTTAATGATATTGATTCTTCCTATCCATGAGCTGAGATGTTTTTCCATTTGTTTGTGTCTTCTCTGATTTCTTTGAGCAGTGTTTTGTAATTCTCATTATAGAGATCTTTCACTTCTCTGGTTAGCTATATTCCTAGGTATTTTACTCTTTTTATGGCAGTCGTGAATGGGATTGCCTTTCTAATTTGACTCTTGGTTTGGCTGTTGTTAGTGTATAGGAATGCTAGTGATTTTAGTACATTGATTTTATATCCTGCAACTTAGCTGAAGTTGTTTATCAGTTTGGGGAGCTTTTGTGCTAAGATTATGGGGTTTTCTAAATATAAAATGATGTTGTCTGCAAACAGAAATAGTTTGACTTTCTCTTTATGTTTGGTTGCTCTTTATCTTTATTTCTTTTTTTTTTTTTTTTTTTTTTTTTTTTTTTTTTTTTTTTTTTTTTTGATGGACTCTTGCTCTTTCACCCAGGCTGGAGTGCTGTGGCACAATCTTGGCTCACAGCAACCTCTGCCTTCTGGATTCAAGCAATTCTCCTGCCTCAGCTTCCCAAGTAGCTGGGTCTGCAGGCACACGCCACCACTCCAGGCTAATTTTGTATTTTTAGTAGAGATGGGGTTTCATCATGTTGGCCAGGCTGGACTTGAACTCCTGACCTCAAGTGATCCACCCACCTCAGCATCCCAAAATGCTGGGATTACAGGTGTGAGCCACCATGCCCAACCTAGATGCCCTTTATTTCTTTCTCTTGCCTGATTGCTCTGGCTAGGACTTCCAAAACTATGTTTAATAGAAGTGTTGAGAGAGGGCATCCTTGTCTTGTGCCACTTTTCAAGGGGACTGCTTCCAGCTTTGAATAATGTTGGCTGCTGTGAGTTTATCATATATGGCTCTTATTATTTTGAGGTATGTTCCTTCAATACCTAGTTTATTGAGAGTTTTAACATGAAGCAGTGTTGAATTTTATCAAGTCTTTTTTGTGTCTATTGAAATAATCATGTGGTTTTTGTCTTTAGTTCTGTTTATGTGATGAATCACATATATTGATTTATGTATGTTGAGCCAGCCTTGCATCCAGGGATGAGACCTACATGATCATGGTGGATTAGCTTTTTGATGTCCTGCTGGATTCGGTTTGCCAATATTTTCTTAAGGATCTTACATTGATGTTCATCAAGGATACTGGCCTGAAGTTTTCTTTTTGTTGTTGTTGTGGTTTTTTGTTTTGTTTTGTTTTGTTTTGAGACAGTCTGACTCCTTCACCCAGGCTGGAGGACAGTGATGTGATCTTGGCTCACTACAAACCTCCACCTCCTGGGTTCAAGCAATTCTGCTGCCTCAGCCTCCCGAATAGGTAGGATTACAGGTGCATGCCACCACACCTGGCTAATTTTTTGTATTTTTAGTAGAGATGGGTTTTAACCATGTTGGCCAGGCTGATCTCAAACTCCTGACCTCAGGTGATCTGCCTGCCTCAGTTTCCCAAAGTTCTAGGGTTACAGGTGTGAGCCACCGTACCCAGACTCTGGCAGGTTTTGGTATTGTTCTGTGATGCTGGCCTCAAAATGAGTTGTGAAGAAGTCTTTCCTTCTCACTTTTTTGGAATCGTTTCTGTAGGAATGGTACCAGCTTTTATTTGTACATCTGGTAGAATTCAGCTGTGAATTCATCAGATCCCAGGCTTTTTAAAATTATTATTATTATTCGTATGCTATCTATTACTGATTCAATTTTGGAGTTTGTTATTGGTCTGTTCAGGGAATCAGTTTCTTCCTGCATCAGTTTTGGGAGGGTGTGTATGTCCAGGAATTTATCTGTCTCTTCTAGGTTTTCTAGTTTGTATGCATAGAGGTGTTCGTAGTAGTTTCTGATGGTTGTTTTATTTCTGTGCGGTCAGTAGTAACATTCCCTTCATCATTTCTAACTGTGTTTATTTTGATCTTCTCTCCTTCTTTGTTAGTCTAGCTAGTGGCCTATTTTATTAATTTTTTTCAAAAACAACTCCTGAATTCATTGATCTTTTGAATGTTTTGTGTCTCAATTTATTTCATTTCAGCTCTGATTTTTATTTCTCATCTTCTGCTAACATTGAGGTTAATTTGTTCTTCCTTCTCTAATTCTTTCAGTTATGAAGTTAGATTGTTATTTTGAGATCTAACTTTTTGATATTGGCGTTTAGTGCTATGAATTTACCTCTTAACACTGCCAAAGCTGTATCTCAAAGTCTTGTATCTTTGTTCTCATTGTTTTCAAAGAACTTCTTGATTTCTGCCTTAATTTCATTATTTATCCAAAAGTCATTCAGGGGCATGTTGTTTAATTCCATATAATTGCATGGTTTTTAGCAATTTTCATAGTCTTGACTTCTATTTTTATTGTGCTGTGGTCCAAACTTGCGTCTGGTATGATTTTGGTTCTTTTACATTTCTTGAGGATTGTTTTATATCCAATTATGTGGGCCATTTTAGAGTATGTGTCATGCGATGATAAGAAGAATGTATATTCTGTTGGTTCAGGGTGGAGAGTTCTATAAAGGTCTGTCAGATCCATTTGGTCCAATGTTGAGTTTAGGTCCTGAATATCTTTGTTAATTTTCTGCCTCGATGATCTGTCTAATACTATCAGTGGAATGTTGAAGTCTCCTGCTGTTATTGTGTGGGAATCTATGTCTCTTTGTAGATCTCTAAGAATTTGCTTTATGAATCTGTGCTCCTGTGTTGGGTGCATATATGTTTAGGATACTTAGGTCTCCTTGTTGAATTGAACCCTTTTCCATTACGGAATGTCCTACTTTGTCTTCTTTGATCTTTGTCGGTTCAAAATCTCTTCTGTCTGAAATTAGATTGCAACCCCTGATTTTTTGTTTTACATTTGCTTGGTAGATTTTCCTCCATACCTTTATTTTGAGTGTCTGTGTATTATGACATCTGAGCATTTTGGGAGGCCAAGGCAGGCAGATCACTTGACACCAGGAGTTCAAGAACAGCCTGGCAAACATGGTAAAAACCTATCTCTACTAAAAATACAAAAATTAGCTGGGTGTGGTGGGGCACACCTGTTATCCCAGCTATAAATTTTTTTAAAAAGCAGCAGCAGCAACCTGACCACGCTTTGGTAGAGCATCTATGCTGGGGGAATCCCTTCTGCCCCCTGGTCAGCTCAAACTCTATAAAGCCAGAAGGCTGGATCAGCCAAGTCACCCAAAGAGCAAAGATGGCAGCCCGCCCCTCCCGGCTCCTTCTTAGGGAGGTGCGGTGCCGCTACCGGTGGCTGTCTGGAATTCCAAGCCAGTGGGTCTTACTTGTGAGGTGCTGTGGAAGTGGGGCCTGCAGGCTATCACTGCTCAGTCCCCTGGATTCAGCCTCTTTCCTAAGGCTATGTACGGGGTTCTAAACTCTCACTTTGCCGGAGCTGTAGCTACCTTTGTCTGAAAGCCCAAGTGTGTAAGGCTCCAGGGTCTCCACACATGCCTGAGTGGCTCCACTGCCAAGACTCCACATAGTTCTGACAGACTGAAGGCTGGTGGAGTGGGTGCACAAGGAGATCTCCTGACCCGAGGGTTGCAGAGATCGGTGGGAGAAGGCATGGTTCCCTGGGGTCACATATTCACTCACCGCTTTCCTAGGCAGGGGAGGTTCCCCTGGCTCCGTGTTGCTCCCTAGTGGGCTGTTGTCCTGTCTTACTTTTTGTTCTCTGTGGGTCAGGTTGTTTCCTTGATTAGTCCCATTGCGAGCACCTGGATGTTTGAGTTGAAGATGTGTTTACTGACCCCTTCCCTTCCTCTCTGTGAGAGCCATGCACACTAGCTACTTCTAGTCAGCCATCTTGCCCCTTTATCCTTTCTTAGTTTTAAATTAACACATTTATAGCTATAAATTTTCCCCTTAGCACTGTTTTCACTCTCTCCTATAAGTTTTGGTATGTAGTTGTTTTTATTCAGTTGTCTCTCTAGGTTCTCTAATTTCTTCTTTGATCCATTAAGAGTGTGTTGTGGCCGGGCGCGGTGGCTCAAGCCTGTAATCCCAGCACTTTGGGAGGCCGAGAAGGGTGGATCACGAGGTCAGGAGATCGAGACCATCCTGGATAACACGGTGAAACCCCGTCTCTACTAAGAAATACAAAAATCTAGCCGGGCGAGGTGGCGGGTGCCTGTAGTCCCAGCTACTCGGGAGGCTGAGGCCGGAGAATGGCGTGAACCCGGGAGGCGGAGCTTGCAGTGAGCTGAGATCCGGCCACTGCACTCCAGCCTGGGCTACAGAGCGAGACTCCGTCTCAAAAAAAAAAAAAAAAAAAGAGTGTGTTGTTTAATTTCCTCAAACTTGTGAATTTTCCAGTTTTACTCCTGTTACTGATTTGTAGCTTCATGTGGTGGGAGAAGATACCGTGTATTATATCCATAGTTTAAAATCTGCTGAAACTTACTTTGTGCCCCAACATATAACCTATATTGAAAAATGTCCTGTGTGCACCATATATGTCTGTTGGATGTAGTTGTTTTATTGTATTAAGTCCTCTGTTTTCTTATTTCTGTCTCTTTGTTCTATCCATTATTGAGAGTGAGAGTCCACCTATTATTGTAAAATTATTTTTCCTTTAAGTTCTGTCAGTTTTTGCTTCATATATTTTGATGATCTGTCATTAGCTGCATACATGTTTATAGTTGTTACTTATTCTTGATGCATAACTGAATCTTTTTAATATATAATGTCCTCATTCTTTATCTCTTGTAACCTTTTTTTCACTTAAGGTCTATTTTGTCTGATTTTTTTTTTTTTTTCCTAAGGATCTCACTTTCATTGCCCAGGCTGGAATGCAATGGCTCTTGGCTTACTGCAGCCTCAACTTCCTGGGCTCAGGTGATTCTCCCACCTCAGCCTCCCTAGTAGCTGGGATTACAGGCACATGCCACCACGCCTGGCTAATTGTTTGTATTTTTAGTAGAGATGGGGTTTCGCTGTGTTGCCTGGTCTGGTCTTAAACTCCTGGGCTTAAGTGATCTGCCTCCCTTGGCCTCACAAAGTGCTGGTATTACAGGCATGCACTGCCACACCCAGCCTATTTTGTCTGGCATTAGTATAGCCACCCCTGCTCTCCGACTATTACTTACTGATATACCTATTACTATTACTGTTGATATACCATGTAAATAGTAATAGTAATTACTATTTGCAAAAGGATAGAATATCTTTCTATCCTTTTTTATCCATTCTGCTAATCTCTGTCTTTTGACTGGGTGATTTAATTCATTTACATTTAAAGTAATTACTGATAAGAAAGGACTTACTTCTGTCATGTTGCTATTTGTTTTCTGTACCCCTTATAGCTTGTCACTTTTTACATTACTACTTTTGTGTTTAGTTGTTTTGTAGTGAAATGTTTAAGTTTCTTATTTCCTTTAGTGTATATTTTATAGCTGTTTTCTTGGTTGTTTCCATGGGGGTTACATTTAATATCCTAAATTTATAATGCTAATTTAAATGTATGCCAGTTTAATTTCAATAACACAAAAACTGTGTTTTTCCAGCTCTGGCCCCACCCTTTTCAGTTGTTGACATTATAAAATTACGTTTTTGTACAATTGTCTCCAGAAATATAAACTGCCTTTTACTATATTAATCTATTAGATTATGTAGAAAACAAAAAGTGGAGTTATGTTCTGTTATTACAATAATAGTAGTTTTTATAATTGCCCATGTATATATTTACCTTTATTGAGATCTGTGTTTCTTCATATGGTTTCAAGTTACTGTCTAGTGTACTTTTAATTTCTCCCTCGCTTTTGAAGGACAGTTTTGACAGATATAGGATTCTTGGTTAACAGTTTTTTTCTTTTAGCACTTTGAATATATCAGCCTACTACCTTCTAACCTCCAACATTTCTAATGAGAAATCTGCTGATAATCTTACTGAGGGTCCTTTTTGTGTCA
Source organism: Macaca thibetana thibetana (assembly GCF_024542745.1). Taxonomy (NCBI): domain Eukaryota; kingdom Metazoa; phylum Chordata; class Mammalia; order Primates; family Cercopithecidae; genus Macaca; species Macaca thibetana. The sequence goes on from NC_065579.1 coordinate 14,638,269, forward strand.
CTGGTCACTTATCTGTTGCTGCTTGCAAGATTCTGTCTTTGCCTTTTGAAAATTATCATGTGTCTTGATGGGGCTTTCTTTGAGTTCATTTTACATGGAATTCATTGAGCTTCTTACATGTTTATGTTCATGTCTTTGATCAAATTTTGGAGGTTTTCAGCCATTATTTTTTCAAATTTTTTTTCTCTCTATTCTCTTCTGATACTCCCACAATGAGTAGATTTGTTCACTTGATGATGTCTCACATATCCTTGAGGCTCTGCTTACTAATTCTTTTGCCTGCTCAAATATGCTTATTAAGTAATTACACTAGTGAATTTTTTATTTCAGTTACCATACTTCCTAATTCCAGAATTTCTTTTTGGTTTCTTTTTAGGTTTCCTGTCTCTTTACTGATATTTCCATTTGGTTCATACATTATTTTCATAAATTTATACACATCTTAACTTCTTAGAGCATCTTTAAGACAGGTTTTTTTGTTTTTTTTGTTTTTGAGACGGAGTCTTGCTCTGTTGCCCAGGCTGGAGTACAGTGGCCGGATCTCAGCTCACTGCAAGCTCTGCCTCCTGGGTTCACGCCATTCTCCTGCCTCAGCCTCCCAAGTAGCTGGGACTACAGGCGCCTGCCACCTCGCCCGGCTAGTTTTTTGTATTTTTTAGTAGAGACGGGGTTTCACCATGTTAGCCAGGATGGTCTCGATCTCCTGACCTTGTGATCCGCTCGTCTCGGCCTCCCAAAGTGCTGGGATTACAGGCTTGAGCCACCGCACCCGGCCAAGACAGGTATTTTAAAGTCTTTGTCTAGTAGATCTGCCATCAGATCTTTTTCAAGGGCAGTTTCTGTTTATTTTTCCTTTGAGTATGCTGTACTATCCTGGTTCTTCGTATGCTTTGTGATTTTTTTGTCGAAAACTGAATATTTGAATCTAATAATGTGGTTACATTGGAAATCAGATGCTCTCAATACCCCAGAGATTGTTGGCTTTTGTTATTTTTGCTTGTTGTTTCTGGTTTTGATTGTTGCAGGCTTTCTCTATGCCAAAGATCAGCCTCAGCCTGAGGTATAAACTTAAAGTCTTCTCAGATCCTTTCTGAGCCTGTATCTTTTTCTGGGCATCCATTGTCACTTTCTAACTCTCCATGTATATGCAGTTGTTTTTGAATATCCTGGTCTGTAATGTCTGGCTCCCAACAAGGAAAAAGAGAAAAATGTAATAGGAGGGGCAGGACCTTTAAGCCCCTGGAAGTTACTTTAGCTAGAGGGGGAAGGGCTTGCAATAGTGAGGAAAGGTGCAACAATAATGGCTGCCTGCCTCTTTGTACCTCTGTTATTAGAAGCAGCAGTGACTAGGACTTGGAAAGCGTCTTTAGAAGAAAAAAAAAAAAAGCAGCAGTTAACAGTACACAGATCCTCAGTATTCACAGAATAAGGTTCTTTTTTCATGCCCTGATTCCCACAAGCTCTGTGCAAGCTGCTCCAGCAACAAGTGCACAGCTGCCTGCCAAGGGGCTGGGGCTGGTGGTGGGGGATGAGTAGTTGCTACTGTACTGAGAGCCGAAATTGATAGAAATTAGCCACGTTTTACCATCCAAAACTTTCCCTAGAAGTTATAAGCCTTCAGTAGACTAGAGTTCCAAAATAGTTACATCAGACAGATCCTGTTGTCTGGGTGAGGAGACAGAGACCTGGTGCTTTCTAATCTACCATCTTCCCAGAATCTCAATAATATCTTACAGCTAAAGGATCCATTTCAGAATCACACATTGCATTTAATCATCACGTCTCCATCAGTGTTCTCATCCAGTGTTCAGTCTTTCCTTAGCTCTCATGACCATGACACTTTTGAAGTTATTTTGTAGCATTTCTCTGAATGTAGTTTTGTCTGATGTTTTCTCATGATTAGAATGAGGTTATACATTCTCAGCATCAGTATTGCAGAAGCGATGGTGCATTCTTTTCATTGCACCCTTTCTAGTAACACATGGTTTCACTGTGCTCCATCACTGGTGATGTTAACTTTGATCTCTTGATTATGGTGGGGCTTACCAGACTTCCTTACTGTGAAGTTACTTTTTCTCTTTGTAATTAATAAGTGTTTTATCAGGAGACACTAATATTTTTAAACAGGTTACATATTCTGTTCATCGTTAAACTTGAATTCATTTATTTAGGAAACTTTTTATTTTGTATTCTAGAAAATTTATTTGGGAAAATTGACATACATATTTGTAACAGTATAGACTCATCGTTTCCCATTATAACGATCATTATTTATTTATTTTGAAGCTCAAATTGCCCTTGATTTGAGCAACAGGATTCCATTCAAGCCGGCTTTTGTTGTTCTTTTGACATGTCCCCATCCTTGCATTCTGGTACTGTTGTACTATCCCTGCTTCAGTCCTGGAATCAATCATTTCTCCAAGGATCCATCGTTCCTATTAAGGAAAGATGGTTTTTACAGGCTAAGATCTGGACTCTAGATGTACTCACTGTTAGTGGGATGTCACTGCTCCCTAGACCTCTCAGTGGTCAGAGCTAGGGAATGTGTGTGTGTTTAGAGATATACATTTCTGTTTCCATATCTATCAAAAACCATGTTTTTACACCAGTAGTTCCAATTCCATTCTCGCACCAAGGAAATTCTAATTTCCAGATTGATAACCCACTTTTCTGACAGTGAGAAACCTAGCTTACGTTGTCTTTAATATATTTACTGATTTGATCAGTCCTCTGTATGCAACCATTTTTTCTGCTACCAATTTTTCTGTTGCCTCTGCTACTACCTCCTTACTTGCACAGATCTACTCCTCATCCTGCTAGGCTTTGCCATTCCATCCTCACTCAAAACCATGAATGCCCTTCTTATTTCACTTTGGCTCCAACAGCTTACACTTGATTACCACTCTATGCGGACGCCCTTCCTACTGGGCTTAAAGCTGATACATTCATCAGTGGATACCCTTCTTATAGTTTGTTTGGGAATCTGTCCTAATGCCTGGTCATTTATAATTTTGGTAACTTTTTAAAAATTATCCTTTGCATTTCTTTGATTACTTTTACCATCTTCTCATGTCAAGAGACAATATATCGGCCAGCTGCGGTGCCTTACGCCTGTAATCCCAACACTTTGGGAGGCCGAGGCAGGTGGATCACCCAAGGTGAGGAGTTCGAGACTAGCCTGGCCAATATGGTGAAACCCCATTTCTAACAAAAATTAGCCGGGCATGGTGGCGCATGCCTGTAATTCCAGCTACTTGGGAGGCTGAGGCACGAGAATGGCTTTAACCTTGGAGATGGAGGTTGCTGTGAGCCGAGATCACGCCACTGCACTCCAGCCTGGGTGACAGAGCAAGACTCTGTTGCAGAAAAAAAGAAAAAAAAAGAGAGAGAGACAACATATCAAAAATATCATAAAGCCAAAATTATGACAGTTTGTCAGGATCACTCCCTTATTCCCTAATTATCTTCTCATTTACTAAGGATCATATATTTTATATTTGGTAAAGGAAGACTTTATGGAAATCTAAATTGGGTATAGTGTTTTTGAACTTGAGAACACTATTTCATCATAGTCTAATGTGTGATTTACTTCTGAAACATAGGCAGCCATTTTATGTTGAGTAAACATTCTTTGAAGATGGATAAGCCCTCAGCTAAACTATAGTAGTACAAAGAAAAGAAAAAAGAAAAAAAACTACAGCAGTAGTAGTCCCATGCTTTGTGTGGCAGTTGTTTTCATTTATTGTCTATTTTCATTTTTAATGTTGAGATGAAGAAGACCCTGTTTGACATTATTTTATTATGAACATTGTTAACATTATTCTTTTTAAAATTGTTCTCTATTTCTGTTCTGATTTTTCTTTTATTCTCCTCCCCCATGCAGTTTCTCCTCCTTTTTTTATTTTTAAAATCTAAAATTTGGCAAAGGATAATTTTGTTCAAGTCAGAATTTCTATAAAAGGAAATTATTTGAATATCTGATATGTCTCTCACCCAGTGTTTCTGCCCACATTACAATCAGGCACACACATTTATCAAAGTTAACAAGTCCAGAAAAAGCCACTGATAACCTTTGTTAAGCTTACTAGGAACTATAATGTTCTAGAATACTACCTCTAGTGAGGATAGTGCAGTTATTCAGATAAGATTCATATAAAAGTTTGCCAAGCTGAAAGACTATTTGGTACTTCTTGAGCACTGCCACAAAAATATTATCAGAATTGTAATTGTTTCAATATTTGTCAGAAGGACACAGGAGAATTAACATTAATGAGCTTACTGTATTCTAGGCCCAAGTGCTCACCATGACCCTAGGCGGCAGATGCTGTTTTCCCATTTTACTGATAATAAAACTGCACCTCGGCAGTAATTAGGAAACTGCTCCAATCACAGAGTATAAGAGGCAGAGATTTAATGAGACTACAAAGCCTATGTTCTTTTCACTTGACCATGGTGCTGCTGTCTGTCAGAAGAGGAAAGATTCAGTACCTTCGGATTATCTCATTAGTATGATACAGATAATTCAGTTTTATAGCAATCTAGGTGCTTTCTCTGGAAGAAATTATTTTTCTGCCAGTCATCTGTCCAGATCATTATATATCAGGTCATTTCTAATTATCTGCTAGAGTAATTACAAAGCTTACTTTCATGGAAAAGATAACTGACTACCTGTGAAAAGCATTTTCTTGTGAATCCTATACATCCAGCTGAAATAAAAGACACTCTTAGAATGATCCTTTAACATCTTCCAAAATCTGTTAACTTACAGCTTTCCAGAAGTGATTTTTTGTGGGATTTATAGAGATACATTCATCCTGCTGCAGGAGTTCTTGTTAAAACCAACAATAGTGATACATTGGTCTGCAGCGTGCTCTATGGTTGTTTCGTTCCAGAGAGATGGGAAGGAAATTAGTCTATGGCACAAGCCCAGGGCACTACCTGCTCTGAAGGGCTGAATTTATCATGTATTTGATCATCAAAAAATTTTAAGAACAACTCTGGTATTTTGTGACGTTCAAATGTGAATTCTTAGATTTAACTGTTATTCCTACAAAAATGGTTTAAAGCACTGTCTGATAACTTGTTTAAAAACAAGCAGTGACTTTTCATGGTTATAAAATCCATGAGTTTGTAATTGTGCTTGTAAAAAGAAGGCAAAAACAAATAAAAACTCCTTGGTAACCACTGGGCCTAACTCAATGCTAAAATTTAAAGAGAACTATATTAAGAATCTATTCTGCCTTTTCTATCGAATTGTATTTCAGGATAATCAGAATAGGTCTAGTTGATAAAATTATTCTCTACAGAAGAATTCTACCCCATGGAAGGAGTGGTATGATTAGATAATCACCATTTTTAACTTGTATTAAAATAAGTGATTCAACAACAATCAGTGGCCAAAACCATTGATAGTCTGCACATGGTGGCTCATGCCTATAATCCCAACTCTTTGGGAGGCCAGTAGATCACTTGAGCCCAGGAATTCCAGACTGGCCTGGACAACATGGTGAGACCCCTTCCCTACAAAAAACACAAAAATTAGCTGGATGTGTAGGTACACACCTGTAGTTCCACCTACTCAGGAGGCTAAGTTGGGAGGATCAATTGAGCCTGGGAGGTGGAGACTGCAATGAGCCATGATCACACCACTATACTCCAGCCTTGGCGACAAAGTGAAACCCTGTCTCAGAAAAAAAGGGGGTGATTTATGAAGAAGTTTACAATAGTGGGATTAGATTGTCATACCTAAATCTAGTAGTCGTTTTTATCATCACTAAAAACCATTTAAGCCTCCTGGCATGAAACCATAGAAATACATACTGAGGTATATAAAGAGGAAATGACATATATGGGATTTGCTAGAAATACTTCAGATAAAAGGGAAGGGAGGACAAAGATGCTGTAAGAATGGTAAAATCTTAAAAACTGTTAAATCTGGGTGATGGGTGTATAAGGGTTCATTATACTGGTCTCACTTTTGTGGATTTTTATTACACAAAGTTTTATGATAGCACCAGTGTTTTGGGAATGACAAAATTGAAAAGAAAATTACTTAAGTCTTTTTTTCTTTGTCTTTTTTACCGCAAACATAATGGTTTTATCTGTGTTTCATCATATAAAGTTGTTATCCCCATACTTGTGAGAATCACCCTATAAAGTTACAGAAGTAATATCATGTCCTTTTGACAGATCTTTCCCTAGACCATTCTGACCTAGTTGCAGAGTTGTTGAAGGAGCTGTCTAACCATAATGAGCGTGTAGAAGAAAGAAAAATCGCCCTCTATGAACTTATGAAACTGACACAGGAAGAATCTTTTAGTGTTTGGGATGAACACTTCAAAACAATATTGCTTTTATTGCTTGAAACCCTTGGAGATAAAGAGGTAAATGGCAAAATGTGTAAACAGTAGCCTGTCCTTTCTGTCTCTTTTAGATTGCCTGTTAATCCAGTGCTACACGGATTTAGAAATTGGAAGCATGAGTCTCTTCCGCTGCTTCTTTCTGCATGAACTTTTCACTAGGAAGTACTTTTTCTTCTAAACCAAGTAGCTCAACAATTTTGAACAATTAACAACAGGAAAAATGAAAGGTTGCAGGCTGAATTCTTATAGAAAAGTACATGTTACTTGTTTTACATATTTAGATTAGTTGCTCAGGAGCAACTTTTTATTTTTTTATTTATTTATTTATTTATTGAGAAGTAATCTCATTCTCAAGCCCAGGCTGGAATGCAGTGGTGTGATCTCAGCTCACTGCAACCTCCGCCTCGCAGGCTCCAGCGATTCTTCTGCCTCAGCCTCCTGAGTAGCTGGGATTATAGGCACGTGCCACCACCCCTGGCTAATTTTGTATTTTTGGTAGAGACGGGGTTTCACCATGTTGGCCAGGCTGGTCTCGAACTCCTGACCTCAAGTGATCCACCTGCTTCAGCCTTCCAAAGAGCTGGGATTACTGGCATGAGCCACCATGCCCAGCTCCAAAACTCCTTTTTATAGTCTGAATGTAGTTGTTGATTTCTTGCAAATACAGTAAGTGTAATATAAATTTTCAACTAGAGATAAGAAAACTTAATTATGTAGTATAACGCATACTTTATGCAGTTGTCTGCAACTCCTCCCCCATTATTAAGACCCTTAAGTTACAAAAATTGAAAATGTTGGCTGGGCGCGGTGGCTCAAGCCTGTAATCCCAGCACTTTGGGAGGCCGAGACGGGCAGATCATGAGGTCAGGAGATCGAGACCATCCTGGCTAACATGGTGAAACCCCGTCTCTACTAAAAAATACAAAAAACTAGCCGGGCGAGGTGGCAGGCGCCTGTAGTCCCAGCTACTTGGGAGGCTGAGGCAGGAGAATGGCGTAAACCCGGGAGGCAGAGCTTGCAGTGAGCTGAGATCCGGCCACTGCACCCCAGCCTGGGCAACAGAGCGAGACTCTGTCTCAAAAAAAAAATTGAAAATGTTAAAGATTATCTACAACCCAAAATATTAAAAACATTTAAATGTTTCTTCTTAGCCTACAATCAGGGCTTTGGCGTTAAAGGTTTTAAGAGAAATCCTAAGGCATCAACCAGCAAGATTTAAAAACTATGCAGAATTGACTGTCATGAAAACATTGGAAGCACATAAAGATCCTCATAAGGAGGTAAGTTACCTGGAGGTTAAATTATTATTTCATTATTTTATTTCATGAAACATGTAAACATTGTATAAAATGTAGCCTTATTAATGATTTTCTTGAACATTTGCCGTGACATTCAGGATAATACCTGATCAAGAAGCAAGCATATTTTTTTCTGTTAAATGAATTAAACAGTGATATCATGGCCTTTCACCTAAAATAGGCCAGCTCTAGGAAATAATTTATTTAATTTCGTTTTCTCCTTCACTTTGAGTTTTCTACTTAGAGTTTAGCAATCTTGTTTTCACTTTTCATTTAGCAATAAGAATTTGATTTTTAAAAATAACTAATGAAGATAAGAAATCATGGTTTTGGGGGGGTTGGTTGTTCGTTTGTTGAGTCAGGGTCTCACTCTGTTGCCCAGGCTGGAGTGCAGTGGTGTGATCACAGCTCACTGCAGCCTCAGCCTCCTGGTTCCAGCGATCCTCCCACCTCAGCTTCCTGAGTAGCTGGGACTGCAGGCATGCACCAGCACACCTGGCTAATTTTTGGTATTTTTTATAGAGATGAAGTTTCACCATGTTGCCCAAGCAGGTCGTTGTTATTTTTAAGCGATAAATTGCCTAGAGGAGCTATTTATCTGCTACAAGTTTATTCACCAAAGTAGTGAGGACAGCTTTCATGGAAGAGTTCCATGAACCTGTTTCATAGTACTTGGTAGTCATGATATCTCTCTCCCCTTCTTCACCAGTGACATTGATTAGATAACTATGAGGATTTGTATTATAATCTCAGAAAGAATTAGAAAAAAAAGTTCAAATAGGGACTACATTTTTTTTATTTCAATAGATTTTTTGAGCAACATGGTGTTTGGTTATATGAATAAGTTATTTAGTGGTGATTTCTGAGATTTTGGTGCATCCATCACCTGTGCAGTGTACACTATACCCAATGTGTAGTCTTTTATCCCTCATCCTGCTCCCACTCTTTCCCCCAAGTCCCCAGAGTCCATTGTATCATTTTATACCTTTGCACCCTTGTAGCCTAGCTCCCATTTATGAATGAGAACGTATGATGTTTGGTTTTCCATTCCTGAGTTACTTCACTTAGAATAAAGGTCACCAATTCCATCCAGGTTTCTGCGAATGCCATTATTTCCTTCATTTCTATGGCTGAGTAGTATTCCATGGTGTGTGTGTGTATATATACACATACACTTGGTGTGTGTGTGTGTGTATATATATATACACATACACTTGGTGTGTGTGTATATATATACACATGCAAAATTTCTTCATTCATTGATTGATGGGCATTTGGGCTTTTTCCATATTTTTGCAATTGCAAATTGTGCTGCTATAAACACCTGTGTGCAAGTACCTTTTTCATATCATGACTTCTTTTTTTCTAGGTAGATACCCAGTAGTGGAATTGCTGGATCAAATGGTAGTTCTACTTTTAGTTCTGTAAGGACTATATATCTAAGAGAAAGCAACTGAGAAATAGCATTAAGTATCTCTGGTAGAACCAAGACAGAAGCAAAAGACAGATCAAAAAAGGAAGGTTAAAATAGAAACGAGATAAAATGAATCAGAGCCAAATGCAAGAGCTAAAGCTATAAACCTCTCCAAAGAAAGCAGAGGTATAAATCTTTATTACTTTGGATTAGGCAGTGATTTCATAATATAACTAAAAGCAGAAGCAACCAGCAACAACAAAAAAGATAATTTGGACTTCTTCAAAATTAAATACTTTTGTGCTTTATTAGCTTAGTGGTCAGCTAGAGGTAACACTTTTAAAACAAATTTGGCCGGGCATGATGGCTTACGCCTGTTATTCCAACACTTTGGGAGGCCGAGGCAGGTGGATCACTTGAGGTAAGGAGTTCGAGACCAGCCTGGCCAACATGACAAAACCCCATCTTCACTAAAAATACAAAAATTAGCCAGGTGTCATGGTGGATACATCTAATCCCATCTATTTGGGAGGCTGAGGCAGGAGAATTGCTTGAACCCGGGAGGCAGAGGCTGCAGTGAGCCAAGATCATGCCACTGCATTCCAGTCTGGGTGACAGAGCAAGACTTGTCTCAAAAATAAAAATAAAATAAATAAAAAAATCAAAGAAAATATTTTCTGTCTTTCAAAGGACATTATCCTGAAAGTGAAAAGATAACTCACAGAATGGGAGAAAAATTTTGCAGACATGTATCTGATAAGGTACTAATATCCATAATATATATTCTTACAACACAGCAATGAAAAGATGGCCCAATTTTTTAAATGGACAAAGGATCTGAATAAACATTTCTCCAAAGATACACAAATGGCAATAAGCACATGAAAAGATGGTCAACATCATTAGTCATTAGGAAAATGTAACCAAAGCCACAGTGAGAGATCACTTAACACCCAAAAGAAATACAGACAATACGTTGGTGAGGATGCAGGGAAATTGAAACCCTTGGGGTAATTACTTTTTTAAAAGATTTGACTGTGACTCTTCTAGAAGAGTGAATCATAACTTTTAAATATATCTGGATTTTTGCAGGGGTTTTGGGTTTTCTTTGTTTTGAGACCGAGTCTCGCTCTGTCACCCAGGCTGGAGTGCAGTGGCACGATAGCCCACTGCAACCTTTGCCTCCTGGGTTCAACAGGTTCTCCTGCCTCAGCCTCCCAAATAACTGGAATTACAGGTGTGCACCAACATGCCCTGCTAATTTTTGTGTAGAAACGGGGTTTTGCTGTGTTTGCCAGGCTGGTTTCGAACTCCTGGCCTCAAGTGATCTGCCTGGCTTGGCCTCCCAGAGTGCTGGGATTACAGACTTGAGCCACCTTGCCCAGCCCAGTTTTGTTTTCTGTTTCTGATTTTGTTTTATTCCATCAGAGTTTAGTAGTGATACACCTATGGCATTTCACTGAAAGTTTAAAAACGATGTCTAATATTTGTAGTTATTTACCTTTTGACCCAAATAAGGCCTGTAGCATCCCTACAAAATATAAAATTGACACTCTTAAGGTATTAAAGCTGAAATTGGCCCTGGGTCTTCTAACATCCAGTGTATTTTCTTTTTTTGTTTTTGTTTTTGTTTGTTTGTTTGTTTGTGTTTAGACGGAGTCTCGCTCTGTCGCCCTGGCTGGAGTGCAGTGGCATGATCTTGGCTCACTGCAATCTCCGCCTCCCCGGGTTCAAGCGATTCTCCTGCCTCAGCCTCCCAAGTAGCTGGGACTACAGGTGCGTGCCACCACACCCGGCCAATTTTTTGTATTTTTAGTGGAGATGGGGTTTCACCATGTTAGCCAGGATGGTCTCGATCTCCTGATCTCATGATCTGCCTGCCTCGGCCTCCCAAAGTGCTGGGATTATAGGCGTGAGCCACCGCGCCTGGCTTTTTTTTTTTTTTTTTTTTTTTTTTAAGTGTATTTCCCACTGTACCTTTCTAAGCATTTTTCACCTATTGAGATCATAAGTGAGACACTGCCAAAGTAGCATCAAAAGCAGTTATTTTTACATGATCTTAAGACTGTCTTTAGAGATTACAGACTCTAATAAGAAGATAGACAGCCATTTCTTGTCATCATCATGAAACCAGTGTTTTACCCTCCCCAAAGCTCAATACAGAAGAAAGAAAATCATTATGAAAACAAGGAGGAATAGTATGTTAACTTTTGACAACACATTAATCATATGATTTTTATTTTATTTATGTGATGCAAAGGGCTCAAGCACTCCTAGAGATGAGAGTACTAATAATGAGCAGGGCTTCAGCGTGGCTTATGCAGGGGACTCCAGTCACATTGTAGTCTTAAGTAAATAGAGCCTCCTCACCCTAATACAACTAGACCACAATTTGATTTAAAAACTACTTTAAGGCTGCGCGCGGCAACTCACACTTGTAATCCCAGCACTTTGGGAGGCCGAGGCAGGAGGATTGCTGGAGCTCTGGAGTTTAACATCACCCTGGGCAACATAGCAAGACCTCATCTCTACTTAAAAAAAAAAAAAAAGTTCCAACTACTCAGAAGGCTGAGGTGGGAGTCTCACTTGAGCCTGGGAGTTTGAGGCTGCAGTGATTGATGATCAAGCCACTGCACTCCTGCCTGGGTGACAGAGCAAGACCGTGTCTCAAAAAAAAAAAAAAAAACTACTTTAGCCAACAGCAAAAAAGAACACAAGAAGGGAAAATAGTGTAATAAAGCCCATTTATCCATCATCTAGCTTCAGCTGTTACTGACATTTTGCCAGTCCTTTGTATCTGTAATCTGCACCCTCACTTTTCATGTTTGTTTACTGTAGCATTTTCAAAGCACATTCCAAATATTATATTAAATACTTAATGAAGTTTATACTTCCAGGACATAGTATAATATTTTAAAAATACTTTCTGGCTTACTTTCCTATTTTTTTTTAGGTGGTGAGATCTGCCGAGGAAGCAGCATCAGTGTTGGCCACTTCAATTAGTCCAGAGCAGTGCATCAAAGTGCTTTGTCCTATCATCCAAACTGCAGACTATCCAATTAACCTGGCTGCAATCAAAATGCAAACAAAAGTGATAGAAAGAGTGTCCAAGGAAACCCTTAACCTCCTTTTGCCAGAGATTATGCCAGGTCTGATACAGGTAAGCAACAAAGCTTTGAGAGGAATGAGCCATGATACATTTGGGGTTCAGTTATTTTAGGTACTTTCCAGGCATCATTACTGGCATGATCAAGCCTTCCTCCTGTTTGTCTGCAATATTCAGGACAAAGACTTTTTCGTAACTAGCCAGGGGGTTATAGATGTGGGTGTGGTAAAATTTACATAACATATAATTAACCATTTTTAAGTGTACAATTTAGGGGCATTAAATACATTCACAATGTTATGCAACCATCACTACTATCCACATACAGAAATTTTTCATCATCCCAAACCGAAACTCTGTACCCATTAAGCAATAACCCCATTTCTTTCTCCCTCCATTCCCCCCCAGCACCTGGTAACCTCTATTCTATTTTCTGCTAGATTCCTTATAAGTGTAATAATACAATATTTGTCCTTTTAAGTCTGGCTTATTTTGCTTAGCATAATGTTTTCAGGGTTCATCCATGTTGTAGCTTGTATTAGAATTTCATTCCTTTTTATGAATGAATAATATGTCATTTATGTATATGCCACAAATTGTTAATCTGTTCATCTGTTGATAAATATTTGGATTATTTCCTTTTTATTGACAAATATTATAATGAATTTCCTTGTAATATCTTCATGCACTGACATATATACATCTAGAAACAGAATTTCTAGGTGTTACCAGATTTCACTCCAAAGTGGTTATACTAATTTACAGTCATTGATGTAATGTGTTTCTCTTTAGCTACATAAACCCAATCATAGAAACATTTTAACAAAAATGAGATGTGTTTTATAACATGCTTTAACTTAGCCATACATTGTGAACTCTTTCCATCTAATAAATAATATTTTGCAATGTGATTTTAATGGCTAATATTACATAGTATATATATTAAGAACCCTCCTAAAGAGAACTAATCATTATACATCTGTAGTATTGTATTTTAAATTCTATTCTAAGCTTAATATTACTAAATTGGGAGGTCCTAACATAAGATCCAAATCTCTTTGTCTGTGCCTTAATACTAAGAACAGAGTATAGGCTGGGCACAGTGGCTCACACCTGTAATCCCAGCACTTTGGGAGGCCAAGGCGGTGGATCACCTGAGGTCAGGAGTTCAAGACCAGCCTGACCAACATGGAGAAACCCTGTCTCTACTAAATATACAAAATTAGCCAGGTGTGTTGGCACATGCCTGTAATCCCAGCTACTCGGGAGACTGAGGCAGGAGAATCGCTTGAACCCAAGAGGTGGAGGTTGCAGTGAGCCAAGATCGTGCCACTGCACTCCAGCCTGGGCAACAGAGCAAGACTCTGTCTCAAACAAAAAAAAAAAAAGATTTATAATATGTATAATATGTATATGTCATATATATAATGGGTACTGAATCCATATTTGCTGGATAAGTAACTTAAAGAGTGTTAGGATACTAGCAAAGAGCCATTATGGCTTTAAGTTCTTATAAATTTATTTCCTCTGATGATAGGTTGGTGCAGGATTTTATTGCATACATGATTATTGGGAAAAGGCATCTTACCTATCAGAAAAGCAAAAGAACGCTAATGAACATAAATATTAGCATTTTAACTCTTTGCTATAGACTATTAAAATTAAGATGTGTAGGTATTAGGACCAGAGCAATGAAAGGCAAGAAGGCAATGGCAATATGCTTTTTGAATGCCTTCAGATTTTCTCACCAGAAAATTATCTCACTGAGCAACTAGAATTGCATACAAAAAAAACATGAAAAACATCAACAAAATTAGGAAAAGGTATCCCAGTGAACCCCAAAATATGAGCAGAAAAGGCCAAACCACCACTAGCAGCAAGTTCCCTGCAAATATCAGTGGTATGGAAAAGTGTGAAGGAAAGTCAAAAGTTACTTTTAAGACCCTGGGGCCAGAGAATCACCCAAGTTCTCACCCCTAAAAGAGATGTCTCCATTCAGAGTGAAAGGCTAAGTATACGTAACTGATAAAAATTTGGAGGTAAAAGCAAAGATACTGCGGGAAGCCCAAATCATGCTGGGTTGGCATGGATCCTCAGGGCTCTTAGAAATACCTTGCAAAAGCTCCCTTCTGGAAAGAGCTTATTTAGCAAAAAATCCATTGACTAGAGTCTAAACTGAGCATCTACACAACCATAAAAAAGAACAAAACCATGTCCTTTGCAGCAACATGGATGCATCTGGGGGCCATTATCCTAAGTGAATTAACACAGAAACAGAAAACAAAATACCACATATTCTTGCTTATAAGTGAGAGCTAAACATATTGGGTACACATGGACATGAAAAATGGGAACAATAGACAACTGGAAACTCCAAAAGCGGTTGGGAGAAAAGGGTAGGGTTGAAAAACTACCCATTGGATATTGTGTTCACTGTTTGGGTAGGGGATCAGTAGAAGCCCAAACCCTCAGCATCACACACAGTATACTTACGTAATAAACCTACACATGTACCCTCTGAATCTAAAATAAAATAAACTGAGCATTGTAGCAATATTGTGACAGAGGTGGCTACCCAAAGGCCATATTTTTTTTAAAAAGGGTAACAAGAAGAAAGAATCCTGCAGCTGTAAAGCTAGAAAAACTTTCATGGTGCAACCCACTCCCCCACACAGAAAATTCATTTTAAAATATAGAATACAGAAAAGTGTCTTTCGCTTACACATGAGCAATGGAAAAGGGTTGTGGAGGTCAAACCCAAAGATATTGCCTATTCTTCAAAAAAGAGGAAAAAAATAGTGGCGTGAGGTATACCTACAGTGAAGGTACACTAGACACATGGACACAAAGCAAATGAAAACTTAAACCCAAACTTAAGAAAACAAGGTAAAAAAAAAAATGTAAGAAAACTATAGAAACTAATAAAAAGCATGAATCAGATTTTTTAAAGCTTGTAAAGGGGGAATTAGACAATAGATCTATTCAAAACAGAGCAGCCAGCTCAATAAATAATATTTTACTACCAGTCTTTAGTGGAATATACCCTAAAGATGAAAGAAACTGCAAAGAAATCTTGAACTGCATTCAATATATTCATAGGAAAGATGCTGGTATGGTTATTTTTCAATAGTAATAACATTGATACACATATCAATAGATAAGATAGATTAGGACAAAGCAAATAATGATGCCATAAAATGAAGTAAATCTTAAAATCTTAACTTTGAATTGGATATGTCAAAATGAAAATATTGTTTAATTTCGTATCTCAAAAAATGTTTCCTACTAGCCTCTGGGTCAGTATCAACTCAGAAAAACTGAGCATCCCTACCACCCGGATTGTGGTCTTCAGATACCATTTTCCACTCAAAAGAGTCAGGTGTCTTTGGGAAAATGTGAGTCCAGGTTTGGAGCAGATAACGTATAAAATGAGCCTGGGAATTCTTGTCTGAAAGCAAGAAAACTGTTCATATTTGAGGGTCAAAAAGAATAATGCTACAATGAATTAAAATACATCAAATTTTAAAGTGAAATTCATGAGTTTATATTGATACTTTAAAAACTGGCCAACTTTCAAGATTATTGGGTTATTCCCAAAATTGGTTAATAAAGAGAAAGAATCAAAGCACATAGACTACCTATCCTGTTTTCAGGACAACCAAATATTTGATGAGATGAAGTACTTTTAGAAGGATTCCAGTTAGTAAATTTAGAAAAAAATTATTGACTTATAAAATTATTCTTGATCAGGTGTGGTGGCTCATGCCTGTAATCCCAGCACTTTGGGAGGCCAAGGAGGGCAGGTCACTTGAGGTCAGAAGGTCGAGACCAGCCTGGCCAACATGGTGAAACCCCGTCTCTACTAAAAATACAAAAGTTAGCTGGGCTGGTGGCCGGCACCTGTAGTTCCAGCTACTCGGGAGGCTGGGGCAGGAGAATGGCTTGAACCCGGGAGGTGGGGGGGGGGTGCGTGTGTGTTTTTTTTTTTTTTTTTTTTTTTTTTTTTTGGTAGTATGTGGTAGCTCACACCTGTAATCCTAGCACTTTGGGAAGCCAAGGTAGGAGGATCACTTGAGCCCAGAAGTTCGAGACCAGCCTGGGCAACATAGTGATGCCTCGTCTCTACAAAAAGATTTTAATTAGCCAGGTTTTCTTGCCTGGTTTAGTGGCTCATGGTGGCATGCCTGTAGTCCCAGCTATTCAGCAGGCTGAGGTGGGAGAATCACCTGAGCCTGGGAATTTGAAGCTGCAGTGTGCTGTGATCATGCCACTGCATTCCAGCCTGGGTGACTAAGCAAGAGCCTGTCTCCAAAAAATATGTATATATTTTATGTGTGTGTGTATGTGTGTGTGTATATATATATGCACACACACACATATACACGCTCACACACACACACATATATATATATTTGGCCTCATTGAAACGATGAATATATGAAGTGATTTTCAGTAGCCACCAACATCATTAGGTAAAAAGATGATGGGGCAGGGTATATAATGGAGGAGTTAGACTAACAACATCTGAACCTACTGATCAATCTTAATATCACTGAAGGTGAGACAACTAGACGAAAAGTTTTCTTGCCTGGCTTGATGGCTCATGCCTGTAAACCCAACACTTTGGGAGGCTAAGGCAGGAGGATTGCTTAATCCCAGGAGTTGGAGACCAGCCTAAGCAACATAATAAGAAACTATCGCTACAAAAAAATTTTAAAAATTAGCCAGTCATGGTGGCATGTGCCTGTAGTCCCAGCTACTTGGGGGGCTGAAGTAGAAGGATAACTTGAGCTCAGTAGGTGGAGACTGCAGTGACCTGCGATCATACCACTGCACTTCATTCAGCCTAAGTGACAGCAAGACCCTGTCTCCAAAAAATAAAAATAAAAAGTTTTCTTTTCTGAAGCAATTGAACCGAAATCTAATCAAGTCTTCAGTTTAACTGTCAGTTTAAAGGAAGTTCAGAGAATAGAGAAGTGTGTTAAATTGTACCTTAAGGGTATATTCAGTCAAATTCAGAATGTAGGAAATTCTGTGAGGAAAAATGCCAAATTCCTTTAGTAAAGAAATGGCACGAAGAAAGAGGAAGAGGAGGTTATCAACTGTTAAAGATTTAAAGAGTCTCAAGAATCTAATCAACTTGGCCGGGCATGGTGGCTCACACCTGTAATCCCAGCACTCTGGGAGGCTGAGGCAGGCAGATCACCTGAGGTCAGGAGTTCAAGACCAGCCTGGCCATGGTGAAACCCCATCTCTACTAAAAATACAAAAAAATCAGCCAGTTGTGGTGGTGCACCCCTGTAATCCCAGCTATTCAGGAGGCTGAGGCAGGAGAATCACTTGAACCTGGGAAGCAGAGGTTGCAATGAGCCAAGATCGCTCCATTGCACTCCTGCCTGGGCAACAAGAGTGAAACTCCATCTCAAAAAAAAAAAAAAAGAATCTAATCAACTTGAAAAAGAAGAACAAAATTGGAGTACTCACACTCCCAATTTTAAAATGTATTACAAAGCTATGATAGTAAAGACAACATGGTACCGTTGTAAAGGTAGACTTATAGATCAATGAAATAGAATCCAGAAATAACCCTCACATTTATAAGCAATTATCACAGTGTTTTGTGGGGAAGAAGGGTATTTTTAATAAATGTGATGCTAGGACAGCTGGGTTTCCACATGAAAAACAATGAAGATGAACCCCTGCCTCACACCATATACAGAAATTAACTCAAGGAGTGATGCACAGAAAATGGCAGACAGAGTAGGAAGCTCCAAGAATTGATCCTTCTACTTAAGCAACCACTGAGCTGGCAACAAATGAATAGAATCAACTTTTTTGGAACTCTAGGATCTAACCAAAAACTTGTAGTAACCAAGAGAGTACTTAATGAAAGAAAGAGGCTTACTTTCAGTACTTTAGAATAACGCTACAATCAAATTTTATTTCAAAGCAAATTCTTTTTTTTTTTTGAGACAGAGTCTCACTCTGTCGCCCAGGCTGGGGTGCAGTGGCACAATCTCAGCTCACTGAAACCTCTGCTTCTCGGGTTCAAGTGATTCTCCTGCCTCAGCCTCCCAAGTATCTGGCTGGGATGACAGGTGCCTGCCACCATGCCTGGCTAATTTTTGTAGTTTTTAGTAGAGACGAGGTTTCACCATCTTGGCCAGACTGATCTTGAACTCCTGACCTCATGTTCCACCCGCCTCGGCCTCCTGAAGTGCTGGCATTACAGGCGTGAGCCACTGCACCCTGCCTATTTCAAAGCAAATTCTAAGTATCATGTCATATTAAATACTTCATGAAGTTTACACTTTCAGGACCTAGGATAACGTTTTTAAAATTACTTTCTGGCTTAATACTTCCAGAACATAGTATAATGTTTTAAAGATTAATTTCTGGCTTAATTTCCTGTTTGTTTTAGGTGGTGAGTTGCCTGGATAATGTTTTTAATTTTTTGTAGAGACAGTTTCTTATTATGTTGCTTAGGCTGGTCTCCAACTCCTGGGCTTAAGCATTCCTCCTGCCTCCACCTCCGAAAGTGTTGGGATTATAGGCATGAGCCATGAAACTAAACAAGAAAACTTTTTTAGGTGGCATCTG
The DNA here is from genome assembly GCF_024542745.1 of Macaca thibetana thibetana. Classification (NCBI taxonomy): domain Eukaryota; kingdom Metazoa; phylum Chordata; class Mammalia; order Primates; family Cercopithecidae; genus Macaca; species Macaca thibetana. Next base: position 14,657,049 of record NC_065579.1, read on the forward strand.
ATTGAACGACACATAATGTCTAGTTGTCCCACCTTTAGTGATGTTAAGATTGATCAGTAGGTTCAGATGTTATTAGTCTAACCCCTCCATTATATACCTTGCCCCATCATCTTTTCACCTAATGATTTTAGCAGCTGCTGAAAATCACTTCATATATTATTGTAGAATGATTCTGTTCATTTTTGCCAGCTCAGTGGTTGCTTAAGTAGAGGGGTCAATTCCTGGAGCTTCCTACTCTGTCTGCCATTTTCTGTGCATCACTCCTTGAGTTAATTTCTGTATATGGTGTGAGGTAGGGTTTCAACTTCATTCTTTTTCATGTACTGAAAATACTTTTTTACTTTCAGTAAGAAACTTACTTAACTGCCTACCATCCGCCATGCTCAGTAGCCTTGGTGATGGTGGCCCATATTTGTGGTGTAGCTTGCTGGTGCCAGGAGGAACATGGACCTTGTTCTCAAAAAATTGTGGTTGTGTTTGTTGTTGTTGTTGTTGTTGTTGTTTTTATCTCTGGCATTCCCTGAGAGGCTGGCACAGAGATTAGCCTTTGTTTCACCTCCCATCAGGCTTAAGTGGCTTCCTAAGTGGCATCTATTGAAAAGATTTAAAAAACATACTACCCATAGCCACCTGAGGCAAGGGAGAGCAGACAAGACAAGCAGCAAACAAAAGCCTGGGAAGGAGGAAGCTGAGGAAGAAGATAATTGGTGAAATAAGGGTTTTGCTGGGCTACCACGTGTACTGAGGAATCCACCAAAAGTATGCTCACAAAAGACCTTAGAGCAGGGGTCCCTAACCCCCAGGCCATGGACTGGTACTGGTCCGTGGCCTGTTAGGAACTGGGCGACACAGCAGGAGGTGAGCAGTGGGCAAGTGAGCATTACCACCTGAGCTTCGCTTCCTGTTAGATCAGCAGTGACATTAGATTCTTACAGAAGCACGAAGCCTATTGTGAACTGCACATATGAGGGATCTAGGTTCCATGCTTCTTATGAGAATCTAATGTCTGATTGTCTGAGGTGGAACAGTTTCATCCTGAAACCATCCCCCCATCACCCTGCCCCATCCATGGAAAAATTGCCTTCCACGAAGCCAGTCCCTCGTGCCAAAAAGGTTGGGGACCACTGTCTTAGAGGACCCTAGGCTTGGACCTCTGGATGTTCTTTGGGCTCCATGCAAGTAGGAGTTGGGCTAACACAGAATTGTAAGCAGCCTAGCTCACTGAATGATTACCCAGCTCAGAGTCAATCTGCAAAGACTGGGAGAGTGTGTCTTGTTTTGTTTTGACGCCAGGCATTTAAGGAAATCTCTGTCAGGTCATTGACTGACCGCTGAGGTAACAAAGAGACTTCAGTGACCACGTACCATAAACAAAATTTACTCAAACAAATCAGTGATCTAAATATAGCAACTAAAACTAAAACTCATAGAAGAAAACATGGCGATAAATCTCTATGACCTTAGATTTAAGGTCATCCTCTATGGCAGTGGATTATTAGATATGACACCGAAAGCATCAGTGATAAGTTAAAAATAGGTTAATTGAACTTCATCAAAATTAATAACTTCTGTTCATCTCAGGACCTAATAAAAAAACTGAAAAGACAACCTATAGAATGGGAGAACATTTTTGCAAATTATATATCTGATAACAGTCTACTATCCAGAATATATATAAAGAACTCTTATAACTCAACAACAAACAGATGAATAACTTTTAAATGGGCAAAGGACTTGAATAGGTATTTCTTCAAAGAAGATGTACAAATGGCCAGCAAGTACATGAAAAGATGTTTGGTGTCATTAGTGATTAGGGAAATGCACATCAAAACCACAATAAGATACCACTTCATACCCACTGGGATGGTTGTGATCAAAAGAACAAAAATAACAGGTTTTGATGAGGATGTACAAAAATTGGAACCCTTATACGTTGCTTGCATAAATATAAATTGGTGGTACAGCTGCTGTGGAACGCAGTTTAGCAGTTCCTCAAAAAGTTAACGTAAAGGCCGCGCACAGTAGCTTACGCCTGTAATCCCAGCACTTTGGGAGTCCAAAGTGGGTGAATCACTTGAGTTCGGGAATTCAAAAGCAGCCTGGCCAACGTAATGCAACCCCATCTCTACCAAAAATACAAAAAGTAGCCAGGTGTGGTGGCGGGTGCCTGTAGTCGCAGCTATGTGGCAGACAGAGGCAGGAGAATTACTTGAACCCTGGAGGTGGAGGTTGCAGTAAGCTGAGATCACATACTGCACTCCAGCCTAGGCAACAGAGCAAGACTCCATCTCAAGAAGAAAAAAAGGGAAAAAGATAAAGTTAACACAAAATTGTCATATAACCCACCAATTCTCTTCCCAGGTGTATACCCAAAAGAAGTCAAAGCAAATATTTAAATAGTTGTACATGTGAATGTTCATAGCAGCACTATTCACAGTAGCCAAAAAGTGAGAACAACCCAAATATCCATTAACTAATAAATGGATAAACAACATGATATATCATACAATGGAATATTATCCAATCATAAATATTACATTCCTGTTCCACTCCTTGCCCATAAGACCTCATTCTGCCATGTGATTCCCTCACTGTTCTGGGAAGGGACAGTGTGTTTCTTTTTGGACACTGAACATTATCTACCTGGCCTGTTCTTGTCACACCAGGCACTTAAATATTTAAACACTGAATGCCATACTGTTTGCCATGTTATTTGTAATAGGAAAAATTTAGCAGGAAGGAGGTTATTGGGGAGGAAGATTTAAACTTAAAATACTCTAGAATGATTAAATTAGGAAGCATACTAAATGAATGCCTCATATTATTATAAAGACCATATAGAAAAATTACATTATAATAACAGTTATATTAAAATGATGAGGGGAAATAAAATTAACATAGTTTGATTGCATGACTTAGGAATAATATACTTCTTTTAGCTAGGTATCTATTGATATTTTAATGCTTCTGCAGTTGCTTTAGAAAGATAAAATGATTAGGATTTTAGTGGAGATGAACTCTATTTTTCCTCTGAGTAAAATGTGCATATTCATTCAGATAATTGATTCAAAAATACTTCATGGATAAGATTGCTGTAGACTATTGAAATAAAGTAGGCCGGGCACAGTGGCTCATGCCTGTAATTCCAGCACTTTGGGAAGCCGAGGCAGGTGGATCACAAGGTCAGGAGATCAAGACCATCCTGGCTAACACGGTGAAACCCCATCTCTACTAAAAATATAAAAAATTAGCTGGGCATGGTGGTGAGCACCTATAGTCCCAGCTACTCGGGAGGCTGAGGCAGGAGAATGGCGTGAACCCAGGAGGCAGAGCTTGCAGTGAGCCGAGATGGCACTACTGCACTCCAGCCTGGCAGACGGTGAGACTGTCTCAAAAAAAAAAAAAAAAAAAATTAAGTAGTGTGATCAAAAGCATAAGTAGGGGAGATGGACAGAGAAAGGGAAGATGTTGGTCAAAAGGTACAAAGTTTCAGTTAAAGAGTATTAGGTTCTAGCTATCTATTGCACAGCACAGTAACTAGTTAATAATGTATATTTCAAAATAGCAATTATAAAAGAAAATGGATTTTAAATGTTACCATGAAGAAATGATAAGTATCTGAGGTGATGGATATGTTAATAAGCCTGATTTAGTCATTCCACAGTGTACATGTATTGAAACATCACATTATATCCCATAAATGTATACAATTATTATTTGTCAATTAGAAATAAGATACTTTTGGCCAGGCGCGGTGGCTCAAGCCTGTAATCCCAGCACTTTGGGAGGCCGAGGCGGGCGGATCACGAGGTCAGGAGATCGAGACCATCCTGGCTAACACGGTGAAACCCCGTCTCTACTAAAAATACAAAAAGAAATTAGCCGGGCGTGGTGGCGGGCGCCTGTAGTCCCAGCTACTCCGGAGGCTGAGGCAGGAGAATGGCGTGACCCCGGGAGGCGGAGCTTGCAGTGAGCCGAGATCGCGCCACTGCACTCCAGTCTGGGCGACAGAGCGAGACTCCGTCTCAAAAAAAAAAAAAAAAAAAAGAAATAAGATACTTTTTTAAGTAAAATGAGGTTATTAAAGGCACAATAAAAGCATAGGGGAATAGTTTACATAGACTGGATTATTAGAGAAAGTAATTGCAGGGATGATACAGATGTAAAACTTAATTAGGCCTAGATTATAGGACTACCTTGAGCTACCAAACCAACGAGTTTAGGTTTTATTGGATAGTGAGGAGTGCTGACTGCCTTAAAACCTAATGCTTTAGAAAAGTTAGTCTGGAGACTTTTTCGGGGTGAAATGTCAAGGGAGCAGCCTCAGAGTCAGAGAAGTACAGCTTTCCAGACTAAGTAAGAAACTGATAGAGAGGGCTAACAGAGTGAGGGCGCAGCAGGGGAAGTGAAGGGAGAGAAGGGCATTGTCTATGCTTGAAAAGGTTAAAAAGTTAACTTCAATCTGCACTTTTCTCTCCTCAGTATGCTGGAGAGTTTATCTTTCAGTTGCATCTTCTGTCCCTGTTAAAAAGGTAGTTTTCTCAGATCCCCAGGAGTACTAACAGTGGACTTCTCTCCACAGGGTTATGATAATTCGGAGAGCAGTGTTCGGAAAGCTTGTGTCTTCTGCCTGGTGGCTGTTCATGCAGTAATTGGTGATGAACTAAAACCACATCTCAGTCAACTTACTGGCAGTAAAGTAAGTAGTGCTGCTGTGTTTTAAAGATGGTGGCCATAGTGCATCCTTCAAAATTTAGTTATATGTCTGTAACAGTAAGCTTTTTATTTGGCATTTAATAAGTCAGACTTTGAGCATCCAACTTGCCCTTATTATATCTATTTTGTATTTTATCTTTTTCTACTCTAACATTTGTTAGATGTTCACTCAGGTGAAGTCAGCAGCTAGTTGGGATGGTTGGGAGGTTTCTGTGAGAGAAAATGCCTTCAGCTTCTAGTTATTTTTAATAGTCAGCTGACTTCTTACAAAATCCCAGACCCAAATCTTTACCCCTAAGCACTGTTTTACTAAGAATAAATAGACTGTTATGGTTATATATTCATGGATTACTGTATATCTCGCAAAATATAGAATACTTGCACATTTTTAAATTTTTCCCTTAAGAACTATAATAATCAAATTATCCTTCTCTATTATCCAAATTAATGTGCAACTTTAACTTAGTATGTTAAAAGTTTTCTGATTCATTGTTCAGGCTTAAAAAATGAGTAAGTCTTGCCTTCCTCATTTGATTGCTGCTACCAGAACTTTGAAATTTACTCTACTAAGGTGGCCAAGGTGGTTCATACCCGTAATCCCATCACTTTGGGAGACCGAGGGGAATATCACTTGAGACCAGGAATTTGAGACCAGCCTGGGCAACAAATTGAGAAGACCCTCTCTCTAACAATAAAAATAGTAATAATTGTTTTAAATTAGAAGTTTGTTCTCAAGGGTAAAGATAACTTACGATTGTTGAATCATGGCTTACGAACCATTTAGCAGAAAGCACTCACCGTCACTTAAAGAATTTCTCAAACCCTAAGGATTGTCTTATTGTGGTCAAATTTATTTTTTAATAGCAAAAAAGCAAAATATACATATAATGGAAAATGAGCCTAGATACATTAAGTATCTATATAAGTTATAGATAAACAATAATTCTTAACTCTGGGTTACAAAACCACTTTGAGACTTAGGTAAAATCTCATCTCAGAAAAATGCATTCAGATAAAACCATGAGACAAAGTTTTAAAAAAAATAGAAAAGTGCATAATGGAAACAATTACGTGTCGTTTCAGAGGGTTCTGTGATCCCCTGAATCCCATAGCTACCAGGTTAAAAACTCTTGGATCAATGAGTTAATGTTTAAAAAGCAAATCTTCTAAAACAATTAAAATTCAGCACTTTTATCAGAACAGTAGGTAGCCAGTAATAATGTTACATATGAAGACAGTAGGTAGGTGGAAAAAATATTTTGAAATAACATTAGATGAAACAAGTAGGCCAGATGTGGCTCCCACAGCACTTGGGAGGCCAAGGTGGGAGGATCACTTGACCTCAGGAGTTCGAGACCATCCTGGTCAACATAGGAAGACCCTGTCTACAAAAAAAAAAAAAAAAAAAAGTTAGCCAAGCACAGTTGCACGTGCCTGTGGTCCCAGCTACTTGGGAGGCTGAGGTAAGAGGATTGCCTGAGCCCAGGAGGTTGAGGCTGCAGCAAGCTGTGATCACACCACTGCACTCCAGCCTAGGCAACAGAGCAAGACCCTGTCTCAAAAAAAAAAGTAGAACACAGAATTGTATGTGTATTGATTACAAACTTCATAAAATCATGATCTCATACAAAAACTGCAAAAAGACACAGAGATACTAAAAACATTCTTGGTAGAATAGCAGTGGCTTCATGGTCTAATATCTTAGGTCCTGTAACCCAAATACCTGAATTCCTGTTTTTGCCTACTTCTTACTCACCCCTGTGACCTTAGTCTGTAACTTAACCATTCTATATTGTGATTTCCTCATCTATAAAATATGAAGATAAAGAGATAACGTAAAACATATTGTGTAACACCTAGCGCTCAATTGTTTGTTACTGCTTTAATGGTGACTTCTGAGTTTCCTTTAATGTTATAGTAGTCTGTGTTCATGCTGCTATAAAGAACTGCCCTAGGCCAGGTGCGATGGCTCATGCCTATAATCCCAGCACTTGGAGATGCCGAGGTAGGTGGATCACAAGGTCAGGAGATCAAGACCATCCTGGCTAACACAGTGAAACCCCGTCTCTACTAAAAATAGAAAAAAATTAGCCGGGCATGGTGATGGGCGCCTGTAGTCCCAGCTACTTGGGAGGCTGAGGCAGGAGAATGGTGTGAACCCGGGAGGCGGAGCTTGCAGTGAACTGAGATTGCGCCACTGCACTCCAGCCTGGGTGACAGAGTGAGACTCCGTCTCAAAAAAAAAAAAAAACTGCCCTAGACTGGGTAATTTATAAAGAGGTTTAATTGACTCACAGTTCCTCATGGCTGGAGAGGTGTCAGGAAACTTACAATCATGGCAGAAGGGTAAGCAAACATGTCCTTCTTCACATGATAGCAGGAAGGAGAAGAATGAGAGAGCTGCAGAGCGAAGCAGGGAAAAGCCCCTCACAAAACCATCAGATTTCATGAGAATTCACGATCACGAGAGCAGCACAGGGGAACCGCCCCCATGATTCAGTCACCGCCCACAAAGTCCCTCCCCCAACACATGGGGATTACAATTCAGGTTACAATTCAAGATCAGATTTGAGTGGGAACACAGAGCCAAACCATATCAAAAGTTTTATATGTGATCCCTACAATATATTTTGAAAAGACATAAAATACTCGTCATGAACAACTTTCAAGACTTAAAAACTTTTTTGATATTTTATATATTTTTTTCAGATGTGCTAGCCAAAAAAACAATTTGTTATTCTTAATTATCAACAATAGCTTGGACATTATAATAACCCCCAGCCTAAAATCTATCAGAGCTCACATATATGTATATAATATTTTAATGAGTATCTTATAATTTGGAGCAGCTTGCTCAAATGACATTTATTTGGCTTGAATCTGCAGATGAAGCTACTGAATCTTTACATCAAACGTGCACAAACGGGCTCTGGAGGAGCTGATCCCACTACTGATGTTTCTGGACAAAGTTAGTGAAGCTCATCACAGCGAACCAGGTCTCTCAAAAGAAAGGACAGATAGACCACCCTCATCAATGAAAGGAAATTCTCAAACACATCTTTTGGAACTTACTATTGTTTCCCAGTTTTAGTTTTTTGTTTCGTTTCGTTTTGTATTTTCTGTAACAGAGGACTATCCTCAGTCTGCATGTAACTTTTATGATAGTTATTCCAAATTCAAGAAGAAGCAGTATTAACATCAAATGATCGATACAAAGTAATTTTTAATCTAATTCATCATTTCACATGTTTGTACTTTGTCTTCCCATTAACCTTTGCCAGTGTTATGATTGTATAAATTTTTTTAAATGCTGGTTAAACAGGAATGCTTAAAGCTTTAAAAGTTTAACAGTCTAAAACATTTTTGCTTTTATTCAACTGCAGAATAATATTTTTATTGCTACTTTGAGTTTTGTTCCGTATCATGTCCTATGCTAGAAATATTTAAATGATGTGAAACAAAGCAGGACTAATTTGAACTACCGCTGGACTCTGTTTGTGTGATGGTGATACATGTCATTAGTTGCAACTTCTTTGGGGTGATCTATAGTTTGAAAACTAAAACCTCAAAGACAGATGTTACAGAATCAGCCAGTTCTATAAAACTGATATCGTCTGTTGGTTATTGATCTTGCCATCTTTATTTAAAACCATGTCCCTTCTATGATCCCTTAAGAAAGCTGCACCAAATCATCTGCCTGTGTTTTCTTGATACTTACTGAAATAGAAGGTTTTATTGCAGGGTTTTTTTTTTTTTTTTTTTTGGTTTGTTTATATCTTTGTTGTGAATGATGCTTTTTTTGTATTTATTAATATCAAATTCACTTATGAATAAACTTGATAATGGAAACAGACAAAAAAATCAAGTGCGTGTGTGTCCTTGACCGTCTTCTGTTTCTCATGTAATAAACAAACTAATTATCGAGACATGGGAGTGACCAGCACCTTTTATTTAAATGGTGGAACCTGGTTTCCTTTTACCATGAAATTGTCTTACTTGAAAATACTGATCCTGATGAGAGAGAAGATGGTGCCAAGGCTATCTTTGTATAACGGGCTCAAATTCTCTACCTCTTCAGGGCTAATACTTTTAACTGAGCTGCTGCCTATAGTGTCTTTTGGAAAACTACTTAAAGGGTGATTTTCTGTTACTTCTTAACAAATTTTTTTAATCACCTCTTGCTACACCCATTCTTTTCATGTGCAGCTGACTTTCAAAAATTACCAGTTTTGGTAAAAGGCCAAATTAGATAATTTGGAACCAGGATACTAATGATTTCTCATCTTGACTTTTTTTTAAATCCTAATATAAAGTGAATTTGATTGAAAAGGCAAATAGCTATTAGGGAAGCAATTTGCTATTGTTACAGAGTTATCTGTACTTTGTTTAATTGAAAAAAATGTAGAAATGTATGTAAAGAATTTAAGACAGGAGTACTGAATGGATGATTTGTCATAGGCTTTCCCCTTCCTTTGTTTCTGTTCTAGCAGCAGGAAAAGTTTCTCTATATCCTCTCCCTCTACCTGTAACAATTTTGTTTTCTACTGTTAATTACATTGTGTATTTATAGTTCTATGCTTACTGTTGTGCATATACTGGCAATAAAACTGTACATAACATTACTTGAAAAAGTTAATGTATATCAGTTTTTCTGTCTCACTGTGTAAGAAGTCACTCAGTTTTAACTTTAGAAGGTCTTGTATCAGTGGTGGTCTCTTGAATTTTCTAAGTTGATCTGAGGAGAAAAGGTTTTTCAGGTGTAGCAACTACAATCAAAGGTATATAGCTACATACGCATGTATAACAACTTATCTGTAAGAAGAAAATGCATTTTAAACATTGAGCTCTTCTCAGTAGCATTTTATAACCTTTGGATATGTTTGTAATAATTTCAAATCAAAATATTGGTTTAATTTTGACCTCTGGTTTAAGATACTGCTTTAACTACTGTTGACAACTAAGTAGAGTGACTTAAGCTGAATAGTAACTCTAACTGGAAAATTAGATCAAGCACCTGGCATCTAATGGTAGACAGGCACTCAAGAAATGAGTTAACTACACAACGGAAAAGTATGGTTTAATGTGTCCAAATGAAAGCTAATAGATATAAACAAGAAAAAATTGTGTTTACAATTCTATAATCTCAGTTGATAAGACTGTAAGAAAGTTATTGATTATTTAAATCACTGTATACAATACACCCTTAATTTGTTCATTCCAGAAACATATTTGGATGTCAGCTACTTAAAAATGGTCACGAAAAGCTACTGTTTAAATTTTTCCTCCTGCTATTCTCTCCCAAATTAATTATTAGTGTTGTTCATTTACTGCACTGCTGAGAACTAATTAAAATTATATATTCCAGATTGTAAAACATGTTTATTTCTTCTGGGTTTCAAAATCTAATACACTTCTGACATTTTCAAGTAACATGTGGTTTGAACCTGAGGCTTCAATTTTGCAGTTAATCTGCTGTGTTCCTTCATATTTTATTCTTACCAAACTTTAAGGCAAAATTACTTTTATTATCAAGTTATGCCTTATAGTAAAAGACTGGAATCTTACTGATAACATCATTGATAAGGCCAGGTCTATTTGTTAATTCAAATGTAGTTTATAATTGCTCAATTAGAATAGCATTTACAGTAAATAGAAATTATAATTAGCATATTACTCCATAATAAGGATTTTTAAACCTAATTTTTTATATCTTTGCTTCTGGTATTAGTTCATTTTATTGCAATTAGTAGTTTTGCAGCTGTATAAAAGGCTTGGAATTCCATTGTAAAAAAAAAAAAAAAAAAAAGGCTGTGCATGGTGGCTTACTCCTGTAATCCCAGCACTTTGGGAGGCCGAGGTGGGCGGATCATGAGGTTAGGAGATCGAGACCATCCTGGCTAACACGGTGAAAACCCGTCTCTACTAAAAATACAAAAAATTAGCTGGGCGAGGTGACGGGCGCCTGAGTCTCCCAGCTACTCGGGAGGCTGAGGCAGGAGAATGGCTTGAACCCGGGATGCAGAGCTGGCAGTGAGCCGAGATCATGCCACTGTACTCCAGCCTGGGGGACAGAGCAAGACTCCATCTCAAAAAAAAAAAAGTTAAATTATCCATCTTTATCATAGGATATTTGGAAAATAATGAAAAACTGAAGAAAAAAATACTTTTAATATCACCACTAAAGATAATCTGTATTGCTTGCTATTTTTTACAATACTAAGATAATGAGTTTGCTGCAATACTGAAAACTGTAAGGAAACATTAAACTTTGTTCACTGGAAGAGTGACAGGACTAGAATAACATTTTGAAAACTTTTGTTCTATGCATGTATTTAACAATACTTTTGGGGGTTTTGTGGTGGCGGGGAGGGTGGTTTTTTGAGATGGAGTCTAGCTGTGTCTCCAGGCAGGGTGGAGTGCAGTGATGTAATCTCAGCTCACTGCAACCTCTGCCTCCCAGGTTCAAGCGATTCTCCTGCGTCAGCCTCCCGAGTAGCTGGGATTACAGGCGCCTGCCACCATGCCTGGCTAATTTTTGTATTTTTAGTAGAGACGGAATCTCACCATGTTGGCCAGGCTGGTCTTGAAATCCTGACCTCAAATGATTCGCCCACCTTGGCCTCCCAAAGTGCTGGGATTACAGGCATGAGCCACCATGCCCGGCCCTTAACAATACTTTTGAATATATTCTTTCTTCTAAAAGGTAGCTTCTGATGGAGCAAAGTGTTCCATTCCATGTGTGCAGCATAATCCTTGGGTTGTTGATATTGACTGATTTTTTGTTTTGTTTTGTTTTGTTTTGAGACAGAGTCTCGCTCTGGTTGCCCAGGCGGGATCTCGGCTCACTGCAAGCTCCGCCTCCCGGGTTCAAGCCATTCTCCTGCCTCAGCCTCCTGAGTAGCTGGGACTACAGGTGCCCGCCACCACACCCAGCTAATTTTTTTGTATTTTTAGTAGAGGCAGGGTTTCATTGTGTTAGCCAGGATGGTCTCGATCTTCTGACCTCGTGATCCACCCGCCTTGACCTCCCAAAGTGCTGGGATTACAGGCGTGACCCACCACACCCAGCCCCACTGAATATTCTTATAACAAATAGCTACATCTTTGACAAATCTACAATTATTTCATAGTAGGCAATTTTATACATGACTTTAATATGAAATTGCTAAGTATAGAAAGTCATTGTTTATTTGAAAATACACTAGTTGCTTAAATAGCAGTGTTTAAACTATTATTACAATGGTAATCTACAGTAGAACAGGGAAACAAGATTTTTTTACTTTATACGGACCAGATTTTCAGTATTCAAATTTACCTGCATTCATTCATGCAACAGATATCTGAGTACCTCCCTTCAAGGACACAGTAAAGCACATAACTATAATACCGTGTGGTTAGTGCTACAATAGAAACGCTACAATGATAGGAGCTGGGGCCGGGGAGTTGCAAATAAGGTGTAATCATCAGACGCTTCCTAGAAAAAGAGGTGATGCTTAAACCTAGTCTAAAGGCAGCATGTGTCTGAGATACATTGGGGGTTATAGAGTGAGCAGAGAAGAGAAGCAAAAGTAGAAAGGCAGCGATGTATAAAATGGCAAGAAGCATTAGGGCATGTCACTGGAACTTTATAAACCACAGTTTATTTTCATAAATTTAAAAAATCTCCCTCCCCTCTCCTTTAAAAATATCTTCAGCAAAAACAGCCATGAGTGGTGGCACATACCTGTGGTCCCAGATACTCAGAAGGCGGAGTCAAGAGGATCACTTGAGCCCTGGAGTTTGAAGCCAGCCTGTGAGATTTTAGTGAGATTTTAGTGAGACCCCATCTCTAAAATACAAAAGAAAAAAAAAATCTGTGCATCCTTGCAAGCAAGCAAACTTGGATATAGATTTTCTTTTAGTGGTTACTATTTCAAAAGTTCTTCTTAAAGTTATACTGTTGAATTTCCTTTTTCAAACTGAACATAGCACTTTGTGTCTCCCCAACTGGCCACTGTCACACAACTTGGTTTGACTAGAACATGAGATAGTGGGGAGCGGCCCAAGATGGACTAACAGATATTCTAAGATATATATTCTATGATATAGTCTGTCAGCTAAGGAGTCCCCCTGAAGACTTCAGCAGAATAATGCAATTAGAATTAACATCTCAAACACTTCAATTTTACATCATTTGAAAACCAGAAGTGAGATGGTTTAGGCTCCAGTTTTTTACATATTGGCCTCTGCTACGAACCTGGTTCTGATGTCCTTCATTCACTTATTAAATATTTGAGCCCCTACCTGCTGTGCATCTGACACCCCTACAGTCTGCGTGCTATAAATATGTAGTTGTGGATCTGGTGATAGGAGAAATGTGTTAATGTGTCCTCAGAAATTAGAGTTGTATGCTAGGGGCTGGCCTGTTACTCAGGGTAGGAAAGCGCCCAGGGATGCTGCTTTTTGCAAACCATGCTGACCAGCATGCTTTGTGCAGCTCTGGTCTCCCCACATTCATTCAATGTTAATGTCAGACTCGTAGGGCTGTATTTTTCCCCTTAAGAAAGTGTAAATCTGTTATTTATTGGAAGTGAATGCAAAGAGAGATTGCCTGACAGTTTTGCTAGTTTTAGTCTAAAGCCACATTTACAATAATTTTCATCAAAGTTTAGGTCAGAGTAGAGATGTAAAATCAAAGTTAGATTTTATCAATAAAGCAAAAAAATGGGCTTTTTCTTCTCCATCTTCCCAAAGCAGTGGTTCTCAACTGCCGGTAACTTTTGCCTGCTGGAAGACATTTGGCAGTATCTGGAGACATTTTTGATTGTCTCAATTTGGATGTGGAGGTACTGTTACCATCTAGTGGGTACAGGCCAAGGAAGGTGCCAAACCTACAATACACAGGACAGCCCTCCACAGCAAAAAATTATCTGACCTCAAATGTCAACAATGCACAAGTTGAGAAACCTCACCCTAAAGCAAAGGAATTCCCATAGATAGGTCCTAAGATAGCCCTGGTTAAAAGCACTGAATCAGTTTTTATTTCTTACTTTGTCTAGAGATATGTTCTCACTTTGTCACATAGGCTGGAGTGCAGTGGCACAATCAGTTCACTGTAACCTAAACTCCTGGGTTCAAGCAGTCCTCCCACCTCAGCCTCCTGAGTAGCTAGGACTATGGGCACACACCACCATGTCCAGCTAATTTTTGTTTTGAATGTTTATTTTTTGTAGAGATGGCATATCACTGTTTCCCAGGCTGGTCTTGAACTCCTGGCTTCAAGCAATCATCTGTTCTCTGCCTCCCAAAGTGCGGGATTACAGGTATGAGCTGTCACACCTGGCCTGAATCAGTTCTTTACACTGATAAATAGAAAGGTGAACAATTTAGAGATCGCTTCTAGCTGATTGATTTTAGGATAAATTCTCTCATTTTTAATACATGATGAACTCACATGTCAAATATTCAACACAAATCATTGATCCTTAACCCAGCCCAAACTGTCACTGCTAATTGTCTATAGCTTATTCGATTTTGAAGTTTCTGCTTAATGCGAGGCTAGTCCCTCAAATTTTGGTCTCATAAAAGTGATTTTTATTTCAAAAAACTGATATTTGGCCCCATAGGTGAGAATTTCCTTACAGTGAGGTTTACTCCAGGCACATCAGCAGCGGTGAATGACTTTGGGGTTGGCTGGGCAGTATTAAACATTAGATTGTCATTCATATATTGTATGCTTATGCTTATATGAAGTACCTAGAGTAGTCAAAGTCATAAAAACAGAAAAGAAAATGGTGGCCTATGGCCATACCACCCTGAACAGGCCCGATCCCATCAGATCTCAGAAGCTAGGCAGGTTTGGGCCTGTTTAGTACTTGGATGTGAGAAAATAGGATGGTGGTTGCCAGGGGCTGGGGGCAGGGGGAAAGGAGAAGGTATTTAGTAGGCACAGGGTTTCTGTTTGGGATGATAAGAGGTCTGGAGATGGATAGCAATAATGGTCGCACAACATTGTGCATGCGCTTAATACCACTGAACCAAACACTTAACAATGATTAAGATGATAAATTTTGTTATGTGTATTTCTCCACAGTTAAAAACAATAAAATAACTTGATAGTCATTAAAGTAAGTTCAAAGCCAGGTACAGTGGCTCACACCTGTAATCACACCACTTTGGGAGGCCAAGGTGGAAGGATAGCTTGAGGTCAGGAGTTAGAGACCAGCCTGGCCAACATGGTGAAACCCTGTCTGTACTAAAAATAAAACACAAAAATTCGCCAGCCATGGTGGCGCAGGCCTGTAATCCCGTCCACTCTGGAGGCTAGAGTACAAGAATGACTTGAGCCCCTGGAGGCAGAGGCTGCAGTGAGCCAAGATCGTGCTACTGCACTCCAGCCTGGACGACACACTAAGACTCGACACAGTAAGACTTGATCTCAAAAAAAATAAAAAATAAACAATAACCGCACCTGTAGTCCCAGCTACTTGGGAGGCTGAGGAAGTAGGATCACTTGAGCCCAGGAGTTTGAAGCTGCAGTTAGCAAAGATTGAGCCACTGCACTTCTGGTGACAGCAAGACCCTGTCTAAAAAAACAAAATTTTTTAAAAATCTTAAATGAGGTCAAAATATGAAAGTGATTAGAACCCTGTTTACTACGTAACCTAATTACTATGAATGATTATATGTAAGGATGTTGAGACAGAATATATAGAATATCTACATAAATGATTTTATATGCATATGAACACAGTAGGCAAATTGAAGCAACTTTTTAAAAAAGCAGCTGTGTTGAGAGTGTTTGCCCGCAGGAATCGTGAGATTTCTGTCTATGATTCCTCTCTCACTTTCTCTCTGCTTACCTTGTTCCTAATGTCAATTTCACTGATTCTGACTTTGTCACTGAGGTCTTTGTTTTTCTAAATTTGGCACATATAATCAGACCCATTTTGTCTAAACCGTACCTCCTTTAAGGTTCGTACCATAGGCAGATCTACCACCTCCCTCTCATTATCACCCTTGCATTCTGCTGTTGCATCAAGGACTTAGCATCTGGCCCACAAGTTTCCCTGTCTCCCCAAGGGAGGTAGAGCAGAGTGATTAAGAGAATGAGTTATGTATTGGAACTACTCAAGTAGAAATCACTATTTCCACCACTTGGACAAGTTTACTTAACCTCTGAAAACATTTGAGTTTTTCATCTACAGAACTGCAGAAACAATACCACTTATCATATAAGATTGGTCGTGATGACTGAAATAATGTCTCTCTCTTGAGCACAGCCTTGTATCCGCAAGTGATGGCCTTGAGGACTATAGTCTTAATGGATAGTGGTAGCTGTCCAACTGACATCCCTGACTGCTGCTGCCTTCCTTCAAGCTCAGTTATTTCCCTAGCCCTGGCCCTGAACTGTTCTACCTTAACGATCATAAACCCAGCATTTAATTTGCCAATTGCAGGCTTTAATTTTTTAATTGTGATAAAAAAATACATAACATTAAATTTGTCATCTTAACCATTTTTAAGTGTAAAGTTCAAGTGTTAAGTATATTTACATTGTTGTGCAACAGATCTCTAGAACTTTTTTATCTTAGAATACACTTATATAAAACACTGATTTGGCTGGGTGTGGTGGTTCATGCCTGTAATCCCAGCACTTTGGGACACCGGAGCAGGCCGATCATGAGGTCAGGAGTTCAAGACCAGCCTGACCAACGTGGTGAAACCCCGTCTCTACTAAAAATACAAAAATTAGCTGGGCATGGTGGCACATGCCTGTAATCCCAGCTACTCAGGAGGCTGAGGCAGGAGAATCGCTTGAATCTGGGAGGCAGAGTTTACAGTGAGCCAAGATCATGCCACTGCACTGCGACCTGGGCGACAAAGCAAGACTCCGTCTCCAAAAAGAAAAGCACTGATTCCTCTTTCCTGCTTCCCTCAGTCCTTGGCAACTACTTTTCAACTTTGTTTCCATGATTTTTGACTACTTTAGATACTACATAAAACTGGAATCATATAGTATTTGTCCTTTTGGGACTGGCTTATTTCACCTAACCATAATTTCTTCAAAGGTTCATTCATATTGTAGAGCCCGTGACAGGAATTTCTTCTTTTTTAAGGCTGCATAATAGTTCCACTGCATGTATTTATCACATTTTCTTTATCCATTCATCCATTGATGAATATTTAGATTGCTTTCACCTCTTGGCTATTGTGAGTAATGCCACACAGGCATTTGTTGTTGTTTTAACCATTTATGTGTTTCCGGCACTGTGAACAATACTTGGAACATAGTAAGTACTTAATGATCATTTAATAAACGAATACAGGAATGAGTTCAGTGAGCCTTTAGAATATCCAAATCCTGGCAGGTCACAGTGGCTCACGCCTGTAATCCCAGCACTTTGGGAGGCTGAGGTGGGTGGATCACCTGAGGTCAGGAGTTCGAGACCAGCCTGGCCAACATGGCGAAACCCCGTCTCCACTAAAAATACAAAAAAATTAGCTGGGCGTGGTGGCACACACCTGTAATCCCAGCTACTCAGGAGGCTGAGGCACGAGAATTAGTTGAACGTGAGAGACAGAGGTTGCAGTGAGCTGAGATATCACACCATTGCACTCCAGGCTAGGCCACAGAGCAAGACTCTGTCTAAAATAAAAATAAAAATAAAAAAAGCTGACCAGGCACAGTGGCTCATGCCTGTAATCCCAACACTTTGGGAGGCCAAGGCAGGCAGATCACCTGAGGTCAGGAGTTCAAGACCAGCCTGGTCAACACAGTGAAACCCCATCTCTACTAAAAATACAAAAATTTGCCAGGCATGATGACGGGCGCCTGTAGTCCCAGCTACTTGGGAGGCTGAGGCAGGAGAATTGCTTGAACCTGGGAGACGGAGCTTGCAGTGAGCTGAGATCATGCCACTGCACTCCAGCCTGGGTGACAGAGCGAGACACCTCAAAAAAAAAAAAAAAAAAAAAAGCCAGTAGATATTGTCTAGAACAGAATACCAAATAAAATCACTAAGAGTTGAAAGCGACTCCTTTTTGAAAAGTAGCAATCTCATGAGCCAGGAGACTGGGACAGTTTTGTTAAAAGCCTAATGGTATTAATGGATATTCTGAAGGTTTCTAAGATTTTCCCCTCTTTGATTTTCTTTAAAAAATAGATAAATTACACAAGCACTTCCAGATGTATGCTGTTCATGATGACAAAAACAATAACCAAAAAAAATCAATGCATGTGTGAATAATATATGATTTTAAGTTTGGGAGAAGATGCAAGGATACATGCAAGATTGCAGACGTGCAATATGGAGGTGGAGTAGGAGGACTAAGGAAGAGATAAGAAAGAATGTTTGACACGTGGGATATATTAATAATTTCATTTATGTAAATACAGATTTGTATTTATGAAAGTCTTACCCTATGATATTGTTTGGCTGTGTCCCCACCCAAGTCTCATCTTGAATTGTAGCTCCTGCAATTGCCACATGTTGTGGGAGAGACCAAGTGGGAGATAAGTGAATCATGGAGATGGTTCCCCCGTACTGTTCTCGTGGTAGTGAATAAGTCTCATGAGATCTGATGGTTTTATAAGGGATTTCCCTTCACTTGGCTCTCATTCTCTCTTGTCTGCCACCATGTAAGACTTGCCTTTCGCCCTTTGCCATGATTGTGAGGCCTCCCCAGCCACATGAAACAGTGAGTCCATTAAACCTCTTTTTCTTTATAAATTACCCAGTCTCAGGTATGTCTTTGTCAGCAGCATGAAAACAGACTAATATACCCTACAAAAAATTAAGTAGGCATTCTAGTCTTTTCTTCTGCTTCCTTGATCCCTCGCCACTCCTCAGTCTACTTTTCCACAGTCAGCCTTTTTCCCTGCCTTCATGTTTAAACCAGTCATTATACATCACAAATGTCAGTCTTGAGTGTGTGATGTTTGGTCAAAGGAAAGTGATATTTCAGTTCAGAAAATCCCCTATCACATCAGTAACCCATTATGGTACAAATTTGATCAGATTGATTCTTGCTTCAGATTCCCAGATTTCAGCTTTTAACATCTTTCCTGCAAAAGAAAAAGCATTACTTTTGAAATTTCTGGTTTTAATGTCATGAAACATTTTGCTATTCCACAGAACAGCCGCATCAACATCACCCAGAAACTCATTAATACAGAATGCCAGACCCTACCTCAGACCTACTGAGAAAGAATCTGCATTTTTGACAATATTCCCAGGTGATTTATATGTACATTATTGTTTGTGATTCATATGCATATTAAAGTTTGAGCAGCAGTAATCTAGAGGTATTTATGATAACACAAATTTTAATATTGCATGATACTCTGATTTCAAAATATCTTTATTTTAGCAACTAACAAGCAGTTCATTGACTCCACTTTTAATGCTTCCAGTTAGCAGCTTCTTTTTTTCATTACACATCCCCATAGGAAATCTACATACAAATGTATTAACTGCAATAAGGGAATTCCAGTACTGCATCCCTAAGATTACAAACACTTTGTTAATGAAATTTCGTGTTGTATCAGCATGAAATACCAACTAGCCTGACTCAAGTTACCAATCCAGTTTATTCTTCTGAGAAATACATAATACAAATGTAATTGCATTCCGTTAAAAATATATACATTCAACCTGTACTTGGATGTCTATTCAAATGGCAAGCATTGTTCTTGGCACTAGGAATACAGCACTGAAAAAGCAAACAAAAATCTGTTCCCTCCTGGAATTCATATTCTGGTTAGAGACAAAAGATAAATAAGAAAAATATAACATACATGAGATAGTAGTAGATGTGCCTTGCACATGAGATAAAAACTAAAAAAAAGCAGGGAAGAGGGATTTTTTTTTTTTTTTTTTTTTTTTTTGAGATGGAGTTTTGCTCTTGTTGTCCTGGCTGGAGTGCAATGGTGCAATCTCGGCTCATTGCAACCTCCACCTCCTGGATTCAAGCGATTCTCCTGCCTCAGCCTCCCGAGTAGCTGGGATTACAGGCGCCGCCACCATGCCCAGCTAATGTTTTGTATTTTTTAGTAGAGATAGGGTTTCACCACATTGGCCAGGCTGGTCTCAAACTCCTTACCTCAGGTGATCCAGCCACCTCAGCCTCACAAAGTGCTGGGATTACAGGCGTGTCACCATGCCTGGCTCAGGAAGGGGGATTTTTTTAAAGGAAGAGGCATAATGGGATCTTATGAAGGCTGGTCAGTGAAGACCTCACTGAAAGGGATATTGAGCAAAGACGTGAAGGAAGTGGAGTGTGACAGGCAGAATAACAGCTCCCCAACAACGTCCATATCCTAATGCATGGAACCTATGAATATGTTACCTTACATAGCAAAAGAGACTTTGCAGATGCAATCGAATTAAGGACCTTGAGAAGGAGAGATTATCCTGGATTATCCTTACAAGTGAAAGAGAAGCAGGAGAGTAATTACAGGGATCCTTACAAGTGAAAAGAGGCAGCCAGGAGAGTCAGAGAAGAACATGAGATGGCAGAAATAGAGACTGTGATAATGCAGACATGGAGGCCGCTTCTGGAAGATGAAAAAGGCAAGGAAGTCAATTCTCCCCTACAGCCTCCAGAAGGAAGGCAGCCCCTCCAACATCTTGACTCTAGCCCTTTAAAACTAATTGTGGGCCAGTGTGGTGGCTAATGCCTTTTTTTTTTTTTTTTTTTTAAGTGGGATGGCTTTTATCACCATTTCAATGGAGGAAGTATAACATAGGGCTATAGAGTGAGACTGTCTAGGTTCAAACACTGACTTGAACTTGGGTAAACAGTCTGGCAGTTCCTTAAAAGGGTAAGCAGGCCGGGTGTGGTGGCTCACGCCTGTAATCCCAGCACTTTGGGAGACCAAGGTGGGTGGATCATAAGGTCAGGAGATGGAGACCATCCTGGCTAACATGGTGAAACCCTGTCTCTACTAAAAATACAAAAAATTATCCAGGCATGATGGTGGGGACTGTAATCCCAGCTACTCAGGAGGCTGAGGCAAGAGAATCACTTGAACCCGGGAGGTGGAGGTTGCAGTGAGCCAAGATCGTGCCACTGCACTCCAGCCTGAGCAACAGAGCGAGGGGCAACAGAGCGAGACTCTGTCTCAAAAAAAGGGTTAAGCATTCCCACATGACGCAGCAATTCTCCTCCTAGGTATATATGTAAGAGAATGAAAAACGTTTACACAAAAGCTTCTACATACATAGTCATAGCAGCATTATTCTTTTTTTTAACCCTCCCTAGTCACAGCTAGTAGGTATTATTCTTAATAGCCAAAAGGTGAAAAAGTGAAAACAACCCAAATACATCAACTGATGAATGGATTAAACAGCATATTGTATATCCATACAATGGAAAAAATTTTCAACCATAAAAAGGGATGAAGGCAGCCATAAAAAAGGATGAGTTCATGTCCTTTGCAGGGACATGGATACAGCTGGAAGCCATCATTCTCAGCAAACTATCACAAGGACAGAAAATCAAACACTGCATGTTCTCACTCATAGGTGGGAATTGAACAATGAGATCACTTGGACATAGGGCAGGAAACATCACACACCGGGGCCTGTCAGGGATTGGGGGAGGGGGGAGGGATAGCATTAGGAGAAATACCTAATGTAAATGATGAGTTGATAGGTGCAGCAAACCAACATGGCACATGTATACCTATGTATCAAACCTGCATGTTGGGCACATGTACCCTAGAACTTAAAGTACAGTTAAAAAAAGGGATGAAGTACTGATACATGGTATAACATGTATAAATTTTGAATGCATAAATGAAAGAAAATATAATAAGCCAAACTCAAAAGGCCATATATTATACTGTTAAAGTTTGCAGAATAAAAATGAAGTCACTAATACTGAAAAGCACCATGACAAATAGACTGGGAAAGGCCATGTAGAGAAGGTTTGCATGCCTGATAATGAAAGCTATCGAAAAGACTGCAAAAACCACTACCTTGCACAAAGGCCATTGCAACCTTATACAAAAAATACTTCAGCAAGGACATTTGCCCAGCAACTGCCTTATTGTTTATCTTTGTAGCCAAGAATAACTATTTCAAAACAATTATGTAATCCTCCTCATTTTCTTCCTTTAAGAATCTTTGTCAGCCAGGTACGGTGGCCCATGCCTATAATCCCAGCACTTTGGGAAGCCGAGGAAGGTGGATCACCTGAGGTTAGGAGTTCGAGACCAGCCTGGCCAATATGGTGAAACCCCATCTCTACTAAAAATACAAAATAAATAAATAAATAAAATAGCCAGCTATGGTGGCAGTTGCCTGTAATCCTAGCTACTCAGGAGGCTAAGGCAGGAGAATCACTTGAACCCTGGAGGTGGAGGTTGCAGAGAGCCAAAATCACACCACTGCACTCCAGCCTGGGTGACAGAGTGAGACTCTGTCTCGAAAAAAAAAGAAAGAAAAAAAGGCTTTATCTTCCTTCCCTTACCTCCCTAAATGTGCACATAGTTTACTATGGCATGTGTATTTTCATTGCAATACTCTATTCCCAAAATAAATACCCTTTCTTTTAGAGAGCCTCTCTGTTTGTTATTTAGGTTGAAATATATGGTGTCTGAAAAGGGACCCGAAAAAGATCATTCTTGGAAGGAATCAGTGATATTTGGAACTGGCATATGTTATACAGTTCACCTTTTATTCCTTGGTGAGTTTTCTCTCAGGCTGAGCCTTTCTTTTTTTGTTAGAGGCTTTTTAATGTTATTTGGGATCTGATTTGGATTAAGCCATCTAAATAAAGGACTCTGCATACCTCCTGGGATGGTACAAGGCCTTTTAGCTTTTCAAATAAGTCCTTTCTGGTATAAAGACCTATGTCTTTCTGGACTGAGAACAGTGGTTTCTACAGAATTCATATTCCATTTGTGAGGCATGTGTTTTCTGATGAATGTACTTTCCGTTTGGTCTGTGCACCTAGTTTAATATTTTGTTTGATCTGCATGCCTGTGGTTAAAATTTTTGTGATTATTCTTATCTGATTTTTTTTATTTGGTTTGACTTTTTTCCCTTGCTTATTTCTGAAAATTGCCCAAGAGCAAAAATAAACATTCTAAATGGCAGGTGCAGGATGGATAATTAAAAGCCACTAGTGCAGTCGCCACCATCTAAAACACCAGTTTAAACTCCTGACATTCTCTGGCAAGATTTATAAGATTTTCATTGCTCTCAAGAGATTATTAAGAAATAAAATGGGATTCTCAAACATTAAAGTATGCCAGATTTTCTAGGTGGCTACATATTATGGCCTGTTCTTATGCACATTTTTATTTTTTAATTTATATATATATATATATATATATAATTTTTTTTTTTGAGACAGAGTTTTGCTCTTGTCACCCAGGCTAGAGTGCAATGGCACAATCCCAGCTCACTGCAACCTTCGCCTCCTGGGTTCAAGTCATTCTCCTGCCTCAGCCTCCCGAGTAGCTGGGATTACAGGCATGTACCACCATGCCTGGCTAAGTTTTGTGTTTTTAGTAGACACAGGGTTTCACCATGTTGACAAGGCTGGTCTTGAACTCCTGGCTTCAAGTGATCCGCCTGCTTTGGCCTCCTAAAGTGCTGGGATTACTGGCGTGAACCACCACGCCCAACACTTATGCACATTTATAAACTGATGGGCAAAATTACATGAAAGAAGATTCAGAGCTGAAATGGTCATTTTTTGAAAAACCTGAAACTATACATTAACATGTAGAGTGTTCTAAACTCTTTGTCTATTTTTTTCTGCCTACTTTAAGTCAGCTGACTTTTCTACTGTGTTGAGATAAAACTCATTGCATATGCCATTCCAGCCAAGATATAAAATAGAAAAGTTTTAAGGACTTTTAAATTAATGGCTTTACAAGTTACAATAGCTCCATGGTAACCAATAACCTAGACACCTTTTAGGTTTGCCTAACTAATAACTGTATATGGTGATGGAACACTTAATTGAAAAATTAGTTATCTAAAAGAAAAAGAACTACTAAAATGTTTATAACAGGCTCTCAGATCAAACAGGTCAAAATCTTGAGCTCAGAGTAATGATATAGGGTAACTCTCCAACATAGTTTTTTTTTCTGCCACATAGAGGCCAAAATGAAAAAGCAGAAAGTCCAAGCATGTCGTCAATGTCTAAGTCATGATAAATGGTTATGAAAGGGGAATACATCAAAGGAATTTTGTGTATTATCAAGTTGGCTATAATTAGAAGGGAATTATTTATAAGTCTTTCTAAAGATTAAACTTTATAAGTTTATTTTATTTTTTAAACTGACATATAGTAGTCTGGGCATGGTGGCTTATGCCTGTAATCCCAGCACCTTGGGAGGTCTCTAAAATAAAAATAGAAAAAATTAGCCAGGCAGAGTGGGACACACCTGTAGTCCCAGCTACTCAGGGGGCTGAGGTGGGAAGATTTCGTAAGCCTGCAAAATCAAGGCTGCAGTGAGCTGTGATTGTAACACTGCACTCCAGCCTGGGTGAGAGAGCCAGACCCTGTTGGGGGAAAAAAAAAGAGAGACATGTAATAATTGTATATATTTATGAGGTACATAGTGATGTTTCAATACATATAATGTATAATGATCTGATCAGTGTAAGTAGCAGAGCTACCATTTCAAACATTTATCATTTCTTTACGTTAGGAACCTTCAATATCCTCCTTCTAGTAATTTGAAACTATATATTGTTAACTATAGTCATCCTAGAGTGGTATAGAACACTGGAACATATTCCTCCTATCTAGCCATAATTTTGTATTTTTTAACAAATCTTTCCCTATCCCCGCACCCCGCCATTTCCGCTACTCTTCCCAACCTCCATATCCTCTATTCTACCTTTTACTTCTATGAGATCAAGTATTTTTAGCTTCCACATGTGAGTAAGAACATGCAGTGTTTAGCTTTCTGTTCCTGGCTTTTTTCACTTAACATAATGTCCTCCAGTTCTGTCCATGTTATTGCAAATGACAGGATTTCATTATTTTAATGACTGAAGAGTGTTCCATTATGTATATATACCACATTTTATTTATCCGTTCATCTGTTGTTGAACACAGGTTGATTCCATATCTTGGCTCCTGTGAATGCTGCCGCACTAAACATGGAAGTGCAGATGTCTCTTTAATATATACTGATTTCCTTTCCTTTGGATGAGTACCCCATAGTGGGATTGCTAGATCATATGGTAGCTGTATTTGTATTTTCTTAAGAAGTCTTCATACTGTCCTCTGTAGTGGCTGTTCTAGTTTACATTCCCACCAGTGGCGTGTAAGAGTTCCCTGGGAATGCATATACACTGTCAATGGGAATGTAAATTAGTTCAGCCACTGTGGAAAACAGTATGGAGGTTTTACAGAGAACTAAAAACAGAACTATCATTCAACCCAGCAATCTCTTTACCGGGTATATACCCAAAGGAAAGCAAATTGTTCTGCTAAAAAGACACATGGTCATATGTTCATCACAGCACTAATCACAATAGCAAAGGCATGGAATCAAACTAGGTGCCTGTCAAAAGTGGATTGAATAAAGAAAATTTGGTACATATATACCATGGGATACAACACAGCCATAAAAAAGAATGAAATCATGTCCTTTGCAGCAATACAGATGGAGCTGGAGACTATTATCCTAAGCTAACTAATACAGGAACAAACCAAATACCACATGTTCTCTCTTATAAGTGGGAGCTATGGGGTGGGGCACAGTGGCTCCATGCCTGTAATCCCAGCACCTTAGGAGACCAAGATGGGCAGATCACTTGAGGCCAGGAGTTTGAGACCAGCCTGGCCAACATGGTGAAACCCTGTCTCTACTAAACGTGCCCCCTCCAAAATTAGCTGGGTGTGGTGGTGCACGCTTGTAGTCCCAGCTTCTCATGAGGTTGAGGCAGGAGAATTGCTTGAACCCAGGAGGTGAAGGTTACACTCCAGCCTGAGTGATGGAGTGAGCCTCTGTCTCAAGAAAAAAAAAAAAAGCAGGAGCTAAACATTGAGTACACATAGACATAAAGATAAGAACGATAGACACTGGGGACTACTAGAAAGGGGAGGAATAAACAGAAACCATTTGGAATTGTGATTTTTGTATAGAATGAGAGGTGGGGGGTCTAATTTCTTTCTTTTGCATATAGATATCCAGTTTTCCAGAGCCACTTATTGAAGATACTGTCCTTCCCCTACTGAGTATTCTTGATGCCTTTGTAAAAAATGAGTTGGCTCTAGATACATGGATCAATTTACAGGATCTCTGTTCTGTACCACTGACCTATGTGTCTTTTTTTTTTTTTTTTTTTTTTTTTTTTTTTTTGAGACAGAGTCTTACTCTGTCACCAGGCTGGAGTGCAGGGATGTGATCTTGGCTCACTGCAACCTCCGCCTCCTGGGTTCAAGCAATTCTTCTGCCTCAGCCTCCCGAGTAGCTGGGATTACAGGCACACGCCACCACGCCCAGCTAATTTTTGTATTTTTAGTAGAGATGGGGTTTCACCATGTTGGCCAGGATGGTCTCAATCTCCTGACCTCATGATCTGCCCACCTCAGCCTCCCAAAGTGCTGGGATTACAGGCGTGAGCCATCACACCCAGCCTATGTGTCTATTTTTATGCCAGTACCATGCTGCTTTGGTTACTATAGCTTTGTAGTATCTTTTAAAGTCTAGTAATGTGATGCCTCCAGCTTTGTTCTTTTTGCTCAGGATTGCTTTGGCTATCTAGGGTCTTTTGTGATTCCATACAATTGTTTTTCTTTTTTCTTTTTTTTTTGAGACAGAGTCTTGCTCTGTCACTAGGCTGGAGTGCAGTGGCACGATCTTGGCTCACTGCAACCTCTGACTCCCTGGTTCAAGCGATTCTTCTGCCTCAGCCTCCCAAGTAGCTGGGATTACAGGCACACGCCACCATGCGCAGCTAAGTTTTGTATTTTCAGTAGAGATGGGGTTTCACCATGTGGCCAGGATGGTCTTGATCTCCTGACCTTATGATCCGCCTGCCTTGGCCTCCCAAACTGCTGGGATTACAGGTGTGAGCCACTGTGTGTGCCTGGCCCCATACAAATTTTAATATTTTTTTCTATTTATGTGAAGAATGTAATTGATATTTTGATAGGGATTGCATTGAATCTGTAGAATGCTCTGGGTCATAAATATTGAGATTTTTAAATATATATATATATTTTTAAGAGACAGGGTCTCACTCTGTCATCTGGCCTGGAGTGCAGTGGTATGATCATGACTCACTGCAGCCTTGAACTGCTGTGCTCCAGTGGTCCTCCTGCCTCAGCCTCCTGAGTAGCTGGGACTACAGGTGCATACTACTATGTCTGGCTATTTTTTATTTTTATTATTTATTTGTTTGTTTGTTTATTTATTTTTTGAGATGGAATCTTGTTCTGTTGCCCAGGCGATCTCCGCTCACTGCAAGCTCTGCCTCCTGGGTTCAAGCAATTCTCTGCCTCAGTCTCCCTATTAGCTGGGATTACAGGCACCTACGATCATGCCTAGCTAATTTTTTTTGTATTTTTAGTAGAGACGGGGTTTCACCATCTTGGCCAGGCTGGTTTTGAACTCCTGATCTCATGATCCACCCGCCTCAGCCTCCCAAAGCACTGGGATTACAGGCGTGAGCTACCACACACGGCCATATCTGGCTATTTTTTAAAAATTGTTTTGCAGAGATAGGATCTCACTATATTGCTCAGGCTAAGGTTAAGTTTTTACATTGAAAACACACTCATACAAAACTTATTTATTTATTTATGAAATGGAGTCTTGCTCTGTCACCCAGGCTGGAGTGCAGTTGTGCCATCTTGGCTCACTACAGCCTCCACCTCCTGGGTTCTAGTGATTCTTCTGCCTCAGCCTCCAGACTAGCTGGGATTACAGGAGCATGTGACCACATCTGGCTAATTTTTTTTTTATTTAGTAGAGACAGGGTTTCACTATTTTGGCCAAGCTGGTCTCGAACTCCTGACCTTGTGATCTGCCCGCCTCAGCCTCCCAAAGTTCTGGGATTACAAGCATGAGCTACTGTGCCCCATCCACTCATGTAACATTTAAAAATTTCATCTCCTGTGTTAGAACAACAAGGTTTTCTTTTTTTTTTTTTTTTTTTTTTGGAGACAGAGTTTCACTCTGTCACCCAGACTGGATTGCAGTGGCTCGATCTCAGCTCACTGCAACCTCTGCCTCCCTGGTTCAAATGATTCTCCTGCCTCAGCCTCCTAAGTAGCTGGGATTACAGGTGTGCGCCACCAGGCCCGGCTAATTTTTGTATTTTTAGTAGAGCAGGGGTTTCACCATGTTGGTCAGGCTGGTCTCAAACTCCCGACCTCGTGATCCACCTACCTTGGCCTCCCAAAGTGCTGGGATTACAGGTGTAAGCCACCACACCCGGCCTCAGAATCACAAGGTTTTCTTAAAGTATTCATTTGTTCTTAGTAATATTGCTAGTGGTTTTGATTTTGCTTCTAAAATGTTTCTTTAACAGCCATCTTCTAAAAACTGTAGACGGTTTCTATTTCTGCCACATTTCTTCCTGAGATCTATTTATTTTTCTTAGTTTCAGGTTGGAAATGCTCTATTTTTCATTCAGAATAGTAATTTCATTTCTTGAGGTAAAATTTTTCTATTTGAAACCTCTCAGAAGTTCAACTTTTGTGTACCTCACTCCGCAGGATTTTCAGGTCAGACATCATTGCCTTCTTTTTTCTCCTTTATAAAAGATGTATCTTTTTGCTTGGCTGGGGTGATAACTTTCTCCTTCAAACTTTTCGTCAATTTCAGCAACTTTTTTTTTTTTTTTTTTCTGGTTCTCACTCTGTTGTTATGACCTGAGGTTGAAATGTTTATCATAAAGGCCTAGAAAAGTAAAGTTTTCTTCAGTATAACTTGATTCTGTACTCACAGCTCTTCTTGCTGTGTCTGAATTGTTCCATGTAACCAAGAAACTTCCCATGCTGTTACCAACAGGCATGTATTGCCCTGCTCAAGGTACCAGTTTTCTTGTTTATATTTCTCTATATAGTATATACTCACAACTCTGGACACGCTCTTCTTGTGTATGATTAATTTCAAGCACCCATTTCATTAGTTTGACTTCCAGTTTATATAAATGGGCTTTCTATAATGAGAAGCAATCACACTGCAGAAATTAAAAATATATATATTTCTGGTAACTGGCCTAAGAACAACAACAACAAAGATTTTATGTTTTAACAACATAATTCCTGTGTTGTCTTTATTAGATCTTTGATTATTTAGAAAAACTGGGCTTAGGCCGGGCGTGGTGGCTCAAGCCTGTAATCCCAGCACTTTGGGAGGCCGAGACGGGCGGATCACGAGGTCAGGAGATCGAGACCATCCTGGCTAACACGGTGAAACCCCGTCTCTACTAAAAAATACAAAAAACTAGCCGGGCGAGGTGGCCGGCGCCTGTAGTCCCAGCTACTCGGGAGGCTGAGGCAGGAGAATGGCGTAAACCCGGGAGGCGGAGCTTGCAGTGAGCCGAGATCGCGCCACTGCACTCCAGCCTGGGTGACAGAGCCAGACTCCGTCTCAAAAAAAAAAAAAAAAAAAAAAAAAGAAAAACTGGGCTTTGAAGGGGTTGAGATATTTACATCCATGTAACTTTCTGTATTGTTTCTGAGAATTCTTGATATCATTCTGCTTAAATGAATGACAATTATTTTACAGTGACCTGAGAGTCTGTTTTTATCAAGTGTTTTGAACCTCTTGATATCTTTAGTAGGCTCTGCCCACCAAATCAAAATCCTAAATTAAGTCTTTTTGACCTGAGGTTAACTCTGAGATTTTTCAGTTGGGCCCCTGGAGAGCATCAAAAAAATGTATCTCTCATCTTGTAGAGATATAAATGATTGGGCTTATTTGGTAAATTATATGAGAGGCATTATCAAATGATAAGTGATACTATGTATGGGTATGTTATTGATATATTTCTAAATTATATAAATTCATAGAAACCAAATGTTATCAGCCATAATTTTAATGTTACATCTTTTATAAAGTTATATTTGTATAGATATTATTAATGTGAATATCTAAAGGTTATATGAAATTTATAAAAGACTCGTGGTCCTGTCATAGTTCTGGTTGTTATCATAAAATGCTACCTGTAATAAAAATAACTCGACTTCCTTATCAATTGAGAACTTTCATCAGATTTTTAACTTTAAATATTCTGAGTTTCTGTCATCCACAGTTATTATTTGAATTATTCTCTAAAAGCATTTGTGATTAGCTATAGTCCAAAATTGCTTTTCATGAAGAAGACATGGATAAATACTCTTGGACACAGATTGCTAATAATTTTAGGATCAATGGAATAAATCATAATTTTCAGAGCTCTAATAAAGAAACTGATGGGTTAATGAAATTGCTAATGAAGGTCAAGCAAAACAAAAAATTACATGAAGTTAAGTAATTGATTAAATAATGTTTTATGACTTTTATTTAAAACATTGTTGATTCTTTACTTCAATGTTTTGAGTTCCAGATTTAAGGACATTGTTTTCTCATAAGCTATTTATAGTTTACAACAATTTGGTAAAATATACTTTTGTTTTCTTTTGGTTTGGTTTGAGTTTTTTTGAGATAGGGTCCCACTCTGTTACTCAGGCTAGAGTGCAATTGCACAATCACAGCTCACTGCAACTTCCATCGCCTGGACTCAAGCCATCCTCTGACCTCAGTCTCCTGAGTACCTGGGACTACAGGCACAGGCCACAACAGCTGGCTTTTTTTTCTTTTGTAGAGATGGCATTTTGTGATGATGCCCATGCTGGTTTTGAACTTCTAAGTTCAAGCAGTCTGCCCACCTCGGCCTCCCAAAGTGCTGGGATTACAGGTGTGAGCTACTGCTCTAGGCCCAATTTGGTAAACTATATTTTGTGAACAAAGGTAGAAGCATTTGCTTTGTCTCTGTACATGTTTACTCCAAAATTCAGAAAGAATTCATGAGTTTTTTTTTAGATGCAGTCTTGTTTTGTCATACAGTCTGGAGTGTGATGGGGCAATCTTGGCTCACTGCAACCTCCACCTCCCATGTTCAAGCGATTCTCTTGCCTCAGCCTCCTGAGTAGCTGGGATTACAGGTGCCTGCCTCCACACCCGGCTAATTTTTGTATTTTTAGTAGAGACGGAGTTTCACCATGTTGGTCAGGCTGGTCTCGAACTCCTGACCTCAAGCAATACACCCGCTTTGGCCTCCCAAAGTGCTAGGACTACAGGCATGAGTCACCGCGCCTGGCCTATTTATGAGTATTTTTAATTTATGACAATATGATTTAAATAAGTTCAACAAAAATATATTCTCTCTCTTCTTTTTTCTTTTAATGAGACAGGGTCTCTCACTCTGTCATCCAAGCTGGAGTGCAGTGGCATGGTCTCAGCTCACTGCAACCTCGACCTCCCAGGTTCAAGCAATCCTCCCACCTCAGCCTCCCAAGTAGCTGGGACTACAGGTGTGCACCCCCCACACCTGGCTTATTTATTATTATTATTATTATTATTATTATTATTTGTATTTTTTTGTAGAGACAGCTTTTCACCAAGTTGCCCAGACTGGTCTCAAGCCCCTGAGCTCAAGCAGTCCACCTGCTTTGGCTTCCCAAAGTGTTAGGATTACAGGTGTGAGCCACTACGCCTGGCCTTTTGTCTCTTTAGAAGCAGAAAACAGCTGGATAGGTTGGTGATACTGAGAGGTGACAATGTGCTAGCAGCCCTCACTCTCAGTGCCTCCTCGGCCTGGGCGTCCACTCTGGCAGCGCTTTGAGCAGCCCTTCAGCCCGCCGCCGCACCCTGGGAGACCCTCTCTGGGCTGGCTGAGGCCAGAGCCTCCTCCCTCTGCTTGCCGGGAGGTGTGGAGGGAGAGGCGCGGGCGGGAACCGGGGCTGCGAGGGCGGGAACCAGGGTTGCACGCTGCGCTCGCAGGCCAGTGTGAGTTCCCGCGGGCGCGGGCTCGAGGGGCCCCGCACACGGAGTGACCAGCTGGCTCCGGCTCAGGGCAGTGAGGGGCTTAGCACCCGGGCCAGCAGCTTCGGAGGTTGCGCTGGGTCCCCGCGCAGTGCTGGCCCGCCGGCGCTGCTCTCAAGTTCTCCCAGGGTTTAGCTGCTTCCCTACGGGGCAGGGCTCGGGACCCGCAGCCCGCCATGACTGAGCTCCCCGCCTGTGGTGGGCTCCAGTGCGGCCTGAGCCTCCCCGACGGGCGCCCGCCCCTGCTCCGTGGCGCCGGGTCCCATTGACAGCCCAAGGGCTGAGAAGTGCAGGCGCCGCTGGAGACTGCCAGGCAGCTCCACCTGCAGCCCTGGTGCAGGACCCACTGGGTGAAGCCAGCTGGGCTCCTGAACTGGATGGGGACTTGGAGAACTTTTATATCTAGCGGGAGGATTGTAAATGCACCAGTCAGCACTCTGTGTCTAGCTCAAGGTTTGTAAACACACCAATTGGTACTCTGTATCTAGTTAACTCTGTATCTAGCTAACTAGTGCTCAGTGACTCAGTGACTCTACGTCTAGCTCAAGGATTGTAAACGCACCAATCAGCACTTTGTCAAAACAGACCAATCAGCTCTCTGTAAAGTAGACCAATCAGCTCTCTGTAAAATGGACCAATCAGCAGGATGTGGGTGGGGCAAGATAAGGGAATAAAAGCAGGCTGCCGGAGCTAGGCAGGGCAACTCCTTTGGGTTTTGTTTCATGTTGTAGGAGCGTTGATGCTTTGCTATTTGCAATAAATCTTGTTGCTGCTCACTCTTTGGTTCCAGGCTACCTTTATGAGCTGTCACACTCACCACGAAGGTCTGCACCATCACTCCCGAAGCCAGCCAGACCACGAGCCCACCGGGAAGAATGAACAACTCCTGACGCACTGCCTTTGAGAGCTGTAATACTCACCACGAAGGTCTGCAGCTTCACTTCTGATAGCAAGACCCCAAACCCACCAGAAGGAAGAAGCTCCAGACGCATCTGAACATCTGAAGGAACAAACTCCGGACACGCCATCTTTAAGAACTGTAACACTCACTTTGAGGGTCCACGGCTTCCTTCTTGAAGTCAGTGAGACCAACAACCCACCAATTCTGGACACAATATTACCAAAGCTTGGATTGAAATGTTATATTTAAGAATGTGCATTAAATGTTTGGCTTCAAGAATTCCCAGCCTTGGAGGAGTGAGTAAAAATTGTTACTTCCTGGAAAGTTGAAGAATCTTCACATTGTAAGTAAAATCTAAAGTCTGCCTTGGTTGGGTTTCCTAACCTCTAGAGGTTTTTAAAATCTGAGATCTCTATATGACCAATGTAGAGAAAGAAAGTTACGTTTCTAAGGAAAAATTATAATACATCTGTTATTAGATTATAGCCCTATGCATTGTTTTCAAGTTCTGATTATTCACCTCTAGACTGGACTAGAGCCTGAATTTTCCTACTTTCCACTTGGCTACAACTCGACTAAAAACAAAAGCTGCTCTGTTCCTAAAGCCCTATAAGATGAAGCTAGATGAAGTTTAAGGAATTAGTCTCATGCTTGATGTACGGGCTACTCAAAATGTTTATTAATCCAACTGATGTCTTTACCAGCGATACTCCAACCGCAAACCAAAAGTTGATGTTTTCATGCTGTAGGCAGTTTTTCCAAGGCATCAGAACAAGACCCCATATCTTTTTTTGTTTTTTTTTGAGACACAGTCTTGCTCTGTTGCTCAGGCTGGAATGCAGTGGCACAATCTTGGCTTACTGCAACCTCCACCTCCCAGATTCAAATGATTCTCTTACCTCAGCCTCCCAAGTAGCTGGGATTACAGGTGTGCGCCACCAGGCCCGGCTAATTTTTTTTTTTTTTTTTTAAGTGGAGATGGGGTTTCACCGTGTTGGCCAGGCTGGTCTTGAACTCCTGACTTTAGGTGATACATCTGTCTCAGCCTCCCAAAGTACTGGGATTACAGGTGTGAGCCACTGCACCTCGCCAAGACTCCATGTCTTAATGGGACTTTTGCCCACCTTAATGCTACCTTTTTCACTTGGCAGGATAGCAATAGTTTAACTGAAGTTTCACAACCAGTAGCTTCTGGCTAGTACTTAACAGAAACTAACGTAATAAATCCTTCAGTATTCAATGGTTAGGTAAGAAAATGTCTATGCTATTGCTAACACCACATGCTTTACCTGGATAAATTCCTTTGGAAAAAGGTGAGATCGATATATTCAAAATTAGAAAACAGGCTACATGGTTAAAATAGGTCTCACTTAATTCTCGACGGTCATTTGATTTCTTCAATTGGTTGTCTTTAAGCCTAGGTTCATGGCTCAAAACAATTATGCAAACTGGAATGGTCATATTATACTGTGTATTTTCCATTTTTAAACTTTGTATCTGTTACTTGTTAAAGTTTTGAAGAAGTACAACTCCTAAAAAAAAATTCTGGCCTAGCACTTTGAAATGATAGCAAAATACTATGAGACAGAGAAAATTAAACTTAACAATGAACTCCAGACTCTCATGGAACCTGAGAGCCACTGTGCTCAAACCTCCCTTATTGCTCTCATATGACTAAAACGTTTTGACACTGATTCCTAGTCACCAGTCCCTCTCCCCAACATGACATGAGGCCAACAAATAGGACAGTTTCATCTTGCCACTGAGAGACATCAAAATCTAAAGGATGATTGACCAATGACAATGTTGGAGAAAAAATCTTGATCAAAAAGGGGAAACATGAAAATTGTCAGAATCAAAATGGAATCACTAATGTTAAAAAATATTCTGGTTGAGTGCAGTGGCTCATGCTTGTAATCCCAACACTTTGGGGGGCCAAGGCAGGTGGATCACCTAAGATCAGGAGTTTCAGACCAGCTAACATGGTGAAACCCCATCTCTACTGAAAACACAAAATCAGCCACGTGTGGTGGCATGCGCCTATAATCCCAACTACTAAGGAGGCTGAGGCAGGAGAATCACTTGTACCTGGGAGCCTTGAAACATTTTTTGTTTTCTTTTACCTCCCTGAATATGTTAATACAG
This sequence comes from Macaca thibetana thibetana, assembly GCF_024542745.1. Taxonomy (NCBI): domain Eukaryota; kingdom Metazoa; phylum Chordata; class Mammalia; order Primates; family Cercopithecidae; genus Macaca; species Macaca thibetana. Next base: position 14,691,809 of record NC_065579.1, read on the forward strand.
TTTACTATGGTACATGTTTTCCCATTGTAATGCTCTATTCCCAAATAAATACCTTTTTCTTTTATAGAGCCTCTCTTTGTTATTTAGATTGATGGCATGATTCTATTTATATGAAATATCCAGAACATTCAAATCCGTAAACATGTAAATTATATTAGTGTTTGCAAGTAAATGGAGGGAGGTGGGAGTTCTTTTTCAGGTGTTGGAAATATTCTGGAATTAGATTAGGTACATGTTATTACAAATATAGTAAAAAAGACTCATGCATTTTAAAATGATTAAAATGGCAAATTTCTGATATGCAAATTTTATATCAAATACAAATAAATTTAAAGACAGAACAAAACACTAGATATACCAATAGATGTTGTAGATTTTTGCAAGTGAGAATATCTTAGCATGTGTTTACCCATTTTGGGCCTTTTCTTTCCCTTTGTGTCTTGACTAGAATTTTTATTCTAAATTGTTACAGATATAATTCATGGATATATCCTATTTACAAAACAAGTATTTACTGGTTTATTTATTTTTTCTACATACCAGGATGGCCCTGGATTTATCTTATTGTTGAAGGACTTCCTCTGATTATTTCAAAGGTAATCTTTCTCTGTAAACCTTTTGATGCTTTGTGTGCCTGAAGATGCCTTTGTTTAACCCTTAGAAAAATGGGAATGAAGCACAAAATTTTGGTTTCAAAGTTCTTCTTGGCTGGGCACAGTGGCTCATGCCTGTAATTACAACATTTTGGCACGCCAACGAGGGAGGATCACTTGAATCTGGGATTTGGAGACCAGCTTGGGCAGCATAATGAAACCCCATCTCCACAAAAAGAAAGTTTTTCAAATTAGCCAGGTGTGGTGGTACATATCTGTAGTTCCAGCTACTTGAGGCTAAGGCAGGAATATCACATGAACCCAGAAGTTCGAGGCTGCAGTGAGCTAAGATTGCACCACTGCACTCCAGCCTGACTGACAAAGCCAGACCCTGTCTCTTTAAAAAAAAAAAGAGGGGGGAGAGGGTGGGGACGGGCACGGTGGCTCATGCCTGTAATCCCAGCACTTTGGGAGGCCAAGGTGGGCAGATCACAAGGTCAGGTGTTTGAGACCAGCCTGACTAACAGTGAAATCCTGTCTCTACTGAGAATTCAAAAATTAACCAGATGTTGTGGCACATGCCTGTAGTCCCAGCTACTCAGGAGGCCAAGGCAGGAGAATCACTTGAACCCGGGAGGCAGAGGTTGTGGTGAGCAAAGATCACACTACTATACCCCAGGCTGGGTGACAGAGCAAGACTCCATCTCAAAAAAAAAAAAAAAAAAAAAAAAAATTTGAGTCATCATTTTGGTAAAATAAATAACATGGTAATCTGGAATTGTATATTATAATTTCAAGTGTTTTAAATCTCTAACTTATTAAACAGGTTTCCCAAAATCAGTTTTGAAATTTTCTTTCCTCACCCCTAGCTTTTGGATGCTACAGAGGGCCCCTGAAGCATCCAGAAGAGGGGTAAACAGGATTATTTGACATGTTTAGATATGTGGATTGCCAAAATGATGTTTAATCTCCTTCAGGTTATATTTTAGAGAAGAATATTAATACATGTTCCAAAATTGTATTGTATGGGATGCCTAAAATTCTAATGTCTGAGTTCTGTGTTTATGCTATCAATGATAATTAAGGTTATTATGTTGAGTTATTGTAAACCACAGAGATAACCAAATTTATCTGTCAATCATGTTTTTAACTAACTACCCTGGACATCTTGTTATTCACAGACAATTCTTGTCTTGTTTTAATCCTCTTCAAAAGATGGTTTTATAATCAGCTATAGAACTTTGGTGTTCTTAAATGCAGATTTCTGATAACTTTGGAGATTGTGACATTGGAATAAAGAAAAATGTACAGGACTTATGAAGAGCTGAAATGTTTATGAATATCAAGCAGCATAAGAGTTAATGGAATAGATTGAACTAATAGAAAACTGAAGTAATCTTTTTGTTTACTTTTGCTTAAAACATTGCTGATGCTTGTTTTGTTTTTCAGAGTCAAGAAAACTTATTTTGAGCTATTTACATCATTTAATAATCAAGTAAGTTAACTCCTGTGAACAAAATTTGGAGCGTATTTGTTTCTCTCTGCCTGGCTTCTCCAGAATTTGTAAACTATTTGTAAGTATTCTTAACTTACGGCAATATGGTTATTTGCATCAGTGCAGAAAGAATCCATTTTCTTTTGCAAGAGAACACAACTGGAGAAACTGGTTGTTTTACCAAGGCTTTAAATGGAAGCGTGTGCTTCCCTTTAAGGAATCAAGCTTGACTTGCAGAGCCGATAAAAACTCCTTGGGAAAACTGGCCTCATACGTTGTCTACACTGTCCCCATACAGGGTTCCTAACTTGTGGTGAGTAAGAATGTCACTCTCTGGCTCCAGAGAATCTATAATCCACCCCACAAGTATTTATATCAGATGTTTTTGTATAGATAAGGGAACATGCACAGGGTCTTGCCTGAGCATGCCCACAGTGGACTGGAGGCTCACATACACTGGGGGATTGGGGTGGAGCCACAAGAAATTCATGCCTTTTGCAAGAGAGGAGCCTGGCCTCTTCAGCTCATGTGTGGTGGCCTGGTATTCAATCTTTGAGGTGGGAGCCTGCTGGCGGGACTTCTCGCATTGCTGAGAGCTCCCCTTTTGCTTAATAAATCCCATCCTCCTCACCTTTCAATGTGTCTGTGTGCCTAATTCTTCCTGATTGTGAGACAAGAACCCGGATTTAGCTGAGCTAAGGAGCAAAAAATGCTGCATCAGTAGTTAGGAATCAGCCAGGCAGGGGAGGGTTCTCTCCCAACCCACTATAAATGTCTGGTGATGTTTCAGCAATTATCTCATTGCCTCTGTAAAAATGATAATTTGGCAGAACCAGGGAGAGGCCATTTCCTGATGGTCTACACCTGTTAATATCAAAATGTGTATTGAATGCAGGCCCCAGGGAGAAACAGCTTCCTGGGCATGCATATTAAGAGACAAAAATGGGCCAGGCGCAGTGGCTCACGTCTGTAATTCCAGCACTTTGGGAGGCCGAGGCAAGTGGATCACGAGGTCAGGAGATCGAGACCATCCTGTCTAACACGGTGAAACCCTGTCTCTACTAAAACAAAAAAAAAAATTAGCCGGGTGTGGTGGCAGGCACCTGTAGTCCCAGCTACTCGGGAGGCTGAGGCAGGAGAATGGCATGACCCTGGGAGGTGGAGCTTGTAGTGAGCCGAGACTGTGCCACTGCACTCCAGCCCAGGCAACAGAGCGAGACTCCGTCTCAAAAAAAATAAAAGACAAAAATGGCAAAGTATGATCTTCTGGGTATACTCCACCAGATAAAGGAAGAAAGCCTCAGATAGGCATGTGTATAACTCCCTAAATACACTGTGTGTGCTCACTTCCCAAGGGTAAGAAGGGTTCTGCGCATGTGGGCAGGTCACCCTAACGGAAGAATCATGGGAAAGAGGCAAGGTCATAAAAGTCCTAGGATCACAGTTAAACAGGACACTTGACCTTCTGTCTTTAACCTTCACATCCCTGCTTAGATCTTTTCCAAGTGCATTTTCTTTTCCATTCTAAGGCTTTTTTCTTTTTTTTTTTTTTTTTGAGACTGAGTTTCACCCTTGTTGCCCAGGCTAGAGTGCAATGCCACAATCTCGGCTCACCACAACCTCCGCCTCTCGGGTTGAAGCAATTCTCCTTCCTCAGTCTCCTGAGTAGCTGGGATTACAGGCATGTGCCACCATGCCTGGCTAATTTTGTATTTTTAGTAGAGACAGGGTTTCTCCATGTTAGGCTGGTCTCAAACTCTTGACCTCAGGTTATCTGCCCACCTCAATGTCCCAAAGCACCGGGAATACAGGCGTGAGGTCACTGTTTGACCTCTAAGGCCTTTTTAAATAAACTTCTATTCCTGCTCTGGAACTTGCGTTGGTCTCTTTTCTTGCCTCATGCCCCCCAGTCGAATTCTTTCTTCTGAGGATGCAAGGACTGAACTTGCTATTGACCCATAAGGATATGCCACCAGTAACTTTGGTTAACTTGGATCGCTTCCACCAGTAACTGCCTGTGAGCATGACTTCCTCTAGGTTCCTCAAGAAGAAATTCAGAACAAAAAATGGCAGTCAGCCAACCCGGCAACATGGCAAAACTCTGTCTCCACAAAAAATATACAAAAAATTCAGGCAGTCATGGTGCTGCACACCTGTTAGTCCCAGCAACTTGGGAGCCTGAGATGTGATTATCTTCTGAGCCCCGGAGATTAAGGCTGCAGTGAGTCTTGATCACATGACTGCACACCAGCCTGGGCAACAGAGTGAGACTGTCTCAAAAAAAAAAAAAAAAAAAAAAAAGGTAGTCATCATTCAGTTCTCAGTTCCCCCTTATCTGAGGTCTAGGTGCCAGTGGACAGCATTTTCTATTTGGTAGGGATCTGGGTTTACTGAGAACAACTCAGAAACATATGTTAGGATGTTATCTTTTGGGCAGCTGCCGTGGCTCATGCGCGTGTAATCCCAGCACTTTGGGAGGCCAGGGCAGGAGGATCATCCTGGAGATTGCGATCATCCTGGCCAACATGGTGAAACCCCGTCTCTACTAAAATACAAAAAAATTAGCCGAGCAAAAAAATTAGCCGAGCATGGTGGCATACGCCTGCAGTCCCAGCTACTCAGGAGGCTGAGGCAGGGGAATTGCTTGAACCCAGGAGATGGAGGTTGCAGTGAACCGAGATCGTGCCATTGCACTCCAGCCTGGGCAACAAGAGCGAAACTCCCCTCTCAAAAAAAAAAAAAAAAAAAAGTACATCTACTACCCTTTTTGACTTAGTAACTATCCCACTGTAAAGGCAAGAGAACAAAAACAAAGAACAAAAAAACCAAAAACTATCCTAAATAAAATATTCATAAAAGATAGGTCCTCAGATAAAGTAGACTTCCCTTTTTTTCAGACCTATCCATATTTAGACCAGACGTAGAGAATACTTTCTTTGCTCTATTCCTTTCCACTCTAAACTTAATGATTTTAGCTAGAAAACAGTAACTAAGTTAAAAACACCACCTATCAAACCAAACCAGTCTTCAAAATATACTTTCTGACATTAAACTATTTTAAAACCCTTTTATTTAAAAAATGTATGACTGTGCACTGTGGCTCATGCCTGTAATCCCATCACTTTGAGAGGCCAAGGTGAGAGGATCACTTGAGATCAGGAGTTTGAGAGCACCTCGGGCAACATAGTGAGACCCCATCACTTAAAAAAAAAATGAAAATAGCGAGGCATGGTTTCGTGTCCGAGCTACTTGGGAGGCTGAGGCAGGATTGTTTGAGCAGTGAGCTATGTTGCGCCATTGCAACACAGTGACAGAATGAGACCTTGTCTGAAAAAAAAAAAAAAAAATTAATGGCCCCTTAACCAACAGTAACTGAAAAGCCTATATTTCCAATAATAAAACTTCATGGCCGGGCAAGGTGGCTCACGCCTGTAATCCCAGCAGTTTGGGAAGCCGAGGCAGGTGGATCATGAGGTCGGGATATCGAGACCATCCTGGCTAACACGGTGAAACCCCGTCTCTACTAAAAAATACACAAAATTAGCCAGGCTTGGTGGCAGGCACCTGTAGTCCCAGCTACCGGGGAGGCTGAGGCAGCAGAATGGCGTGAACCTGGGAGGCGGAGCTTGCAGTGAGCCAAGATCGCGCCACTGCACTCCAGCCTGGGTGACAGAGCAAGACTCTGTTTAAAAAAGAAAAAAATAAAAACCAAAAAAAACTTCATATAGCTTCCACTGTTAAACTCCATTATGACTAAATACTACAAGACTTTAGTACACTATACCAAAATATATTTTCACCAAAAAAAAAAAACCTTTTTCATAGTCCACTAAAAACTATCACACCCTTCCTAATCCGAAACCCCAAAATTGTGTCTTCTACAGATATTAAAAAAAAAAGACTGCTCTTATCACTCACATTGCAACAAAACTTCAGGACCTCAAACTTTAAGTTCATAATCTTACAACTCAGAATGGCCCTTCCAGACTCTTTTTTTTGTTTTTTTTTTTCCCCGAGACAGAGTTTCACTCTTGTTGCCCAGGTGGAGTCCAGTGGTGCAATCTCAGCTCACTGCAACCTCCACCTCCCAGGTTCAAGCAATTATCTTGTCTCAGCCTCCCAAGTAGCTGGGATTAGAGGCATGTGCCACCATGCCTGGCTAATTTTGTATTTTTAGTAGAGACAGGGTTTCTTCATGTTGGTCAGGCTGGTCTTGAACTCCCAACCTCAGGTGATCCACCCACTTCGGCCTCCCAATGTGCTGGGATTACAGGCATGAGCCACTGCACCTGGTGGCTCTTAAAGCCACCGACTCTTAAAACTATATCCCCATTAGAGACTTTAAATAAAACTAACAAAAACAAAAAACTAACCAAAAACCAACCAACAAACAAACCCTTTCTCTGAAAACAGACAATATCCTAGACATGGACAACTTTCTCAAGATCACAAATCAAGACTTCTCTACCATCATGAGATTCTTACCTCTTAATTTTTTCCTTACATATGCCTCTATAGACAATAAAAATAAAAGTCTTATATGCACTCACAGAATATAGTTTTATTTATAAAAGATCTCACATCCCGTCTTCTAACAAACAACCTTGTGCCTTAGTAAATAAAAAAATAGACTGGGTGCGGTGGCTCACGCCTGTAATCCCAGCACTTTGGGAGGCTGAAGCAGGCAGATCACGAGGTTAGGAGGTTGAGACCATCCTGGCCAATATGGTGAAACCCCGTCTCTACTAAAATACAAAAAAATTAACCAGGTGTAATGGCAGGCACCTACAGTCCCAGCTACTCAGGAGGCTGAGGCAGGGGCATCACTTGAACCCTGGAGGAGGAGGTTGCAGTGAGCTGAGATCGTGCCACTGCACTCCAGCCTGGCAACAGAGCAAGACTGCGTCTCAAAAAAAAAAAAAAAAAAAAAAAAAAAAAAACAATATATTGTGCTGATGTTAATACCTTTATTACTTCACAATCAGTCAAAAACTTTAGTCCACTCCTCTTAACCAATATCATAAATTAAAAAAAAAAAAAATTACGAAGAGGCCTTCAGTCTTCTAGATACAGACATCATTTATTGTCTCTTTTTCCATAATTTAGAATAAATGAAGCAATGATTAGAAATTATGCCTCATGGCCGGGCACGGTGGCTCACACCTGTAATCCCAGCACTTTGGGAGGCCGAGTTGGGTGGATCACCTGAGGTCAAGAGTTCAAGACCAGCCTGGCCAACATGGTGAAACCCTGTCTCTACTAAAAAAAAAAAAAAGAAAAAAGAAAAAAAATACAAAACATTAGTTGGGCATGGTAGCGGGTGCCTGTAATCCCAGCAACTTAGAAGGCTGAGAATTGCTTGAACCTGGGAGGCAGAGGTTGCAGTGAGCCAAGATTTCACCATTGCACTCCAGCTTGGGCAACGAGAGCGGAACTCCGTCTCAAAAAAAAAAAAAAAGCCGGGCGCGGTGGCTCAAGCCTGTAATCCCAGCACTTTGGGAGGCTGAGGCAGGTGTATCATGATGTCGGAAGATCGACACCATTCTGACTAACACGGTGAAACCCCGTCTCTACTAAAAACAGAAAAAAATAACCCGTGCTGGCGGTCACCTGTAGTCTCAGCTACTCGGGAGGCTGAGGCAGGAGAATGGCATGAATCCGGTAGGCGGAGCTTGCAGTGAGCCGAGATCGCGCCACTGAACTCCAGCCTGGGGGACAGAGCGAGACTCGGTCTCAACAAGAGAAAAGAAAAAGAAAAAAAGAAATGTATCCCTCATAATAGACTCTGTAGTTAACTCTACTACAAAGGCCATGGCACCACAGACTAAGTTCTCTTATTAAAGTTGTGCTAGATAATGGAATTGCTGTCTATTAACTTACTGACTGGACAGAGAAATATCTGCAGTTGCTGAGACTTCGTGTTGCACAGAGATGAACATATCAGGTATTACAGAGATTCAGTTACAGAGGATTAATAAACAAGCTGCTTGGTTAAAACAGCTTGACCTTTTATCTAGTTCTTTCTTTGATCTATTTGATTTTAGTTAGTTCATGGTGACCCTGGCTAAGGGGCACACTCCAAAGTCTTGGTATTATCCTCTTGATAATCTTAATAGTAGTATCCTACATACACTAAGGACTTTCAAAAGTTTTAAATGTTTATATACAATCATCCATAAAATGTCCATAAAATTTAAATAAATAAAAATTCCAACATAATAAAAAAGTCTCCTCTACTCTAACGCTTACCAGAAAATGACCTAAAGTCCTTATTCCCACCTTACAAAACCCACTGTTGTACTATTTCCCAGTGGGATTTTAGACCAAATAAGTACATTTACAATGGTCAGAAAGTAATGTCAATGTCTACAATTTTGGTCAACCTCTCTATTTTGGTCAAGTTGAGAGGTTGACCAAAAGGGGAGAAATTGTTAAATTGAGTTTAGCCTAAAGTTGCCTCCTTATAAGTTCAGCGTAAAGGTTTCTCTGTACATAGTAAATTGTAACCTAACTGGATGTATAAATGGACTATAACCTATTATAGCAATCACAGAGTTTTGGCCAATCACAGGAGGCCAACTGTTCAAATAATACACTCAACCAATCAAGCTGTTTCTGTATCTCACTTCTATTTTCTGTACATCACTGTCCTTTTTCTGTCCATAAATCTTCTTCTACCATGCAACAGTGTTGGAATCTCTCTGAACATATTCTGGTTCAGGGTGGCCACCTGATTGACAAATTTTTTTTTGCAAAATTAAACTCATATTTAATTTGTCTAAAGTTTTAACACTATCCTTCCTTTATATTTTGGTCTCTTTATGACATTACTATTTAGCACTGCTTGATACTTCTATTTTTTTTTCCAGACAGGGTCTCATCTGTCACCCAGGCTAGAGTACAGTGGCACCATCATGGCTCACTGCAAGCCTTGACCTCCTGGTCTCAAGTGATCCTCCCACCTCAGCCTCTGGAGTAGCTGGGACCACAGGTGCAGGTCCCCAGGCCTGGCTAATTAAAAAAAAATTTTTTTGACTAGGCGCCGTGGCTCACGCCTGTAATCCCAGCACTTTGGAAGGCCGAGGCGGGTGGAACACGAGGTCAGGAGATCGACACCATCCTGGCTAACATGGTGAAACCCCGTCTCTACTAAAAATACAAAAAATTAGCCTGGCGTGGTGGCGGGTGTCTGTAGTCCCGGCTACTCGGGAGGCTGAGGCAGGAAAATGGAGTGAACCCGGTAGGTGGAGCTTGCAGCAGTGAGCCGAGATCGCACCACTGCACTCCAGCCTGGGCAACAGAGCAAGACTCTGTCTCAAAAAACATGTTTATTTGTAGAGGCAGGGGTCTTGCTCTGTTGCCCAGCTGGTCTCAAACTCCTAGCCTCAAGAGATCCTCCCCTCTTGGTCTCCCAAAGTGTTGGGATTATAGTTGTGAGCAACCATGACCAGCCAACACTTTTATTTCCATCCTCCAGAACGCTTATTTTTTTTTCGTTGTCTTTGTTTTTCGTTGTTGTTGTTTGTGTTTCTAAGGACAGGGCCTCATCGTGTCATCCGGGCTAGGGTGCAGTGGCACAATCATAGGTCACTCTTGGGCTCAAGTGATCCTCCTGCCTCAGTCTCTCTTGAGTAGCTAGAACGACAGGAGCATGCCATCATGCTCGACTAATTTTTTTTTCTTGTAGAAACGGGAACTTGCCATGTTGCCCAGGCTAGTCTCCCAATTACTGGCCTTAAAGCCATCCTCCCAAGTCTTAAGTCTTGGCCTCCCAAAGTGCTGGGATCATAGACCTGAGACACTGCCCAGCCTGAGGTTCTGTTTCTAAATGTTTGACTCAGTACTTCCTTAGGGCACATCCTGATTGAAAAATTGATGGTAGCTTGTACTTTTACACTCTCTCCAAAAATTTCAGAGAATTATCTTCCCCCAATTCCATTTCTCCAAATTTTCCAACAACAAACAGTAAGCCTGGCTAATCTGGTTATAGACTAGGTTATGGAAGTGAGGTGAGATCATGGAATGAAGACCCAACTGAGACCCCCAATGAGGCCAATGTTTCCCTTGACCATCCGATTGTGCAGATTTATTTGTAATAGTGGAATGGAGCTTCCTGAACAGATGGTCAATCTAATGTTTTCGCCTGGAATCAGAGAAATCTGGATTAGTCAAATAGCCCTGGTTTAGCTACTTACTGTGTGACCTTGCACGGTGTAATCTTTACACATTTTCACCGAAATTACCTCATCTCTAAAGTGTTCTTTTGTATCTACTTCGGTGGCTGTATCAAATGAAATGTTTGCAAAAATGTTGTGTAAAGAGAAAAACATTCTCCAAGCTAATTTTTTTTTTTTTTTTGAGACTGAGTCTTGCTCTGTCTCCTCCCGGGTTCAAGCCCTACTCCCGCCTCAGCCTCCCGAGTAGCTGGGATTACATGCGCGCGCCACCACACCCAGCTAATTTTTGTTATTTTTAGTAGAGACGGGGTTTCACCATGTTGCCCAGGATGGTCTCCTGACCTCAACTAATTCACTCACCTCGGCTTCCCTAAGTGTTGGGATTACAGGCGTGAGCCTGTAAGTTAATATTTAAATCACACAGGAGTTGAGACTGTTTTTTTCTGGCTCAGTGCCACTGTTTCATCAGGCTGACATTTTAATCTATGTATTTTTGCACTTAAACGGGCGAGTTAGGGCGGGGCGCTCAGCATTTGGGTCTTATTCTGAGGCAGTAAGTTCGATGCAGGGCGAAGCCTGGGCCTTGACGTTCTCTTCAGCAGGGATTCCGCCAGTCAGGCGCCAGCAGCCGTACCTAAGGAACTCTGATCCGCACACTGCCTCTGTAAGTCAGCCTCTGCTCCTGCTTTCTATTTCATCTCTTTCGGTAAAAGGATTTCTGTCTTTTGGCCCCAATGGCGCGTGCCCACGCTAGGTCGCTGAGGAAGACCCTTCCGGCCTTCTGAGCAGCGTAGCTGTTACTGTAGCACGTCCTAATGGTTCGGAGCCGAAGGTCACGAGACTGCCTGCAGTTAGGACAACCAACAGCTAGTTCAACTCAGGATAGCCAAGCGGCTCTCTGCAATGCGACCAATGGGGGAAGTCTTTCCAGAGCTCTTTCTCAGGAGCGTTGACTGGCTTATTTTCACGCCAATCAAAATTTTCTGCACAACTGGCTTTTCTGTCACCAGATGTGATGCGAACCGCTCTCTCCCTCGGTAGAGAGGGCAAAAAGCAGAGCCGACCGGGAAATACCACAGAACAGCAAATCACCTCCGGAAGTGGCGTTTGGGGCCGCTTTCTACCATGGAGTCCAATGAACTCTTTCTTTTGGCAGCAAATTCCGTCTTCGAGCCCGCCCAAGAGGAAGAACAGTTTGATTGGTTGTTTAGTCGGGGGACGCAGAGACTCACGGGAGCTTCGTCCAAGCACTTGCAGGTATTGCTCAGTTGGCCTGTCAATTTTCTCACTCGCTTGAAGGGGCGGAAACTGGCAGCCCTTTTGGCACCGCCTCTTCCTGAGCTGCTGTGCAAGGAGGCAGCGAGGCCGCCCCGGCTAGGAACAGCCGCGTGGGCGGGGCCGCATTGCACTGTGCGGACAGTTCCTGGGCCGCGAGGCGCGGGGAGTGGCCCTAAGCGCGGGGCTGTACGGGGAGGGCCGGGGCGTGGGGCGAACGCGGGGGCGGGGTCGGGGCGGGGCCGGGGAGGCGGAAGCGGCGCGTGAGCCTAAGTCGGAGCCGCGTTGAAGCCAGCGTCCGGGCCGGCGGAGCGGCGTCGGCTGGGTTGGCCGGGGCGGTGTGGAGCTAGAGCCTGGGCGGGCCTGGGGCGAGGAGTCAAGGCTGCGGAGAGGGTGACGGGCGGGCGGAGGGCTTGTCCCCGTGTGGTCTTCGGAGCGGCCAGAGGTCCGGCCTCCGAGCGCTCCCGGAGGAGGATGCGACCGGGGGGCCCCGGGCGGGGCGGGCGGCGGCGGCTGCAGCGCTAGCGGCGCGGGGGCTGGGCGGCGGCGCCGGCATGAGGCGCAGGGCCGGTGTCCGCGGGAGGGTGGCGCTGCCGGCGGCCCGGCCGCTCCCGCTGCAATTGCTAGCTGGGCTCGCCGTGCCCTGCCAGTGGGGCCCCCGCCGCTCTGGTCCCGGCCGCCGCTGGTGACCACTCGCCATCTCCCCGGAGGCTTCACCCGCGCCCTCCCCCAGGACGCGCCAGCGGAGCTCCGGCCCCTTCGCCCTGGACGCGGAGGCCGCGCTGTGCGGGGCGACGGCGAGGCCGGAAGATGGCCTGGGTGCTCAAGATGGACGAGGTGATCGAGTCCGGGCTGGTGCACGACTTCGACGCCAGCCTCTCGGGCATCGGGCAGGAGCTGGGCGCCGGCGCTTACAGCATGAGGTACTGGGCGCCCCGGGTGGGGAGAAGCTCTGTCTCCTTGGGGAAGGCCTGCGCAGCCCTGAGTCTCTGCCAGATGCGGCTGCTCCCAGAGGTGCACGGGCCTCCTGGGCTGCGGGGTCGGAGTCCTTGCCGCGTGGCGGTCGGGGGCCATGGAACCCCAAAGGCCTCTGTTCACCCTGGTGACGGGCGGGTGGGGGAGGGTGGCCCCGCAAGCTTCGGCCTCGGACCGCTCCTGAGTGCTTCATATTTGCTGTAAAACACGCCCAGCTATTAGGATGGCTTGGGTTGGTGGGGGAAGGGGCTTCCTTTCCTTACAAGTGATTTACAAGCCCCGTTGGAGCTAGAATACACTGTACGAAAAGGCAGCACTTATATTGGGAGAATACTGTCCAGCGTTTTGGGGTCAGCTGTCCTACATTATGGTTTTTTCTGGCTGCAGGTTTTAATCACTTGATGATAGTAAATTATAATTGAAAGAGCAGCGGTGGGAGTAGCCCTGTGACTTCGTTTGGTTTTTTTTGATTGTCTCAAAGTGAAGTTTCCCATTTTGGAGACTACCCTCTCAGGCTATTTCCTCTTGAGGGTTTTAAGATGCAGTGATTGCACCACAAACAATTGTTTAGTCTCTGCTGTCTGTACCAGCGGTCATTCATTTTAATATTGAGAGGTTGAAACAGATCTGAGCTTAGTCTCTGCCCTTTATCCTTTTTAACTGGTAGGAGTTTGGAAGCTCTGTATTTTTTTAGTGGCTCTATTGAAATATAGTTTACCATAGCGTTGACTCGACTAATAAAGTATAAAAGTCAGTGGTTTGGCAGCTTTTCAATAATGTGAATTAAGTGTAGCTTTCTGTTCTTTGGAAAATGTCTAATGTCTTGGAAGTGCTCTACAGTTACCCAGTAGCATTCATACATCTTACTGCAGCTCTAGAGGAGGAATTCTGGGTCAAAGCTGGCCTGGAATCATGGTGGCTGCTCCTTGAAGTAATTGGGTCTTTAAATCTTAAAGAGAAATTCTGAGCCATAAAGAACTCTCAGAAAGGTTGGAGACATTTTTCGGAGTGTGGAAGTGAGTGGTGGAAAGCGTATGAAACCTGGAGTTCCCCACCGTCTGGCTCTGATTTGGTCTCTGCTGGGCTTCCTGAACTTGGCACCTCTTCTCTCTGCAGTTGTATAACTTAAGGCCTGTAGATGAGGTGGCTTATTTTCTAAACAGTTGTCTCAGTTGTTCAGGAAATTGAGCTACTGAAAGTCATGGAGTCACCCCAGAGGGAAGTATTAGAGGCAGTGCTTCGCTAGTGAAAACGCACTCCTCTAGTGCCATTCTGCTCCTTAGCTCTACTGGAAACACGAGGCTTACAGTCACGGCAAAAGAGGCACGTGAAGCAAGTTCATATGTGTCTCTCCTCAACTGCTTCTCTTTTATGGTAAAATGAAAGTTTGCTGCTGAAAAGTTTACTTATTGATAGCTATTTTGAGCGTTTACTTTTTTCTAGGGTTTTATTTGACCTCTAATTTGATTTAGTGATTCAGTCAACTTATTAATGTAATAATTTATGTGTATAGTTTATTTCCGTGAAAAGGAAGTACAATCTTGATGATTTTAAACCTTTCCCTGACCATGTATTTTTAAAGTAGTGTGTGAGATCTTTGTAATTCTGTGTAACCTACAATACTCTTTACAGGGATAAGTTTCCCTTGAATGCTTTTTTGGTTGTGCCGTTTAATCTAAATTTTCAAAGACATTTGAAGGTAATTACCATTTTTAAGAAGCTTATTTTTTTCATATTTAATTGAGTTCTCAAAAACTAAGAGATGAGAGTGCTTGCCTCTTGCAAATTCAAGGCCCTTTGTTTGAAATTCTCAAACTAAGGAAATTCCAAAATTGACTGGATAAGGAGAAAATGTGAAGAAGGCGTTAGCTGCTGCAGGCCTCCCTGGACTGCAGTTGTACTTTCCATGCCTGGCCCTGGAACCCTGAGAGGGTTTGGGGTGCCCATGAATGGCTCACTCATTCTCCAGCGTGAGCATTCAGTCACTTCCTCTTGCATCCAGTAGGAAGGAAAGCTTATCTTTCAAAGTTCAAGAAGTAAACTTGAAGAAATTACTGGAAAAATGACTTCTTGATACAAATTGATTTTGTCGGCAGCTTTCCATTTTTCTTTCAAAATGGAACATGATTACTGTATTTGCTTTTTGGATGGCTTCAAAAACAAGAGGTATTTCTTAAGACTTCTCTTAAGGAATGGTTTCTTCATCTTTTGGGAGGATAGTTTGAAAGGAAGAAATGGCTTCTCTCAGCGGTCTGACTTAAAAATAGCCAAGTGTGATGTTTGGTATGCTTGTAGACCTAGCTACTTGGGAGATTGCTTGAGCCCAGAGATTCAGGGGTGTAGTGTGTGCTATGATTGCACCTGTTAATAGCCACTGCACTCCAGCCTGGGCAAGAATGAGACCCCCTTCTCTTTCGTTCCCCCTCCTTCTCTTAAAAAGGTAGGAAAAATATGTTTGTGTAAAATAATGTAGGCTGGTAATATTGGGAATATAGTGGGGCTAATTGATAACATTACCTTTGCTTCTCTTTTTTTCTTTTAGCTCTGGTTCTCATGTGTTCTGTGTGTGCTGTTGTATTATACTTTCTTTGTTGTTTTTGTTTAGTTTTTTTTTTTTTTTGGTATTGTATTTGGGTGTGAGATGTGAACTGCAGCAGATTCTATTTGAAATGAGGCAGGTCAAAAATATTTTTAAAAATCTTGGTTACAGTAACAATTTTAGAGATGGATAGAGACCTCAGAAACCTTTTAGAGTCTAGACCACTCATTTTCTTATACTGTAAATGCATTATCTGAGGGTCATAGATGTTAAAGTGATTGGCTTAAACAGATGAAGGCTGATTTTTTCCCCCACACAGAGTGAAGACTGAAACCCATGGTAACTTGAAATCTGGGTCATTCTTGTTTTGTCAAGTATGGAGTAGATAACCAAATGACTTTAAAAAGTAATACTCGTTAAAACTCAGAGACGGTCTTTGGACCACCTGGTAATTTTCTTTCTATCTCACTGTTTGAAATTTGTCATCTGTAGCCTAGTTAATTTTTAGGATTTGGGGGTTCAATATTGAAATACTTTTGAAGATAACAGGAAGTAATGGCTTCTTTAACTTACTCATAAAAATTTTGGTATTAAATTCTCACTTTAAAAAAGGTATTATCTGAGCCCTGTTTGTTAAACTTCGCTGTGGTATAAATCTTTTGAAACAAAAGATAATACATTATGTATTTTGAAATGGGAGGTATGTCCATAGTTTACAAATAATTTGCTAAATCAAAACTGCTTTGAGTTAATGACAGATTTCCTATATTGATTGAAAGGTAAAATGTTTAAGAAATCTATTGTACAACAAGGTTACTATAGTTAATGATACAATGTATTGAAAAATGCAAAGGGTGGATGTTAACGTTCTCACCACAGTGATAACTGAGGTAATACATTTGTTAATTGGTTGAATTTAAACATTGGACAGTGTATATATGTCAAAACATCATGTTGTACAGGGTGGGGGGTTATGCTATTATCTGTCACTTTTTAAAAAGTTAAAAAAAATTAGTGTTGCAGACCCTGTAGGGTAACAGAATTTCAACTTAGATCAGTATTAAGTTAGTAAAAGATTAGTAAGGATAGGGTTTATTATGTAGCTATTAATAGTTGATGATTTTCTTTTGGTCTCATGCTAAAATAGAATGTCCCTGAGTAGGTGACATATATCTTGGAAGTACAGATGATCCCCAACTTAGGATGGTTTGACCTAAAATTTTTGTTGTATAAGCCATATACATTCAGTAGAAACACCTTCAGTAGACACTGTATGTTGTATTTTCAATTTTGGTCTTTCCCAGGCTAGTGATATATGGTATGATGCTCTTGTGATGCTGGGCAGTGGCAGTGAGCCATAATTCCCAGTCAGCATACTGTGTTGCCAAATGGTTTTCCCCAACTGTAGGCTAATCTAACTGATCTGAGCATGTTTAAGGTAGGCTAGGTAAGCTATGATGTTCAGTAGGTTAGGTGCATGAAATGTTTGTTTGAGACTAGGTCTTGCTTGCTCTGTCACCGATACTGGAGTACAGTGGTACAATCACGGCTCACTGCAGCCTTGACTTTGCTGGGCTTATGCAATCTTCTCACCTCAGCCTCCAGAGTAGCTGGAACTACAGGCAGTGCCACCATGCCTGGCTAATTTTTAAAATTTTATTTTTAGTAGAGGTAAGGTCTTGCTATGTTGGCCAGGCTGATGAATTTATCTTTGATTTATGATATTTTCAACTTACAATGGGTTGATTGGGACTTTATTATATGTTAGGGAACATCTGTGTAGAACAATTTTAGGATTGGTGAAATTTAAAAATTTTATTATGGTTCTTCAGAATACTGCCAGAATTGGCAGTGATTTCTGTTTTTTTCCCCTAGAATCTTTTCATGAAGCAGTTTCTATAAAACTTCTAATTTCAAGGTTTAACCACTTTTTCCTGGATTTAATCTTGGCTGCATTACAGGAAATGATTTAGTAAATTAACTCATTTAAGAAATTTATTGATTTAAGATTGTAGTGTCCACATTTTAAAATTTATTACTATAAAGCTGAGGTTGGCAAACGTGTTTTGTAAAGGGCTAGGTAGTAAATATTTTAGGCTTTGTGGGATGTATAGATTCTGTCACATTTTGTTTTTTACAACCCTGGCTGGATTTAGCTCTTAGGCCATAGCTTGTCCATCCCTGCTCTAAAGGATAGAGTCACCGGGCACAGTGGCCTAAGCCTGTAATCCCAGCACTTTGGGAGGCTGAGGCAGGTGGATCACCTGAGGTCAGGAGTTTGAGAGCAGGCTGGCCAACATGGTGAAACACTGTCTCTACTAAAAATACAAAATTAGCTGGGCGTGGTGGCACATGCCTGTAATCCCAGCTACTGGGAGGCTGAGGCAGGAGAATCACCCGAGCCTGGGAGGTGGAGGTTACGGTGAGCCAAGATTGCTCCACTGTGCTCCAGCCTGTGGTGACAGAGCAAGACTCTTTCTCAAGAAAAAAAAAAAAAAAAAAAAAGGTTTGCTCACTATTGAAACCTTACTTTCAAGAAATTATTTTTATGTATTCTCAGCGAATTTGTGTAATTCCATTGTTTGTCTATAAATTTTTATTGTGTTCAGTTTTTAAAATTAGGGTTCCCCTGCCCCTGTAAGATACAGTACAGTTTATATCCTTCAATTAGGACTGTTTGAAACTTGGTGGTTTATTGATATGGTCTCATAAATTTGATGTTTCATCATAGTGGCATTTGTTGGTTTGCCAGGACACATTTAAACATTTGCTTTGGATGGAAATACCATCTGATGCTTTTTTCTTTTTTTTTCTTAGCTCTAGGTTCTATGACTGATATTATTATTATTTTTAGAGACAGGGTCTTGCTTTGTTGCCCAGGCTGGAGTACAGTGGCTATTTGCAGACTTGATCACTGCACACTACAGTCTCCAATTCCTGGGCTCAAGGGATTCTCCTGCCACAAACTCCCAAGTAGCTGGAACTACAGGTGTACCACATGGTGCCCAGCTTCATGACTGAATTTAAAGGAGGCTATGTATTATTTACTTTGCTTGTTTTGGGACAGATCTAACAGATGAATATGCAATTGTCAGCCTGTGGTGTAGAGTCTTTTTTTTTTTGAGATGGAGTCTCGTTCTGTCACCCAGGCTGGAGTGCAGTGACGCTATCTCAGCTCACCGCAACCTCAGTCTCCTGGGTTCAAGCGATTCTCCTGCCTCAGCCTCCTGAGTAGCTGGGATTACAGGTGCATGCCACCATGCCCAGCTAATTTTTGTATTTTTAGTAGAGGCGGGGTTTCACCATGTTGGTCAGGCTGGTCTCGAGCTCCTGACCTCGTGATCTGCCCGCCTCGGGCTCCCAAAGTGCTGGGATTACAGGCATGAGCCACTGCACCGGCCTATGGTATTCTTTTTTTAAAAAAGTGGGCAGATCACTTGAGGTCAGGAGTTCGTGACCAGCCCGGCCAACATGGTGAATCCCTGTCTATACTAAGAATACAAAAATCAGCCGGTTGTGGTGGTGGGCACCTGTAATCCCAGCTACTCAGGAGGCTGAGGTAGGAGAATCGTTTGATCCCAGGAGGCAGAGGTTGCGGTAAGCTGAGATCGTGCCACTGCACTCCAGCCTGGGCGACAGAGTGAGACTCCATCTCAAACCAAAAAAAAAAAAAAAAAAAAATTAACTCTTGAGTTTTTTGGATATTGTGAAATTGTTACCTTGATATGAACTATTACAAAACTAGTTTTTACTCATTCGTGTATTCATAGTTGAACTTTTAACTTATAACTTTTCATTTTGAAATTTTTCAAGTTACAAAAGTAGTATAGAGAGTTCAAATGTACTTTTCACCCAGCTTCTCCTACTTATAAAACCAGAGTACTATTGTCAAAATCAGGAAATTAGACTTGGTGCAGTACTGTTATTTAAATTACAAAATTTATTTGGAATTCAGTTTTCTCCCTTTTGTCCTTTTTCAGATTCCAATCCAGGATTCTATATTGCATTTAGTTTTTTGTTTTTTGTTTTTTTTTTTTTTTGAGACGGAGTCTCACTCTGTCACCCAGGCTGGAGTGCAGTGGCCGGATCTCAGCTCACTGCAAGCTCCGCCTCCCGGGTTCACGCCATTCTCCTGCCTCAGCCTCCCGAGTAGCTGGGACTACAGGCGCCCGCCGCCTCGCCCAGCTAGTTTTTTTTGTATTTTTTAGTAGAGACGGGGTGTCACCGGGTTAGCCAGGATGGTCTCAATCTCCTGACCTTGTGATCTGCCCGTCTCAGCCTCCCAAAGTGCTGGGATTACAGGCTTGAGCCACCGGTCCCGGCCTGCATTTAGTTTTTGTGTCCTGTGACAATTTTTAGTTTTTCCTTCTTTTATGATTTTGACACTTGATGTGTGTAGTGGTTAAAACTGTTTTAGAAACATGTAATTTTTTGGTGTGGGTGGGGAATGCAACGATAAGATATACTTGTGAACACTATTTAGCCTTGAAAGGATCTCTTATTTTTAGCAGTGATTTTGAGTAGAGTAGGACCACAGTTGCTTTTGTTATTACTTTGTCTCTATCTAAACATAAATAGGATGCTGTGTATGTTGTAGTAACTTCATAATGAAAGTATCAAGAAATTTGAAAGCATTAAAAATTTATTTGAATAACAATTACAAACCATTATGTATTAACCATAAAATTTTTTAAAATTAAAAAACTTTGCCAAAACAGAGAACTTAGCCAGAAGAGGGTCACTCTCTGTTACCCAGGCTGAAGTGCAGTGGTGCAGTTATGGCTCACCGAACCCTTCACTTCCTAGGCTCAGGTAATTCTCCCACCTCTGCTTCCCTAGTAGCTGAGATGATGAGTATGCGCCACCATGCCTGGCTAATTTTTTTTCTATTTTTTGTAGAGACAGGGTTTCACCATGTTACCCAGGCTGGTCTCAAACTCCTGGGCTCAAGCAGTCCGCCTGTCTCGGCCTCCCAAAGTGTTGGGATTACAGGTGTGAACCACTGCACCCAGCCAATTTTAACTTTCTTTGGATGAGTAAATGTTTGACTATACATGTAATTTATTTAATGGACATGAAAGTATTCAGATTTTGTTAGTAGTGGTTGGTTCATGACCTTGGCTGTCAAGTATGTCTTTCCTGATGCTCTGTAGTTTACACCACAACGTTCTCATCTATTTCCTCCCTGACTCTTCTAGAAAGCTTAATGACACCTCCTCAGCTTCACAACTCATCCTCACAACTCATCCTCGCTGTGCCTATTTTCAACTGATTCCCTTAGTTCTTTACTGGGAAAATAGAACTTTCTTTTTTTTTTTTTTGAGATGGAGTCTCTGTCGCCCAGGCTGGAGTGCAGTGGCGCGATCTTGGCTCACTGCAACCTCTGCCTCCTGGATTCAAGCGATTCTCCTGCTTTAGCCTCCTGAGTAGCTGGGACTACAGACATGCACCACCATGCCCGGATAATTTTTTTGTATTTTTTAGTAGAGACAGGGTTTCACCATATTGGACAGGCTGGTCTCGAACTCCTGACCCCATGATCCACCCACCTCAGTCTCCCAAAGTGCTGGGATTACAGGTGTGAGCCACCGCACCTAGCAGAACTTTCATATACTGTACTGGCTTGTGAGTTTTTCTATGGTGTATTTGGGTGTGTATTTCTTATTTATTCTGGTTTGGTCATTTGGGCTTCTTGAATCTGTGAATTGGTTGGTATATTTCACCAGTTCTAGAATTTGCTCAGCCTTCCTGTCTTCAGTTATTGCCTCTATTGCATTCTTTGCTGAGACTTCAATTTAATGCAAAATCTTCTCACTTTGTCCCTTCTTAACTTCTTCATTTTCCGTAATTTCCCTCTCTGTGCTGCTTTCTGGTTAACTTCTTTTTACCTGTATTCCAGTCTCCTCATTCAGTCTTCACTTCTGTCTGAGCTGCTATTAAACCTGAATTCTTAATTTGGACAGTTTTATTTTCCAGTTCTAGAAGTTCTATTTGCTCTTTTTCCGTTTCTGCTGTCCTTTAAAGTTTCCTGTTCCTTGCAGATAGTTTCAGGCTTTTCTTTTATTTCTTTAAACAGAGTAAGCATGATTTTATAATTTGGATCTGATAATTCCAGCGTCTGAAATCTCTGCTGGTCTGTGTACAGTCAGGAAAATAGAAATCAGTTAGCTGTCTCAAGCAGAGAGGGATTTAGTGAAGTACTTGATTGCGAAGGAGCTGGAAGGGTTGGAGGAGGCGGCCATGTTACCTGGTTGTTCTTGGGCTTGTTGCTGGAGGCATGGCTGCTGATCCCCTGTAATTTTCTACAGCTGCGTTCTGTTTGGTTGCCTGTTTTTGCATCTGGCTTTTCCCTTTCCCGCTCTTTAATTTCCCACCAGTGTTTGCCTTTGGAGAACCTGACAAGACTCTGTCTAGCAAGAATTCTTCTATATGTAGTTTTCAGGCTTCTAACCTTCTGCAGTAGAGGCAGAAAAGATCTGAATACCAACAGACGAAATCTGGAACTGGATATATGTCATCTGTTGTTTCTGCCGTTGGTTTTTGCTCCTAGAGTCTTGTTTGACCTTTTATGCCTGGTTATTTTGGGGTACTGGCATTTCAAAATTACTTGGAATAATTCAATGCCTAAATCTTTTCACTTGCTTGTCAGACCCCTGGGAGCCCTACCTGTCAGTGGTTCCCCGGACCATGCTGGAGAAACTAACCAGTACTTTCTCTTCACCCTTACCCTGTGCATTTAGCTGTTTCCGTTCCGGTTTAATGTGGTTGGCTGTATCCTACACCCATAAGGCCACTAAAACTACAGTACAGCTTTGCAGTTCTTTCCTCAGGTTGGGTAGGTAAAAGCCACTTTCATTTCTAGGCTTGCTTGGAGTTACTGCACTTTTTCAGATTTTGGCCTGTTTCCTTATCTTGTTAGTTCTTCAATACTTTTAAGAATATATGTGTTCTCTGACAACTTTTTTTTCCCCTGTTCTCAGTGAGGGTGGATGGGGTATAGGTTCGTTTAAATTACTTAGCCTGCTGTTACTGAACAGTCAGTTCTCTATGTTGTTTTTTTCTATTTAGTTTCTTTCATGTCTCCTTAGAATTCTTATTTAGCTTCCATATGTTTTATCTATCTTGTCCTTAAAAAAAATTCAAATTTTCACTGTTTTTGAAAATTAGTACATACATTCATATAATTATATTCAAAGGCTATGAGAGGGTGTACAATGCAGTCTCTGCCTCACAGTAGGGTCTTGCAGTCATTAATTTGACGTCCCTGAAGGCAGCTTACATTGCTGGATTTTTAGGTGACCTAGTAGATTTTTATACTTCATGTAATCAAGCTTGTTGTGATTTCCAGGTCTTTTTTAGCATCCTGATTTTTTTTTTTTTTTGAGATGGAGTCTCGCTCTGTCGCCCGGGCTGGAGTGCAGTGGCCGGCTCTCAGCTCACTGCAAGCTCTGCCTCCCGGGTTTACGCCATTCTCCTGCCTCAGCCTCCCGAGTAGCTGGGACTGCAGGCGCCCGCCACCTCGCCCGGCTAGCTTTTTGTATTTTTTAGTAGAGACGGGGTTTCACCGTGTTAGCCAGGATGATCTCGATCTCCTGACCTCGTGATCCGCCCGTCTCGGCCTCCCAAAGTGCTGGGATTACAGGCTGGAGCCACCGCGCCCGGCCAGCATCCTGATTTTTGGTGCTAAGCTACATTAAAATTTGCCGACATGTAGATCTTTCAGTTTTGCCTTTTAAAATGGATCATTTGGGCCTGGCGCAGTGGCTCATGCCTGTAGTTCCAGCACTTTAGAAGGCCGAGGCGGGTGGATCACTTGAGGCCAGGAGTTCAAAATCAGCCTGGCCAACATGGGGAAACCCCACTTTACTAAAAATACAAAAATTAGCCAGGCATGGTGGTGCACGCCTGTAATCCCAGCTACTTGGGAGGCTGTGGTGGGAGGTTGAGGCAATGAGCCATGATCATGCCACTGCCCTCCAGCCTGGGAGACAGAGTCACGCTCTGTCTTAAAAAAAAAAAAAAAGAAACCCTACTTCTTTTAGATCTGTTTAACATTCTGTCTTTAGTACTCAAAAATGTGTTTCCATTTATGGGATTACAAAAACCATCAAGGTTTTAGCACTTTCAACGTAGTAGAAATTATAATCTTGTCTGGAGACCTAGTTTTCAATCTTAATACTAATTGGTTGATTATTAATGCAGCAATCAGTTCATTGATTCAGCAAGTATTTGAGCTCCTTTGTGCTAGATGCTGGCATCAGTCATTGAAGAAACACATTTTTGGAGTTACGTGCTTATGGCAGATACAAACTTAGTAAGTCATGTATATTGTTGGAAAGTGATAAGAGCTGCGAATAGAGCTAGGGTAGGGAAATTGGGAGTGTGGGTGGGAGGACTCCAGTGTCATGTTGTCACTGAAAAGATGACATTTGAATGAAATGAGCCATTATGATATCCAGTAGAAGAGTAGAACCAGGAGGCCGGGGTAGTTGGAGCAGGGGGAATGAGGGTGACGAGAAGAGGGGATGAAGAGCAGGTTGCATAGGACTTTGTAGGATTTTGTAAGGACTTTGGTTGAAAGTGAGCTGATGGAAGGGTTCAGAGAACTGAAATGGTTTAACTTCTGTTTAAAAAGGATCACTGGTTGCTGTGTTGACTAGAAGGCATTTTCTTTCTAATTAAGTAAAAAATTAATTGGAAATTCAATAGCAGATGATCTTTATGTGTTTATATGTTTGTTCAGGAGTCGTTTAGCACTTACCATGAGCATACTATTTTCTGTGTGGATCATCGAGACTATAACCAAGTGAATAAAAAGGTGGTTGTCTTCTAGGATCTGAAGTGTATAAAATTGTGTCTTCCATATGTAACAATTTATTTATAAAAAGCCATTCTCATGCAGTTACACATTTTATTTTGATGACCTGTATCTAATGATCAACCCAACCCAAGCAGTTAGCATTGAAATGTTAAAATTATTCCCTGTGTTATTTTTCAGTGTAATTAATGGTTCAGAGTCACAACTCTTATATCATTCTTGTTTTCTTTCTCCCTGAGAGGGTTTTAAATGCTTGCATACACATAAAATGCAATATATATTTTCATCTTCCCTGGAGCCAATTTGACTATTATGACCTCTTTTTATAAAGAGGTGATCTGATTCTTTTTGTTTGTTTGTTTTGTTGTATCTGCCCCCAAGGCAGGAGCTTAGATGGGGCAAAATCCCTAGGTCAAGGTGTTGCGAGAACTCTATGGGAGTGTTGGGGACCACTGCTAACCATGTGATCCTTGGTTATTACTTGTGTACCTAGGAGTGTTTTGACAATTCCTGGGTATAAATAAGAAAGGGAGAATTAGTGGATAGTTAGTATCTTTGAAAATCAGCAGCTGGGCGCAGTGGCTCACGCCTGTAATCCCTGCACTTTGGGAGGCTCAGGTGGGTGGATCACAAGGTCAGGAGATCGAGACCATCCTGGCTAACACGGTGAAACCCCGTCTCTACTAAAAATACAAAAACTTAGCCGGGAGTGGTGGCAGGCACCTGTAGTCCCAGCTACTTGGGAGGCTGAGGCAGGAGAATGGCGTAAACCTGGGAGGTGGAGCTTGCAGTGAGCCAAGATCGCGCCACTGCACTCTAGCCTGGGCGACTGAGCGAGACTCCGTCTCAAAAAAAAAAAAAAAAAAAAAACACAAAGAAAATCAGCACAGTGCAGAAATGCATGTGGGGAGTAGGGACTACTGGTGGGATAACGTTCTCTCCCAGGGTTTCCATCCCATTTCACTTGTTTTCACATTCTGTTTTTGAATTGAATTGAATTGAATTGACCTGGCTACCCAAGTATCTGAGTGAACAGCTTGTAGGAAAAAAAGATAAAATAAGCAGTTCAGACAAGTCCCTATTATTGGTGTTGATATAGTAGTTATTTGTTTGGATGTTTTGTTGTTGCTACTGTTATTATTCTACCTTTTATTGAAGAATGAGTATAGAAAAGTTAAGATACAAATGTACAGCTCAGGTAATTATCTTAAAAACAAATAATCACTCTCCATACATTAATAGGGGAAATGTAAAATGATTGCAACCACTTTGAAAAACAGCTTGGCAGTTGCTCACAAAATTAAACAGAGGCCGGGCGTGATGGCTCATGCCTGTAATCCCAGTACTTTGGGAGGCTGAGGCAGGCAGATCACTTGAGGCCAGGAGTTTGACACTAGTCTGGCCTACATGGTGAAACCCCGTCTCTACTAAAAATACAATTAGCTGGGTGTGGTGGCACATGCCTCTAATCCCAGCTACTTGGGAGGCGGAAGCATGAGGATGACTTGAGCCCAGGAGTCAGAGGTTGTGGTGAGCCAAGATAGCACCACTGCACTCCAGCCTGGGTGACAAAGAGAGACTTTGTCTCCAAAAAAATAAGTAAAAGAAATAAAGTTAAACAGAGTTACAGTGTGATCCAGTAATTCCAGTTCTAGGTATATACTTAGCAGAATTTATCTACACAAAAACATAGAAAAGTGTTCATAGTAGCATTATTCATAATTGCTGAAAAATGGAAACAACCCAGATGGCCATGATGTGAATGGATACAGAATATGGTATGTCTATACAATGGAATGGAGCCATAAAAAAGAATGAAGCATTGGTACATGTTAGAACATGGGTGGTCTATGAAACATGCCAAGTGAAAGAAGCCAGTCACAAAAGACCACATAGTCATATGATTCCATTTAAATGTCCCAAATAGCAAATCCGTAGAGATAGAAAGTTGCCAGGGGCTGAGTGGGTCTGGGATAGTATGGTGAGTGACTGCTAATGGGTATGGGATTTCTTTTTGAGGGGAGAAAATATTTTGGAATTCAAGAATTAGATACTGATGATGTGAATATACTTAAAACCACTGAATTACAAACTTTAAAAGGGTGACTTTATGGCATGTAAATTATATCTCAGTAAAGCTGTTAAACATATCCAGTATGGACAGTGTCCCAGAAGACCCCTCATCACTCTCCCAGTCAGGGCCCCAGATTATTCTTGGGGGAAGAATAGCAGCTGTTGCTGCTGCTACTGTTTACCTCTCAGAAGGAGCCATTGTTTTAGACTAGGCGTGAAGCTTTATGTTCTTAGCACTTGCCAAGGCACAGCAGGGAACTTTTTGTAAAGCCCCATTTTAATCAAATGCTTCTTTGTGATTCGGTGGTGTCAAATGTGACCTATCTTTGGCAGTAGTATTATTTCTTGCCTTTCAAATTGGGTAGCTATGTACTCTCGACTTGCTTTTTTTAATAGAATGAATCTGGACCTTAAAATTTTAAAAGAATTTTTTTTTTTTTTTTTGAGACGGAGTCTCGCTCTGTCTCCCAGGCTGGAGTGCAGTGGCCGGATCTCAGCTCACTGCAAGCTCCGCCTCCCGGGTTCACGCCATTCTCCGGCCTCAGCCTCCCGAGTAGCTGGGACTACAGGTGCCCGCCACCTCGCCCGGCTAGTTTTTTGTATTTCTTAATAGAGACGGGGTTTCACCGTGTTAGCCAGGATGGTTTCGATCTCCTGACCTCGTGATCCGCCCGTCTCGGCCTCCCAAAGTGCTGGGATTACAGGCTTGAGCCACCGCGCCCGGCAAGAATTTTTTAAAGTGCCATATATATATATATATTCAGAGCTGCCCTGCTGCCCCCCACCACTTCCCACCCTGAGATAGGGGTTGTTAATGCCATCCTTTAGGTGAACCACACATAGCATTAATAGTTCTTTTATTGTACATATAATTTCTGATCTTAAATTAAAAAAAACAAAAACTATCCCTAAATGTTTATATGCTTTTAAATATTTCAGACAAGATTGGGCGCATTCAGGATGATATGGCCATAGACAAATATTTCAAATCCAAAGTAAGGTCAGTGTTGATTTTTTGCTTTTCAGTGATGTCTTGGCATTGCCCATTTTCAAGCAGGAAGATTCCAGCCTTCCATTGGATGGTGAAACAGAGCACCCACCCTTTCAGTATGTGATGTGTGCCGCAACGTCGCCAGCAGTAAAACTGCATGATGAAACGCTTACTTATTTGAACCAAGGTTAGTTTGGCTATGTCACATTTGACATGTAAGAATTTACAGAAATACAAACTAATATTTTGGCATTGTAGCCTAGATTATTGGTAATAATTAAAAATTAGGTTCTTTTCTTAAATTTTACAACTTAATGAAAATTGTAGGAATTTTACTGTGAGCAGCTGAAGTACAGTTTGTGTAAACTGATTTGTGTTAAAGAGGGTCTGAGGAGGAAGATTTATTACAGGATTTTTAAAGACATAATCCAAAGGACTAGCAAGTAGGAAAGAAAGTCAGTTATTTTTAGGGCCAGTGATTTCAATATGGAACTTGAGAATGAATCAGAAGTCCAGCTAGCAAGGAACCTGGATTTTGAACATGAAGCAGTTCTGTGCTGAAAATAGACTTAAGCTGCACCAGGATGGAGTCTGTGGCTAAATAAACAACATCACATTTTATCTTCTATATCTTGTTTGTAGTTTATGTCAGAGTGTTACATTTCAGTGATATGAAAGAGATGGTGGGGAAGGAGGGAAAACGGAGATGTAGGGGTACTTTTTTTTTTTGAGTCTGGGTTTTGCTCTATCGCCCAGGCTGGAGTGCAGTGGCAAGATATCGGCTCACTGCAACGTCCGCCTCCCAGGTTAAAGCAATTCTCGTGCTTCAGCCCCCCAAGTAGCTGGGATTACAGGCACCCACCATCACACCCAGCTAATTTTGTATAATTTTATTAGACAGGGTTTCACCATGTTGGCCAGGCTGGTCTCGAACTCCTGACCTTAAGTGATCTGCCTGCCTCAGCCTCCCAAAGTGTTGGGATTACAGGTGTGAGCCATTGCACCTGGCTCAGTTTATCTTTGGAAAGAGGAGAGATTGCTCTTTGCAGTTTGGGCACAGGCTGATGTGACTTACCGCTGTAAACAAAAGTACTTTGAATGTAGGAATTTGTTGGATACATATACTGAAAGCATGTTGAATTCTGATTTAAAAAAAATTTTTGAACATTTTTACTGTTACATGCTCATTGTAGAAAAACTGGGAAATATGTGAAGGGATAATGCCAAAAATTGACTAATTAAGCTTTTTGGTCTGTTTCTTGAATGTATATACGTTTCCTTTCAAAAAATTAGAATTATGCATCTCTTCACTTAAGAGTATATAGTATTTGTTTTTCTGTCATTAAATAGAATTTTTACTCCGGAAGTTTTGGAAGAACAATAGATTTTAGACTTTTACATGTGATTAATATTCTGAAATGTGGAAGAATAACTTATTTCTGCCTTTTCATTTGATATATAAGTTTAGAATCTACAAGGTTTTACCTTCAGGTAGTCCTGTCTCTACATTTGTGACAATACCCTGTTTGTTTTTATATTTAGTGTTTGGGTAGGCAATCACTTATTTGAGACTGACGTTTTATATTTGAAAGAACCTTAAGAACTTATTTGGTAATCTGTTTTAGACACAAAAATAACAGAAGAAACAATGTAGGGGCAAGGATATTCACTGTAACTTTATTTCTAAAGATAAAAAAGGAAATAACCTAATTTTCCTTACTTGTGGAATAGTTGAATAAGTTCTGTTACATACATACCATGGAATGAATTAGTATACATACACACCCTGTTTAAAGGAACATGTAGGATGTGCATCTGTTGGCCTGGGGAATGCCCATAGTTTATCATGGTTGTCCTTAAACCAGATAAAGATATTTCATGTCGATAAAAGTCATAATCTACCATCTGTAGTAGTGATATAGTAGACTGACACTAATTGATACTGTGCATCTAGCATTGTACTAAATACATGTGGTAACCTTATTCAGTTCTCACAGTAACTCTAGGAGAGGTTTATTCATTTTATAGATTAAACTTAGAGCAATTAATTACTTTGCTCAGTGTCAATTTGGAAAGCTTAGGTTTTAACAAAATTTTTTTGAAGTATTACAGTAATGTGCACAAATCTTAATGAATTTTTACATATATATTCCCCTGAAACTATTACATACTTTTACCTTTTCCAGCACTCCAGTAGGCTCACTTGTGCCTCTTTCTCAGGTGATACCTCACTTGAATATAATCAATATAAGGGCAGGTGGTTTTCATGTACTTTATTCTGCTTACTGCAGTATTAATGTTGAGTATTTTCTTGGTTCTGGAATTGTGTTATTTCTTGATTTTTCCTAGTCTTTTCAGAAAAAAGGTAGAAAGCTGAACTGTATATGTAGACATGTTTAAAACAACATATATTTTAGTAATTTAAAAAAATAAGGGCTGGGCATGATGGCTTACGCCTGTAATCCTAGCACTTTGGGAGGCCAAGGTGGGCGGATCCACGAGGTCAGGAGATCAAGACCATCCTGGCCAACATGGTGAAACCCCATCTCTACTAGAAATACAAAAATTAGCCAGGCATGGTGGCACACACCTGTAGTCCCAGCTACTCAGGAGGCCGAGTCAGGAGAATCACTTGAACCCAAGAGGCAGAGGTTGCAGTGAGCTGAGATCGCAGAACTGCACTCCAGCCTGGGCTTCAGAGCAAGACTGTCTCAAAAAAAAAAAAAAAAAAAAATTGAGTAATTTTAAAGGAATTGTACTTTTATGTACCCTTTTAAAAGAAATCATAATGCCTTTCAAAATAATAACTATATGAGGATTATAATATATATAATAGTGTGTTGTGTTTTGCACAGACTGTATCTTAGCATTTATCATCTTGACAAAAAGTTTTAAACCCAAGATTTTCCATGAATCCTTAAACAAGTTTTAAAATTTTCTATAAATACATATTTTCTTCTTTCCCTTCTTTTTCTTTCTCTGCTCCTTCTCTCTTCTCCCCCTTTCTCCCTCCCTCCTCCTCTTCCTCCCCCTCTCCCTCCCCCTCTCCCTTCTTTCTCCCTCTCTTCTTGGTCTTGCTCTGTCACCCAGACTGGAGTGTAGTGGTACAATCATGGCTCATTGCAGCCTTGACCTCCCAGGCTAAAGTGATCCACCCACCCTAGCCTCCTGAGTAGCTGGGGCTATAGGCACAGGCCACCACGCCTGGCTAATTCTTTAAAAAAATTTTCGTAGAGATGGGGGGTCTCCCTATTCATTTCCCACACTGATCTCCAACTTCTGGGCTCAAATGATCTTCCTGCCTTGGCCTCCCAAAGTGCTGGGTTTACAGGCGTGAACCACTGAACCTGGCCTTTTTTTCTTCCTTCCTCTCTCCTGCCTTCTTTCCCTTTCCTTTTGTTTGTTTGTTTGTTTTTAGAGACAGGATCTTGCTATGTTGCCCAGCTGTTTTTGAACTCCTGGGCTCAAGCAGTCCTCTTGCCTCAGGCATCCTGAGTAGCTGGGATGTAGTCCTTAAAGGTATATTTTTCTAATGAGAGGATTCATAGCTTTTTCTACATTGGACAAGGATTGGACCAGACTGAGAGATTTCTGAGTATCTTTCACCCTACCTCTTTGTCTACTGAATAATAGAAGCTTGCTAATTTAAGCTAATAAGACAAACAAAGATCCAGACTAGCAAAGTGTCTTCGAAGAGCTCACTAGACTCGCTTTTCTTTTTCTTTTTAATTTTCTTTTTTATTTATTTTTTGAGACAGGGTCTCACTCTGTCTCCTAGGCTGGAGTGCAACGATGCAATCTTGCTCACTGTAACCTCTGCCACCCAGGCTCAAGGGATTCTCTTGCCTCAGCCTCTGGAATACCTAGGACTATGGGCACATGCTGCCATGTATGGCTAATTTTTGTATTCGTAGTAGAGACAGGGTTTTACCATGTTGGTCAGGCTGTTCTCGAACTCCTGGCTTCAAGTGATCCACCCACCTTGGCCTCCCAAAGTGCTGGGATTACAGGTGTGAGCCACCACGCCCAGCCGAAATGGTCATTCTTGATGAAGAATATTTGCCACTATGTAATGCTGTAAAGAAAATAAAAATCAAATTCGGTATAGTCTTCACTTTGTCAGTAGAAATTGGAGCAAGTTTTCCTAGTTGTATTGATGTCTTAGTGTCATATTTTGAGTTCTTTTTGAACTGCAGAGGGACTGAGTTTAAAAACTTATTTGTGTTTAAGGCTGGGTGCGGTGGCTCATGCCTGTAATCCCAGCACTTTCGGAGGCCGAGGCAGGCAGATCACCTGAGGTTAAGAGTTCAAGACCAGCCTGGCCAACATGGTGAAACCGTCTCTACTGAAAATATAAAAGTAGCCAAGCGTGGTGGTGCACGCCTGTAGTCCCAGCTACTCGGGAGGCTGAGGCAGGAGAATCACTTGAACCTGGGAGGCGGAGGTTGGAGTGAGCCAAGATTGTACCACTGTACTCCAGTCCCCCATCCCCGCCCCATGCAAACAAAATAAAAAAGCAACCTGTATTTGTGTTTGCCTGGTTATGCCTGAATAAGAAGAGCAGTTAAGTCCTTGACTTTAACTGTGGAGTAAAAACTGTAGTCCCAACATGGAGCCACCAGAGGGTGGAGTACACATAGCTGGCTTTCCCTTTGGGCAGGGCTCTGGCTGGAATAGACTGCCTTTTGTCTTAACAGCTGGGGGCTGAGCCTTTGATGCTTCCACACGTGATAATATGAGTGAGACTTGTGATCTTACTCCCTTGCTGACTTGCTACTGCTGGATCAACCCCTAACTCTTCAAATAAAAAGAATTTCTCCTTGTTACTCCCCAAATGCATTTTCATTTGGAGACCAAATTCTACATGGAGAATACTCTGCTAAGAATGTTAATTAACAAGCCTGTAATCCCAGCATTTTGGGAGGGTGGATATCTGAGGTTGGGAGTTCGATACTAGCCTGGCCAACATGGTAAAACCCCATCTCTACTAAAAATATAACAATTAGGCTGGGCGTGGTGGCTCACACCTGTAGACCCAGCACTTTGGGAGGCTGTGGTGGGTGGATCACGAGGTCAAGAGATCGAGATCATCCTGGCCAACATGGTGAAACCCCGTCTCTACTAAAAATACAAAAATTAGCTGGGCGTGCTGGCACGTGCCTGTAGTCCCAGCTACTCAGGAGGCTGAGGCAGAAGAATTGCCTGAAATCACGAGGCGGAGGTTGCAGTGAGCCGAGATTGCACCACTGCCCTCCAGCCTGACAACAGAGTGAGACTCCGACTCAAAAAAAAAAAAAAAATAATCCAAGTATGGTGGCACACACCTGTAATCCCAGCTACTTGGGAGGCTGAGGCATGAGAATTACTTGACTTTGGGAGATGGAGGTTGCAGTGAGCCCAGATTGCGTCACTGTACTCCAGCCTGGGCAATAGAGTGAGACTTTGTCTCAAAAAAGAAAAAAGAATGTTAATAAAGTACAGGTATAAGGCCCTAGAAACAGCATGTTTATTGGATTAAGAATTCTGTTAAATATTTCGGAAAGTTCTTTTTGCTTAGTTTCATTTTTCACAAAATGAGATTTCCTCCTGATTAGTTTCAGTTCATGTTACTAAAATTTTATGATAGGAATAGGACTTTAGAAATAAGGTTTCTAAAGCATTGAACTTAGCAAAATGGGAACTGTCACATCTTGGGCTCCATATTACCCTGGAGTCCCATTTGATGAAGCTAGAGTATGTGTTTTCAAGGATGGGTGGGGACATGAATCACAACAGTTGTATTTTTCAACTCTGGCAGAATTTTTGCATTTCTGAGCCAAAAATGGAAAAAAAATAAAACATGAAAAGTAAATTGAGAAGATAAAGCTAAAAACAGGACTAGCGTCTCATAGAATATTACTGTTGGTCTATATTAACTTTATATTTCATTAATACTGGATCCTTCTTTATATTTCAGTTACAACCTAGACTATTGTTTCAGGAAGCCATGGTATTAAAATACTTATGGATTGGGGGAGAAATTAGGAAATTTCTGAAAGTCTGGTTGTTCTCTCAGTGGATATTACCATTGAAGAATATAATAGTTTCCAATAGGGAAACCACTTTAAGCATAGCAAGTGTTACAGAGCCTTTTTTCTTCTGTTTTTGTTGTTGTTGTTGAGATGGAGTCTCGCTCTTATTGCCCAGGCTGTAGTGCAATGGCACGATCTCAGCTCACCGCAACCTCCGCCTCACAAGTTCAAGTGATTCTCCTGCCTCAGCCTCTGGAGTTGCTGGCATTACAGGGGCCTGCCACCACGCCCAGCTAATTTTTGCATTTTTAGTAGAGACAGGGTTTCACTGTGTTGACCAGGCTGGTCTCAAACTCCTGACCTCGTGATCCTCCTGCCTCAGCCTCCCAAAGTGCTGGGATTACAAGCATGAGCCACTGTGCCCAGCCTAATTTTGTATTTTTAGTAGAGACGGGGTTTCACCATGTTGGTCAGGCTGGTCTTGAACTCCTGACCTCAAGTAATCTGCCCGCCCTGACCTCCCAAAGTGCAAGGCTTACAGGTGTGAACCACTCCACTTGGCCAACTCTTGATTTTTGTGCCTCAAGTGAGCTCCTACCTGTCTTTGAGGTTAGGAAATGGTGACTGTTCAATTCCTTGATCAGAAATCGGGAGTAATCCTCAACACTTCTTTCTGTTACACTTAACATCTAATATAGCAGAAAAATGACGGATTTATGCTGATCTGATAGGTGAAAAATGATTTCAGAGTGGTTTTAATTTGCATTTCTCTAATGGAAGTTGAGTGTCTTTCAATACGTTTAAGAACTGTTGACATTTCCTTCTCTTGTGGACCCCCACATGTCCATTTCATTTGCTCATTTTTTTCTTCTAGGGATACTGGACATTTGTTAGTAATTTTTGGAGACAGAGTTTTGTTCTTGTTGCCTGGGCTGCAGCGCGATGGCACAATCTCAGCTCACTGAAACCTCCGCCTCCCAGGTTCAAGCGATTCTCCTGCCTCAGCTTCCTAAGTAGCTGGGATTACAGGCATGCACCACCACACCCAGCTAATTTTTGTATTTTTAGTAGAGATGAGGTTTCTCCACGTTGGTCAGGTTGGTCTCAGACTCCCAACGTCAGGTGATCTGCCCACCTCAGGCTCCCAAAGTGCTGGGATTACAGGCGTGAGCCACTGTGCCCAGCCCATTTGTTCACAATTTTATAGGAGCTCTTTATGAACTGGGGAGATTAGCCCTTTATCTTGCAAATATTCCCTCTGTGACACTTTCTTTTTTTTTTTTTTTTTTTTTTTTTTTTTTACTTGACCAATTAGAATCCGAGTCAAAGGGCATAGTATTTAATTTGTTGACAGGTGCAGCCACATTGCCTTTTAGAAAGACTTTTTAGTTTATATTCTGTACATTATTCAAGGTTATTTCTCCCCCATACTTGCCCACTTGATTTTTAATTAAATACTTCTTCTTTTGTTTGTTTGTTTGTTTTTGAGATGGAGTCTCACTCTGTCGCCCAGGTTGGAGTGCAATGGCATGATATCAGCTCACTGCAACCTCTGTCTCCTGGGTTCAAGCGATTCTCCTGCCTCAGCCTCCAGAGTAGCTGGGACTGCAGGCGCCTGCCACCACACCCGGCTAATTTTTTGTGTTTTTAGTAGAGATGGGATTTCACCGTGTTAGCCAGGATGGTCTCTATTTCCTGGCCTCATGGTTCGCCCGCCTCGGCCTTCCAAAGTGCTGGGATTACAGGCATGAGCCACCGGGCCCAGCCTAATTAAATACTTCTTATGGCCAGGTGTGGTGGCTCACACCTGTAATCCCAGCACTTTGGGAGGCTGAGGCAGGTGGATCGCATGAGGTCAGGAGTTCAAGATCTGCCTGGCCAACATGGCGAAACCCTGTCTCTACTAAAAAATAATACAAAAATCAGCTGGGCGTGATGGCGGGCACCTGTAATCTCAGCTACTCGGGAGTCCGAGGCAGGGAGAATTGCTTGAACCTGGGAGGCGGAGATTGCAGTGAGCCGAGATTGCGCCACTGCATTCCAACCTGGGCGACAGAGCTCAGCTCCCTGTCAAAATAAATAAATAAAAAATAATAAATATTTCTTATTGAGCTCATAATCAGCATAAACCTTTTGTTAATTTTTATTTCCTAAATTCTTGTGAGGTTGAGTGTAATTTTAAATATAAATGGTGTATTTTTCAAAAGTTTGTATTCTTCAGTTTGAAAATTATTTCTTACTGTTTTCAGAATACAGATCCATTGTTAAATATACTGCATATATCTTCTTCCAATCTGTATCTTAGTTTAACTTTTTAAAGTCTCTTGCCATAAAGGTGTATTTTAGTGTTTCTCTATCTGTTGAATGAATGTAAGCAACTTTTCTTTGTAACAGACTGTATATATGTTGTTTTCCTTCACCAGCCTTGGAGTGATGTAGTTGTATTTTGATAACCCCTTGTTGAATTTTGATCCTATACTCTAGAATCCTTTATATATTTTTCTGTAAGCCCCCTGGGAGTATGGACAAGGTATTGGTAGTTATAAAGATTCTCAACTTCATGTGATACTATAAGCATTCTTTAATTTTTACTGATTTTCTGCATGCCAAATTATACTGTCATTTTTATTATTTAATAACATAATCCAGAAATCATTTTTTGTGGATTTGGAGTACATTATTAATTTTTTTGCAGCATTTTCCTAATTATCTAGATTGATGTGTGAATGTCTGTGTTTTCTAATGAACACTAAAAGTGGAAACAACCCAAATATCCATCAACTGATGAATGGATAAACAAAATTTGGTATGTTCTTTACACAATGGAATAGTATTAGGCAATAAAAAGGAATGAATATTATTTGACAATAAAAAGGACTGACACATACTACATATGGGTAAACCTTGAAAACATTATGCTAAGTTTAAAAAGCAAGGCACAAATACCCACATATTGTATGATTCTGTTTATAAAAGTATCTAGAGTGGGCAAATCATAGAGACAGAAAGTAGATTGGTGATTGCTAGCAGTTGGCCGGGCCGGGGGTGGGAGGTGGGTGTGGGGGAGGGATTGGAAATGACTACTAATATAGGTGACTACTAATATAGGTTTCCTCTTAGGATGATGCAAATGTTCTAAAACTGGTAGTGGTGATGGTTGTACAACTCTGACTATACTGAAAACTAATGTATTACGTACTTTTTTAAAATGTGAATTTTATGGTATGTAAACTATGAGAAAAGCTGTTACAAAAATTAGTCTTAGGTAATGCAAGCATAATAAAAATTTAGTGTAAGAGAGTGGCAGATGAAGATAAATTGACAGAGAAACTCTTGTCTCCTGTAATAATGTAAGGACAGAAGGTTGGTGTGATTTTTCAGGGAAAAGAAGGATCAACCTGAATTTGCTTCTCTAGCAAGTTAACTATCATTGTGTAATGTATGTTCTGAGAAACATGCATTTTGAATTATGTTAAGCAAAGTGATGTTCTTTATAAGGATTGTTTTTTATACACAATTTCTTTAAATAGGTCAGTCTTACGAAATTCGGATGCTGGATAATCGGAAAATGGGTGATATGCCTGAGATCAGTGGAAAATTAGTAAAGGTAAGGACAGTCCATTTTAATTCCCAAATGGATATTGCTGTGATTGAATGAGTTTTTGTTTTAAAAAAATTAATTTCACTTCAATAATTGTTGTATTACAACTTTTTAACTTTTTGAGCTATATTTTGTTTATTCACCTGTAAAATGGGAATTATAGCCATTATTGGGTAGAGTAATTGTGAAAGACCCTTGGAAATCAAGGAACAATAGAAAAGTTAGTTGCAGTTATGGGGTAAAAAACTCACCACCACAACAAAAAACTATAAGCCTCTCTAAAAGTAAAAGATAATATGGGGAAGAATGTCAGTGTTGGCATAAAACTTTAAAAAATCCTTTACCTTGTAAAATTTCATTTAAAAAATTGAAATCTCTGTTCACCCTACCCATGTATCTGAATTAAGATGTCAGTCATCCTAGATGTAGGAGGCATAGCTGTTTTCCAGCTGACCTGTTCTTTTAGGATATATCTTCAGAACCATCCCTGCCCCCAGCCCCTCCTCACCTGTATCCATCATACATCATGGCTAGTTATAAATTCCATAGCATTACAGGGCAGGGTTAATGAAAGAATCTTAATTGGGGAAAGGTGAAACCTCATGTGACTACGTGTTAGCAAGAGACAAGTTCTCTTGATCCTTCCATCTCCCCACAGAGTGGCATGTCAGGGCCCAGGTGCTGCTGGGTCCTCAGTGTGGAGGGGCATCCTACTGGAAAGACACTGCCCTCTGTGGATCTGCCTTTTTGGTGGGTAAACATGGGAAGGGCAGCCTTGTGGTGGGAATTGGATTCAGGCAATCTAAATTTGGTGTGTTAACTAATGTGGCATGTCTGGGAAAGCCAGCTGCCCAGTACCTGGAGGGCACCTGGAAGGTTACTTGGGGATCAAATGATAGGTTACCAAAGGTGCTTTGGAACTTCTTGAATGTGCAGAACATATTCAGCAGTATGCTTTCTCTGATTGTTCTGTTTTTGTCTTTCTTTGTTCTGTGTGGTTTTTTTTTTTTTTTTTCTTTTTGTCTTATTGTTAGGGCCTCATCACATGTAAGATGCTGGGTTTTGTTTGTTTGTTTGTTTAAATGTATCAGTGTAAAAGAGTTGGAAAGTTGTTTTAATTGTAAACTCCATAATAAAATTTAGTAGGATTTGATGGGCCCTATATTGAGGTCTTTAAAACTGGATCCAAAAATGTTAGAACAATTTTTAAAATATTTTATTATGGTAAAATTTGAACATACCCAGAAGTAAAGAAAATGGTACAATGAATCCACATATATCCATCATATGGTGGTATATAATAAATATATCTGGTATATATCATGAGTTCTTATAAGTTCTCCTGCCAACTTCAACATGCTCCACAATTTACCAGTCTTGTTTCATCTATTCCCCCTTGTGCTTTTTTTGTGTATGCTGGATTATAGAATTTACTAATTCGTAATTTTAACTCAGTTCCTCATTCATGACCATTCAGTGTTCTGAGGAAAATATAACAAACTTTGACATCCAGACCAAATGCCAAAATTCAGTGTCCATCAAGGCATTGAAGAAAATCAATTCTGAAACAATTGTCTTTGTCATTTATCAGTGGAGACAGGCTGGCTTTCCAGGGCAGTTCCCTGAATAGGTGGTAGGATTTAGGAATAATTACTCTGATAGGTGATACCTAATGCTTAAAATATTTTGGCAAGCTGGTTGAAATACCTGTCAGATTAACTTGGAATAGCAGGGTTAAGTTGTATAACTGCTTTTAAGTTCAACTTCCTTGTATTTACTTGCAAATTAAAACATGTAAAAACATTTAATACATAAAATTAGTGCAAGTAAATAAAGGGAAAAGTGATACCTCATTATGACATAATGAACTACTGTTAGTAACAAAACCATTAACTTATAAATGCACAATAAATGTTTCGCTGACACAACACTAGTTAAGTGTTAGTATACTAGACAAGTATATTCCACTTATTCTGAAGGCATCAGTATCTAAATATTTAGCTCACTGATTGAAAAGAGTTAATTTTTAAAGCACTTTACATTGGCTTCATCTTTGATAAGCCAGCTGCATGATTTTTGGTGGATGTGCCAGGCATTCAGTTATATTCTGTAAGCTTGTCTGGGATTAAGAGCTACTGTCTGCTGCTACCAAAGACTGCAGGATGAATTTCTTGGAAATCACATCCTTTTTTTAGCTAGAGAGTCCCTAAAATATGCTTCAAACTTCTAGAGTTTTATTTACTGGCCCTAGGATCTTCGACTATGCTACTTAAATCTTGGGGGGAACCTTAGGGATCAAGTGATAGGTTTGCAGAGGTGCTTTGGAACTTCTTGAATGTGCTGAACATATTTAGCAATGTGCTTTCTCTGATTGTTCTGTTTTCGTCTTTTTTTGTTCTGTTTTTTTCTTTCAGTCTTATTGTTAGGGCCCCATCACATGTTGCTAGTTCTGAAAATGTAGTCAATCTCCTTTTAGGGAGAACTTTCAGATAATGAGATTTTTCTCCCCGTTTCATTAAAGAAGTTCCTTTCCTCTCTCCCTCCCTTCTCCCTCTCTTTTTCTCTCCCTTCCTCCCTTCCTTTTCTTTCCTTCCTTTTTTCCTTTCCATTCTTTTTTGGGTAGGGTTTTCTGGTAGAAACTGGAAAACCTGCTAGACAAATTCTAAAAGAGCTATACAATGCTAGAATTTTTCTTACATATCTTGTAATTTCCTAACTTTGATCCTCCTTTTATCTTCTTTAGTATTTTAGTCTGACCTAGAATGGGGCTTAGTAAAGCTCTGAAGTCTAATATCTGTATTCTCATACTGTTTTCATCTGAGTATGTGTATTTAGTATGGTTCTCACCGAATATGGAACAATTAGAATTGTGATATTTTCTGTGCTGTACTTTTGTCTGGAGACAAGCTGGCTAGCAAATGTGAACCGCTGGCACTGGTGTCTTAGGGGCCACTACTAGCCTATGCACCATCACTATGAGAGCTTTGCTGTGGTCAGGTGTGAAGTGGGTGCTGGGTAATGGGTTGGGCAGGCCCTGCAGGTGTGGGTGCAGGTGAGGAAGATGGGCATGGAATAAAGCAGCCACTGAGCCCTATAAATTTCTCCCACATTGGCCTCTTTTTTAAACTATCTCAAAGAAAAAAATTGCTACTTTTAATTGGCTACTGGGACTACAGGTGCCCACCACCACGCCCGGCTAATTTTTTATGTTTTTAGTAGAGACAAGGTTTTACCATGTTAGCCAGGATGGTCTCGATCTCCTGACCTCCTGATCTGCCCTCCTCGGTCTCCCAAAGTGTTGGGATTACAGGCATGAGCCACCACACCCAGCCAAAAAAACTCAATTGTTAACTGTTATTTTAAATTAACAAAGTTTTACCATTGTGCCTGGGTTTCTCTGTCTCTGTCTTTTCATTTTTAATAACTCCTGTATGCATCTGGTATTTTCTTTATAGGAATATAATTCTTGCTCATTAATTTTAGTGGGAAGAACCTTAATTTTGAATTGTAATAACAAATTATTTTATCAAATCAATATGTAAGTTACCATTTTATTTATAATTTTAATTTCTGAGTTATAATTCTTTGCACCAAGTAATTGTACCGTAATCCAGGTATCCAAGGGCAAAAGAGTTCACTTATGGAATGTTTAAAACAGAATCTGGTTGTGTATGTTCTACTGCTATGGGCTAACACATAAGAAGTAGAAATGGTCCTGCATTTTAGCTGGAGCAGTTTAAAAGTACTCATTTTCCCCTCCACAGAGCATCATAAGGGTTGTATTCCATGACAGACGGCTACAATACACAGAGCATCAGCAACTTGAAGGATGGAAGTGGAATCGCCCAGGAGACAGACTTCTTGATTTAGGTACAGGCAGTGATCAAAAGACCATGGAGATGAGGGCATTGTTTAGCTATGCCCAGTAATGTGTTATGTGGGCATCATGAATTACTTGTGTGGGGAAAGTTTTGGTGTTTGTGGATTTTATGTCTTGTCTTTTTTTTTTTTTTTTTTTTGAGACAGAGCCTTGCGCTCTCACCCAGGATGAAGTGCAGTGGCACGATCTTGGCTCACTGCAGCCTCCACCTCCCATCTTCAAGTGATTTTCCTGCCTTAGCCTCCCGAGTAGCTGGGATTGCAGGCATGTGCCACCATGCCTGGCTAGGATCTTGTGTCTTTAGAGTTGTTTTCCATATATACATACACACACATATATATATGTATGCATGTATACATTTTTTTCTTTTTATTTTTTTCCCATCCTTGTATTATAAAGAACCGAGAGAGTTGTTGTATAGTTAAAGAGTCAAGTAACTTTTTGGTGCTAAACTAATGTGAACCTGGAATTCTACAATTTTGAAACCATTTAATTGTAAACTGGTACCATCTTTTCTTTTTTTTTTTTGAGATGGAGTTTTGCTCTGTCACCCAGGCTGGAGTGCAGTGGCATGATCTTGACTCACTGCAACCTCCACCTCCTGGGTTCAAGCGATTCTTGTGCCTCAGCCTTTTGAGTAGCTGGGACTACAGGCATGTGCCACTGCATCCGGCTAATTTTTGTATTTTTAGTAGAGATGGGGTTTCACCATGTTGGCCAGGCTGATATCAAACTCCTGAGCTCAGGTGATCCGCCTGCCTTGGCCTCCCAAAGTGC
This sequence comes from Macaca thibetana thibetana, assembly GCF_024542745.1. NCBI lineage: Eukaryota > Metazoa > Chordata > Mammalia > Primates > Cercopithecidae > Macaca > Macaca thibetana. The sequence continues at coordinate 14,733,014 of NC_065579.1, forward strand.
TGGGATTACAGGCGTGAGCCATCGCGCTCAGCCTTATCATATTCTTAAAAAAATGAAATACAAACCATGGTAGGGGAAACTATGATACTTGTTTAGGGTAGGTTTCCATGTTGAGGAAGTTGATCATGGAGACCATTGAAGGACAGAGTTCAAAGCAGTTACAATTATTTCATTAGAATATAATAGGTTGTAAGTTTTTAAGTTATTTAAAGTGGATGAGTTTTTATGTAACTTCTTTTTAAAACATAGATATTCCAATGTCTGTGGGAATAATTGACACAAGGACAAATCCAAGCCAGTTAAATGCGGTTGAATTTCTGTGGGACCCAGCAAAACGCACCTCTGCTTTCATTCAGGTTTGGATTTTTACATTATTAGAAGCATACTAACCTAGTTGTTTAGGTCATGGCAGGATTGAATTTTTGATACAGTATCATTTCCTTGAAATGCCTATTTGTAAACTATGTTGTAGTGTCTTTCTATATAGATAGTTAGGTTTAATCTAGTAAGTTCATCCTATTTTAAACTAACATATATGAAGACATTCTATGATATGGAAAGCATTATTCAAATGTTATTTTTACCACTAGTAGTCCCAATAATGAAAATGTCTGTTTTTCATGAGATGTGTTTCTCTTGAACAAAAGTTGCCATTTAAGAGGATACAATTGAAAAAAGATTGAGGTTTTAAAATTCCTTCAAGCATTATTTTAAAAACATTCTAATACTGAAAAATTCAAACCTCTACAAATAGGATAATAATGATGATTAATTGTCCATGTAACTGTCACCTGGCTTTAGCAGTTTTTTGTAGTTTCTTCCCCCTTTTATTGTTGGAGCACTGTTTTTTTTTTTGTTTGTTTGTTTTTTGAGATGGAGTCTCATTCTGTCATCCAGGCTGGAATACAGTGGCTTGATCTTGGCTCACTGCAATCTCTGCCTCCCAGATTCAAGCGATTCTTCTCTCTCAGCCTACCGAGTAGCTGGGATTACAGGTGTGCACCACAATGCCTGACTGATTTTTGTATTTTTAGTAGAGATGGGGGTTTCACCATGTTGGCCAGACTGGTCTTGAGCTCCTGACCTCAAGTGATCCGCCTGCCTTGTCCTCCTAAAGTGCTGGGATTACAGGTGTGAGCCACCGTGCCCAGCCTGTTAGAGTACTTTAAAGCAAGTTTCAGACATACTATTTCATCCATAAATATCATGTCTCTAAGAGATGATTTTTTAAAAGTAACTATAATATCATTATTCTATATTTTAAAAAAATAGTAATTCTAATACCCAGAATGTTCAAATTTGTATGTGGTGAAATTTAAACTACCAGGTAGGTAATATATACAAGAGGAAAACCACTTACTGGCTGACCAGCCTACACAAGCTATGCTTTGCATGAACTGTAAAAAATAACTTGTATTTTGCCTTTTGGTATTCTACCAATATTATTCTCCATCAGTTAAATCACTGGGGGCATGGTTTATATCAGCCAAATATTGATATAAACTCATACTGTTGGTGTTTGTCTATAAGGCAACTAGTTATGTAGTAAATCAGACTGATACAAGACCTGGCTTTACATCTCAGGTTGTATTGTCATATTGCAGAGATCAGTTTTAATAGTGAGTCATTAGAAGAGGGGATGTGTAGCAGTCAGAAATGACCAAGGTCTTGCTGTTAACTCTGTGTGAAACCCTAAGGATGTCATCCAGGGTGGGTATTAGGAGACAGGGCAGGAGTGGTAGAAGGATGAGTATTGCCCTCTGGATCCTGAATAGTCTTTGAAGAGTTGACCAAAGAGTTTAGATGGATACAGAATAGTATGGGTAGTGGGCTTTCTGGACTATGAAATTTCCCCAGGCAAAGTATCACAAATTAGTGTCTGTAGGAACGGCAGTAAGATAGTTGGCTGGGTAGAGCAGGGCTAATGGCAGTAGAGGACAAACAACAGAAGCTCTAAATGATGAGGTGAAGATTGCTGTGGATTGAACAGGGCTGAGGACCCTGGGTCTGAGATTAGCAGACAGTCCCAGGTGGAGGTGGGCAGTATACATAGGAAGCTACTGTAGTGTTGTACCCCTGATTGGAGCCAAGTCCTGCATTAGAGGAGAGGCATTGTGATGGGCAAGAGCTCAGAAAGTCTGGAGAGGCTCAGCTGGATTTGTGAGAGGGAAGCCGTATCTTAAAAACAATTAGAGAGGTTCATAGATAATTTGGCTAGTATGTGTGATGAGTTCATTTTAAAGGATCTTGAATTTATAGTGGTGTCAGGTCACTCAAGAGGGAACAAAATAGAAAAATAACCAGTGGTAGGTCTTTGAATCCATTTCAGCCTGAATCGTTTTATAGGTACACTGCATCAGCACAGAATTTACTCCACGGAAGCACGGAGGTGAAAAGGGAGTGCCCTTTAGGATCCAGGTTGACACATTTAAGCAGAACGAAAACGGGGAATACACAGATCATCTACACTCAGCTAGCTGCCAAATCAAAGTTTTTAAGGTAAGAGAGAGAACCCGGTTTTCCGTAATTAAGGCTCAGTTTTGCCTATAAAGCTGTGTGTCTGCAACCTGATGGATGAAATAGTATACTTTGTTTTTAAGCCTAAAGGTGCAGACAGGAAACAAAAAACTGACCGAGAGAAGATGGAGAAGAGAACAGCTCATGAAAAAGAAAAGTATCAGCCGTCCTATGATACCACAATCCTCACAGAGGTAATGTAGTGCAGCATTTGGTTTTGGAAGAGAAGCAAAGGTTGCATATTAGTCTATTTCCAAGATGAGTTTTGCTACAAAAGGGTTGGGGAAGATTGGGTGGCAGTTTGACATGTTATTGTTTGTGAAATTTGTGGGGAAAATGTTTAAATTTGGGGATTTTGTTAGACTGTTTCCTGGGTGGGATCTTAAATGAAGATGCTGAAATCCCAATGAGGTCTTAGAAACAGACCTTAACAACTTTGAAGTTGGCAAGAGACTTAAGTTGGGGCCTAGAAAGTCCAATTTTTGTCACTGCTGGGGTTTTGCATTTTCTTTAACTTTGAATCCTGTTAGTCATACATTTGTTTAATTGGACTGAAGAGACATGAAACAGGGTGTTAGATCTTTCTTTGTATAATGAAAAGACATTGATCCCAATCTTTGGTGTTTGTCCAGATGAGGCTTGAGCCTATAATTGAAGATGCAGTTGAACATGAGCAGAAAAAGTCCAGCAAGCGGACTTTGCCAGCAGACTACGGTGATTCTCTGGCAAAGCGAGGCAGTGTAAGGGACTTCTGCTTCTCTTTTCATTGTGCAAGAAACCTTGTGCAGTGTTAGATATAGGACCAACTTCCACCGCAAAGTAAAGCCAAAATTGTTTTTGATGTCCATGTCTTGATTTAATTTGCTTTTGTTTAGACTTCCTGCTTCTGTTTGTTCCTCACTGAGGAAAATTTCCTAAATCTAACACTTTAAAACAAAGCAAAAAACAATGTTGACCATATTGGGTGGTTTTGGAGGGAAAAAAAGACACTCAGAGATATGTATTCCCTCCCTGACTCCTTCCCTTCCTCCTTCCCTCCCTCTCTCTCCTCCACACACATACCTCCTTCAAGAGCACTGAAATTAATTGAAAATACTTTCTTTAGTAAATTAGCTATTATTTTTGTGTAACTGAAAAGGGTCTTGCTTTCTCATATGTATACTTGATAAGAAAATTTCGTGGACAGTTAGATGATGGCAGCAAGCTTGACATTAACACGTGCAGTTCTTTGTCACATTTTTCTGCATGTAGCATAAAAATGTGTGTCTGTCTATGCTTCTAAAAGCCTGTTTGGCAGCACTGGTAGAAGAAAAAAACTGATGGGATTCATGTTTCTTCTTGGCACTTGCATTGCAAATTAATGCTTCGGGCCAAAGTAGTGTACCTTGCTACACTTAGACCTGGGTCCCCCTCAATATGCAGTCAGGGTCATCTGGTTGAATATGTGGTTTGTCCGGTTAAGTATAGCAAATCTTTATTTTATGACATGACTCTTCATCTATTAGTCCACAAAGGATGATCCTGCTTTGCAAACTTAGATCAGCTACATACCTTCAGTAAATGTAAACACAGAACATTAAAGAATCATTTAAAATAATTGTCATCATATGTATTCATGACTGCTGTATTCACTGTTGCAGTCTTTGCACTATTAAAGTGCCAGAGGATTTTTCACTCTTACACATATCACAATTACTGTGGTTAAATGTAGACTTTGAATGTTACTGTCACAAGCACTATCACAAGAAACTCATTTCCAATTATAGTATTGAATAAAAATGTTTTAGTGCTTCTCTATGCAATGAAATTGAAATTGTACTCATCCTAGTGCCACTGGAAGCGCACATTACATTTTCTTTAACTGGGCTTTTTTTAAAAAAAAAAAAAATCGAATCAAAGATTGTTAAAACAGCTGTATATTCTTTCCTAAAACACCCACCACAGCAATTTTGTTTTTATCCTTTTCTGATTTCCCAGCTGAAGACCCACCAATGGTTCTTAGTAAACTTCTTTGTGCGGGGGGATTCTGGTAACTCACTTTTCCTCTCCTGTTATAAACCATTTAACTAGTAAAGAAGTGGGTTCTGGTAATTCCTAAATAAAAGAAATTCATTATAGCCCAGATGTAATCTGAAGATGGGAAAACTGTTGGTAAATTCTTAATGATTCTTAACTCAAGTCTGAAGTATGCAAAACGTCAGCAGTTCACTGGCCTGGGATTTCACATCTTCGTCGTGTATTGCTTGCTGCCCTGGCTGTATTTGATTTTGTTCAGATGCTTCTAGGGGTGGTTAGAGCTCATTTTGAAAACCTGTTTTTAAAAAAGCAGGGTATAGATTGATCCCTTAAAAAAGAAAGTTTGCAGAATTTCATGTTTCTTCAAATTTCTACAAAGGAAGGCCAACGTTTCATAGAGCTTTTGTCTTGTTACAGTTGGCTTTCAGTAAAAAGGGATATCCAGATTTACTGTTAGAGTCGAAAAGATGCCGAATGAAATGGTCCCACACTGAGTAGTCACTACTGGTTACCAGGAGATGCTGTACAATAAAACTCTTAGTGTGTCTGTTGGTCTTCATCTCTGAGCTGTATATGATTGGCTCAAATGATGACTGCCAATTTCTACAGCCTAAAATGGGTGATCATTCTTTACCTGGGGAGGGACTGTGATCATGGTGTACTGAAACCATAACTATGAGCGCAGGCCAGGCATTGCTGGCACCATTATGAATTACAGACTCTCTTCAGGAGCATAGGCACTGCACCATTGCTTGCTTTTCGAATGTTGGAAGAATCTAAATACCTAAAAGCAAAATTTTATGGAGTTTTGGTAAACTTGGTGTTTCTACATTACTCTGCCATGCTAACTTGAAGCTTTTTGATGACTTCATTTCTTCAAATGGCTGGCAATAATTACCAAAAGTTTAGAGAGACTTGATACTTTTAATATTAAATGGTTTACATTATTTATATGTGCATGTTATGCTGTGTTATATTTTACGTGTGGAGGGGATGTTGCAGCAGGAAAATCTTTGAGATAGTAGAGGTGAGGCGACAGTGTGTGATGCCCATGATTAGATTTGCTAGTCAGCTCACAGGGTCTTGGGTTTATCAAACAGTGTAAACTGAGGAGGTGATACTTTGTAAGATGGAAAGAAAAACAAGGGTCTAGTTTTTTGTTTTGTTTTTTTTTTTTTTTTTTTTTTTTTTTGAGATGGGCTTTTGCTGTGTTGCCAAGGCTGGCCTCCAACTCCTCAAGCAGTCTTCCTGCCTCAGACCTCTGAGTAGTTGGACCACAGGTGTGTGTGTGCCATCTCACCTGGCTTAAAAGGCCGTACTTTTAAAAGAATGGGCATTGTTGTGTAAAATGTATTTTATAGCAAAGTTGGTATGCCATGCAATAAGTTTATTCAAAGCTCTCCAGCTAAATTAGATTTCTTTTTTGAAAGTTGACTGGTAATAGAACTAATAAGTCTGCAGTCATTTTTCTTATTTTTAAGGGGATAAATAATTGGGTAGTTGAGATTATTTTCCATGTATCCATTGCTTTTGATGGATGTCAGACAAGTGTTTCAAGCCCCTGTAACCATTGGTGAGACTTAATTTCTGCCCTCAGTGTGCTTCACAGTTTCTTAGCTCCATTACACCAGTGGTCTTGACACTTACCTACTCAAAATAATTAAAAAATTTTTTTAGAGACAGTGTCTTGCCTAGTCATCTGGGCCTGGAGTGCAGTAGTGTGATCAAAGTTCACTGCAGCCTCAAACTCCTTAGCTCAAGTGATGCTTCCATCTCAGCCTCCTGAGTAGCTAGGCCTACAGGCACAGACTACCATGCCTGAGTACTTTTTAAATTTTATTTTTGTTGAGACAGGTTGCTGTGTTCCTCAGGCTGATCTCCAACTCCTGGCCTCAGAATGATACTCCCACCTTGGCCTCCGAAAGTGCTGGGATTATAGGCATGAGCCATCATGCCTGGCCTCAAAAGAATTTTGAGAAAGGATACACTTGCACCTTTCCAGATTGACATCTGAAAGTTTTCATCATAAAATTTTTCATCATAAATTTAAATAGCTGCAAAGGAAGCAATGTTCTGGCATGGTGGCGATTTGTATTTACAATTTAAGATAAAATTGTAACATTACTCTTGAGGTGCATCCTATGGAATCTAAATGCCATAGCAGTTTGACCACTGCTATTGTTCATTCAAAAAATTCATTAAATCCAAAATTTTACTCTGTTCTTCCTTCTTGGTCTCATGTTTCTAATTCACTCCCTTTAAATTTTATCTTAATATGACATAGTTTTATGCCTGAAAATCTTTAGAAATTTTTTTCTTATTTATTTTTATTTTTTCTTCCTGAGGCTTCAGATGACCAAACTGAAATTTTTAAATGATCACCCCAAAAAAATTACCTTTCAACAAATTTACATAAATTGAAATTTAATTTTTAAAATTTGCTATGACCATAGGGTCTTAACTCGGTCAAGATATTTAAAACTTATTAGTACCAATTTATCAAAACAACAAATCCTACAGATTTTGATGAAAATTTATTAAATGTAAAAATAGAAATATTATTGGAAGTGCATCTTGAATGATGAGACAGAGTAGAATTAACTTCTAGAATTTTATAGATATGAGAAATTTTGTTTTTTCTTTCAGCAATGCCATTTAGGTCCTGGAAGTCCTTTTGAATCATCTGTCAAAAATCCCAGGGACATTTTTGTGTGATCTACTAGATTATTTCAATATATGTCAGTTGACAATAGGTCCTCCTGAATTATTTTGATAGCAAATAGTTGAAAATCACCTTTTTTTTTTTTTTTTGAGAAGGAGTCTCGCTCTGTCGCCCAGGCTGGAGTGCAGTGGCCAGATCTCAGCTCACTGCAAGCTCCGCCTCCCGGGTTTATGCCATTCTCCTGCCTCAGCCTCCGGAGTAGCTGGGACTACAGGCACCTGCCACCTCGCCTGGCTAGTTTTTTGTATTTTTTAGTAGAGACGGGGTTTCACCGGATTAGCCAGGATGGTCTCGATCTCCTGACCTTGTGATCCACCCGTCTCGGCCTCCCAAAGTGCTGGGATTACAGGCTTGAGCCAGCGCGCCCGGCCTGAAAATCACCTTATTTACAGAAAAACTTAGTCATTAGAGTTATGTACTTTTCTTTTTTTCAAGATGGGGGTCTCACTGTGTTACCCAAGTGGGAGTGCAGTGGTGCAGTCATGGCTCACTGCAGCCTCCCCTTCCCGGATTCAAGTGATTCTCCTGTCTCAGACTCCCAAGTAGCTGTGACTACAGGTGTGCACCACCACACCTGGCTATTTTTTTTTTTTTTTTTTTAAATCCTAGTGTCTTTAGCTTGGCTTTGAGAGAGTCTTTCTTCATTTTATTTATTTATTTATTTATTTATTTTTTATTATTTTTGAGATGGAATCTCACTCTGTCACCCAGGCGGGAGTGCAATGGCATGTTCTTGGCTCACTGCAACCTCCACCTCCCGGGTTCAAGCGATTCTCCTGCCTCAGCCTCCCGAGTAGCTGGGATTACAGGTGTGCGCCACTATGCCCAACTAAGTTTTTGCATTTTCAGTAGAGATGGGGTTTCACCATGTTAGCCAGAATGGTCTCAATCTCCTGACCTTGTGATCCACCTGCTTCAGCCTCCCAGAGTGTTGGGATTACAGGCGTGAGCCACTGCGCCCAGCCTCATGTTTATTTTATTGTTTTTATTTTTTGGTAGAAACAGGGTCTCACTATGTTGCCCAAGCTGGTCTTGAACTCAAGCTATCCTGAGCTATCCTGGGCTGCTGCCTTGGCCTCCCAAAGTGCTGGGATTAAGGGTATGAGTCACCATGTCCAGCCTGGGAAAGTCTTAAACCCCAAGGCTATGGTTAGATGTGATGCCTTTCTTGTGTAAAATGAGAGAAGGATGATTATGAAAGGGGACCCTTGAAACTGAGTCCTCAGATCCATTGGTTTTTAGAAAGAATACCTGTACAGTGAAATCACATCATGTGATGTCTATATGTCAAGTTTGAAGACTTCTATTTGAGATTACCCTGGCATGCTTAGCATGCTTTTGACTTTGACTTTTTCAACTCTCCTAATTGGAATAGTTCATGTATCTCCGTGTCTTTGTTCTGTTTCTGGTCAGAATTTTGCCTGGAGCTGAAAAATACTAAAGTTTACCATAACACTTCCAGAAAATATAAAACAGAGAGAGAGAGAGAGAGAGAGAGATAGAGGCAGTACTGTACACAGTTGATGTATTTTGATGCTCGGCCTGTCTGGTCTGTCTTGAGGATTATTACTCTTTAGAGGTATCAAAGAAGCAAATGGGTACTGGTGAGGCTGCTCATTGGGGAAGAGGGCAAAAGGAGCACTAGTTAGGTCAGAGCCATGTTTCAGGTCACCATGTGATGTCAGATGTTGCTTATAAATTCTTTCTTGTCTTCGCCATTCTTAAATCTTGATAGGTGCCTGTTGGGAAACTGATAAAGAGGATACTGGTAAAGAGGGAGGAGAAAGCTCTTGAAAGCAAATTATACTTAAGCATATATTTTAAATGCCTTTATAAATTTTTGCTGCTGTCATCACTTTAGGTCTTTAATCAGTGTCTAGACGCACACAGCAGGTAAAACTTTTCTTTGCCACACAGAAGTAAATTTGACATGTGTCTGTGAGGTTGCTTGATAAATGTCAGCTGTCTCGCATTTTATAATCTTGCATTTGGCTAGTGAGTGAATTACAAAAATATTTCTTCCACATATTTTAAAAGCATATCATTAATTTATTTCTGTTTCTGTCCTTAGTGTTCTCCGTGGCCCGATGCCCCCACAGCCTATGTGAATAACAGCCCTTCCCCAGCGCCCACTTTCACCTCCCCACAGCAGAGCACTTGCAGTGTCCCAGACAGGTATCTGGTTTGTGTAATCATGTGCCTTCATTTCCCCATCTCTCCATGTACAGCAGCCTTTTGTTTATATTGTACCTGAAGGAAATAGTAAGGGGAAATAGCCTGTATCTCAGTGGCAGAGGACAATCATTGTCTTTTCTTCGCCTACCAGCCTTTTTTACTCCAAGCCCCTTGTGCCTTACATAGTCACAACTATGGTAATTGTAGACAAGGGGCCATTTTCAAGATATAGCCAAGATACATTCTTCGTGAGATTAAAGACAACATTAATAGTGTCTATAGGTAAAGAGAGAATGACAAAGTCAGTTTGTTACTAAGTTCATTCTCTTGTCTATAATGCTTATATCAAATGGGTTATTTTCTGCAGTATTTCTTTTCTCTCCCAATAGATACACTATTTTTTTAATTGAATCTTTAAGGGAAGACCTTTCTGTTTCTACAGATTTGCTGTGGTTTTAGAAATGGAAATGGTGGACTCTTTATTCTGTTATCCAGCCTTGACTGGCAAGAGTTTGGAGTGAGCTTGGGGTGGGAGCAGGAGACTGCATTTGGGCATCTTGAAGGTGCAGTGGTACCCCATGGAGGCTTTCCATTCCAGGGCTTTGCTGCAGAACTGATGCAGAATAGTTCACATCAGAAGTTCCCTATTCTTTAGGAAGTTTCTTGTTGGGGAGGAAAATTATGAAAGCTAAGACCACAAAGGAAAAGGTTCTCAGGTCATGCTGACAAGGTCTGATGAGAAAGCAAGCAAAAATGTGCTCTCCCTCTGAGGAGATGGATAAACTGAGAAGGCAGCTGGGTGTCATGTAGGCTATTATGCTTTAAGAGTAGAAAAATACGCTTGGACTCAGCAACTTAGAGGAGTGACCAGAGGACCAGTAGGTTACTATTTCTGAGGGCTTAGAATAGTTTCCTCGTCAGTCCAGTCTGAATAATCTTAGAAAATGATTATGGCTTTAAAGGTGAGCTGTAAGTTTATGTACTCACTAGTAGGCTGGAGAACTCACTGTGTTCCCAGCACTGTTCTAAGTATTCCGATACATTAGTGACCAAACAGACAGACCCCCGTATGAAGGAGCTTAAGTTCTTATGGGTAGAAAGGATATAAGTAATCAAGATAATAAACCTAAGCAATTGAGGCACGGGGGCTAAGAAAGGAGTTGGTGCTCAAGAGCCAGAAGGTAGCCCTATTCCCTGTGGAGTTTTCATTTCATTTTACTTAGAAGCACAAGGATAGTGGTACAGGTTAATTTCTTTTGTTCTCTTGAAATTCACCCTCATCAATCTTGGATATATGTATTACTTAAAGGAGTATAATTTTATATTTTTGCTTAGGATCATTATACTATTTCTTGTAGCTCTTTTTTTTTTTTTTTTTTTTTGCAATTATTTTCAACTGTTTATCTAATTTGATGTTTCGTATTTTTTCCCCCTAACTTTAAAAAATTAATGTGTAGGCCGGGCGTGGTGGCTCACGCCTGTAATCCCAGCACTTTGGGAGGCCAAGGTGGGCGGATCACAAGGTCAGGAGATCAAGACCATCCTGGTTAACACAGCAAAACCCCGTCTCTACTAAAAATACAAAAAAATTAGCCGGGCGCGGTGGCGGGCACCTGTGGTCCCAGCTACTCGGGAGGCTGAGGCAGGAGAATGGCGTGAACCCGGGAGGCGGAGCTTGCAGTGAGCTGAGATCCCGCCACTGCACTCCAGCCTGGGCGACAAAGCGAGACTCTGTCTCAAAAAAAATTAATGTGTATCCTTCATTTTCCTTGGCATCCCCGAAGATAGTTGGGGAAGCCTTTTTGTTTCACAAAACTTGAATTTCTTACTACAACAGATGAAGAAGGCACAAATTAAGACACAGTCTTCTGTGTCTTATTTCGTCGTCATATCCACACCCTAAGCTGTTGTGCTTGCATTTTTGTTGCAAACTTTCATAGCTCTCTCCCACTGTTGCCTTACTTGAAATTTGCATAAACAGCTTTTAATGCCTTGATTAAAACATATATGCATTACAAAAATCATAATTTCCTGCTTTCTCCTTTCTCCCCAGCAATTCTTCTTCCCCAAATCATCAGGGAGATGGAGCTTCACAGGCCTCTGGTGAAGTAAGTATCTTTCTACTAAAAACTATCTGATGCTTTCAGGGTCCTACATTTTAAAGTTTTGGTTTTTTGTGCAAATTTATGGAGTAGGTGAGAAGTTTTGTTACATGTATATAATGTGTGGTAATCAAGTCAGGATATTTAGGGTGTCCATCACCTCAGTACATTTTTTTTAGGTATAGTCATCCTACTCTGCTATCAAATATTGAATTTACTCTTCTATTTTATTGTATGTTTGTTTGTACCCTTTAATCCAGTTCTTCTCATCCTGTCTCTTATCCCTCACCCATTCTTCCCAGTTTCTGTTACCTATTTTTCCACTATCTTACCTCTACCTTCATGTGTTCAAATTTTTTAGCTCACTTATAAGTGAGAATATAAGTCTTTCTGTGCCTGGCTTATTTCACTTAAGACAATGAAGTGTTCATGTTGTCCATGTTGCTGCAAAAGATGATTTCATTAGCAGCTGCATGATTTTTCTCTTTTTTTAATGGCTGAATAGCATCCCATTGTGTATCATGTTTAAGTTTCTGACAAGGGCCTGCGTCATTATTTGGATTGTTGGAGTCAGACTCATGCTCTTTTTGGGTGTTTTTTACTTCAAACTCCAAGGCTTTCTGTGTCAATTGTTTAAGTGTTCTCAGTTTGAATGGTTCCTTTTATTTATGTTCATTTTCATTGTTAATAGCAAATTCAGCCTTCAGCTACGATCCAGGAGACGCAACAATGGCTGCTCAAAAACAGATTCTCTTCCTACACAAGACTGTTCTCTAATTTTTCAGGTATGTGTATGTGTGTGTGTATCTGTGCATGAGAATGTTTTGTTTTTGTTTCTGTGCTTTTATTAACTTTATATTTTTAAAATTTTGAAGTTGCAAAGAAAAATGCACAGAAAAGTTCTTTATATCTATCCCCCAATAGGAATATCTCGTATTTTTATTATATGCTATTAAAGCCAGGCAATTGACATTGGTTCAGTCAACAGTTTTACCAGACTTATGTGTCCTCATTTGTGTGTACGTGTATATAGATTTACATGATTTTTTTCACTTTATTTTGAAATGATTTTTGTTTTACAGTAAGTTACAGAGCTAGTACAGTGATGTTTTGGTGTACTCTTCACTCCATTTCTCACATAATTATAGTACAGTAGCAAAACCAGGAAATTGCCATTGGCACAATGTATGTTACGGTATAGATTTTTGTAACCACCACCACAGTTAAGATACAGAATTATGCCATCACTGCAAAGATCTCCCTCCTGCTACCCCTTTAGAATCACACCGACACCCTTCCCCTACCATCCCTAATCCTTGGCAACCACTTTATATTCTGTCTCTATAATTTTGTCATTTTGAGAAATGTTATATAAATGCAATCATATAGTACATAACCTTTTGAGATTGGCTTTTTTTCAGTAGCATAATGGCCACCTAAGTTGTTGTGTGTATCAGTAGTTTAATCCTTTTTATTGCTAAGTAGTGTTTCATAGTCTGAATGTACTCAGTTATCGTTTTTATATACTTATGTGTAAGTTTTTTTTTTCTTGCACAGTAAGCTAAGCGAATGTTAAGAAGGAATTTTAAAAGCTATCAAGCACTGCTTCTCCAGGTAGTGCTACAGGAAACCTGTTTAGAGGGACAGTAATAGATACTGCCAGGTGGGGCAGAGGTAGCATTTCCCAGATATATTTGGCTCTGGGAGTCTTTTCCAACATGACCACCTAGTAACATGTCCTGGCCAAACATGCTGAGAAGTGCTGGATCACAGTAAAGTGGTAGGTAGCTTTCCTTCACCTGCAGTGCAGTAGGGCCATTAAAACACAACTTTGTGAATCCCTTTAAGAGGACAGAACTTGTGTGTGCACACACTCAGCCTGAAGAAAAGCTTGATTTTGCAAAGAACATGGTTTCTTACTATGCCACGTATTGTAATGTTTGTGCAATGAGTAGGTATTCCCGTGTAGTTCTTTGTCTCTTTAAAATTAAAGTTCCAGGTGGAAGTCATTTGCTAGCTGGGGACTACATTTTTATATGATTAAGTAAAGCCTTTTATGTGTGAAAAACTAAAAATTGTAAAATTTCAGGGTGGGGGAGCTGGGGTTTGTCTTGCACTGTCGTATGGAAGGCAGATGAAAAGCATAGCACATAGAAAAAGCGCCGACGTTTGGAACTGAGGGAGGCCCCACGTTACTCCTGTTATATCAGGCAGATCCATGTTTCTATCTGGTGAGTTTTAAGCCCTTTTCGCTGTAAGCAGTGATCACATGGTGCGGCCTTCTGCCTTTTCCTTTTCCTGGGGGCTTCTTCCAAGAAAGTGGGTGAGGAGCTAGCCATGGTACGCTCTTGGCACATCTCTTGAGTCAGAGCACTGACAGTAGCACGGTGAGGAGGGCAGTGAGTCTTCTTGCTGTGATCCTTGTGGGCATTCACATTTCAGGATGGGTTGTACATGCAGTTACCTGTCCAGTTCTCCGTATGGGTTAAGGGTGTGCACACACATACACAGTACTCTCTGGTCACAACTGTGAGGTGCATGTAGTAAGCCCCAGTGGAGAGATGAAAGAGAGCCTCTCTGCCTACCTGACTCTATAAAATGACTCTAATAATGCTCTTGTCTCATGGGAGATATGCTTCTCTGATCTTGTTTTACAGACTAGAAATTTAGTAGGCTTTCGCATTTGAGCCTTTAAAAAATAGAAAGATGACTTCATTATCTTCTTACATATGTAAGTGGCTATTTATCATATGGAAATCAAGCCTTCATCCCAAAGTGCATCTTAATTCCCCCAATAAACTGTATCCTAGCTGTTAGAGAATAAAACAAAAGATTATGGATAAATTCAGACTTTAAAAAGTAGAGAGAATATGATTAACTCCCATACAGCCATCTCCTAGCTTCAAAAACTACCAGCATTTGGTCAGTTTTGCTCTCCATTATTTCCTGTCCTGCCCTCTGTTGTATTTCAGAGCAAATCCTAGATGCTGTATCATTTATGCTTGAAATACTGAGTAGTAGTTCATGGTGTCTATGTACTCAGGTATGGCTTCCATATACTTATGTGTAAGTTTTTTTTCTTCTATAGTAAGCGAAGGAAGTGTTTAGATAGAATTTTTAAAAGTGTCAAACACTGCTTCTCTAGGTGGTGCTATAGGAAACCTGTATAGGGAGACATTTACACTTGTAAATGATGTTGTAAGTAGGATGTGCTTGGGGGAAATCTTAGGGTATAATGTGTGATTCTCTGCCATTCTTCTGTTAAAAGGCTGCTGTGACAGTTGTTTATGTTATAGAATGTTTGACTTTACATTGCACGTTTCAGTATAAAGAGGCCCAGTCCTAGTTCGGCTACCAACTCTTACAGACTTTAGGCAAGTCCCACAAACTCTGGACTTCCATTTCCTTTTTTGTGAAATTAAAGATTGATCGGCCTGGGTGATCTCAGGGTTTGATTCTATGGGCTGGGTCAGAATCATGTTTCTTCACGTAGCCACAACCCAGTCACTAAATAAGGTAGATGAGTGAAATCTTGTATTGGGAAGAGTTCTTTAGGCCCGACACTCATTGATTTGATTCATCGCCTCTGGACTTCTAAGCTCCTTCTTGATACAGGACATGGAAAAGCCAGCATTTTCCTTGGCTCTGAAGGACAGGTGTCTGTCTTTTTGTATTGTTCATGTATATGTGTATATTCAGGATATCTATCATTATTTTGAAGGACATTGGACTGCATGAAGACAGATGCCTGTAAAGCAGTTCTGTTCTTTTTCCATTTGAGAAAAATATTTTTGCTCTTTTCTAGGTGCCGACTTATTAAAACTGACAAAGGAGGATTTAGTTCAAATTTGTGGTGCAGCCGATGGAATTCGGCTCTATAATTCACTGAAGTCAAGGTAAAATACTGTGAACTGTTTTGCTTGAAATAAGAATGTACCTTTCTTCGCGTGGGGAATTTGGGCAGAATGTGTTTCCACGCTAGGTTGGCATGTGTGCCTGTGTGCGCCATCGAGCATTGGCAGCATTGTGCTCACAAGAAGACTGTTTTGTGTACACCTTCAGGGCAGGCCCAGATATGATGCAGGCACTGATGAGGGCAGAGGTAGACTGTAAGACTGGTAGAAATGCACATGGGCAGTACTGATTTCTTGAAGACGACTGGGTTTGTTGCCAAGAAAACAAAACTTCTAATTTAGGTGAGCTATACAGAATCTATGGTTTTCAAGGTCATGACTATTACTAAACAGTTATTAAAAATGTAAACTAATTGTGAATTAAAATGACAGAAACTGTAAATTGTGCTGGCTTGTAAGAACCATTTACTATCATTGCTCTTTCTATACTTGTGGTGTGAGAATTCCATTAAAATTGAATCTTACTGATTTTTAATTTGCTGACTTAATCTTGAAACTTAAATTTACCAGCATCTGACAGACCATCTCAATGGTTTAGAGTCTGGATCATCATATTAGACCACCTGTGATAGTTGGTGTGAGGTGTGTGGTTTTTATATTTTTATTAGTAAATTATTTTGTATAATGAAATAACATTATAAAGTTCTCATAAGGAAATAGAACTTAGATTCCTTTAGTTGTCACATTTGTACATGTGTAAGGCAGCTTTCTGTCCCAGGCTCATCAGTGGCATCTTCTGATTGCAGGTCAGTTAGGCCTCGTTTAACCATCTATGTCTGCCGGGAGCAGCCAAGCAGCACGGTGCTGCAAGGGCAGCAGCAAGCTGCAAGCAGTGCAAGCGAGAATGGCAGTGGGGCACCCTATGGTAGGTATTGAGGGTATCTCGATTCTGTCACTTCTGAAACTGTCAAGACAGAAATGGGAAGGACTTGATTGAGCAGGCTTTGGAGAACTCTTGCTGTGTTAGGAATGCCAAGTTGCTCATGAAGGAGCCTTGCTAGCAATGAGAGGTGGCAGCTCTAGGGCCAAGTCCTTGGGAGAAGAGGAAACTGGCATTTTTTCTCAGTTATTACAGCCACACTTAGGGTCTCTTTTTCATGTGGCCCTTCATGCTGGAAATGTGTAACAAGTGGAAAACCTAGCTTGAATGCATTGAGATCTTTCTGGCTTTTATTTTTTTTATTTTTATTTTTTTGTCAGATTTACTGAAATGATTAATGTAACACTGGCAGCTTAACAAAAAAAGCAGGAGGGTTTTTCTTTCCTTTTTTTTTTTTTTCCCATTTTCCTGACTAGGGATGGGCAGAACTCTTAGAGCATAACATATGTGCAACAGTGCATGCATGTAATAGTCCTAAGCGTGTGGACTTGTCATGACAGGTGTTCGGCCAGCACTGTGCACCTTGTGTGTGGCGAGTCTGATGCCGTATCTTTATGTCATTGTAAATAATACCAGACAGTATGTTATCTCTGGAGGGCTTCTCATCCTGAGCGTTAATTGTATGGTATAGTGCTAGGTTAGGACAGAGATAAAAATCTTGGCCTCTCCCTCTTCTCGCCTTTGAATACAGCCCTTAAGCATTTTAAAAGGCATATATTTTCTCATTTGTAGTATTGATATATGTTAATATTTCCTTCTTTCCATACTCTGAAGTAGAACAAAGGCAACACACTCAGAACTTTTCAAAAAAAGATGTGTTAATGGCATTCAGAGATGCAGTTATTTGCCCTAATAATAGATAGAACTCTGAAAAATATTTTGTGATTTGAATTTTACTGAAAAATTGGAAGGATAGCATCACTACTCTGAACTTTTTTGTATTTGGTATCATTTTGACTTCAGAAGCTCTGAATTTTGAGATTATACAGATTCTTAAAAGGATAAAAATTTAAAGGGGCTCTCCATGTATCATCAAGAGCTTATACATCACTTACATATGGCCAAGATTATAATATTTTGGAAGGTGTGTCCTCAGACATGAGTGTTTGTGGAGGGATGTGGGGAAATATTGGATATTTTCCCATAATCAGCAGACTTCTTCTGTAAAAAAAAGGTCAGGTAGTAAGTATTTCCATCTCTTTAGACCATATATAGGGTCTCTCACATTCAACTCTGGTTGTAGTGCTAAAATAGCCATAGACAATATGTAAATTGTAGATAAGGCTGTTTCAGTAAAACTTTATTTAAAAAAAAAAAAAGTGGAGGGCAGGAATTGGCCCATATGGACTGTGGTTTGGTGACACCTTCTCTAGATCATTTCTATAGTCTTACTATAATTTTAGTTCCAACTTCTAAGTTTTATGTAATGGAAAATTCTTGGTTTCTATACTTACAAACCCCTTGTTTGGGGAAGCAGAGTTCTCCGTAATGATATTCCTGAGCCATGTCTGGCTTTAATCAGTAACTGAGTAGGACCTACAAGAGTGAGACTCACTACAGATGTACACTCTGCAGATATCTGCTGATAAGTTCTGTGTAGCAAAAATGCAGAACACTGGATGGAATGTGGCTGGGGCTTTCTGTAAGGAAGCATCACATTTTATTGTTTGTATTCTTAGCTTTTCATGTAGCATCTTTTATATTATTTAAAATTTTTTGTGGGGGGAGGGGCATAAACAGATAGCTTTTATTCCTTAGGATAAATTCCTAATAGTAGGATTACTGGATCAAAAACTGTGATGCTTAACTGGGCGTGATGGCTCATGCCTGTAATCCCAGCACTTTGGGAGGCCTAGCTGGTTAGACTGCATGAGCCCAGGAGTTTAAGACTGCTTCAGCAACATGGTGAAACCCTGTCTCTACAAATAATAATAATAATAATAATAAAATCAGCCAGGCATGGTGGCATGTGCCCCCACCATAGTCCCAGCTACTTAGGAGGCTGAGGTGGGGAGGATTGCTTGAGCCTGGGAGGCAGAGACTATCGTGAGCTGTGATTGTGCCACCGCCTCCAGCCTGGGCAACAGAGAAGGACGCTGTCTCAAAAAAAGGAACGAAAAGAACGTGACTCTTTTAGGGTTCTTTTTGTATATTGCTAGGAATACATGAAGTATATATTATTTTTAAAAACAGCTTTCTTCAGGCATAATTTACATACCATAAAGTCCTCCCATTTTAAGTATATAATGGTATTTTAGCAAATTTAGAGAGTTTGGCAGCCATTGTCAAAATCCAGTTTGAGTTCCATTATTTCAAGAAGATCCCCCATGTTCATTTGCAGCCAATTCCTGTTTTTAAATTTTGAATACATGAAACTATATTCATTGAATAAAAATATAAAGAAAAAGTCAAACCTCAAATCTTTTTGTCCAGGGATTTCTGTTAATGTTTATTAAATTATATTTCTGGATATAAATAATGTATTCTTACGTTTTAGATTGGTAGTTTGAGATTTCAAGGTAGTAAGATGGGGAAAGAAAGAGTTTATTCCCATTTAAAATGTTTTTTACTTTTTTGGTACTTTGAAAGGTGTGACCTTTGTACAGATCCTACAGATCAGGTAGAAAACAGATCAAAGATCACTGTTAAAATGCTCTTCTTTTTGTTTTTTTTTTTAAATTTCAGTTTATCATGCAATCTACTTGGAAGAAATGATTGCTTCAGAAGTTGCTCGAAAACTTGCGCTGGTGTTTAATATTCCTCTCCACCAAATTAATCAGGTTTACAGACAGGGTCCCACTGGTATTCACATTCTTGTTAGTGATCAGGTAAATCAAATCATTTGTTTTTCCTTTTCACACTGGTATTTACTTTTATACATGTAATTGTAGAACTGTAGAAAAATTCTGTGACCTCTTTTGAAAATACTTATGAGAATCATTTCCTGAGAGTTGGGAATCACTTTGGAAGAACTTATAACCATGAGTTACAGGCATCCTAGTGATAACATGGAATACAAGCCAAGGAAAACTGGCTTAGCTTCCCCCCAGCCCTTTAGGATGCAGCCAGTTACTGGGGGACTCTAGGATAGTGGAAGGCTTTGGTCCGTTTTATGAGGTGAGTCACTGGATGTGTTTTCCTTTTGTCTATTATTTGATGACTAATTTTAAAAAACATGTAAGATATATAATTTTCCCCTTAGTGATTGGTGGCAAGCAAGTAATAATAGAAGAGCACTTTATGCAATTTTTAAGAGTCATCATCCACTGAAGCTGGCAGGGGATGTGCCCCTGTGGGTCACACGGGTGACCGACCAGGTCTCTCAGGGACCATTATGGACAGGCACAGTGAACACAAGGCAGTGCAGCACGTGTGCATCTTTGCTGCCTCACACTGCCTTCATGAATTATCGTTTTGGCCATTGAGTCCTGTATTTGTGTGAGAAGAATATTTACTGTTTTAAAATCATTTTTAGTTAAGAAATGACAGTTGGATCTTAATTGTACTTACACATTTACTTTATCCTTCTAGATGGTTCAGAATTTTCAAGATGAGAGTTGTTTTTTATTCTCCACAGTAAAAGGTACTTTGCATGTGTGTGTGTGTCTTAAAATGCCAGAATCATGAGAGATGGTGTGTGCCTCTAATTAGTGCCTCTCGTGTATTTATTCTTTAAAATGATGGCTTTACTCATTTTAAGAAGAAAGTTTGATAAATGAATTGAGAATATTTCTAGTGGTTGTAATAGAAATTAACAAATAAGGAAGAGGAGTCAGTCTTTCTAGATGACTGGAAAAAAAAATCTCAATTCATTCAGCCAACGTCTTACTGAGCACTTTGTGTCAGACACTGTGCTTCTGTCACTCAGTGGATCTTGAATAAAACAGAATCCATGAAACTCCTATTGGGGAAAGCAAACCAAAATTGGCCAAGAGATACACAAAATTACCAGTATGTTAAGTGCCATGAAGGAACAGGAAAGTGTGGGGTACTTATGGATAAGGGAGATCTGGGTTGAGGGGAATGTGAAGCTGTAAGGTAAGGCTTCTCTGAGGAGGTGTCATTAATCCTGAGACTTGAAGAATGAGAAGGAGCAGGAACTGGCCATAGGATTAGCATCCCCAGGCAATGTGGGGCTGTGTGCAAACACCTGGCGGCTTTGAAAGCTTGGCAGTGGGCCATGTAGCTGCCATGCTGTGTGTGAGGATGAGCTGATCAGGGTGAATCAAAGCAGGAGGCCGGGTCCGGCATGCGGGACCGGGTGATGATGGTAGTTCGGATTTACTTGAAATGTATTGGGTTGTCACTGAAGTTGTTTAAACAAAGGAGGAGTAATGTGACTAGATTTTTCTTTCACTTTCACAACTCTGTGGAGACAGATGAGAAGGTGGCAAAATGAGGCAGGTGAAAGGTGCCACTGTGGTGGTATGTTACAGATTTATAGACAGGGCCCCAGTGGGCTGCACATTTGAGGGAGGAATAGTTCTGACACCTGGTTTTCTGTGGAAAGTAACTGGGCCGATGGTGATTTCATTGAAGAGGTAAGTATGTTTGGGGTAAATCAACCAAGAGTTTGATTTTGGATATGTAGAAATGTCAAGTAGGCAGTTGACTGTCACCACTCTGGGGCTCAGAGAAGAGGCCTGGCCTTGAGATGTAAATTTGGAGGCCTTCAGCATATCAACAGTGACTCAAAGCTGTAGAAGTTGTTAAGGTCATTTAGGGAGAGAATGTGAAAAGAGAGCCAGGACCAGGCTTAGGTGGCTCCCACATTAAAGAGGAGGGATTCCTAAATGTAAAATTTGAGAAGAGATCATACATTCATAGACTATTTTAAAAGTCAGGTGAGCTAAGATCCAAATCCGGTCTTAGCACAAAAGCTGCCCCTAGAAGAGGGAGATGTCATGTGTGTCAAGTATCCCCAAACTACTGAAATACTGATTTTACTTTGTGCCTCACATGTTGCATATGCCATCAGGTTACCTGCGAGGCTGAGTTTTAACTCTGAACTGGTTCACTCTAACTTTTACTTTCAGAAACATCTTTAGCCTAGTACCCTTCTGCTCAGTCTTTTGTTCTCACAGCAGTACAGTTTTTACCTTGCATAACTGACATTGTCTAAAAAAGAAAACATATAGTATAATTGTATAGTTTTGTTTTGTGGAACCAGTAGACGTTTTCTGGTGTTAGAAATCATAGAATCTCCCCTCTGATCTCAATTTACTGTGTTTTTTTTTGTTGTTCAAACTTTGTCCTCATGAGAAAAATCATTTTTTTATGAATGCCTATATTGCTTCTATTTACTGAGAAACACTAGGCAACAAAAGGAATGATACATTTTTAAAATGTTTGAAATCTCCCTCTCAGTGGCTCAGAAATTTTTCTGGAAAAGATAGATGTACGCATTTGCATTTGCTCCCTCGGGTCCTCTGCCCTGACACAGTATATTTTACCTGTTCTGCTTCTAGTTCTTGCTTCCCTTATGGACAACACTATTATTATTGTGTGTCTTGCTAGATGTCCCCCTACCCCCAGAACTGGCAGACAGTGTTGGAATGGGGGCATTGATAGTGGACCAGGCTTCGCAGAATGTCTAAAAAGGGAATGTGTACATGAAGTGTTTTGGGGGAAGAGGAGCTAGAGCAAGTTAATTTGCTTGTTTATCTAGAATCATTTAAAGGTAACCTCTGAATTGGGAAGGGAGGTTGTAGTTGGCAGGGAGTTTTCCATTTAATAGGCTTAATTTCCTAAGCCTGACTGAAGAAATATTTCTTTCCTTTTCTGCAGCTGAAAATAGTGATGGCATCCACATAATTTTGAAGTGATGTCTTATATAGACTGAACTATATTCAGTACTAAATAGTCACGCTTAAAAGTGTGTGAAGACTGAATCCAAGAAGTCTTGGGATTGGATTTTACCATATGAAATGTTTCATATTGAAAACACAAGATGACCTTTCTAACGAGCTGTATGAGAGGTGAATCTCCTCACTGTCACTGCCATAGCCAAGCACCCTCATGAGAGTGAGCACATCGGCACAGCACGCATCCAGCTCTGGAGGCCACAGTGCAGGCATAGCTGCCCGCTGCTCTGGCAGAGGCCAGTAAATACAGTTCCTAGAAGCAGCCTTTGCTGTCTTTTTTACACTGTATGCGGTTTGGAAATGAATGTAGAAACTTACTGTGGGCATTTACCTTTCTGTGCCAGTTTGGCTTTTATTGCCTGAACCTTATGCTGACCTGGAGAGGAGATGGGGGACAGTGCTGTTTTGGGGCCAGCAGTGAATCTGTATGCGGAAAGGTGTGTTGTGCTGATGTGGCCGTTGGTGGTCAGGTAAAAGGCTCGGCACCTTCTTGGAAGAAATCATGTCTAAGGGTGTACGTTTGATATGATCATGCCAGATTGGAGAAGATCCAAGCCAGGAAGATGGGCTTGAAGCAAACTGCATTATCAGGAGTACCTTGGTGAGAGGATCAGTGTAAATCCTAATAGGTACAAAGACTTTTGTGTTTTGGCTTTGTCACAGATTTATTGAAAAACTTCTTTGCTTCTGCTTCCATTTTTAGCATTTTAGTTTCTGGTTTTCATTTTTGGAGATTCCTTGCTAAACTCGTGGTTTTTCTCTCGTTTTCTTCCCTCTCTCCCTCCATCTCTGACCACCCCCCACCCCCACCATCCTGTTGAACATTTTTTAAAGCCCTACCCCAGACATTGGAAATAGGTGACCCAAGTAGGGGGAGAAAGTATTATTGTTGATAGCTTCTGAATAGGTGTTAAGGAATCTTCATTATGAACAAGATGAATTTTTTCGTGGAAACACTAGATGTTATCAAACACTAAAATGTACCATACAAATCCCTTAAGCCTCTCCTCAAATATTGAGCTTTAGTACAATCATGGATAGACATTCTGGTGATGATTTAGGGGCTTTTTATACACCACATAATAGCTTCTTTCTCTATAAAAAGAGTGCCTCTTTCATAAAACCAAATGCTTGTCTGCTAGCATACTTTTCAAAGGGAATCCACTGTTTCCTCACTTTCCTCCCATATCTATCTCCGTCCTTCATCCAAAACCTTCCCAGAATCCATCAGCAAGCATGTTTGAGGCCTATGGTGTAGGGGACTGAATTTTTTTTTTAAACTTCTATTCCATTTTAATTGTAGGATCTCTGTCCATATACCCAGGTGTCCTTATTTGAATGTACTATTTGGTCCTCATCTGTGTTCAGGCAAAAAATAGGAAATGAGTAATTTTGAGTTTGTAATCTCTCCCGGAAGACAAACTGCTTCAGTGGGTAAAAGCTTTGACATGTTTTATTCATAAAGGGGGTTAATTATTTGCTACAAAGAAGCACGGTCTGTTTTCATCATCGATTTGAAAGTATCTGTAACTCCTATAGATCCTATAGGCAGAGCTTTCCTTTCTGACTTTTTGCCTTTGCTTTTGTGTGACCACATGTTTCCTGTACCAGTCACTGGGGAAAGAAGTGAGTTTATCTCTTGTTTTAAAAGTTTTGCTTGTCTATTTAGCATTCCTTTTTGGGTCTCAAGATTTATGGAACAATAAATGTCATTTAATGCTGTGTGCTTATTTTGAATTCCTCATCAGGTTTTAGAAGCGGGGTAAAAATACTTAGACGCTTATGAGACTTAAATTTTACTGCGTGGCATTGAACATGAGTTTGTCCCAGTGAAACAGGCTAAATAAATCTTGGCACCAGCAAATTTGTTACTTTGTTTTTTTAATAGTAGGATGTACACATTTCAGTATAATAAATGTTTTC
Source organism: Macaca thibetana thibetana (assembly GCF_024542745.1). NCBI lineage: Eukaryota > Metazoa > Chordata > Mammalia > Primates > Cercopithecidae > Macaca > Macaca thibetana. Next base: position 14,757,127 of record NC_065579.1, read on the forward strand.
TGATTGTTTTGCAAATGTGTGTCTCATTTAAAATCCCAGTTCCTGCTTCTGTCACTTCATGTCATAGAATCAAGGAGTTTCCCTGTGTGTGTTCTGAGCCAGTCTAAATGTAATAAGAGGTTAGGCCCATAGTTTTTTCTTTTTCAGTTTATTTTCTCAAAGCTGATGCAACTGAGGATATGTTATTCCAGTAACTGTTCCAGACTTGAAAAGGAAGCAAACCTGATTGTCTTACAAGAGGTTCTCCTGTTTTGTAAATGAGGCCATGGGTCATTGAGCATTGAGTCCAGTAGCTGTGATTGATAGGTTGTATCATGGCTCAAAAGAAATCATGTAGAGAAGGCTCTGGTCATTTAATCTTTTGTTTTGTTTTGTTTTGTTTTGAGACGGAGTCACTGTTGTCGCCCGGGCTGGAGTGCAATGGCATGATCTCGGCTCACTGCCACCTCCGCCTCCCAGTTTCCAGCATTTCTCCTGCCTCAGCCTCCCAAGTAGCTGAGATTACAGGTGCCTGCCACCATGCCTGACTAATTTTTGTATTTTCAGTAGAGACAGGGTTTTACCATGTTGGCCAGGCTGGTCTCAAACTCCTGACCTCAGGGGAGCCACCCGTCTCGGCCTCCCAAAGTGCTAGGATTATAGGTGTGAGCCACCACGCCTAGCCTTAAGTTAATTTTTTAAATAGAAACTCTAATTCATAATCACTAAAGTGAGTCTGTTATGTGCTCATTTATTGAAGTTGCTTCCTGCATCAGTCTTCCTCCCCCGTCTCCTCCACAACAGTAGGTATAAATGTATATTTAAGGAACTGCTATGGTATCCACACAATTTTTAGACCAAGTAATGCTGGAATATAGCATAAGGCAATAAAATGTTTACTCTGATAATCGTGCTAAGTCCATTTATGGGCAGATATATCTATCTGCTTTCCCTTCCTAGAATGCAGCCGAGGTAATATATCCTTAAAAACACTTCTAAAACTGCCCAATAAAGGTATTGCTAGTCACAGGAAAACATCTTGTTTTTGCCGTTTTACTTACGTTTCTCATGAGCTTCTGGCCCTTCAGTTTGGGGGGAGTGGTGGTTAGGAAGGGCCAGCCACCATGAACACCTACGTTTACCAGGAAGGTGGTGATAGTTTCTTAATAAAGATCACAAATGTGGACAGCATGGAGCAAGAATCAACCACAGCAGACAGTAGGGTCATTTTACCAGATTTCAGATAACATCATGAAGGTCTGCATTTGGAAAATGGTTTTGCTTGGATGTGTCTGCCATAAAATCATAGCAATAAAACCCTCTGACTTAATTTTTTTTAAAGCATTGCAATGGTTTATTCAATTTTATGAGTCTAAAAGGTACCAACACTTACTGATCTGAGTTTTAAGTCTGTAAAACTTTTGAGTAGCTATGGTGTAACCTGATTTCTAAGATTGCAAAATAAGCTTGAAAAAAAAATCACATCCATTTTACATGCATCCATTCATTACTTTTAATTGATTATACTACAGATAACTTAAGCCTTAGTTCTTTTTCTTTAAGTTTCCCCCCAGTTTTATGAGAGGCATGGACATAATTAGCTTTTTTCCTTTAATAAAAATGCATTATGTGCTGTAGCATACACCAGAGCTTCTACTTTCCAATCAGGCAGGCACAGACTCTCTGAGCTGCTTTTGTTTTTGGTCCCTGGAGGTGTGTATGACAAGTTGACAGAAACAAAAAGGTGAAGACCCTGCTCCACCCAGTATAGAGTCCTCTTTTCTTTGGTGTCTCATGGAAACCTATTAACATGCCTTCCACATAAGTCTCTACATATAAAACTATCAGGCATTATGAATTTGCAGTACAGTCACTTTGACAAAGTTGCTCTTTTATCTTCAAAGTGGAAAAGTCCTGCTAATCAAAATGGAACTGTTGTGAATTAAAGTAGGCCACTGGCTTAAATATCAGGTAGAAAATCAACAGCCTAGTTTTTCTGCTCAGTTTGTGCTAACACTGATGGTCTTTTTGAGGAGTGCTGATAATGCCAAGGGTAGAACTTTTGTACCTAGGTAGGTACCAATCTCTTAAGAGATCCAGGTTTCTGGCATGGTCCTAGCTGCATTGAAACCACTTGTCCTCTGAACTGACACAAGGCTTTGATTCGATTGTTTCACAGCAGAATAAAGGTGAAAACTCTCACCAGAGTTACTGCAATCCATACAGAAGTCTTTACCTGTAAATGCCTTTCCCAATGGAGCATCAACAGATTGGGTGATGGTGGAGTAGGTCAGGAAGACTCAGGTCTTCTAGAGGAAGGGATGCCTCATCACCCCTTGGGCCCAGGCAGCTGCTGTCAGAGAATGACACAGCACCTGCACAGTCGCTGGCCGCTTCCTGCCACTGCTGTCGGTGGGGTGACGGGAGCGAAGTAGGCGTGGACTTTGACATGAGGGAGCTGAGCCTGGAAGGATGAAGAAAACAGTGGAGTCTTTACACTGGTATTTCTAGGATTATGGTCATAATTCTAGTCCGCTATTAAACATCCTCACCTTAGTCAGTTCAAATAGAATTTATGCTGTAGATTGGAGCTGCTACTGTTACTCCCCCAACCCTCTGCCCCGCATTAGTACGTGAAAACACTTACGTTAATATATTTTGATATGTTTCTAAGGATAAGTGAAAACACTTACGTTAATATACTTTGATATGTTTCCACCCGGGGTAGTAACCAGCCCTGTGTGCAAACTAAGTGAATGTTCTCTACAGCTGTAGCACCCTGGATGGGGCTGTTTTGATATGTAAATGCAGTTGCCTAAACTTAAAGCATAATCAATAAAACAATGTAGGTGAACTACATGGCAAAAGCCAAATTCTGTTAAGCCCTCTTACCTGGAAATTAGCCAAGAGAGTTCTACCTCCCACTCATAATGACCTTACATTGCTTGCCTTTAACACAGGCCTTTTTACTTTTTTTGAGAGTTTCACTCCTGTCCCCCAGGCTGGAATGCAATGGTACAATCTGGGCTCACTGCAACCTCCTCCTCCCGGGTTCAAGCGATTCTCCTGCCTCAGCCTCCCAAGCAGCTGGGATTACAGATGTGCACCCAGCTAATTTTGTATTTTTAGTAGAGACGGGGTTTCACCATGTTGGTCAACTGGTCTCGAACTCCTGACCTTGTGATCCGCCTGCCTCGGCCTCCCAAAGTGCTGGGATTACAGTCGTGAGCCACCGCGCCCAGCCCAACAAAGGCTTTCTTATAAGGGCTCCGATCACCAGACTATGTGGAATCTCCATCCCAGACCCAACTCAAGTTGAATCTTCAGGGCAGAGTCTAAGCAAGAACATTTTGACGAAGTCTATAAGGTGCCACTATTGTGCCAGATCAGTTTGCATAACTATTGCATAACAGAGAAAATGGGTGTTGATTTATTTTGAGATGGAGTCTCACTCTGTGGTCCAGGCTGGAGTGCAGTAGTGCAATCTGGGCTCACTGCCTCAGCCTCCCGAGTAGCTGGGATTACAGGCGCCCACCACCACACCCAGCTAATTTTTGTATTTTTAGTAGAAACGGGGTTTCACCATTTTGACCAGACTGGTCTTGAACTCCTGACCTCAAGCGATCCGCCCACCTTGGCTTCTCAAAGTGTTGGGATTACAGGCATGAGCCACCACACACCTGGCCCCGGCCTGATTCTTGATGTTTTCCTTTGTTGCTTAGAAATGTCAGGTGTGACCGACTCCCCTGCCCCACACCTACCCGCATCCGCTTGATGCCTGCACGGGTAACCTGCTGGCAATCGTACAGCTCAAGGCGCTCCAGGCCTCGGCAGTTCTCTAGGTGTTCCAGGGCCACATCAGTGATGAGGAGGCAGTTGTCCAACTCCAGTACCCGCAGCCTCTCATGGCCACAGGTGCTGTTGCTCAGGTGCAGGATCCCATCATCTGTGATGAGTTCACAGTGGGACAGGCTCTGGAACAGGGAGACATTAGTAAATGTTTGCAGGACCTTTATTCCAAGGCTCAAGTCCTAAAAAAAAGCTGGAAGCTAGCCTTTTTGCCCTTCTGCAATGGAATGACACAGCAAGAATGCCCTCAGCAGATGCCAGCCCCTGGACTTCCCAGCCTTCAGAACTATGAGAAGTTTCTGTTCATTACAAATTATCCAGTCTGTGGTAGCAGCACAAAACAGACTGAGACATTTAATCAGGCAGTGAGGACCAAACACAAAGCCTTGGGGCCCTTTGGTTATGGGTTTGCTACACTGGGAGTGGCTTCTCTCCTAATTGTGTAATGATGGAAATAAAATTTTCAGGGGAAATTCCAGAGTTTACCCCCTTGACAGCAGTTTTATTGGCCAGTTCTCCATTTGAGGGGATGCAAGTGAAATCAGTGCATCTAATGTCATTTAGAAAACTGCATAAATAGCTGTGACCCAGAGATGTACTGAACATCTTTGAAGGTTATAATCAAATAGACCTTGAATGGTGTGATCTGACATTACTGACTTCTCTTGGGTAAACAGTAACGGTTGCAGAAGATAAATTCAGATGAATATTACATAGCCAAATGACATTTGTGTAATTCTCTTAAGTTCTCCATATCAAAAACAGTTTTAGACCTGACAGTTTCTCCCAATGCATATCAAATGTAAGATTCACCCCACCATAAAAACTGGAGAGGCAAAAGTACTGCATCAATGTCCCATTTGTTCATTTGTTCCTTCAAATATATGAGCTCCAACTCCGTCCCAGCCCCCACGGGTGCAATGATGAGTAAAAATATACTTTTCTGCACTGGCGGAGCCCAGACTGGAGAGTCTAGAAAATCAAATAATGCTAATCTTTTAAACTGAAGCTGAGATGCTTCGACAGCATATGATAGCAGGATTCGTCCTGGGGAAGAGACCACTGAGTTGCTATTTGAAGGACTAGGAGCTAATCCTAGGAAAGAGAGCAAAGAGTTTGTTGTGTGCAAAGCCCAGGGGTAGCAGGAGAATGGCAAGTACTGTTTAGGAAGAAGGTCAACATATAATAGGTGGGAAATAAGAGGATGCATGTAGATGCAGATGAATTGGGGAGGTAAGGGCCAGATCACAGAGTTGTGTAGATTATGTAAAGAAATTTGATTCCAAGGTCAGTGGGAGGAGTTGTAAGGACAATGTGATGTTACAGTTGTTTTTCAAAAAAGATGGAAAATAAGTGTTGGTGAGGATGTGGAGCAACTGGAAGTCTCATATGCTGCAGGGGTTATTTCGATGTTTCTGACTGAAATGCATACATGTGTTAACCAAAAAACATAGGAATGCTGGCTGTAATAGCCCCAAACTAGAAGCAGTACTCAAATATTCACAACTAGAGAAAGGATAAATAAATCACAGTGTCCCCATTCTATAAAGCTGTGAGAATGAACAATATACAAACTACATGTAACAATATGGATAAGGAAACCAGATGAGTATACATGATGGTTCCATTCATATCATTTAAATAAAATACAAAAAGAGGCAAAACTGATATATGCTATTTGGAAGTCACGACTTTTGGGGGATCAGTGATTGAAAGGGAGCAGAAAGGGCCTTTCTGGGGTCATGATAATGTTGACCTTTGATTGGGGTGTATTCAGTTTATGGAAATGCATTGATCTGTACACCAATGATAAATGTACTTTTCTGCATGTATATTTTACTTCAGTAAAGTTAAAATTGAAAAACCACTCTGCCAAATTTTTTAGTGCAGAAGTGGATACAGTTTAGGGCAAGTGAATGGCTACTGCAGTCTATGAAGCAAGGAAATGTCTGAGAGTTTGGACTTGAGTCCTGGCAGGGGAGACCTAAGTAGATGGGTGTAAGGTATTCCTGCAGAATAAAAAATCTAAGACATAGCAGTAGTACTGGTTGTAACAGCCCCAAACTAGAAACTACCACTAGAAACTAGAACTACTGGCTATGTAACTGAGCAGCAGAGTACAACCTCGAGGGAAGAGAAGCTAAAGAAGAGGAATTCTGTTGGATCTTGATACTTGAAAAGTTCTTCTCTGAGCTTGATCTTAACAATATGGAATATATTTCCTTTCTCATGAATCGAATCACTCTACATGGTTTACATCAAATAGTATTTATGTAATCAATGCTGTTCATTGGTGTTTAGCTTTTAGAATTGACTTATGAGTAAAGCCAGAAAACTGGTTCTTTAGGAGGCTGTTTAAAATTGGTAAATCAAAAAATAGAATTTTGATTACTTACAATAAAATGGAATCAAAAAAGTATCTCTCTGTGTATTTATTTCACTTTATTTTAAATTTTTATTTATTTATTTTTGAGGTAGAGTTTCCCTCTTGTTGCCCAGGCTGGAGTGCAATGGCGCAGTTTCAGCTCAATGCAACCTCCACCTCTCAGGTTCAAGCGATTCTCCTGCCTCAGCCTCCCGAGTAGCTGGGATTATAGGCATGTGCCACCACGCCCGGCTAATTTTGTATTTTTAGTAGAGGCGGGGTTTCTCCATGTTGGTCAGGTTGGTCTCAAACTCCCGACCTCAGGTGATCCGCCCGCCTTGGCCTCCCAAAGTGTTGAGATTACCGGCGTGAGCCACCACGCGTGGCCAATTTCATTTTATTTACATATAGATTCACACATATATATGTGTATATTTACAAACACAGATTGGAGAAAGATGATGGAGGTGGTGTATGAATGCTAATTTCTCCATTGTTTTAATATAGGGAAATTCAGAAATCAAGAAGTTAGCAGTAATATGAGACTGAGGAGATACTGTTATATTAATTGAAAAACTTAGGTACTGGCATATTCAAGTATTCATAGAAATTTTTAAAACCTGATTGAAGGAAAATCAGAGGGTGCTTGGCCTTTTCCAAGTTAACAGGAAAATCTGCTGCCAACAGGGTTCGCATAGCAGTGGGGCCTTCTATATTAACACTAACAACATAGTCAATAGTCAGAGCTGTCTGGTTCGGGCCAATTCTGCAGAGTAGGTGTCATTATTCCCTTTTTACAGATGACGGCATTGTGGCTCAAAGAAGTTGAGACTTGCCAATTATACCCAGCTCAGGCTGGCCTCAAAGCCTTTTCTCCTGTCATGCACTGTCACTCACCCCCGGCAGGAGTGGTGCATTCTGGAAGTGAGCAGCTTGTATCACATTCCTGACTCAGAGGTGGTTAGGGTGGTGGGGCAGAAGATGCAGAATGGGAGGTGGAACTGCTTTTAATTGCCACCAGCAGGTGTCTTCTGCTCCCATGGATGTGGTGTGGATGTGTGTGCGTGAACGACACCGGGAGGAGAGGGACAGAGAAAGACAATCACTTTTCATTGCACAGAGAATTTCTCGAGAAGGACAGAAATGGGCCATAGTGGTTATCCCTGTGTAGGGAACATGGCAACTGGGGATTTTCCTCCTATTCCTGGTACTTTTTCTTTTTTGACGGAGTTTCACTCTTGTTGCCCAGGCTGGAGTGCAATGGCGTGAATCCACCACAACCTCCCGCTCCCAGGTTCAAGCGATTCTCTCAGCCTCCTGAGTAGCTGGAATTATAGGCGTGCACCACCACGCCCGGCTAATTTTTTGTGTTTTTCGTAGAGACAGGGTTTCTCCATGTTGGTTAGGCTGGTCTCGAACTCCTGACTTCAGGCAATCCGCCCGCCTCAGCCTCCCACAGTGCTGGGGATTACAGGTGTAAGCCACCGCGCCCGGCCTCCTGGTACTTTTTAAAGTAACTTTTACTTTTGAATTTTTTTTTCTTTTTTTGAGACAGAGTCTCACCCTGTCGCCAGGCTGGAGTGCAGTGGTGTGATCTCGGCTCACTGCCACCTCTGCCAGGTTCCAGCGATTCCCGTCTCAGCCTGCCGAGTAGCTGGGACTACAGGCGCGCGCCACCACACCCAGCTAATTTTGGTATTTTTAGTAGAGACGGGGTTTCACCATTTTGGCCAGGATGGTCTCAATCTCCCAACCTTGTGATCTGCCCGCCTAAGCCTCCCAAAGTGCTGGGATTACAGGTGTGAGCCACCGTGCCCGGCCCTCTTTTGAATTTTGTCAGTTTTTTTTTCTGCATTAGTTGATGTGATCATGTAATTTTTCTTCTTTAGTTAACATGGTTGATTACATCAGTCAGTTTTCAAATATTAAACTGCACTTGTGTCTCCGGAGTAAATCCTGCTTGGCCATGGTATTATAATTATTTCTATATATTGCTACATTCTATTTGCTAACATTTTGTTACAGATACTTGCTTCTATATTTATGAGGAACATCAGTCTGTAGTTTTTTTGGTACAATTTTTGTTTGGTTTTGATAACAGGGTATTACTGGCCTTGTTAAAAAAAAAAAAAGTTTTGGGAGGCCGAGGCAGATGGATCACTTGAGGTCAGGAGTTCGAGACCAGCCAGGCCAACATGGTGAAACCCTGTCTCTTCTAAAAATACAAAAATTTGCTGGGCGTGGTGGTGCACACCAGTAATCCCAGCTACTCGGGAGGATGAGGCAGGAAAATAGCTTGAACCCAGGAGGCAGAGGTTGCAGTGAGCCGAGATTGTGCCACTGCAGTCCAGCCTGGGCGACAGAGCAAGACTCTGTCTCAAAATAAAGAGTTGTAAAATGTTTTACTGTCTATTTCCTAAAAGACAGTGTATAAAATTGATGTTAATTCAGGTCAGACACAGTGGCTCACACCTGTAATCCCAGCACTTTGGGAGGTCGAGGCAGGCAGATGACCTGAGGTCAGGAGTTTGAGACCAGCCTGGCCAACATGGTGAAACCCCGTCTCCACTAAAAATACAAAAATTAGCCAGGCGTGGTCGCACATGTCTGTAATCCCAGCTATGCACAAGGTTGAGGAGAACCACTTGAATCTGGGAGGCAGAGGTTGCAGTGAGCTGAGATTGTACCATTGCATTCCACCCTGGGCAATAGAGTGAGACCCTGTTTCAAAAAAAAAAAGATGTTCATTCCTTAAATGTTTGGTAGAGTTCCCCAACAAAACCATCTGGATCTGGACATTTCTTTTTTGGGAATCCTGAAACTGCAAATTCAATGAAAACAGTAATCAAATATTTAGATACCTTGCCTCCCAAGTTAGCCCAATTAATAGATCTTTGAAATCGAGAGATGATACCTTACAGAACGAGAACCCAAACAGCTTCTTGCTGTGGTGGGAGGGCTCTTTCATCTTTAAGAGGTGAATAATGTCAGAAAAACTCAGACTCACCAGGGCTTGCAGTTTAGGACAGTGAATGGAGAGCTGGATGAGTGTGCTGTCGGTTATCTGGAGAGAAACACGCTGTGTCAGTGTGGCTTCTACACCAGAACTTAATACCTAATCCTGGCTTCTCCTGAACATGAGAATCAAAAGGTGTAAAAGAGAATTAAAAACTCATCTCAAACACTCTGGGGCTGGGAGCTCCTCTCTTCACCAGCACTCTAAAATCTGCCCACTTCTAGAGATGCATAACTGTTTTTTGGTCTCTCCTCTGGTGCCCCAAGGAGACCTGGGGCAAGAGACAAAGTGGAGTGGGCAAGGAGGGTTCCCAGGATTCTCCTCTTTGGAGTCATCCCATCACTGGACATGCAAGCTTATTTTACAGAGCTATCCTGAACTTCTCTTCTGTAGTTCTGTCTGATGACTGAGAATGGCCAAAAGTTCACACATCCACTGCCATGGCCTTCGCAGGTTTCCAAGCCCTGCCACTGAGGTTGATCAAGGAGGGTCAGGATGACAGCCAGTCAGTGTCTCTGGCTGTGCCGCACTGGCCAGCAGTGACTGAGGGGCAGGCTGCCCTGCAGGGCTGTCAGGAGTCCACTCACCAGGATGCATTCTTCAAGATCCATCTTCTCCAATTCGTGGCAATTCTGGAAGAGTCCACAAGACACACCCTACATGTGAGTCAGTGGTGAGGGCAACAATGGTGGCTTGCCCCACCCCTCTGAGTATTGGCCCAGTGTCCTTGTTCTCTTCTATTAAGAAGCATGCCCTGTTCCTAAAGCTACCCAGTAAACCAGCACTTCTGAGCAGCTTCCTTTTGAGTTACATACGGTGCTTCGGAACTGGGAACAGGGCTGCCTCTGGCTGCGTTTCCTTCTCTCAACTTGGAAAGAGAGTTGTCCAAAACCTTCCCAGTGGCTCGCAGACATCAGCAGGTAAATTTTAGCCCTAGCCTAGGCTCCGGGAGGGCATGGGGATGGGGCACGAAGCCACACTGTGGCAGTTGGGTGGAGGTAGCAGAGTGTATCAGCAGCCCCAGGAGGACATGGGTTCCTGACAGCAGGTCCAGAGGGGCCCCCAGTGGTGTTTGCAGGGCAAAGGGCAGAGTACAGCCCAGTTACGGGGAGCTGCTGAGAGGCCAAGTTGGGGTCCACATGAGGAATGGAGCCGACTGCCAGGAGGAGGCTGGCCCCGCTTGAGCACACGTGAGGCCCAGACCCTTTACAGAACCCTCTACAGGACTTCCCTAGATGTCTGGCTAACCGGAGAAACTGCAGCGCACACCCCAAGGGCTCTGCTCTGCTCTGCTCTGCTCTGCTCCGCTCTGCTCTGCGCCTGTCTTTGCCGAAGACAGTCTTCTGCACACCCGAAACCACTCCAAGTCACTGTGAATTCGGGAGGTGAATTCGAGTTTGGTTGTATTCTTTAAATCCATGCCTTACCCGAGCTAAAAGTGTAAAACCTGCGTCCGTCAAATGGGAGCATCGGGCAGCCTCCAAAATTCTGAGGAGAAAGTATACAGGGGAGAAAACGGTACCAACTAGTTAACAGTGGAAGCACAGAATGTATGATGCATACTTGAGTTTTTGCTGCTCTTTGACATGCTTTTCCTTCTGTTAACAGCCCTGAGGGAGTGTGACCTGCCCAAAGCCCCAAAGTTCCATCCCAAATTTGGAAAGTAAGAATCTTCCTGCTATAGCAGCATGTTGTTTTCAAATAGTATTCTAATATTTGTTTTTTGGGTTTTTTTGTTTGTTTTTTGCAAACGGAGTCTCACACTGTCACCCAGGCTGGAGTGCAGTGGCAGGATCTTGGCTCACTGCAGCCTCCGCCTCCCAGGTTCAAACGATTCTCCCATCTCAGTCTCCCCAAGTAGCTGGGACCACAGGTGCCTGCCACCATGCCCAGCTAATTTTTGTATTTTTAGTAGAAACAGGATTTCATCATGTTGGCCAGGCTGGTCTCAAACTCCTGACCTCAGGTGATCCACCCTCCTCGGCCTCCCGAAGTGCTGGGATTACAGGCGTGAGCCACCATGCCCAGCCTTGTTCACTTTTTAAACACATTTAAAATGAACTTTTCTCAACGAAATCATCTTGATATTTACTGCATTTATAGAAATTCCCAGGTACCCTAAAGGAAATTTTAAAAATTTGTAGACAATGAAAAATAAGTTAATTCTCAGTTACCCAGGCTTAATAGGGATGGGTGCATGAATAACATTCTAAGTTAAACACTCTCTTACAGCAACAATTTTGACCTCCTTTCTGACCAGTTTTGATCGCCCAAATTCCTTCTAAGCAGAAATATCTAAATGATATAGTACCTTCTCTACAACAGTAAGAAAAATTGGTAAAAGCAGAAATATACGATTCTTAAAAGATACAGAACTGGTGTGAGCGTGGGAATGGATCAGTTTCATTGGGAAGTAGAGATTTTTAAAAAGTATCTTTTTTTCTGCCTCTTGGGTAGAGTTTAAAGGTTGCTGGTTCTGAAGTCAGTTTCTATTGTTACTATTGTTAAAATTTTAATATTCATAGCTGGTAATGATAATCTATTACCTTGAAGATCAGAATACAAATTATTGTTTTTTTTTTTTTTTCCCTGAGATGGGATCTCACTCTGTCGCCCAGGCTAGAGTGCAGTGGCACAATCTTGGCTCACTGCAATCTCCGCCTCCCGGGTTCAAGTGATTCTCCTGCCTCAGCATTCCGAGTAGCTGGGACTACAGGCGCCTGCCACCACACCCGGCTAATTTTTGTATTTTTAGTAGAGACAAGGTGTCACCATGCTGGCCGGGCTGGTTTCGACCTCCCAACCTCAGGTGACCCACCCGCCTCAGCATCCCAAAGTGTTGGGATTAAAGGCGTGAGCCACCGTGCCTGGCCTAAATCATTATGTGTTAAAAACAAAACCTTTTTCCTACTGGGGAAGAAGCTAAGTGATTGTGATGTTCCCCTCATTCTTCTGTTTGGCGGCAGGTCTGGAGGACGTGAGGCTACCACTGCTCACTATGTGCTCACTCAGATGCTTAAAGCAATAACAGGATGAGGTAAATTAGGTGGAAAACTGTGACATTCATTGAGAAATTAAAGTTTGGATTCACTGGTGGTAGGCATTTTATACTCTCCCAGTACATCCTTCAATGAACTGGATTTATACATTGTCCCACCCCAATTTACCCAACAAAAGCCAACAACAACATAACTACTGCCTCCACCACCCCTACCTGGCAAGCCTGTCCTCTCCTGCAGGAAGCCCTCTTGGTTAACTCAGCCAAACTCTGAGCTGCAAAGCAAAAAGTGCGGTGTACTCACTGCAGTCGTGGACAGTTCAAACCCAGCGCTGTGAGAGAGGCATCTGTGAGGTTGCTGCAACCCGAAAGGCAGAGAGCCTGCAGCCGGTGACAGCCCCTGCATATCTGCACCACACCCTCATCAGTAATGCGCTGAGGAAAAGCAGCACAGAAAGAAAAGTCAGAGGACACCAGCAATGCCGAAACGGGAGCAGCAGAAAAATATCTGCTGTTGTTCAATGAGTTTTGGTTGCTGATTACTAGCATTTTATCCAAATAACTCCAACAAAATAAGAAGTACAGGGTAGACATGTACTTGTGTTATCTCTGCATAGCTTTAAAATATTCCAGCAATTTAGATAAGACACATGCATCCAGGAAAAAATAAAATTTTTAAATAATACAAATGGAAAATAAAAGTTTAAAATTCCATTTCTCCCTCACTAGAGTCATCAAAATACAGATTTTTTTCATAAAATTCATAAACTCATAATTTAAAAATCTGATTAAATAAAGAACTTTTGAGGCTTCCCGAGTTTAAATGACATTAATGTTTGATTGGATTTCTGCAGATTAATGCCTTATTTACAATATACACATGTATATTTATATTTCATCAAATGTTTTAGACAACAGGAAAATTAAATACATCACAAAATTATTGATACATATCTTAAATTCTAAGAATTTGGCCATGAAGATTCAAAATAATATGTTCACTTGAACAGACTACTTGATACAGAAATAAACACACACATCTATATACTTCAAGCCATCAGCCAGTGCTGTCCTATACATAAGTCAAGGTCCTATTTTTGAATAGTCCTGGCCCATAAGGTCAACATTTGTCCAGCAGATAGTTTCTGGTTTTTTCCCCACCACCAGGGACTCTAAAGATTTATAATATATTCATTTAAAGCTGAATGCAAGGGCTTTCCCTTACCTTTCTCAAAACCTACGTTCCCCTTGAAAAACCTGGCAGGATATAGCAAAGCATCCTCTTCAATTATCAACGTTTACAATGGCAGTGGGGAAGGACCAATAGTTTTCCACAGGCTAATGTCCGGATGAAAATGCCACCTTGCTCTTGCCTATGCGTTTTATTCTTTAAAGCATTTTTGCATGTGTTATTTCGTATTATCCACTGAAACAACGTGAGAGGAGTCATCATCCTCAATTTATAAGTTAAAAAAAAAAGACACTTCATGTCTTATAACTATTTAGTGACCAATTCACGGCATTCCTCAATAGTGTCCCTAATACTCTATTCAACAAAATCAAGACCTGGTCTATATTATTTTTAGGGGCGATGTCGGTGGCTTTGTACTGCGTATGATTCCTTTTTGTTGTTGTTCTTCCATCTTGTGACAAATTGGTAGGTTCTATAAGGACACAGGATGAAAATCAGGGTGTGGCAACATAGCCCATCTCAGCTGCCCGGGGGGCAGATTGCTTTGGGAGACAACATAGAGCCAACGGTGTTCAGGAAAGGCGTGCTACTTACTGAACAGGACTGCAAGTTGAGGCTCACAAGCTCATGGCAGTAATTCTGAATGTGTTTCAGAGCTTCATCTTCTAACTGAGTGGACAGAGAAAACAAAATTTGACAGCTGGAATCCAGGTGAGGGAACAGTGGGACACCAAGAAAAATGCAAAAGCAGCTCCCTGGACGATGTGCCCACACCTGACACATAACACAAACAGCTGTATCAGCCCTCTGGTACCTGTGTGCAGCCCCTCAGGAGCAGGGCTTTCAGGCCTCGACAACCTCGCACCAGTGCCTCGATGCCATCCTTCGTGATCTGATCACACCAAGAGAGGTTCAGGTACTCCAGGTTTCGGCAGCCCTCACTGAGAGAACAAGAAACAAAAACTATGTGCAGTCTCTCCTGTAGAGAGTTAACGACCAACTCTGAGTTTAGTACATCACCAGATAAATAACTCTGAGTTTAATAACTCTGAGTTTCATCACCAGAAATTCAGAAGGGGAGACCCATGCCTGGGACCTCTTGGAGACACCTATTTCTTGCTGGATCCAATGTGACCATTAGGAAGGCTTCCAGAATGTTCATAGTTTTGGGTATTCTCTTGACACAAACAATGGGCACTCTTACCTGATCCCCTTCAAGGAGCTGTTTGTAACAGACACACAGGAGGTCAGATCCAGATGTTTCAGCTTGGAACAGAATCTGCTAAGGCTATAACACGTGCTGAAAAAGAGCGGACGCACTAAAGATATTTTCAACCATGTTTCTTTCCCTTCTCTCTCCCTGTGGCTATTTGGTCACCAATTAATCTTCATTATTTACCTGTCAGTGATTTTTGTGCATCCGTTGAGGTTTAAATGTTCAATGTTTCGGCAGTTCTGTGCAAAGGTCCTAAAATGAGAAAACATTTCAAAGCTCCCTGCAAGTTGCTGGACAGCCACTAGAGGGCATATGAAACCATTCACGCTTAGAACAGTGCTCCCTCAAACTTAATTAAAGCGTGTAAGACTCAGCTAGGGAGGCCGGGCGCGGTGGCTCAAGCCTGTAATCCCAGCACTTTGGGAGGCCGAGGCGGGCGGATCACAAGGTCAGCAGATCGAGACCACAGTGAAACCCCGTCTCTACTAAAAATACAAAAAATTAGCCGGGCGCAGTGGCGGGCGCCTGTAGTCCCAGCTACTCAGGAGGCTGAGGCAGGAGAATGGCGTGAACCCAGGAGGCGGAGCTTGCAGTGAGCCGAGATCGCGCCACTGCACTCCAGCCTGGGCAACAGCGTGAGACTCCGTCTCAAAAAAAAAAAAAAAAAAAAAAGACTCAGCTAGGGTTCTTGTCACAGTGCAGATTCTGATGACAGATCTAGAATGGAGCTTGACAATCTGCAGTTTAAAGAAACTCCCAGGTGATGCCAGTGCTGCTAGTCTAGGGACCACATTTTGAGAAGCAGAGTCCTAGACTACCTATCAATCAGTTCTCCTTTACACACAGCTTGGTGAGTCATCACCAAATCATGAGAATAGAGGCCTAGCTCCCTGCTCCCTCCGCTCTACAAAAAAATCAATTTGAAGCAAGGGGGCAAATCTTCTTGTACTGTGCCATGCTGTCACTTGCTTACCCTAGAGCCTTTCCAGAGAAACCATTTCTGGCGATTGATAGAAGACAGCAGTTAATCAGTATCAAGACCCACTCATTTTACTGGTGAGGACGTTCAGTCATGAAGAGAAACTTCCTCATTGATCTGTGGGTTGGTAGCAAGGCCAGAAGCAGCAAATTAAAACCCCCTATTCACCACTCACTGCTTAACATATTCAGCAAGGACTAGCTCAGGTCATCTCCATCATTCTGAAATACAGCTTTCAGATGTGCTCCTTCCAACCTGCCCTGGTACAGGTAGGGGGAACCAAGCTGGAGCCTGATGGATTGTCTGAGATGAAGAGATGGGGCTGAAAGTCTAGGAAGACCAAGGCAGCCGGAGTTATCTGGCAAGAGCACTAGAGCAGAGAGAACATCACAAAGAGAACTCCAGAGATCTGTGGAGGGTGCCCCTCAAGAATTAATTACAGGCCAGGCATGGTGGCTCATGCCTGTAATCCCAGCAATTTGGGAGACCAAAGCAGGAGGATCACTTGAGCCCAAGAGTTTGAGACCAGCCTAGGCAACATAGTGAGACTCTATCTCCAAAACAACAACAACAACAAAAAGAACTCAGTCCCACACTGACCAATGTACGCATGTGATGAAACTACCCAAAGCCCAAGGCCAGGGAATAAGAATCAACAAAAAGCATTAAAGGAAACAGTAGCCAGAGCTCACCAAGGGCAAGGAATAGTGCCCATTTCTACCAACCAAGGGTGAAAAATGCCACAATTCTTGGGGCATTGGATAGAGTATTGAGAATAGTCTTCCTTTAGGAGTGGTGCACAATTAGCCCTAAACACTGCTTTGGTACAACCTAACAAATCTTAAAAACAAGACCTAACGAGAACTATTCCCAATTAAGTCAACTGTATCCCAGAACAAAACTCGAGTATCTATAGGAATACAAAAATATCTGCACCCAACAAAGTAAAATTCACAATGTCTGGCACTGAACAAAAAATTATGTTTTCATAGAAGGAGGAAAATATATCCACAATAAAGAGAAGATGTAATCCACCAAAACCTACTCTAAACTGACACAAATAGCAGAAACAACAAAGGCATTAAAAGTTACAATGTTATTGCCTAGAATACATTTCTATGAAGCTAACAATTAAACATTATGTAGACACTTGGAAAAATAAAAGGGATCCAAGATGCAGTCGCTCACACCTGTAATCCCAGCACTTTGGGAAGCCAAGGCAAGCAGATCACTTGAGGTCAGAAGTTCAACATCAGCCTGGCCAACATAGTGAAACCCTGTCTCTATTAAAAAAAAAAAAAAAAACACACAAAACGTAGCTGGTGTGGTGGCACATGCCTATAGTTCCAGCTACTTGGGAGGCTGAAGCAGGAGAATCACTTGAACGCGAGAGGTGGAGGTTGCAGTGAGCCATAATCACGCCACTGCACTCCAGCTTGGGCCACAGAGTGAGACTCCATCTCAACAACAACAACAACAACAACAACAACAGCAACAACAACAAAGATATGAAAACCACAATGGCTGATATAAAACTTTATTGGATCTTTATTGGATGAGATTAACAACAGATTAGATATGGCAGAAGAAAAGATTAGTGAACTTGAAGACATAGCAATAGCAACTATCAAAAATGAAACACAGAGCGGAATAAAACAGAAAAAGAACAGAGCATGAATGAACTGTGGGACAACTTCAAGCAACCTAATATACATGTGATTGGAATCACTAAATAAGAGGAGACAGAGGAAGGAGGAAAAAATACTGAAGAAATAATTGCCAAAATTTCCCCAAACTTTATGAAAACAATAAACCTATGGACCCAAGGAACTCAAAGAACTACAAGTGCAAGAAACATGAAGAAAAACACACCAAGGCATATTATAACCAAATTGATCAAAACCAGTGACAGATTAGCCATTCGTGGTGGTGTGTGACTGTGGTCCCAGCCACTTGCGAGGCTGAGGTGGGAGGATCACTTGAGCTCAGGAAGTGGAGGTTACAGTGAGCCAAAGTGGCACCACCGCACTCCATCCTGGGTGACAGAGTGAGATTCTAGAGAGAGAGAGAGAGGAACCAGTGATAGAGAAAACCCTAAAAACAGCCAGAAAACAAAGCCATGTTATGTGACAGCAGTTTTATCACTGGTAATGAAAAGGCAAGAAAACAGAGGAGCACCACCCTTAAAATACAAAAAAAATAGTCACTATAGAATTCTATACTCAGCAAATTTTTGCTTTTTTTTTTTTGAGACGGAGTCTCGCTCTGTTGCCCAGGCTAGAGTACAGTGGTGCAATCTCAGCTCACTGCAAGCTCTGCCTCCCAGGTTCACGCCATTCTCCTGCCTCAGCCTCCCAAGTAGCTGGGACTACAGGTGCCCATCACCAGGCCCAGCTAATTTTTTTTGTATTTTTAGTAGAGACAGGGTTTCACTGTGTTAGCCAGGATGGTCTCAATCTCCTGACCTCATGATCCACCCACCTCAGCCTCCCAAAGTGCTGGGATTACAGGCGTGAGCCACTGCACCCGGCCCAGCAAAAATATTTTTTTTAAGTGAAGGAAAAAATAGATTTTTTTAGACATAGAAGAGCTGGAAGAATTAATCAGGCTTACAGTAAAAGAAATGTAAAAAAATTTCTTTATGCAGAAAGAAAATGATACCAGTTAAAAATATGTGTCTACAGAAAGGAAAGACTGGATGTAGCAACTACTTGGGTATATACAATTTTTAAATTTAAATCTCTTAAAAATAGGCAGGGCACTGTGGCTCATGCCTGTAAACCCAACACTTTGGGAGGCTGAGGCAGGCAGCTCACTTGAGGCCAGGAGTTTGAGACCAGCCTGGCCAACAGGGCAAAACCTTGTCTCTACTAAAAGTACAAAAATTAGCCAGGCAGAGTGGTACATGCCTGTAGTCTCAGCTACTTGGAAGGCTGAGGCACAAGAATCACTTGAACCTGGGAGGCGGAGGTTACACTGAGCCTAGACCATGACACTGTACTCCAGCCTGGGTGACAGAGTGAGACTGTCTAAAATAATAATAATAATAATAATAATAACAATAAATCTCTTAAAAATAGTTGACTGTTAAACAAAGGTACTAAATCTATGAAGTGTATATAAGGAGAATTAAAATGTATGACAACAATAGCATAAAGACGAAGTGAGGAGAAATGAAAGTTTTACATAATACAATATGAAGGTAGACTGTACTAAATTAAACATGTAGTCAATAAACTCTAAAGCAATGACTAAACATATGAAGAGTTATAGAAACGAAGCGAAAAAGGAATATAAAATGAAGTCATTAAAAAACACTTAATCTCGGCCAGGCATGGTAGCTCACGCCTGTACAATCCCAGCACTTCGGGAGGCTGAGGCGGGCAGATCATTTGAGGTCAGGAGTTCGAGATCAGCCTGGGCAACATGGTGAAAACCTGTCTCTACTAAAAATACACAACTTATCCAGGCAAGGTGGCCCATGCTTGTAGCCCCAGCTACTTGGGAGGTTGAGGCACGAGAATCGCTTGAATGCAGGAGGCAGAGGCTGCAGTGAGTCGAGATTGTGCCACTGCACTCCAGCCAGGGCAACAGCGCAAGACCCTGTCTCAAAAAAAAAAAAAAAAATCTAAAAGAAGAAAGAAAGAGGAAAGGGGAAAAAAGAATGTATAGGACAAATAGAAAACAAACAGCAAGAGGGTGGATTTAAACCTAACCATAATCATATTAAATGCAAATAGTCTAACCCAAATTAAAAAGCAAAGACTGTCATATTGGATAAAAAGCAACACACAGCTGGGCGTGGTGGCTCACGCCTGTAATCCCAGCACTTTGGGAGGCTGAGGCGGGCAGATCATGAGGTCAGGAGATCGAGACCATCCTGGCTAACATGGTGAAACCCCGTCTCTACTAAAAATATAAAAAATCAGCTGGGCGTGATGGCGCGTGCCTGGAGTCCCAGCTACTTGGGAGGCTGAGGCAGGAGAATGGCGGGAACTCAGGAGGCAGAGGTTGCAGTGAGCTGCACTCCACTGCACTCCAGCCTGGGTGACAGAGCAAGACTCCGTCTAAAAAAAAAAAAGCTACACCCAACTATAAAAAATCAACTTTAAATATAGATACAAATAGATTAAAGTAAAATGATAGAAAAACAGATATAATGCCAACACTAGTCAAAAGAAAGCTGGAGTGACTATATGAGACAAAGTAGATTTTATAGTAAAGAAAATTATCAGGGATAAAAGAAGGACATATCAATGAAAAAGACATAGCAATTCTAAATGTTTATATACATAATAACAGAGCTTCAAAATACACGAAGCAAGAGCTGACAGGACTGTGAGGAGAAATAGACAAATAAAAAATTATAGGCAGATATTTCAATACTTCTCTCTTATTAGTTGATAAATTAGTAGTGGAAAATTAGTAAGAATAGAGAAGATCTGCTCAATACTATCAACCAACCTGTCCTACTGGCATTTATAGCAAACTTCATCTAACAGCAGAATATACATTCTCTTCAAGTGCACATGGGACACTTGCCAGGAGTGGCCATATGATTGGCCACAAAACAAGTCTCAATAAATTTAAAAGGATTCAGGGTATAACTATGTTCTGTGATCACGACTGAATTGAATTAGAAATCAGTAATGTGCTCTTCTGGAAAATGTCCAAATATTTAGAAACTAAATAATATTGTTCTAAACAACCCACGGGTCATGAAAGAAATCAAAAGGGGAATTAGAATGCATTTTGCATGAAGATGAAAACGTAGCATATAAGAATTTGTGGCATGAATTTTCCCCAAAATACTGACTTAGTTTATGTCATTATGTCATTAAACTCCCATACTAGAAAAAAAAGTCTCAAATCAATGACTTCAGCTTCCGTCTTAAGAAACTAGAGAAAAAACAAAAACAAAAACAAATGAAGCCCAAAGTAAGCAAAAGGAACGAAATAATAAAGATCAGAGTGGAAATAAATGAAGCAGAAAACAGAAAAACAATGAAAAATGGGTGAAAACAAAAGCTGGTTCTTTGAGAATATCAATAAAATTGATAGACCTCTTAATAGACTGACAAGGACCAAAAAAAAAAAAAAAAAAAGACAATTACCAATTTCAGAAACGAGAGAGGGTATATCACTGCAGATTTTACAGATATTAAAGTAAGAGGATATAAACAATGTTAATAAGTCCAAGAACTTAGGTGAAATGGACAAATTCTTTGAAAGACACAGACTACCACAACTCATTTATGAAGAAATAATCTGAAGAATTCTATACATATTAAAGAAATTGAGGCTAGGTGAGGTGGCTCACGCCTGTAATCACAACACTTTAGGAGGCCGAGGCAGGCAGATCACCTGAGGTCAGGAGTTCAAGACCATGGTGAAACCCCTGTCTCTACTAAAAATATAAAAATTAGCCAGGCATAGTGGTGGGTGCCTGTAATCCCAGCTACTTGGGAGGCTGAGGCAGGAGAATTCCTTGAGTTTGCAGTGAGCCAAGACTGTGCCACTGCACTCCAGCCTGGGCAACAAGAGTGAAACTCCATCTAAAAAAAAAAAAAAGAAATCAAATTTGTGATTAAAAACGTTCCCCCCAAAAAACATGCAGGAGCAGATGGCCTCAATAGTGAATTCTACAAAACATTTTTTAAAAATATAAATTGTACATAAACACTCCCAGAATTTTTAAAAATTGTTTTTATTTTTATTTATTTACTTTTGAGACCGAGTCTCGTTCTGTCGCCTAGGCTGGAGTGCTGTGGTACGATCTTGGCTCACTGCAAGTGCCACCTCCCGGGTTCACGCCATTCTTCTGCCTCAGCCTCCCAAGTAGTTGGGACTACAGGTGCCTGCCACCACGCCAAGCTAATTTTTTGTATTTTTAGTAGAGATGGGGTTTCACCACGTTAGCCAGGATGGTCTTGATCTCCTGACCTCGTGATCCGCCTGTTCAGCCTCCCAAAGTGCTGAGATTACAGGCGTGAGACACCACGCCTGGCCAAATTGTTTTTATTTTTTAGAGATAGGGTCTCACTCTGTCACCCAGCTTGGAGTATGGTCGTGTGATCATAGCTCACTGCAGCCTTGAACTTCTGGGCTCAAGCGATCTTCCCACTTTAGCCTCCCAAATAGCTAGAACTACAGGTATGCACCACCACACTCAGCTACTTAATTTTTTTTAAGAGATGGGGCCTTGCTGTGTTGCCAGGCTGGTCTCAAAATCCTGGGCTCAAGTGATTCTCCCACCTTGGCCTCCCAAAGCACTGGGATTATAGATGTCAGCCACTGAACACATCCCCAGAAATGTGAATAGGAGGAAATACTTCCCAATTCACTACATGAAGCCAGTATTACCTTGATACCTAAACCAGACAAAAGCATTATAAGAAAATAAAATCATAAGGCAATATTCCTCATGAGCCCAAATGCAAAATTTTTTAACAAAATTGTAGCAAATAGGATCCAATAATATATAAAATAAATAATACATGGCAATTCAAGTGGGCTTTATCTGAGTGATAAAGTTGTTTAAACATGTTTAAAGGTGTCAATCTAATTCATGATTTAAAGAATTTTCTTGATTTAAAGAAAATCATTTTGTTCCATAAGTTACTGAGTGTTTTTATACTTAAAAGATGTTGTGAATCAATTTTTTTTTTAGCAATGGTATAGCAGATGTTTGAATTGTAAATTCTACTGTCTGCATTCACTGTGTGTTGCACATTCTTACTGGAAGTCTGTGATTGCTGTACATTGTGGTAATATTTAGGTCTGCAAGAACACAAAGTGTATTCCAAGGTTATGGGGGGTACACCCTAATTTAGCCAACCTCATAAGCAATACTAGAGGCCATGAAGATAAAGACATGAAGGTTTTAATCATCTCTGTCTCCAGAAATCCTCAAGGCACAAATGTGTTTTTTGTTTTTGTGTGTGGGGGGTTTTTTTTGGTAGAGGAGTCTCATTTTGCTGCCCAAACTGGTCTCAAACTCCTGGCTTCAAGGGATCGTCCCACCTCAGCCTCCCAAAGTGCTGGGATTACAGGCCTGAGCCACTGTGCCTGGCCAGCACACATCCTTAACATTGATAACATTCCCAATTGCCCAGGTGCAGTGGCTCACGACTGTAATCCCAGCACTTTGGGAGTCCAAGATGGCTGAGGTCAGGAGTTCAAGACCAGCATGGCCAATATGGTGAAATCTTGTCTCTACTAAAAACACAAAAATTGGCTGGGCGTGGTGGTGCACGCCTGTAATCCCAGCTACTCAGGAGGCTGAGGCAGGAGAATCGCTTGAACCTGGGAGGCAGAGGTTGCAGTGAGCTGAGATCGCACTGTTGCACTCCAGCCTGAGCGACAGAGCGAGACTCGGTCTCAAAACAAAAACAAAAATAAAAACAACCCCCCCACCAAAACCCCAATAAATAATGGTTATCCAGTAAGAGATGGGCAAATATTTGGTTGGATAGTATATATTGCTAACAATAATAAAATTAATGTAAAAATCATATCCCATCATTATGAGTAAGCAAAATTCTAGCTTATACCAAGGAAAGTTTTGAAATATTTTATCAATTAGTAAAATTTATAAAGGTAGCTAATATGAGAGGAAAACTAGGAAGATGCAGAAGTGAAGAAGGAAATAGAAAAGAGGTAGGCACTTCATACATGCTATTTCTTGTTATGCCTATGACAGTCCTGTGGGAGCTATAACTGCCCTGACTTTGCAGGAGAACTGATACTCAGGCGAAATAATTTGTCCCAAGGTCACATCCCTAACAACAGTACAGCTCGGTTTCCAACCCAGGTTAGATATTCCAAAGTCCTGGTCCTCTCATTACTCTATGCAAATTACCACAAAAAGAATTTTAACAGAAGAAGAACATATAATAGGCTTGGTTTATTTTTGCTGATGAAAATGCTACAAGCTGCCATGACAGAGTGAGCCACTGGATTTGACTTACTTCAAGGAGGAGTCCCCAACACCAATGCAGCCTCGCAGGCTGAGCTTCCTCAGGAATCCACCGCATCGCTTCGAGATATTTTCCACCACTCGACCCTTTAATCAAGAAAGTTCGGGGGGAAAAATACTGTTTTTTCATGCTGCTTATCTAACAGCAAAATAACCTGAAATCTAGGAACAGAATATATTTTTCCAAGTGTAACAGAAAATATTTTGGAACATTCCTCTAACACCTCAGTTCTATCCTTAATGCATGAAGGGGCTGCAAGCGCTGAAAAATGTTCTCAATTAAAGCATTAAGTATTCTAAAACCAACCAACAAACAAAAACACACACAAACACAAAAACCAAAACCTGTACACTGCCTTTTGAAAGCCTTAGCCCTGGGGTTAGGCCCTCCCTACCCAAGGGTCACAGCTATTCCGCCAATCAAAAGGCTTTTTGAGGTTAGCTGTGGGAATACCAGCCACCGAGCAGAGATCTAAGACAATGCGGCTTTAAAAAGAAAATCCTACTTGAGCTAAACATTACCACTTTAAAAGTATAACAATATATTGCAAAAGCTCCCCCTCATCCTCCTTAGCTGTCCCCTACTTAAACACATTTGCTTTGAAACAAGAACTTTCGCTGCGTACTGGCAGAGATATTAGAGGAAGCAAAAAGAAAATGAACAATGAACAATGATTAAGCACTTCCACTTTTTAAAAAACGTTTTCTACTTCAAATCACTTTTTTTCTTTAGAGATGGGGTTGCTGTTTGGGGGTCTCACTCTGGTGCCCAGATTGGAGTGTAGTGGTGTGGTCATAGCTCATTGTCGCCTCAGACTCCTGGGCTCAAGCGGTCCTCCTGCCTCAGCCTACTGAGTAGCTAGGACTACAGGCACAGGCCATGGCACCTGGTTTACTTCTACTTTTTGAGGAACAATTTCTTGTACCTATTATGGCTCATTTAATAGATTTAATAGTCAAAAAACTTCATGAACACTCCCAAAACGGAGGTAAGGAAGAGTATGTGTAGAATAGAGAAGATCCCTTAGGGCATCTTGTAGTAGTACCATGCCCTATGATTTATGCCAGTAGCAAACTACAACAACCCAATCCAAGCACGACGATTAATGACCAGACCCTTCAGGAATAAAGGTGTGAGTCATTCCACCAGGTAAAGAACCATGACCAGCTGAGGTGCTTGCTGAAGGCAAAGGAATACAGAAATTTATTGTGGAAGAAGGTAGTTATAAATACTAACTACAACCTCCACCTCCACAAGGGAGGAAAAGTTCAAAGGGACAATTTGATTTGTTTTGAATACTATTATCCTCATTTTATAA
The DNA here is from genome assembly GCF_024542745.1 of Macaca thibetana thibetana. Lineage (NCBI taxonomy): Eukaryota > Metazoa > Chordata > Mammalia > Primates > Cercopithecidae > Macaca > Macaca thibetana. The sequence goes on from NC_065579.1 coordinate 14,782,018, forward strand.
AACAGCAATCTTGGCACTGAACTGTGAGCATGACGAATTCACCAAGATACATCAAAACCACAGGGGGCGGGCGCAGTGGCTCAAGCCTGTAATCCCTGTACTTTGGGAGGCTGAGTCAGGATTTTGAGACCAGGCTGGCCAACATGGTGAAACCCCATCTCTACTAAAGATACAAAAATCAGCCAAGCGGCCAGGCATGGTGGCTCACACCTGTAATCCCAGCACTTTGGGAGGCCGAGGTGGGCGGATCACGAGGTCAGGAGATCGAGACCATCCTGGCTAACACGGTAAAACCCTGTCTTACTAAAAATACAAAAAATTAGCTGGGCGTGGTGGCAGGCACCTGTAGTGCCAGCTACCTGGGAGGCTGAGGCAGGAGAATGGTGTGAACCCGGGAGGCAGAGCTTGCAGTGAGCTGAGATCACGCCACTGCACTCCAGCCTGGGCGACAGAGCGAGACTGTTTCAAAAAAAAAAAAAAAAAAATCAGCCAAGCATAGTGGGGCACACCTGTAGTCCCAGCTACTTGGGAGGCTGAGGTAGGAGAATCGCTTGAGCCTGGGAGACGCAGGTTGCAGTGAGCCAAGATCATCCCACTGCAGTCCAGCCTGGGTGACAGAGCAAGACTCTGTCTCATAAAAACAAACAAAAAACCCCACAGGATACATATTGTTACCTAGCTAACATCTTAATTACGTTGAAAATCCAATCTTTGATACTGTTAGCATCTATTTATACTTTCTTGAGACTACCTGCATTAATAATTATTAATTTTTTTTTTTTTTTTTTTTTTTTGAGACGGAGTCTCGCTCTGTCGCCCAGGCTGGAGTACAGTGGCGCGATCTCGGCTCACTGCAAGCTCCGCCTCCCGGGTTCACGCCATTCTCCTGCCTCAGCCTCCCGAGTAGCTGGGACTACAGGCGCCCACAACCGCGCCCGGCTAATTTTTTGTATTTTTAGTAGAGACGGGGTTTCACCGTGGTCTTGATCTCCTGACCTTGTGATCCGCCCGCCTCGGCCTCCCAAAGTGCTGGGATTACAGGCGTGAGCCACCGCGCCCGGCAATTATTAATATTTTTTGAAGCGAAATTCCAGACAATTGTAAAATAAATCTTTCTCACAGGGGGAAAAAGATTATGACTTAGAAATCAAAGATATGTATTTAAGTACCTAATAAACAGAAACAAACAAAAAAAAAAACAGCTCTACACCAATGTCTACAAACGGAGCACCTAATATACTGTTCCCATTTCAAGTTAGTAACATTTATATAAACTTTCTAGTCCTCCTTTTTTGGGGCAAAGTTCTTGTACTGGAATACAAAACTACATACACAATATTCTGTTCCACTCTTTCCAACTAAGAGGGGGAAAAATGCAAATCCATTTCAGTGCAATATTCAAGCCAATGATTCTGTGTCTTATCTACCAGACAATATGTTGTAGGCATGCATTTTAGAATGAAGGGCTTTAAAGAAAAATAAGCCCTAAAATGGGCTAAAGACCCTTGGAGTTACCACTTTCAGATTCACACACTACTTAGTTATTTTTCATTTTTGGCCTAGCACAATCTTCAGTAACCATGAAGACACTGACAACAAAATGTACAAGTTTTAAAGGCACAGAAAATGCCAACCCAAACTTCAGGTAAACCACACGTATTCACAAAAGAGAAGATGAAGGAAAGGTACCGTGTGCACTTGTCACCTAGATGCTTTACTCTGCCTTTTCTTCCTGTGCCAGTCATGCAACCCACCGTTCAAGACACCTACAGTCTCCTCTTAGTAGGTGAGTGACCTTGGGTAAGTTACTCAACCTTTTCTGTGCCTCAGTTTAATATGGTGCTTATGACAGTGTCAGACACACAGCAAATATTATTAGTGTGTTGATCCTGATCCTTGACAACTTCTCTTTTCTCTCACATTTCCTTCCCAAAGTGCATATTTTTAAGACTATCCATAAAATGCTTCCTAGGGCAAGCATCCTCCAAAGGGTCTTGTTTAAGGACTATGAAAGACCCCAAGACTTGGTTCATAATCTAGGCTGGACCAAGGGGGCTAGCCCAAAAGGGAAGCTAAATGTTATGACTAGATTGCAATCCTGGTGTCAGCTATTTTAGGTTTTCACATGCAATTATTTATATAACTGGTGAACCATAAATTGGCTTCCCCTTTGGTGCATGGACTTTTAAGTATTTCTGGGATGTGTTTACATGGCAGTTAGCTGAAAGTCAGCAGTCAACTAAAATCTTGTAATCAAATAATGCACAAGGTAGTGATATTTAGTTGAAATAGTAGTACTTTTTAATATCAGAATAATTTTTTTTTTTTTTTGAGACCGGGCCTCACTCTGTCACCCAGGCTAGAGTGCAATGGCACAATCAGAGCTCACTGCAACCTCTGCCTCTTGGGCTCAGGTGATCCTCCCGCCTCAGCCTCCTGAGTAGCAGAGACTACAGGCATGTGCCATTGTGCCTGGCTAATTTTTGCTTTTTCATTTTTTTGTAGAGACGCGGTTTTGCTATGTTGCCCAGGCTGGTCTTGAACTCCTGGGCTCCAGTGATCTGCCCCCTACGGCCTCCCACAGTGTTGGGGTTTCAGGTGTGAGCCACTGCACCCAGCCTGACTTTAAAAGTTCTTCACGTGCTTTCCAAAAAAGTTGTATGGTTGGAAAAGTCATCAAATTTGAGGAGATATGAAGAACCACAGAAAGAGAGAAAGTATTTTGCTCAGTTTTTTCAAAACAATAACTCTCCTTTGTGGTCAGTAGAAATGACTACAATTTTTAGAAATTAAATGTCCTCCACATCGTCACTAAGTAAACACAGTGAACAAATATTTAGATATGATCAGTTTGAAGGGGAATTATATTCACTGGCATGGAATGTTGGCATGTTTAGGTGGAGCACTGTTGTAATCACTGCTGTTAACTCTCAAAAGCGTACTAAAGAACACCTAATTCAGAAACTACAGTGTTAAGCCAGGAACTAGAGCTTATCGTTCCAGGATGGGCGTGAATCCTTGAGGTCCCTGTCCTCTTCCAAGAGCAGAGCACCACAATATGACAGAAATAAGGGGTTCCCCCTTTATTTAATAAAGGGAAATCTTCTGCTCTGCCCCACTTACTGTAAGTATTGTGCTCCACTGGTATAAGATGAGAAGCAGAGACTCTCAAGCAGTAAGTAACCTAGAGAAGGAGGTGAAGAGTCTCCACAACTGACCTAGACCATTAGTTTGTCTAGGTCAAACCAGGTTAAGCAGCTAGCAGGAAATTGCTTAGCTCAGTCCTACTGTTAAACACAAGCATTTCCTTATCCAAAAAAAAAAAAAAAAAAACAATAAATACATCTTGGTAAAAACACATGGCAAACATACTGTGTGAGTAACTAAATTAAAATGCATTTCCACTACTGTAAGTTTGCTAAACTGGAAATACATTAGGTTTTACATTAGGTAGAAAATAAACTTCAGAATCTCAAGACCCTCAAACCAGCGCTTCAGACAAATCCTAAGTACAATGCTCTTTATTATTCCCTGCCTTAACTTCCTTTTTGGTTAGAAATTTCGTATTGAATATCAAAGTTGTTCTAAATAAACTGTGCTCATTTCATCAGGTTTACCATGCTTAAATGGAGATATTTACATATTTACAGATAAATATATCAGAATCTTGGAATTGTATAAGACTTAACTATTACTTTACTTCTTTATTTTATAGATAATAAAACAGAAGTACTGAGAGATTACACGACTTAAGTGGCTGAGCTGGGGTGACACTTTAGATCTCCAGCCTCACTCTTGGGCCTGTGCTTCTGCCATTTCTCCATTTTTGATGATGAATTAGAATTCTCAGTGGATTTTTTAGGTCAATAAGTGTTTGTTAAGTCTCCTAAGGTTAAAGCATTGAACCAGGTGATAATGATGCAGGTGTGTGGCTTTAAAAAGCTGAGTAGTAAAACTCAGACTATAAACTAAAGGAGAGAAAACCAATCTGTTACTGATACAATTTAAAATGCAAGCAGGATTTTGTTTCATGTATGCAAATCCCTTCCAGTTTTTCTTCTTTCTGTTCTACCTCGGCACTTTAGTATTAGATCTAAATGCAGTAAAATAAAAAGGCAGGAAAGAGGGAACAGTTACTCATCTTTTTAAAAAGTTTTCTGTCTAAACCAAAGCTAACTTACCTCTACATCTGTTTGAAAGTTAAAAAGATCTATTCTTTGCCAGTTGCTTCCATCCAGGGCTAAGATGTTCCAAGCCTGGAAGGTGGGAGGTAAAGGAAGAGGGATTGGGGGTGAAAGAAACACATTTATTGAGACTCTTAAAGAAAGTCTTGATTAACCTTTATTTCCAAACCTCTACTTTTAATGTATATTAAGTCAATCGTCAAATGCAAAATTATACCATTGTGTTATATTAAGTATAAAAGATAATAAAATTTTAATTTTCAGTAATTTGAACTAAAACTCATTCTAATAAAACTTGATATTTATTGATTAAAAATCTGGTGAATACTCTACCTTGGAAATCTGTGCACATCGGCACAAAGTTACTATATCCAAGAAGGAAAATATTCTACAGAGAGAGGAAAAAAACACAAAAACGAGATGGTGTTAACATTTCAGGATAATTATAAGTTGAAAGAAAAAATCTAATCCGCCACCTGGATACATAAGTTTTTTCAAGATTCCTCAATGTGCAATATACAAGTGCACTATAACTTTATATCACTACAGTGAAATACTAAATGCTTGCATGTTCAGAAGCTGTTTTGGACACACAATACAAATTACCTTAGAACTCGTTAAGCTTATATTTCCCTTGTTCTAAGAAATGGACACAGGAAAGACCCTAATTTGTTCTATTTGAAGACCACCGCTCTAGCATAAGCCCTCTTTTGGTGGTAGATGCGCTGAACGGGCTCAGATGCCTGAGCCTCAAACAACATTGTCAAAAAAAAGCTTGATGACAAAGCCCATTTGGTTTGAAGTATTTGTTCGCCTGGCAGAAAGATGGAGCTCATTAGTTGGCAAAGTCTATAAGTGATCAGTTTTTCCTAAGCAAAAGCCAAGGAGCCAGAGAACACAGGAAAGATGAGGGGGAAAGAAAAGCAGACAGAAGCAAACAAAATCTTGGTTGGCATCAGTAATGCCTTAGAGGAAGCAGTAGCTGCCAGCATGGCAGGGGACTGAGTGAAGCCTCGACATTCTGGCAGTCAAGGAGAGGAGCTGCTGCTGCTAGTACGTGAGCAAACAGCCATGTGCGCCTCAGCACTGTAGAGTGACAGCTGGAAACAAAGGGCAGCTTTTCTGTGAGAAGGATGGATAGGGTTGAAGTCAGGAACAAGAATAGTACTTCGGTTCTGAGAGTCCTGGAAAGTAAATATGAGAGTCTGTGCCTCTGAGTGTGGAAGGGGGAGAGTGGTAAGATGGTGAACAGCCACCTATAATATTCCTCAAAATTCTTTAAAGGTAACAATAGTGGTGAGATAAAAATCCGTGGCCTCAGGGAAGGAGAGTAGACTCATAAAACATCAAAGTGTTGTACCCTACAATAATGTACCCACATGCAGTACCATGGGATACTGACTGCAGAGATGCCATCCTACAATACAGGCTACAATCATTCTCTAGTGAAAAGCAAAGGATAGAAGCATAATAAGGGTTACACTGACTTTAAAAGATTCAGTGGATCTTTGTACATAGAAAAATGCTGGTGGCTAAAATATATGTACTTAAACATATACATCCAAGTATTTTAGGATATCTACACATCTACATTGCTCAACCCAAAGGCTCTCCTGCCCCTAATAGCTGTGTTCTGTGACATACGACCATCCCACAGCTAGCCACATCTGATTGTCAGCTCCCTACAGAAAACAAGCACCAAACAGAAACTAGCCTAGTACAGCAGAATCACATTTCATGCAGGGATTGGGTTCTAAAAGCATATGCCAAAGGTAAAAAAAAAAGAGTTAGCTGTTTCCCTTGAAAATCCCTTAAGAGCATACCACCTTTATCATGTCTCAGTAATAACAATACTGGTAATAACAAAAATAATCAACACTGATTATGCATCGACTATGTGCCAACCATAGTTTACATGTGAGTCATTTAATTGGCACAACACTGCTATGAGGTGTTGTGCTATTACTATCTCCATTTTACAGATAAGGACACTGAACATAGAGGTTAAGTAAGGTGCCCAGGGCACGCTGATAGTAAAGGTGGAACTAGGATTTGAATCCAGGTAGTCTGACTCAAGAGCACAAGCCAGGACCACTACATATACTGCTTTGGAAAGCTTAACACAGCTGTTTTTCCCTCAGGATTGGGCTAGATCCTAAGAAAGAAACTTAATCTAAGAGATATGAGCCGCTATGTGAGCTCCAGAGTGACTGACACAAGTAAGCTATAAAGTAACCTAACAATGCCATATGCTGGATACTCTAACTCCTACCCGATAGTTCAACAATGTACAACCAATCACTAATCAATGTTACTTCTGGAAACCGGTAAGAGTTCCCAAAAACAACTTTTGTAATCGCCCCCTCCTGATTCATCCTTTTTTCTTTAAAAACTCGAGCAGGCCAGGCACGGTGGCTCACACCTGTAATCCTAGCACTTCAGGAAGCTGAGGCAGGTAGATCACAAGGTCAAGAGATGGAGACCATCCTGGTCAACATGGTGAAACCCCATCTCTACTAAAAATATAAAAATTAGCTGAGCGTGGTGGTGTGCGCCTGTAGTCCCAGCTACTCAGGAGGCTGCGGCAGAAGAATCGTTTGAACCCGGGAGGCGGAGATTGCAGTGGGCCGAGATCATGCCACTACACTCCAGCCTGGGCAACAGAGAGAGACTCCATCTCAAAACAAAAACAAAAACAAAACAAACAAACAAAACTCAAGCAACTCCTTTTTTCTCAGGATCACTTCCCAGTGTTTCCTGAGCTGCAATCTCAAACTTGCCCCAAATAAACTCTCTAGATTAATTTTACCTCAGTTTCCTTATTTAGGTCAACAGTGCTATTTCTTAACTGATAATAACAGATGAAGTAGTTTTCATTGAGTGAGTGTGTTGCTTGGAACAAACTGGACTCCTGCTTCACTCACATGTGAAGCAAGAGCTCACACGTTGAGACACACGCAGGAACCAACACATGGAACAGGAATTCACATTTCTCATCTCATGCTTACTACCTAGGTTTATGATTACTGAATGAAAAAACAGATTGCCTAAAGTATTTACATTATTTCCCCTCTCTCCCCAACCTTTTAAACTGAAAGTAGTTGAATTTGCACAAATAGGCGTGGCGATACTCCAAACTACCACACTGACAGCCAAAGCCAATTCCTGACTCATGTTTCAATGAGTAAAAGTAATGCCCTCAATTACAAAGCCTGGGATACTGGCAATAGAAACGTAGATAGCGACACGAGTGACAAACTGAGTTCTGACCCCTCCAAAACATTCTTTCCTAGAAAGTGCTTCCTTATCTCAAATGTGATCGCCTCAACTTTACAAGGCAAGCACTGCAATAGCGCCTGGTTATAAATATACACAGCGGAGCGAGGGATTGGATGGACTTTTGGACTTTGTATTCTGCTCCATTAGTCTGTTTGTCTTTGTGCCAGTAAGGCTGATTTCATGAAGCTTTAATAATAAGTCACAATGTCTGGTAACGTAAGTCCTTCAACTTTGTTCTTCTTCATCAAGATTATCTTACTTATTCTTGATTCTCAGAATTTCCTATTAAGTTTCAAAATCAGCATATCAACTTCCACAAGAAAACTTTCTGAAATTGTTACTGGGACTGCATTGAATTTACAAAAAATTTGGGAACAATTGAGATTTTTACAATATTAAATTTTCCGATCCAGAAACATGATCCATTCCAAAATTTATTTAGGATTTCTTTAATTTCTCACAGTAATTTTTGTAGTTTTCCACATAGATACCTTGCTTATCTTTAGATTTTTTTTTCTGGTTATTTGATGTTCTTATTATTAAAATGGAATATCTTTTGGCAGCACATGGTGGCTCACACCTATAATCCCAGCACTTTGGAAGGCTGAGGGAGGAGGATCACCCGAGCCCAGGAATTCGAGACCAGCACGGGCAACATAGTGAAACCCCATTGCTACAAAAAAATACAATTACTAGCCAGGTGTGGTGGTGCATGCCCATAGTCCCAGCTACTCAGGAGGCTGAGGTGGTGGGATCAACAGAGCCTAGGGAGGTCAAGGTTTCAGCGAGCTGTGAACCTGGGCAACAGAATGAGACCCTGTCTTGAAAAAAAAGGAATATTTTAAATGTCATTCTTTAATTGTTGCTAGTATATAACGTTAATTTTCATATACTGACCTTGTACCCAACAATATTTCTAAATTTGTTCATTCATTCTGATTTTCTACATAAAACATCAATTCACCAGTGAATAATGAACTAACTTTCCTCCTTTCCAACAATTATATTTTCTATTTCTTTTGCTTATTACAGTGGCTATGATTTTCTCTAGTACAATGATAAATAGAACTGGTAATGAAATACATCTTTGTCTCATTCTCATCTCAGAGAAAAAGCTGCCACTATTCAATTATTATGATGTTTACTATAGGTTTTTTTTTCCTGCCTTTCAATTAGTTTATAATTCCTTTGTTATAGCCTATAAAATATTTCCATTTGGCACATGCACAATTTTAACACCTTTCACATTTGTTTATCTCCCCTTTAAATTTTTTTTTTTTTCCAGATGGAGTCTTGCTCTGTCACCCAGGCTGGAGTATAGTGGCGTGATCTCAGCCCACTGCAACCTCCGCCTCCAGGTTCAAGCAATTCTCCTGTCTCAGCCTCCCAAGGAGCGGGGATTACAGGCGCATGCCACCACATCCGGCCAATTTTTGTATTCTTAGTAAAGATGGGGTTTCACCATATTGGTCAGGCTGGTCTCGAACTCCTGTCCTCAGGTGCTCCACCTGCCTCAGCCTTCCAAAGTGCTTGGATTATAGGCATGAGCCACCAGGGCCAACCTAAAATTTTTATTTAAAATAAGAGCAAGTAGTACAGGTAGTTAGCATATACACCCCCACCAACAGACCCACATAGTTCCCCCTATCATTAACATGTCATATTAGTGTGGTATATTTGTTACAATTAATGAACCAATATTGATACATTATTATTAACTAAGGTCTATAGTTTACAACATAGTTCACTCTGTATTAGTTAGTTCTAGAGGTTTTGCCAAATGCATGTCATGTAGCTGCCATTACAGTTTCACATAGAATAGTTTACTGTCAACAACATGTTTCATGTATTCATCTCTCCTTTCTTCCTCATGAACCCTCGGCCACTACTGATTTTTTTCTTCCCAGACATGGTCTCACTCTGTCACCTAGGCTAGAGTATGGTGGTATGATCATGGCTAACTGCAGCCTCAACCTCTTGGGCTCAATCAATCATCCCGCCTCAGCCTCCCAAGTAGGGGAGACTAAAGTCACACGCACCATGCCCAACTAATTAGAAAAAAAATTATTTTGAAGAGACGGGGTCTATGTTGCCCAGGTTGGTCTTGAACTCCTGGCCTTAAGCAATCCTCCTGTCTTGGCCTCCCAAAGTGTTGGGATTACAGGTGTGAGCCACTGTGCCCAGCCCCACTGATCTTTCTAATGTCGCTATAGTTTTGTGTTTTCCAGATGCCATATGATTGGAATCAAACACTATGTAACTGTTCAGACTGGCTTCTTTTACTTAGCAATATGCATTTAAGGTTCCTCCAAGTCTGTTCATGGCATGATAACTTACTGTGTTTTATTGCTGAATACTATCTCATTGTGTGAATATAGCAGTTTGTATATCCATTCACCTATTGCAGGACATCTTAGTTGCTTCTGGCTTGGGGTGATTATGAATAATTCTGCTATAAACATTTGTGTGTAGTTTTTTGTGTGGATATAAATTTTCTACTCATTTGGATAAATACTTAGGTATGTGGCTGCTTGACTGAATGATACATTTATGGTTAGCTTTGTAAGAAACTGCCAAGCTATATTTGAAACTGGCTGTACCATTTTGAATCCTCACCAACAGTGAATAAGTGTTCCTCTTGCTCTGCATCTTACCACCATTTTGTATTTAGATTTTTGAAATTTACCCATTCTAATAGGTATACAGTGGTATCTCATTGTCTTAATTTTCAATTCCCTAGTGACATATCGTATTAAGCATCTTATGCTTGTCATCTGTATATCTTCTTTGGTAAAATATCTGTTCAGATTTTTTGCCCATTTAAAAAAATTGAGTTATTTCTCACTATTGAGGGTTTTGTTTTTTGTTTGTTTGGTTGGTTTTGTTTGTTTGTTTTTGAGATGGAGTCTCACTGTGTTGCCCAGGCTGGAGTGCAGTGGTGCGATCTCAGCTCACTGCAACCTCTGCCTCCCGGATTCAAGCAATTCTCTGCTCAGCCTCCCCAGTAGCTGGGATTACAGGTGTGTGCCACGACACCCAGCTAATATTTGTATTTTTAGTAGAGACAGGGTTTCACCATGTTGGCCAGGCTGGTCTTGAACTCCTGACCTCAAGTGATCTGCCCACCTTGGCCTCCCAAACTGTTGGGATTACAGGCGTGAGCCAGAGCCCAGCTGATTTACTCACCGTTGAGTTTTAAAAGTTCTTTACATATGTTGCACACAAGTCCTTTATTATACATTTGGCAAATATTTTCTCCCAGTTTGTGGTTTGTGGTTTTCATTCTCTTAACAGTGCCTTTCTCAGAGAAGATGTTTTAAATTTTAATAAAGTCCAACTTACTCACTTTTCCTTTCATAAACAGTGCTATTGGTGTTGTATCTAAAAGCTCATTGCCAAATCCAAGGTCACCTAGATTTTCTCCTACACTTTCTTCTAGAAATTCTGTGTTTTACTTTTAGGTATATGATCCATTCTGAGTTGATTTTTGTGAAAGGTCTGTGTCTACCTTCATCTTTTTAAATATAGATGTCCAATTTTCCAACACCACTTGTTGAAAAAAAATGTATACTTTCTCCATTGACTTGCTTTTGCTCCTTTGTCAAATATCAGTTGACTATGTGGCTGTATTTTTAGGCTTTCTATTCTGTTTCATCAGTCCATCAATCTATTCTTTCACCAGTGCTACATGTCTCGATTACTGAAGCTGTATACTAAGTCTTAAAATTAGTCCAATAGCGTCAGTCCTCTGACGTTGTTCTTCTTCAGTACTGTGTTGGTTCTTCTCAGTCTTTGGCTTTTCCATATTAACTTTTTTTTTTTTTTTCCAAGTAATAGGGGTCCTACTATGCTGCCCAGGACAGTCTCAAACTCCTGGCCTCAAGTGATCCTCTTGCCTCAGCCTCCTGTGTGGTTGGGATTACAGGCACAAGCCACTGCACCTAGCTTGCTTTTCCAAGCAGGTTTACAAACATCCACAAAACCAGTTTTGTGACTTAAATATGTGACTGTTTGACTAAATGATACACTTATGGTTAGCTTTGTAAGAAACTACCAAGCTATATTTTAAACTGGCCGTATCATTTTGAATCCTCACCAACAGTGAATAAGAGTTCCTGTTGCTCCTGCTGCTCGCAAAGTAATTTAGTAAAGTTTTGATTTGGATTTTGGTGAATCTACACATCAACTTGAAAAAAGTTAACATTTTAGCAATACTGAGTCTTCCGATCCATGAATATGTAATATCTCTTCACTTATTAAGATATTCATTGATTTCTTTCACTGGAATACTGGAGTTTTATAGTTTTCCTCATATAGATCTTACAAAATTTTCTTCAGAATTATACTTAGGTATTTCATTTTTTTGATGTTAATGTAAACAGTATTATTTTAAATTTCGAATTTCAGTAGTTCATTGCAGGTATATAGGAAAGTAATTAACTTTTATAATATTAACCTTAGATTCTGTAACCTTACCATAATTGCTAATTAGTTACAGGAGGAGGTTTATTTATTTTATTTTATTTTATTGAGACAGAGTCTTGCTCTGTCACCCAGGCTGGAGTGCAATGGCACCATCTAGGCTCATTGCAACCTCTGCCTCCCGGTTCAAGTGATTCTCCTGCCTCAGCCTCCTGAGTAGCTGGGATTACAGGCGCCACCACCATGCCTGGCTAATTTTTGTATTTTTTAGTAGAGACAGGGTTTCACCATGTTGGTCAGGCTGGTCTCGAACTCCTGACCTCAGGTGACCCACCTGCCTCAGCCTCCCAAAGTGTTGGGATTACAGGCGTGAGCCACCGCACCTGGCCCAGGAGGAGGTTTATTATTACTAATTATTTTGTCAGTTCTTTGGGGTTTTCATGACATGGGCAATCGTGTCAACTGCAAACAAAGCCAACTTTCTCTCTTTCCAATGCATATCTTTTATTTTCTTGCCTTATTTTATTACATTAGCTAGGACTTCCAATACTGTGATGAACAGGAGTGGTGAAAGGGGACATCTTTTTCTTGTTCCCAATCTCAGGGAAAAAGCATCTAGTCTGTCATCATTAAGTATGATGTTGGCCGGGCACGGTGGCTCACGCCTGTAATCCCAGCACTTTGGGAGGCCAAAGTGGGTGAATCATTTGAGGTCAGGAGTTTGAGACTAGCCTGCCCAATATGTTGAAACCCCATCTCTACTAAAAATCCAAAAAAGGCCGGGCGCGGTGGCTCAAGCCTGTAATCCCAGCACTTTGGGAGGCCGAGATGGGCGGATCATGAGGTCAGGAGATCGAGACCATCCTGGCTAACACGGTGAAACCCCGTCTCTACTAAAAATACAAAAAAAAGAAAACTAGCCGGGCGAGGTGGCGGGCACCTGTAGTCCCAGCTACTCGGGAGGCTGAGGCAGGAGAATGGTGTGAACCCGGGAGGCGGAGCTTGCAGTGAGCTGAGATCCCGCCACTGCACTCCAGCCTGGGCGGCAGAGCCAGACTCCGTCTCAAAAAAAAATAAAAATAAAAATAAAAAAAATTAGCCAGGCATGGTGGCACAGGCCTGTAATCCCAGCTACTGGGGAGGCTGAGGCAGGAGAATCACTTGAACCTGGGAGGCAGGTGTTGCAGTGAGCAGAGACTGCACCACTACACTCCAGCGTGGGCAACAGAGCTGGACTCTGTCTCAAAAAAAAAAAAGTATGATATTAGCTGTAGGTCTTGTGTAGATGTTCTTTATCAAGTCAGGGAGTTCTTCTGTATTCCTAGTCTGCTGAGTATTTTTATCATGAATGGGTGCCACAATTTGTCAAATATTTTTTCTGCACTTTCTGATGTGACCACATGATTTTTTTCTTTAGTCTGTTGGTGTAATAGATTACACTGACTTTTGAAGGTTAAAATATCCTTGCATAGTTAAAATAAATTCTGCTTTATTGTGGGATATAATTATTTTATACGTCACTGGATTTGACTTGCTAATATTCTGTTAAAGGTTTTTGCATCTATTTTTATGAAAAATGTTGGTCTTGAGTTCTCCTTTTTTTGTAATATTTTATATGGTCTTGGTATTATGGTAACACTGGGCTCCCAGAATGAGTTAGGGAAGTCTTCTGCTTCCATTTCCTGGGTTTAAGTGAGAATCAATGTTGTTAAAATGTCCATACTTGTTGTTTCCTGACTTTTTAATGATTGCCATTCTAACTGGTGTGAGATGGTATCTCATTGTGGTTTTGATTTGCATTTCTCTGATGGCCAGTGATGATGAGCATTTTTTCATGTGTCTGTTGGCTGTATGAATGTCGTCTTTTGAGAAATGTCTGTTCATATCCTTTGCCCACTTTTTGGGGTTGTTTGTTTTTTTCTTGTAAATTTGTTTGAGTTCTTTGTAGGCTCTGGATATTAGCCCTTTGTCAGATGAGTAGATTGCAAAAATTTTCTCCCATTCTGTAGGTTGCCTGTTCGCTCTGATGGTAGTTTCTTTTGCAGTGCAGAAGCTCTTTAGTTTAACGAGATCCCATTTGTCAATTTTGGCTTTTGCTGCCGTTGCTTTTGGTGTTTTAGACATGAAGTCTTTGCCCATGCCAATGTCCTGAATGGTAATACCTAGGTTTTCCTCTAGGGTTTTTATGGTATTAGGTCTAACATTTAAGTCTCTAATCCATCTTGAATTAATTTTCGTATAAGGAGTAAGGAAAGGATCCAGTTTCAGCATTCTACTTATGGCTAGCCAATTTTCCCAGCACCATTTATTAAATAGGAGAGGATGTGGAGAAATAGGAACACTTTTACACTGTTGGTGGGATTGTAAACTAGTTCAACCATTATGGAAAACAGGATGGCGATTCCTCAAGGATCTAGAACTAGATGTACCATATGACCCAGCCATCCCATTACTGGGTATATACCCAATGGATTATAAATCATGCTGCTATAAAGACACATATACACGTATGTTTATTGTGGCACTATTCACAATAGCAAAGACTTGGAATCAACCCAAATGTCCATCAGTGACAGACTGGATTAAGAAAATGTGGCACATATACACCATGGAATACTATGCAGCCATAAAAAAGGATGAGTTTGTGTCCTTTGTAGGGACATGGATGCAGCTGGAAACCATCATTCTTAGCAAACTATCACAAGAACAGAAAACCAAACACCACATGTTCTCACTCATAGGTGGGAACTGAACAATGAGATCACTTGGACTCGGGAAGGGGAACATCACACACCAGGGCCTATCATGGGGAGGGGGGAGGGGGGAGGGATTGCATTGGGAGTTATACCTGATGTAAATGACGAGTTGATGGGTGCTGACGAGTTGATGGGTGCAGCACAGCAACATGGCACAAGTATACATATGTAACAAACCTGCATATTATGCACATGTACCCTAGAACTTAAAGTATAATAATAAAAAATAATTAAAAAAAAATGTCCATACTACCCAAAGCAAATGACAGACTTAATGCAATCCCTATCAAAATATGAATGACAATCTTCACAAAAACAGAATAAAAACAATCCTAAAATTTATATGGAATCACAAAAGACCCATAATATAGCCAAAGCTATCCCGAACAAAAAGAACAAAACTGGAGGAATCACATTACCTGACTTCAAATTATACTACAGAGCTACAGTAATCAAAACAGCATGGTACTGCCATAGAAACAGACACATATGGAACAGGATAGAGAACCCAGAAATAAATCCATATAAACTACATACTACAATAAACTCAAAAGTCCCAAGAACATACCCTGGGGAAAAGACAGTCTCTTCAATAAATGTTGTTGGGAAAACTGGATATCCATATGCAGAAGAATGAAACTAGACCCCCATCACTCACCATACACAAAAATCAAATTAAAATGGATTAAAGACTTAAATCTAAGACCTCTAACTATGAAACTATTACAGGAAAGCATCAGGGGAAATGCTCCAGGACATTGTTTTGGGCAAACATTTCTTGAGTAATATCCCACAAGCACAGGCAACTAAAGCAAAAATGGACAAATGTGATCACATCAAGTTAAAAAGCTTCTGCACAGCAAAGGATACAATCAACAAAGTGAAGAGAAAATCCACATGATGGGAAAAATATTTGCAAACTACACATCTGACAAAGGATTAGTAACCAGAATATATAAAGAGCTCAAACAACCCTATAGGAAAAAAAAATCTAACAATTCAATTTAAAAATGTGCCAAAAATCTGAATAGGCATTTCTCAAAAGAAGACACAAATGGCAAACAGGTATATGAAATGGTGCTCAACATCACTGATCATCAGAGAAATGCAAATCAAAATACAACGAGGTATCATTTCACCCCAGTTAAAATGACTTATATCCAAAAGTCAGACAATAACAAATGCTGGCAAGGATGTGGAGAAAAGGGAACCCTCACACACTGTTGGTGGGAATGTAAATTAATACAACTACTATGGAGAACAGTTTGGAGGTTCCTCAAAAAAACTAAAAACAAAGCTCCCATATGATCCAGCAATTCGACCGCTGAGTATATACCGAAAAGAAAGTAAATCAGTATATTGAAGAGATATCTGCACTCCCATGTTTGTTGTGGCACTGTTCACAATAGCTAAGATTTGGAAGCAACTTAAATATCCATCAGCAGATGAATGGATAAAGAAAATGTGGGACATATATACAATGGATACATTCATCCATACATCCAACATATATCCATCCAACATCCAACATATATACATTCAGCCAAACAAAGAATGAGATCCTGTAATTTACAACAACACGGATGGAACTGGGGGTCATTATGTTAAGTGAAAGAAGCCAGGCACAGAAAGACAAACTTCGCATGTTCTCGCTTATTTGTGGGGGCTAAAAATTAAAACAATTGAACTCATGGGGGAAAAGAGTAGAAGGATGGTTGCCAGAGGTTGGGAAGGGTGATGGCAGGAGGATGTGGGGGGGACATGAGGATGGTTAATGGGTAAGAAAAGTAGTTGGAAAGAATGAATAAGACCTAGTATTTCATAGCACAACAGAGTGACTACAGTCAATAATAAATTCTACACTTAAAAATAACTAAAGAGTATAATTGGATGGTTTGTAACACAAAGGATAAATGCTTGAAGGGATAGATATCCCCATTTACCCTGATATGATTATTATACATTGGATGCCTGTATCAAAGTATCTCATATACCCCATAAATGTATATGCTTCCTATGTAACCACAAATTTTTTTTATGTGAACACAGAGTTGTTAATATTCCTTTATTATCCTTTTAATGCCCATGTAACAACGATCCCTTTCATTTCTGATCTTGGTACTTCCGCTCTTCTTTTATCCTGGTTAGTCTGGCTAAAGGTTTAGCAATTTTACTGAACATTTCAAAGAACCGGCTTTTGGTTTCACTTATTTTCTCCATTGTTCTTAATTTCCTTGATTTCTACTCTTCCTTTTTTATTTTTAAAGCTTATTTATTTATTTTTAGAGACAGGGTCTTGCTATGTCACCCAGGATGGAGTGCAGTGGGGTGATCATAGCTCACTGTCACCTTGAAATCCTGGGGTCCAGGGATCCTCCTGAGTAGTTAGGACTACAGGCACATGCCACCATGCCCAGCTAATTTTTTTTTTTTTTTTTGATAGAGATGGGGTCTCACTATGCTTGCTTGGTTTCGAACTCATGATCTCAGGCAATCCTCCTGCCTCAGCCCATTATTTCATTTCTTTAGCTTGCTTTAGACTTCCATTGCCTTTTTTCCTCTAATTTCCTAAAATGGAAGCTAAGATTCTTGATTTTATTTTTATTTTTTATTTTTTTGTGAGATGGAGTTTCACTCTTGTTGCCCAGACTAGAGTGCAATGGCACGATCTCAGCTCACTGCAACCTCCGACACCCAGGTTCAAGTGATTCTCCTGCCTCACCCTCCCAAGTGTCTGGGATTACAGGCACACACCACACCACGACACCCGGCTAATTTTGTATTTTAAGTAGAGACAGGGTTTCACCATGTTGACCAGGCTGGTCTTGAACTCCTGACCTCAGGTGTTTCACCCACCTCGGCCTCCTAAAGTGCTAGGACTACAGGCATGAGCCACCACACCTGGCCAGATTCTTGATCTTAGATATTTATTTTTTCTAATTTATTCATTCAGTTCAGTAAATCTCCCTCTAAGCACTGCTTCCTACAAAGTTTGGTGAGTCGAATTTTCATTCTCATTTAAAAATATTTTTGCTTTCCTCTTAAGACCTTTTCTTTGACCCATGTATTATTTAGAAATGTGTTCTTTAATCTCCAAATATTTTGGGAATTTTTGGCTTTCTGTTGCTGATTTCTGGTTTAACTCATTGTGGTCTGTAAGAACACTTTGTATGCTATTCTTTTAAATGAGTTGAGCATTTTATGACCTAGAATGTGGTCTATCTTGGTGAATGTTCCATGTAACTTTAAGAGGAATGTGTATTTTGTTGTTGTTGTTGGATAAAGCATTCTATAAATGTCTATCAGTTCTAGTTAACTGACGTTACTGTATATTCTGCAGGATTTCTGCATTATGTTCACAAGAAAGGCTCGTCTGTGTATTTCCTTTCTTATAATGTCCTGGTAGGTTTTGATACCAGAATTATCCTAGTCTCATAAAATGAATTAGAAAATGTAGTGGGTTGAATGACACGTGCCCCATCACCACCAAATAAAGATGTATTTGTGACCTAATCAACAGAACCTGTGAATATTACCTTATTTGGAAAAAGGGTTGTACAAATGTAATTAAGTTAGGGATCCTGAGAAGAGAAGGAGGCAATGTGACCACAGAGGCCCAGACTGATGAGTGATACAGCCAAAAGCAGCTGGGAGAAGCAAAGAATGGATTCTCCCCTAGAGCCTTCAGAGGGGGCATAACCATGCTCACACTTTGAATTCAGACTCTGATCTCCAGAACCGAGAAAGAATAAATTTCTGTTGTTTTAAGTCATCCAGTTTATGGTAATTTGTTAAAGCAGACATAGAATATGAATATATTAAATGTTCTTTTTCTGTTTTCTGGGAAAAGTCAACATACGACTGACATTGTTTCTATCTTAACATGTGAAACATGTGAAAAGATTCCCAAGTGAAGTCATCCCAGCATGGAGGTTGCTTTGTGGATTCAATTTATTTACCAGATATAGGAATCTTCAGACTTTGGTTTTTTCTGTTGTCAGAGTTTGTAATTCTGTAGACGTTATATTGATGTCCCCCTTTTGTTTCTGGTATCAGTAATTTGTGCCTTCTTTCTTTTCTTAATCAGTTTTAGTAAGAATTTATCAATTAATCTTTTCAAAAGGCCAATTTTGGGTTTTGTTAATTTTCTCTAGTGTGTTTGTTTTGTATTTCCTTAATTTTGGTATAATTTTCTTTCCCACCACTTCTTTTAATTTATTTCCTTCCTACCACTTTCTTTAGTTTTAATTTATTTCCTTCCAATTGATGCTCAAGTAATTGATTTTCAGTTTTACTACTTTTTCTCTTTTAATAGTGTACAATTTTACTTACCACATTTTTGGTTTTCAATCCATCTGGAATTTATTTTTGAACACTTACACACTGATTTATTTTATCTCAATCCTATACTGAATACCTATTTGTGAATAGATGTTACTATATTTTTTATTCTTTTCCATTGTATTGTTCCAATATAGCATCATTATAATTACTATAGCTTTATAATGTTAGTATGCAAAAGGATAAATCTACTCAATTTGATCTTCTTCAAAACTGCACTAGCTATATGGGCATCTTCACTATTATACATAAATATTAAAATCAATTTGTTAAATTATCCATAGCTTCCTCCTGAGATTATGACTGAAATTACATTTTTACAGTGTTGAGTCTTCACATCTAGGAATGTGGTTTACTTTGACATTTATTTGCATTTTGTTGTAGTCTTTCAGAAAATTTTAATTTTCTCCATAAAAGTCACATTTTTTGTTCAGTTTATTCCAGGGTATTTTATAGTTTTTTTTTTTTTTTTTTTGTATTATGAGTGTTATCTTTTTTGTATTTATTTTCCTAATAATTGAAATTGATTGTTAGATATTAATTGTATATCCAATATTACCATACTCTTATACTGATTCTTTTGATATTGCTATGTAGAAGAACAGATTGTCTCAATTAATGATACCTTATAAATGCTTATATTTTTTATTTCTGTTTCTTGTCTTATTTCATTGGCTAGTATGTCTGGAAAATACTATGTAACAAAAGTAATAGACTATCTATAACATTTGCAGGCCCAAGGGCAAGAGTACAAATGAAGACCCACATACCACAGGTTTAAGTATTTTAAAGTTATAAAAATCAAGCTAGAAAACTCTTAAATATGCTCTTCCTTCCCTCCTTGACAGATATATCTTCATGACAAAATTTTTTAAAAACTGGAAAATTACACTATATAACTGGAAGTAGGCAAAATACTAAAGATTGAATATAATTATTGTTTCACATGACTGGGTGCCCTACTGAAGAGTTTGCAGTATTAGAATAATAGAATAAAGATACATGGAATACTAAATATTGTATTTCTAATCAATAAAATATTTTTGTTTCATTATGTTGTTATAATTAAGGTTTTTACATAATTTTTGTTCCATTATTATTGATGCCAAATTCGAAAACTTTTCTTGAGTCATGTAGTTTTAAAAGTTTTTTATTAATCTAAATTTGGAGAAACTTCACTAGGCTGAAGTTTCAGTTGGGAACAGCAACTGAAATCTAAAAAAAAAAATACTTAAGTTTAGAAAGTATACCAAAAGTGTTTGCATATAATGTTCAAGTTTAGTAACAAAGTAGCACAAGAGAAATTAAATTGTTATTGCACAAAATCATATTGGTATTGTTACATGTTAGAACTAGACCTACATATACATAAAGTGTCATATGAATATTACAAAATGTTCCTTGACTATCATACATATATAACTGTGATGAATACTATACTAATTCATGAGTACCTGCAAAATCATAAATTATAACATGCATATAAGCAAAAAAAACAGATGACTGAAAAATACTAAGAAGTTATATTTGTTGGCCTGGCGTGGTGGCTCACGCCTGTAATCCCAGCACTTTGGGAGGCCAAGGCGGGCAGATCACGTCAGATCGAGACCATCTTGGCTAACACGGCGAAACCCTGTCTCTACTAAAAATACAAAAAAATTAGCCGGGCGTGGTGGCAGGCGCCTGTAGTCCCAGCTACTCAGGAGGCTGAGGCAGGAGAATGGTGTGAACCCAGGAGGTGGAGCTTGCAGTGAGCCGAGATCACACCACTGTACTACAGCCTGGGCGACAGACTCCATCTCGGAAAAAAAAAAAAAAAAAAAAAAAAGTTGTATTTGTTTTGCAAGAATCTAATGGCTGTAAATAAATAAAGAATAATTTTATGATTCTGTATTTGGTCCTCAAGTTGGGAAACAAAGTATTAAAAAGCATTGTTAGAAATTTACTCTTCATCATAAATAACTAAAACAAAAATGCTTACAGTGTTGGTTCAGAATGGCAGTATTTAAAATAAACACAGTAACAAATGCTAATGTTATCAGAAACTCTATTTTTTTCATAATTGAGGAACTTTGGTTAAAATGACTTATGAGAGTGAAAAAAGTAGAGCAAGTCTACTAAAAGCAAGTCTTACTGAATTTTTTTCTTTATCATTCATAAGCTTTAAATTTTTAATATACACATTTTAAAAATCTTCCTATTAGCAATGTAATGGATATAAAGAAAACTGCATAAATGAAATGTATAGACCAATGACTTATAAAACAAACATCTTATTATAACCCCTACCCTGGTCAAGAAATAGAACTTTGTCAGCAACCCCAGAGCCCCAGAGCCTTCACATGTCCTTTTTTTTTTTGGAGACTGAGTCTTGCTCTGTCGCCCAGGCTGGAGTGCAGTGGCGTGATCTCAACTCACTGCAACCTCCACCTCCCGGGTTCAAGCAATTCTCCTGCCTCAGCCTCTCCAGTAGCTGGAATTACAGGTGCCCACCACGATACCCAGCTAATTTTCATATTTTTAGTAGAGATGGGGTTTCACCATGTTGGCCAGGCTGGTCTCAAACTCCTGACCTCAGGTGATCTGCCTGCCTCAGCCTCCCAAGGTGCTGGGATTACAGGCATGAGCCACCATGCTGGGCCCTACATGTCCCTTTCTAATCACAATACTACCCTCCATTTCTTCTAAGTGTAGCCACCATCCTGCCACTTTATACTCTTCTCTTTCTTTTCTGTATTTATTATTCAATTTATCATCTCTAAACATTATAGCAACTGGTTCTCATTTGCCCTTTTAAATCTTTCAATCTGCAGGCACCCTCCTTCCATCCCTTCTTTCTCCCCCATGCAAGTTATTTGTTGAAGAAATCAGATTATCCTGTAGTTTCTCACAGTGGATTTTATTAATTGTACCCATGTTAATGTTGTTTAATATTCCTCTGACCTCTGTATTTTCTATAAATTGGTAGTTGGATCTGTAAAATTGATCAGTTTCAGGTTTGACTTTTTTGTCTGAGCAAGACTCCTTCACAAATGGCATTTTTCATCAGAAGGCACATAATATTTGGTTATTTCTCCTTTTGTAATAAGAAGCAGTGAAAGCTCAATGCCTAGATCTATTAATTTACTAAGGGCTATAAAATGGTGACATTCTAATTCAATCATTCTTCTTTCATTTGGGGTTCCTAAGGAAAATTCTCATTCACTGTTCTTTTACTTAGTACAGTTTGTGTAAGATAGGCGATTTAAATACTTCCTTTTTTTTTTTTTTTTGCGAAGGAATCTCACTCTGTCACCCGGGCTGGAGTGCAGTGGCGCAATCTCAGCTCACTGAAACTCAACTCCACCTCCCAGGTTCAAGTGAATCTCCTGCCTCAGCCTCCCTAGGATCTGGGATTACAGGCACGTGCCACCACACCCAGCTAATTTTTGTATTTTTAGTAGAGACAGGGGTTTCACCATGTTGGCCAGGCTGGTCTCGAACTTCTGACCTCAAGTGATCTGCCTTGGCCTCCCAAAGTGGTAGGATTACACGCATGAGCCATGATGCCTGGCCTACTTCCTTCTTTTTTTAATCAAAATAACCCATTTTGGCCAGGGGGAGACTCTTCAAGTTGGTTCCTGAGTACTTTTCAAACAACTCTTTCAGTTTGGCTGTCTTTTACACTAAGGTGTTCTAGTTCCATCATACACTTTCTGTCTCAGTCCTACAATCAGTGTTTGTCCAAGCCCTGGTTTCTTTATGTGGAAAATAATATTTCAAGACCATAATCTGGATGCTAAGGCAGCACAATGATATCGGATGGTCATTATCTGATAGCATGTTAATTACTGAACTAGCATGTTCAGTAGCCAGATCTAAAATACACCCCCACAAAAATGATTTTTTATTAAAGTATAACATTCATCCACTGAAGTGTACAAATCCTAGGTATAAAAATACATATACAAACTTATGATACCACCATCTCACTCTCGACATAGAACACATTCAACACCAAAAGATTCTGTTTTGCCCTTTTATGCACCCAGAGGGAAACAAAAATATACTCCCTCCCAGAGGTAAACACCTCTGAATTTTATTACCATAGATTAATTTCCACTGATATTGCACTTCACATAAATGGAACCAAACACTATGCAGTCTTTGGTGTTACTTTTTCACCTTTAACTGTGAAATTTGTCCATGCTGTTGCATGATGCAGCAGTTTGTCTTTGCTCTGTAGTGTTCCCTTAATGAATATACTACAATTTATTTTTCCATCCTGTGGTTAAGTGACATTTGGGTTGTTTCTAACTTTTGGCTATTATGAACAAAACTGCTATAAATATTCTTGTGCACATCTTTTGGTAGACATATACATTTATTTCACTTGAACATATACCTAGAAGAAACTGCTACACTAAAGGGTTGGAAAGTATTTACTTTTAGCAGTGTTTTTTTTCCTTCTAACTTTCATTTTAGGTTTGGTGGGGTCCATGTGCAGGTTTGTTACATGGGTAAATCGTGTGTTGCTGGAGTTTGGTGTATAAATTATTTTTCCATTCAGGTAAAGAGCACAGTATCCAACAGGTAGTTTTTCAGTCCTCATCCTCCTCTTACCCTCCACCCCAAGAAGGCCTCCATGTCTACTGTTTCCTTTTCTGTGTCCATGTATGCTCAATGTTTTGTTCCCACTTATAAAAAAATACAGTATTTGGTTCTCTGTTCTTGCATTAGTTTGCTTAAGATAATGGCCTCCAGCTGCATCCATGCTGAATGGTAGTTCTGTTTTAAGTTATTTGAGAAATCTCCAAATTGCCTTCTACAGTGGCTGAACTAGTCTACAGTCCCACCAGCAGTGTATAAGCATTCCCTTCTCTCTGCAACCTCATCAACATCTGTTTTTTGACTTTTTAATAATAGCTGTTCTGACTGGTGTGAGATGGTATCTCATTGTGGTTTTGATTTGCATTTCTCTAATGATTAATGATGTTGAGCTTTTTTTCATATTCTTGTTGGCCACATGTATGTCTTCTTTTGAAAAGTGTCTGTTCATGTCCTTTGCCCACTTTTTAAAATGGGTTGTTTTTCCATTTGTGGATTTATTTAAGTTCCTCATAGGTTCTGGATATTAGACCTTTGTCAGGTGCATAGTTTGCAAATATTTTCTCCCATTCTGTAGGGTGTCTGTTTACTCTGTTGATATTTTATTTTGCTGTGCGGAAGCTCTTTAGTTTACTTAGGTCCCACTGATCAATTTTTGATTTTGCTGCATGGCGCCTTGTCATGAAGCCTTTGCCAGGGCCTATGTCCAGAATGGTATTTCCTAAGTTTTCTTCTAGGGATTTTACAGTTTTAGGTTTTACACGTAAGTCTTTAACCCACCTTGAGCTGATTTTTGTATATAGTAAAAGGAAGGATTCTAGTTTCAATCTTATGTATATGGCTAGCCAGTTATCCCAGCACCATTTATTGAATAGGGAGTCCTTTCCCATTGCTTGTTATTGGCAGCTTTGTCAAAGATCAGATGGCTGTAGGGTGCAGCTCTATTTATGGGTTCTCTAACCTATTCCATTGGTCTGTGTGTCTGTTTTTGTATCAGTACCATGCTGTTTTCGTTATTGTAGCCTTGCAGTATAGTTTGAAGTCCATTTGGGTGATGCCTCCAATTTTGTTCTTTTTGCTTAAGATAGTTTTGGCTACTTGGATTCTTTTTTTCATCCCATATGGATTTTATTTATTTTATTATTATTTTTTGAGACAAAGTCTCGCTCTGTCACCCAGGTTAGAGTGCAGTGGCATGATCTCAGCTCACTGCAACCTCCACCTTCTGGTTCAAGTGATTCTCCTGCCTCAGCCTCCCAGATAGCTGAGATTACAGGTGCCTGCCACCACACCCAGCTAATTTTTGTATTTTTAGTAGAGATAGGGTTTCACCATGTTGGCCAGGCTGGTCTCGAACTCCTGATCTCAAGCGACCCACCGGCCTTGGCCTCCCAAAGTGCTAGGATTACAGGTGTGAGCCACCATGCCTGGCCCCACGTGAATTTTAGAATATTTTTTTCTAATTCTGTGAAAAAAGTCATTAGCAGTTTGATAGGAATACCACTGAATCTGTAAATTGCTTTGGATAGTATGGCCATTTTAACAATATTGATTCTTCCCATCTATGAGCATGAAATGTTTTTCCTTTTGTTTCTGTCATTTCTCATTTCTTTCAGCAGTGTTTTGTAATTCTAGTTGTAGAGATCTTTCACTTCCCTAGTTAGCTGTTTTGCTAGGCATTTTATTCTTTTTCTGGCTATTGTGAATGGTATTGCATTCTTGATTCAGCTCTCAGCTTGGACGTTATTGGTCTATAGAAATGCTACTGATTTTTGTACATTAAGTTGGTATCCTAAAACTTTGCTGAAATTGTTTATCAGATCTAAGAGCCTTTGGGCAGACACTATGCCTGAGGATCATCTGAGAAGACAGATAGTTTGACTTCCTTTCTTCCTACTTGGATCCCTTTTCTTTTTTTCTCTTGCCTGGGTTGCTATGGCTCTAACTTCCCATTTAGTAGTTATGGCTAAAAGTTTTCTAAACTACAGTAGTTGTGCCACTTTATCCCTCCATGAATAATTTACAAGAGTTTCAGTTATTTCATACCTTTATGGATACCTGGTATTGTTGGTCTTCTTAACACCATCCTTCTAATGAGAATATAATGATACTGTATTATTTAAAATGTATTTCCCTGCTATGAGCAATGATTTTGAGCACGTATTCATATAATTATTGGCCATTTTGGGGGTTTTTGTGAAGCACCTATTTTTTAAATTGGGTTTCTTTTTCTTATAGATTTGTAGTTCTTTATATGTTTTAGATATGAGCATTTTGTTGGATGGGTTGTCTAACTCCGTCCTTTTACATTCTCTTAAGGTTTGTTTGTTTTCAAGACGGAGTCTCACTCTGTCACCCAGGCTGGAGTGCAGTGGCACAATCTCAGCTCACTGCAACCTCCACCTTCTGGGTTCATGCGATTCTCCTGCCTCAGCCTCCCAAAAAGCTGGGACTACAGGTGCACGCTGCCACGCCCAGTTGATTTTTTGTATTTTAGTAGACAGGGTTTCACCATGTTGCCCAGGCTGGTCTCAAACTCCTGAGCTCAGGCAATCTGCCTGCCTTGGCCTCCCAAAGTGCTAAGATTACAGGCATGAGCCACTGCGCCAGTCCAAGGTTGGTTGGTTGTTTTGAGATGGAGTCTAGCTCTGTCACCAGGCTAGAGTGCAGTGGTGGGATCTCAGATCGCTGCAACCTCCACTTCTTGGGTTCGAGCGATTCTCCTGCCTCAGCCTCCCAAATAGCTGGGACTACAGGCACACACCGCCACGCCCAGCTGATTTTTTGTATTTTAGTAGAGACAGGGTTTCACCGTGTTGCCCAGGCTGGTCTCAAACTCCTGAGCTCAGGCAATCTGCCCGCCTCGGCCTCCCAAAGTGCTAGGATTACAGGTGTGAGCCACTGCACCAGGCCAACATTGTTTGTTTTGAGATGGAGTCTTGCTCTGTCGCCAGGCTAGAGGGCAGTGGCGGGATCTCAGCTAACTGCAACTTCCACCTCCTGCATTCAAGTGATTCTCCTGCCTCACCCTCCCGAGTAGCTGGGACTACAGGCGCGTGCCACCACACCCAACTAATTTTTGTATTTTTAGTAGAGATGGGGTTTCACCATATTGGCCAGGATGGTCTCGATCTCTTGGCCTCGTGATCCACCCAACTCGGTCTCCCAAAGTTCTAGGATTACAGGCATGAGCCACCACGCTCAGTTGTTTTTTAATAAACAGTTTCCTACTTTAGTGAAGTCCAATTTATCAATTATTTTAAATGGTTGTGAAGATACAGTATGCCATGTTGCAGAAATATTGGCTTACTCTGAAGTTATAAAGATATTCTTGTGTATTTTCTTCTAGAATCTGTTTTACCTTTCACATTTATATCTATGAACTATTTCAGATTACTCTTTGCATATGTTCTGAGGTAGGTATCAAGGTGTGTTTTTCTTTTCCATGGTTTTTCAATTGACCCAGCACATTTTACTGAGAGGTCATCCTCTCTCCATAGAACTGTTTAAAGGTGCTTTGGTAAATCAGGTAATCCTTATATGGGGATCTGTTTCTGGAATCTGTTGTGCCAATAAATTATGTATTTTTCCTCACATTGATACCATTCTGTCTTGATTACTGCAGTTTTATAATATGCCTTTACATATGGCCATATAAGCCCTCCAACTTTGCTCCTGTTCTTTGTGATTGTGTTGGCTATTCTAGGACATTTCTATTTCCATATAACATTTAGAACCAGTTTATCAACTTCCAAACAAACAAAAAACCCTGCTAGGGTTATGATTAAAATTGTTTTGAATCTATAATTCAGGTTCCCAATCTATAAACATGACATACCTCCTCATTTATTTAGGTTATTGAAATTTCTCTCCAGCAACATTTTTTAGGTCTTAAACTTGCAAATCTAACAAAGTTAGATTTAGTCTTAGGTAATTTTATGCTAGTGTGAATGGCATAAAATTATCTCCCCACCCCCTTCTTTTGAGACAGGGTCTCACTCTGTCATCCAGGCTTTTAATGGGAGTGTTAGGCTAATCTACATTTAATCATGAATATGGTTCAAATCTAACATCTTGCTATTTGTTTCCCATTTGTCCCATCTACTTTGTTCCTTTGCTCCCCCCTTTTCAGACCTCTTTTGAAATAATTAAATATTTATGCATATTTTATGGTTGTTCTATACGAAATACATCCTTTTTACAGTCTGAAATAATATTATGTTTCTACCACCAGAATAACAGTGTATTTTCCTCTAATCCTTTCCTGTATTTCTAAATTTTTATTTTTTCAGACAGGGTCTCGCTCTGTCTCCCAGGCTGGAGTGCAGTAGTGCAATCTTGGCTCACTGTGTTTCCTATCTTGTGTGTTACTGTCAAATATTTTACTTGACAACAAAACATCATTATGATCCTTGCTTTAAACAGTTAATTATTATTATTATTATTATTATTTTTTGAGACGGAGTCTCGCTCTGTCTCCCAGGCTGGGGTGCAGTAGTGCAATCTGGGCTCACTGTGTTTCCTATCTTATGTGTTACTGTCAAATATTTTACTTGACAACAAAACATCATTATGATCCTTGCTTTAAACAGTTAATTATCTTTTTTTGGTTTTTTTTTTTTTGAGACGGAGTCTCGCTCTGTTGCTGAGGCTGGAGTGCAGTGGCGTGATCTCGGCTCACTGCAAGCTCCGCCTCCTGGGTTCACGCCATTCTCCTGCCTCAGTCTCCTGAGTAGCTGGGACTACAGGCGCCCGCCACCACACCCCGCTAATTTTTTGTATTTTTAGTAGAGACGGGGTTTCATCATGTTAGCCAGGATGGTCTCCATCTCCTGACCTCGTGTTCCGCCCGCTTCGGCCTCCCAAAGTGCTGCGATTACAGGTGTGAGCCACTGCGCCCGGCCCAGTTAATTATCTTTTAAAGGACTTTTAAAGAGGTAAAAGAGATTTCATATTTATCACACTTAGCATTTATGGTGTTCTTCATTCCTTCCTACAGATCTGAGTTTCATTTCTCTTCACCTAAACGATTTCCTTTAGTATTTCTTAGTTGTGGAAATGTTAGTGATGAATCCTCTCAGCTTTTTTTTTTCCCTAAAAGTTTTTATTTTTAGAAGATAATTTCAAATATATATAATTTGGTTTTCAATTATTTCTTAAAGGTCAGTGAGTATTCTTCTTTTTATTATTATTTGAGACAAGGTCTCACTCTGTTGCCCAGGCTGGAGTGCAGTGGTGTGATCTCAGCTCACTGCAACCTCTGCCTCCCAGGCTCAAGTGATTCTCCTGCCTCAGCCTCCCAGGTAGCTGAGACCACAGGTATGCACCACCGTGCCCAGCATATATATATATATTTTTGGGGGGGAGGGGTATTTTTGGTACAGATGGGGTTTCACTACGCTGCTGAGGCTGATCTCAAATTCCTGGGCTCAAACATTCCACCTACCTCAGCTTCTCAAAGTGCTGGGATTACAGATGTGAGCCACCACACCCAGCCTCCTCCCAATTTTTTTCGCCTTCCTTCTTGTGTCATCTTAAGGTTTCTCTTTATCGTTGGTTTCTAGTAATTTAATAGTGTGTGTAGGTGTGTTTTTCATATTTACTCACTGAGCTTCTTGAATCTGTGGGTGGTCTGTCATCAGATTTGGAATTTGGGGGCCATTATTTCTTCAAACACTTTTATGCCCTATTCTTTCTCTTTTTTTGCACCTCCAATTACATATATGTTAGACCTCTTAATATTTCCTTATAAGTTGCTGATGATGTGTTAATTTTTTCTATCTTTTTTCTCTTTGTGCATCAGTTTGGATAATTTCTATTAACCTGTCTTCAAGTTCACTAATCCGTTCTTGTGCAGTGAATAATCTGCTGAAATGCCTATTCAATGATTTTTAAAATTGGAGATTTTTCAGTTACAGAAATTCTATTTGATTCTTTTAGAACTTCCATGAATCCCTTGAAATATCTCATCTCTTCACTGCTTGTATCTATCTTTTCCTGTTAATTCTTTAACATATTTGTCATAGATGTTTTAAGGCCTTCATCTACTAAATTCCAAAACTGGGTCACCAAAAAGTCAGATTGACTGTTTTCTCTTGTTTACAGGTCACGTTTTTCTGCTAATTTGTGTATCTCATAACTTTAGAACATATTCCTGACAGAATAGTTAAGAATGTAGTATAATTTTATTTTGGCTTGTTATTTCCCCGAGAGTATAAACCCTTCCCTTTGTCTGAAAGTTAAGGTTAGTGTCTGCTCATTGGTAATCCTTCTCGAGTTGAGCTGGATCACAACTAAAAGTACACTTAGATCAGCTGGGTTTGGCTCAATACCCAACCCCTTGAGTCACTACATTAAAAAAAAAAAAAAATCTTGTTAGTAAGTGATATAGAAGGGTTTAGCTGCAGTTTCAGATAGTCTGTTTTCTTTTTGGTTCAAGTGTGGCAAGTATACTGAATCAATCTGCAAGAATGTGAAGAACTAGATGGTTTCTCGCTAGAGAAATCTCTCTGGGGGGTTGGGGGGAAGGGGAAGAATTTCTAGGCCAAATGATTCCTCTTTGCATTTGGGCCTCTAGGGCATGGGTGATTCAGTGTCTAAGTCAGGCCCACTTGTACCATGACCAGGCACCTACCCCCAGGTATGAAGCTGCTGTGGCTTCCTACTCATTTATGAAGGCCTTATTTTTCTGTGAAATTCAGACTTTTCAGACCTCCTCTTGTCTGCTGCTCTTTATTGCCCTATAACAAGTACGATTTTAAAACTTGGTAACTTCTATGATTATCATGGGAGCAAAAGTCTTTCATGTCTTCCGAAGTAGAAGCAGTAGTCTTTGTAATAATGTCTATTATCTTAAGGTCTATTTTATCTTATGCTAATATTTCTAAAGTTAATCAATACCTCTATCCAGCAACCTTAATTCATTTTAATCACCCTCTTCCCATCATCCAACTGAAACTGTTGACTAGTTTAACTCCATCTTGTTTCATCAAATCCTCAACATATTAGTTATTGTCAACATTTTCTCTTTTAAACAATCAACACTTACTGATATTTACCCAAATGGTTACATTGTTTTTTTTAAAAAGTGTGCAATTTAATCTATTCACAATGTTGTATAACCACACTTCTATCTAGTTTCAAAATATTTTCATTGCCCCAAAAGAAAACACTGTACCCATTAAGCAGTCACTCCCTATCCCCCACTCCCCTCAGCTCCTGACAATCAGCAATATGCTTTCTGTCTCCATGGATTTATCTACTCAGCATAGTTCATGTAAATGGAATTAGGCAATATGTGACCTTTTGGGTTTGGCTTCATTTCTTCATATAATGTTTTTGAGGTTAATCCACATTGTAACATGTATCTGTAATCCTTTCCTTTTTGTGGCTGAATAATATCCCACTGTACATATATACAATCATGCATCTCATAATGATGTTTTGCTCAACGATCAACCACATACATGATGGTGATCCTGGATTACAGTACTGCATTTTCACTGTATCTTTTCTATGTTTAGATACACAAATACCGCCGTATTACAATCACTTATAGTATT
The DNA here is from genome assembly GCF_024542745.1 of Macaca thibetana thibetana. Taxonomy (NCBI): domain Eukaryota; kingdom Metazoa; phylum Chordata; class Mammalia; order Primates; family Cercopithecidae; genus Macaca; species Macaca thibetana. The sequence goes on from NC_065579.1 coordinate 14,813,149, forward strand.
CAGTACAGTAACACGCTTTTACAGATTTGTAGCATAGGAGCAATAGGCTACCATATAGCCTCCACGTGCAGTAGGTCATACTATTTAGCTTTGAGTAAGTGCACTCTGTAATGTTCACACAACTGCAAAATCACCGGACACATTTCTTAAAATACAGCTCCACTGTCAAGTGACACATGACTATACCACAATTAGTTTATACATTTATCTGTTGATGGACATTTGGATTATTCCCACATTCTGGCTATTGTGAAAAATACTGCTATGAATATTTGTGTACAAATATTGTTGGAGTTTTCAGTTTTTTTGGGTATATACCTAAAAGTGGAATTTCTAGGCCATATAGTAATTATATGTTTAACTTTTCAAGGAACTCCCAAACTGTTTTCTGCAGTGGCTGTACCGTTATAGAAAAGGTTTTTATTTCATCTTCATTTTAGAATAGTTTAGCAAAGTAAAGAATTCTAGGTTTACATTTCCATGGGCACATGGAAAATATTTTTCCACTCCACTTCTATTTTGGCTGATGAGAGATTTGTTGTCAGTTTAATTGCTGATCATTTTGGGTAATCTTATTCACCTTGCAGATTAATTTAGGACTTTGTCTTTAGAGTTCTTCTATTTTATTATATTGTATCTAGGTATTTTTTATTTAGGTATTTATTTTTATTAATCCTTTCCAGAACTTGATACGCTTTTTCAATTTGGTGATTTATATCTTTAATCCATTCTAAAAAATTGCAGCCACTATTGTTTCAAATAATATCCTTCCCACATTCTCTATTCTTTGTCTATAATTTCCTTTAGAAATCATCTAATCCCATCATTTGGGTCTCTTAACCTTTTCTATATTTCTGTATCTTCATCTCTCTATGCTACATTTTGTATAAATTCCTCATCTGTGTTTTTCAGCTTTCTCATTCCATTTCAGCTTGATCTAATAGTTATTTAATCCACTTACTCTCCCTGACCAAGGATCATTTCCTTAAGTAACTTATAAGAGCTATCATGACCTCATTTTCATCTGATTATTGAGGTATGGAAAGCTCAGGAATCTTAGTTTGTGAAATGTCCCTATAAAGTTGTTTTACATTTGATTATGCCTAGTTCCCCCAAAGGTTTCATCCTTCTAGAATCAGTTTTAATTTAGTTTCTTAGCTTGGAATTTCTGCATCATCTATAAATACTACTAGATTTCTCAAGACAAGCTTCCCCCACTTCCCCCAAAGCCCTGAGAAGAAACAGGGATTTCTCTGTTTAAGAAGAACGGGGGAGGGAGCCTTTCCAGGGTCTCTGCATTGTGTAGTGGTCACATATCCAATTCCTCCACCTGTACATGCTCAAAGACCTCATCTCCCTTCTCTGTGAGGGCCACTAGCTATTACAGACAGCCTGGTATCTACTTTGCCTAATCTTAGGATACTTGTAATAGGAATGTATAAACTTTCTTAAACAACATATTTACTTTTCTGTTTTACTTTATTGTAACCATTTTTTCTACTTATGCTTTCATGTTAGTCCCATTCCAAAGTTACAAAATCCTAGATTCAGGTGTTTTTTTCCTTTTATGACAATTAATAGTACAGTAGTCTGGTCTATAGGTTAGAATATCAACTACCCTGTACTTCTATTATTATAGCAAAGAAAACTGAGCACATGGGCTAGTTGATTTAAAATATTTAAAAAACTTTTATTGATACATAATAGATGTACATATTTTCAGGTACATGTAAGATACATATTATATACATACAACAGAATATTTTATAATATATATTTTATATGATATAGATATATTTTTGTGTGTGTGTGTTTGTGTGCGACAGAGTCTCGTTCTGTTGCCCAGGTTGGAGTGCAGTGGCATGATCTCGGCTCACTGCAACCTCCGCCTCCCAGGTTTAAATGATTCTCCTGCCTCTGCCTCCTAAGTAGCTGGGATTACAGGCACACGCCACCATACCTGGCTAATTTCTGTATTTTTTAGTAGAGACAGAGTTTTGCCATGCTGGGCAGGCTGGTCTCAAACTCCTGGCGTTAAGTGAGCTGCCTGGCTTGGCATCTCAAAGTGCTGGGATTATAGGCGTGAGCCGCTGCACCAGCCACATGTGATATTTTAGTACATTCATATAATGTGTAAAGATCAAGTCAGGGTAATTGGGATATTCATCTCTGTAAATATTTATCTTTATACTAGGAACATTTGAATTATTTTCTTCTAGTTATGTTTAAATACACAGTAGATTATTGTTAACTATAGTCACTCCACTGATCTATCAAAAACCAGGTATTATTTCTTCTAACTGTATATTTATACCCATTAATCAATCTCTTTTCATCCCCACAACCCCGTACCCTTCCCAGCCAGTGTTAACCATCAATCTACTCTCCTATCTTCATTAGATCAGCATTTTTTTCTTTTTGTTTTTTGGACAGTGTCTTGCTCCATCACCCAGTTTGGAGTACAATGGTGCAATCACAGCTCACTGCAGCCTCAACCTCTGTGGCCCAAGAGATCCTTCCACCTCAGCCTCCTGAGTAGCTGGGACTAAAGGTGCACAAGACCACAGCTGGCTACTTTAAAAATGTTTTCTACAGACAAAGTTTTGCCATGTTGCCCAGCCTGGTCTCAAACTCTTGTGCTCAAGTGGTCCTCTCTCCTTGACCTCCCAAAGTGCTGGGATTATAGGTGTGAGCCACCACATTGGACCAGATCAACTTAAATAAACAAAAAACAGGGTCTCACTCTGTCACCCAGGCTGGAGTGTGATGTCACTATCATCTCACTGCAAACTTGAACTCCTGGGCTTGCTTAACTAATCTTCCCACACCAGCCTCCCATGTAGCCACCACGCCTGGATCATTTTTTAAAAAGTTTTGTAGAGATGGAGTTTTGCTATGTGCCCCAGGCTGATCTCAAACTCCTGGCCTCAAGCAGTCCTCCCACCTTGGCCTCCCAAAGTGCTGGGATTACAGGCGTGAGCCACCATGCCCATCAACTTTTTTAGCTCTCACATATGAGTAAGAACATGCAATATTTGTCTTTCTGTACCTGGCTTATTTCACTTAACGACCTCTGGTTCCATCCACCTTGCTGCAAATGACAGGATTTCAATCTTTTTATGGCTAAATAATATTCCATTATGTATATATAACATTTTCTTTATGCATTCATCCACTGATGGACACTTAGGTTAATTCCATATTTTGGCTATTGTGAATAATGCTCCAATAAACAATGGAGTGTAAATATCTCTCTGATATATTAATTTTCTTTCTTTTGGATATATATCCAGTGGTGGAATTAGTGGATCACATGGTAGTTCTATTTTTAAAATTTTTTAGGAACCTGCATACTGGTCTCCATAGTGGATGTACTAATTTACATTCCCACCAACAGTGTACAAATGTTCTTCTTTCTCTACATCTTTGCCAGCATCTGTCACTCCATCATCTTTTTGATAAAAGCAATTTTAAGTGGGGTGAGATGATACCTCATTGAGGTTTTAATGTCTATTTCTCTGGTGATTAATGGTGTTAAACATTTTTTCATATACCTGTTGGCCATTTATATTTCTTCTTTTAAGAAATGTCTCTTCAGCTCTCTGGCCTGTTTTTAATTGGACTATCTGGGTGGGGGGAAGGCAGGTGTTTGTTTGTTTTGCTACTGAATTGTTTTGAGTTCCTTATGTATTCTGGCAACTAATGTCTTGTCAGATGGATAGTTTGCAAACATTTACTCCCATTCTGTGGGTTGTCTCTTCACTTTGTTTATGGTTTCCTTTGCTGTGCACAATCGTTTTAGCTTGATGTAATCCTAATTGTCTGTTTTGCTTTGGTTGCCTGTGATTTTGAGGTCTTACACATACACACACAAATTTGCCCAGACCATCGTCCTGGAGTGCTTCCCCTATGTTTTCTTCTAGTAGTTTCACAATTACAGGTGTTAAATTTAAGTCTTTAATCAATTTTGGTTTTTGCATCTGGTGAGAGACAGGGGTCTAGTTCCATTTTTCTGGATATGGTTATCCAGTTTCCCCAGCACCATTTATTGAAGAAACTATCCTTTCCCCATTTTATGTTCTTGGTGCCTTTGTCAAAAATTAGTTGGCTGTAAGTTCATAGATCTATATCTGGGTTCTCTATTCTGTTCCACTGCTCTATGTGTTTGTTTCTATACCAGTACCATACTGATTTGGTTACTATAGCTCTGTAGTATATTTTGAACACAGGTAGTGTAATGCCTCCAGTTCTGTTTTTTGCTCAGGATTGTTTTTGTCTATTTGGAGTCCTTTGTGGGTCCATATAAATGTTAGGAATTTTTTCTATTTCTGTAAAGAATATCATTGATATTTTAATAGAAATTGCATTGAATCTACAAATTGCTTTGGGCAGTGTAGTCATTTTGACAATATTAATTCTTCTAATCCATGAGCATGGGATTTCTTTCCATTTTTTGGTATCCTCTTAAATTTCTTTCATCAATGTTTTAATCCATGAGCATGGGATGTCTTTCCATTTTTTGGTGTCCACTTCAATTTCTTTCATCAGTGTTTTACAGTTTTCCTTGTACAGATCTTTCATTTCTTCGGTTAAATTGATTCCTAGGTAATTTTTATTCTTTGTAGCAATTATAAATGGGATTGCCTTTTTCAGTGTCTTTTTCAGCTTGCTCACCATTGGCATATATAAATGCTACTGACTTTTGTATGCTGACTTTGTATCCTGCAACTTTAGTGAATTTGTTAATCAGTTCTAACAGGGTTTTTTTTTTTTTTTTTTTTTTTTTTTTTGGTAGATTCTTTAGCTTTTTCTAAATATAAGATCATTTTGTGTGTGAACAAGACTAATTTGACTTTTCCCTTTCCAATTTGGATGCCCTTTCTTTCTCTTGCCTAATTGCACTGGCCAGGATTTCCAGTATCATGCTGAATAAAAATGATGAAAGTAGGCATCCTTGTTTTGATCTAGATCTTAGAGAAAAGGCCTTTATGATTCAATCTTAGTAGATTGTATATGTCCCAAAATTTATCCATTTCTTCTAGGTTTTCTAATTTGTTGGTGTTTAGTTGTTCATAATTGTCTCTAATGAGTCTTTGTATTTCAGTGGCCTTGGTTTCTATATCTTATTTTTCTATTCTGATTTTATTTGGGTCTTCTTTTTCTTAGTCTTGAGTTAGCTAATTTTTGATTAGACACATGACCTGTAGTGGTGAATAATCTGTAAAACTGGAAGTTTGTGCTTTACAGAACAGAATAAAAATTATATGCCTTATCTTTTATAGGTAGATAGATAAAAACCTGTGAGGGATTTTTGGGGGTGGATTATGGGACAAACATTTTCAAAACTTTTTTTTTTTTTTAAGGAGCAATGACATATAGAGGAAAGAACAAAAGATTTGAAGTCAATAGGCTGCGATTCAAGTCTCAGACCTATGCAGACCCTTTAAACTCCAAGTTTCATGTTCTTCCCAGCTGTGGAATCTTGATTATGTCATTCAACTTTTGAGCCTCTGGATTTTCATGTACAAAATCAAGATGATTATAACAGCTTTACCTTACAAAAGACTGTTTTGAGTATCAAGCAATGATTATAAAATTGCTGCAGTGTACTCAAGAAACTTTTTAAAAAATAATAATCATTAGTAAACATTAGATAGAATATATGGTACACATCATGAATTAACAGAACTATCAGCAGTTTCTCTCAAGCTGGAGGCGGAATCTTAACAGGACTTTAGAAAAGTCTGGGGACCTTCAAATTGTTACATGAACATCAGCTGTTCTGCTTAGAATTACTGAGCAGAAAGCTTCAGAATATGACAACTTTCAGCATTTTTTTTTGTATTTACATACCTCCCCTATGTCTTTAGATCACTAGGATAACAAAAAGTGATGCCAGGCCCTAGGTTCTTGAAAGAACTACCTAACTTAGAGTAATACCTCCAAAGATGAAACTATAGGCTCAATTCTTTTGTGAAAATGTCTAGAGTCTTTAAGTCTGGATATGGAAGATAAATTTTTTTCAAAAGACCATTAAGCCTGTGCCCACATACCAAGGTACATGACTGAATAAAAAACCATTATTTTACCAGAACATCAAAGATACTGATGTGTTCTTTAAGCAAAAGTTAAATTGGAGGTTTCATAGTATTAGTTTAATAATATCATTGAAAAGAAAAAACCTTGAATTCTATGAGGTATTTTCTTTAAGGGCAACTTCAAAGAATTCAACTGAGAAGTATAGACATTATTTACATTTGTTATCTCAGAGAGCTAAGGGATGCTGAAGGGAGATTTACATTTTTCCTTATGTACTTTTGTGGTTGTTTGATTTGCTAAAACTATCATGCCTTTGAATTTAAAAGGAATCTAATAAAGAAATATTTAAAGAAAGAAAAATGACACCAGAATAGCAGAATTAGCCTAATATGTAGGCACAATCTCACTTTGGTTTTGACTCTCTATATTTTCAAGGGGAAGTTAGAGCTAAATTAATTAGCACATTCTTAACATTTGTAATCACTACATTTTTTGGTAGAGAATAGAAATTTTTATGGCTGGGTTCCATTTATTCTATTACTAATTCATGAATAAAGGTTTCATGATAAATATTGAGCACTAGTTACAAAAATAAAACACATTATAAAATCAAATAAACTTCTGATGAAATTAAAAAAAAAAAACATTTTAACAAGAAGAGTATAGTCAAAGGAAAGACCAATGATTTAATGCAAATCCAAGAGGCTTAAACAATGATTAATCCACTTTAACTGTAATGCTAGTATGATCTTTAAGAATCCAAAATTGAGTCCCTAGATGAAGAAAGATTTGGTTCATCAATGACAAAAACCACATGATTATCTCAAAAGATGCAGAAAAGGCCTTCGATAAAATTCAACACCGCTTCAAGCTAAAAACTCTAAGTAAGTTAGGTAATGATGGAACGTACCTCAAAATAATAAGAGCTATTTATGACAAACACACAACAAATATCATACTGAATGGGCAAAGCTGGAAGCATTCCCTTTGAAAACCAGCACAAGACAAGGATGCCCTCTCTCACCACTCCTGTTCAACATAGTATTGGAAGTTCTGGCCAGGGCAATCAGGCAAGAGAAAGAAATAAAGGGTATTCAAATAGGAAGAGAGGAAGTCAAATTGTCTCTGTTTGCAGATGACATGATTGTTTATTTAAAAATCCCCATCATCTCACCCCCAAATTTCCTTAAGCTGGTAAGCAACTTCAGTACAAAAATCAATGTGCAAAAATCACAAGCATTCCTATACACCCATAATAGTTAAATCATGAGTGAACTCCCATTCACAACAACTACAAAGAGAATAAAATACCTAGGAATACAATTTACAAGGGATGTGAAGGACCTCTTCAAGGAGAACTACAAACCACCACTCAAGGAAATAAGAGAGGACACAAACAAATGGAAAAACATTCCATGTTCATGGATAGGAAGAATCAATATCGTGAAAATGGCCATACTGCCCAAAGTAATTATTATAGATTCAATGCTATCCCCACCAAGCCACCATTGACTTTCTTAATAGAATTAGAAAAAACTACTTTAAATTTCATATGGAACCAAAAAAGAGCCAAGACAATCCTCAACCAGAAGAACAAAGTTGGAGGCATCATACTACCTGACTTCAAACTACACTACAAGGCTACAGTAACCAAAACAGCATGGTACTGGTACCAAAACAGATATATAGACCAACGGAAAAGAACAGAGGCCTCAGAAATAATGCCACACATTTACAACCATCTGATCTTTGACAAACCTGACACAAACAAGCAGCGGGGAAGGATTCCCTATTTAATAAATGGTGTTGGGAAAACTGGCTAGCCATATGCAGAAAACTGAAACTGGACCCCTTCCTTACACCTTATACAAAAATTAACTCAAGATTAAAGACTTAAATGTAAGACCTAAAACCATAAATATCCTAGAAGACCTAGGCAATACCATTCAGGAAACAGGCATGGGCAAGGACTTCATGACTAAAACACCAAAAGCAATGGCAACAAAAGCCAAATTTGACAAATGGGATCTAATGAAACTAAAGAGCTTGTGCACAGCAAAAGAAACTGTCATCAGAGGCCGGGCGCGGTGGCTCAAGCCTGTAATCCCAGCACTTTGGGAGGCCGAGACGGGCGGATCACAAGGTCAGGAGATCGAGACCAGCCTGGCTAATACGGTGAAACCCCGTCTCTACTAAAAAAATACAAAAAACTAGCCGGGTGAGGCGGCGGGCGCCTGTAGTCCCAGCTACTCGGGAGGCTGAGGCAGGAGAATGGCGTAGACCCGGGAGGCAGAGCTTGCAGTGAGCTGAGATGCGGCCACTGCACTCCAGCCTGGGCGACAGAGCGAGACTCTGTCTCAAAAAAAAAAAAAAAAAAAAAAAAAAAAAAAAAGAAACTGTCATCAGAGTGAACAGGCAACATACAGAATGGGAGAAAATTTTTACAATCTACCCATCTGACAAAGGGCTAATATCCAGAATCTACACAAGGAACTTAAACAAATTTACAAGAAAAAAACAACCCCATCAAAAAGTGGGCAAAGGATATGAACAGACACTTCTGAAAAGAAGACATTTATGTGGCCAACAAACATATGAAAAAAAGCTCATCATCACTGGTCACTAGAGAAATGCAAATCAAAACCACAAGGAGATACCATCTCATGCCAATTAGAATGGTGATCATTAAAAAGTCAGGTAACAACAGATACTGGAGAGGATGTGGAGAAATAGGAATGTTTTTACACTGTTGGTAGGAGTGTAAATTAGTTCAACCATTGTGGAAGACAGTGTGGCGATTCCTCAAGGACCTAGAACCAGAAATACCATTTGACCCAGCCATCCCAATACTGGGTATATACCCAAAGGATTATAAATCATTCTACTATAAAGACACATACACAAATATGTTTACTGCAGCACTATTCACAATAGCAAAGACTTGGAACCAACCCAAATACCCATCAATGATAGACTGGATAAAGAAAATGTGGACATATATACCATGGGATACTATGCAGCCATGTCCTTTACAGGGACATGGATAAAGCTGGAAACTATTATTCTTAGCAAACTAACACAGGAACAGAACACCAAACACCGCATGTTCTCACTCATAAGTGGGAGGTGAACAATGAGATCACATGGACACAGGGACGGGAACATCACACAACGGGGCCTGTTGGGGGTGGGGAGCAAGGGGAGGGATATCATTAGGAGAAATACCTAATGTAGATGACAGGTTGATGGGTGCAGCAAACCACCATGGCATGTGTATCCCTATGTAACAAACCTGCATGTTCTGTACATGTATCCCAGAACTTAAAGTATCATAATAAAAAAAATGAAGATCTGGTTCATTTTAAAACCATAAGTCAACTGATAGCTGAGAAATGTGAAATTTCCCAGCTAGAAAACTGCACCATGAAGCTGTAGAGGAAAAATGTGCAAAGTTAACATTATGAAACTATATTGAGCCTAAGAAAGAAAGACTTTTGCAAAGAAAAGCTAGGTAGAATGCATTCTTAAGATCAAATCAAATTACCATAAAGGACAAAACAACTTTAGATTTTATTAAAAGTCATTTGAGGAATTAATAGTGAACTTAGTAAGGTAGCAATTCAAGAGGCTGGAACACAGCAAATGGGAATCATTCTGAATTGAGAAACAGGGAAACAAAAGATTAGGGACACCTATTGCTAAAGACAGCAAAGGGAGACACAGCAAGACTGTGAGGCACAGGAAGAAAAAACAGTAATCAGAAGACATCAAGGAAAGAATAAAACATAGTAGACTTCATCATACCTTTCAAACTTTTAACAAATCTTTTATTAAATACATTTTGACACACACACAAGAATATATGATGCCTTACAATAAAACAGTATGATCACCACTCAAACTTAACCAAAATGTTACCACTAATTGCATCTACTTTGTGTCTCTCCCTTATTTCCTTTCTCTACTTCTCCACTAATATACATGTTCATGACTTCTGTTTTTTAATTCTTTGTAGTTTTTTCACAAGGTACACATTCCTAAATGACACATCATGTAGTTTGCTTGATTCTGAACTTTATAAAAATGGTACATGCTGTATATGTCTTCCACAACTTTTTTTTTTTCACTCACCATTAGAAGACTAAGATTTATCCAAGCCACTGTGTAAACCTGTAGTACATTTCACTGCTTTGCAATATTTCAGTAAATGAACATTTGGTTACTTCTAGTATTTTTGTTATTATGAATACCGCTGCTACAAACATTTTTATAAACATCACCTAGCTGGCCAGGTGCGGTGGCTCATGCCTGTAATCCCAGCACTTTGGGAGGCCGAGGTGGGTGGATCACGAGATCAGGAGATCGAGACCATCCTGGCTAACATGGTGAAACCCCATCTCTAATAAAAATGTTAAAAAAGTAGCCGGGCGTGGTGGCGGGCACCTGTAGTCTGAGCTACTCGGGAGGCTGAGGCAGGAGAATGGCGTGAACCCAGGAGGCAGAGCTTGCAGTGAGCCAAGATTGCACCACTGCACTCCAGCCTGGGCGACAGAGCAAGACTCAAGTCTCTAAATAAATAAATAAATAAATAAATCACCTAGTCACCAGGTGTACATTTGCAGGTTCCTAAGGGTATACTCAAAAGTGGCAATTCAGGTCACAGAATATGCCAATGTTCGATTTTACAGAGCAGTGACAAACTATTTTCTGGAGTGGTGGTACTAACCACCTTCCCACCAGCAATGTACAGTCATGCACTGGATAATATTTCAGTCAATAATGGACTACATATATGATGATTGTTTCATGAGATTATGATACCATAATTTTACTGTACTTTTTCTATGTTTAGATACACAAATACCATTCTGCTACAAGTGCCTACAGTATTCAGTACAGTAACGTGCCATACAGGTGTGTAGCCTAGGAGCAACATGCTATCTACCATACAGCCTAGGTGTCCAGCAGGTTATACCATCTAGCTTTGTGTAAGTCAACTCCACGATGTTCACACAATGACCAAATTGCCTAACAACAAATTTCTCAGAACATATCCTGGCATTTCTGAGGACATAACCCCATTGTTAAGTGACAAATTAACTGTGTCTAATGTCTAAATATCTAAATGTCTAGATATGTAATGAGAGTAGATGGTCACTTGTAATCTTTATTTTGAAATTCTGTGATTACTGATGTGAAATATCTTTTCATATTTTTTCCATCATTTATGCTTCCTCTCCTTTAAAATACTAGTTAATGCTTTTTGCACATTTTTCTTTTTCCTTTTTTTTTTTTTTTTGAGATGGAGTCTGGCGCTCTGTCACCCAGGCTGGAGTGCAATGGGGCAATCTTGCCTCACTGCAACCTCTGCCTCCCGGGTTCAAGTGATTCTCCTGCCTCAGCTTCCCAAGTAGCTGGGATTATAGGTATGTGCCACCATGCCTGGCTAGTTTTTGTATTTTTAGTAGAGATGGGGTTTTGCCATGTTGGGCAGGCTGGTCCTGAACTCCTGACCTCAAGCAATCCACCTGCCTCGGCCTCCCAAAGTGCTAAGGTTATAGGTGTGAGCCACCACGCCCAGCCCCATTTCTCAGTTAGATTGTTTGTCTTCTTCTTCTTGATTTGTAAGAGCTCTTTATAAATTCTATAAATTCTGGATACTAAGAATATGTTGGTTTTATATATACAAATATCTTTTAGTTTGTGGCTTTCCTTTCAATTTTCAGGGTGTTTTTTGATGAATAAAGTTTTTAATTTTAATGTAATAATATATAACAATCTTTTCTTTCATGGTAAACAATTTTTGTGTCATGTTTTAGAAATACTTTCCTGGCTGGTGTGGTGGCTCACACCTGTAATCCCAGCATTTTGGGAGGCCGAGGAAGGGGGATCACCAGGTCAGGAGTTCAAGACCAGCCTGACCAACATGGTGAAACCCCGTCTCTACTAAAAATACAAAAATTAGCCAGGCGAGGTTGTGCATGCCTGTAGTCCCAGCTACTCAGGAGGCTGAGGCAGGAGAATCGCTTGAACCTGGAGGCAGAAGTTGCAGCGAGCTGAGATTGCACCACTGCACTCCAGCCAGGGTAACAGAGCAAGACTCCATCTAAAAAAAAAAAAAAAAAAGAAAAAGAAATGCTTTCCTACCCCACAATCATAGCCTCCTATACTTTTTCTAAATGTTTTAAAGTCTTTCCTTTCACATGCAAATCTTTAATTCAATTATGATTTTTTTTTTTGTATGTGTGAGGTAGGGATCCAATTTCTTTATTTTCCCCATATAAATAATCATCCCAGAACCATATATTGTCCCTCATTTCCCTGTGTTATATCGTGTACTCACGCATTGGTCTGTTTCTGGTTCTCTATTCCATGCAAACACCTTACTGTTTTACTTGTTATAACTTCACAATACATTTTGATGGCTTATACAGCAGTCCCTATATTTATTTTTCTTCAAAATATCTTGGCTATCACTTGATCATATATATTTAGAGTCAGTTTTTCCAATGCCCCCCCAAAATTCCAGATGGCATTTGGATTAGAACTGCATTGAATCCATAGATCTAGGGAGAATGGGTATATTTGTAATGCCAAGCCTATCCATACATGAATACATTTCTTGACACTTATTAATATTTCCTCTAATGTCTGTTAATAACACTGAATCACTTTCTCCATATAGGACTTGCACATCTTCTGTGAGATTTTGTCTTTAGATATATATTTTTTGGATGTTTGAATTTGGGTAAATGAAACAAAAATAAAGTTACACTTTCCTAAATGACATTAATTTCCTTCTTGTGCCCCTAGAAAAGTGTGTGAACCAAAATAAGCACCAAACAAATGTCAAATGAATAAAGAAATGCTTTGATATTTCAATTAAAAAAAAAAAGCTATTTGTGGTTAACAAAGGATGCCTTCTTTTGGAAATAACTCACAAATTAAAATACATAATCAACTGTATAGATGCTAAAGGTATTATTTCTTACATTTAAGAGAACCACTTAAGTTCCAAAAAATACATTCTATTTCCCCAGGCAGTGATACAGTTTCCATGATTGTGATATTGCTCATTGAAGTAAGTATGTAAGAATTCAATAATTCAACATTCTAAGCACAGTGGTATTCAGGAAGTAGTTAAGTGAAGGAATGTCTTCATGAATAATTTCCATAATTATTTCTTAAAGTTAAAAATTCATAGATACTTCATGTATATTACATCATACATCCACTTGATGAATTACTTTATTTTTAAATTTATTTAATAGGCAATACATTCAAATGATTCCAATAATAGTTAAAATAATAAAGAAATATACAAAACATTATTTTCAATAAGTCATCACTAAAAAAAAAAAAAAATCATCCTTAGGTTAGATAAACTTGCCATGGGCACTCCCACAAGGGGGCTCCCATACTTGAAGTTTGTGCTGAACCATTGTTGTACCTAGTTTGTAAAATCTGAACAAGATACAAAAGGGATGATCAAAATTATAATTCTGTCTTGATATATCCCGGGACTGTGACATCTTAAAACACCTAAGAGAAAATCTAGAAAACTCCCATCTTGCCTGGGATTCATGCTTAACAAATAATGAGGTTTGTGTTAGAAACTGCTGGCTGCTCACCAAATCCACATTCCCCTCTCCTTCAGGGGAACACACCTATACTACATTTCCCAACCCCCGCTACAGGTACATGCAGCCATGTAACTGAGATCTAGCCATGAAAAGTAAGCTGGATAAACGGAAGCCATGGTTGAAGACAGAAGGGTTTCTTTCAACAAGGTCCTCAATAACTATAGAGAGGAGGATTGCCCTGCTGACCTTTCACACACCAAATTCTATTAGTCGAGCAATAAGTAAACTTCTGTTATGTTTAAAAAATTAGATGTATATGCCACATTAGCCTACTCTAACTACACTAATTTAGAAACAGATATCTTGATATGGGGTACTACTTCGAACAAAAATCTAAAATATGTGACATCTGTCTAATGTGTCTGCCTAGGGGTAACAGCACAGGAAACATGCATCTGAAGCTGGCAAGATAAAGACATGTTATGTAATATAATTGCTTATGATTATCTGGACAGCAGACAAAGAATGCAGATCTAGAGAAGAGGTTACAAAGTGCTAAAAGGTTAGAAAATAATGGTTTCTCCTTCCTATATTTAGCAAGGCATTAAAAGAGTACTCAATAAAGAAGTAGTTGGTTTACAAGTAGAAGTAAAAGGGGAGAGAAAAGAGAAACTTAGAGCCTCAGATTGTTGGAAAAGCCAACTATTTCTAAATGCCACATAGTAAAAAATAAGATTGAAAAGCACTTTGAGCAGCAAATCTCTGTTAAACAGAACAACTAAGACCTGTAGCAAAGATCAAGTTGCTTTCCTTCATCCCACACCTACGTTTCAGATGTCTCAAAATAGATACCAGTGAGAAATAGCCATGGGGAACAGGAAACAAAACAAAACAAAACAAAAGATGTCTGGGGCAACAGTCTAAGAATGAACTTTGAGCATGGCAATTAGAAGACTACTAAATTCTTAAATTCTGTCAAAACAAACAAACAAACAAACAAAAAAACCCCAGAAACCTGGCCCAAAACATGCTGTGATTATCAGCTAATCCTCAGGTTCCTAAAACTACACAGGTAAGAAATGGCTGTGAAATAAGTATGGGCTGAGTATCCCTAATCCAAAAATCTGAAATCTAAAATGCTCCATTGAGGATTTCCTTTGAGTTTCACACCTGTGTTCAAAAAAGTCTCAGATTTTGGAGCATTTCAGATTTCTGATTTTTGGATTAGGGATTTTCAACATGTACAGTCCCCAGTAAGGGCATATTCCCTAACATCCGCTTCAGATGTAGTCATGGAAGATAATGAGCTAGTAA